>NC_133552.1:50455193-51705193 GCF_048773025.1 Camelus bactrianus
TGGGTTTCTTGTAGTCAACATTTAGTTGTGTCATGTGTTTTGACAAACTCATATTGTTATAGTTACGCTAACAATGACTCATTCTTTGAGAAAACAACTTGAAAGTTTTTTTTGATTATCTGAAATAGTTCAGATAAAATTAGAGTTTTTCATTCCTTGAAAGTTTCATGTATTTTAATTGAAAATATATTTTATTGGTCGGAACTTTTGATAATTTTCTCACATTTTATTATTTTGATTGTTCAAGGCTTTATATTATTTTTATGATTAAAAGTTCACTGTTTCTGGGAAAAACAATGATTTAATCAGAAATTTTAAGTATTTTAATGCAGAGTATGGCAAAATAGCTCAGAATTTGTTTTTGTTTTATTTTGTTTCATTTTACATGTTCTTTTCCTTTTCAACATTTTATGTATGGGGTTGCCTCCCATTTTCTTTGTTGGAGAGGCTAATACTTCTCTTGTACAGGTTTGCTTATCTTTTTTAACTTTCAAATTTTCTTGGTTGCTTTGGTTTAGATGCACCACTTATAAAGAACTTATAATTAGTTTACTGACTACATCATGTCTTATTGTGAAGTAACTATGCATCTCTGTCAATTTTTATATCTAATTGTTTGTCTATTTTTAAAATAGATTTTAGGTGCTGTTTATATATTCTATATACTGATTCCTTTTTAGAAATACTTTTATAAATATTTTCTTCCAGTTTGTGTCTTTATTTTTTAATTTTGCTTTTGAGGAGCATTAGTTCTTAAACACACCATAATTTATGTATCAATATTTTCCTTTTGTTTTGTGCTGTTACTTAAGATATCTCTCCCTGTTCCAAGTTTAAAAAGGTATTTTCCTCCAGTCTTCTAAAAACTTTATATTTTTCCTTCATATAAGATATTATTCAAAAGGGTTTATAAACAGTATTTGTACACTAAAAATCAGTAAAAAGATGACTACACGCAAGTACACATGCATGTGTGTATATGTGGGTGTGTATACATACATACCACCTAGTTAAAAAAATAAGATTATCTTATCCCAGTAATCCTGGTTTTTCCTCCAGACTCTATACCATGGATGTATGTAACCCCCTAGCTTGTTAAATAATTAGAAGAAAAGAATATAAAGAATATTCATTTCTTGATGACATACTCCTCCACTCAACATTATGTTTCTAGGAGTTATCAATATTGATGATAAAAGCTGCAGTTTACCTAATTCCATTGTTTTGTGCTGTTGTACAAATATATTGAAACATATTTATCTATTCTACTGTAATGAATATTTGGACTATTTCTAGCTTTCTGATTTTAGGAACAGTGCTACTGCTTACATTTCTGTACACGTTTTTTTGTGCAGAAATTCAAGCATTACTTAGGGAATATATCTAATAATTAAATCCCAGGGAGAGGACATGATGATTTTCGACATACTAGAGAACACCTAATTGTTTTCCAAAGTGGTTCCCCAAATGAACAAGCCAAGCAGCAAATGGATGAGTCATCCTCACAAAACTTGGTATTGACTTTTTAATATTTATTTAGCAGTGGATGTGAAATTGTATTTCAAAGGCATTTCAATTTTTATTTTCCTCATTACTATGGAGAGAGAACATTTTTTTTTTCATATATAAATCCTTTTCCTCTCCTCTCCTTGTGAATTTGTATACATTGCTTTTACCTAGTTTTCTACTGAGGTTTTTTTTTTTTTTTTCAATCTTACTGAATTATAGGGATTCCTTGTATGTTCTGAATACCAATATTTTACTTATAACCTATGTGGCAATTTTATTTTAAACAAATATATTTAATTGTTAATGTAAGAGAATTTTACCTTTTTTAACAATTTGGTATCTTACTTAAATACAAAGAGCCACGTTTAAATTATAAATGTATTTACCAAATTGTCTTCTAAAAGTTTTATAGATTTACTTTCTACATTTAGGCCATTACTATACTTAGAACTGCTTTTGTTTATGATATGAATTCAAGATCTGTTTTTTTTTTTTCATTTCTTTCCTCTCTGTCTCCCCTTCCTCCCTTCCCCCCTTCTTTTTTTTTTCTTTCTCTCTTTTGATGTGGATAATCAATTATCCCAGCATCATTTATTTAAATACTTCTCTTTCAGGTAGTAATCTTGCAAATGTATTAAAGTCCTTCTATAACGGTGTATTTAAGTGTGTCTGTTTACTGGGTGGTCTTTTCTATTTCTGGGTCTATTTCTAAATAATACTTCAAGAGAATCTCTGTATGACCACAAAGCTTTTTCTTATCTAGTAGTGTCTTTGCTGTTCTTTGAACATTCAACCCTAATAGAAATTTTAGAGTCTGCAGGTAGAGTTTTAGACGTACTGACACTTGTATTGTGATTGAGATTTCATCAAACTACAGACTCACTCAGATAGAATTTCTTTACAACGTTGTATTCCAATCCATGACCATCATCTATTTGTATACTTATTTCAGACTTTAATGTCTTTTGATAAAGTTTCATAGCTTATTTCATAAATGTCTTCTATGTATTTTCTTATAATTATTGTTAGGTGTTACATTTTAATATATATTTTTGTAAATTGTAGTTTTAACTGTTGTGGGCATGCCAAAATTCAACTAAATTTTGTATACTGAATTTCTTTTCAACTATGTTGAAAAATTACTTTGTTCGCTAAAATAAATTATCCGAGGAGTTTTTACTTTTTTAAAGTAGGCAATAATGTTATTCAGGAAAATGACAGAATTTTTTTCTTTCTCAATTCATTTATCTTTTCCTTCTTTTTTAAAAAAATTTATTGTTATTATTTTAACCTATTTATCTAGCTCATATTTAATACATATTGAGCAGCATTGGCTACAGTGGCACCCATCTCTTTTTCTTTTGAAAGGTCATGTTTTCTTGCTTCATAATTAATATGGAATTTGCGATAGGTTTTTGATGATTCTCTTTATTGAGTTAAAGAAACCTCCTATTTCTGGTTGGTTAAGAATCCTTGTTAGTGGATATGGACATTTATCAATTACTTTTCCACATGTGTGGAGGTCATTATATGGTCTTAGTCTTTTAATCTGTTTACTGTTTTATTCATTTTCAAGTTATTCTCTTCTATTGGCTTAATGTCCCAAGTTTGAAGTTAAATGCTTACTCCTCTTGCTTATTGGAATTCTTCTGAGGCTGAAAAAGAAGGTTCCAGAAGTGTCAGAAACTATACACTATATATTTTTCTATTCTTGTATGTCATCAATGTTGGTATCTTTTACATATACATATATATAAAATTATATATAATATATGTAATATGTAGAAAACAAAAAAGTTTTGGTAAAATATATTATATATAATAATGTGAATTATTATTATTATTATTTTAACTTAATCCCTTTGTGTTCCCATTAATTAAGGCTTAGAGTAAAAAGATTTTGAGATTTGAATTAAAACTGTTATCTCCATCCAGAATTTTGTGGTATAAATTATAGAATTTATTTATTCTTAGTTGTTTAATTTTGCCTTAAATTACTATCTTACCTGTAAGCTACCCCAGGGCAGGAATAATTTTATGTATTTCAATTGTATCCTTCAAATCACCTAGCAGAACACAAGGCCCAAGAGAAATTTTTGATTGATCTGTTTCCTTTCACCAAGAACATGAAAAATAATGTTTAGAAAATGCTTATACAAAAAAAAAAAAGGTCATTTATAGATAAAACATTCAATTTATTGTCCAGAGTGTGTCCTACTCTGAATTTTTTCTATCAGACTGCAGGAAAACATGCCCTCTAAGGAATATGGTACAGATTTTTTAAAGTGTTGTTGATTGAGATCTCTCTGAACTGCTAATTTTGGAAAAAATTGTTTTGAAGAAAGAAAAAAAAAAGTTCATGATATGCCTGTCAGACAATATTTTAAAGTAGCTTTCCCAGCCCTAAACATCATCTTGTACTTCAGGCTGTGAGTGATTGATGTGTTTCCATTCTAGATATGTCAGGAGTCAAAGTAATGCTTTATTTTACTTTTATATCCAAGGTGTCATTTCTACAAGTCTTAAACATGCTTTGGAAAGTTTCAAACCACTTTTGAACAGCATTTAATGAACTGTGAACAAATCTCGGTCATAAATTTTTTTTTGTATAGAGTCGCTGTGTATACATAAACTTTAAAACTCAGTTATCAAATGTTACTAGCAATGGAACGTTCATTATGTAAGCCAATTTTTAACAAGCTACCAAAATAAAAAAATTCCAATGAAGTTTCCTTTTCTTTATCTACTTGGAAACATAGCAGGATCAAGTCTAGTATGGTTTAGTAGAATTAACGTTAGGCTGGGGAGCAATATTGTTCTGGTAGATTATACTATTGTTCACACATATTTGTTCTTTATCTCTGCAGAAAATTATTTTTATCCTATCCCATTAATAGCCAGCTTATCCATATTACTTTTGTACCCTTCCTTATTGGAGGATTATTCATGCCTGTCCACTTGAATTAGGAGTGCCTTTGTGACTCCCCTTTGTCAATTAAATGTAAGCAGAAATGACAAGTGACATTTCTTTTTAACATTTTTTATTGATTTATAATCATTTTACAATGTTGTGTCAAATTCCAGTGTTCAGCACAATTTTTCAGTTATTCATGGACATATACACACTCATTGTCACATTTTTTTCTCTGTGAGTTATCATAACATTTTGTGTATATTTCCCTGTGCTATACAGTGTAGTCTATTCTACAATTTTGAAATCCCAGTCTATCCCTTCCCACCCTCCACCCCCCTGGTAACCACAAGTCTGTATTCTCTGTCTGTGAGTCTATTTCTGTCCTTTATTTATGCTTTGTTTTTGTTTGTTTGTTTGTTTTTGTTTTTGTTTTTTAGATTCCACATATGAGCGATCTCATATGGTATTTTTCTTTCTCTTTCTGGCTTAGACAAGTGACATTTCTAAGAGTAGCTTTAAGAGTTATATGTGGTTAGTAATGTCTTTCCCTCCTTCACTCAAAGTAGGAAGGTTGAAGATAAAAGCTCCTTTGTCAGCTTGAGTTCTAAAATGAAGATGATATGGATTAGAACAGATGAACATTGATGGACATTCGGTCTGAGTGAGAAAAGCCTTTAGTGTTGTATTCCCACTACAGTTCTGGGGTTGTTAGTAACTGCCACAAGAGAAGAGCTAGCCTATGCTGACTATTATCTTTAACTTATTATTCTGATTTTGTAAATTTTTGTTGAATTGATTTCATGTTGTTTTAACTCCTGATATATCATAGTTACTCAAATGGAGCATACTCATATATTTTAAGTGAAGCTCCAATTCATTTATTCACCTGTTAACTTATTCATTCAAAAATACTTACTACAGTCCTATTATGTGAATGACACTGTGCTTGTACTGATAATACATCAATAAGCAAGAAAAGCAATGTCTTGATCTAGCTTATAACCATGGAAGATACAGATATTAAGCCCTAACCTCACAATTAATTACAAATATTATGGGTATCATCACTACTATGTATTCTGAAATAACATGTTTTGAGGATTTGTTTTAGACCTAAGAGGTAGGAATGAGTTTGTTAGGAAAGCAATATTAACTTATCTAAACAGATAAAAGAAATAAAAAGAAAAAAGACAGTGAAAATGGCAGAGTAGACCTCTAAAAAATAACTTTTCTATAAAAGTAATGAGAACACTGGCAAAAATCATGAGAATTCATGATTTTTTTTTTTACAAATCAGGAGGTTAGCTAAAGTCTTATGAAAATCTGGGGTGCATTTTTTTTCCAAGAAAAAATAACTGAAACTTGGTAAGAACAGTGAGCTTGTGACACTTTGAACTTGGCTTATTCTGATTCCTTTGTCTCCAGCTCTACAGTGGTCTTTCAAACCAATAACCTGCAATCATAATAAAATCAGAAGGCTGGCCGACATTGGAGAGGGCAGAATGCTGTTGGATCTCCTTTAATTCCCATCCCTATAAATTTTTCATTATTTGATTTGTCTGTTGGTTCCAAGAAGTCGCAACTTGTTAGGCTGTATAAATTTGACCTGATGCAGGGCTTCCCCAGTGTGAGCAGTCTTTTTCCTTGGTAGAGAAAATATATATATATTGGAACCCGTCCCCTGCGATAACAAAGAATGACTGCATTACATTAAGTTGATTAAAGCCCCTGCTCAGTGGCATCCCAGTTGAACCCATCTGTGTGATTAACCCGTCTTGCGCTCCCTTCACCGAAACGCTCTCTCTCATTCTGTAAGAATCTCAATTTTTCTTAAGCGTTAAACAATTTAATTATCAGACAAAAGTGTGACTATCTAAGAAATCTAACCTCAGGTTGTTAATCCTTGTGAGGAGAGACTTATTTGCACTTTTAAAAGAAATTTGTTACCAAAGTACTCACAAAGTGCAGAATATTTATGAGACTCTCCGACTTAAAAACACCCAGAAAGCACCCCTCTACCTTAGTCCTGCATTAATCTTTGTTTCTTAGACTAATTTTCATCTTTACCATTTAGTGCAGTTAAAACATTAAACAGAATGTCCTCAATAACTATCCTGTGACTGGCATTGTGATTGCTGCTAGGCTAAACATATCAATATGGAGTAATAGTCCTAAATTTCAGCTTTATGAAGGCATCCTAGACGTTGAATCTCAGCCTTCCTATTATTAACTGTGAAATTAGGTACTTAACCTTCCTATGCCTCAACATTTTCCTGTGAAATTAAGGTGGTAATAGCAGGTAATGCTATGAAATTCAATACGAGAATTCATGTAAAACATGTAAACTAGTAAAACAGTACTAGGCACACAGTAGATACTAGATAAAACTGATCTATGATAACGGTTATAAGGAGAAACATTTTTTATTTCCTTGAATCAAAGACCCTCTTTGTACCCTCTTCAATTATGACAGTATAAACTTTCCATTTTTTTCTAAACTAGAAAGAGTTTCTGTTATTAAAAGGATGATCTTTATTTTTGAATCTTGCCTGCAATTTCACTAATGTAAATTTTTTCAACTTGAGGCTTTTTGATCATCTCTTGTGAGCTTTCCTGCAAAATTTAGTATGTGTGGTGACTAGAAATTTATAAACACTTGTTAAAGTTTATTCCAGACAGATGCCACCAAATAACAGAAGTATATAAAATTAGCATTCTACATATGAAAATATTATTAATATTCATATCCCATCAAGAGTAAAGCTGGTTTTTCCAGTCACACAATTTAGAAGTTTTTTCTATCAAATTGCATCTTTCAGTCACACCAACCATTCTATTCATTACAAGGCATAGTTAATGTTGTTACAAAATATAAGGACAGCTAGCAATGTAAATGTAGTCACTGATTATTATGAATATCATAAACTCCATATTCAGAAGACATAGACATTTTTGGCATTGTAAGTCCTATGTTTAACCCATCTGCATATGTATAATAACTAAAATGGAAATACTCAGGATCTTTGGTAATACTGCCAATAAAATGTGAAAGAATGCCCTTATTATCTTAAACTGCACAGTCCTCAGAAGCCCAAGTGAAGGGATTAGTACCACTGTTCAAAGGCCAATGCCAAAAGAGGCCCTTTCATCTCTTACTGAAATCCCAGATGTCAGGGCAAAGGCACTGAATGACTTCAAGGCACAGAGAATTGTATAACCTTGGATGTGCGTGTGTTTCTTAGGTAATTATAAAGGAAGGCAATAATTTGCTGAGCTCTAAAAGAACATACCACATTGCCAAGGCAAGGAATTTGTTTCTCAATGGATCTATTATCCAGAGACTTTAAAAATAGGTAATTTAAAAATTTAAAAATGCGTTTAAAATAGATAACAGAAAGTAGACTAAATTTCTGAACCTCCCCCCAAAAAGGAAAAGAGGAACAAAGTCTATCATTGATAGTTCCAGTGACAAAGGGTGTTTCCAAATGTGCAGCTATTTCACACAATCGAAATCAGCTAAGAAAATGACTTCCAGTTCAATATAGCTTAATGCTGGAAACATGTGAGTTAACTCCCATGTGAAGTTCACTACAGTCCACTTTTCAAATATCACATTAGCTGCATGGTGTCAGTAAGCATTGATAAATTACAAACAATAATGAGTGTGGAGAAATATGACCTTTAAGATTTTAAAAAGTCAATGGTTTCCCAAGAGCTCATCTGCTTATTAGATATTGTCTGTCTTCTTTCATACTTAAAATGCATTTATTCCACAAATATTCAGTATTTGACACATGCAAGGTATGGTACTGGATTCTATACGGAATACAAAGATTTATAAAATGTGGTGCCCAATCTCAAGAAATTTTAGAAAAACCAAATACCACTCAAAGCAATATATCATTATAATATAAATGGCACGTAGGAAGTTCTCTTGACTTTCTAAGACAGTAGAAATGATCTTTGCAAGAAGCTTTTAGGATCTTGGGATGACGTTATTAGCTGTATTATGCCAGTGGTAGTTAGAGAAGGTTTTGTTTAAGCAATGATACTGCATGAACAATGTGGTTAGAATGTCTGGCAGGTATGTGAAGGATGAACTGGAGGTGTCAAACATGGGAAAATGATTAGCCAGCTATTTCAGTTGTGAACTTTACTTTATTACATTTTAATAAATATTTATTACATCCCTAATGTTTTTCCTCCATGAGAAAAGAAACAAGATTGTTCTTCAAAGAAGTTCACATTGTAGGGTGTGTATAGTTGCTCCAGATAAAGCTAAATTGTGTATTTTTTAATTTTTTTATTACCCTGGGATTCAGATAAGTTTAAATATTTCTGCTGAAATACTTAAGTAAGAAATTTGGAGAGTTCTTATTTTAGTAGAAAATAGAAATCATGTAATTCAAACTACAAAAGCTTTGGCCTGAAAAGAGGAGACAGTTTTGAGCATAGCACTGTATTTATCACCAGGAAATATCTCCCAACATAGCCCCTTGTGAACTCATGTTCGAGTCATCTAGAAGACTGGGAGGTATTAATAAAACTTGACAGAGACATCAGTGAATGTCAACCATGTCTGATAACATGATAAACTACTCTACCACTATAGCAGCCAACCCTATTGCCTCTACCACTATTAAACCAACCCAGCTTTATAATTTCCTCTTATGAGGACTGGTGAAGTTTAGTATTGCTCAAAACAGTTTGGGATAAGTTTCTGTTACTTTAGTCATAAGCCTTCTATCTGACCCAAACAATAAAAATTAATTTCAAGCCACATTGAATAATGCTACTGTTTACAAAATTTAGAAGATATGGCAGAGGCACTTATTTAGGAATGTGACCATTTCAGTATTACTGGTATTAAATTAAAGAGGGGGGATAACTCCCTGGCTAAAACAACATAAAGGCAATGGTTATTTACTTATACGCTTAATATATAACATTCAGCAATTAAAAAATAAAGCAAATATTAAGTGGAGGAAGAACAAAATATTAAAAACAATTTAAAAAAAAAGATAAAACTGTATGGTTCAGAAGTAAAGAGTATTTATGGTCCTAATAAGATAATCACAGAATAATGATTTAACCAAAAATAATGATATAATATTGGAAACAAGAAGTTTGTTGATGAGATATATTTCTTAATTATAAGTTAACACCTAAAATTGATTAACTGAGAAAAGGCAGTTCAATATATTATTTTGAAATGCAAAAATAAAACAAGAAAGAAAATATTTTGGAGAAGCTTGGTGTGGAGCTGGGGAAGGAAGGCCTCTGAAGTTTTTCTCTAAAAAGATTTAATTTCATTAGATTTTTTGAATGATGTTCAAATATTGAAAGAAAATATTCAGGTTTAAGGCACAAGTAGAGTGCATACATACTTGCATTTTTATTATTATTACAGAAGATGCTGATTTTTAAAAAATGCGACGAGTCAGTCTATTTATAAAACAAGAAAACAAAGTGTAATCTCCATTGATTACATCTGAGCCTCCCACAGTGTTGAATCTCAACGAGCCGTATTAATGGGATGAATAAGTACTACATATTATTCCAACTGATGGATTATCCTAGATAGATTGAGAGAAAGTAACATTATGAGCCTCCAGTATATAAACAGCTTCTTATCAAAATGTGGAAGGTGGTTACATTCCTTGCTGTTTTCCAAATTGGTCATCTGCCCTTTTTATCTCTAGGAGTCATGTTAGATTTCCCCTTCAAATTTTTAAAAATTATACTAGTTGATATTTATGATTCAGTACAAAAAAAATCACATCTACACTACACGAATAAATTGAATTTAAAAAAGGAGTCTCAATTCTGTTCCAGTTTTTAAGTTTCATCTTTGAATACATCGATCAACTCTAAATTGCACCAGTTATATTAATATAACCAAAATACCGGGAAACTTTTGTCCTGATAATTTTTTGGATGAACAATTAAGACTGACAAAGACAAGACAGAAGTACAAAAAGAAGGAGTACAAATAATGAGTAACATAGGAATTTTAAAGTGTTTGTTCCAAGCTCTTGAATGTAACATTTTAGAACTTACTCTTTCATCTAAGACAGGGAGTCACACTGATATTTTATTGGAAAGTACAGAATATATATTGCTATGCCTGTATGAAAAAAATGCTGAAAATAATTTTGACAAAATATTTAGATATGTGACTCTATATAGGTTCTAGCTCAATGCATATGTATCTGAAGATTTTGTCTATTGCCATAAAAAGAGGCACATAATAAAACCACTCTCATGAGATGGAACTAGCGATATTTTCCCCACCTGGCATATTACTATATGTTGCTATTTTTAAAGTAATTTTTAATATCCATAGATGGAGAAAGGTTATCCTCCAAAAGCAAATATCAAAACACTTGCTTCCTAAACCTGACTCATATAAATGAATGAATAAATGAATGAATGAATGAATGAATGAATGAATGAGGGGTAGAGAGAGTGTTGCCAATCACACCTCCATGCATTTTGAAGTATTTCTGGTAGTTATTGAAATTAGTTGTTAAAGACTAGTTTGTAATTCTGATTACTCTTAAGTTAGTGGAAAATCATGTTTGACAGGAAAACTGCAAAAACTAGAAAATCTAACAAATTCTATGTTAGAATTGCCCCAAGTTCTTAACAGTATAATGACTCTTAGAGAGCACTTTCAAAATTCACAGTAATGCTTATTTTGGGGGTCTGGGAATACTCTAATACTGGAATCAGAAGACCTAGGAAAGTAAAATATCAATTTTGCTAATAGAAAAATATAACCACTGACCTCTCCAGCTCCCCAATTTTCAATGAAGACTGAATTAAGTCTGTAAAACTGGACTATCCAGACTTCCAGATTAATGTTAAAACTCATTTTCTAACGACATCTAGGAAAAGGGGCAGAAAGCTAAGAATCAATGAAACCACATTATTTTAGGGTGATTAGTAGGTACTTTTTATAAAAAAATAATTTTTAAAAAGAAATTAATTCTCGTATCAGTTGAGGCACAGAGAGCTTAAGAAAATTGCTCAAATCTCAAAGGTAGTAAGTGAAGGAGTCTGGACTGAACCCCAGTCTTTTGCTTCAGATGTCTATATTCTGTCTCCACTTATGCAAATAAGCAGTGTTACGAACCATCATCACCGCGATACGGAACAGAATTTTCTTACGGGAGAGAAAAATCTAGGCTCATGAATGTCTCCAGCTGCTTAACGGGAACCTAGATGATTTCATCAAGTGTATTTTTCCTAGGGTTTGAGGTTTGTTTTCCAGAGCAGCTTAGGAAGTATCCCCACAGCTTTCTCTAGAAGATGTAGAATATCACAGCAACTTTAAGGACATTAACTACACGTTTCTAGTTTTTCAGAGCTTCAGTTATGGTGGGGGGTGGAGGGGTGCTAATCCTATTAAAAGCAATGGACTTTCATTTCTAAAATTGTAATGCAAATGCTAGCTAGCTAATGTAATTTATAGTTTGGGAGGACTATATTAATATGCTATAGAAAGATTGCAAACAGATATAAACACAGATTACATCAATATATGTATGTAATGAATATCATTTGACTAATAGGTGAAATACATTTTTTTTCATAGTCTTTGCTGAAACAGCTTAAATATTAACTTTTGGGGCTCATTCTCTTCTGAGTGGAGGGATCAGAGGTGCGTGGATCTAGATGTATGTTGGTTCACTTTAGGGGAGTCATCAGGTTAAACTCTTAAGTTTAATATTTACAATGGTGCAAAGGTTCATGAGCTCCTAATCCTCTTTTTGTGGCTAAGAAAAATACAATCTTACTCTAATATAGAACTAGGCTCACATGCGTATTTATCAGATATGAATGAAAGGACGGCTTCAAGAAAAATAAATAATTCATCAAGACAGGGAAGCGAGTTGTGCCTCCTTTGCAACTTTTCTCCTAGGGCTTCACGTATAATCTGTCTCCGGAAAGCAATGAGGCACGTGAGGCTGATTTGTGCTCTCAGAAGCTTGTCCTCACAGTGTTTCATAACAATAGCTCTTTAAGTGTAGAGGAGATTCTTATGCGAAAAAGCTCTCTTTTTTATTTTTTCCCATTTTAAAGTGAAGGTATGCCACATTAACTCACATGAGTGTTTTTTCCATTTCCTTCTAACTATACAGAGACACATAATTTTTCAATTAGAATGGTGTGTTTATCTTCTTTTTAAGTTCTATTTACTCTTATCTAAAACATTACCTTGCTTAAACTACATTACTTCTGCTTGATTAAATTTTCAGTTAGTCCTGAAGTGCTGTGATGTAGGAGACAATCGTAAGCAGGACCTTGCCGCAAAGTACGTAATTAATTAGGCCACTGAAGGCATATTTTAGCTCTCAAAGGCAACTTTATGCAAAGCACCATACCTAAAATCATGAAGACCCTGGGTATTTGCTAAATAGAAAAGTTACAGAGGGGACAAGATGTGGCAGAGCACCATATATGTTTAAGAAATTTAATTCCACTGAGAGCTTCAATAAAGATTTACGTCTTAATCATATGTTCAAAACTTCATTTAAAAATTACTTAGACATACAAATGGCCAATAGACATATGAAAAAATGCTCAATATCACTAATTATCAGAGAAATATAAATCAAAACTACAATGAGGTGTCACCTCCCACCAGTCAGAGTGGCCATCATTCAAAAGTCCAAGAACAATAAATGCTTGAGAGGGTGTGGAGAAAAGGGAACTCTCCTACACTGTTGATAGGAATGTAGTTTGGTGCAGCCATTATGGAAAACAGTATGGAGATTTCTCAAAAAAACTAAAAACTAGACTTAACATATGATCCAGCAATCTCACTTCTGGGTATATATCTGGAGGGAACTCTAAGTTGAAAAGACACATGCACCCCAATGTTCATAGCAGCACTATTTACAATAGCCAAGACATGGAAGCAACCTAAATGTCCACTGACGGATGACTGGATAAAGAAGCTGTGGTATATTTATACAATGAAATACTACTCAGCCATGAGAAAGAATAAAATAATGCCATTTGCAGCAACATGGATGGACCTAGAGATCGTCATTCTAAGTGAAATAAGCCAGAAAGAAAAGTATCATATCATATCACTCATATGTGGAATCTAAAAAAAAAAAAAAAAAGACAGTATGAACTCAGAAACACTCACAGACTTAGTAAACAATCTTATGGTTACCGGGGAAAGGGGATGGGTAGTGATAAATTTGGGAGTTTGAGATTTACAAATGTTAGCCACTATATATAAAAATAGATTTTAAAGGTTTATTTTGTATAGCACAGGGAACTATGTTCAATATCTTGCAATAGCCTTTAATGGAAAAAATATGAAAACAAATATATGTATATATATGCATGACTAGGGTATTGTGCTGAACACCAGAGATAGACACATTGTAATTGACTATACTTCAATAAAAAAAGAAAACTACTTAAAGGAACTAGAAGTGTGAGGCTATAATCTTGAAATAGATAAATGCGTTATGTTAACTAATTCTTAATGAGCAGATAGATAACTCAATACAATTAAGACTCTGGATTATTAGCTTCCACTGGTGAGTGCCTACGGATGCAGGAGTGACTTTTGCACGGAGTCAAGTTTACAGAGTTTCTAGTTCAGAGGACAATGTATTATTATATAAATAATCATAACCAGTTTGATATTAGTGTTGTTGCTAAAACAGCTATGAGGTAGGCATTAACACTGCCTGATAGAGTGGAGGAAGGCATGGGGAGTTGATGACATTGGAGAAGAAATGTCAATTGTAAGGAAGATTTTAAAAGGTGAAGAATGGGGAGGGCAGTCGAGGCAAGATCATCATCATGAATGAGGATGGATGGGCACAGAAACACAAAGGGACCTACTTTAATGAAAAAACTGAGAGGTCTATTGATGTTAAAAAAAAAACATTTTTGGGGGGGATTGGTAAAGAGAAAAGTAGATCACAGCCAAATTGTGAAAGGTCTGATAGACAATATTACACTATTTGTGTAGTCAATCTAGTAAATCTTCCTATATACAAAAAACAAACAAACAAACAAAAAAAAACTGTGCTAAATGCAGAATGGAACACTAGACTCCAAAGGTAGAAGTCCTTTATTTCTGTATAATAGCAGTCATTTCCAACTCACTTCCAGATTTAAAGCTCAGAGATGTTTATTTTCTGAGGTTTTAATTTACACCCCACCATCTCAGAGACCTGTGTTAATTTACACCCCACCATCTCAGAGACCTGTGTTAAATGTACTTTTCTTCAGAAATGACTCAACTGAGGGACATTTTGAGCCCAAATACATAAATATATACTTTTTCTTTCTTTTTTTTTTTTTTTGTCTTAACAGCAGCAGGATTTTTTTTAACCCAAACTCATATTTTCGTAAACGTGCCAGAAACAGATGTTTTTAAATAAACTGTAAGGAAAAGTTATTGTTGATGGGGAGGGGGAATTGCTTACTCACATACATTCTGTCATTACCAACTTTTCAAATTATGCTTGTGAGCGCCTGTTATACATATGGTCCAGTTCCACAAAATACCTGACACACACATTTTCTTCTCGAGTACAACTGAAAATAGGTTGGCTGTGCCTGTTCGGGGTCATTAATTACCTCCTTCGATGCAGTGATCTGTCTAAGATATTAGAGTATTTTGCCTAGTCTTTTCCTTCTTTATTTCTTATCTTTTGTCTCTGGGAACAGGAAGAGCATTGCTGCGCAGCTGCTAAGCACACCAGCCTCAGAAACAAATTGAGTTGTGAGATTAAACACCAGGAGACAGTTTGGGTTTTTCAAATTTGCATGGCTAATGCAAACAGCCCCAAGAGCTCATCAGGGGAGGCTGGAGGGGACCTGGTGGGTGGGCTTTCTCCTCCCTGCTGGGAAAAGCAACGGTTAGCCCTTGAGCAAAGAAAACAAAACAAAAAGTTGAACCATAAAAACAAAACATGAACATAAGTGACATCTTTCAGACTCAGTCTAACCTTTGATTCATGAGTATGATAATCACCTTATTACTTTGTCATAAATCCCTGGGACTAAAATAAGCATTTTTTCAATGTTCAAAAATTGAAAAATATTGTGCTTTTACCTAATTAAAGTTGATACTTACATCTAATTAATGTATTTGTATTTATACTTGTGTTGTGTTGATGTAACTTTCTATCCTTTTCCAAGAAATATACTTTTACGGTAGAAACGAGAGAAGTGTCAGCTTTCTATTCTCCAAAATTAAAGAGGTACTGAGTTCTAGCTGTCTTCTTTTATAATAGAGTTTACAGTCACTCCCTCTTTTCTATTTTTGCATTTACAACCTGCAATATGATTTGTATGATCTTACATCAGTGTTTTTGCAATAGCAAAAAAAAAAAAAAAAAAAAAAAATGACCTCCCTGTGCAGGGATCACTCTATTCTAATTCTTTCTCATGCTCTTACAATATTAATCTTCCGAGTCAATGAAAGCAGAGACCTTGAAGACATCTACAGGGCCATGCTCCTATCCCCAAGATAGTGTCTGGCACAAAGGATGCGTTTGCCCTTTCATTATTTTTGAATTAATGATTAGATGTTGCTACCCTAATTAAAGTCATATTGAGTAAAATTTAAAATGGTCCTTGTCGTTTGACAGATGTAGACTGTCAGCAGTATCCATTGTTCTCACATTCTCATTTCAATCTAGTGGGAAGAATCTCAGAGGAAATTTAAACTGATGCCTTTATTTGTATCTGAGCAAGAGAAGTCTGGAGGTATTATGCACATTTATGTTTAATTATTAATCTTACACAGTATTCCAGGCACTGTTCAATGCCTCGCTAATGCAGAGCAGAATATGACCCTACCTTCGTGATGCTGCATGCTTAATAATGTGGGAGAAAATGTTGTAAATACATAGACCAGGTGAAAGTTTCTCTAAATATGGGTCCCCGAGCAACAGCATCTCCTGGACCCTGTTAGAAATCCACATCCCAGGACACTTCCTGAACTATTGAATCAGAAACTCCTGACGGGAAGAAAGCCGGCAAATCTGTCCTTTAATAAGGGCTTTCTGGTGATTCTGATGCACACAGGAGTTTGGGAAATCCTGGGCTAATGATGATATGGAAATATCGCTTTAGCTCATTTGCTAAAAATGTTATGGTTAACACTAACAATGGTGAGCTGTTGCTGCCAGGAAGGATACTTAAAAAAAAGTCACCTGGTCTCAGACCCAATCTGGAAATGTTCACAACCCAATGATAAGGTCAAATGCTACAAATTATTTCACAAATAAAAGTAAAGAGAATAGTACCGCCACTAGCTAGCTTCTAGAATTTTTCCAGGAAAAATGTATTATATCTCCACACACCTCATCTCTCCCTGTGCTCTCCACTGGAGTATTCTGAAACAAATTATAGAGCAAGTTAAAAGGTGTGTGTATATATATATAATTATTTCAAGATCAATAGCTAGAACAAAATAAAAATCTATAAAATCTAAGTTTCTAAAAAAAAATACATATATTTTTCCTAAGTGGCTGGGGAAAACATGTGGACCCTGTCCTGGTTTTATCCATGGTTCTTCTGTCTTATTTTTTCGCTCTGATGATCTACTTCTGTGTTTCTTGGTGACACCATGTCCCAGACATTCTAACGCGTGATGGTTCTATCCCAGCTTCTGCTTCTGTTTGAACCTTCATTCATTGTAGGTGGATGGCACATATTAATGGTATTGTTAAGGACAGTTTTATTTTCTTCAAGATTTTCATTACAGTCTCTTGGATACTTACTTTTTTTTTATTTTTCATCTTCAACGTCATTGTGTAATACTCAGTATGTGCCAGGCACTGTTTTTAGTTCTCACAATATATTAAACCGTTTATTTCTCACAATCACTCTTTGAGGTAGGTATAATTGCCATCTTCTTTTTTTCTTTTCAGAGACAGATGTTGAAGCACATTGAGACACGGACAAAGTAGCAGACTAGGATTCTGACCCAGTCAGTTTAGCTCCTGAGTCTGAGGCTGTGGTTACTAAATATTATACAATGTTCTTATCATCATTTTTCTAAAAAATTCCATATGTGAGGCCTCTAATTTCTAGCTCTGTTATTCGAGAGTCATTGCTCCTTTTTGTGGCTTTAATCATCTCCACCAACACTGTCTGTTGCCTGCATATTGTCTTGGGTGAGACTATACTGAGTTGGTGTGCTCAGGTGGGGTGCAGTAGATTCTGCCAGGGAAACTGTTATTGATGAGGTGACTTTTGAACTGGGTCTTAAAGGACTTGTATGTGCTTTCAAGGCAAAGCGGTAAAGGCAAAGTGTACTAGTAATTGGACAGAGCACGGGGGAAATCACAAGGTCATACACTCTGCTGGCGTATACAGGGCCTCGTGGAAATTTTGGTGTAGGAAACTTGCAGTGACTGTTGGCAGCACTGAGAAAGAGTCCTGGGGTGACTTACCTCCACACAGAGTTAGAGCTTGTCGAGTGGTACTCACATTTCACTCAGCCTCTATTTCCCTTGCTTTTAGTTTCTCTACAGACAGGAACATCTCTGCCACTACCCTGTCTAGAGAAGTAGTGTGGGAAATGTTAAGCGTACTAGGCTGAAAAACAAGCTAGATCTGAGGGTATAGTTCTTATTTATGTCACTTAGAATCTATGTGACATGGAGTCATTCTTATCACTCCTTTGCATCATGGGGAGTATCATCTAATATTAATAAAGATCAGTGCTTTCGATTCTAGGTGATTGAAACACAACTTTCACAGTGCAGGGCAAGTTAAGAGAACAAATCCAAATAAGTGAAAAGGGCAACTTACTTGATGAACTTTTTATCGCTTGTATTTTACTTAACATCCCTTGATGTCATTTTTTTCTACCTTATTATTGGGAAAATGGCTCACTACAAAATTATGAAAACCTTTTCCAACAAAACGAAAGTAGGTTCAAATCATACAATAAATGACAAAAACACTATAGTAAAAGGATTCACATTACTTTGTTAAGGTCTTTAAAACCTCTATTTTTGACACTCACTTTGTTAACATTTAACTTAAGTTTCCCATTTTTCCTACTGACCTCCCCAAATGGCAGCTTGCATCCCAAGTCTTTAGCACAAACCATGCCACAACTGGCCGGCACACTAAGTGGTCAGCAAGTGATAGTGTCCTGAGAAACTCCTGTTCCAAAGCACATTTTAAAAGTGAGCACCCATATTCTATCCTCGAAAGGAAAAGACTTAATCGCATTGCTTCAGAAGGACTAGAAGAAAGAGAAACAGGTTTTAGCAAGTGTTAAAATGCATCAGAAGAGCATGGAGCACTATGACATGACACCATAGCAGGACCTGGAGATACTCTGTCCAACTCAGCTAATTATAATGAATGCTTTTAACTAATACTTCACACTTACTGGACACTATCTTATATTTTGTGCTTGTATTGAATTTTTAATGTTATTATCTTTTAATGTTTCTTTACCAGGTGAAATTTCCTTGAAGATCTGATACAGTAAATTTCCTTTTTCATATTATATGACATATAATTTATTGACTAATGAAATGCTTCAAGACTGTTATTAATAAAGACTGCTATTTCCATTGATTTAAATACTTGTTTATGCTGCAATAAAAAACTAGAATATCTAAGAGCATATATAGTTCACCGAAGTTATTATATGTATCTGTAATAAACGCCAGGTTGTTGTACAATAATTAAACAAAAAATGGTGACCCATTATCATCATTAATATTTTAATGCTGTTTATAAGGATAAATTTGTCAAATTCAATTTAAAATTATATTTCTTCTTTCTATCTCTCTTGATTTTTTTTGGTATATAACTTTATAACTCCATATCATAGCAATTCATGATAAATGAAAACAGTTGTGAAGTATGTCTGCAAGGAGTAGCTTATGTTGGAAAAATTTACACTATACACTTGAAGTCTGCATAGAAGGCAATTGAAAATAGTTTTCTGAGAGTGCAGTCTTCAAGTGGTAATATTTTTAAAATAATTATGTCAGCATAATTATGTTTCTTCAAAATGTTAATTTATTAGATGTTCTTAATTTGCTATTTTATTTTTAAATTTCACTTTTGAGTACAACATTGTGTTTACTGCTACATTTAAGTAAAAAAAAAAAAAAAAAAGATAAATGAGCCAGTATGTTTTTATCTAAGAGCATAATTAGACAAGTTCATTGTCATGCATATTTACAAGGTAAAAAAATTAAAGGAGAACAATATGCTAAAATGTAATTTAAGTGTTATACACTGTTGTTAGGAAAGTGTGACTCGCAGAACAGTTTGCTGAATTTCTTCTATCCTTGATATTAAAAAAATTTTTTTGCTGCTTTTTTGTTGATAATTGTACTTTCAGTTATAAAATCAGCATTTACAAAATTTGGAGAACTTGTTACATTTATTTCTCATTAAGGGATAGACTTATGATTATTATCCTAAAAATTAAATATCACTTCTCTCTGATGATTCTAGAAAGATTAAAATGTATGAATCAATTAGAATATTTCCATGAAGACACTGAAGAACAGAATCTGAATCATAAGGCATAATTTTTTTTACCCCTCTAGCATTCATAAGTGAATGTCAACTGAATCTAACCTCTGCTGATTCTCCAATCTACACTTTGATTTCTACTCTTTAAATAATAGTGAGGTTGTTGTTAGAGTTGGTTTTGATTTTTCTGTGAAGGGATATTAATAGAACTCAAGGACCTGAGGAAGCTTTGAAGCAAAAATCTAACTGTTTATAATCATAGAGATAACAAAATATCTCTTCATTCACATCTGAAATTATATTTAGAAACTCCAAAGACAAAAAAGGAAAAAAAAGTGCCCTTTTTACTAGTAAATACTCAATTACTCACAGGACACTGATTATTGAGCTCAACCTTTTTATCTTACAGTGAGGAATTCATCAGATTCCCCCAAATCTGCCTTTACTTGGTGGCAGAGTGGGAGCCGTGTCTCCTACACACTGTCTAGGTTGATTTACACAGTACCATCTGCTGTATCATAATAAAATAGTCTTAAATCAACTATACATCAATAAAATAATCACTTTAATTAAGAAATGATATCAAGTTTATTTTCAAAATATTTTATGATCTAAGTTTGAGGTGCTACTTGTGCAAAATTTATCATTTTGGAAATCATCTGAGAGTCTCATTTAAAATCTACTTCACCAGACCAAAATGAAAGCAGCAAAAGTACATCAGGTATTTTGCAATAAGAAAGCTTAAAGAATTGAGCCTATTGACTCTCCAAAATGTCAATGTCAAGAAAGAACAAGAAAAGAACTTAAAGGAGAACACAGGGATATAACAGTTAACTAAGTGCAACATGAAATTCTGTATTGAATTCTGCCCTGGGGAAAAACAATGTTATAAAGAACATTATTGGAGAAGCTGGCAAAATTTGAATGTGGACTATGAACTAGATAATGGCATATTGTTCCATGTTAAATTTTCTGATTTCCATAGTTATCCTATGACTATGTAAGAAAATACTGTTGTTCTTGGGAAATATTTAGGGGGAAAGAGACATGATGTCTGCAACTTACTTTCAAATGTTTCAAATTCAGAGAGAGAGAGAGAGAAGTGGAGAGAGACAGAGAAAGAGAAAGAGACACAGAGAATTTTAAAGTTAATGTGGCAAAATGTTAAATAACTATGTGATTCTGGGTCAAGGGCATGTTCTTTCCATTTTCTGTGACTTTTTCTATAACTTTAAAGTTATTTCAGAAGGAAAGTTAGAAATTTTAAAAACACATTAAAATTAAAGAACTGAGCCTTAATGAATATTTATTAGAATAGGTCTTTTAGTTACAATTAGAAAGTTATTTTTGTCTACCTAGTAACAAAAATATTATTTTTGAGATTACATAGTTGTGTACAATTTTATCTGAAATTGCAAACTAATATACAGACCAAATACCAAATGAATTATCATTATTAGTGTTAGAGCAGGCAGATAGCTAGATATGAGCAGAGAAAGGGTGACACTGGTCACATGGCAGAAATTGGGCAAAAAGGAGGAGCATGGGCGAAATGTAGGAAACCCTACATCATGAAAAACAAGAGTCCCTGGGCAAAGAAAGAAAAGCAGGAACCTCAGAACTGATAAATGGTCACACATTTTGGGGCGACAAGTGGCCTGGAGGCCAACAAGGAAAGGTGGGAAAAGGCAGGAATCTCCAGTGTCTGAATGTGACCTTTTGCTTATTATGCCCTCATTTCAATAAAATTAGCCTTGCAGATTAGAATTACCCATATTGCACCCATGCCACGACCCTTCCAATCCAGACTAAATAAGGACAAAAATCCATCCTCCTGGAGTTGGGATGGAAATCAGGAAATACGACCCCAAACCCTTCCCTCCCCAACGAATATTCTGCCCATTCATTTTTACACTCTATGTAACCAACTTGCCAAAGAAATTCAGGGCAGCCACTCACCTGAGCCTGCCCCCTCTCCTGTTGAGAGTGTACTAGCCATCCCTTAATAAATCCCCATTTTACTTTCTTAACCTCCATGTCCCATCTCTGAATTCTTTCTGTGATGGGAAAAGAAACTGTTCACCACCAGCAACATTAGGATACTGTAAACCCAGAGGCAGGAACTCGTACTGTATAAAGAAAGTAGACATCACGATAATAGGAAGACCTTTTCCACTAAGATGGGTAGAAATTTGTAGCCAAGGGTAATTAATATAGCAAATACAGAAGAATTTAGGAATGTATTAAACAGACAGAATCTCAGCATTTATGATTTTTCCCAGGAGTTTGAAATACAGGACTACACAAAGTCCCATTCCCTGCCTACTGAAGTCCTTTTGTTCTCAATACTACTAAAGTTCAGTTATCAAAAAGAACACTTTTTCCTGATTATCACATCAGAGCAACTAGGAGCTGACATAGTAGGGCTGGTTATCCATTTGAAGAATTTGCCCCCAGCTGCGTTCCTCACAATTTAATCAGAAAGGTAGGGAAGCAATTACAAAATAGTTGCTCCAACACAAAAGATATATCCTGGGGCCAGCTGTGCTGTCAGAAAAACATTTCCCATGCATGGCAATTAAGAAACGATTGGGAGCCTATTTCCAGTAAGTCACAGAAGAGACATTTTAAAAAAAGGTGGGGAGGATGTGGCTTAACTGTGTCACAGGGAAGCTACAGCTGCAAGAAGTAGAAACAAAAGGGAAAAAAAATCAAGATAAGAATAAAACTCAGAGTCTCAGAAAATGTTTTAACAAATATAAAAGAGCAATTGATCTGTACTATTGACAACAAAACAAAACAAAACTGTTTCCACATTACCTTCAAGCAGCAATACTCACAAATTACCTATTTACATTTTTCCACTATTGTTCATGTTGAGAAAATAGTCTTATTTTATTTTCCTTTCAAGCATACCCCCCACTCTACAGTTCTCAATCCACTTGATAATATTTAGAGTCTTTCTGAAGAAAGTGAGTTAGAGTGATCGATGTGGAAATAAAAGTGAATCCTGGTGCTTCAGATTTTTTATAGTTTGTAAATCTCTAAATGCTATATATGCTACCTAGATTAATTATATTAAATCAGACAAATTTTGCGAGGTGTCTCTCTGAATGAGTATGATGTCTACAATATAGAAAAAAATTAAAAGAGGTTGTTAGGTAGTTTAGATAGAAATGAGCACTGGGCAGGGGGAGAGGAAGGGAAAAGGAACAATCCAGAACACAAGGAACCTGAGCTGTTAAGCAACCAGAGCGCAGGGAACCTGAGTTGTCAATCAATCAAATCAATCAATCAATCAATCATGAAACCAGGATATGAAAACAGGAAAAACAAAGGAACGGTGCCATTTTTCCATATGAAAACAGGAAAAACAAAGGAACGGTGCCATTTTTCCTCTCTTGGATTGGCCCACTCCCAATTCTCAGGAGTGCACTGTCTTTTACTTTTTTAACTTCACTAATAAAAATCTTGCTTATATCATGCTTTCTGTCTCCCATCAAAAATCTTTTTTTTCGGGTGACTAAGAACCGAGGTAATTCTTATTTTCCTTTTCCTGGTAACAAGGCTAATTTTATTAACTTCAAACATTGAATCCTTGGTAGAAACATTAAGGAGATGAACAATCTTTTGGATTATGTTACTGAAACAAAATACCTTCAACATTTAAGCAGCTTAAGATACGAGGCATTTATTTTTCACTCATAACATTCCACTATGGTGTTCCTAGTTGTCAGGCAGTTTTGGTCAATGGACCATGTAAAGAGCAACATTTGCCACCCTAAGATGTGTAGATTATTTTAGGCTGAATATTTTTAAGAAATAGAAGACTCAAGGAGTATTTTGAGTCTTCTTAGATAAAAGGCATAGTCCAAGAAGAGCAATATCACCAAAGAATATGGGCTAGATGTGGTGGGGAAATTCAGGAGGGCATGGAGACCAAAGCCCTCTCTGTGAACCAGGGTTTCTGCATGGTATAGCAAACATTTGCTTACCAAACATTTGCTTTTCCATCCACGTATTATTTGCCTTCCTCCTCTTTGAAGTCTCAACCCTTTATCCCCTTCTTCTTCTCTTAGATGGCATATAAGCCTCAACTGCCTAATATGTCCCTGGGTCTCCTTTTTCTTAAGGGAACTTCATATGTACATAATTAAATTTATGTATATAGTTAAATTTGATTTTCTCCTGTTAATCTGTCTTTTGTCAATTTAATTATCACTGCAGCCAAAAGAACTAAAACAGGTAAGAGGACATTTTCCCCTCCCCTATAGCTGATTTAGGCTTATAGCTTCTTTCTTCATAGGATTTGCTATCTCCTAGGATTTGGGAGTCTTCTAACTGGAGAAAGGAGAGAGACTGGAGACACACACACTTTATAACAGCAGAAATGCCACCACTGTTGCTCCACAGCCACCCTGTGAAAGTAGATACATGGCCACATCTGGAGACCAAGTGGAGTCTAGAGTCATTACTGGGAAATGTCCCTGGATAGACACCCAGCTCTCAGCCAGAATTCCACAACATGAAAAATAGAGCACAGATTTTGGTGGATAACTATTCACCAAAACCTTGTTCTTGACAGTTCTTCCTGCCAAAGGTATGAATAACAAAAAGAGTGAATAGAAAATATGTGATCATAAATGCCTGGGGGTGTGGGAGTGTAAGCGATGTGGGTACTATAAGAACTAATCAAAGTTTTAAGACCTTTTTATGATAAACTATATGACAAAGGGAACCAGAAGTTAATGCCTATTTTTATCTGCAAAATGTCTTTGACATAATTCCATAAAGTAAAGTAACAAATTAAAACTGCAAGTAATATGATGAGTTAGAAAGCACTGACTCATAAAATTCTTATTTTAGTACCAATTTTGCAAACTCAAACGAAGTATGCCATCTTGGGTAAGTCACTACATACTTCTTCTTCTGCCCTCTAACACATGTCAGAGAGTCAAATTAGTTCATATCTAAATCACCATATACTTTTGAACTTTTGAGAATTTTAATTTTATAATTTAGGAGAATGATTCATCATGGATGTAAAAGTTCAATTTAATAGTTATTGTCTTTCACTGTAAAAGACCTGGGAGACTGATATATAATAATTAAAGCTGAGATTAGCATGTAATTGTGTGCCAGCCATTGTTCTAAATGCTTTACTTTTCTTTATTTACATTTCTCAATAGCTTTATCATGCTAGTATTATCTCCATTTCACACATGCACACATTTATGTGTGAAGTATATATATTTCAATATACATATGTGTATGTATATGTGTGTGTGTGTGTGTGTGTGTGTATGTATATATACTTGATCTATGATGAGAGTTTAAAGACACTGTATCTTATTCCTTAAAGGCATCATCTTAAATTGCAACTATGTTCTAATAAGTCAAGATAATCTTGGCTATATTGTGAAAATCTTTGTAAACAAAATCACACAACATTTTGCCATTTTTAAAATCCCAGTGACAGTGAACTGATAAGCTTAGTTTAGTATGAAACATTATATCAAATTATTTTATTTAGAGTAGGTAGTTAGAAAGTTAGAACATACTAAAAGATTAAAAGTGAAGAAGTGGCATAAGTATGTATAAAGTGTATTTTAAAAATCAGTACTCAGATCTGGAAAGATGAAAGCAATGTGCTATGATGAGAATCTCTAAAATCATGGAGACATTAATTGGGTCAACAAGAGTATCCTCATCCAGTCCCAATTCCTAGACAGAATTTAACATAGGTCAAATTTGTTTTTCTATCATTTTCAAAATACTAAAAATATATCTAGGCTAAAGAAGGTTTAAAATACATGTAAATCACAATGTATAACTGATTTTTCAGAATATAAGCAATATTTTCCTTTTATACAACATGCAATTCTTTAATGTATTACTCATTCAAAATGTATTCAGAAAAGACTGCAAATGTGAAATGTCTGAGTTGCACACTACTATAATAAAACAAGTTCCTAACTTCAGTCATGAGACAAAAACACAAATGCCTCTAATGTCTTTCAAAAAAAAAAGAAATTAAAAGTGTCATAGGTAACTGCTAGATTCATTTCCATCAAATGAGAAAGAGGGTTTTTGTTTTTGTTTTTGACTATAGGTAGCAGAGAAATCTACAGGGAAAATATGTTTCCTGTGCTAAGTCTCGAGGATTGCACTCAGGTAACTGTGAGAATCATTTTCTACCAAGAGAAATTTGGAAAAGTGGCAGATCTCCTGGGAAAGATAATGTTCTGTGTTTACTGAGTTTAAAATACCAGTGGGAAAATTTAGGTGATGATGCTGATCAAGTAACTGGAAGTATGAATCTAGCTCATTAGGCAGGTTTCAGCTGGATATTTGGAAGCTATTTGCATAGTAGTCATGAAGTTCTGGGCTTGGTTAGGCCTCTCAAAAGAGAAATATGTATATAGGTTTCTAAGGATAGATGGATGTTAAATGATAATGTTCAATGTAAAAAACCTAAACCAGATAAGTCTCCTTAGATCATCATTCAGGAGGGCAGCTGCCTTCCTTGGAAATGACCACTCAATGTTGTCAGGTATTTTCCACCTTAAAAAAATTCTTTATTTTAGGCTTTATGGAGACAAGAAAGACTTTCCATTAGAATCACTGAATTTACACTGGAGAATGAAAGAAAGATACATGTATGCAAAATCAACCTAAATTTAGACACCATACACACACAAATAACCACAAATTACATATAAAGGAAGATTCTTAAGTTAATCAATATTTTACTCATAAATATAATGGTGAAATTTTTAGCAATATATAATAAAGAGCATTTCTTCTGTTCTGAGTTTTCCTTGACAAAATTCAACTGATACTTTTTGGTGTCTTGTCCTGAAGTATTCTATTTTGGGAAAAACAGATAATTCTCAGATATTGTGTGTTTATATATGCTGAACATTAAATAGTAGAGATTTTTTCTTATTAATAGTATCCCTAAGATATTTTCATTACCTCCAATATCATCTACAAAATGCCAGCTGCTAGTTACTTAATACCTATGAATAGCTTCCACTTCGTTTTCTGTCCCCTAAGGCATTTTGCTATATTTTCTGTTCACCTTGTCTACTTTCTCTATGTTACACATGAACTGAGTTTTATTTCACATTTTTTCTGTGGAGTGGAAATGGAAAATTTAAAGTTCTGTTTTTTTTTTTTAATACAGAGAACAGTAATTTTTCAGTTGACATATAAGTTGAAAACAGAAATACAATAAAAATGTTTCAACAGTCTGTTAAATGTATTTTTTCTTCCACAGCACAATTTCATTCATTTGACCATTTAATACCAACAGTAATATAGACCACCCGTATTGTTAAGAACCAGAATTATAAAAACTACTCAAAAATAAATCATCAGAGAAGGTAGAAGTACAATGACAGAGAAGATAGAGGAAGATTAATTCAAGCATTCTGAAAATAGAATGAGAAGTAATAGTAGAAACTGGTGATTAGATGCATTTAATAACTCTTATAACAGGAATTTGAAGAAAATAATGAATGAAAAAAGATGGAATCAATAGGGCAACATTCTAACATGAGAAGTTAGAATAGGGATGCACTTACATCCACATGTGGTTTTGTAAGAAAGGGAAAATAATTTTTCCTCTCCCTTTTGAGTTCTAGGTTCAGGCCTCTTCAATAAAGGACAGGTTAACAAGAGAAAAACAAACAGGAGTTTATTAACATGTGTGCCTTATGTACAAATAAGAGATGTTCAGGGAAGAGTGAGTAACTTTGTGAGGTGATTTAGAACCCTGGCTTAAAAACCAACTTTAGCTCAAGACAAAAGAAGAAAGGAGGTCAGGGCAGCCAGATTGAAGGAGAAAAGTATGGTTAAAAAAAAAGTAATAAAGTTTGTTATACAGATTTAAGTTAGTGCCTTTTCCTTTTATGAGATTCTTCTCTTCCTGGTATAGAGAGGGAGATATCCTTACCATAGGAGATTATCTTTATAAATTTCCCTATAAAAGGGTAGCTTCTAGTCTGTTTCCAGAGATTCTCCTGCATCTGTTTTTCTCAAAATAATTAGCTTAAAATAATACTTATGCCAAAAAGGCACATTTTGGTGTGGAATATTCTTCTATCCTTCAATTTCTAAATACATGATCAATATTAGTTACTTCATCACATTTTGGTTCATTGCAAAAATACACTTTTTAAGCTTTTGTTTTAACATTTAAATAATTTTACACTCAGTTTAATTATATCGATGTAATGCAAATTGCATGGAAATATCACCAAAATGGCTTTTTTTTCTTAAGTAGGTAAAATTTAATCTTAAATCGCTCTTTTTACCATTACTGAACATTTTTGTTTAGTCTTTTTCTGAATAATTACAGACTGATTAAATATAAACTAATAGTTTTTTTTTCACTTATTCAAAAGTCTCTATGTTGTACGGTAACTTTCCTAAGAATATTGGATATGTTAGCACCACTCTAAATTCTCTTCTTTCCTTAAAGAATTCTGGGTATTGAAAATTAATACCTCAAATGAAGAATGTGAGTTCATGAGTGTACACACCAAGTGTCAGGTATTTTTCATAAGATTAATTGTTCTTAGATGTGCCTTCATGTCTCAGAGTCTTTATCTCCACAAATAGAAAAGAAGAAATTGAAGCTCCACAGTTCCACTGTTTATGCAGGCAATGGACTGAATGTTTTTGTCCCCCCAAAATTCATATGTTGAAATTCTAACTCCCAATATGATGGCATTAGGAAGTGGGGATTTTAGAAGGTAATTTGGTCATGAGAGTGGAGCCCTCATGCATAGGATTAGTGTTCTTATAAAAGGGACTCCAGAGTGTTCTCTTACCTGCCTTCTGCCATGTGAGGATACAATCAGATGTTGGCAGTCTGAAACCCAGAAAAGGTTTCTCACCAGAATCTGGCTGTGCTGTCACCCTGATCTTGGACTTCTCAGCCTCCAGAACTGTGAGAGATACATTTCTACTTTTTATAAGTTACTCACTCTATGGTACTTTGTTATAGGAACAAAACCTGACTATGGCAATGGAACACATTCATCCCTAATAATAGAGCCTTTATTGTTAGATGTCCCATTTGAAAGTCTCACTTGACATTCTGGGGTTCAAGAAATTTCTGGAATCCTTCCACACCAAAAGGAATGGAAAGGTTCTCCCCTGAGGCATCTTTAGTCTCTCCTTCTACCTTATTGACTCTATTTTGCTCCTTAATTAAAAAACTCACACAGGATGATTGATGGAATATGGGATGGGAAAGCCCCTGCCTCTGTCCCTTGTGCCTTTGCATTCCCTCCTACTTAACAAACTCTCTAAATGGTCCTATGCTGAGGCTTTAATCCTGAGCAGGGAGATCTAACCATGCATCTCGCTGAATAATCCCTTACCTCCATTTCCAGGTTTTACTATATGTCAAATGCATGTATGACTAAATATCTATAAATTCTTGGAATGTTTTTAGAGAAAGAATAACTGTGCATGTGTTCTATAATTTAAGCTTCAGGTTTTCACTAGTGAATTGGACTTACGACATTGTGAATACACTATAGTAACATTAGAAAGCATGTTGGAAATAACAGAAATAGAATGCTTTAAAACAAGATTAAATAGCATGGACTGATTAATAAATCCATTCTAAAGGAGAAAGGGATAAATGGAATTGTTTTATAACTAATAAATGTAAGTGAAATATTTATTTTTTAGATCAGGTAACCGGCCCCCATGATATTATAACTGCTTGAGGACATGTAATTAAGAAAACCAGGATGGAACCCAGGTCACTTTGCTCAGTGTTTTTCCACTCACTGTATGATATATAACATATTTATCTTTACGTTTTCTGAGAAAAAGCAGGAAGGTTTATTATCAATGAATGTGCTGCTTAGTAATAATGGAAATGTCACAAATTTAAATGCAGAAGTGCAGCTTTTAGCAGTAATGTTTCCCCCATATATACCTATTCAGTCTGGGCTGGAGAGAAGACACTGTGTGTCATTATGTGAACCTCAGTGATTGCACACAGACAGTATCTAAAAAACTTTGATTTCTGAACTGAAATGCAATTTTAGAGACCAATACACCAAAGGAATGCTGAATAAAAGAAGACAGGTTTAGCTGTGAATCTCACAACTGCACACTTACTATACATTTTGCAATTCAGTCCTCTTCTTTTTATTAAGAGTGAAAACACAGACTATCCTCCAGAATCTGGCATTATTATCATTATTGTCCATATTGTCAGTTTTCCTCTCTGCATTCCCTACATTATTAGTAGATAAGACTTGGATCATTATTTTGATAATTGCCTTTTTTTATAGCAGTGTTCTTTCTCACAAAATGTAAACATAAATTTAAAATATTTATATACAGTTTATGTTAACCAGTTGGGGTATTCATTTTCAGAAATGCTTATGAATAAGGACTATGTAACATACATTCTCTTTCGTAGTCTACACTTCTTTCACCAACATATCATGAATTCTCTTTCCATTGTTTTAGATATTATTTACATCATATTTTAATAGCCATGAGATTTAATGGTAGGAATATACTGTATTTTATCTAACTGATCCGCTAATAACAAATAGAAATATTATTTCCTATTATGAAATTACAATCATTAACACAATAAATGTTCTTGAACATTTACCATGGGATGATTGCAAGCACATTTTTATATATTTAATTTATCATTTGGAAGGCACTCCACTGTGGCAGAACGCGTTTTCCAGATATTCCTCTTCCCACGTACCTCACGCTCCTCCCTTTAAGAGATGGGTCCCCTATTTCCTACCCTTGAATCTCAGCTGGGGCTTCTGCCTTCTCTGACCAACAAAATAGGGTAAGAAAGATGCAATTTTCAAGGCTAAGTCATAAAATGGACAAAGCTTTCACCCGGGTGGCACTCTGGGCTCCTGTGCTTTTGAAACTCAGAGCCTACATAAAGGAGTCTTGCTACAAAGCTGGGGAGACTAGCTAGCAATGGAGAGCGATGCCTGCAGAACCACAGCTGTTTAGCTCCCACTCTTCTGATTTTACAGCCTCAGCCACTAGGCATATATAAGAAGGAGACTTTCGAAGAGCCTAGCCACAAACAATCCTCTGACTACAGTCTCATGAGAGACCTTAAACCAGAATGACTCAGATAAGCCACACCTGATTCCTGGCTCGTTGCTTATTATTCCTATTTTCAGCTACTAAGTTTTGGGGTGATTTATTATGGAGCAATAGACAACTAATATATCTCTGTTTCATGGCTTTCAGTGATTTGCCCAAAGCATCTACTGCCAATATTCTTCCAGTTTGTCTTTTTATCTTTAAACTTAACAGTGTCCATTTACATAAACAGTCATTACCTTTTAACAATTATAGTACCGTATTATATTTAAATGGATCTTATTACTACAGGACATCCTAAAAAGCTCTCCTAGACTTTTTTTTTTACAATAATTTATAGTTTTCTTTTAGGTTACCTAATAGCATAGTTTAATTGAATATGAGTGTGTGTTTGTATGTGTGTGTGGACTGTAATGATCTAAGTTTACTTTTCCTATAACTTTTTAGCTTATAATAATCAACCCCCCCACTAATAATTTGAAATTCCAATATTACTATATAGTCCATTGGCTTGTTTTGCTCCCTGTTCAGGAATCTTGAACATCACAGACACATGGTAGATAATAAATAAATATTAGTTCAAATAGTATTCCATTTTATTTCTTTCTTTATCTATGGCTGCGCGGTGGCATTTAAAAAATTATTAGGGTTGATGGGATATTTATACTTATGGCAAGGCAACCATGTTCCTCCTCACTGCTCTTCTTCTACAAGTCATGCTTTATTACCTATTACACATCTCTTCTTCTAGATGAAACTCAGAATCAATTTCTTCTAGTAAAGAAAAGAATCACATTGAGATGTTCATTGAATTTGCATTAAATACATAGGTTAATATGTAGTAGAAATGGCAGTTTTAAAATAGTGAGTCTCCCCATCTAAGATTGAAGGAAGTTAATAGAAAAGATACAGAGAAATAAGAGTCAGCAACTTAGTAACTGTCTTGTCATCATTACTCCACATTATTGTCCATCAATGTTAAAGGAGCTGGTACCAAAATAGATCAAGGAAGATGAGAATGCCATTAGTGTGATTAAATTGATGGCTACTCAGAATTTATCTGGCTTGTTCTCATGTGTCTGGTTCCTGTAATAAAATAACTTTATTTGCATTATCAGTGCTATTAACCAAAATATGTTGATCTATAATAATACCTCTTTCTAAAAACACAATAAATGCACAAGGTTATTTTGAACAGGAATGATAAGCACTATTACATTATCATAAAATCAAATCCATAATCTAATACTTATTAATCACCACTGATGTAAAATAGAATGTGCGAGGTTTACTATAGCCAATAGATTTCATGTCCTGTAGAAGTGTTCTTATGTAAGTAGGCGAATACATATTTTCACATTGGAAATTTACTGTAAGAAATAATAAGGCTTATTCTTTGACCATGTAGATTCATCTGTTTTGAATGTGTTACCCTAACTCGTCCATTGAGTGAATGACTACCTGCTATACATTATTCAAGGCACAAGTTACACGTAATATCATTGTACAGCTTTTCTGAGACCTCCTATTTCAAGCTGAGTGTATCACTCCAATTAAATGTTTCCAAAATACCTATTAGATTGTATATATATACATATTGGGTTCATTATAGTGCCTAAAAGTTGAAACATTGAAACCAGTTAGCCGTGGGCTTAACCTGTGATTCATCAATGTCTAGGTCTTTAACTGTGATCTAATTAGTCTGAGCTCAATATTTCGAGCTTCAAAATGTGCCACATTAGCTGCTGCAGAGGTTTTAGGTGAGATAATATATGCAATACATGCAGCTGAATACTTAGCACATATGCAAGGCTCAATAAATAGCAAATATTGGATGGTAGTGAACAAAATGTTAATGATGATGACAACTAAAACATTTGTTGGTCAATGACCTGATGGATTTCTTGGAGGCTGGAATCATATTTTAATTATCTTGTACAATGCCAGCTATACTGCAGGTGCACAATTAATATTTGTTGAATGGTTAAAATATGTGGAATTAAGATAGATAGATAGATGATAGATAGATAAGAGATGGTTAAAGTGACAATTCTTTACAACTGTTTTCTTGGAAAGGGAAATATATTAAGCTCTGATGTCTAGAGTACTTGATGCAAATCACAGAATTCTCATCATGTTTTAGAAGAATGCCAAATCTTCTATTGTGCAAAAAAATTTCCCCAATGATCTGGTCCAGTAAAATAATTTCAGACATGATAAATTATAACCTTGAAAGTGTAAGTAATGCCCCAAACATTCTCCTAAGGATGACAGGACACCATTAAGGAAAGGTGGTAGTCCTATAACCCTGACTCCAATGGTTATTGTTGGTAAGTCAGAATATAGCGTCCTCAGAGTGGCTTCTCCTTTTTGAGGCTAAGCAGATGTACCCTAGCACTCTTTTATCATCAGTGATTCATTGTTCTAATTATCCATCATCGCTGAAAACAAGAATAAGAGCTCAATAAAGTGTGTGTTTGTATCTTTTTATTTTGCTATAAAGATGAACAATTGGCTCTTTGATTGACTGAAAATACTTGCAGTTGGTGTTTATGTTTCATTTCATACTCTGGACTGTTACATTCCTATGTTTTCTTGTTTGTTTGTTTGTTTTTTTTCCTGTTTACCTTCCCCATTGGGATATGTCAGTTCTTGATACTGCATTTAATGTTTTCAAAATCCTGACAGATGTGAATCTTTAGGAGTCACACACAGAAACTGGAATTCCCCAAATCAAAAGTTATTCTTAAATGTTTATGCAACCCTCATATTAAAATTTTAAAATTGCAAGCAGCATTGCTAGGCCACAGAAAAGTTGTTAAAGGATGGCATCAAAAGCTTGACTGGAACCCTCAGCCGTGGGGAGAAAGGGGATGGGTGAAAATAACATGTGCTGTTAGTCATGAACTTCAAATTCAGGGGAAGACCACACCCCCTCACACACTGTCCTAACTCACACTATGGTGATGGAGATTAGACTGCAGCCCTAAGCGCATACAGACTTCCATGCTGAGAGACAATGAGACAAGAGTAGCGAAACCACATGATTTTCAACTAGAACAGAGACACAGGCATTTCCTCTAACTTAGATGGTGCTCTAACTTTTCTCTTATTTACCTTCTAGAGATCTGTTGAATCTCCTATTTATAAAGCGAATATAATGGCTTTTTATCCCATCTGACACGTTTTGTCCATTAATGTCACCATTTAGTTCATTTACATTGAAGGTAAATACTGATACATTGGAGATTAAATCTACTCCTATAACATTTGCTTTTTATGTTTCCTGCTTGGCAAGTTTCTTTTCCTCTCCTTTCCTGCCTTCTTTTTATTTTTATTTTTTAAAAGCTAGTCTCTTCTATTAGCTTAAAAGTTATAGAATCTTTTACTATTCTTTCTGTGATGAAAAGGTTATGATAAACAACCAAAATGTTGCCTCTTCCTGTGCAGTGCAAAAACCTTGGGACACTCCTTATCTCTTTAACTACATGCTATCTTATAATATATGTACATACTTATTAATAATATAGGTGTATTTAGATGAATATGTATTAGATATATATTAAACACAGTGATACCAAATTCTTTTATACAACCACTATTCTTTATGTATCTTTGTGTTTATCATTTTCATTGTTTTTTTTTTCCCTATATCTTCTAGTTTCTTTTTGGATGATTTTCTTTTTGCTTGACAATCATCCTAAATGTATCATTTAATACGAATATGTTAGTAATAAATTCCCTCAGATTTGCTTGTCTGAAAATATCTAGATTTCCCCTTTTATCTTGAAGGATATCTTTGCTGAAGAGAGAACTCTAGGTTGAGCTGTTGTTTTTCAATATTTTAAAGACATCATTCCCATTGCTGTTTTGGTTTTCATTTGGGTTGAGAAAACAACTGTAAGTCTCTATGTTACTGCTTTGAATGAAAACTACCTTTGAGTCATTTTTTTTCTTGCTACTTATAAAAATTTTTACTTTTCTTCTTTCATTCTTCAATAGTTGAATCATGTAACTAGATGTGGCTTTCTTGTCAATCATCTGCAAGACTTCTCTGTTGATTTCTTAATTTAGGCTACTCTACTTTTCAGTTCTAAAATTACCATGTGATTATTCTTTATACTTTTCATGTCCCTGACCAAAAATGTGAGCATTTTCTTATATCTCTGTACATATAAAATTCAAAATGATTTAAACATCTTTGTCTGATAACATGTTCAAAATTACTTTGGTTTATTTTTATTATCTATTTTTCTCTAGTTTCTCATTTGTTTGTTTTAACTTCTTTATGTGTTCAGTTATTTTTTATTGAGTTCTAGGAGTTATAAATCACATTCAATAATATAAACAGAATTTAAAGTCTAAGATAAAGTCATTTTCTTCTAAAGAGATTTTACTTTGGCTTCTGGAATTCAGAGAGCGGTACCAGCAGTCTGGTATTCCACTAACCTTTGGGATTAATAGTCTTGAAAATTTGCCTTCAGACTCTGTGAGAGCAAATCTACTTCTCATTCACCTTAATTCTTAGAATACAGGTTTGTGGGGTGTCTTAATTCAAAATATAGGGAATTCCCATATTCTCAATGGCAGACCTTACACTTTCTTCCAGTCCTGAAAGGATGTCAAAAAATACTGTTCACTTCCTTTGCCTTTCAGCTCCTTTTCCTGATTGGGAGAAAACCCTAAAAGAATACCGTTTTCAAATATTAAACTTTCCTTTCTAGGTTCCTACCTATTCCTGAGATATTTGTCTAGCAATATTTTACTATATAATTACCTTTTTAAGAAGCTTTAAATAGATTTTTTAGTCATTTGACCAGCTTTTCCAGTTGTCCTCACCAATAGAGTTTATCCAGATTAACTTATTCTTTCTTGTCTGACACAGGCATCCTTCCTCTCCTCTAGTGACACTCACTTCCTTGAAGATCTCATATTGTTTCTTTTTCAATATAATCTAAATTTGAATTTCTATATCTCTTGTGAAATAGAAACACATATCCAGCTGTCTATTAGACACTGTCACTAAGTATCTAATAATTACGTTAAATGAATTTTGTTAAAATAAAATTGCAAGTGATCTCCCTAAAAATTACTCCCTCTATAGTCTCATCCATATCAATTCATTGGGATTTCAAAATTTTAGTTGTGTAGGACAAAAATATAAAGTCTATATTGACTTTTCTCTTTTTCTCATACACTGTATTTATCCATCAGCCAAACTTGTCAGCACCACCTTTAGAAAATATACAGGATTCCACCTTTATGCTACTTTCACTGCTACCACTGGAATCTAAACCATCACTATCTATCAAGCTCTCTCTTGAGTAGCCAGGTTCAAATATTATGGGGAAGATAGGGAGAGATTGTCATAAATGCTGACAAACACGGATGTGGGAGTCAGAAAGTCTGAGTAGCCTAGCAACGTCTCTTTAGCTTATCCATTTATAAAAATGGAGAATAACTTTTCATACATCATAAAGTGCCCATGAGAAATAAGGGAGTCAATATTCATTAACATATAACAACATTGTGTATCACAGACCAAATGGTGTAAAATAGCAATTATTATCAAGCCTACTTTACTTTCTCTTATGTAGTTATTTTTGAAAGTAATAAGATCTAGAATTGTAACTGCTTAGTGAAAGTTCCCCATATTTTGCTTAATTAAAATCATTGTTATATCCAAATATATATTTAAACGTCTCATAACAAAGTATGAAAAAAGAGAAAATATACAAGCATAAATATTTCCTATTTGGAAGGAATTAAAGAATCAAAATTCTGAACGTTGATTTTATTTTTTTAGCTTTTAAATAAAATGTGATGTCCTTTGACTTCATTGCTTTATTCAATACATAGCATTACACAGACTTTATTCAATACATAGCATTACACAGACTTTATCTTTAATAAAGCCAATTTTATGTTGGCTTTAATTCTGCTCAACATAAAATGGTCTCTGTCCTATTTTAATGCCTGTTGTCAAGACTGAAATTTTTTTAATATTTTCTCGTCATTTGTTCAGGCTCAGTTTAATCACCATTTATCATGCTGCACTATCCTTCAAACTCTCCAAAACAAATTAAAGGAAAAGATGAGTAGGAGAATTACGTTTGTTCACTCCTTGAGAAGCCGATTTATTAAAGTATTCTAATTTAAGAGAAACACCTTCAACCAAAATAAAGCTATATGTGATAATATACATCACTATAACATATTCTATACATTATTGCTAAAATATAGGTTACCTAACAATTGGATTCAAAATCAGGAAACACTATAAAAATAATAACATTGGAATATTCAATGCTATAATAAATTAAACATTTTCTACTTAAAACCAAAGTGGCCTTCTAAGTAATCAGGATCTTTTTATAAGAATAGACGTGTATTTTGTTTAACTGAGCAACTTAATGATTTTAGTTCACATAAAAATGGGCCTGGAGCTGAAGGTGGGAGGTAAAGTATCAGAGAGCTACATTTTAGAGTGAGCAGATCTCTTGGTGGGTAAAGAGAAAACATTAAAATGGCAACTTTCTGGAACATTCACTCTTGTGTGTTGGGGAGTAGTGGAAAAGACTTTTAGAAACAGATTTGTAAATTACTGAAATTTAACTTATTTGCTAAATGATTCAACTGCGCAACATTTCCAGTCCTATACTCCCCCTGGCCTCATCACCCAGTCTCCCCACACCCCCAGTATGACAAAATTGTGGTCAGTGCAATGTTTGTGGGTGTGGAGGTGATCAGGGAAACCTGCAGCCTTTTGTGCCTGGACACAGCTTCATGCATCGGGTCATTAGTTGATTCAAACCCTAAGTTACTTCCGGGCCACATAAAGACATAGATATATTAACCGAGAGAAGAAATGTACCCTCACTACCCCCAAAACTATTTGAAATCTTGTGTAGGCATTGCATTTAATATGCATCATTCAATGTGAGAGTGAAGTCAATCACATTTGGCCTACGAATGGATGGTTCAATTTCAGTGAGTATTGAGTTGTAAATAATTTACCAAAAGAAATTAGGATGATCAGGTTTTGCCCACTCTTTACCCACAGCTGACAAAACAGCTCAGTCAGTTCCAGATATGGTGGAAAATCTTACAATAGTAGGCAAAAGAGCTTTTTGGCTTAAGATAAATTTTTATGAACTGAAAATATAATATGTGTACCTTCACACTGATGTACCTTCAAATCTGAACCAAAATACCAAATAGTACTTGTGTCCCCTTGTAGGGGAGGAGCGGGGAAAAGTGGCCTGTTGAGGTTGTGTGGCTGGGTGGGAGGGTGGTGGGGGAAGGGGCAAAAGTAAGAGGCCTTTCACTGGTTGCTACCTTAATAATAAAATAGGAAATCTTCTATACACTTTATATTTGCCTGATACTGTGAAGGAAAAGCTGGGCTGGGCTAACAAGATAACTCACAAATCTAAGTATCAGAATACTGATCTGAGTTCTGCTGGACTAACTCGTAAATCTAAGTTAATTAGTGTTGATTTGCTGTTCATGGTTTTTTTTGTTTTTTTTTTTTTTTTTTTTTTTTTGCTAGCCAGCTGGATTTTCAAAGACATATATCTGGCTTTGGAATGTTGGTTTGCTGCCTCTCTGCCTCCACTTTTGTGATAACGATGCTGCTAAAGTTGTCCCATGCCTATTGGCCAAATACCCCAAGCTTGTACTTTACCCTATAAAATCTCACGCGCATGTCTTGGAGGTGCTCAGAGCTTCGGAGCAGAAGCCCCTCTGAGCCCACCGGCGTAATACATCTTAGTACTCCAACCCTCCAAGTGGTGCTTGTTTCTTGGCTGGCCTGTAGTTTCCGTAACAATACTATATGTTGTGTTCTTTCCTGTATTTCCACGATAACCATGTAAGAGTGGTGTTACTTTCCTGATTGTACAGAAAGCAAACTACATCTCAGAGAGATTATTCACAGAGACAATGTTTAAAAATCCAGTGTTGAGGGAAAGCCTTGAAAACTACATTTTACCAGATTATGAAAAGCTTTAAGGGAAATGCAATCTCCTTACATGAAAAATTGGATCTAGAATACATCCATCTTCAAGCAGGTGGGGAAAAATATTATTATTATTTTTTAACTTCTACCATGTGCTAAGTACTGCTAAGTGCTTTTACATCAGTCATTTTCTTTGATAATCCCAGCAGCCCTATAAGATAGGTATTAAAATCCTCTTTTATTGAAAAGAGAAACTAATTTTTAAGAAAATCTAAGCATTCATTGAAATGAAAATTCAATCCAGGTCTGATTAATTCTAAACTTCATACTTCAGACTACTCTGTTTACTCTGTTTATAGCATTCCTTTCTGTTATCAAGATAAGAATCAAGATCTATGACTTAGAATCTGAGACAGATTCACAAGGATATAAAAATTCTCTTTGATAATGAATAACTGCGTTGAAATTCTTTTACTATGATTCTGAGAAATAAAACCTGCTAAAGTCATTATCAAATGATGATTATATTCAAAGCTAATCGATGCCATTCTCAGGAATCCAGTAATTACCTGGTCTTTAAAGCCATTCTAAGACAAAGCTAATTCCGCACATTTCACTCTAACTTTCACGAGAGCTAGGCAAACTCTAGTATCATTAGACAATCTTCATAGTTAACAATTTTCATGTATATGGAATTAGAGCTAGAATCACAGTGTTACAGTTCCATTTTGCATGCTTTACCAAAGAATATTTGCCTAAAAGAAAGATTTTTTTTTTGCTAGTGATATAATAAGAAACAACTTCAGTATGGTTTTTGAAATGGGGAAATTATTATGTTAAGGATTGATAGAACATAATTTTGGATACAACAATCATTTCTAAGTACACATTCACCATATTTATCCATATATTTCATAAATTTGAAGCCACACTTTTTGTGAGTATGAGAACATAAGAATTACTCAATTGGATTATGCCACCATCCATAACCTCAGCATTCTGTTACAAGCAGTACACAGTACAGCCAAGGATGGTCTGTGCGATGCTAATTCTTCATTCTCAGACTTGCTGAACTTGTCCACATTTTTAATATTAGATTTTAAACGATCTCAGAGTTTTCACCTTACGATCACACTTAGAATCAAAACCACCTGTGCCTGCACAGTTTACTGTCTGTGTTAACATGACTAGTATTTGATGTTATTCCTAGCATGGCTTCCCTTTTTAAGCACTGCTATCATTAGTATAATTTCGCTATTCTCAAATCTCTGACCCAACAAATTAAAAGTTACCAATTACTTGGTTTATTTCAGAAATTTTCTGAAAAAAATCACTTAAATGACCATTAAACTGTTTAACTAGACTAGAAAGCATCAAATGACTATTTTTTAATAAAGGCTTTGATTTCACTGCAATCCTTACCTTGCTATGTCCACCAAGCATACACTGCTATATTACGACCCTTTCTCAATCCAAATCAGAGCACCTGTTTGAAAAAAATCACCTTAAAGTAGATTTCAACAATCACAAACTTGTTGTAGATTTATTCTTCTATCTCTGAGACCCACTTAGACCCTGCCAAGGTAGTGATTGCCCTGACCACAGTAAAAAGAAACTCAGTTTTCTCTTGTCGACAATTGTTCTGGGTATGTTGTCAAGAAGGCAGTATATAATAATACATTAAAGAATCCTATTTTGTTTTAATAGGGTCCTTATTGAACATGTTGTTTTTTAGCTTGTCTTTCTTTTATAATGATCACTTTGGGGGGATAAATTAATATTTTGTTTTGTATCATTAATTTGTCAGTTATATAGCATTTGCTTAAAATATTTCCTTTTGTTTTACAAAAGGAATGACATGAGTGCTATATCTAAGAATTATAATCATCTAAATACGTAAATCTAAAAAACATCCCCCAAGGTTCTAAAGATTTTTAGCGGATAGACTATGAAGATGTTCTCAGCGGTAGATTTTAGTAAGTAAATCTGAAACCAAGTCTAATTTAAACTGAACTGTAACCAACCTAGATCTAAAAATGTTTGCCTAAACTTTGATTTCAAGCTTATGAAAAGTCTGATTCTCACTTGTCTCAAGATATTTGTACTTTCTTAGTAGTGATGGTAAGAAATGGTCATTCTTCACTCTGAGGTCTAGCTACCCTTGCGTTAATTTACCTAATGGAATGTTCCCCATATCTGCCTCTTTCCCACTTAATATGGATTGAAAAGTAGAACTCATTTCTTTATTGATAAACAGGTAACACACAAACACACACACACACACACACATTCCACCAAGTTCTTTTGGTATAAAGTTTACCAGAGGTTTTCAGACATGCAGGGGGTTTGAATTGCAATGATCCAAACAATGAAAAATTCTGTGTAGCGTCCTCTTTAAAGCAGTTTCTTAGCCATTTCAGTAATTTCAGCTCCAGCCCCCCATGACAGTGCAAAGCCTTCGCCTCCCTCTCCCGACCTCCTTTCTCTCCCAGGACTTTCCTCTCCACAGTTCACAGTCACCAGGATAATTATTTCTTCGCTGGTACAATGGTTGCAGATTGTCAGACTAGACCTAAGCAGGGGTCACACATTTTCTTTTCATTCCTCTTTACTTTAAATTTTTTATCATGATTCTCAAATTCCAGATTTTTTTCTGGAATGATTGGGAAATGAAGGAAAAAGACACTCTTGGTAAGGCCATACCTGACTGAAGGCAGTAGCTGTCCTTCAGAGAACCGAGTGAGTAGAACTGAAGTCAGCATGCAAATGATGACTGACATTAACAAAGCCAGTTACTACTGTTAACTGATAACTGAGATGTTTCAAGACAATTACTCTCCTGGTTACTTTTCACATAATTCTGGAAGATTTCTTGATGACAAGATAACTTCCAGTGTAAGATATTAGAAGCTGAATTTAAACAAAGGGAGAAAGAGAAGAGATAGGAATTTAAAGGGCCATACTAACCAGTAGTTAGGCTTTTTTGTTTTCCCCAGAAATCTTTCTTGTTCTATATTTTCCAGAATTTAAAAAAATTTTTCTCATGGTATTCAGTTGATTAGATTTACACTACTTGGTGATTTTAAATAAAAATGTTATTTAAAATATACTTCAGCTTACTGTCTTTCTGATTATATATTCCACTCGATCATTTATTTGCAAAGACTCTACTTGAATTACAAAGCTCAGGATAGTCCTATCTTTAAAAAAAAAAAAAACAGCCAACAAAAATACCTTCTACATAGTATTACTTGGATAATTTCATCTGCTGAAGTAACATTTTTGTTTCTCATTTCACATGCATATATCATCAAAGATAAAATTGCTACCTCAGAGCTATGTGGATCCAATTTTTACAAAATTAAATTGTGTTTGGAACTGACAAAGTTCATAAAGAGTAAAGGATAAAGTTGCCAGTAGCATTTTGCTATGAGGATCATGAAATATTTCCTTACAATGAGAGTAAAACTCTACTTCAGGCCCATACAATCTATAGTAAGTGCTGAATACAGAAATAATTTTGGCCTAATGCTTTATCTGGTGACAGAATTCAATTTTATTTTTATTTAGCAGGCATCTTAAAAATTGTAGTCTTTGCTTCAAGAGATATCTGTTATGTCTAAAACATTGCATCCGGCCTGGAGACACTCACAGTTTTGCTGGAGAGCCAAGAGTTACCCATATGAAGTGGTTAGGGACCGACACAAGGACATATAAGAAAGTCCTTAATTAAGGACACTCAGCTGTCAGTGTGCATCGTTTACATGAAGTATGCTATAGCCACAAGGAAGCAACTAATGGGAGTAGGGGTAGAGGTGAATCACATGGGATAAAAACAACAAAGCATCATCAAAGAAGAAGCGGTGTTTCTCCTAAATGGATAACAAAAACAAACTACAGTAAAATACCCATTAATGCTGTTTAATTCATAAGAACTTTCAGAATCACACACACAAAGCATTCCTGGCACTCAGCACGTTATTTAACATTCCTGAGTCTGTTTTCTCAGATGTAAAGCTGTAATAACTTTACCGACCACCCGAGGTGGCTATGAGAATTGAATGCCAAGGCTCCAACATAGACCACAGCCCGTGGTGAGTGCTCAGTAAACACATCCTGTCCCCTCTTAGTGTGCTGCCTATAGATCACACTTAACAGTGATTTGTCTGGCTTGGTAGACACACTGAGCTGGCGGACTGAAGCAAGAGCCTATGCATTTTAAAATGAAGCTAGAGAAGAGCTGCTTTATCAAATGAAACTAAGAAGAAAAGAGACTGCACTGGTTTATGCTTGTAAATAGTATATCTCATTTCATTAAATTTGATATTAAAAACAGATTTCTGAGTTTCAAATATTTCATACTGTTACACAAAATAAAAACCGATGTTCACCTCTGCGAGCTAATGGGCCATGAAGTAAATGTGCAGGGTTTTACGTGGTTTCTCATCTGGATTGAATTAATTTAGTGCAAATTAATGCATAGCTTTAGGTTGTTCCTGGTTAAAGTCATATTATGGGAGCCTTTGTTCCATTCATTTATAAAGGCATTTTCTATTTTACTCCTAGGGGGTGATGTACTTCAGACAGGTATTAAAAAAGTATTCTGCTGGCTTTTTTACATTCATTATTACAGGAAAGTTAATAGTTTCTACTACAAAATGTAATGACCATCTTTTTTGTTTCTAGTTGTCCAGTATCCTAAGGGAAATGTTATGTGTAAGACTTCCATGTGCATTCATTTTAATGACAGGTACAGAGGCAGGATGGTATCTTCAAACTAGGTACAACTCTCGACAAATCCAATAATTAAGAATATCTGTTATCAACTGCCACTTTTCAGCTGCTGCTGTTGGCACCAGGGTCTCCTTTTTTTAATGCAGCCAGTACTGATAATTCTTTTTTTTTTTAATTGAAGTATAATCAGTTTACAATGTTGTGCCAATTTCTAGTGTACAGCATAATAGTTTAGTCACACATACATATATTTGTGTTCATATTCTTTTTCATTATAGGTTATGACAAGATATTGAATATAGTTCCCTGTGCTATATAGTATAAACTTGTTGTTTATCTATTTTTTATAGTTAGTATCTGCAAATCCTGAACTCCCAATTTATCCCTTCCCACCCCCTTTTTCCCTTGGTAACCATAAGTTTGTTTTCTATACCTGTGAGCCTGTTTCTGTTTTGTAAATAAGTTCATTTGTCGTTTTTTTAGATTCCACATATAAGTGATATCATATAGTATTTTACTTTCTCTTTCTAAGCCAGTACTGATAATTCTTTCTAAATAAATATCTTCACATTTTATAACCAGATGGACTTTTTGTACAAATATTTTATCAGAAATCCATCTCACAAATATTTAAATATAAAATATGCCCAAGCTCTTACTTAAGGTTATTAAATGTATCCATGTACAAGAGACTAAAGTCAGGACTTTAATGGATATAGTTCTTCATTAAGACCCATTAATCCAATTTTAGAAATTTAAAAATTTATACTCAAATACACCAGTCTGTAATATAAAGGTCTATCAAATTATATCAATTAAAATGTGTTTTTAAATAAAAGTTCAAAATCTGCAATCACTGAGAATGGACCATGTTGTCATTTCCAATTGCCATCAAGAAATAGACAACTATGCAAAGAATTCAAAGAAATTTTAATGAGACAAACCCTTAAAATCGAATAAATATTATATTGTCCTGCAGAAATTGAATTTTTGATCACCATATCTTATGCTTAGAGAAAATTAGATAATGAACAAATGAACTGAAAATTCAAATGATAATCATGGGCATTATAATTTATAATAGCATGGTTTTCTCTTTTCAGATCCATATAATTTCATTTCTTGGATAAAGAAAGGTGCAACAAAATTTTCCTTTTTAATTTCTGATTCCAAGTGTTGTAACCTAAACTAACCTGGATATAAAAGGTCCAGAATAAAATAGTTATTTAATTCTAAGACTAATGATAACCACTTCACTTTTTTTCCCCTACATCTTGCACATTTAACAGATGTTATATATATATTTTTCCTATTTTGATGTTCTCCTTCTTCATGAATGCTCAAACTTGTATTGTTTTTAGGAGAAACTTCCAGGAAGTGGCCTGTCTACTCAGTCACACACACACTGCAGGTTATACCACTTTCAATGTAAACAATACTAACATACAAGAAATAACTGTAAATTAAAATTTTCAGGATTATTTACACTTAAGTTATGTTTGTGAATCATTCTTAAAATATTATCCTCATATGAGCTCCATGTGGTTCTATCAACTTGGGTCCTTTTTTTTTTCTGAATACTAATTTAACATGGAATTCAGTTAAAGTACGTATCTTTAAACATGTATATTTTACAGCTGCAAGAAATTTCTTTAAATGGCTCTTAAGGCAGGTTTTACTAACTAAAAGTAATGTGGATTTAATTAAAACAGAGACTTTCTAAGAACAATTAACTCCAATTAAATCCATGCTAAATGTTGAAAGCTACTTGCATTAGTCATTTTAGGTTGTTCACAAATATTTTGTTTCTCTCTCCTCTCAGTAGATGGTAGGATTGTAGTTCCTGCCCTGAGTTGAACTCAAGCGTGAGCAGGAGTTATGAGTGTCATCTTGGGGCAGATGTTTTATGGACAAATATGCTTTCTTCATATTTTCATTTTCCTCCACCAGAATGCCTGGCCACATTCCAGACTGTGGCTGCTCTAGCAGTCTCTGCCTGTTGTGACTATCTTGGAAGACTCAGTGCAGTCCCTGGCTCTCAGCGCAAGATAGATTAGAATATAAAGAAGAAATAAATAATAGATTTTGAAGCTAGTGAGATCTTAGGATTATATGTTACAGCAGAATAACTTTGCCTATCTGCACTGATATTCTAGGCGTTTCCTAAACAAATTTTGTTCCAAATTGTATACTGTAAAATATAGAATATAGCATAACTGTGGGGTATGCTAGTTTGACAACTCGTATTTTTGGATTGAGTTTGTATTTTCAAGTTTAACAGGAAACAGTAGAGAAGACCAAAAAATGTAATGGTGCGTAACTTGTGATCTTAGAACATTTGCAACGTAAATGTTCTGGAAACTCATTCCTGAATGTGGGTAGATGTAGCTTAAGAATATGTGAAGATAATATAAAAATGCTACTGAATGGTATTTGCCAGTTGTCATTCTTGTACAAATTTATCTACACTGTATTTTTTAGAATCTTTGAGAATGTAAAATTTTAAGAATAAAATTGAATATTAGCCTGTTTTCAAAAACTAACACATTGAAATCTGTAGATTTAATCTATTTTAAGCAGAATTTAAAATATTAAGCAACCAAAATATACCATGCCTTGCAGAAAATACCTGAAACAAATTTTGTAATGTATTTCATTGCATATTCATCTGAGCTGCTAGTGTTTTCTTTACTTTGTGTTCAATAACTTGAGAACCTGACGCAGTGTTTATAGCTGTGGCATTATTAAAACCTCCCTGAGCTTATTTTTATGCAAAACTATGTTTGGTAATGACCATTTCTCATTATTTTTATATCCACAAGTACAAATAAAATATGGAATATATTTTAGGTGATATTTTAAATGTTATACCACAGATAGCTTTTTCTTGGTATCAATTTGAAGAACCTTTTTGAAAGCTATGTTTGATTTACTCTGGGGATATAGTAGAACCCCTGATTAATTAATTAAGAAATCTTTATTTAGTTTTTACTAGGTACCATACAAAGTGCTTGTTACAGGACAAATAGAAGAGAATATTAACTCTTCAAATTATTATACTCCATATTTTTAGAGCATGCAACATCACCTTTTTAAATTTGCCCTCATTTTATGTTTCTGTTTTATTTGTATGTTGTTTCTGGTGAATATTCTCAAACACATTTTAATTGAATGGATGAGTGAGTGAGTGACTGAATGAATGAATGAACAAATAAAGGGAATAAGACATGCCCCTTGCCCTAAAGGAGTAGATAGCCCAGTGTGGGGTGGACACTGAGCAAAAATATCACAGTGCAATATGACAGCTGTCATGACAGACACAATTACCAAGTTCCCAGGCAGAAGGAGACTGAAACTAATCCTGCCAAGAGAATCAGGGCAGGACTCAATGACTTCAATAAAGTCAAACTTCTTTCCTCCCAGACTGCAATTATTACCACTGTTAATCAAATATGATCTTAAATTTTAAAAGCAACAGCACACAGCTGATGTCTTGTTTGACCTGAATATAATAATATTCCAGGAAAAATATACTTAAAAAAAACCAAATTTTTAAAATAAATTATATTATAAAGTAGAAATAACTGGTTCAGGATGCCACGGGGTCCATATGATCTCACTGAATGGTTTAGGGTGTCACTAAGAGATCTTTGAAAACACCATAGGAGGATAAGTGCTCTTTCCATAATAGAAGAGAATTAATGTTATCACTAAAGCATATCCTTATCCTTAAAAAAAAACCTAAACACCCTTGACTGAAATGCTAGAATATATGTCTATGATGAGAACTGAGATCATGGCAATGGCATAAACATTGTATAAATTTACACCGGAGCTTACATTCAAATAAATGAAAATTCTATGAAACAGAAATTAATTTCCATTGTATTTGGCATTATTTTCTATGTAGATGTGATTTGCCAGTGTGATAAACTCTTACGTTTGCACTGATCCCCTCTACCTCTTTTCCTTGGAATAGGAATTCAATTTGAGTTCAAAATACTGGTGTATGTATTTTTTCTCATACTGTCCTCTATAAGCTGTGAGCATCAAAATATTCTAAATAACTTGTGAAAAAAGAAAATTCTTTGTTATTCATAAGTTTTTTTTAAACAAAACAACAAAATTCAAGAGCTCAGGATCTGTATTTTTTAACAATAATTCAGGGTGATTTTAGCGTACTGAAGTATAAACACCACTCAACTGCATCAGTAAATTTATTTTTGTTGATTATATACTATATCCTTAAATCCACTCCTGCTTATGTTTTCAAACAAAGAATTATCTCCTCGTTAAATCTTGCCTTATCATCCCTCATTACAGATCCTACACACCCATTTACAGTGAAATTCTAAAGAGGTTATTACTGAACTAATTTCGCATTATGCTTAAGAACACAGACCTTGGAACTGGATGTAATATTCTGATTTCTTCAATAGCTGACACTTGCCCCTGGGGAAATAACAAGTTCTCTTGTTCAGCTTCTTCACTGCAAGTGCTTACAAATATTGAACTTACTTCATTATGCTATTATGAAGATTATTTGAGTTAATACAATGTAAAAGTTTTAGAACAATGTTGGACAAAAGTTTTAGAATCACCGTCTAAGTGTTTCCTGTTATTATTTTTATCCTCATTCATTTTGAATCTCAGTCGTAATACTAGTTTAATTTCTTAAATTCCAAGATACAGAGAGAATCCAAGAGAAAGAAGAAAATACTTCAAACAAATTCTTAGTTGTTACACTAGATGCTAAAAAGGTATGGAGCAATGTATACAACTTAATGAAAGGCTTGGATCATAGAATTCTATTCCAAAATATAACTGCAAAATAAAATCAATATGCTACTCATTAAAGGTAAAGCTTGAGCAAACACACAAACAAAATGAAATCAAGGAGAAGAACTTGGAGATAAGAAGCAATGGTGAGAGATGTAATTCAGTAAAACTAATTAAATCTAGATGATTGCTGGTAATATGGGTATGAAATTTAACATGTTTGTTAAGAAAAAACTCTGAAAATACATGAGGCAAAATAGTTAAATTACAATCAATAGGGAGTTACAATTCTATACAAGTTTAACAAAATATGGGAGGATGGGCGGGGAAAATGAGTTTTTGGAGATCCTGTTTTGTAAGATGGTAAGAAGTTATGTATACTATTGCTTCTGCAATTAAGAAAAAAAATTTTTAAAATATTTTTCTAAATTTTAGGAAAAAACTATCAATGTAATAGTGAAAAAAAAAAACTGCCTTATCACTCAAAGAAACCAAAAACATAAAAGAAAATTTGATTAAAATAGGAAAAGTTTGGGAGGAGGTAGTGTAGCCTAACATTTTTTTATAACACTAATTTATTTGTATTTATTTTTCTTTTCTGTCCTTTTTTGTTGAGGTATAATTGACATACAACATAATATTAGTTTCATAATGATTTGGTATTTGTATGCATTGCAAAGGATCACCATCGTAAGTCTGGTTATAATACAATTCTGAATGTATTCCTTGGCTCTCAAAGGATAGAGTAAGTTTTTCTAAGGTCAAATCTTACAGTATTTTGTTTCTAAATTAATATACAGTTGACCCTTGAACAATGCAGGGGTTAGGGACATCGACCCTTGCACAGTGGGAAATCCACATGTAAATTTACAGTCCAGCCCTTCTAATCAACAGTTCTGCATCTAGATTCCACCAATGGCTGGATGGTGTGGTACCGTAGCACGTACTTATGAAAAAAATAAATCCATGTATACATAAACCTGAGCAGTTCAAACTAATATTTTTCAAGGGACAACTGTACTTATATAAAGTAAATCGTATAGAGGATAAGTTCCCTGATATTTATAATAGTTCTTGGGTGAAACTTTCTCTATGAATTCTTTATTGAATGATTTGCTCTCTACATAAAGGTTTTGGCATTAAATATGCATCTGGAGCAGGACTTTATAAACTGTTTTAACATAGATCCAGTCTATAGATTTGAGATCTTAAATATGGGACAAGTATATCATCAGGCGTCTCATTATTTTCATCCAATTTCCTTGCCATTTTGCTTCCAAGGGATATGACAGAACATAAATGACATGCTCAGCCTCACTGTAAACCTCTGGATGTTGTGATCTGTGCCTCTAAATTATTCCATAGAATTCACAGACTCCAGCTCAGTGTTTACAGTGTAGATGTTTAGTAGAAGTTTTTTGAGTGAATTTAAAACAGATTTCCTAAAACCTTAATTAAAATTTCCCAAATAAAACAAACATCAAGGTACGTGTGTAGGGCATAGAATCAAATGGTCAAACTGGGTCACCTCTGAGTAAAATTCTTTCTTTATAAATCATGAGCTTTCCAAGTTTCTTATGTGCTATATTATCTAGGAGAATTATTTCTTAATTGGAAAACCTACCTTTACCTGTGAATTTAACTTAAGTGGTCTTTCTATATTATTACATCTTTAGAATAAATTGTTCTATCTATAGAAATATTTGTACTAATTTAAAGAGAAGTGAAAACAGCTTCTCATACTTTTTCCATAATGAAGTTTCCCTATTTTTAAAACTCCAGTGAACAGTACTGTTCTACAAGTATTAGTACAACAACTTGATCAGATAAGTTATTCTTTATGTGCATGTTATTTTTTAACTATATTAAATATTTTTAAAGAAAATAATTCTCTTCTTGCTTATATCTTAAGAAAATGTACTTTATGGGGTAATTCTTTTTGCAACATTTTCTTAGAGGCAAATGACATTTTCATTGTTCATGTTTTAGTGAGCAATTGATTTATTCTTATTATTTGGCTATTATATAGCAGAATTTTGCAGAACTTATCAGAAGTATGGGGAAAGGATGATTAGTTTTTTAGCAGATGTTTGCAGCTTATTTTTACAAGGTCACATAAAATTGTACCAATATATTGCAAAATCATAACCTCTAGTATACTTTCATGGCCTAAGATTTTGACCAGGTCCTGCAAGTTTATTGTAAATTGTGGTCTAAAGTGAACCGGGGGGTGGGGGGGCTTTAACAAAGGCTACAGGACTTTTACATGAGAATATTTTTTCCACTACGATACAGTGGCAGATGCAGGTTCACATAAAGAAAAATAAAGTTGAATCTAACACTTATAAAATTTATGTAAAAATTTCATCTTGCATCTGCACGTAAGAAATCTAAAATGAGAGTGTTCTGTGTTTTCATATTTTCTCCTAATATCTACATAATGATAAATAATTATATCTATTTTTGTGAAAAAAAAATGTTTGGCATAAGCTTGTTCTTTATAATAGGTTTCATTGTATGTTTCCCATATCAGTGTTAACCCTAAATGTCAGTACCTATGGCAAGTTCAACTGTGATAAGCATGAAAAGGAACTACATATTTGTAATTATATTTAACTTGGCCTGCTGTACAGAACTTTACATTAAAATCATGATGCATAAATAATATAATATGGCATGCAGATATTGCATTAATTTTAATTGATTTTACTTGAACTTAGCTTTACTTCAAAAAAATTAGTAACAAAAATAGGCTGCCAATATTTTAGCTGAAAATTCAAAAAAAGAAAAAAAATCAAGAAATTCGTAAAAGTATTCAGAAGAATAAAATATAAGACTTATAAACTAAGCATAGCATATTGTTTGAAGTTATTTAGTTTTGCTACTTGTGGCAATATTAAATTGGCTATAAAGTAATAAGGATGTCAAGGACAAAAGGAGAGGATAAGGCAAGCTGAGTGATACAAACAAACTCTTGGAGGACAGAAAGTGGATGGATAGGTATTTAGAGATTACCTTTAAATTGAAAGCTGGAATCTCGTTCTATTGAGTAAGGAGGCAACTTATTTTTCAGCTCCATGGGCAGTTCCAGAATTGGCTAGAGGAAGAATTTCTGAAGGTGACAGTAAGATATGGGACTGAAATCGTAAGAATAGTAAACATCAAATAAGAAGAGTTTTGAGACCAATATGTTCTCTTTGTACCAGATAAGACACTTAGTCAGGTAGTTACATTTCCCCAAGATGATAAAGAAATAAAAAACATTTATTCTATGGGAAACTATTAAGGGCCTTTATATATAGTAACAGCAGGTAGAGGTCTTATACTGAAAAGAGGGGCAGTTAGAGAAATTTATAATATTAACAATAAGACCCTCAAGCTCTGTTATGTAGGTTAAACCTGAGACCAAAAGCACCACACATAATCCTTTTATCTTTTTCACTCAGGAGAATAGAATATTCTTCCCTGAATATAATACGTAAGAAAACACCTGTTATGATATATGGAGATTATTCTCCTAAAATTAATGGGTTCTTACCCAACTTCTCACTTAAAACAGAGATCCCAAGCTATTCTTAAAGCCTCATTATTAATTATGACTAGAAAACTGTGATCACACATCTTTGAGGAAAGAATTTTGCATGAATGAGAGAAACCAAAACCGAGAAACTTAAAAAAGCAAGTTAGCAAAAACAGGCAAAAAAGAGAGACTGGAAGAAAACAAATCAATATGGTTAATATCCTCAGAAATATCAGAAAGTTTATTAAATCCATAAAATAAGCACAAGATGCTTTTAAAAAGGGACATTCCTTTAAAAAGAAATACACTCGGAAGTAAAAAATATAACCATTGTAGAACATTCATTTGGAGATAAACTTGAGAATTTCTCTAGTAAGTAGAATGAAAAGACAAGAGAAAAAGTAGGAAGAAGGATATGAGAAATTTAGGCCATCAAAGTTCAACACCCAAACTTCTAGAAATAGAAAACAGGGAGAGGGGGACCAGGAGTTAGTTATCAGAAAGACGGTACAAGATGATTTCTCAAACCAAAGGGCAAGACGTTTTCATGTTCAAACAATGAATCTGATTTTCATGACATTTAGTGAAAAATAAGCCACAGGAAGCATATCAGTTAATAATTCCGGATCACTGAGATTAACTAGATAACTCTACTTAAAATGTTCTTTCTTGCTCTCAACATGGCCCATAGCAAAGCTGAAGGGCCCCCAACACTTCCTACTAACATCTTCTCAATAGTTTGGACCTTAATAGAATTGGCTGCCTAAAAGAGCAGCCCCAAGGAGTGTGTGTCTGATTAGCTCTTTCCTAAGAAAGTGTCCAACACTTCCTAACCCTGTCAACACAAACTCTTCATTGATATTCACATGAACTAAAAATCTGTCATTACCAAAAGTCTATTAAACACTCATCTTCTTCTCAGAACTTGTTTAAGCTTTGTGCAAATACTAAATCCTGGATGTCAGATGAAGGTACTACTTTTTTTCCCTCTTAGCATATGCGTACTAACGAGAAGGTCGACTAGGCTCTTGATTAGGTTTTCATTATCACTTGTCCATTACTGTTTCATCCTTCTCCCTGAAAACTGCAGCAACTTAGAGGTGTATGTTATAGCTGAGATGCTTCTCCTTGACCTTCCACCTTCCTGCTCATTATTCTTCATCAATTAAATATTTTAGCAGCTGACTCACTTTTTTATTTCCTGTAATATTCTTGTTTTCATTTTTAAAAATTTTATTCATTATTATTTAATTTTATTGACATAATTTTTGTATGTTAAGCAAGTATCTTATTTAAATCATACTTTAAAAATAATTTGTAGTTTTACTTGAGTTTTCCTTCTGTTTTGAAATTTTATTGTCTCTTATTCCATTCGTTCTAGTTTGAAAGTTATTATGCTTGACTGATGTGTCATTTGACACATAACATGGATAATATCTCTGTTTCACAATTTTCCTTCCCCTTGACACTTCCAAATAGCATACCTTGTATTTTTGTTTCTTATTTTTCAAAATTTATTTTAATATTTAATTCAAATTTTAAATTGAAGCATAGTTGCTATACAATATTATATGTTACAGGTATACAATGTAATTATTCACAATTTTTAAAGGTTATAATTCATTTATAGTTATTATAAAATATTGGCTATATTCCTCATGTTGTATAATATATCCTTGTAGCTTATTTTATATCTAGTAGTTTGTCCTTTTTTTTCTCTCAATTTTTAAAAAATGTTTATTTTTTACTAAAGTGTAGTTGATTTACAATGTTAATGTCAGGTGTACAGCAAAGTCATTCAGTTTTGATTTAAATCTCTCTGTCCTCCACATGTTCAAATGTCTTGCCTTCCACTTCACTTCAGCCATCCACTCCCATGTCTCTGGGTTTTGTCATTGCTAATAACTGTTCCACTTCTAAAGCCTTGACTACAACACACAACACCTGAGCTAAAAGAAGACCTCTGAACGCTGATTTGAAACCTGTCTTCAATTATGTGAAAACTTCTTTTACAGAACATAATATCTGATCTTTTAAAATTGTCAATGAGGGTGCTTACAAACAAATTTTGGAATGGTATTTAGGAGTTGAATGATTTCTAACACCAAAGAAAATGTGGGTTCTTAAATTCTGGATATTTTCAGACTAGATTTTAGTTAGTTAAATGCACAAAAAAGCTTTCCACTTAATGACTGCTTGTTTTCTAAGAAAATATTAAGTAGATATTCTGTGGTTACGTGAAAGATAAGATCATCACTGCTGTTACAGGATGAGACAAAAAAAGAATAAATGATGAAAAATAAATTATCCTACATTTGAACAAATTATATGCTAGCATTAATTTTAAAGATCCCTAAGGAAAAGAAATAGGATGTTCCAGTTTTTTTTACAATGGGATTTATTCATCATTTCTACAAATAGAGCTGTAGTTAAAATATATAAATCTTGATGAAATTATTTTAAGAGAAGAAAATGTTATATTGAGACCCCAAATGTATTCAGAAAATCATTTCTGTTTAGACTATCACAATTTTGCAGTCTTCTTTGTATTACTGTTTGCATGCTTAACTCTTGAATTTCATGTTAATTAAATATTTACTCATTAAATTTAGAAACACAATTAAATGTTATCCTGAAAATAAGTACTTAAATTTTATTTTGAACGGTGTTCAGGCTCATATTGTAAGTTTATGAAAACAGGGGCTGAAAATTGAAACACCATTTTCTTACAACTATGGCAACCTACATACTGTTTTAATGAAAAATGCCAGTATAAAGTTTTACCAAGCACCAAAAATGCTCTAAACAAAAACACATCTTTGTATTATGTATTTGGATTGATAGCCTGCAGAGCTAAGATAACAGGTTTCTGTCATTTAAGAAGTTGATATAAATGGCTCTGTAAACTCCATATTATTTCTTAATTACTTGCTATGATATTGTGTGGGGACATCACTTATCAAATTGTAAGTTTCAATGTGTTATCTCAGGTTAAAATGAAAGCATTAGTCAAAAGCTTATGTGGATTTTGTTGCCATTCAATGAGTTTTGGTTTTCTATCAATGTAATACAAAAATATCCTTATTTTATTAAATCAACATGCTATATATAAGAAATGAAAATAAGCTTTCATACAGGTTTTTCCTTCCATTAAATGAACCCCTTTTAACTTAAGAAAAAGGACTAAAGTTATAAAAATGATAGTAATTAGCCAAATTTAACATTACAAAGTCTAAATTAAGTGATAACTCCGCACTATGGTGTATTATGTACTATGAGATGTAGAAAAGAGTGACTCAATTTCTATGCCTACTTCTTTTAAATTAGTATTACTTACTATTTGAAAATTAATTTTGTATTTTTACTTTTCATCGGTAGTAGAAACAACTAAATATATTTAGCTTTTGAAAATATGGCAAAATTTACTCAAGTTATTTAAATATGCTTTTATAAAACATTCCCTTTGTCATATAATTGGGACTAGATGTTACCGAATTTGACTTTTGGCATAGTTTTTCTGAAGGCTCATTGGGTTAATATTTGGAAATTGGTGCTCCTGTTGGCTCAAAGAGCAATTATGTCTCTGAATAGGCCCCTAACAGATTTTACATCCATGATACAGCCAACAGCATATTTACCCATCTTCATAATCAAGTGTAAGCTAGAGTTGATGGGTGTGCCATGTGCGTGCATAAATGATGCCTTCATCCCTTGCATCTGTTCCTATTAATAATGATAATTCTTAAACAGAGATTTTCATCTTTAAGAGTGTTACAAATGCCAACTAATTAATTAATCCCTTAAGTGCTTAATTGCATATGGATAATTAAACACACTCTTTGCCAGCAATGCTTATAGAGCAAAAATTAAAAGGGAAATCATATCAAGCCTGATTTTCTAACCAATGGGTTGAAGATGTGACTTCCATATATTTGGGTAGAAGCATACTTTATTTATGGCCCCATTTTGGAAAATACCTTTTGAGGAAAAGCATTTCCACAATATTGAGAAATATTATGTGATTATTCCTGCTTTTGAGAATTACAAGGAACATTGGTATATTATAGCTGTGGAGAGATAAACTGTTTATTTCTGTGAAACACAGAACATTGGAAACCTACTTGGTTTTTGAATGTCTTTTTCATAAGACCCAACTACATCCCCTGGAAAAAGTCTTGTTTGGAAGGATTTTTGAAAATTATGCAGTTTGTTTTGATTCCTCTCAAGGAGGTAGATTATTAATGTTCCTCTTTCTAACTTGGCTGTATGGTTTTCTGTATTTAAAAGCCTTCTCAAGTGTTCTTTCTTCAAAACAGTTTTCAATATCATTTCAGACTTAATGTGAGGATACTTCTATAAAATCAAAATACAACAAAAACTGATGTCTTACTGTCATTGACCTAGCAATAATAATTCAGCACTGAACATGAAATCCCCTGATACCAGTGTTTCTCAATGAAGGTGCTTTCTGCAAATTAATTGGAGTATTTCTTCATTGTGAGCAATTTTATCACACACTTAAGAAGGTGTTACATTTTCGTCCCCATTCCCAACTTCTCTCTTGCTTTCACACTTGATTCTATATGTTGCCAATGATCATATTATGATTGTTAGGATGTCTTATGTCCTCAATGTGTCTATGCTTCAAGAGCTCACGTCCATAATCTTGTGGCATTTTGTATAGTCTGGTGTACACAATATTTATTCACCAAGATTACTGAATTACTGCGACACAGTATTTGGATATTTTCTGGAGAATGGAGGGTACAGCTACTATTCTCAAGGTCAATATCTAGAGGTGTATATAGATAGCCACAGGACAAGAAAACCTACTGCAAATTCAGGACTCATGTCAGAAACTCTTTTCTCCCTAAGCTAATCAACACTGTAGACTATGTATTTTACTTGTTTAGATTAATAACCTAATCTATGCATATTGTAAATTGGAAGACAAAAGCTGCAATTTGATAAATGTGCTAAGTAATGAATACCTTAGCCTGTAGTATTCATTTTACAGATACTAACAATATTTATCTTGCCATTCAGGCACGTAAACAGAGTGTCAATTTTTGGAGATGAAGTAACAGTAGCAAAACATGTGAACACAGTATATACTTTTAAATTAATTAGTGAAATGATGGAGTGGGAAAGTCATATGTCTTCATGGAGGGGTTGGTGCTCAAAGTGGGGTTGGGACTGTTTTCTATCAGATACAATTTTTCTTATTTTTCCCACCACTGACTTATTCTGTCTTACCAGTTTTTATTAAAGTTGACATTAAGGACATTAAGCCAGGTATGTGTTGTTGCATTTGTTGTTTATGTATCTATATCTATCAATTGTAAAATCTTTAAATTTTAGCTCTGTATGTGAATAACTTCAGTGCACAAGTAAGTTTCTGATGGATTATTACTATATTATCAATGACATTTTTTGAAAATTGTGGGTTTTGCTTGAATATAGTAACAAAACAAGGAATGACTACTACTCTGAAAATATATTGTATCATTGTTCTCTCTGTAAGAACAGTTGATGCAAATTAAGTTTGTTAAATATTCACACTCACCAGTGACCCAGAGGTGACTTGAGAAGAAATTTTGAATAAAGTGGTCAGAATGTTTGGGGTCATTTAGCAACAGATCAATTAGATTGTTATTTTGAGACCCAAGATTATAAAAAATTTGTGACCATAAAGCATGTGAAGTCATTTTCAATCTCATGATATATAATTTAGGAAGTTAGTTAAAAACACAAAAGGCCAGAATTTTGCAGGAACTGCTTATCTGCACTCTTTGAAATACATCATCTAATTTTTATGCTGTTAGATCAGTATGCCGTATGCTACATCAACTTCAACATTTTGGGAAACATTAACTCTCTGAGGTTTGTTGATGTGGAGCAGGAGTATAAAGAATCTATTCTAAGCCTCATGGAAATCTGATTCGGACATTTGATTATCATCTAAATAAAAACTTGTTAGCCACATCAGGCAATTAGGATATATTCCTATTTTCTCAAGTGGAACATAATGACACCACGATGTGATAATGAAAAATGGGAAAGCAGAGGAGTTAACAGATATTAGGCTCAGGATGTGTTGGAAACTGTAGCCTCTTTCTGTCTGATTTTCTACCCCTTTGGCTGTTCTCATACAACTCTCCAGTCTTCTATTTTCTCATCGGTAAGTTGAGACTAATAATAAAATCTATTTCATGGGATTGCTGAGAAGACTAATGGAGATAATATATGTAAAGTTTATAAAGAATAAAGACTAAGCTAACTGCCTCATTAAAATAATTTATCATTGATAATATTATTATGCATAATTAGAGGATGCAACTTGAGGGGAGGTTTTGCTATCCAATGTATGTTTCTTCTTTTCTACAATCTTCTGCGGATGATAGAAATCCTGACATTGTAACTAATGACTTTGTGTTAAAGAAATCACCCATTTAAACATCCATTTGGAAATACAACATATCAATTTATTCACTTAAACTTTGGTGAGGAAGGTTTACTTGAAATTTTTCCCAGTTAGTGCATATTTTGTTTTTGGAGTTTAGAACTTTGAGTCACTTATAAAAAGAAAGCAGTACAAATTGCAGTCTAGTATTTTGGAAAATACTGGCAACTTACTGCCCCTGGGTAGGTGGGAGGAGACTAGAAAGGACAGAAATCATTAGAAGATAAATTTTAAATGTTTCAGATTTTCCAAAGGAAAAAATGAAGAAATGGCTATTTTTAAGACCCATACGACATACATTAAAGATAAGAGTAGCAAGGATCAAAGATTAGACAAAATTCTGTTTCTCCCTATACATTTTTTTTCCTGAATTACGAGCCTTTAAACTAGGAGGAAAAAAAAGGCAAATTTAGGAGGAAGTTTGCAATTTGTGGTGCAAATAACTTTGATCAAGGTAATACCCTTTCAGATATGAAAAGAATCCTTAATATGGGAAAAGGGTTTACTTAAATAGCACATTGTGTGGGTTTGACCAGCAGATGTCCCACCGAGATGGAATGAATTACTCAAGACTCTGTCGAAAGTCAAGAGGGCGAGAGGGAGTTGAGGACCAACTCCATGAGCCTCTCAAATGCTCTCACATTTATTGTGTACAATCAAAGGAAAAATCACTAACAGTTGTGTGATGGAATGCAGGAGTTTAGGGAAAGACAGGATGGGATAGAGATGGTAGAATCCACAAAGAGTATAAAAGCTTAGTTTATCTTTAGGGAAGTCCTGGGGAGAGGGGAACTAGATACATTCTTTAGATACGTTAATTACAAAGCAGACCACTAGACCAGCCAGTTCCTTGTCTTGGGGATAATAGGCTATCTAACAGCAGGCACGCCCAGCATTTATAGCTGAGGGCTTTCCAATGAACAGAGTGCTGTCTAAAACCTCAACTATGCAAGCAAGGCATTGTCCATGCTTTTTACGGCAAGGAGACAGGAGTGCGGATGCACTGGTGATTGCTAGCAAAGCAATTACTAAGCACATTTGTTCTTAAAGGTGACAAGCGGCTGGGGTCTGTTACAATTTGTTAACCCAATCATAGGCTCCCACAATCTTGGATATATATATTTTATAATTAGACATGCAGGCAATCTTATTTACAGAACTTTAAAATCAATAAACGGAATGCATACATTCCAGGCTCGGCTGGCCTTGCTTCTGAGTAAGTAAATGTGGAGTGTAGGAGATTGAGCACAATAAAAAAATAACATCAATGGCAATATATTTTCACTTCACTAGTGTGCATGTTATGATGGAATAAAATTAGCATATTAAACCTATAAAAGGAGATCTATTTTAATTAAAAAAGATGAGAGACTTCATATAATATCCAAAGCAAACGAAGTGGAAATGGTATTACATTTTATTTTAACACAAAGTATAGTTAAAATGATCATCATTATTATTTAATAAAACACAAATTGTAAGTTATCAGGATGTTTAAATTAGGTGATATGTAAATACCATCCAGCATTGTCTGCATGACTGAAGTTTTCAAATGATCTGCAAGAGTTTTCTTTTCTGTTGTCCTCTCCAGCCTCAGGAAAAATAAAAGCTTTCTCAATTTGAATTGCTTTCAGATCCCCACCATTTTGCTAATTACTCTACCTTGTCCCTCTCTCTGACATTTTGTCACTTTTACTGAGGTAGTGTTTGCATATATTAAGGAAAATTTAGTTCTGAAAGTCTAATCTGATAAAAAAATTTACATAACTGTTGATTGCAAATCAAGTCTCAAGGAAGAGGCAGAATGGCAAACTAACAGCTAAAAACTTTTATCAAGCCTTCTTTCTTGAAATAATTCTTTAATACAGGAAACAGTAAGCAGCAATGGCCTCGTTGAACATGCCTAATAATAAGGAATTCATTAGTTTCATTATTAATCTGTGGAAGTATGACTTTTCTCTGGGATCAGCTACTTCCTATTTCATTCTTGAAAAAGCTACATCCAAAATAACAATCAAGGCTGTTGGCACAGATTTCTGTTAGATTTTTGCCAAAACCAATAGATTCCTTAGATACATAGTTTTTTAAATACAAGAATTAATTTTTAGAACAGATTTTGCGTTGCCAAACTCTTTAATATTGCTCATGTAAAATAATGCTAAACAAAAAACTAGCATTGCATTTTATCTAGCTTAATGTGTATGCAATTATTTAGTATAGAGAAAGAAACAGAAACCTAGGTAATTAAAAATTCCCATATTTTGGTGTCTGATGCTTTATTTCTTTCCTAATTTGCATGGATTAGTAGTCAAAAGTAGATTGACCGGAAGGCTAGTAGAAACAGAGGGTTTCATGTAACGTTTGTTCCCTACTGGGCAGAATTTCCTGCTAAAATGAATTTGAGAGTGTGACAGGGACTTCAGACAAACATGACCTCCAAGTCTTTCCTCCTGGAATTGCAGACAAATAGGGAATAGCCTTACCTTTCCGTCAGTTCCAACCGCAATGGAAAAGTAGGAGCAGAGGGCAAGGAGAATCGAATAGGCCTCTGAAGGCCAGTCCTGCCTAAGGTTCATCTACCAGGCCTGAGCACAGAAGACCAATACAGTTTGCGAGTCCCAGTGAAGACTGCTTACTGCTTTCAGACTCAGTATTTTTGCTCCCAAATTAAGTGGGAGTATTGCCCAAGTGATGCTGGATTCAGAGAACAGGACAGTTACTCTCCATCCCACAGGAAACACAGGTGTAAGGAAGTAGATGGAGGCAATGCCCTCTTTAGAACTAGGAATGGCAACATAAGATTCTTTATAGTTTTCTATTTTAACTAAAAATGTAATGTAGGAGAATGTCAATGGCTTCTGAGGGATTTTTTTGACAATCGAAACAAACCTATGAGTCAATAATGTTTTCCATCGCTTCAAAAGAAGAGACCGTATTCCAGATGAAATTCAATAGCATGTGACAACCAAGATCTTTATATTTAGTGCAGAGTTTCAATGCTGTCAAAATGAAATTGCTATATTTAAACTATTCTTTCACAACTTCCCATTCAGAGCTATTGCCCAGGAGCGCAGCATGTTAGTTCAGGTGAGCATGATAAAGGTAAGATTAAGAGCTGATTAGAAAACTAAAAATAAATTTTAAAACACTGAAAAAGAGAGACAACTGCAAGTCTTCATTAAAGTGCCTCAGAGGGATTCTCCAGCAGCATCTGATGAAGGAGGCACTGCAGTAAGAACCAGCAAACAAGAACAACATGGCAGAAGGTGCTGGTGTGCGGGTCCCAGTGACCGAGTGGTGCAGCAGAAATTAACACAGCATTCTTCCCAAATGATGAAAGGGTTTACCTTACATGTTATACATTGGTTTAAGGATAAACAGGTGATTAGGTCACCATTTCAATGCAGGGAGGGGGAAAGCAGTATTCTTTGGAAATTCACAAAATTTATAGGCAAGAGATACTTTAGAATTAGAAAGCACTCGATTTGAATCCTGTCTCTATCATTTTTCAAGCTGTTATGCCTTGGATAAGTTCCCTAATTATATTTAAAATAAATAAAGCAACTTGGAACAGATGGGTTAGTTATACCTCTTCTCAAGTTCAGCTCTTATTTTCCATTAGCTAAGTAATATTGGATGACATTTTTAGGTCTTAATTTTCTTATCTGAAAATTGGGGTGATAAATATTCACCACACATCAATCATGTGTGATAAAACTTCCCAGAGATTTTTATGAATATGAAGTCTGATAATGTATGTAAAGCACTCATTTTTCTCTGTTTTAACAAATATTTGTTAATCCCTGTCTCCATTAAATTATATTCTTCAAGAAAAATATTTGGGAAAATATTAAATTGCTTCTTTGTGATGATGACACCATAAAACATAATAAAATCAAGTATTTGCACATACTGCTGATGGGAGTGTGAATTTTTACAGTTGGGAAAACAATATGACTATTCCATTTATTTGTATGTACCCAAGAGAATTTAAAAGTTATTTACATAAAATCTTACATGAATGTTCACTGGGGTGCTATGCATAATAGCTAAATGTGTAAGCATCTCAAATGCATTAAGTGATAAACAGACAAACAAAAGAAGTATATCCACACAGTGGAATATTATTCAGCCATGTAAAGGAGTGAAGTACTGATATGTGCTGCACCATGGGTGAATCTTGAAACCTTATGCCAAGGTAAAGAAGCTAGAAACAAAAGGCCCCATACTGTATGATTCCATTTTAAAAAAATCTCTAGTAAAGGCAAACCTCAATCTGTAGAGACAGAAAGTACATTAATGGTTGCCAGGGCCTGTGGGAGGAGAAGTCGGGAATGATTGCTAATGGGTACAAGGCTCCATTTGAGGTTGATGAAAATGTTCTAGAATTAGTGCTGACAACTGCACAATCTTGTGAATATTCTAAAAACCACTGAATTGCACACTTTAAGGTGGTAAATTGTCCTTGTCTGTGAACTTATTCTACAGAAATAAAACTACCAACAAATACATAAAAAATGGTTTAGGATATTTGTCATGGCAGGCAGTTGATAACAGAAATGATCATCAAAAGGGAATGTCTGAGTATATCCTAATAAAATAGTAACAAAATTATGAGTGTGCTTACTCGGTACCATGTTTTGTTTTGCAATTTGTATATGTCCCATCTTTTGTTCATCATATAATTGTTTTTTAGTTGAGACAACTTTTTGTTTTTTAAATTTTATTTTTATGAAAGTGTAATTGATTTACAATGTCAGTTTCAGGTGTACAGCAAAGCAATTCAGTTATGCATATACATACATATATATATATATATTTTCTTTTCAGGTTCCTTTCCATTATAGGTTATTACAGGAAAGTTACTTCTTCATTCTATGGAAGATGAAACAAAAGCATAGGATACAGTGACATATTTAAAGTGGCACTGTTTGAATTACATACCACAATTTACTTTCATAGTTTGGAAAATGAAGTCCTATTAAGCAGTATGAATGGGTTTTGAGTGTATAGTTATGAAGGAATGTCCAAGCTAATACACTGAGAAGCAATGGAGCATTGTAATTCAAATCATTGGTTCTGAGCCACAGAGCCTTAATTTATATCCCAACTCTAAAATGCATTGGCTCAAACGTTGGACCAAGTATTAGTTTCTTTCTTAGTCAGTGAGATGGGGATTACAATCCCTAAGTCATAGGATTGTTTTGATCGTTAAATGAAGTAGTTCACAAATTGGAGTATAGTAGACCATACGTGATGGTTAATTTTATGTATCAATTTGCCTAGGTCACAGTACTCAGCATATTGTTATTCTAGATGTTTCTCTGAGTATATTTTTTAGATGAGATTAACATTTAAATTTGTAAACTTTGAGTAAAGCTGATTACCAGACTATACACCATAATGTGGGTGAGCCTCATCTAATCAGTTGAAAACTCAATAAAGGGAAGATTGACTTCCCTGGAAAGAGAATTTTGCCACCAGATTGCCTTCAGACTCAAATACAACTCTTCCCTGGGTCTCCAGCTGGCTGGCCTACCTTGCCAGTTTTATATTTGTCAACCTTTGCAATCATGGCAGCCAACTCCTTAAAACAAACCTCTTGTTCTCTCTCTCTACACACACACACACATGCACACATCCTATTGTTTTTGTTTCTCTGGAGAATATGGAATAATACACCCTAACAAAGTTTGCTCTCAGTTTACTAAGAAGAAAAAAGAACATGCCAAAAATATATTTTATAATCTCATTTTTATATAAAGAAAAAGTTTGTGTTTATACACATACCTGTTTCTTATACCCAGACAAAAAGGTAGACAGATGTATGCGGGACTGAATAATGAAGAAATAGACTCAGACTTTGTATTTTGTACATATTTTTGCGGCCTACTTTGATTCATTAAGTGTATGGCTTTTGCAGTTTGAAAGGAAATGCCATACAATATTTAAAATTCATTTAAATGATTTAAAAACCAACAAAGCAAACAACAACAATCACAAATAAAGCATCTGGGAAGAATCTCTGTTATGTGAATTTGGAGGCAGAGTAACCACCGTTGGGCCACAATTAACAGTGAAACGTGAGCAAGAGGAAGGACAAAGCTGTGTCATGGTCCACACAGGCACATGAAAGTAGAGAATTAGTGAAAAAAATCTGTCTAATACTGAAATTATCAGTTTTTGTCAGAGACCTCTCTTCAATTTTATCATATCCTTCAATTTTCCAAATGATTTATGGTTTCTTGGAGATTCTTACTGAAACCAAAACTGACAGTCAGCTCGCCTATTTGAACTGCCTGTATGAGAGAACTCAACATACTAAGTAAAATTTCTTCACCTGATGTTTTGATTATCAGATGAACTAACATATAACATTTATTTTGTTGAGATTTGCCCAAACTCTCCAAAAGGTCCCAACTAATAAACTGAATAATATTTCTAAGAAATAAAGCAGTTTTTTTCCCTTAGGTTTTGAAGATCTATAATCTTTTGCTTTAGCCCATATCTGAAAACTAATTCCTGATGAAAAGTCTTGCTAAAAGTCATACAGCGAATTGATAGCAAAGCCACAAATAGAACCTAGTCATTCTTATTTTCAAGTCCAGACTTTAATCATTGAACCAGACGTGTTGCCACTTTCTCTGACTGATCACCCTTAGCAGTTAATCCTTCTTCCAAGATTCCCATTTATAGAGGTGACATAATTCAGGATTTCTGCATGGTTCACATGACAGACAAAGGCAGGTGTGGGATTAATTTGCTGAGGATGACAAAAATTACAAAACTGAAATGGTTTGGGACAATAAGTGCAAAATATGCTTGGTATTTTATAATGGAAAACTGCCAAGAAAATGACAAAGATATGTAGTGTGTCACTGCAATAATCCCATGGCTTCACTTACTCTATCAAATGCACACAGTGGTTGGAAAATAGATGGAAAGAAATTATTTACCGGCAATGCTGATGTGTAAAGACATATTCAAACTCGAGAACACAGTACAATCAGCTTGAGGGCGACTGTCCTCAAACCGGCAAGGGCTCAAGATTCTATGCCCTGAAATTAGTATCCTAAGCTTCATGGAATAGCAGAGAGAGTGCAGTAGCCAGGGAAACACAAAGCCCGGCTGCCACCCTGGATAACAGAGCGCTGTGTGTATTCTAAAGACAGTGGATACAGAGGCTTCTTCCTGAACTGAAGTTAGGAGTAGCTGCTGCTTCTTATCCACAAGCCCACGGTTTGAAATCATTCATTTTTCCCCCATAAACTTAACAAGGGGGAGCAGCATAAAATGCTATTAAAGAGTAGTAGTTCAAACTGAGTGATGATTTTTTGTTTGTAATAGAGGTGAATTAAGATAGAAGCAGTTTCTTTTATCTTTTTTCCTCATTTTACTTCTGCATTCACCCATCTCATTTAATAGCTCAGAAAATTAAAACTCTTTTCTGAATATTCAAAGTACAACAACCATATCTGATTAAATCGCTGCTGAATTGAAATTGGAATGGTTCTAATATCAGGACTAGGTTAAACTGCATCTCACTTAATTTTTAGATGGAGTTTCATAATATGATGTGTATGTATAGTTATGTATATGTGTGCTTTCCATTTTTTTTTCTGCTATAATCCTGTCTAGAAAATGAACCTTATGGAAGGAGGTAGCAGTAGCAGACCTATAGGTGCAGAGATCTGTCATGTGAATCTGAAATAGCCCACCTGAGTTTGTATCTTGTGAGGGTCAATTGTTACATCACCAGCGCATTGTTGTGTTATTTGTGTAAAAAGACACTTAGGAGTAAGTCTTGGCAAAGTCTGCCTTGTGAAGGGAGGCTGTTTACCTGGTGTGCTTAAAGTGCATAGTGCAATTATACCCACAGGTGAATCCATACTGTTCTTAGTTATTGCTAATAAAATCTGAAAGGTTTCTATCACAAAGACCTTATAAACTTAAAAAAAATGGCTTAAAATCTATGGAGATTTTACATACATACTGTTATATAATTTAAATAGGTTTTTAAAAAGTATTGTGTAAGTTTCTACATAAAGAATTCCTGAAACTCTTAGCCAAGTGTATCTTATCTTTGGGAAAAGTCTCTGAGACAATTACCAGTCATTCCCTTCTTCCAAATCCCAGCTCCTGGTCATACAGTGCTACCTGTGGAGACCTCTCACGATTTCAGACCCCACCTGTTACTGCATTTAAATTGTCCTGTCTCTGTCTTTTGTTTGTTATTTGTTTTGATTTGCTTTAGTGTTTATTCCTTGAATATCATCTTCCAGGTTCTACTGCCAGTCCTCTACATATGACGTTTTACAAGATCCTGTTTTCAGAGACCCTGCCTTTTAGAGCTTGGAGGGAGAGATCACAAGTTCTATTTTAGACAAAATCCGTTTTTGACTCTGCTACATATTAAAGTTACGAAGAGAAACAGACAGTTTGATAAATGAGTTTTGAGTTCAGGGAAATGGTTAGACTTACAGAATAAACATCAGAGTCAAGCTTTAGAGCTCATTAATTTATAGGTAGGAGGAAAAGGGTCTGGCCAAGGGGATGGTGGTGGGAGGAAGGAGTATGATGGTGCCCCTCATGCCAAATAAATATTATAAGAAGAAAGAAGTTCTGCACAGTGCCAAATAGAGCTGAAAGTCCAGCAAACTGAGAGCTTAGAATTAGCCACCAATATCTGGCTTAGGGAAGTTGTTAAGAACTTGGTAAGAACAACAGTGTCAAAGGAGGAGTGGGGATGAGACCCTGATTATTGTGAATGAGACAATGAAAAACACAAGGAAGTGGAGAAAAGTAAAGAGAATTCTTTCACTCAGTTTTGCAATAAAGAGAAGAGAGAAATGGAAAGATAATTGCTTAAGAGCTACTTAAGATCACGACTTTTGCTATTTTTTGTTTTAAATAGCTGGATGCTATCATAAAGAACTACTAGCAGACATCAAAGTGAAAATAATAAATACCCTTCTCTCAGGGAACTTTGTATGTATGCAAGATTACTTGTATCACTCATATTAATGTCATATTGAAAAAGATGATTATTTTGATAGATCTGGATTTAGAGTTACGCTTTGTTAGTCCTCTATAATTTTTGGTTACCTTCAATTACTTGGCAGACAATGTGGCAAATGAAAAATTTGCTAATCATGAAAGTCTGAACAATATATCATATTTAAAATCTAATTTTGATTTTATTACAGGTCATTAAAATGCGTAGAAAGTTACAACACTTGGTCTATTAGTGTGTGCTCTATAATTCTTTAAAGTGTTAAGAATTCCTTCTATCATCCATGTGACTGTGAGCTATGGTAAAGTGCTCTTTATCTTATTTTTGTAGTTTTCTATTCCAGGATAAAAATCTTCAGGGAATAAGTAAAAGAAGCTGTGACCATAAAGTTTATTTATTAGGGATATTAAGGGAAAAATGCAGTGAAATGTATGTGTAAATGTACTTCATTTAGTTTAACACTTATTTATTAACAATTGTGTTGTTTGTGCTCTCAAGCTGAAAAACATTAAATTTTTTACACATGCTGTCTACAGAAGGATATAACTTTATCTATAATTATATGTAAATTTGTCATTGGAATACCTCATAAGTAATATATTTTTCCTCATCAAAGAGTGAAGTTTAGACTCTAAATCTTTATCATCACACTATCTCCAGTCAACCAGAGCAACAAGGATCTATGTGCGGGTTTCCTTGTGATAATAGTAACATTGATGTTGTATCTTCCAGATGGACCTTGGCTTTCTTTGACAAGTTCATTCCTGAAGTGTTTTTCTTCCAAAGTTAATCATTACTTTTAAGTCTTCCACATAGCATTTCAGAGGAAAGCATTTACTAAGTTATATTGGATAGAAATCTGTCACTATATATTTTCTGACTGGTAGAAAATCCCAAACTCTGTCTGCAAGAGAGATTTTACAGGACACCCATCCTAAAAGACTTTCCTCTGGATGCTTCTGGGGATGTTACACTGGGATGAGGAAAGTACAGTTTCTGGACTCTTAACATCACCAACCCCTAGGAATTTACTATAGACACCCATTCTCTGGTCCCACCCCAAACCTAATGAATCAGAAATTCTAGGGGAGGGGCCCAGGAATTTGTGATTTAACAAGCCCTGGGTTGGTCTGATGTTTGCTGAACTTTGAGATGCTTTGCACAAGGGGAAACTATAGTATAATTATATTAATTTTCTGGTTTTTTTTTTTAAAGCTGTTTTCAAAAGGATCAACATCATTAAGATTTCCTCTCTGCTTGGAATTTTTTATAGCTTGTCTCAGCTGAGAAACTGTTTCTAAGATCTATAAATTTTAAAGGAATTAAATGCACTGCTCCTTTTGCCTTTAGCAAATTCAAAATTTAATTTCTTAGATCATTTTTGTCATTACGCATTTGGCAAATTTAGGCATACTCAATATACTTATTTTTCCTTATTATCATATCTATATATTTTAGGCAGATTTTACTTTCACTTTATTGATAGAATTACCAAAATAATTATAATCCATGAGTGTCACAGTGAAATTTGATCTCTTTTATGATGAGCATCTTTTACTCAACCGTTTTCAGTGTCCAATACTGGGAATTGGAGACTAGGATTTCAGGCTTAAAATGTAATTAAAGACTCTCTGACCTTCCTTTTTGTAAGTTTATGTACTAATCTTGGAAATACAAAGAGGTCCAGAGGTAGATTGTGTGTCTGTCATGATTTGGGTACATGTCTGGTTATGAATTTCACTCTGAAAACACTGGGAGGCAAAAAAGGTCTGGTCTAGTACTTACCTAATGGAAAGTGAGCAAAAAATGGAAGAGAGAACATTTTCTACAATTACAGAACATTTTCTATAAAGAAGGATCCTAAAAATATAGTTTAGCACAGTTGTAGTGAGTCCTTCCATAGACCAGCCCTTACTCCTCCCCAATGTTAAGGGTGAGGAAGGAGCTGTGGTGGTAAGAGGACCCACAACTTTGTTGAAGGTGAATAAGCCTAATACATTAGTTAAGAAATTGTACCCAAATGAAGCTTCACTAAAGAGAAGTTGAATGCAATATTAGTAGAAGTAATGGAAGGTCATGTAGTTGAGAAGTCTTGTATATGAGCAAGTAAGAAGTATCCCCTGGGGGTTCACAGAAGTAATTGGGATATATTTTGAGTTTATCTGGAGTTCCCTCTGTTGCAAATGGATGACTACTAGAGAAAAACTTATTTCAAATAATACAGCCTCATTTTTATCCCCAGACTAATTTGGGTATGTAGATAAAATTTACCTAACTGTACAAATAGCCACCAGGCATTGTCAAAGTAGAGTAGGATTGTGTCCAAACGTATTATTCTCTCCTGGGCAATATTGGATACCTCTTCCTGTTTCCTATCATATGGCTAGACTGAAACATAATCTTCGAACTGCTGTATAACTATAACTTGGCAATGTTTTCCCCTATTAAATAGATTATCCTCTCATGGAGTATTATTTTTCTATTATCTGCCTCTTTGCATTGGTTTCCCTTTTCTCCCTAAAAGTATTATAATAATAATGTCTTCATTTACTTTTTATCAGTTTTCTCTCATATTATTTAGTGGGGAAGTTATGGAGCTAAGCTGACCACCTTGGACGTGTGGGGCTGATATAAGGCGAGAGTGACTCCTGTATATAAGTAAGTGTTTAAGAGACAGGAGTGTCTCAAGGACTGTGTTATGAATCACATATGAAGAAGCAGACATTTTTGTTAAAGTCAAGAGGGACCTGAAGGAGACATGAGATTCAAAATAAGAAATTGAGGAGTTCAAGGACTAGAATATACAAGATCAAGTGCTGCAAGATTGGAAAAGATGTGCAGGAATGTGGTCCATGTAAATAACAGAAATGATGGGCATTTAATGAATCTAGTAAATGTTTCTTCCAAATACCAACATTGAAGTTGACCTCAAAAATGAAAAACAAAATCATTTAGAACTTCTGATTAATAGCATGTTAACTTTCAAAATCAAAGCTTCTCTGTGTATAATTATTTTATGACAATTTTTATCATATCATTCAGATGAACACATCATCCTAAACTTACAGATCTAGTCATACATATTTAATCCACTAAGACTTGTTAAGTGACAACAAATCAATCTCATATATATAGTATTGTAGAAAGTTGACCTGTGTCTATGAATTAGGTCATATATTTTTAAACATTATCTAATGTTCAACATTAATTGTGAATGCAGTAGGAAAAATTTTAAAGATTTGTCAAAAATATTTGAATATATATTATATACATTTGCCATGTCTTATAACCATCATAAGTCACAGAGGCATGAGATGAAATTATGATGTTTAGGGTACTTCTAATGGGTTGAAATAACTGAAGACATATGCCTCCTGGAAAGTGTGGTGTATACAGTTGATTTGCATACTTTTTCTTTGCTTCTGAGTGCATTAATATGTATGCTAAAATGCCTTCCTTTTCTTTCCACACTTCATGATTTGGTGCCAAATGAAATGCATTTCGCAAAATGAATGATGAAAACATGCCTACCAAGGATGAACAGTGTCACTATATATATATGCATAGATTATATTTTTACTATGTTTATATTGTATGTCAAAGGACAATTATGTCAGATGCTTAATTGTAATTCCAGATAACAAAGCCATATATTCATAAGTCAGATAAGGGTGACTAAGAATCCCATTTACTAATCCATTACATTTGCTGGTTATCATTAACCCAATAACTTGAAGAATGCTGACAAGGCTTAATGCTAAGTAGTTGTCATAGAGATCAACTCAATGAACCAATTTACTTCTAAGCTAGAGACAAATTATTGATTTCAAAACCTGCCTTATTGGATTCACCTCTGTAAAAGTTAGAAGTTATCTAACATCATGTAATTAAGTAGATGTATATGAAGTCACAAAGAAAAAAATATTAATACCTTTGGTAAAATGGATAATAAATTTGTGATAAAGGAGAAATACCTTTATATTTTCCTATAGGACAACAAAATAGTCCTAAAAGTGCCAAAGGGTTTACAATTTCACTAGCACTATAAAAAAAATTTCCCAATTAGGAATAAAAGTCAAAATAACTACAATTTGAACTCTCGAGAAACAACACTCCTTCATGAGAAAATGGCAACCGCAAAATTTTCCACATACACCCTTCAGGACATACTCTGCATATAACCATATTCTATCTCTAACTTCACTCTTCATATTACTCCAATCCAGTCCAAGTCCCCTCATTTGATGTGCTATTTTCAAAGTCTCTACTTTCCCAAATTCATTGGACACTTTAGCCATCTTACTCAGGTTCAAACAATACCTTACACAATTGATCACTCTTCTCTCTTAATGCCCCATGTATTCAAACAAACATATATTTATGGATATATACATATGCATAATATTCACACTGAATGAAATGCATGCAAACAGAGTTATGTATAGAGTGTGGCATAATTATTAACATGTGCATGCTCTTACTTATTAAACATATATACTAAGTTGTTATATATTTTTACTAAAAGGTATTTTTTGGAAACTTACTTTTTTGAAAGATGTTTATATTAAGTGGTGTTCTAACATAAAGGAAAAAGAAAAGTAGCTTTAGCTTCCTTTAGCCTAAATGTGGCTCTATATGCGGGTATACATGTAATAGAATGCTTTAGTACAGTTACCAATTTTCTCTTTTCATGCAGTTTGTATATGTTTTAGGATGTAATTTTCCCCCAAAGTTCCCAAAAGTCACTTTGTATCAAAGATGCTGAATTTTAAAATGTAAATAGAATGGATCTCAAAATTCTAAAGTCAAATCAAGCCCCGCTTGATGGTGTCTAATTATTCCTGGATTCTGAAATCTAATGTCCAGATAGGAAGTTTTGGACTCTATTTTCTAATGGGAGAGAACAGTACTGTGTGTTACTCTCAGTTAAAGACAAATTGTTTTATTCCTTCATTTCTCCTAATTTCACAGTCATAATTCTCTCTTTTGTGTTTTCTGACATCAGTGTTGTGACTCCCAAGAAAACTTAAGTCTCTCTTTGTGGGTTCCTGGACATTCACTCTGATCAAGATCTGCAACAATTTCTCAGTGAGATACTTTTCCCTGAGACTTCTCAAGTTTCTCTAATTAAGTGAAAAAGAGCTAATCCATATGACTTTTAACTCAAGAATCATCTCTGTCCTACTCAATTCCCTTTTCTTTTTTAATCATTTCTCTACTCCAAATGGCACTTATAATTCACTTCTACTTATTTCATAATGGCAGTAACTAATATATAATCACAAAACTCAACTGCATAAACTGAAATTATTTATAGCAGGTTAGTCTTCACTTAGGCTATGGATGAGAAACATAGGTCCTAAGTCCACGGAAACTACTATTTAGCTGTATAAACTTTTCTGAGCTTTTTAAACTCTGACTTTAATTTCTTGATATTAAAAACAAAATTAAATGTCCAAGATATATCTCATGTTTTCAGTTATTGAACTAATCAATAATTCTATGATATGAAAAAATATGGTATGCTATTCCCTTTTAAGACATTCTTAACAGTTAACAGCATCCTAAAAATCATGTACTGCATTTCAAACATATGTTCCCTTTGAAAACGATTAGTATATTTGTCTGTTATTGAAAATCTTTAAGGATAGTGATGAGTGAAGCAAAAGGATTTGTTTTATGAACTAGAATTCTGGGAAAATCCCATCTGTGCTTTGTAAGTCATCCTGGGCTTTGTGCTGTTGTTGTTTTCACCAGGAAGTATCAAGATAAATAGTTCACAAAATATAAATGATTTTTTCCCCTTCTAAGCCACTGTCCAAATGATCTAAAGCCAGGATGTGTGTTTATTTATTTATTTATTTATTTTTTTTTTTTCTCTCTCTCTGTGAAATAATAGCTAATGGATTTCATGGCTATGGTAAGAAACTGCTTCAATTTCTTTTAAAAGTTCCAAATCATTTTTTGGGTTCAAATACAATGAATACTTTGAACTTCAATATTTTAGACTCTTCAAGATACCAAAAATAAACAATAAGTTAAATGTAATTTAATTAAGTAGACTGACTGATACAGCAACTGAGTTCTATAAATAACCAAATCAATACTTTAACTAGAATCTAAAGGGTCAGGGATTTTTATTTTTTAACTTGTGTATTAAAGTGAGAGCTCAAAACTTTAATTTATAGATCATTAATCAAGCTGTTCTACTAAGACAAGGTATTTAATATTAGAGAATCATTTGTTTGTTCAATGACTATCACAGTTGTAAGCTATCTTAGACATTGAAAAATAGATATTCTTGAAAAGTATCAGAAATTTTGATGTCATTATCAGCAATATGGTTCCTATATCATCTATTTCAGATTGATAACCCCATTGTATGCCTTGTGGCTATGGTATCTGGGGTAAATCCAACTACCTGTGTATACATCAGGATAAAGAGCTTCTATTAAAAATCCATCTTGTCAGACTTACATAAGTGGACTTTTCCTATCTTGCATGTTCACAGTGTAATTCCATGGGGTCATGGAATATGACTGGGGTGTAATTCCATGGGGTCATGGAATATGACTGGGGTCATATTCTCTTCAGCAAGGCCAGGTGTCTTGTTTAACTGAGCAATCCAACATTCTCTCCCAGTTGCACTAGTAGTGTGTACCAACAGAAGGAAGGGTGGAGAGATGTGCCATGCTGGTATTTCAAACTACCCCAAATATTCCACAACCATTCCTGTGGACCCACTTGTGTCTGGTCCTGATCCTCTGGCTCACGGAGGCTTGAAGTTTGCCATCATTTGAAAAAAAATTGTTTTGGGAGGCCTTTGACTTTAACACTCAATAGCCAACCACATGGCTTGTGAGTTAGTTGTTCTTTTCCACTACTGACCTCAGTTTGTGCTTTTTTCCTCTCTCTCCTGTCTCTCATGAATTTCTGCTGAGATAAGACACTCAGAGTAACAATATTTTTGTTCAGAAAGAGGCTCTGATTCTGAACCTAGATCCCATTGTTAATAAAGTTCAATTAGAACTTGAATTGTGTCATATTGACCAATTTCAACCACATTAAAAGCATATATGCAGTTTGCTAGATGTCTAGATCTCGGTGGATTTCACTATCAATAAAGAGATAGTTTACACCAATAAAATGTTGACTGACACTTAGATTTTCCATATCTTGGCTATTGTGAACAATGTTGCAATGAACATGAGAGTGCAGATCCTATCTCTTCAAGATCCTGTTTTCATTTTCTTTGGGAATAATTCCAGAAGAAGAATTGCTGGATCATATGGCAGTTCCATTTTTACTTTTTGAGGAAATTCCATACTGTTTTCCACAACAGTTGCACCAATCTACATTCTCTCAATCAATGCAGAATTTTTTCCTTCTCTCTACATCCTCACCAACACTTGTTCTCTCTTGTCTTTTTGTTAACAGCCATTCTAACAAGTGTTAGGTGATCTCTTATTTTGGTTTTGATTTTCGTTTTCTTGATGATTGGTGATGCTGAACACTTTCTTGTACTTGTTGGCCATTTGTATGTCTTCTGTGCACTGAACTTTTCTGTGCAGTTCCTCAGAAAAAAATTTTAATCATATTGCTTATTTTTTTGCTATTGAGTTGCATGTTTTCTTTATATATTTTGGATATTAACCCCTGATCAGATATATGATGTGCAAATATTTTCATCCATTCTATGGGGTGTCTTGTCATTTTGTTGATGATTTCCTTTGCTGGGCAAAAACTTTTAATTTGATATACTCCTACTTGGTTTTTATTTTTGCTTTCATTGCCTTCTGGTGTCAAGTCCAGTAAGTCACTGGCAAGATCAGTGTCAAAGAGTTTACCTGTTATGCTTTCTCCTAGAAATTTAAAGGCTCAGGTCTTATATTCAAGTCTAATTCATTTGATTTGATTGTGTGTTTGTGTGTGTGTGTGTTTGTGTGTGTGTGTGTGTGTGTGTGTGTAACTTCAGGGTCCAATGTCATTTTTCTGGCTGTCAAGTTTCTCCAACATGATTTATTGATGGGAGAATCCATTCCTCATTGGATATTCTTGGCTTCTTTGTCATAAATGAAATGACCATGAATGCAATGGAATTTTGATAGGGACTGCATTAATCTGGGTAGTATGTATATTCTAACAGTATTAATTCATTCAGTCTGTGAGCACAGAACAGCTTTCCATTTATTTGTGTCTTCCTCAATTTCTTTCATCACTGTCTTACAGTTTTCAGTGTATGAATTTTCCCATGGCTAAATTTATTCCTTGATATTTTATTCTGTTCAATGCAATTGTACTGTAAATGGAAATTTAAAAAAAAAACTCTTTCTGATAATTTGTCATTCTTGTATATAGACAAAACTGACTTCAGATTTAATATCCTGCAACTGTACTGAATTTATTTATTAGTTTTTTTAATGGAGTCTTTGGAGTTTTCTATGTATAATACAATACCATCTGCAAATGGAAGTAGTTTACTTCTTCCTTTCATGTTCTTTCTGTCTCTCATTATCTCTGTCTTTTTTCTCTGTCTCTGTTTGTGTGTGTATATGTGCTTTTATTAGGATAGACTTTTATTATCCTTATATTCAGAAGAACATTTTTCCCAAAAAAAATCCAAATGTTCAGAACATCCTGGCTCAAATGTAGAATTCTATACTCTGTTATCTCACAATTATTTTTTCATGCAAGAATAATGTGAGCCTAATTAGTCCATATGAGGAATTCAATGCCAGTGTAATAAGAAAAAAAAATGTCATCGTGTGCCTAAAGACAAGACAAAATCCTCAAACTTTCAGTAGAATGGAATTAAGAAAAGAACTGTTAAGCCTTCCATTTGTCTTAGCAATTATACTAGTGCACTGAAAATTTATTTTCAAAGAGGCACACCAAAATGTTCAGTTGATAAAATCATAAATTTTATAGAAAATTTTAGAATATACAAATGATGGGGGATGATGCATTTATAAGGTAAATCTTATGCATACATTAAAACGAGAAACAAAATTTCTGTATAATATGTGGCTTTCTTACAGTATAAAAACAGATATTAATTTCTTGTTATTGACTCCTAGAAGTCATCTCTGCTTAGGTGAATACAGACAGTATACATCCATAATGACGACCATGTGATACTTAAAATGTGTGTGTATGAGTGTGTATGTTTACATATGTGTAAAAAAATACTGTTATCCAACATGGCTTTTGAGTATTCCCTATAATTGAAGAATACAGTATCACAAACAAATGTAAATGCTTACTAACATGCTGTGCTATTGTGCACACATGGGGGTTTGATTTGGACGTTGTGATATTTTAGAGAAGTAATGAAAGAATCTTTTAAAATCTTTAGTAAAGAAACATGCTTATAACTATGATATTTTAATCTGAGTAGTGAACATAGAATTCTGAAATGGAAAAATATCTTGTAATCCTTTCTATTCACCTTCTTGTCTACACTTAATTCACTGGAGATAAAAAAAAAATATGTTTGGGTTTATTTTTCTTATTACAAATTTTTCAAGGTTGGGGGCTCAACAAACTCAAATATTCCACAACACAAGAATAAATGAAAAATTTGAATCCCTCATTCTGAACTCTAAATCTATTCTTTTTTGCACTTTGCTTTTTCTAAAGGACAAAATTATTCACTTCTATGAGGAAAACAGTGTTCAATGTATTTGAATGAGTATTACCTTCAGCCTATAGTTATTCTGGTTTTAAAACAACCATGATAGAGAGTACTTTCTTAATTGAACTTATTTCTGTAATCTTCAAACGTTTTAGAAACAGCCATGTTTATCTCCAAAGTCTATAACGGAACTGTTGAATACAAATTACAGTCCAATCAAAGACATCTCTTGTGTTGCAAATTAAAAGCATTCTCTTTGTGCATGGAAGTAAAGTGTATGGAAAATGTTCTAAGAAAGACACTTCATTAAATTATCCTTTTCTATTTCAGAAGTTAGTGATATTGTATAATAAATATTTTTTAAGATTCTCAGACAACAAAGAATTTGCATGCCATCATCATCAATGCAATAATAATACAATCATAGTTATTGTCATGTCTGTTTATATTAACTGATATGAATAATATCAACATAGAACCATTAAGCCTCAAAATAATTATATATTACAACACTTAAAAGTAATGCTCCATAAAGTTAAATTATTGGGTGGGAATGTCAGAGATATAAGAAATCCCACTTAGTTTTCAAGAGATAATTCAATGGCATCTTGTAGAAAAATACAGATGAGTACACAGTTTATCTTCATTCTCTGATTCATTCATTTAGCAAATGTTTTCAGGGACACATTGCTAGCCAGACAGTGCTGCGATTGGCTCAGATACAACTGATAAAGAAGAATGAAAGATGTCAATTATATATTAAATATAAAACTGACATTTATGTATTTATCTGAAATATCTCTTCCAAAGAGAAAATAGCTATTATTCAAAGATTTTTAAAAAATTATCATGAAATAATATTTATTACTGCAAAACAGTACTCAAATAATAATATTTGAAGCAAGCTCTAGTAAAATTAATATTTTCAATGTTGCTCACACAAATAACACATTTTAAAAATCATATATAAAATGTGAAAATGCTATAATATTAAGTAAAAATGTAGAACATCATATCAGATTTATAATTATATAAAAGGGTGTATTTGTAAGGGCAATTTTGAAAATACTGATATTTATTAGGTGATTTTTGTCTTGGATAGCTATAGATTTTTTTAACTTGTTTTATTTTTGGTTTTTCACTTTGCTGACACTACTCTGCATATCTGTTATGATGTGAGAAAAGAGAACGAGGATAAAGATGCTGATGACACATTTAAAAGGTTCTACATCAAAACATACATATGACTATAGCATAATATTAAGATGTAGAATACAAAGATCTATTTATAATTATACAAAATCAAATATACTTTCTTATAATCACTATTATCCTTAATCTTTTTACTCACTTCCTCTCCCTGAGGTCATCATTATTTATTGCTTAATATTGATTTTTTATGACATATTCAATGTCTATAAAGACACACACAGTTTTTTACGGGAATCTGTTTTTAGAATAAGTAGTATTTTTAACTATATATGGCATATTTACCAAAATAAAAAATAAAAAAGCATTCTATTATGCTAAAAAGAATAGATTGAAAACACAAGGCCTGATTCTCCTGTTAAAATATCACAAAAGGAGAATTTTACATAAATAAAGATGAGCTAAAATACGAAAACAATTGATTCTCAAGCACTACTTTGAACAAATTTAAGTTTTTAGAAGCAGTATATTATTAGCTGATGATGGTGTCCTTGTTCAGATCTTTCAGTGGCTTCCTGTCACACTGAGAATATAATCAACGTCCAACCACGGCCTGGCCTAGGCTGGCCACCATCTACCTTGAATCTCCTTAGACACTCTGAGCCTACTAAGACTTCTGCTTCTTCACAAGGTTTTCCCTTTCCATTCTCTTTATAAAACTTCCCCAGATACTTCCATAGCTGGATCTCTCCTCTTATTTGAGTTTGTGCTTAAATATCCCTTCCTTAGAGAGTCCTTCTTTGAATAAACATGTCAAAATTTCATCCCGTGCTACTCCCTTCTCCATTGCTTGGGGTACTTAAGTGTATCGCATTTATTATCACCTCACATATATAGAAGCATATGTTTATAATCTCTCTGTTCAGCTGGAATTTAAGTTCCGTGAAGTCAGGGAAGATGTGTCTTTTTCAGAGTGAGCAAATGTTCTGGTTTATGTGAAACTTTAGTTTTCTCAAAACGTGGGACTTACAGGGCTCTAACTGGGATAGTCCCTGAAAAAACAGAATGTCTGGTCACCTTAGCTGTTTACTCTGGCTTTTCCTTCACCTGGAATAATCCACACATAGGAGATGCCTAATTACTGTTTACTGAATGAATGAATCAGTGAGTTTATCATATTAAACTTCAAATACAAGAAATATGTTTAAAAATATCATTTCGTTTCATAAAAATGGAGCTGGATTTTCTGATATCAATTTTTGTTTTGGATGGTTGGATATTTCCCATTGATCCTGTGAAACAGCTCACCAAAAACAAAAACAAAAAACCCCACAAAAAACAAAAAACAACAAACTGCTGGAGCTAGTTGTTGTAGCACCCTTAAGACAATCTCCAATCACTTTTTTTCCCCCACTTTAAAACTAACTTCTATTCATTCTGGCCCACTGCTTAAACTTAATTTCCCAGAGAAAACCTTTTCCACACTCTTTAGGACCTGCATGTGGGCATCTCTGGATAATGCTTTCCTTGCTATTTCCCTCTTAGACATGGCATTTCATGATTTCAAGGACCATGTCCATCTTGCTCACTGCTGATTCTCTGACACTTAATACAACACAGTACATCACTTTTTGAGGTCCCTCTAGCACATAGTTTGAGAAGCAGAACCATTTTCCTAGTTACATACAACTGATGCAGTATTACCAATGTGTATTTATAATATAATACACACATATACCCAAATACACATGTCATGTGTGTTAAATACTTAAAACCTGCATTTTGTACTATGACACATCGCTGCAAAGAACACCTCTCTCCCTGGGAAGATTGAGTTGCTCCCTATTTCTTACACCCAAAGAGACCTTCATAAAGGATGAGGAGAAAGGTAACATTGGGAAGAGAGCTGCAAATGGGTCCTGCAGACAAATATGGATATTATAACCAGTGGGGGGATTGGATTCTTACTATTTGGAAGCACTATATATCCTAACTAATTTATCTGAAGTGCCAGCCAAATCTGAAAATAATTCCAGGCAAATCTGAAAATAATTCCAGGCAAATCTGAAAATAATTCAGGTTGGGGAGTTTCCAGACTGGATAAGGAAAGAAACAAGGCACAGTGTATTACTCAATGCATTGTATCAATAAATTGTCCTATGATTAGACTGAAGTCATCTTCTACTCAGAAATAGGTTTTAAGATATTTTGGAAACTGTTACCATTTTATTTCCCATAGTTTTTTTTTAAGTAATAACTTTTGTAAGATGTCTTTTTACTCAGCTATAACAAGGGAAAAAACAAAACAAAATAATGAAAGTGTTCTGCTTCAGATTAAGGCGAGGACTCAGAATCCCCTGGGGGCCACAAACCTCCTTTGTTCCCAGAACAAAACCAGTGTGGATGGAATCCTGATGGGGCTAGAGACAAATGGTGCTGATGGCCTTCAACGGAGCTGACTGGAAAGGCAAGGACAGCTCCTTCTTTACTACACCAGAAACTGCTTTGCAAAGTGCCCATCTGTCCAAAATCAGCCTCCCTCCTTTTCTCCCTCAATCTCTCTCTCATCTCCTTTACTATCTGTCTGAAACCACAGATCACTGTGGCACCTCTTCTGATTAACCCCGACTCACTCTGATTGCTTTTTTTGTTTACTTCACTTCAGAACCTGCCTAGTGGCTGTGCTATGTTAATTTGCTCTCATTTATTTCCTGCTTTTTAAAGGTTGTTAAATCTTTTTAATCTTCTACTAAACTGTCAACTCTTTGAAGGCAGGTACCGTGAGTTTAATTTCTTTTATGCCCTCTCTCAAAACTTAGAAGAGTGCTCTGCCTGTATAAGCACTGAAGAACTAATTTAAGACAGCCTGGGACAGACTCAGCTTTTCACTTAAAGAAATGCTATTGGAAAAAGAGATGCGTATGTTTTGCAATACTGCAAACTGCAGAAAGGCAATCGCTTTTATTAAAGCATTTTCTAAATTATATCTAAGTTCAGAATTGAGGAATTATATGCCATTTTGGCACATACTATGCATTCAAAATATTTGTGTAGTTTTTTTTAATCGCTACTTTCTGATGTATTTGCATACAATAAAATGTATCCATTTTATGCATCCAGTTTGATGAGTTTTGACATACACACATACACAAACACACACACAAACACACACACACATGCTTGTGTACTCCGACTCTAATCAAGATATTTAGAATAGTTCATCATCCTCAAACATTCTCTCCTGTCCCCATCTGACCTGATTTCTATTAAACAAAATTAACTTTACTCGAGTAGAATGTACTTACCCAAATTTTATAACAAGGACACATTTCTATTTGTTAATTGGACTAAAATCTTAATTTACATCCTCAGAGGGAAATAATTAATGAATTATGACATATTTTCAGAAGAGCCTAGGGAAGAAGTACCAGTCTCTCCAAACCTTAACATTTAATATTTTCTACAAGTATTCAATTAGTTCTTTAGTTTTTCCTCAGACTTGATTATGACACTTTGGTCTTTTGTGTGTGCTACAGAAAATAATAGTACTGAGTAGCAATAAGAAGAAAGTGTGTCTTGCATTTAATAAAAATTCTATGCATAATTGATATATTAATGCATTATTGATTTGTACTACAATAACAATTTATCTATAAAACCTATTATAATTACTCTTTTTCACTGCAATTCCACAAAGGAATTCAGACATACATAAACATGAATGGAAACTTATTTTCTATACTGGATGGTACTCATTAAGTTTGTCTTTATTTCTCCCTCTTTCCAGATTTAGGAGCTTTTAAAATATTTTACTGAAATTGTGCAGAATGTAAGAAAACAAAGCATCTATACAAACTCTGTGAAGAAAATTATACTTCAATTCTGAAAAAATTACACTTAATAAGATGATATCACATTGTTGCACAAGCTTTTGTGACATATGTTTGAGTGTGAAAAAACAGTATTTCATAGTTAAAGTTCATGTTCCTTGAAGGTCCTTGTTATGAAAAGCTATGCTGCCTTATATTACTCTGATAAATTCTATACTGTTTGGATTCGATCTTTGTACTTGGCAAGGTGCTGTGGCATATATTAAATGCAGAACTGAGAAAGAGTATTTTGCACGTAGACACAACATTTTGAATATATTAAGAGATGCATATTAATCATCTTGGTTTCCTGGCTGTTACGATGAATTGACTTATAACTTGCTATGAATCTGGTTATTCTATGCAGGGCACTTCAGGTACAAAATATTTAATAAACAAAGAAGGGTAGGAAGAAGCAGTTGGTTTACTTTTTTTTTTATATAACTTTCTTGAAATGACATGAAGTTTTTGGAAGAGTATCTAAAAGGATTTAAAATTTTCTCATGAATAATTTTACAGTTCCAAAGGGGCTGGTTTCATGATAGGAAAACTGTTCATTTGTGTTTGTAATCTGGTCTTTGAACTGTGCTCTGAAATAACGTAGCTCGTTTTAGAGGCAGTCGTTTGGGTGGCATGTCCTGTAGTCCTCAGCATATATCTTTTCTCCTCACATTTTTTATAGTAATGATAATATATTACTTGAACTTTTACTATTCATTTTTATTTTATTTCTTTACTCACATCCTGGTATATCTCTCTAAAATGTGAGGTAAGGAATATAACAAAATACTATTCCAAAGTTTTTCTAGAAGTATCAATTTCTCATCCATGCAAACAAAGGTTTTTACACACACACACACCTTACCTAATTGTATTACCAATTTCCATATTCTCATACAATATTTTTAGTCCTTTATATTAATTTATTGTGGTAAAACATATATATAATGCAACATTTATATATTTTTTAAAATTTAAGTGTACTTGATTCACAATTCTGTGTTTCTGATGTACAGCCTAGTGATTCAGTTTATATATATATGTATATATGTATTATTTTCATTATAGGTTATTACATGATATTGAATATAGTTCCCTGTGTTATATGGAAGAAAACTGCTATTTACCTATTTTATTTACAGTAGTTTGTATCTGCTAATCCCAAAGTCATAATTTATTCCTCTCCCTTTTTTCCCCTTTGGTAACCATAAATTTGCTTTCTGTGTCTGTGAGTCTATTTCTGTTTTGTAAATAAGTTTATTTGTGTCATTTTTTAGACTCTACTTATAGTGAGATTATCATATGATATTTGTCTTTCTCTGAATGAGTTAACTTTACTAAGTATGATAATTTCTAGGTCCATCCATGTTGCTGTAATTAGTATTATTCATTCTTTTTAATGACTGAGTAGTATTCCCATGTATATATACCACATCTTCTTCATCCATTCATCTGTCAATGGACATTTTTGTTGCTTCCATGTCTTGGCTTTTGTAAATAGTGCTGCTATAAACACTGGTGTGCATGTATCTTTTTGAATTAGAGTTCCCTCCTGATATATGCCCAGGAGTGGGATTGCTGGATCATATGGTGACTCTGTTTTTAGCCTTTTAAGGAATCTTCATACTGTTTCCCATAGTGGCTGCCTGCACCAAATGAGGGGGATAGTTTAGATAGGGATAACAACCCTGTCTGCCTCATATGATGCTTGTAAGTTTTAAGTGAAAAGACCTCAGAAGCCTGCCTGGCAAATATTGTACTCAAGCTTTTAAAACTATTTAGTATTGTTTCAACAATAGTACTGGTAGTAGCAGTAGTAGAAGTAACAATAGAAAAAGGAGGGAGAGGGGGTGGAGAAGTAGAAAAGGATGCTTATTGGCTCTTCTCTAGTGGAAATTCCCTTAGGTACCAGATGTAAATATGAGTTAAGAGTAAAACATATACATGTGATTCTTCTTTTTTAGTTTCATTTTTGTTTCTGAATCAAACTCCTTTAAGGTATATCACTTATGAATTGCATCATGTTGTGTATGATCAAAGGCTTTGCTTTCAGACAGAACTGAATACCAATTTCCATTGTGTACCATTTAAGTGAGCTTGATTCAGATTCCTGTTAGTGTCTTTACATTTGCAAGATGAGGATAATATTAATTACTTCATAGATTTGTTAGGAAGATTAAGAATAGGATGGATATTAGCCATTTTACACAGGCCCTGGTACACAGAAATTGTTTATTATATATTAGTTTGCTCTGCTGGCTCTGTGACTGACTCATTCACTGAACTTGGACAACAAATCACATTTCCCCTCAGACTCTGGTTTTCTTGTTTACAAAAATAAGTTCTGAAATAAATATTATATAAATAATATATAAGGTAGTTGAATCAGTTGCTCTCTAAGTCATTCTGAACTATACGATTCATAGATTATTTGACAAGTAAATCATAATCCATAAAATAATCCTCTCAGCTCAACTTGTACTTATTGATTGCCTAAGTGCACACAATAAATAATTTACATACAGGCTTGTTTCTAAGAAATATAATCACATAAAAATCATATATTTTTAAAGTATAGTCATTAATTGCTATTCTAATTAGGTAGGTAAGAGAATAGCAGATATTAGGTACAACTAGTTAATTAAGAAAACAACGCTCCAGTCTTTTTGATTGTAATATATAATCTTAATAGAAGATCTTAATAGAAGAAAATAGAAGGGGGTAATCAAAGAAAAAGAACTTTCCCTAATATTCTGGTCACAACTGGGTGACACAGTCAAATATTCATTATTGATTTTATAGCCATTAAAACATTGCCAAGTTGATGAGATTTTGTTAGCAAACAGTTATATGATACATACTTTTACAATAAAGACAGGTTTTGGAGATCAGTGGGAGAAAAATTAAAGAGCAGTGTTTTAAGGAAATACACGACTGTCATGATTATAGAGGGTTTCATTCAATTAAAGTTTTAACTTTAATGTTTCAGAATTCAAGAGTTTTAATATATATCAAATTTTATAAATCTAGCATTTGTAATTATATGCTACATACTAAACACTATTTCTATGAGAGGTTACAATATTATTGAATCTAGATGCAAAATTCTCAATCAAACAAGATTAGCTAGTAAACGGTATCTGGGGATTATGTATGTATAATCAAATGATTAGGTGATGTCATCAATCTCATAAATGTAAGTTCCTGACACTGGCCAGAGACTAAGTCTATTCTTCAAGGTCCTGTCCATTATGGAACACTGAGGCAATCAGAGTGATATAAAGTTTGTAGTTACAATACTGAAATTACCCTGTTTCTTGGTATACAATCTGTGAAAATTATTATATAATAGAGGACAAACACAGGACAAAATAACCCAAGCTAAAGAAATGCTTGCTGTATTCCCTTTGGGCTGTTTTTATCTTGTTGTTCACTCTATGGCCCTTTTCCGAATCAAGAGATTCTAATTTTATGCATTTTAGGGCAGGTAGGCATTATTCTTTGGACTCATCATCCATTACTAAGTCCATCTCAAATGAAGTGTTGTTTTTATGCTTTATGTAAACTTTACTGATACTATAAAAATGATATATTTAAGAATGGTTTCCTCAGGAATTTGTCTGTAATTATTACTGAAAAATCCCAAATAATGACAGCAATGCAGGGTCTGAAGAGTTGCAGTAATAAAGCTTCTGGTAAATGAGGAATGGAGTGACCTTGACATGGCACATTAAATCTTCATTAAAGTGTCTGAGTTATTCAGTGATTAATGGTTTAGAATTGTGGGGTTGATGAATGGAATAAAAAACCAATAAAAAAGAATGTTACCAAGGTTATTAATTAACGTTTCAAATGTATTTTAAAAGGGAAAGGTGTAAAAAAATGACGTATATGGTAAATAATTTTAAGACTTAACTAAGCAAAATAGTCTAACAACTTGGAATCTCCATTAATTAGTGTATAAAAATGTCTAATAAGAGACTTTTTTTGTGTATTTTTTTGTCAAAGTCTCTATTTTAAGCTAGAAATATCTTAGATATAAAATCAAAATCCTTACAGGAACAGACTATTTTGATCATGAGGTCATTTTTATTTCAACGTCATTTTTAGTTTTCAATTGAATAGTCCTTTGTGCGACCAGCATATGAAATACTAAGTTCTCCTGACCAAACATTGGTGTCCTGTAAAATGTTGAATGGAGAGCCAATATTTTCTATTATCAGTCTGCTTTCTCTCTTTAAACAACAGATACACATGCACACGCACGCACACGCACGCACAGGACACCCCAGGAACAAGGTGGACCAATGGCAGATAGATACAACCCACATAGAGACCAACAGTTACTTTGGCAGCACCTTAAAAACAGGAAGTTGTGTTTTCAATTTAACTCAGACACTTCCAATGGTTTTTCTTTAAAAGTGAAACTATCTGTTTCTTGTGAATTTTTATAGTTTTGTAGTTTGAGCATAATAGCTGAACTCAGAGAAGATCAGAAGTATCAAAAAAAAAAAAAGACTTCATGGAACAGATGGTTGTCATATATGGTTTTAGCAGAAGCTTATGTCTTAAATTTGTAATGTGTGGGCATTTTCAAGAAGCAGCAGTGGGAGTAAAGTTCATGGGTTTGCTTGAACACGTCTTAGTAAAAATGCCTAAGGTAAGTAGCAAAAAGGTAATACTAGTAAGGAGCAAATTTGTTTAGGTAAATTAGTACCGACTTTCTGAGAACTTGAATGGCACATAAATAATGGATTCAGCCAATGTACATTAAGTGTGTAATGTTTATGTACACAATTGGTAGCAGTGAAACAGCAGCATTAATGCCACACACAGTTACTGTCTTCAAAATGCACTATAGTAGAAAAGAAATGAGATGCATCGTGATGTCACCAGATTTAAAGGAAAAATAAATGAGGTAGTTACACTTAAAATTGAATTTCAGATAGCAGTGAAAAATTGTTTAGTAAGAATATGTTTCATGCAATATTAGGGGCATATTTTATGAAAAACCATTCATTGTCTATCTGAAATTCAAATTGAACTGGACATCCTGTTCTGAGGGATCATTTAGGATGTGGGTGAATGTACATGGGAAGGGTTGGAATAGGAGGATGGTTGCTTATAACCAGAGCAAACAGCATACGAAAAAAGGCTAGAAAACAGAGATAATGATTTAGGAAATAATGATAAGGAAAGTGAGGGGCGAGGTGTCCCAAGATGAGGAGATAGAGTAGGTAGCACTCAGATAGGAATTCAGCATCTTAGGTAAATTTTATTTAAAAGACTCACCAGGTTAAAACTTTTACTCTGGTGGGAGATTGAGATGAATGGGAGATGACTCATCTGAAACTATTTAGGATGAATAGGTCATGGTGACTGAGGCAATGAAGAAATGAACAAGGAAGTATGAGGACTGACCATCCAGGTCAGACTTAGAGAAGGTAGGTGAAAGATAATGCAATTTCCTAAGAAAGGAAACAGAGGAAGTTGAAGTATTTGGAAAATAAAGGATGATACATTGTAACACTGTTTAATTTGTATTACTTACAGAGCATTCAAGTGAAGCAAGAAGTTAGATATAAAACTTGGAATCTCTTGGAGCGGCTGAAAGAATGGAGACTGAGATAAGTCTCCATTTGCAGCTTCTCTTGTACCAAACCATTTAATGTTAGAATTTCTTGGAGCGCTAAACACTTCCCCTGCCTGAGGTTCTTTCAGCCACTCCCAGAGCTTTAGTCTTCAATTTCAGGTCAATGCTGTCTTATTTTTTGAAGAGATCGCAAGTTTTCCATACAACTTCCCTAAGTCTGACCTGGACGGTCTTTGTTCCTCTCCTCATCTCCTCAATCAACTACTTCTTTGACTTCCACATCACAGAGCTCACCGAGTTTTTACAAAAAAACTCTGAACGGTGGTGTGGAAGTCAAAGGAATAGTGTTTCAGAAACGAAGAAATGATCAAATATATCTCCTGTTTCAAGAAGTAAAGGGAATTGAGGACTGAGAACAATCCAAAATTACTGTTACTCTATCACACGTATTTTTAGTAGAAGTGTGAAGTTGGACTCCATACTAGGGAAGACTGAGGAATTAGTGGGAGGTGAGGAAATGAAGACAGTGGGTGTAAGTATTTCTCCAGAAAAAAAATTGGATGAAAAAAGATGTAAAGCATGTAGTGGGACCTGGAGAGACTCCAGTGTGCTTGCTTGCACGTGTGCTCTCTCTCCCTCTCTCTTCCCGTGTCTTTCTAGCTGAGTGAGATTTGATATATAAAATGCTTCCAAAAAAAAAAAAAAAAACAGAGATGGCAGATTATAGGAGAGAGTAATACAGCAATGGCAGAGTGTGGGACTAAAACACCAGTGGAAAGATGGAGGAGGAAGAGCTCTTCCATTGTTTTGAGGGTTGGAAAGAGCAAAGGCTGGGGACAGACACAGGCTTGTTTGATTTTGGGTCCACAGGACTGAGATCATTTTCATCTTATGCATTCAATTGTCATTTCCATGAAAAAAAAAATGAGTGGTTGAAATGGTGGTTCTTGAACTATAGTGCACAAAACAGGATGTGAAGAGAGAGAGGGCTGATGGCCTTTACTGAAGAGTTTGTTCCCCTTCAACAAGAAAACAGGCCTCTATATAGGGATTCAGTCAGAGAATAACATGATAAAAGCAATTTGGGGGAAAAATTACTGGCTGCTATATCTTACAGAGATAAAGTAAACAGGAGAGTAAAATGGAAAGAATACTAAGGCCAAGAGATATGAGAGCTTCTAATTTTGCTGTGGTTCTTGACAAATTCTAACTATGCAGTTCTGTTGAATGACTTCTGAATTTACCAGTACGTATCTATAAAGTGGGCTGTTCTAGTATTATCCAGATCCAAAATTCCATTGCAGAAGTGGAGAATTGCACAAAACAAGATAAAGATATGAGGGTTTGGACCCCGTGATTGGCAGTAAGGAAGTGGGAGAAAATATATAAGTAAATATATGTGTCTGTATTTATATATATGATGATTTATTTATACGGTTATAAAATAAAAACAATACAATTAGCATTATCTTTTAAAATCTGAGATCTCAATTTGATTCCTGGCTATTTAAACACACTGAGCTTCAATTTTCTCACCTATGAAATGGAGTTTAACAAATATATTAAATTCGTGGGAGGATTTAGTAAGAATATGTTTAAAAAAGAAAAAAACACTTACCAGAATAGGGAGAATGCTCAGTGACCTTTCCCTTCGGGGACTGGGTATTGGTGAAGGAAGGGGATAAACAAAGAGAAGGAAGTATGAGATGCTAGAGTTAGCCCAGCAACTGTGAACCATCCTCCTTACACTTTTATTGTGGTTCCCTGACTATATGCTTCTCCTTAGGTTGATTCAAAACTTTAATCCATATCTTCATTCTTTTCAGAATTTATCCAAGTTTTTCTCACTTGATATCATCTTTCCCCTCCTCATTAAACTTTAACTCTGTCCTCCTATTGCACTTTTCCTAACCCTCCCCTTTATCACTTAGAGTTGTTTTCATGTACTGCTGACTATACTCCTCCCACGTGTAAGGTAATATAATCAGTTCTTCCTTATGACACAATGAGAACCTAATACAATGTGAAAGGAGATCCTAAGGTACGAAAATAGATATGAGAGATTCACATCAGAAGAACATGGGGTCAGCATTTTTAACATGCTCTACAGAAATGTTATATGTACATTAAAGCTTAGAAACACTCATGCAGGTGTCTCTAATATTTCTTGAGTCAATCAATACATTGTATCTCTATGAAGACTTTAACATTTAAGATTTTAAGTAAAATATTGAATGGTAAATTGAGTTTTTTTGGCATTTATGATTATATTTAGAATTAATAAACTAATATTTCCCTGTTGACTATAGGAGAGTAATACTGATGACACTAATTTAAAAGAGTAATTTGAAACTGGAAGAAGAGTCAGGATGAAAGATATTCAGCTGCTCTACCATTTTACGTGTATGATGTTCTAATGATGTTCAAAAGAGCAACCTGGAGGATTCTTATAGGTGATGTTCTGATAAAAAATCTGTATCTATTTCCTCCACTGTATCAGTGGGTCAACATTTTATACACTCCTTACATTGGAAATATAAATTTCCTAGGGCACAGTCTTTTTCACACAGACATTTGAATAAGAAATTTTGAAGGGAAATGGAAAACAATCTTGCTCTATACAATTCTCTACTTTTACCAAAATAATTTTAGATCCTAGTAATACTGGACCAGCCCCCTTTACAGATACATAAAGGTAAGTTACAGAAGTGAAGTAATTCAACAAACTTTCATAGTTATTTTCAGTTTCTTTATAACATTCACAACACTGTATAAAACTGTGCTTAACTAGCCAATGAATTCTCTAGACACAGTAAGAAGAGACAAAGAATGTGGAGTAAGAAAAGGAAAATAAAGTAATGAAAACCAAGGGAGAAGAGCTTTTCAGGAAAGAGACAATAATTAAGAGTATAAACTACATTTGCAAGCCCAGGGAGAGAATTAGAACAGATGGGCTGAGACTATGGTTGGGTCAGCAGTGATTTTTGATAAAGATATGTTTGTAGAGCATGGAGTAAACCTGACGGTGAAAAAATTGATGCAATAGCTCTAGACATTTATTTGTAAAGTTTGGATATGAAAGAAAAACCAGGGAAAGAAAGAAACCTAACACATAGTGAGCTCTTCCTGATTGTCAGTGTGACTGAGGCAGGTGCTCTAAATATACATTATCCTATTTTCATGTGAATGACTTATATTCTAGATAGTGTTATATTTACCATAGGAAAGAAGTTCTTGTTCAGAGTAGCGGTTCGAACAGTGTGGATGATAACTATTAGGGTACAGATTACAAATCTGGATACATTCAGGGTGGTAGAATCAAGACTTGGGAGATGTATGTACGTTTGAAGGCAGGAATGAATGCACCTTGAGAGATTTATTAGAAAGAAGGATATAAAATTTGGAAGAAAGTTCCTCCAAAGACCAGAGCAGATGGGAATCAGAGCAACGGGTAAGCTCTACAGAAGAGGCTGTACCTCAAACTGGTAAACTTAAAGTAAAGGTGTATATGAGTTGCTTTTATTTGTAATTGTAAAAAAAGAGCCTAGCTTTCTGAGATTCTTCTTTTTCTGAACAATATCAAGTTAATTCCTACAGTAACAACCCTATTGATCATAGACACATATGAATTTTCATTTGATTTATTACTATACATTCTGTGTCATAGCTCTATAGTTTATGGACTAGAAAGATGGTTTTAGCTAAAGTGCATATTTCTCTTTAAATGAAAAGGAAATTCATCAGCATGAATACTCCCACCTTTTTTAATGGGATATTACTTGACCTAATATGCATAAATAAGCTGCATATGCTATATGACAAGAGGACACTTGATACTACGTAATTATGACCAGTTGTTTGTATACTGATGCCCCAGCTTACTAGTTCATTATTTTTCAAGGTAACCTCAAAAGCCCATTCATATCATTTATTTTTAACATTTTTTAAACTGAAAAATCATGTATGTGAGACTCAAAAGAGAATAGATGAAGTTTTTCAGGGCCTCACAAAGGAACATTTTATAGTGAATACATAATAATATAAGAAGGAATTTGAACAGTCTAGCAAGCATTTGTATTCATTAAAGAGAGCTTTCATAATCAGACCCAATCAGACCCTGATTACACAGCAATTTAGCAGTATCTGCGCAAGCAGTTTTATCAGTTACACTCACATTCTCTGTGTTCAGGGATTGTTTGGGATACTGGTTAAAATATAATCATAAAAATGAAAAATTCCTTAGCTAAGATTTGATAAAAGACTTTGTGGGTTAAACATATGCTCATTTATGCCTGGTGAGTGCCAACCTCACAGTGTTTGGACAAAATGGAAGAAATAAAATAAATTTGCCTGCCATCTCACCCAGTTTGATGTGTTGATCTTGGATCTGTCATTCCATATCAGAGCATCTCATACTTGTTTTTAAGGCTTACTATATATAATATGGCCCCAGACTTTATTAGTCTGATACTATCTCCTTGGACTCACTAATATAGATCCTCACTTAATCAACCCTGTGTCGCACAAGTCAGCATTTTCCCTCCTGTTCATAACTTGGGTTTATTGTCTTTATCTTGCCTTTTACATTCTCTTTAGCAATCCACTATCACCAAAGTGTAATTAATTCCCTATCTCTTTTGTGGAATATCATTTAACTTTATTGCTCTCTGCTGCCTCTAGATTTCTCATCTATGAATTGTCTAGATCATCCCTTCTGCCTCTTGTGCCCAGTCATGCATTTCTTTTTTCCTTTCACTTGGTAAGCACTTTGAGAATAACATTGGGTTTTACATATCTGCATTACTTATGATAAATTTACATAATACATACTAACTAAGTAGATACTGAAATAATTGAATGACTTCATGATTATGCACTAACACACAAGTACATGGCATTCAAAATATATTTTCGAAATATGAAAAAAGTTTAAATTTATTTAGATCACATTTAAATTTTCTCAATAAATTTCACAATGACTATCTCACCATAACATCTTTGTAGGAGCACTTCAGAGGAAAGATAGTCAACCAGGTAGGTGAAATGACTTGCAACATGAATTATGTCTAAGATTTTTTTTTTTGTCAAACAGCACTAGATAAAATGGCTAAGACATAGTCTTTGAAAATAGCACATATTAGCTAACAATTATGAACTATGAAAGAAGTATCTATATTTCTGGAGTAAATCAGTCTTTCATATACTAGCAGGTATTTATTAAATACCACATCTTATGATGTTTTTAAAGGCCTAACATTTTCATAGCTGGCCTGAGTTTAGCATTTTATAAATAAGGACTCATTTAGTCCCTATAGGCTTTTGGGAGTAAGGTTGATGTTATTGTTTATTCTTATTTGACAGTTAAGAGACTGACTGTCATTGGAAGTTTAAGTAAGCAGTCGAGGTAGGATTATTCAGCCTGCTACATTATGCTGCAATTTCAACAGAAGAATGAAAAATGATGAGTGGCAAAGGAAATGCTAGCATTAATAAAGAGGACTAATACTATAGGAGTATGAACCATTAACAATTATGAATTATTGTTTAATAAATAATCAGCAAAGAGCTCAATATGAAAATAGTAACTAGGAGAATTGTGGATGGTTTTGATGAACTATCTACTGGTACCACTAGTGGAAAGAGGCCAGGCTGAAAACCATCACAGCAATATAAACATAAAGTCAGTTGCATTCAAATTAGGGGTTCCATTCCATGAAGCATAAAAATCCTAAGCATATTTGTCTCCTTTTGGAAAATCCACTCCTATCCCTAAATTTAATATATTATCAACTCTATGCTGTAAAACTGTAAGTAGCAATGTGGCTTAACATTCACCTGCAAATGAAAGCAATATCACTATGAATTATGTCTTAATGTAATAATTCCCAATATTTTCAAACATTAGGATCCTATCTAATGAAAAGACATTTTGAATGCCCATATATAATATGAAATGTGCTTGCATATGAATTTATGAAGCCAATACAATAACTCCAGATACCTGCCATTCAAGCACTTGTAACTTCACCATTGGGGGACTATTTTTAGGGGTTTTAAGGAAATTTGCCTTGTTATTTTAGGAGCTCTCTAAGATGTCCTCAACCTGGAGTCAGAAATAAAACAGGCAAATTATTATTCATATGTAAACATGATGCCAAAATAATTCAACCAAAGTTTTGTTTTTACCTTGTCCATATAATATTAAAAATATATTTAACTGGTATCTAAGATCCTTTACTAATTTTTGCATTATTTTAGGCAGAATCTGAACCTTATTGTGGTTGCAGGTGAGTGACTTTCAACATGAATTAGTTTAGGTAGGAGGGGATACATATTTAGTCCCAGGACAAAATTTGTGAAGGCCAAAGTTATATTTGGCATCAGGGATCCTGAACCGGAGCATCAGATGCTATCAGGATCTTTGTCGTATATCCTTTCTCTCTTCTTTTCTATGCATATTGGTTTTGGTTTGGGTTTTTAACGCACCAGGTTTTGCCACAAGTCTGTTATAATGGCTGCCAGCAACTACTGAGCCCAGAAAACTTTGGGTCAGATCCTCTACATCGTAGACAAAGAGTAGGGAATTATGGTTGACTGCTTGCATCAAATTACATAGGAATAAGCTGCTATTATAAGAAAAAAAATTGTTCTTTAGACATAATTGATTATTGTGTCACTAAAGATTTATATAAAATAGCAGTAGTCTCATGCGAGGAACCACCTTGTGACCGTTTTTTCCACCATTATTCTCTTGTACTCGTGGAAAGGGGATTGGAAGAAGAAGAAATACATATGCGTCCATACCACCCCACCTTCCCCAGCCAAACTTCTCAGTCTCCATTGTAAGTCCTCATCACCTTCCCCTTCTGTCAACTTTGGATATGCCCAGTGCTCAGTCACTGGATCTCTTCTTTTCTGTCTCTACTCATTCCCTAGATGAGCTCATCAATTCTTTTGGCTTTAAATACTATCTATGCCCATATGGTAACCAAATTTATATACCCAACCTGAGCTCTCCCCTGAACCTCAGTTTTATAGCCAACTGCTTTTCAAATTTAATAAGGCCAAAACTGATATATTGATTCCCACTGCACCTTTCGTCTTCCAGATCTCAGGAATGTCAATTTGATTCTCCAGCTGTTCAAGTCAGGAACCGTGGCAATCTCTCTCACAGTCCATATCCAATTTAAGAAAAAAAATCCACTCAGCTTTATTTTTGAAATAGATCTATTTACACATTCAATCTCTGCCCTTGCAGCTAAGAAGATAACTTGCTCCCCAAGGATACTGTCTGGAAATATTTTTGGTTGAGAAAACCATAAGAGTGCTACTGTTATCCACGGGGTAGAGGTCAGGAATGTTGCTAAAAATCCTATGAAACACAGGACAGTTTTCCACAACAAATTACCCCATCCAAAATGGCAGTGGTACGTAGGTTGAGAAACCCTGACCTGCACCAAGTTCCCTTACCTCTCCCTGTTATCTTCCTAACATCTCCTTAAATAGTCTAAGTTTCCTCCTTAGCTATCCACATACAGTCAAGTAACCACAGAGTACCCAGAAGAATCCTTTTAGAATATTCAGATCATATCACTCTTCTGTCTACAACCGTCAAGAAAACATGGTTCCTGTCATCACTTTCTATTGTCTCTGCTCAAGGGTGACTTTATTGCAGACACCTTTCATGCTCTCCCAAGCTAAACTAGGCACACACTCCCAACACCACTCTCTGTTTCCCTAACCTGATTTACTTTTTTTAAAAAATCATTTTACAAGATACATTAGTAATTTTTAATTTACCTATCCATTCTCTGCTGTTTTTAGGCTAGAATTTTGTTTCCATGAGATAAAGAATATTGTTTTTTTCTTCACTGATATCCCCAGTCATGAGAATTGTGCTTAGCTCATGAACCCAACACACTCCGTTGAATTAAGGAAAACTATATACCTAATATAATTGTTTATTCATATATTGTAAGAATAGCTTTGATACACTGTGGACTGCTTATAATTTTTAAATTCTCTCTTGGTTCCAATTGCAAACAATATTTCATAATTATTTTCCTTCCTGTCTGAATATTGTTTCCATATATATTTTTGCTCCTTTTTTTTTTTTTGTATCTACCCTTTCATTGCTAATGTGTCCTGAGAATCTGTCTTTTGCTTTCTTTTATCTCACATTAATCACTCTCTCAAAACTGAAATTGTAGTGTTCAACCTCAGTTTCCTTATGGTACTGACACCTCAATCCCTATCTTACTGCTCACCTAACTTTAAACACATCCAGATGAAAATCTCACTAGACTCCTATAACTCAGTGTGGCCCATCCAAATCACGAAGTAACCTGCCATGCCAGATAATCTACTTCTGTTCTTCATTTTCATTAGCCTTGTCACCTTGTCCCTTAAGACAGTGAACTGCAAGTTATCCTTCCTTGTCTTCTTATCATTCTCTCCTCACATAGAGTTGGTCAAAAAATCTCATCACATTATTAAAAGTAATTATATAATCTGGTTCAGTCTCTTGACAGTTGTTTTAGTGCCTCAGTTTAAGACCCCATTACCTTTTTGCTTGAGATACTATGATAACTTTCTGTTGGATTCTGTGCTAGAGATTTCAGTGTATTTTGCGTATTGCTACCAGTATCATATTCCAGGAAAATTCTGATAATCTCATTCCTGTGATACAGACTGGCTACAGTATGCAACTAACATTCTTTAGCTTAGTATAACAGCTCTGTCACGAAATGATCCATATCTACCTTTGTGTTTTTATCTACAGAATATCTTTTAACCTTTCCCTGAACTTTTCCCACACTGAATTCCTAATTATTCCCTTAACATACTATGTCCTTTATTACCTCTATCTTTATATATTGTTTCTCCCTTGTCTGGAATATCCTATCTACTTCACCTGGAAAATTCTGAATCATCTTTTAAGATGCAGCTTTAAAGTTACTTTATTAAGATCTCTGTAATCATATGTACCACTTTGTATTTTAATTTATCACCTAATTTCTCCTCCACAAAATTGTCATTTCCTAGAAGTCATCTTCTTTTTGCCAACAACTAATGGAGGAACTAGAACACAGCAACAATCAAAGTAGAAAGCATGAATGAATGAAAGGCCACATATCATTCTTTCCTATAGGTGGATTTCATTAACCCCATTTTATACATGAGAAAAGCAAACCAAAAGCATTAGGATATATATTCAAAACCTTTAAAACAATTAATGACTGAGCCAGGATAAGAAATTAAATCTTTTATTCTTAATCTGGCATTATTATTTATTATGCATGTGCACATATTGTTTTGATGGTGAGTGATTAAGATAGAAAATTTATCAAATAGAAATTTGTGGAATATAGCTTGGACAGCTTTAGAATAGATATTTATTTTAGCTGTACTTGTAAGTTCTATATGAAATTTTATACTGATTTTAAGAGGTTTTATTGTTGTTTTTGTTTGTTTGTTTTTGGAGCTCTAAAGTGCCTCTGAGAAAGACAGAAAATTAGAAGTTAGGAGGCTGCTGTGGAGAAAAAAGAGTAGGTAAAAAAAAGTCTGCAGAGCAGTTGTAGATAGACAATTTTGAACTCCCTCTTTTCCCATTGTATGGTCACATAAGAGGATTTTAGATTATCTCCATTCTGCCTTCAGAAGATTTACAGCAGGAAGTTAATAAAGCTCTCAGCAGAAGCTAAGACAAAAAATAGGCAGGGAAGGGAAAGATTTCATCAGAGAAAGATAGACTTAATTGCACTGCAGATACCAAGTGGTCTCTTTAGAAACGTTGTAGCAGAGCAGTGAGAGGAAGAATAACTGTCCAGCCCAGAGAAACAGAAGCCAGCAGCCCCTCCCTTGAAGGAGCACCAGAGGGAACACAGGAGAAAGCAAAGCAACAGCAAGTAAATGACAAAACAAAAGCAAACCAACAACCACCAACCAAACACAAAAAAATACTCCATAAACCGCACATTCAGATTTACACGTTACTGAACGGTGGAGCAGTATCCTCTGTGATGAGACCCTGAAAAGGCTCCCGGGGGCCAACACTTTGATTCTGACCAGTAATTGAAAATAATTTAGGAAGTAATGGGGATTTGTTATTATAGAGTTAACACAAAAGTCTCTTTAGTTTTTTGTTCGGTAGTAACTAATTTGCAAATATCCACAAAACAATTGATACAGGATAGATGCATTTCTTCTCATATGGAAAATGGATAATAGGGATAACTTAAACACTGTTGTTTGCAATATTTGTTATTGAAATAGTATTGTATGTCTACGGCCATCCCACCCTGAAGGTGCCCAATCTTTTCTGAAATAGCACTGTACATTAAATTCACTATTATTATGCATAAACATATAGGAAAAAATGTTCATATTATTTTTATTCCTAAGAAACAATTCAGAGTTCAGTTCCTCAATCTGACTCCAAAAATGAGTAGTAGCTTACTATGGTCTGAGTCTTTGTGTACCCTCCAAATTTGTGTGTTGAAACCTAATGTCCAATGTGATGGCATTAGGAGGTGGTGCCTTTGGGAAGGGATTAGGTCATGAGAATAGAATCCTCATGAACAAGATTAGTGCCCTTATATCTATTCCAATGACAAAAATACATATTACAATTCAAATGTTTAAAAATGTAGAAGACACATACAATTAACTCAGAAATCATGCAAAATTATCTAAAATTCTGCTACAGTGAAAACTATTGAGAATATTTTGTTCTTTTTTCATTAAGTATTTTTTCAGGACTAGGTAAGTATCTCTGTATTTCAAATATATTTTGTATAGGTTGTTTCTGTACATTAAGATTATACACTCTTTTTATCTTAGCACATCTAAATTTATATATAATAGTTTTGTCTCTAATTTAATTATACTTTTATGCAACACAATTTAAAATTACTGTATCACGCTGATGTATGGCAGCTTATTTCCATATCACATAATATTGGGAAATTTTAGTCATTGACAGTGCTTAGCTATTGTAAATAGTTCTGCTTCTGATTTCCTTCTACATATTTGTCTCTGCTTGTGTCTTATAATTTTCTTAGACTAGATTTTGAGAAGCGGAAAGTGGGATGAAAGAGTCTGACTATGTTTAATGATTTGACACTTGCTGACACTCACTGAAAAAAGTGAATTCCTATCTACACCTGATAGATATCTATTGCCTATTTTACTGCTATCATCAATCTTGGATAACCTCGTAGCGATGATTTAATTTGTATCCCTTTATGTCTAATGAGGTTGATTTTTTTTCTACATGTTTAGAAAATATGACTTGCTTTTTGTCTTTTTACAACTTTAAATTACAGGTAATTAAAAAATCATTTACATTAGGTAACTCTGGATATGAACAGCATCTGTTTGGTACTAGTATATTTTGTAAATGCCTTTATCAAATGACATTTCATTTTAAAACATTTCCTTGACTGTGCTCTTTGAAATGTAGATGTGTAAGTTATATCCAAATATTTCAGTCCTGATTTTCTAGTTTTCACTACTCTTTTAATGCTTAAATAAGTCTGTGTACCATCATCAAATATATATTTACTAAAATTTACTTCTTTTTAATTTTTTTTTTTACTTTTAACTTTTTAATTCACCTGAATTTTACTTTGTTGCAAACGGTTTATAGGAATCATATGCATTATAATTTCCTCTAAGTGCTTAATTAATTTTCTCATTATCATTATTATATCTTTCTCCTGCTACCATGGATTAAAATGCTCCCTACATTCCACAGTAAATACATACATTCCCAATTTTGCAGCCAGTCTTTCTAGTTTATTCCATTAATCGGGCTGTGCTGCACTTAAACTTAAATGCAAGTTTAAGTATTATGGCATTTGAAATTTTCCAACAACATTTTTGACTTTTTGAATTGTATATTGAATATGTTCTTAATTTTCAATTGGCTAGGTTCTTGTATTTGATTGTTACTTTGCAAAGAAGATAATAAAAGTTACTCATATTTTTTCTTTTGTAGCTATGTTTCGAATGATTTTTGTTTGTAAGTGTAACCCTCTTGTTTATGTTGATTTTGTTACTCTTTCAGGACTGCGCTTTTTGCCTTGCTACAGCTTTGACCATTGTTTTCACTCAATTTGTCTTCACTAGAAGACAAATCTCTATTCTGAGCTCTCAATAGCCATTATTTCTTCTCATTTTTAAAAATATCTTTATACTTTTTTCTCTGTAGTTTTCTGTTTGGAAAGAAAAAAACACAGCCCTAGTGGCTTTCCTGGGGGAGCTGGCATGGCATCGACAGCTAGGCTGTGTTCTTTCTCTGCAAAGTTATTATGTGCCCAGGTTCAGGTACACAAGAACACCCCCACAGTCTTAGCTGTACACATCTGAAAACAAGAACACTGCACACCATGCCAAGGACCAAATCCCTGCGTCTGCCAGGAAACGTGAGTGATTGCTGCTTGTTTACCAGTGACAGTTTACCATGCTCCATTTTCTCTGCCTTCAAGATTAAAAGTTTTAACATTTCTAGTTACTGAATTGTTCCTACTTTCTGAGAGCATCCGATCAAGACCAAATCTCCGCTTCCCTGAATCCTCCCCCAAATTATCTACACAAGCCAAATCCAATTACAGGTCCCTTTTAATATTTTTCTTACTCCACAAGTCTTCATGTTGCATTGCCTCCCTTGCTTCAACAAGTAAATAACCCAAATTTGTAAAACTGCATGCACGTCCCTGAGGGCCTTTCCTTAGAGGGCATGTTCAAACTCACTTTGCAAAATTTTTGTTTCTGTTTATTTGTTCTTCAAAATTGCTAAAGTTCTTTCTATCTAAATATTGCTTTGCTTTCCTTTACATTCAAAAGTAAGACATCTCTTCATGCTATGTTTTCTTTCTTTCCTACATAAAATTTTCAAGGATTCATATTTAGTGATACAAAATAAGTGATGATGTGTTTTACATTTTTATAAATTAGTTTTGCTTCAATCCTTTATATTTAACATGGCAGGTCAAAGAGATTTTCTCTTACTTGCATGTTGTTAAACTTTTGCAACAATATGTAATGGTCCAGGAGCCTGCAGAGTAAGAGAGAAAAATGTAGGCAGAATAAAGTCACTCTGGCTCTCTGATTAAGCACTGTAACGAGAGCTTTCCTAACTGCTTTTCCTTTCAGCGTCAGTGAATATTCAGATACTTGATGAAGCTGTGGCTGGCCTTTCCCTGAAGATTCAGCCTTGTGCTTGTACTTGGGTATCAAAAACAGCTGCTTGGGAATAAGGTTTATGTGAATGTTGAGTATAGATCCCCAGGTTTCCGTACCATGCTTTGTTCCAAACTGGAGCATCCTAGAAGGTCTTCTGTGCTTACTTCCCGAGTTTTCACTTCGTTTTTTGGGGGGAGGGAGCTCTGAGTTTGCTCTTACTCTATTCTTGGGTCCTTTTAGGTATGATTTCATTGATTAGGTCCAAAGATCAGACTCTGGGGCAGGCAACTGTAGCCTCCCTTCCTTCTGCCTGAAAGGAGCTATCACTCCTGAATAAATACCCCAAAAAAGGGTGATTTTCTTCTTCATCTTATTTGTTTTAAACAAATTTCTTTGTATACCCAAGAGCAACATGAAAGGAGATTTCTAACAACAGAATGAAGTTTCTCAGAAGAGCTTGTCTCTACAGCAAAAAGACTGAACTGAAGCTCTTTTCTTTCCCCCAGCCTTCTTTGATTAAAAACATTTTAGAATCTTTTTCATGTTTAAAATGTTGTTTCACCTACCTAATCTAATCTCTTAACCAATGTAAGATTACTTTTCGATTTGTTTACCTAAGAATTTTGGCTAAAATGGGAGGATTTCTCACTATTAGTACACCTGTCATATTCTTAGCAAAATGACTTTTCCTTACCTGAGAGCAAGATTTAGTAAATATATTACATCATAGATAATCACACATAAACTTTGGCTCTCAGTCCAATGCTCTACCATGCAGTCAGTATACTACCAACAAACTGATTGTTTGTTAAGATGCACAGCATTCTGGGACACAAATAAGAAATTCATATCTTTTGACTGCCTCTCGGCTCTTGTGTGAACATGGACAATGTTATTTCATCTCTCTGAGCTTCTTTATTTGTTAAGTCTGTACACTATTCACTTTATGGAGAAGCTACGAGAATCAGTTGACTATTGCAAGAATATAGAGATGAATTGGGATATTACTAATATTTTCTCAAGAATAAGTGGTATTTACTGTATTCCAGAGCAGAATGCTTTTTGAGTGTGATCTAAATAAATATCAATTATTGTGAGCAGTGCCTTAAACTAACCAAGTGCAAACAGGCTAGCAGATCTAGAAGAGGTGTGTCATCTTTCCAAAGTATCAAATATTATAGTATAGCTTGAAATATTAAAGGTTATCTTATTCTTTATGAAGATCTGAGTTTAAAAGGGAAGGAGTCCCTCACATTTTGTCATGTGCAAAGCAAAAGCATTATTATAATTATAATTGCCAATTAGAGAAAAAGCTATTAAGTAAGCAGAATGATATCATTATAGAAACCATTTTATAACAAAACTCAATTTCTATATGCCAGATCTCTCCTTCATTCACTTTAAACAGATCTCGAGTTTAAAGTGATGCATCTAGTTTTTTAAGTTTCTCTACAAAAAGAGATAAAATGCAAGGTGCATAGAATATCAGATAATGTGGGATGAAAATAAACATATCTAGATGTTGCCCAGTACTCAAATGTACAATATTAAATATGTTAAATTTGAAATCTTCTCTTTTAATGGAGTTTTATTTGTAAAAGGGGAGGTGGGGGTAAATACAATTACTATTCATATATTGACTATTTAAATCATAAGGAAAAGTAACACTATAATTATATAAAATATATAATGTTCCTCATTGTTAAAATAGTCTAAGAACTGACACACACGTAGCAAGTGTTAGAATGTATATCTATCCTTGTACTGAGCAGATTTTTGCCATGGAAACGTGTTTTATATTATCAGTAACAATTCACTCCCTTTCCTCAGAGACTCTAGGTACTGTAACATGCTGGCCTCGAGGATATTTCAAGTTCTTTGGCTGAACATCTGCAATAGTCACAGGGAAAAAGCATATCCCATTTAGAGTTCAGGAGCAAGAACTAGGATATTAGTACTTGACTAGAAAGAGAGATTATGCTGAGCTCTAGAAAAACACCAAAGTTATGCCCTACAATAGTTTTATTCTGTGTTTGGGAACGTGTTAGGAAAGTAGCATGTTATGTAACTGTGCTAGTAATAAAAGCAGCTTTTATTTTGAAAATGTGCATATACCAAGCTCTCCGCTCAGGGCTTTAAATGTATTATGTCACTTAGTTCTCCCAGTAATCCAACAAGGTAGATTGCATTACTACCCCTATTTGCAGGTGAAGACATTGAAACTTAGATTTGTTTAGAAAAGCAAAGTAATGTAGCTTGTACTAATACTGAAGTTGGCTTTTTATTTTAAAGAACCCCTCCTTTTTTTTTAGCATTGTAAACCAACATTTCAAGAAAAGCAATACAATCTGCATATATTGCTAGCAGAATGCCCAAACTGCTGTGCCAGAATATTACATTTATGAGCACTGAATACGTGTTTATTAAGTATAATGACAGTTGTATGTGATACTGTGTAACTTATTATAGCAATGCCTATCCAAGCAATAGCTTAGATTCTTTTTGTTCTATAGCAGTCAAAAATAATTCTTTCTAAACATCCTAATATGGTGATTTATACATATTAACACGTTTAATCCTCAAAATAACCCCACTATCTAGGTTATCTGAATTTTACAAATATGGACATTTGGGTACAAAGATGACAAGGGCTCTGTCCAATGTCACAAGGCTGCAGTGATCTAGCCAGGATTTCGACCCAGGTAGACGGACTCAAGGTATTGCCTTGCTTAAATCATGATCACTACACTTCTCTCTTAATAGGTTTTGACTAGAGAAATAAAACACCGTTATATCAGTAGAGAGATCCCTAGCAGAAAGCTTTACTTTCATTTTTAAATTAATAATATTTTAATTTTAAAATATACTGAAATAATAATGTTTATTGATGTATGAAAGCAAATACGGTACCAAGGCATCAAAGGTTCTTAGCCAGTGCTTTTCCTTTATAATTCAAAATTTATTAACTAACACAAATATGTCCTAGTTTTAAAATTCTTTCACAGCAAAAGGTAACGATTTTCCTATGCTCTTCCTTCAAAATGGATAGCTCTACTTTTGTGTAGAAAATAAATCATCCATAATTTACTTTAATAGCTAAATTATTCTGAAGTACCAACAAGAATCAGGAAGCTTCTCTGCGTGGATGGTTTTGAAAAATGTAGTAACATAATATTAACTGACAATTTGATATATGAGCATTTGTGGAACTGGGGATATTTTTTAAAATCATAAATACATTGAAATTTAGTACAACATATATATATAAATAAAATGAAAATCTAGACTGCTATAAGCCCACACATTTTTGTGACGTGAATATAATAATTACATGGCAATACTTTAGTCCAAGGTCCACTTATGCCTAACTTTAAAAATCACTCCAGGTGGCTTAAAAGACATAGAATATTGGTCTTAATAGAATATTAGTGTAACCCTCATAATTAAGAAAAAGTTGAGAATACTGAATTCAGCTGTTGGTCAAGTTCTTTAACATAGTTCTTAAGCTGTGTCTACAGTAATCATCCTGTTTTAATCAAGTTTTATTCTTGTGACAAGTTATTATTTTTACTTGTGGTATTTATATTCATCTCTCTTCTATCTAGTCATCTATAAAGCTATGCATCCATTTATTTAGCTACACAAATATACAGTCCATAGACAAAAGCATTGTCCTGGCATTTTGAAAGATACAAAAGTATCAGATTAATTCAATGACATTTTAGCCTAATGCAGAAAAAGATAAAGCAAACTTGAAAAAATGCAGAGAAAGTATGTGACATGGACATGAATTATAACTCATCCTACTCAGTTGTCTATCTAGTGTGGGAAAACTTGAGCTCACTGCATATGTATTGAAATAATAGGTGGACTGCTATGTCAGTGTTAAAACATACCCTAGCAAGACAACACAAATGCAAATTAACATCATAAGTATCGCAGTGATAAATTATGCCACTGTCTGAGTGAAGTGGAGCTGTAATCTTTTTCTCAAGAATCTGTGACTTTTCATCCTTCTTCAATACTGTGGCCCTGCTTTATCAGGCTCTGTTATTCTCATCTGCTCTATAGTCCAGGACCAATGTCACTGTCCAAAGTAACGACAACCAATAGCTACTCTGTCCCTATGAATTTTGATGGATCATCTTATTTTTTGTAACTCACCTCAAGGACTTGATTTAAAAATCTATAGGACTGTATACATGGGATATCAAGATACAGGAGGAATTTTATTTAAAAATGGGACTTTTTGAATGAGCACTGAGGATAAAGTTCAAAATTGGTTACGAATTTGCCCGATCCTGTCAGTTTTGTTTTATTTTCCTCTAATCTCTGTTTCTCTTTCTTCTACAGATGGTGCCAATTCATGATCAAAGCAAGTTGAGTCCCATCTTGGCATACTTCAACTGACTCTATTCTGGCTTTAGTGGGAAATAATTTAGAAGTTCTGTTAATTTTCTCCAGGTTTCAGCATGAAATCACCTTTTTGCTAGTCTGATCTAAATTAATGACCAATTCTTTCACGTAAATGTTTGCTATTTTCCTGAGTTCTAGTCACTATTTTGCTCCCAATGTGAAATCCTAAGCCCTATGTCTTTGCCTCTGAACTTCCATTCTAAAGGCCATATTTTGTTCTATAAAAGACTTTGCAGACATGGATTGTGTGAATTCCTGATTGTCAGGAACTACTCATCATCACTGACAGCTGCCCTCCGGAAGGAAGGAAACCACACTACTCATACAGCTTTGCTTATTTTGAGATAGCCTGGCCCTTTGACAAGCACAACCTGTTAGGCACATTAAAGATAGATTAGTTTCAGATTTTCTCTAGTATTCTGCTATGATTCTGCGCACCACAGAGATGTCTGTTGTAGAAACTCTAGGGTTATTCTGGTGAACCATGAGATCAGAACTGTGTTGCATTGGGTTGAGTATGCCATGACGGATAGGTACAAAAAGGGTCTCGTAGTCCATCCTTGACTTTAGACCACCTCTCAAATTGTGGAAAATTCTTACATATTTGGATCAGAAGCGATTTTAAAGAATTTCATGAGTATCCCTGGCCTTTCCTGAGACCTCTAGTCACAGGCATTAAAAAGCAGTATCCAAAAATAAGATGCTTAAAGTTATAATTCTAGTACTGTCTGCTGCAGAATCATGAAATCTGAGAGTTCAACACTCATTTCCTTATCATCTTTTTCATTCACTGGAAGCACACACAGATGCTGGGACAGCTGGTTTCATTGGCAATGAGTCTTTACTGCTTGCAAGAATGTGCCCTGCATGCCTGGGTCTAGGCCTTCTGAGAATTCTGACCATCTGCCCTTTTAGTAAAGCTTTCTACCCAAAGTGCATTAGATTATCTTGCTCAAGTTCAATACATGTCAAAATTGGGTCTCCAGACATTCTGGGAACTTGGTATAAATAACGTGCAGATAAACTGATGCTCTGGTCTCTATGTACTCCATTCTGATTATAGAAATGTAATTCTCATGGATACAATTTGATCCTAGAGAGAAATAATATGTTTTTTATGTTCATAAAATCTACTCCATCCAGTGGTATTTTTCTAAAATATGTTCACACTAATCATAGGCAAATTCTCTTATAGGCAGGCTCATTATGGTCCATTTCCTATTGTTTTTGTTCAGTGGAATCTGTTTTTCTTTCAGAGTGAAAATTAGATTGCTAAAAGCCCCTGGGCCATGGTAGTTCAAATGGTTGTCAAAGGAAAAGTCCAAGACTGTGTACTTAGGAAGACCTGCACATTACATATTGTCTAACTTTTAGAACAGGTATGACAGTTGGTTGTATTTTTGTATTTTTGGGTTTTTCTGGTAGATCTGCCCTACAGGGATATAAATTCAAGTGTAGAACTCCAATTAGGAAATGAGTTCTGGGAATAAAATGCCTGGTTAGTCACATGCACGGAGAATCATAGGCTGATGCCAAGTCATCCCCTGGAGGCTGGAGAGTATAATGGTTAAGAACAAATATTCTAGAATACAAACAACTCTTTGGGTCTATCTCCCATGACGTTCACTCACTCCAATGTAATCTGAGGCAAATTACTTTCACCTCTTCGTCTGTTAAAATGTAGATTTTAATGTTCTTCTATCACACATAAGTCTGGTGGGCTGACCAAGATACCCATCCCTGTGACACCTAGACCTCTAAGTCACCACAGCCTCCCCAGGTTGTGGCTGCTGCATTTGTTTTCAAAATTGGGCAGAGAAGAAATGAGATATATCCAGATAGATGACTTGAGTGTCATATGCATTCTCCCTTGCTCACATCATATAACTACAGAGAATATGATGATATGAGAACATATATTCTCATAAGAGTGTAAGAAAATATAGGTCATTGCTGTTCATCACTGTCTCTTGCCCATAGGTTCTCAGAAAATATTCACTGATTTGATGAATGAATGCATAGATATATGGGAGTTAAAAGCACTTTGGAGTCATGACCTCTCAACTGAAGTATATGCATTCCAGGTTTCATACAAAGTAATTTAATGAAATGTGGGAAATTAATATAATTCATAATTTGAATTACTTTTTAAAATAAGTATGTACTTTTATGGTTTATAATTTATATGACATGTTAATAAGCAGAATATAAATAAATGTAGAGTTTCTTATGTTTTTGTAGGCAGGGATCCATGACCAAGAGTTTGGAGACCCTGAACCAGAGCATCTCAGAAGTAGATGGATCGTGTCAGATAAATCCACTTGTACTGGGTAATTCTCCTACCAAGTATCTTGTAGATGTAAAGACAAACATACACTAGATTGTATATACTACTAATGCTTTTTTGAATAAAACATATTCTACATTAGGAAAAAAAGATAAAGAAAATTAGTTCCTCAGCTAAATTATGTATACACAACAATTAGCTGATGAATTATGATAATTTTCTTGGTTTTATGATTTTCATCACTATCTAAAGTGAAATTGATTCTTATTATGGTCAATCAGTAAAACCAACTTGGCATCTAAGGAGTTTATACCTGATCTCTTCTTAATTTCATTTACGATCTAAGAAGTAAACTGGAAATAGATCCTGTGATTTATATTAAAAGCAAAACACAGTTGAATACAGTCTTGGGGCTCAAACAAAAACTAGAAATGACTTATCTTGAACCATTTTTCTAGAAGTTAAGACACCTATTTAATATGAGAAAATTGAGTTAAGGAGGAGGTGGGGACAAGCAGTGATACATCCCAGTTCCCAGGCCAATGTTCTTTACATTAAATTGATGTATATAAAAATCGCCAGAGAGATGTAGACTATTTTTTTTAATTTAGCGGTATGAGTACTGTGGTATTTTAGATATTCGTAAGAGCTTATAGATGAAACCATGAGAAATTTTTAAAAATATGTTAATTTCAAAGTCAACACATATACCACATATACTTGTGTATATATACACATACACACAACCATACATACATACAACAGTATACACAAATACACACAGAAGATAGAGAGACAGAGACAGATAGAGACAGAAAGAGAACAGTGAGATCAAAATGCTTATAAAATTTTATCTGAGTTTCCTAACAAAGTTTAAAATGTTTTCGCTCACTTTCACATTATTAATTGCTTTTCAATCAGAATCTATATAATTTAGTGCAAACATAAAATGCTATTGACTTATATTTGGTATGATTAAAACAGTCATAATTTTAATAAAAATGAAAAGGATATTTCCCTAGAGGGACAAATGTTTTACTTTGTTTTTAGCAATTGATGATGTTTCTGCAAAATTTCAAGAGATTATCACCAGAAAACTATTGATCAAAGAAATGGTGTCCATTTAAAGATTTTATTTACAATATTGAGAAAAGTTTTGTATTAGACAAACCTGCCACACCCTCTCAGATGTGCCAAATTACCTCCTGCTTTCTCCACCAAGGTTAGTGCCCACCACCGGTTGCCCCTCTACATCAGATTTAGACGAAACGTCATGATGGGACATGTGGGATCTGACTTCCTAAGTGGCCAGTCAGGGCCAGATGAAGAACTCGGCATTGTGAGCCAGCTGCCGGGGGTGAGGCTAGGCGAGTGTTAACCTTAGTCAATCAAAAACAGGAAGTGGGAGGCTTGCTGCTCCGTTAAATCTCCTCTTCTTTCCCTCCTTATTAGATTTCTCCAAGATACAGTTCCACCTTTCAGCCTTAGCAGGGATGTCCCACAGGGCCAAGCTGACAGATCCCTCGAGAGCACTACTGGTCTCTGAGGGCTCTTTGAAGCAGTAGCCAGCACAGTAACACGGATGTTACTTTTCACCACACTGATTCACATTATTCTTTGCCTCAGGAACCTTCTTCCCACAGCCTCACCACCATGAACATGAACTTACCAAATAAAGTGAAATAACACCTATAATTCTTACTACCCCATGACTTACAATATGACTTACGATGTTATATTAGTTTCAGGTGTACAACGTAGTGATTCAGTGTTTCTACACATTATGAAATGATCACTGTCTAGTTACTGTCTGTCTCCATACAAAATTATAGTATTATTGACTATGTTCCCTAAGCTGTACATTTCCCTGATTTATTAATTCTATAACAGAAGTCTGTACCTCTTAATCCCTCTCATCCTATTTTGTCCATTCCCCAATCTCTTTTCTCTGGCAACCATCAGTCTGTTCTCTGTATCTATGAGTCTGTTTCTGTTTTGTTTTTTTGTTTTGTTTATCAGATTCCTCACATAAGTGAAATCATATGGTATTCGTCATTCCCTATCTGATTTATTTTGATTAGTATAATACCCTCTAGATTTATCCATGTCTCAAATGGCAAGTTGTTATTCTTTTTTATGGCTAAATGGTATATATACACCACCTTTTCTTTCTCCATTCCTCTTATCAGTAGACACTTAGGTTGGTTTCATATCTTGGCTATTGTGAGTAATGCTGCTGAACATTGGAGTGAATATATTTTTATGAATTAGTATTTTTGTCTTCAGATAAATACAAAGGAGTGGAATCACTGCATCATGTAATAATTCTATTTTTATTTTTTTGAGGAACCATCATACCATTTTCCTTAGTGGTTGTACCAATTTAAATTCCCACCAACAGTGCATGAGGGTCCCTTTTGCTCCACATCCTTGCCAATGCCTGTTAGTTGCTGTCTTTTTGACAACAGCTATTCTGGCATGTGTGACGTGACATCTCATTGTGGTTTTGATTTTTATTTCCCTGATTATTAGTGATGCTGAGCATCTTTTCATGGGCCTCTTTGGCCATCTGTATGTCTTCTTTGGGAAAAACGTCTATTCAGATCTACTGCTCATTTTTTAACAGGATTGTTTGCTTTTTTTGATATCGAGTTATATGAGTTCTTTATGTATTATGGATATTAACCCCTTATCTGACATACTGTTTACAAATATCTCTTTCTATTAAGTAGGTTACCTTTTCATTTTGTTGATGGTTTCTTTTGCTGTGCAAAACATTTTAGTTTGAAGTATTTCCATCTGCTTATTTTTGTTTTGTGCCCCTGCTGAGGCGACAGATCCAAAACAATACTGCTAAGACCAATATCAAAGAGTATACTGCCTATGCTTGTTTCTGTAAGTTTTATGGTTTCAGGTCGTACATTTAGGTTTTTAATCTATTTTGAATTTATTTTTGTATGTGATATTTTCTGATGAGGCCTAAAGGAGAGCTTCAAAGATCTTTTAAAAAAACATATTTCATTTACAAGAAAATTCCTAGAAAAGGAATCATTTATTCCTCTTGCATATCACAGTGTTTAGGAAAAATGAGTCCCTTATCATTACTCTAAATGCAATTTGAATAAACGTCTCTGTTTTGCTTGAGTGATTTTTATCTGGTGCAGCTTTCCAGTTTGTCTGTTAGCGCTCTGTGGCAAGACAATAAAAAGGTTCTGTTTTTAATATCTGCAAACTTACTAAAACTTATTTTGTATTCCAAAAGAATATTTATTTTTATTTCTTTAATATGTGTCCCAAGTTATACATAATTTTTAGGGATACTTTTACTATTATTGTTGAAGAGACATTTTATTCATATTTTTAAATTTAATGTTCCTATTATGTGGGGTGTTTTTGGTTTTTGTTGTTGTTTGTTTTGTTTTGTTTTGCCCAAGTGGTCATCCACCTACTTCAATGAACTAATTTATTAATTAATGCTTTTTTTTTTAATTCAGAGTTTGGTGCAGGAGTTATTAAACATAATAATTAAGTATCAAAAAGAAACATTTTTAAATATTTATGTTTTATTCACTAAAATTAGGTAAAAATAAACTAAAATTTTACTTTGTGACTATTAACAATATTAATATGAAAACATTAAAAACTCTAGGAAAAATAAAGTGTTCATTTAAAAATGTATTTTATTTTACTTTTATTTCTATTTTCATTTTAACCATAATATCAGAGATTAGAAGAGAAGTTTTGTCATGTGATCACAAAATCCACTACCCTTTTATATAGTAGGTGGTAGATAAGTCTTTAATTAATAAATGGTCCATTATTATAGAATTACTATATCCATTTTTTGAAATCTGATACTCAGTAATATATATTTTCTGCTTATTATATATTATTATTTTCAGATGCTGTTTATTTTAAACATGCTTAACATTTCTATATACTTTAGATTTGGTATTAAGCTGATTATACTTAAAATGTAATTTAAATATGTTATAATCTCAGAAGACATTAAATTTCATTTTATATGCTGAAAAATGACAATATTTTATTGTGAAATAAAATAGTTAGTATACATTCTAAGGAAATCCGTTTTTACATTTTTCTGAAATTTAATTTAGTTTCCAGTTATTTATATCAGTTTCCTAATTTTCTTTAGAGCAGTTCTGAAAGATCACTGTAAAGCAATGCATTTCATAGTTTTTAATACCTTTTCATATATTTTCACAGTAGTTGGATTATTTAGGCAAGATTCAAGAATTTTTATTTTATTTACACCTCATGTAAATTTAATTTATTACTTTTTATTGTACCAATCCTTTCCAGTCTCAGATTCTCATTATTCAACATATCGTTCTACATAAATCACAGTCTCTATGTTCCAATATATAGGTTTTTCAACACCGCAGCAGCAGTTTCTGTATTATCTATTTATTGGAGCAGTGATAAATGATACTGTCTTTAAGCTGAGTGGATCCCAAGCTAATAAATGACTTGTACAAAGTTTGTCCTTCTCGTCATCCTCAGATATTTTGATATAAAAGCCATGCTGTGGGCCCATTCTTGTTGTCTGCTGTTAATTTGAGGTTAGGGCCAGGATTAAACTCAGATACTAGGATAGATATGACTATAGACTATAGACATAATCAAAACTAGGGTCTGATTAAAAAAAATAGGGTCTGATTGGCAATGCTATAGGAGTAATACTCACTTCATAAAATTTGGGATCATTCAAGTTGTACTCAATGTGGCACTTAATATGTGGTATTCAGATTACCAAGAATTATTCTCTAAACATGAATACATTTGAAAAAAAATCAAAAAGTGATGTTAATGTACTTTTATCTACCTCATTTCAAAAAGAATTTTTAGAATAAAGTCAGAGTATAAACTGTCTTGTTTTGGTTTGGTTTTAATTAGGGTAGAGAGAAAAGAGATGCAAAATTGTAACAGGTAAAGCAGCAGTTACTACAGAGAAATATACGTTGTCAAATAGAAAAACTTACGTAATACCTAAATCTGGGAGGCTAAGTGATCAGTTACACAATTTGCAATCTCCTCAAATTTAAACAAAACAAGGGAACATTCTCCAGTAGTCTTCTTAGGAAGTTTCACCTGAAATCCAGAATCAGGATTACAGACTTGAAGCACCCCTTATCCTATAATATATATTATACAATATATATACACTATATATACATACATAGTATGTACTATATGTTATAATACTATGTTGTATACTGTATATAATATAGCGTGTGTGTGTGTGTACAGTGAGGAAAAACTCATAACCTCACTGCGGATCACAGTAGCTTGCAATTCATGAAGATCACGATGTTGCTGGTGTCACTTGATATTTCACAAGGTATGTGATGTGGAGTGTTCTAGCTTGAGCGGATTCTAACTTTACCTTATCTCTCTGGCATCTGTTGGTTAACACAATATTTACATAGTTTCCCTAAGAGTCAAAGACATTATATGTGGGAAATATTGGGTTTTAAAAGACGTAACATTTCATAATGAGATCAAACATTTGGCTATGATAAAATGGCTTTGACAACAGATCAGATCATGGCGATTCCACTGTGTTATGAGCTCAGCGTGAAGCTCATGTGGGTTCCAGATGATAATATTTCAGGTCTGCTGGAATGACTCTCTCTCTCTTTCTTTCTCATAATAGCTGAATTGTGGTTTTGAATGTAATACATACTATACCAGATATCATTGATTTTTTTTTTTGGTAGTTCTTAAGCCTTGTTGCTAAATCTCACCCATTAGATTTCTTATTTCCTAATGACTATCTTTTGTAATTTATATTATCTTCACTATCTTTTCACTCTTTAGCTCAGGAACATTTTGGTAATGAAGAAGGAGAGCATTTATGAAGTCACTAATTAGATTACAAAGAAAGAAAAGACTGGGTGGAGCTTTCATGGAGCAGGTCCTTTGAGGTATAGCAGGACTAACATGGCCAGTAATAGGCAAATTATTTACCCCTTTCAGCTTAATTCTCCAACTGTGAAATGAAGGAAATATGCCTACTTCACATAACAATTCACCATTATAAAATGTGCTAGTGTCTTGTAGGTAATCAATTTATGTTTGCTACTTTTATTGCCTTCAAAATAGGTATTCAGTTTTAGACCTAAATTAGAAAAAATAAAATCACAATGCTTTTCAAAAACATATAAAAATGCTTTCTAAACCTCAAATTATAAAGAAAAAAAAGATGTTCACATTGTAAGCACTTAGCTCCTTCTTACTCTTTAATATCATAAAGGAAAATTATTTGTGCTTTTTGGACATATATCTACAGTATCTGCAGTGATTATTTTGAATTTGAAAATAGAAATAAAAATTCTATAAAACAAATGTCCTAACAGTAGATTATTATAAAGTGACACTAAATACAAAAAAAGTCCTATCCCTATTTAAACACTTAAGAAATATGTTCAGTTTTCCTAAATCAGCTCACTTGGAAATGTCTAAGTGTCACTTTAAATCACACAAAGGAAATCCAACACACAGTTTTTGCTGTTGTCCCTGGAAACTGCAGGGCTAATCCCCTATGCAGTGCACATAAAATGTAACTCCTAGTATCTGGTTTGGTTTTATCTGATGAAGTGAAGCAGAGAAAATAGAGTATGTAAGTGCTGGCACTGCTTGTTTGCTGGCAAACACAAGATTTTTAGCTACCTGAATTATTTAGAAGTATTTGGAGTTTGTGTGTGTGCATATATCCTCCTTTTCCCACTCTTCTTTCATGAGTACAAAACAATAAAAGCCAGAAAAAATATTCACAATGCAGCCTGATGCTGGCATGGGAATACAGTTATTTTCTTTGAAATTTTAGTGACATAATACCAAATCAACTGTGTTAAATGGTTTTATATGACAAGACTAATAGCTACTATTTTTGTGGAGCTAAAAATCATTGTGCTCTTTTGCAGCAGACATGTGAATTGTAGAGTACTAGCAGCATTATTTCTTGTCTAACTAGCAAGCCACACATGACTGAGGTAAGACCACAGATGCTGATTTGCTTTATCTTGCTTTATGTAGGAAAAATAACAATGGCTTTACTTCCGGACTCATTGGAATAGGACGATTAGCATCCAGCAAGGCTAAGTGGTGAGATATCGCTCCTCTTATTCAGATCCAAGAGGGCCTAGGACCTCTATGTCATTGTAATAAATGCAAATTAGTGTGTAGGATTTAACTTATGTCAGGATATGGTCTCCTTTTTTCTCCTAGAAGTTGGTGATAGTCATAAACCATTCTTTAATCTTGCTAGGACTTCTGGTTTCAATTTGGTTTTTTGTGCTACCTGATCCATACATTTACTCTTCAGTTAACTAACTTAAAGTAACTGAAATGGAAGAAAAAAAATCAACAGAATAGTGACATCAAAGTGAATCATATCTTATACCCACCACTGCTACGGAGTAACCTTGTTTCTCCTACTCACTGAAAGAAATGAATGATCTTAACACCTATGGAAGATGTCTATTTTATTGCAACATTTTGTACAGGATGGTGTAATTTCTACTTCTTCCCTGTCCAAAATTCATCATTCTCTACATCAAAATTTGGTGGCAAATGTCAGTACATTTCAGCATTGCTTTCCTTCGCATCTGTTGACCAAATCAATAGGCTATATGGCAATACAAAAAAATAAATAAATATTTCTCCTAGCCAGTTATAAGAATAGTTAGAAATCATATTTTTACACTAAAGATGGGATTTAAGAGAATAGATTGAAATCAACTCTGGAAGAGGTGATGGGGGTGAAAAGGGTTGGTAGTTTTTGGTGCAATAATAACTGTTCCTAGTTAGGTTGTATAAAAATATATATTTATAAAAATAGAGCACCCAAATATATGATATTTATACAAACTTGTTACCTTATTTAATAAATGATAATTATATACCCACTGTGTGCCCTATTTTATTCCAAATGTTAGGATAAAAAGAAAATAATATAATAAAAAGAAAGTGCCTTGTATACATGAAGAGGAATAATATATGGTGTGGCCATCAGGGAACACCTCTCTGAAGATGCAGCGTTTGGTTTGAGAATTAAATGATGAGTAGAAAACAGTATAAAAGTAAGTAGACAGAGAATTATAAAGTTGGAACAACATGTACAAAGGTCCTTAATGTGGTCAAGGAACATAGTCAAAGCCAGTGGCTCATAAAGGGAAAAAGGTAAGCAGTAGGCTGGCCAGTAAGCAATGGCATGATAATATAGGGGATTAGAGACTTTGAAAACGGTTAGGGCAGGTTTTCCCAGACCCTGCGAGACCCCGAGACATTTAAGGGAATGTGCAAGGTCAAAAAGACTTTCAAAACAACACTAAGATATTACTTTCCCTTTTTTCCTATTTTGACATCTGCACTGATGGTGCAAAAGCAATAGGGAGTCTGCTGGTGACTGCACAAATCAAGGCAGCAAAATCAAACTGTACTAATGGTCTTTGCATTTTTAGGTGCCATGTGCTTGTGGGAAGATAAAATGTTAGTTTCAGTTAAGAATGTCCTTCAAGAAATTGTACAAAGTTACTCATTTATCTTAAATCTCAACCATTGGGTACACAATTTTTTTAATGTTCTGAGTGTTTAAATGGAAAGTATACTTAAAGCCATTCTGCTGTAAACCAAAAAAAAAAAAAAAAAAAAAAAAAGCACTTGAGAGATGAGTAACCAGGAAGGCAGAGGTAATACATATTTCAGACATTTTTTGTGCAAGATTCTGTTCCTTGTTCTCTGCAATTAACTCAGTAATCTGCTTCCATACCCTGGCTGTGCCCTCAGATTCCCTCTTACCTCTGGGCTTCAAAATAGCTGAAGGAGCTCAAGCTCTCATATCTGTAGGGAAATTTGTTTTTCACAATCCCCAATAATGTCCCTGAAATTTACTTCAGTTAGATAGGCTTAGGTCACACACCTTTTCCTTATTAATCCTTGTGGGTCATGCACGTAACATGTGCTGGCCGGAGTTTCTGTTTTTCATTTTTAGTTTCATGTTTCTACCCTGGAGCCAAAGGTAGGGTCACTTTCCCCAGAATGATTGGTATAACCCATGGGAAAGATAGAGAATGATGCTAGAAAGGCAGGCAAGAAATCCATCGTGCTGTACTACTGAGTTCGTACTAAATGGAGTAAAAGAGCTATAGATTTTTAAGCAGAAATGCCATAAATTAATTTGTGATTTTGGTAAACTGTTTAGGCTGCGGTACGGAAAATGGAAAATTGAGAGCAGATGTGATATCAGGGAGATCCATTAAGAGGCTGTTGCAGTAATTCACAGTGGAGACAATGGTATCTTGATTTAGGGATTAGTGAAAGTGATGCACAGAGGCAAACTGATTTTTTCTATATTTGGAGATTTTTTTAACCAACAGATGTATAGATCCTTTGGACTACAGGATGAGAGAGAGAGAGCAAAATAACGTTTGGGCTTTGAGCTTAAGCTCCAAAGAGCACTGGATAATGCCATGTCCCCAAATGGGTGAGAATCAGGAAGAAATGTTTTGGGGGAGAACAGGATTCTGTTTTAGGCAGGTAAAATTGAGATGCCTATTAAATGATGCTACTGGTAACATTGAACAGATATTTGGCTATATCAGTTAATTTTTAACCTTGCATTCAATATAGCCTATGGAAGTTCAGAGTATACAAATAAAGCTGATGATTTGGTGTCATATCAATAAACCTGGGATTAGGATATCTCATGACAGTTTATATTATATCTACTACTTCCTGTTCTCAAAGTCTTTAAGTATCTTTGTCTGGATATGAAAATATAATTCCTTAAGCCTCCTTGTCTACCTGTTCCACACAACAAGTATTCATTAAATAAATATATATTGAGCATCCAATATGTGCCATGTATCACTCATTAATTTTAATTAGCATATCAGGATGTAATTTTATAACATACAGATAATTTACATTTATTCCTGAAAACATGTACACCACCATGGAAGTGAATTTAAAAATGAAATATAATATTGAGCATAACAAAAATGATTCTTTTCCACACTCATTTCACAAGTGTATTTTCCATGTCCAACACTGGGTAGGCACTGCCAGGCACTGAGTAGGAAGTGGTCAATGAATAGTGTATCGTGAACAGCAGTTCACAACTTTAAAAGTAGATCAAGTAGATAATTAGGAGATATGTAATTCAGGAAAGAATATGAGGCCGACTTGAAATCATTACTGTTCACAGTCAACTTAAATTGGCTTGGTCTGTTTACATACAATTTCAACGCATCTAACCCCAGGATAATGCCACCTAGCCAAGCACTTCTCAGCCTAAGCTCCTGACATTTTAGACTAGAAAACGCTTTGCTATGGGGGCTTTCTAGGATGTTTAGCAGCATCCCTGGCCTCTACCCACTAGAGATGCCAATAGCAGTTCCCCAGTGTGGCAACCAAAAATGTCCCCAGGCGTTATCAAAAACTTCTGCCCAAATCGCGCCTTCTTCTTGGGATCACTTCACATTTCTTGCAACTACTTTCTAGATAGTTCTCCATGCATGCAGTAACATCCTCTCTGAAGACAAAACTCTAAGTTAAAATTATTAATCACCTCGCCAGTGTCATACAAAATCAGATCACTGGACAATTAATATGGCCATCAGAATTATCTCAGGGTGAATTTTTAAAGCCCAGAAAAGTTTATGATTTACCTAAGGTTATGTGGAGGGTTTGGATACAGCGTTAGCACTAAAATGCATGACTCCTGAATTTTCATTGTGTGTTCTTTCCACGAGAACCCTGACTTTATGTATGCCTATTTATCATGATGTTGCTATTAATTGCTTAGTGTCTAAGAATCGAAGTGGTTCACTGGATTCATGTTTACTCTCCTGGTATTTTTAAAACTAGTTTAAAAAAAATCCTAGTTCACACCTCTCTCATTTCCAAACAAGTTAGTCATAGAACCTTATAAATGATTCTATATAATGTTTTAGAGCATCGATCAATCTAAGTATCTTCTATTTCTGTTCTTATTAATGTCCCCATCCCAAACTCTAGGCTTAGGTCTACCAGTTACTTCATGTGTATACATCTGTACTAGGCTTCAAATTGTTTGGTCTCACCTCTGTCCTTCGAACTACATAGCACAGCCCCATTGATAAATCTTAAAACACCACTGATTATATCACTTCTCCATTCCTAAATGTTAAAAGGATTCCCCCAATTTTAGAGAACACATTTTAAGTTATATAGTATTTTTTTTCTGTAAATAAAATTATTTTTGGTTTAAGGACCTCCATCATCTATTTGCAGGCAAATTAACACATGTCATCAAGACTTTTACTTTAGCAGAATTGCTCTACTCACTCTGAAAAAAAACTTGAGCACTCTGTCTGGAAGACTTTCTTACACTGTTCCCTCTGCCAGAAAAGCTTATTTCTTCCACTTCTTCAAATCCTATTCTTTTTTTTCAAGTTCCAAAGACTCTCCATAAAAAACCAGCCTATACCAGCCCACAGTGATGTCTCTCTCTTCTGATGTGTCAAAAATATACTTGTATTATTTTTAATACTGCTTATTTTCATTAATAATTTGCAAGATATCATGCAATACCTCTTGGATTTACTTTCTTAGACCAGCTTGTGAGACAAAGATTTGTGTGTAAACAAAACTCAAGCAAAGGCATTATCTGAGGTGAAAACTCAGCTTCACTTGGAGTTTCTGGAGGGGGGGGTGGTCTGGTGTGTAAAACCTACAGCAGATTTTATCTCATCTCTAGGTAAGTGAGGTGGATTTCCCTTCTACTACAGCATCATTCAGTGTTTAGTAACACCCGGCCACTCTGGGGAGTGAGGTGGGCTGGACTGGGGTGGGGTTGGGTGTAGGCTTCTTGAGTTATGTAGCTTAATAAGCACAGTGGTAATCTTCCAAGAGATAGAAGCCAGACAGTAGGAATAGGCTCTTAAAAGGTGAAGGACAGACACACAGACTTTAAAAGAGATCACATTGAGATCTGGACAAAGAAACTGAGGTCTTTACTACATATGTCATTTTAATAATTGCAAAGCTGTTAACCATTTAATGTATTTATTCTTTCTCTGTTTCAATAGACTATGAGGTTTTAGACAAAAAGAGTGGTTCCTAGTCTGTGTCTTTTGGTACCTGCTCAGTAGCAAGAACTGAACACAGTCATTGCTTAGTCAATATTTGTTCATTCATATTTCAAATTAAATTAATTACACGATACTATGCTTAAGTTAGGTTATAAGTTTTTAAAATTATTATAGTGTTGTGAAAAATGAGAAAACATTATTATTTGCCCATGTGGGTTTCATCTTCCCACTTAAAGTATTTGGCTCTTTTCAGCATTTCTTTTCTTGGATTACTTAAAATCTCCCCTTTATGTGTGTTCCTTAATACTGATATTCTGTCTCTGCCAGCCAGTGAGTCTACCACAAGCCACTTGGCAAATTAAAATGTCAATTCTTTTTTAGGATATTATAATTATAGCTCCTTCAAGTTCTTCATGTGTTGAAGACTAAACCTATGCACATTGTTCTAATTTTTTGTATGTAACACTATAGATGTTTTTGGAAAACAATTTTTTTTTCTTCTGGCTTTTCCACAGTTACTGTAGAGATAGTGAGAAGGATGTAATGAATTTGATGTTTAGCCAGAAAAAAAGCAACATTTGTGAACAAATGTTTCATTTTTTATTGTAAGTCTATTTTTGTCAATACATGATTAATGTCTAACTTATCTTCTTGAACAGAGAATATTCTGAGAAACACAAATAAATAATTTAGAAGATTAAGTTTTCAAAAGGTGATTCTTTGTTATCTAATGACACTGCCCAGCCTTGAATATTATTAATCAAATGTGTTTCCTTAAGGTGCAATCATGTAAATGATGATATGTTCTCACCACAACCTTGAATAATTTATTTGACAACTCACTGAAAATCATCTCAATATTAGATAAAACTTAAGAATTCTAAAAAAAAGGCAAAAGATTAATTTCCTGTAAAATCTGCAATGTTTTGTTTTATATCAGTAATGTTGCATTTATATTTATTTCTCTTTATTAGCAGATTATTTTGACAAACCACTAAAACTGCAAGATAATCAGCATTAAGTGTTTTGATATCAGCTATAAGACCTTTATTTATTTTTTTGCATTATTTTTGCAAACAATTATTCTAGGTATATATGCATGCATACAAATATATGTATACACACAAACACACACTCATGGTCTTTTGAGGAGTGAGGGAATGGGAAGATGTTGGTCAAAGTGTACAGACTTTCACTTTAAGATGACTAAATTCTGGGGATCGAATGGACAGCACTCTGACTATGGTTAATAATACTGTCTTGTATACTCAAAATTTGCTGAGAGTAGAGTTCGTGTTCTCACCACACATGCCAAGAAAATAAATAAATGTAACTAGGTGAAGTGATGAATGTATTAATTAATGTGATTGTGGTAGTCATTTCATAATGTACAGCTATATCAAATTATTACATTGCACTCCTTAAATATATATATGTATATAGTTTTTGTCAATTACACCTCAATAAAGGTGGAAAGAAAAATAAAATGCAAAGTGCATGAAAACAGGAAAAATGAAAATTCGTATTACAGAAGAAAATTTAATGAGCTACTGGAAGAGAAATACAGGGAACAAACCAGCGTGAAAATCAAAGATTCTAAAAAGAAATTGATCTGGGGCTAGATTTGATAAAAAAGAAAGACACTGTGTAAGTGTTTTCTGAAAGCTTCGGGTACTCTATTGCATAATGGTACAGCCCAGTATGCCATGTAAGGCCATAATCAGTGGTGTTCCCATCTGTCCTCCCAGATTTCTTCATTAGTTTTCTTCCCAAACTCTAGGTTCAATGGTGTATATTTCTACCTTTATTTATTTTATTTCTTTATTCTCTTTTTCCTCTTTTTAACTTTCCTTTCCATCTTAAGTAAGATCTACTTCTTTCACACACTCTCTAATCTCGATTGCCCTTTTAGTACAGAAGAGGGAAAAACAAAAAGAAAAAAGAAACCACTATACTGGCAGTCAACCAAACTGGGCCTAGAGAATTAATTCCATCATTTATTGGCTATATTTTTCCAATTATAAAATTAGGAAAACAATACCTGTTATGATCAATACATGATGTTTTGTGACTTTCAAGTGAGATTACATACATGAAAGAAATTTAAAAGAGGAATGCTTTATTAGGTTGAGCCAACTCAAATAGACCTGCTCCAGGAAGTATTTCTGAGTCCCACATCTAAGAAGAATCTATTTATCCCTTTGGGCTATAAAGGCTTTTAGTTTATATCTAACTTATAGGAGTTAAACTATGAGCCTCAAAAAATTAGATGGAACCCATTTTGAAGTTATGGGCGTTATCTGTTTCACTCATGGACTTTTGATGTTACCTGGTACATAACCTCAGCTTAGTAAAATTTACTGAACAGGAAATTTTGTGTTATGTTTGCCTGTATTGCTCACTCTGCCCTTAGGCATAAACTGCTGTAACTGTATACTTCTCCATTTCCCCCTTCCTTTTTTTTTTTTTTTTTTTTTTTTTGCTTTTACTGGTTTAAAGGTTGACAATGTTGAACTAAAGTTGAACTCCCTAAAGGGAGTCCTGTGATCCTTGTGATCCTAGACAACAGTGATGATTAAAGAAATGCCCTTACTCCCTATGTTCCCAGTATGAGTCAGGTAAGACTCAGAGATGCTCCCTTTGTTTACCTATGACAAATCTAAACACACATCCTCCAAATTTCATTCTTTGCATCATAAATTATTTGTTGAAATGTTTGTGTCCACTGACCAATCTGGACAAAATATTTGACTAGACCAAACTTTGATTATACTTCTTCCCTTCCCCCAGGCTCTGGTATTTTGACCCATGCTCAGCCTGATCCAGCACGCAACCCCTCCTCAACAGGCCTTCTTGGGAACTGGCTGACTGCCTGGCCTTCCCTGAACACCTGTCAGACCATGGACCCCACTCCCTCACACCTTGTTCTCTCTAGTCTTCTTGACTCCTCCTCAGGAAAGAAAAGAGATGCTTACAGACTTTATGGTTAGAGCATTCTCTCTACTGCAATAGTCACCCTTTCTCAACTGTATTAGTCCTTTTTCTCCATTGTACTCATTCTTTCCTTTAAAGTCTCTCCTTACCTAAGCCCACGTTTGTTGTATTTGACAAAGTTATACACCTATTTCTAGTTTAACCTGAATGTTTAACACCCTCCCTTCTACCTATTTGTCTAATCTTTTTCACTATTCATTTTTTCTTGTCTCTTAAACTATCTTTCACATTTAAATCTCATTATTTAACCTGCACTCATTAATGTCCTCTGACCTAAGTCCCAGTTGCCTTCGAGGTGCATGAAATATTTTCTAATCAGTCCTCTACCTATTTATTTCAAATGGCTCTGTTTTTTAATTTTTTGAAGCTCTTTTTCCATATTGCCTGTATTTTTCATAGTATAAAATGCTTTGCTTATCATTTCCATTATTTTATTTTAGTGTTTTAGTTACTCTAAGTATTTATTTACTCTAAGAGGTTCCTGGGGTTTATTAATACTACTCCTGTTTGGTAGTATTTCCTGACTCCATTATGTTTAGTTGTCTACTATTATATTTTAAAATTGTTATTGTTTTTCTTCAAGAACATTCAACTGCCATAGTTATGGAAGGGGTATCCACTGGCTTCTTCCATGTAATTGAGGGATTTCATTAGACTAGTGACAATTATATGTTACTTTTGAAGTGTGAGTATGTCTGCACCATGCAGATTATATACAAAGTCAGATCCAAAATCTGTAGCTAACACAAGAATGCATATTTAAAATTCTTAATACCTATTACAGGAAGCTCATTCATTTATGCAAAGCCGTGGACAGAGAAAATCTTTTGACCATCTTTCCTAGCTGATGTTCAGGTTTCCTGGTTTTCTTTAAATTAAAGATTCAGCATTTAGAGAGTCTCCAAATACAGGGATTTTCAATTTCAATGTTAAAACCTTGCCAGTTCTAAGGCCTCATGCCGTATCCCAGAAAGGACACTAAAATCTAATCAATCAATAATAAATTAATACATTTGTACACACACACATAAATAAGGCAGAAGAGAGACCTTTTCCTTACACTAGAATCCCAACCAATAAATACAGAAGAAATGATGGACTGAAAATCCCATTCTTCACCGACAGAGTCATATTGATTAAGACAAAAATCATCAGTGGATAGATGCTAAAAACAGGGAAAAAATGATGAACAAGATACTACAGAGTCTCAAAAGTAACTTTAAATTATAAATAATAAAGGGAAAATAATAACTGTATAGTCAAGGAACATGGCTTTCACAAACTTAAGTGATCTAATTGAATATCACCAACAATTAGGCAAACTGACATTGCCGTTTCCTGTTTTCTGTTAATGGTGCACCAAGATCACTTTCCATCTGTGATTTTCTTGCCAATAATAATTTTTAAATGTATAGTCCAAATATGATAAGAAGAAAACATTAGACAAATCTAAATTGAAGGACAGACTCCAAAATAACCTGCTAGTACTTTTGAAAATGTCAAGATCATGAAAGACCCAAAATAGTTAAAGAACCATTCTAGATTAAAGACGTGCAGAAAGACATGACAATGAAATACAAGTCAAGATCCTGAATCGGTTCCTGATCCAGGGAGGAAAATGCTAGTGAGAGCATTGTTGGGACAATTAGCAAAGCCTGAGTTTTGGTCCTGGACAACTGTTATCAATGTCATCAACATTAAATTTCCCGATTTTGATAACTGCACTTTAGTCATGAAAAAAAGTATGCTGCTTTTAAGAAATGCACACTAAAACATTTATGAATAAAGAGGTATGAACCTTGCATTATTCTCAAATATTTCAAAAAATGTACATTATGTATATATTTTCATACAACTACGTGTGTGTGTATAGATAAATAGAAAACAATAAATCAAGTAGCCAAAAATGTGGATAATTAGCAAGTATTTATGTTTTTGCAAATGTTCTATAAATGTATATAATTTGAAAATTAAAATTTATAAAAACTAAAATAGAAAATAACTCTGACTACCTAGCAATTTATTAATTTCTACTTATTTTATCCTTTTCCCTTAAACATGTAGGGTCAAGGTACTATTAGTCTGGGGATTTTTTCTTTCAGCTTTCCATTTTCCTTTTGCTCCTGATAACAAATTTCCTCTACTCCTTGTGCACTTGGCTGGGTGCTTTTTTCTTGTCATATTTTGTCCAGCACACCTGGGCTTTTGTAGTGAAAGGTGATCCTACTAGTTGTCTGAATAAGAGGCTTCCTATTTCATGTTTCTATTTGTCTATTTAGGTGTATGTTTCCTGATTCCCTGCCTTGAGGGAGAGTCCTAGAAAAGAAATTTATTGCTTAGCCATTTACAGTCTTCATTAGTGATTTTCTGATTGGAGGCTGTGTGGTTGGCTTGCCTGGATTTAAAGGCTGGTTTTACCCTGCATTAGCTCTGTGACAAGTATTGAGACTCTCTAATCTCCTGTCTTCTCATAGGTTAAAGGAGGATAAAAATGATTATCTCATAAAGCTGGTAGAATGGAGGCTCATTCAAGGATGACAGAAAAGGATGAGATTAGAACAGGTGAATTGTAAGTTCTTGCTGAGAAATGTGATCTATGTTAGGGCAGAAGAGCGGCTCTAATATTAAGGAGATTATTCCAAACCTATCGTCTGGTTGTTAAAAATAAAACAGGGTGATAGGAACTACTGAAAGCAGGAGGAGGCTATTTGTGTTTATCACTTAACATTAATCCACATGACAAATAATTATGTGCCTGCATTATATGTCAGGCAATTATAGAAAGGGTAGGTGAATGAGGCCCTAAATCGCCTGAACAAGATGGAAATTAGAGACAAAAACATTAGAAATTTTCTGAGAAAACAATGGCAGGACCACTTACATTGGGAATGAATGATTTGTGATAGAAACAAGTGAAAGATGGTGGTGAATGTTTAAATCTGTAGAAAAAAATGATTTGAGGTGTTAACAACAGGAATGTAAAAGCTGGAAACTATGAGATTAACCAGAAGACGAAAAATGTTGGAAGTGTTATTATATTCCTTATAACTACATGCTTCAAGTATAAATGGTAAAAACCTAACTCCTGTGCTCCAAATTTTAAATGAACGCCAATTTTATATTTATATAGTCTTCTATTCTCATATCCTCATTTTTGTTGCATATCATTTATATTTTGCATGTTTACAAGCCTTTTGCCAATTATTTATTCTCCTAGTTCTCTAGATTTCTATATTTATATTGAAATTCCATGACTTAGTGAGCAAATATATATTGAAAAATATATAAACATACAGACACATCAGATATATTAATATTATATTTTCTAATATATATTAGCTGATTAATGCTTACCAGTAGGACTTTTTATTAATCTTGCACATTATTTTATTTAACTCATGCTTGTCTATATTTAGCCTTCAGGCAGATTTTTTTTTCCCCCTTCAGGAACGATATATTATTCAAAGTGAGTTTTTTCATTTGTATGAAATTTTGTCTGTCACCTTAAATTAAAATTATCTTACCTAGGCATTTCAATCAGGAGAGGTGATTTTAGTATGAAACTAGAAACAATCTCAGCTACTTAAAACAACAAACCTTAATCCAGCTAACCATAACTGTCCATCACAGATCAGCTGTGGGTTCTTTTTATTGTACTCAATTCTGAGCCCAAGGCTGACCACCTGAGGCTGATCAGCACAGCCCAGGAAAAAGAAGGTTCTAGAGCTGAAACGTCTAAGAGAGCAGCCACTAGCCACATGTAACTATTAATTTTAAGCTACTTAAAATTAAATTTAAAATTCAGTTCCTGAGTTGCACTCACCACAACTCAAGTGTTGGAAAGCACATGTCCCTCATCGTGGAAACTTCTACTGGATAATGCTCTGCTGGAGGGTCTGCCTTGAGCCCTCATGTGGGAGTGAAGCAGCACTTCTACTCTCAAGTGACTGGCTAGAACTAGTCACATGGCTCCACTCAAGCCCATGGGAGTTAATAAGTTCAGTTCTACCATTTGATGTGAATGGGGGAGAATTTTTTGTCAAGTATTTGTAGAGATGTTTAGCAAACACAACTATTGATTATTCTCAGTGAGTATTATACTGGGTCAGGGGTGGGATCAAAATTTCCTCAAATTATTTTACAAAACTGCATCAACATTTTCTCATATGGATTTTTTGGAGAAGACTTAAATGGGTCTCTTACACCTCCCCCACCACATAGGTGTTATTTTTCTGCCAGTAACACCTCCTTTTTTTCTCCCTTAACAACTTATATCAGAAATTATTTTTGACCAGTCCTCAAGGAGTTTCCACATTCTTTTTCACTTACTGTATGCAAAGTATTCCATCAAATGCATGTGCCATAAGTTTTTGAATTAGGACTTTATCAATTACCGTTTCCATTATTTTACTATTGTAAATATTATTGCAAAGAGTAACCTTGTCCCATTCATCAGTTCACATCCTTGAGAGTACACTGGCTGTATGCATTTTTGAAGCACTTTTTGAGTCAAAAATATATGCATTAGTACAAACTAAAACTGTGAGACACTACTGTGAGACTATACCCTCACCAGAACAGCTATAAGGAAAACACAGAAAATAGCTAGTTTTGGAGAGAATGTAAAGAAATTGGGACTCTTCTACATTACTGGTTGGAAATCAAAATAGTACAGCTACTTTAGAAAACAGATTTTAGTTTTGTTTTATTTTTTATGAAATTGAGCATATAGCTACTATATGACCTAGTATTTCTACTAAATATATACCAGAGAAAAATGACAACCTATGTCCACACAAAGACTTTTACTCAAATATTCACAACAGCTTCATTTGTAATAAGTAGGAAGTGTTAACAACTCAAATGACCATCAACTTGTGTATAAACAACAAAAAAAAATTGAATTTATCCATTCAGTACAACTCTACAGCAAAAAGGAGATTACAGATGCACCAACATATGAATGTAACTAAAAAGCATGATGCTAAGTAAAAAGGGACAAGCACAGACAACCACATATTACACAATCTCATTTTATTTTAAATAAGGAAAACTGTGGTGACATAATGGAAATCAGGCATCCAGGGAAAGGAATAGAGAGGAGACTGCAAAGGGATGGAAGTGAACATTTTTAATGACGGAAATGTCCTTTCATAACTTGAGTAGTGATTGCATGAGTCCATAATTGTATACATCTGTCAAAATGTTATCAAAATTTATACTTAATATTGGTATTTTTTTTTACCAATATTGGTATTTTTAAAATTATACTTAGTATTGGTTGTCAAGTAAACCTCTCTAAAGTAGAAAGGAAAAAAAAAACTAGAGAATAGGGTTAGAATTATAGATTTAACTATTAATTATATGGATGTAGCAGGGTCAGATTTCAGAACTGATTTTTATGGTACATGACTAGAAGGTTTGAGGACCACCTTTGACTCTGGGATTTTTTAGACAAAGTTAAATAAGATATGTGGACAATCAAAGGCAGTGAAAAAGGAAGTCCTCTCATTTGCCTAACTTTAGCTGTGACCTTCCATGTGCTTTCTGTGCTATCTATATTGCTCAGCTTTCATAATTTTGAATAGAATATAAATTTAGGAATTAAAAATAAATAAGAAATCTAGCCCCCAGCCAGAGAAACCCTAGATTTACAGTTGTTGACACAGCTATTCACACATTTTTAGATATATTAACTGCACCTTCGCTGTTCTGAGACTTTTAGTTTGGAACAATAACTTAAAAATCAAACAAGAACTCCAATTTCTCCACATCCTGGCCAACTTTTTTTTTTTTTTTAAATAACATTCATCCTGACAGGATGGATTAAAGAGTTAAGTGCAAGGCTTGAAACTAAAATTTCTAGAAGAAAATCTAGGGAAATTTCTCATGACATTGGTCTTGGCAGTGATTTTATAGGTATGGCACCAAAAGCAGAGGCAACAAAAGCTTTTACTTCTCAAGATACACTAGTTTTAGACATCTCCATTTTTGCCCCTGACTTTCAGGAAGCTAATCACGCCACGAAATTATTCTAATAACTGAATTGCAATGCTGCATATGTCAAATGATTCATTCCAAAATTTTTCCTTTTCCCTCAGATTTTTTTTCCCTTGCATTTTAGGTAATTATTTGTACCTGAAGTCTGGCTGTAAGTAGAACTTTTCTAATGCCTCGATATGGAATTATACCAGCCTGGTAGAAAATTCTTTGTCACTGCCCAAGAGATAAATATTTCACAAGTAACCAAAATACCTGCCCCTACACACAGAAGTCATATGACAGAAACAGTAGACTCCTGTGAGGTTCAGCCTATGAAGACACACTAATCTCTCAGCCCTCATGAGTTTATTTACTGGTGACTAAAAGGAATATCATTTTGGTATTTGTAGAATTTTTCTTATCCAAACCTGTGCCTTCTTTTCTGTCTTTTAGTAGAGAGCCTATATATGTTCAAAGCCTCACTATCTTTAAAAATCCTCCTCAGAGGCTACGACATGAGAGAGATGCTTCTTTGCTTTGCATATATTCATCACAGGGGAGATGTGTCTCTTTGAGCATGAAGTGGTGTGTCAGACCAATAATGTGAAACTTTTGCTTTTCTGCTTGAATTAAAATATCGCTCTGGGCTCTTACCCCACTCAACAAAGCACAAGCTTTTATTTGGTATCATTTTTTATTGCTGCTCTGCAAGTTCTATTTTATTCTTGAATAAGGAAGTCATGCTGTGAAGTAAAGGCTCTGTTCACTTTAAAGTACCTAAAGCCTTTGTAAACTGGCTTTGAACCACGTTCTGCATCAGCTAAGCATGGTGGGATTTATATAATTGTCAAAGTCATGGATTTCACCTAAAACTATAAGCAAATCGAGATAGTTCCAGAAATAACCCAACCAAATTTTCTCCAGATATATTATGCTTCTTTATATACATTCAATTCTGTATTCATAAGACCCTTCATGAAAACCGTGGGAAAAAAGAAACGGTTATTTAATTTATGGTGTAGTAGAATCTCCAGGAAGCTCCTCAGTGAATGAGCTGGTCTCCTAAGATTCTGACCCTAATGTGAATTAAGTACCTAAGGCTTTAAGAAGTCAAAGCAGGCCTCGCAACCACCAAGAAGGATCTGGGAGCATCCCTGCTTGTGCTAACGATTTTTAGAGCTTATTCTGTGCTGAGGTGCTTGAAAAGAGAAATTCAGTATCTTTTCCATCTAATACAGTTTTAACAGTCAATACATGAGACCGCTGTCTTTTTTCCTTTTAATGCAACTTCCTAGTTATCTTGCCCAATGACCCTGCAACAAAATACAAATTGCTTTCAAGTAGTTTAGGCAGAGAAACTTTTGAAAACTGTCAGAAAAGGTATCAATTTTCTTTTGAGACTACTGGCCAGATTGTTTTCGTGGCTTCTTTTAAAGCTGTTAGCATGCTTGATTAATAGGCTAATATTACTTTCAATAACATCATGTCTCAATATTTGGATATATAAGTCTTTCTAAATATAATTGGTTTGGGATAAAAACATTCAATATCAATTGTGACTGTCTTTGGCTGTGTACCACAGATGCCTAACAAATGAAAGTTCTCTTTTTCCTACGTCATTTACAATTTGGGGACGAGCAGCTGTGGCTGGTACGACTACTCACAAGCCAGGTCCCCTCTTATCTGGTTCTCTATTTTTTCTTAGTCTGTGGCTTGCTTCTCCATTGTCATAGGATGTTACTCAATCTCCCAGTCAACTATATGTTCCAGGCAAGAAGAAGAAATACAGTGGGAAATGGGTCTACTAGCTGAAACATGAGAGAGCTGTCACTTTGATATCATTAGAGTTATGCACTGATATTTACATATATTGATACAATATGCAATTTCTTTTACAGAAATATAATCAATCAGAAATAAAACTTTTTATGATACTATCCTCCTCCCCCAAAAATCTGTTTGTATTTTGTTTACCAGATTACACCGCATACCCTCTCCATCCAAAAGCCTAAAAAGACTGAGAAATTAACTTTTTTGAAGAAGAAAAATAAGATTTGGTTGAAGAAAAATAAGTATTATGCTGTTCAAGTAGCAATATGCCACATTATTAAAACCATATATGATATGCTATAAATCTATTGGCATAATTATGGCTCAGTTTATGCTTGTAATAACTAATCTAATAAAATTAGTTTGTGATACTATGCAGTTTTTGATTTGAGAAAATAACTATTGTCAATGTCGAAAATATATTGATAGAAAGCAGTAAACAGAATATTTATTGCATAAGTATTGATTTAGTTGTATTTCCAAGTGATGCTATTTATATGTTTACAGATAACATGTGCTAAGTAGACACCACAGATAGTGAAGCAAAATTTTGCCTAGTTAGTGGTATTTGTTATCTAAACTTCCAACTGAAGCAAATTATCACTGAAAAAGAATCTTTATAGATACAGAAGGACAAGCGCTAACAGCTGCATGCAATCTTTAAAAGCCTGTAATGTTTAATAACTTTAGTCCCAGAGAACATCCTTCTCAGATACATGTGTATATTAATACCTATCAAGGCATATTAACATAACAGTTTATACTTATTTACTGGGGCACACGTGTTTATGTTTATGCAATGTTTCTTTCATTTTTGCTTCTTTTAGCTATACCCACACCCTGCAGTCGTTTCTGCCATGGAACTTGTTTTCTTCTCCACTGAGTCACCCCCAAAATAAGATTTCCCTTCATGGCCTGATGCTTTCTGTAGTTTCTATCATGAACTTTATTTCCTCTCAATTCTCCATTTTAATAATTCTCACTTTGTCACCATCACTCTCTCCATGAAATTCTTCCTTCTGGCACTCCTCTGAGCCAGGATACCCATGTTTTTTCCCCCTTACTCCTTGATGCCTTGCCATGTGTTTTAGGACCATAGACTTCTGTCTCTGCTACCATATGAACCTCAATTCCAGAAAAATTTGACATTTTAATAATGTTTATTATACATATGTTATGAAATACTGCTCTAGGAAGCCTGACCATCCCTCGGCCCTAACTCCCCGCTGCTGAATTAATAGAGGTAACTTCTCTCTAGCCAGGGCCAGGCTGAGTCAACCACTGTCCCTTCAAGTAATTGCTAGTCTATTCTCTGATGTATCTGTTTGATCTTTTAAATGTTTTTCTGTTAAGTCCAAGCAGCCTTCAGTGCTTGCTTTGATTTGACTACTCATCTTGAGAAAAGGGGTATGTTTTTTCTGTCATTATCTCTTTCGATGCTCAGCATCTCCCTGATTATCCTCTTTCTGCTCCTCCTCCCCCTTCCCCACACTCTCTTCCTTCTCTATAGAATTCTCCAATATTTCCTATTAAATTTTCACCACACTTTTTAAAAGTCTTTTTTTTCATTCTCTAACAGAAGAAAAGATTTACCAGTTTTTGTTTTTCTTATATTAGAAAATGAGACAGAGGAATAGGAGGAGGGTAGCTTTCGTTTGATCATCCATATACTGTGTTATTTCACTTATCTTTTATATCTAACCTTCTTAAATAAGTTTTCTTCACTGTCAGCTCCATTTCTCATTGAAGATGCCCTCCATAGCCCTTTAGAATTTGATTTCCTTCCTAACAACCACATTCAAACTATTCTATAACTTTGCCTATAATTTTCTCCCACAAGATACTGCCTTATTTTCTTTCATCTTTGAAATTTGCCTTTCCTGACTATTGTCCTTTTCGAATCACCTTTCTTGACTTCTGTGATACTGCGTGCATTGTTCTCCATCTATATTTCTTTCTGCCTTCCCTTTACCAGGGTCTGGCATTTCTGTTTTGCTTTTTTGGGAACCTATGCTGATACTACTTAGTGGGTGACTGCCACGTTTGCATTTCCAGCACAGTACCCGTTTTAAAAATCTTACTACCTAATAACTGCTCTGCTTGGAAATATATTTATTATCTTCCTCATCCAAATTCTGAATTTCTTTATCTCCATTAGAATCCCCCATCCTCACCACTTAGTGGGTCCTTTAGATTTTTCTGTTTTCTGTTCCACTGTGTTTTGAGGGTGCTGAACCTCTGGCATTTAGCTGCTAAATCATGTTTTACCTATCCCTACATCTTTAAGACTTAACTCCTCATTTGTATTTCCATAGCTATCGCCTTATTCCAGGCACCCATCTTATCATGCTTACTTTATTAGCCTTCTCCATTTTTTCAGTTAATTCTTCATGATGATGCAAGATTAACTCACACTAAGTAGCAATATTATAACTAGTCAACAACCATTCTCCATGAGAGCAAAACTGATCTTCTTTGCGGAGTTAAGACTCCATTACATATTTATTTACTACTTATACTTTAGCTGCAAGTTAAGTTTTACCAATTTGGGCAAGAGAATATTTGTCATTCCCCTTAATCACCTCACTTGTTCTTATCCTTGAATACTTACTCTTCTGAAAATCAAAAATCAGATGCAAAACTTGTGTTTCAAGCTTAGAATCATGCTACTCTCATGATTTCTAACTCTATGTTCTTCTAGTTCCTATGAGATAGAAAAAAATTCATCTTTTTTATTTTATAACTTTAATAGTTATTATTCTTCCTAAATTCCTATAACTGTTTACATCTTGCTATTTAAGCATTTTAAAATGAACAGTTATATAGGGGTTTCTAGGTAAAAAACGTTTACAGAGTCATATATAGGGCTACACATTTTTGATAATTGCCAAATAAGTAATAACACTGACACGTTGTTTCCCCATGCTTCAGCTTTTGATAGTCTTGCATCAGAAGAAGCAGATATTTTAGAATTTGCTTCCATCTCTTTATTTAATGACAACACATAAAAAATATGTTTTATTACAGAAATATTTGCAAGTGAGATTTCATCTGCAGAAATTCTGTCCCTGAAAATATGCTACTTTCTGGAGAACAGGTGATATAAAGAAACCAGGAAAATTTTGGATATACAATGCATTTTCTGGGGAAAAAACTGAATTCTGAAGGAAAATTTTAAAATACCTTAAGAAGGAAGAAACTAATCAGGGCTATACAAGCAGTGTAAAGTATATCTGCCTCCAAAATTAACTTCAATATGCAGGAATATTTTGTGTTCATATATGTCTAGGCTAAATAATTTAAAGTATCTCATCTACTTGCTAAAACAAAGTATTTAAAATTGTTATATTTGGGATACCTTTTAAAAGGATAATCTTTGATTTATGCTGATGGATGGAAAACTCTCTCATACTTGCTGGTACATTAACAACTCTAATTTCATCAATTTTGAAGTTACTCTCATTCTCTATTAAAGTGTAGACAGCCCAATTTTTTACATTAATTACCAACTAATCTCATCCTCTCTATTTATAACTAATATATAACTTCAGATTCTAATTCACCAAATTAAATTATTTAATATTTCAGGATTTACTCTCTTAAAGTTATATAATATGAACATCTGATAAGTTATCAGTTGCTTTATAATGGGAAACCTTCATTAACATGCTTAAGAAAAAAAAGTTATCAAAATATCAAAAAAGGATGACATGTTTTCAGTTTTCTAAAGTTATTATGATCTACAAAGATTCATTATTCTGTTTATTTAAGAACAGCACTAACAACTTTTCTATTTTAGCTGCTATTCCTTCTGCTTAGAGTACTGTCTGCTTGACAAATAGTTGAAAAACTTCCCACAACAAGGTGATGAATGAAAGAGAAACTTCCTACAGTATGAATGACTTTAAGGGAACATTTCAAATAGAAATAAATTTGTGAAATCTGAGTCTATTGTAAGACTTTTGTTTCCTAGTGTGTATGAGGTGGGAGAGAAGTATTTCTATCCATCATGCTGTACATAATCCATCAAATAATCAGGTGTTAATTTAACACAAATCCTAGATCTCTTCAAAAGAGAATTATTACCCTGAAATTATCATCAGGTTGTATTCAATTACCACAAGTTTTTGTGTTTAAAAACTAAAGAAATACTTATATGTTATGTATCTTTTGGCACAAATTCAGGGACATTTCAGCACTAAGGAAAAGTAACTCCACAATTTTCCTAATAATTATGATTTTAAATCTCTGACTAAATTTACCTCTTTCTAGTTTTTCCTTCTCTGTTTAGGTATCTAAACATATACCTATTGTATGGGCCAATTCCTAGGAGCATCTGGTGGTAAGTCCCTTAATTGAGGAATCAAGAAGAAATGCACATTCTATTTACATAGCAAAGCAATTCATGCTTGGACACTTGCTGGTATTTGAGCTATCCCAAACAGACACATGTTTTATGGTATGGGTATAGGCACATAATATAATGCTTGGCACTGACTGAGCACTGAATTTTAATGTGTTCTCCTTTATTCTTCCTTGGATGTCTAAGTACTATTCCTCCTCCAGCTATGCCTATAAAAATGAATATTACTAACTTGAAACAGTACTGGTCTAATTCACATACTCTAGGGCCAAGAGTGATTAAACAGTAAACTCTGTAGCAAGATTGTGGAGCTGGGAGAATGTCTGCATCAGTTAGCTTTTACTGTATAACAAAACACCAAAACTCAGTGGCTTAAAACACCACCACTTATTAAGCTCAAAAGTCTGCAGAGCAGTAGGTGGGCCAGGCTTAGATGAGCAGTGTGTCTCTCGGTCTCTCCTAAGTTCCTATCAGTGTTTCTCCTCAGCAGTCATCTAACAAAGTTGCTCTGCTTTTCTTTCAGACTAATGATTAGCTGTGGAGACTGGAAAAACTGGGCCATGAGTCATCCTGCAGGCTAGCTCGTATGGGTAACTCAAAGTTATAAGAGCAATAAGACAAATCAAGTCCTAAAACACCACCATTTTTCTAGTTTCTTTCTCACATTTGCTAGTTGTTATTGTTTTCCATTAGCCAAAGCAAGTTACATTATCAAGACTAGGATAAGTGAGGGAGGGTCTATCCAAGGACTACAAAAAGAATGCTATGGACTAAATGCTTGTTTCCCCCCCCCAAATTCTTATGTTGAAACCTAATCCCAATGTGATGGTACTGGGAAGTGGAACTTTTGGGAGGTGATTAGGTCATGAGGATGGCGCCCTCACTAATGAGATCAGTGCTTTTAAAAAAGGACCTCAGAGGCTTCTTTGCACCTTCCACCAAGAGAGGACACAGTAAGAAGATACTGTTTATATACCCAGAAGCTAGCCCTCAACAGACATCAGATCTACAGGCGTCTTAATTTTGGACTTCCCAGCCTTGAGAGCCGTGGCAAATAAGCATTCGTTGTTAAAAAAAGAAGGGAGGGGGAAGACTAGAATGAGTAAGGAAGGACCTATCCAAAGGGGAATGCAGGGAAGCAAGACAAAATGGAAGGCTATTACGACAACAGTCTACCACATGGGTTATGATAAATGACATGATATAAATGGTAGAGTTTATTATTTTTTTTATTTTTAATCCTAAACCTGAAGATGGTTTTCCATTAGAGGGATACTAAACATTCTCCCTTTTCCATGGGAATCCCAAACTCCTGGAGACTATATAACATCCTGATCCTCTATGGAATTTTTAGGTTTGAGAGATTATCAGTTATTACTAACTATCTGGAATGAGTAACACAGGCCACAAAACAAGTCAAAAGAAAATGTTTGAGTAAAGCAGGATAGATGTTTGTGAGTCATAAAGCAGGATCTGGAGGGGCTCTTAATGACCGGACCCTGGACTTTGATATCACAAGCAACATCCTAAACTTTGGAGTGCTTCCCCTACAATATATAACATGTTTTGTATACTTCCCTTATTGAGAAGAAGCTTATGGAATTTCAATAAATCCTATGGTTATTTTTATAAAATACTATGTGAAAATACATTTGTAGATTTTGTTATCTTTAGATCCCTGGGGGCTGGACCTCCTTTGAATTTTACAATTAAGATTAAGTGAAATGTGTTCTGTACAGCACAGGGAACTATACTCAACATCTTGTAACCCATAATGAAAAGGAATGTATGTATGGATATGTATGACTGAAACATTATGCTGTACACCAGAAACTGACACAACATTATAAACCGAGTATACCTCAATTTAAAAAAAAAATGATAAAGTGAAATGCATAGAGAAAGTCAGGTACAAATTCTCCTCCGTAGACCATCTGGATTGATGATCTGACTATGATCCACAGTAAAGCCAAACGTCATAGAGCTTACTGATCAGAAGTCAGGGGCCGGCTGCCACCCATCTAGTTTTGTGTCTCAGCTCTGTTCACCAGCTGTGTGACTTTTAGCAGGGTAGATATGCTCCTTAACCTTTATTTCCTTCATTAGATGGTAATAAAAGTCCCTGTCCCTAAGGTTCTTTTAGGTTGAGATGAAGTCTCACGTGGAGAGGCCTGAGCACTCAATAGATTTCATCTGTTATAGATGGCAAAATGCACTAGAAGGGCTGGAAATAGAGCAATAACTGCTGACACATAATCTACAGAAAATGCTACGGACCTTTGCAATTGTTCTCTTAAGAATAGCCCTTTCGTCTGAGGAAATCGGATTGGTAAATTGAGTAGTCTTTCATTTCCTTAAAACCCCATCTCACAGAAACTGTCTTAAGAGGGGAAAATAAAATTTTATAAAATAATCGTGGTTAGGATGTAAATGCATTTCCAATACCAATGTAACATGCTAATTAAAAATGTAAATATTTGATAAGAAATACTTTGTTTAATCTAGAGTAGTGAGAAAAAATGTAATGGCATTGGACAGAAGAACAGATGGGAGTAACAACTGAGACATGAGGACATGTGTAGAAAACTTTCAGTGTCACTAAAATTTTACTGTTCAAGGACAGTTCCCTTCAACAGAGAGGTTACAATAACATCAATTCATACTAGATCACTGCACACATTAGCAACCTTGAATCACATAATACAAAGGTGTTTTTCAAAAATGACTAAATGCAAGCATATGACACTAATCCTGAGATTTTAAGAAATCAATTAATAAAATAGAAAGTGTGCCATACTTTTCCTTAGAAAAGTTAAAATTGAACTGAGAACTAAAAAATTACAATCGTTTTCCATGTGAAAGCTGGAGCGAGTTCCAAAATTCCTATGGGCTTTTATATTTGAGGCCCTAAATAAGGACAGTTCTGACTAATGCAGTGAGGTGGAAAGGGAGCATGGCCCAGTATAAACTGGAATAAATAGAGCCAGACAATGAAAGGGCTTGCAGACCAAGATAAATAAGTATACTCTCTGAAAGCAGAGTTTTAAAAGATAAGCTCTGATTAATGACTTAAGGAGATCATTCTGAATGATGTGTGGAGAAAAAAAAAGATGACAATTAGCAATGGATTCAATTAGAAAATTAGAAAGACTTTATGCTTTTGGAGTGTTGTTGAGAAAGTGATGGTCATTTTCATTAAGATGAAAACAATGGTCAGGTCACTTTCCAGTGAACAGGACTTCATAACAAATTTGATTTGGTGGCTAATGGAGAAGAGGAAATCCTCATGATTCCCAGATTTCTGACTTGACCTACTGAGTGAGATACCAAGATGGGAGAATATGGAGGAAGCATAGATTTGGAGGAAAAAGAAGAAATCATGGAATTTTCTTTTGGATATATTCAGTTCGAGTTGCCTTTGAGGAGAAGGTTGAATGAGAACTAAAGATGAATCTTAAGAGTTGCAATATTTAAAGTTCCATCAAAGAAAGGTGATCTGAAAATGGAACTGAAGAAAAAAAAAAAAAAAGAGGAACATAAGCAGTGTAATGTGAGACAGTGTGAATGGCCAGGAGAACCTCAAAATAGTTTGGTAGCTAAAAATTAAAGTAAATAAAAATAAAAGCAACAATATGTAATATACATGTTGACTGTTTTGCTATTTTAATGTAATCCCTTTCCTTTGATCCCAAGATCTTCAGTAAAGTTTTTTTCTAATTACTACCTTGTATAAATGTGTAGTTTTTGGAAGTGGGTAGAATTTTAGGAAGAATCTCATTTTCTCATCTCAATCAATAAAAACATTTAGTCAAAAAATATATATATACAAGGCATGGGGAGCAGATTTCTAGATAAGTAGGTCACCATGAAAATACAATCCTACAGAATTCCTAAAAATCTTAAAAAGGAATTTGTATTTCTATGGATTGTAGAACTTAGATTCAAGCCAATACAGTATGTAAATCTGTACGTAAATTACGTAACTGGAAGCACCTGCACCATCACTGCATGTTTGGACCTGCCCTCTTTTCACTGACCCAACACTCCCTGTGGCCTCCCAATGCAGGTACCTCAATCACTACATTCCACCACTTTATAACGTTGTTACGATTATTATCCATGCTTTGAAGTTAAGGGCATTTAAGCTCAGAAAGATTAAATAAGTTACCAAAGTTTACAAAGCTGGCAATTGACAAAGTCAAGCTATAAGCCAAGGTCTTTTAGTTTAACAACTGTATCAAGAGGTCCCTCAAACATTAAATACACATAGGAAGTCATATGGAGTGTTAGTCTTACTTTCATATTAATTAGAGAAGACCATATTATGTTATACACACACAAGTTCTCCTTTATTGAGGCAAAAATTCATACAGAGGTTCACCTAATATTTATTGCACATGCTCTGTGTGCAGCACTGGGCTAGAAACTTTAATATATGTGGTCTTTTATCTTGCATATGCAGAGTCTTGACCCATAGTTAATGGAATGTAAACATTCAGTTCTGTTGGTGCCACTGGAGGGTGTGTACTGTTCTATTTAAAGATGGCTGTTGGAACAGCAGGTGCTAACTGTGGTTGAGGTACAGTGTGAACTAACTGGGTGTCATGAGAACGCTGCTTTAGCTTCACTTAGCCACATATTACATCTAAACTAGAGACAACCACCTCTAATATCACAGACATAGATGTAACCAGGGAAGACTCAACACAAAAGCAGACTTCTCTGCAAAGTTTTTCATGCATTTGATCAATATTGACTGCATGCAATGTGCTGGGTACTATTCTAGGGTTGGAGATATAGCAATGAACTAAACAGACAAAAATTCTGCCTCTTGTAGCATACATCCCAGAGGAACTGATCCGCCTTAACTACATTTACTAAAGGATAGTCCTATGACAGCAAACACACGGTTTTGTAGCAATCACTTGTTCATCTTGGCAGCTTTTCTTAGATTTGCTGTTATTAGCCATAAAATGAAGAAAGCTACGTTATATGAGGGACATTTAAAGGGCTAATTGCAAATCAATGTGTGTATGTTTACTAGGAATGCAAAGATTTGCTTACCTTGGTAGACATTATTTTTTTGAGCTAACACTGAAGAACATTACAGATTCAGTGAAAACATGACTATTTCTATCATTAAAAATCATTTTGTCATATTTCAAGTGTGCTATTCTCTGCAGAAATGTTTGCAACTTCTATGTATTTCATTTTAAAGATCTGTGATGCATGACTCTCACTGGACTCCCACAGGTCTAATACAGTTGGAATGGAAAATAGACTTTTCATAATTGTAAGCAGTTTGACAATAAAGACATTCACACAAAAGATACCAACCCTGTATTATCACACACAGAGCATCTTATTCTTGGAAACAAAGCAGGCTATGTGAAAAGGACTAAATAGTGATGACTCAGAAGTCCCAGTTTTTATTCTTAACTATACCACTTAAAACCACGTGAGCTCCAAGAAATCACTTCCCCTCTCTGAAGCACTGTTTCCTCATCTGTAAATTGAGACCAGTATTTCTGCTTCTGTGGACTACAGTGCTGTTCTAAGGATCAGTTAAAAAAATATATAAAATTTATCTGAAAACTACTCTTCAAATATAAGATTGCTTGGCACACGGCAGGCGTTCAATAAATATGTGCTGACTGAATGGAGATTTTATTATCACTTTTGCATCCTGGACTGAAGTGTTTTAATTCATTGTAGACACAGGGAACTAGTATTTGAAGGGAGTGGGGTGACTCATTTATATTTGACAGATAATCAGATGGCACTGCCCAGTTTAATTATACATCTTCGTGGGGAGCTAAATTTATTATAGAAGATGAAGGGCAACTTGCAAAGCCTTTCGTCGAGCAGTGTGCACTGATCACAAAAAGGGAAATCTGAACTCAGTTAAATGAATTACAGAAAATGGAGCCAAGCTGAGGCATGTTTTCACCCCTGAAGCTCTAGCCCTTCAGATTGCTCCCTTTAATAAAGATTTTGTAAAGATTCAGTAAACATAAATGAGTGAAAGGAATCCATGGATTTTATGGGAATAGGAAAGCTTTTGGACCACGTGTGACTAAACCCTAAAATCGATAAAAAGCATTTCCTAAAGTAATGATTGTGATACTCTTTCCAATTATATCACTACAGTGATTATAGGCATGCATACATAATGAAAGGAAGAAATCAAGCTGCCTAATCAGCAGTTGGATTTTTTGTTTGTTTGTTTTAATTGCTTTCTTCACCAACTTGCTATTTTCTGTACTCCCCTAGATTAATGTGGCATGTATTTATTTCCTGAGAGAGAGTCTCAACCAGAATTTTGATGGCTAAGATATTTAGTTACCATAAAGTCATTATAGTGGTTTCAAGCCCCCCAGACTTCTCAGTTTCTAGAATTCCAACGCCAACATGATTCGTAATAGGGATTTTCTATTTTTCCTTCCGATAATGCTCCTCTGAACTACCAGGAAAGAAGCAGCTTGAAATACAGCACATTCAAAAGATCCCTTAAGTTGAAATCACCAGCTACTGCTTCCCACACTGATTTTGGGGAACATGTTCAGTCAGACAGGGACCTCCACAGGCACCAACTAGATGCTGGCAATTCTTCCTATTTGGTTTAACCTATTTCAACAATTACTATATGGCTTTGTTCTCCATACCTTCTCATGAAAGTGAGGAGAAAGGAAAATGCATGAATGATTATTTTAAAATAAATTCTTGAAGGTGATAAAAAGAAACACAGAAAAATGCAATGGGAGATCCTAATTCTGAGTGATGGTATCTGGAGGAATTGTAGAATGAAGAGAGTCATCATGGCACATAAAAGACAGATGTATTTGGAAAAGCAGAAATGATTTAGGTGAGAAGAGTGTAAGCATAAGGAGCAGTTAAGCTAAGGAGAGAAATGTAGAAGTCTGTGATATATTGAAGATGGTTTGAAGTAAAGAGTAGTGTAATGAGGTTGAAAATTTAGAGTGGTATAAAAGAGCAGTCTGTTTTCAGAAGAATAGTTAAAGGAAGTCTGTGCAGAAGGAATTTGAACTGAAACAGAAAAAAAAAATAGTTTAAGTGCTAGCTAGTGCTACTCCAAGTGTGGTCTTTGGACCAATGTGGATCCACTGGATTTTACCATTCAATGAGATAAAAATGGAAAGTAAGAGTAAGCATTTAAAAACCTTTATAGTACTCTACTAGAGTATTGTTATATTTTTTACTATATAAATATTTTTACTTGAGATGATGATACATCTGCATACAGTTGAAAGAAGCAGTAAAGTGAAATCTCATGTGCACATTACCTAATCTCCCGCCAATAATGACTTACAAAGCTATAATACAATATCATAACCGGGATAATGAAATTGGTAGTCAAAACACAGAACGTGTCCGTCAAACAAGGTTCCCACATGGTGCCTTTAAATATTCACAACCACTTCCCTCTTGTGCCTGCCTTCTCCTTAACCCGTGGCAACCAGCAACTTGTTCCCAATTTCTGTAATTTTGTCCATTCCAGCATATTCTATAAATGGAATTCTATAGTATGGAAACTTTTGGAATTCCAATAGTAAAAATGATGTTTGCATTTTACGTGTGTTTTTATTTGATTTTTCTAATTTATTTTAATTGCATTTGACAAAAAGATCGGTCCACAAAAGATTTGGGAGGAAAGCATCATTTCCCTTTTAATCACGAGTAATTTGAAAAGGACAGCCGTGCTGCAGTAGTAGCACGTGAAAAGTGATAAATGAGGGTGTTTGGAAGAGACGAAGCAGCCTAAGAGCAGATAAATGTGCCTGAATGGTCGGGCTGGGTTCTCAATTATTTATTAGCCATGAGGAGCAAGTAAGGGTTTCTGCAACTCCTACGGCTTCCTTTAAGTTGCCTTCCTCCTGCACAGCTGCTGCTGGAGGTGCTCCCTGGAGGCTGTGTTCATCGACAACACTGCCGGAGGTAGCTCACACTGAGAGTGACAGTCTTAACAGCAACACTCCAGAAGTGCTCCCAACAGCAGCTATCACAGGGTGCTTCATCTAACTGGATTCCTCACCCTTCAGCTCTCTTCTCCCCTGACTTCCACAATGTCAGTTTCCCTTGTTCTTTTCCTGTATCTCTGATACACTCTTCCTATTCTCTAAGGCTTACATGTTCTGTCTTTGAAGTTACATCCATCTAACCAACTGGTTATAAATTTATTATTGGTCATGGGTTGCATTGAAAATCTGAGAAAAATAGTACACAAACCCCCTCCCCTTGTAAAATGCCCATGAACCCATGCCCTTAATATTTGACTTTATGTGAGTCTACTATATATTCAAATTAATTTTCTAATTTTTGTCTTTAGTGAACAAAGCACCATATAATAATAAACCAGGATGAAAATCACCTTTGGATCAGTGAAAGTAACATCATCCTTACAGGGATAAAACATTATATAGAAATCTCTGAGGAAAGTCATTCTGCCCAAACTAAATGGGAAGACAGAGGTTGCTGATTTTCCAATGAAAAAAAGTAAGGTCATGTATTTTTTAGGTAGTAGTAGAGATGCTGCTTTATCCCTGGGATGATCATAAAGGAGATCTGACTCCTGAGATGGAAATTGCTAGAATCAACCTTGTCTACCCTTTTGCAGCCAGCTCCTACCACGAGAACACGTGAACTGAAATCATTGCGGGCTAAGTACCACATCCATCAGATGCCAAGCATGGCACAACACTGAGGAAGTAGAATTACCCTTCTGTGCAGAAATGCTACAGGTCATGCTGGGATTTACACACAAATAAGTCACCACCTCAGTGACAAAGCTTTGGCTATGTAGGAATTATCTTTAGTTGTGATTCCATGGATCACAAGGAATACTGGCAGAAAGGGTATGACATGTCGTTCTGTACCTGTCTGGCATGTAGGAGCTGTGTACCATAAACATCTGAGCATTTTGTGAAAAAAATTTGAGGTGAGAAGAAAGGGGCAGATACAAGGAGAGACTTGGGACTGATTTCCACTGAGGGACTTGAGATCAAAAGGAGTTTTAGAAAAATAAAATGGATATGACTACTCATGTATCAAGGTTCTTAGCCTCTACTAGCTATAAATAAATCATTAAAATATACATACAAAGAATGAACTAAACAAAGACTTATTTTTCTCCTGATAGTATGTTTAAATGGAAAATTAATAACCTGTTGATGAAAAAAATCCCAGAAGGTCAAAGTGACAAACAAAAATTAAAATTTAATTTTGCTCATAATTATTGCAATGAGATTATATTTATTTGATCTGAATAAAGAATTGAAGGGCAGTATGCAGATCATCTTTTTGTTTAGTATGATTGGAAAAACCTTCCTCATTTTCATCAACACTGCTGAAAACACTGGTTTACATGCATAATTGGGGAGCAAATGTGATCAGAGAAAGCTCTCTCGGTTCACTTCACAGTGTAAATTTGGCACTATTTCTAAAATTCAGCAAGACTCCACATTGAAGCCATATTGTGTTAAGTTGCCATATAGTTCTTTGCCTTCAGATCAATGGTGAAGCCACTTTTGGCAAGACTTGTCTCTTTTCTGTGTTAACTCTGTGAGCTGGTCTTGAGACGAGTTAAGGCAGTGGGACCCAAGGCCACAATCAGAGCATGTTTATAGTATGCAGTAAATAATTGCTCCACGCACACGTCAATTATATAAGATTTAGAACAAAGAAAATAGAAGTATGCATGTGCTAGAGATATTCTGTAAGCCTAATGAACAAAAAAACTCAGATTGTGCATGTGCCAGGAGAAAACAGATAAAAGCAGGACAGGTTCATCATAGGCACGCACCTCCCTGTGGCAATAAAGTGTTGTTAACCCCATGGTGTCTCCAGCTGAAGTCTGCCCAGCAGTATGGCAACTCCTTGTGCAGTTTTTCGTTTGGGCCGCTCACCTCCTAGAACCCCATGTCAGCCTCCCTCGGCTGACAACTGCATATTTGATTTTAATGTAACCTTAATGAAAATGCACAGCATTTTCAGGTGTCTGCAATTCTCTGCCTGCCAAAGTAAATGACTAGAATATACCACCCTCAAACCTGGTGCATCCTGCTATATATCACTAACATGGGAAAGTTCATGAAGCTTATTTAATCTCCTCTTCTAGAGCAGCATTTCAGTCAAAAGAGCTCTTAGTTTATTAGCACCATACATAAACCTGAATGCAGAGTTTTAAATAAAGAATGCATTATTCATGTAATCAAAACATTGCCTAAATCAGTGTGTATCAAAGTGCTGTTCCTTGGGTCTCACCCCAATTTACTGAAGCAGAAACTCTGGGGGTGGGACCCAGAGTCTATGTTTTAACAAGCCCCCCCAGGCGATTCTGCTGTGCCCTACAATTTGAACTCACTGGTCTAAGTAAACTATCTTCAAATTAAACCTTGTCATAAAAGAACTCCTTCTGATCAAATTGTTCTAACAGGGGAATTTCTTTTACTTCTCAAAATAAAAAATAAAATTTCTACTTCAAGTTAAGATTTTCACTCTGGAAATCTAGAAAATTTCTACACATAGATAAAATGACAGATTTGGCTCCCAGTTTGCAAAAAGCAACATTCTTAATATAGAAATGATTCAAAGCCTTGGCTCTAATGAAGCCAATTACATTTAGAGTAGCAAACAAGACATAGTCCAGTAGCGTCAACTGAGATTTTATGACATTATATACAAGCGTTCTAAGCTATGAATTTGGTGTTATGTGGTGCTACTGTCATCTCCAGTGCCACAGAATCAAATGTGTTAACAAGTGTTACAGATGCCCACCTAACCACAATATACTCCGATTTCCTTTCACTTGAAGATGTGCTTTCCATAGAAAATTTTGGCACATTCAAATCTTTGACAGTTTTTAAACTAATAAAGTGGTGTGAGAACACAGGTACTTGTGTAAGTCCAGAAGCTGGCCACAAACGGTGATACGGGAATTCTTACCCAGTTGCACGTTGAAAGAAATTTAGTGTCTATTTCTCTATGGCTAGTTTCAAAATACCAGAAGAAATGTCATTTTGCAGGTGTTGGTGGTCAGCTGTCATGTATCAAAGGGCATCTCATCTATTGTATTTCTTTCTGCCAAGCCACAATTTAACTCAACCACTTTCAGAACAAATACCTTCACCCAATTGTGCCAAATCACGTGTAGCTCTTTTCAGTCTGACTGCCTGATAAGCAAATTATAAGATGCTTGAAGGCAAGGACTGGGGCAAATCCAAGATTTAATTAGTGTCCAACCTTGTTCAAACTGAGCTTATTTTTCACACTTGTTTTCAGGATGGACTGTTATAAAGTACTCTTATAGTTCTGCTGGCTCCATGCTTACACTGCTAAATCTCTGGCCAAAAAGTATTACTGCAGCTCTTTTTTTTTTTTTAACAGCTTTATATTTTGCACAGTGACTAAATCTAAAAGATGAGCTCGCCCCTTCCTTCCTTCTTTCCTCTCTTTTAACTAAGTCCAGTGTGAAAATATAGAGATGTTCATAATTCAAATGCCACCATAATCCAAATGGCAGCCTATATTTTTATTTAATCCAATGGGAAAGTATTCTGGATGTCATGAGATGGTAATAGTAATGCTATTCTTGATCATGTACCACAGCATTTCATGATAATTTCATTTGTTTGGAGAGAAACAATGTATTAAAGATAGATGCATAAAGCTATACACCAGATTGTGAGCAGTTCTTATCCCTGGAGAATTACATTCAGGGAAAAAGAACAGATCAGGCAGAGGAGAGTATCATATGTTCACAGCTTCCATATTTTCTTAAAATTTTTTACTTAGAGAGCATGCATTTTTTATAATAAAAAATACCTACAAAGATTTAAAAGATCTCTGCTGAAAATAAGTCTGAAAATAGAAAAAATAGAGTCTAAGAATTTTCAAATAATAAAAAGGAATCCGTTAGGGGAAATTATACATGTAAAGTCTGTGCATCCTCACACTCACGTCTGCACATTGCAGACCACTGATCAAAATTCCATGCCTGTACACCCTCTTAGAATGGCCTTAATCACCTCTACAGGTTTTGCTTTGAGCTGAACTTCAGTATTGCTACCTCCCCACATGACATCTTCTCCTCAAAGGATATCACCATGACATCTCAAAGTTAATGTGTTTATAATAGTACTTGTTCAATTCTCCTCAAAGCGGTTCTGTCCTTATTGACTATTTTGTTTGACAGCAACGCTACTGACCAAATATTTTTATTGTAAAAATTTATCTCTAAAATTTACCCATACGTTTTTCTTAATACCAGTAACTGACTTTGTTTTCCTGTCTGAATTTCTGAAATAATTTTTCTGCTGTAAACCTAAAATTTCATCTTTTATTCTTTCAATCTAGTCTATATGCAGACTTCAGAATTGTTTTTATAACAGGACACATTTTATCACTGCATTCCTTTATTAAAACCTTTAACGACATCCCGCTAACAAGACACAATCCAAACTGAACCTGGACACCCATGCACACCTTTCACTAAAAAACTCCTGTCCTGCCCTTTCTTCTCTCATACTTGTATAGGAGTTGTATCTGTGCTCAATGTGTGTTTGGGATTAAATTCTTGGCTCATCCTGTAAATGCATACAAGTATTGTGAGCTTATGTAATTGCATACTACATTGAAGTTAATCTCCCTTCAACCAGACTATATCATCCACATAAGAGTAGTTTTTCAAAAGATAGGCAGCAGTTCGTATGGAGTAGACTGTGTCCTCTATTCCAAGCAGCTTAGTTTGAATTGCATAGGACTACAATTTGAGGAAAATTACTTCACCTTTTTCTCAATTGTAAAAAAGAGGTAATAACAGTATCCACCACAGTAGGGTGGGGATTCAATGAGATATTGCAATGTAAAGTAGCTGAGAATGTCCATATTTTCAACTGAGTAAATGGAATCTATTATATAAATTGCCTTTTTATATCATCATCTTAATGTTTCAGACACTAGATTCTATTTCTATTAATTGATTCATTAAATGTGTTTATTGCATACTCTGTTCCATGCATTATACTAGTCCCTGGAAAGCTAGAGTGACACATTAACACTCAAGACTCTCACTTTCTTAAAACCGACATTAAGCATCTATAATGTGTCATCACTGACAATTATCAGCAGTTATAATCATCTTTTCTAATCTTCAAATAACCCTGAAAGTAAATTTCATACATTTTTAACAAAAGGGGATATTGAAGCTCTAGTAATATGAATTAACTTAAGGTCACACAGGCAATGAACGGTAGAGTTGAAAGACGATCCTAATTTGTTGTCTATGTACCACCCCATCTTAAGCTCATATTGGTGACCACTTACTATCTTTAGTAAATCATGAACTATGAGAAAGGTTTAGATACATTATCTCAAATCATCACAACTGTAGGATTAGCATTTCTCTTTTAAATTTAATATAAAGAAATTAAGACAAAATGGTGGTGGAGGTACCCCAAGAACTATGCATGAGTTAGAAGCAATGAACTGTGTACACGCTGAAAGAAATGGGTCTTTTAAAAAATGCTGCCAAGATTAAAAAAAAAAACGAAAGAAAAAGAAAAAAGAAAAAAAAAAAAACAATTTAAGATATAGAATCAAATTCCATTCACGCGTGTAGGTAAGTAAAAAAAAGAAAAAAAAAACCACATAAAATAAGAACCATTTTGTAAGAACAGACACAAACAAAAAGGATACACATTTAGCACTGAAAATAGGTTTCTTATAAGGCGGAGGTTTAGAGTGGGAAATGCAAACAAAGGGAATAAAACATGAACACAAGAAGGGTCTTGCAGGAACCAATGACGTTGGCAGGGGATTGAGAGAGAGATTAGAAATTTACCTAAGAGACAAAACACACGCAGTAGCAAATGTTCACTCAAATCTATTCCATGATCTCCCCCAAATTCAAATTTTCCATTATGAATATTTAATTCTCTGGGAAATTTTAGGGTCAAAAATAACGTGGTTTTGCACTTTGATAATGAGACAAATAGGGACGTGTTAAGTAATCCTAGAAAATATTGATGCTTCCCATGTCTCATCCTCAGAATATATTGCACATTTCTAGATAATTATTAACTTTGAGGAAGTTATAGAAAATACCAATTTAATACAGATTAGTTATTTAAATTTTATTAATGGAAATTAAATAATTTTCATTTTCAAAAATTACCTTCAAATTTCTATTTCTGATGGCAAAATGCTATGAATATTATAGCCTATTATACCTTAACTCAGTGTTTTTAAAATTTTTCATTTAGCAGAGCTGTTTTTAATAAATTATGTTTAACCCTCAATAAGGGATATAAATGGAAATGAAGCCCCACTTGCACATCTAGGTTCCCTTTCTTTGGCCTATAGGAAGCCACAAGAATATATATTTCATAGGAAGAAAAAGAATACAGGGTTATCAAACAACTCACTCTGAAAACAATTTTCCTAAACAAAATGCAGTATTTTTTAGTCTAGGGAAGAAATCCAAAAATACCCTTTCACAGCTAGCCTCAGATTACAATCAGACCTGAAAAGGATTTGTTGAGTGAATAAATGATTGAGCACATATAATATAATGTTGCAAAGAATATACCATTTCTTTCCTAAATTTTGGAACATGGAATTACTTTGAACAAATTGCATGAAACACAAAAAAAAAGACAAAAAATAAGCTGAAAGGATGATTGAATACATAACCCTCTTTCTAGTCAACTGAATATAATCTTATCCATTTTGAATGCATTTTTTTGGTATTTATCTCACTGCCTAAAGTTAAGGCAGTAATATAATTATCTTAATTGTTTCTCTTTTATAATACAGTTGGCCCTCCATATGTACAGTTCCCACATCCATGGAGTCAAGCAATTGTGGATCAAAAATATTTGGAAAAAATATCCAGGTTGTATCAAAGAGCAAAACTTGAATTTTCTGTATATGGAAGGATGTGTCTATGTTATATGCAAATACAATGCCGTTTAAATAAAGGATGTGGGTATCCTCGGATTTTGGTATCCAAGGAAGATTATGGAACTAACCCCCATGGATACCAAAGACAACAGTATTATCTATCTGTATCTATCAATTGTCTATGTATTTCCACATCTATATAACTGTCTATATAACTGTCTCATTTCAAATCAGTTTTGGAACAATATCAGTTAAAAATAAATAATATGTAAACAATAATAATAATGATCAACCTCTATTTACTGCTTATCATAATTTAGGATCTATTTAGATGTACTATTTCACTTAACTCTTATAAAATTCTTTAAGAAGAAAATTCGATGATTCTTCTTTTATAGACAAGCAACTGCACACTAATGAGATTAAGTAACTTGCTCACATTTACCAGTCAAGGGAATACAGGTCTTAGAAGAACCACAATGGAGTTTTAGTAAATGTTAATAGTAAATTTTAAGGCATGAGTCAGAAAACCAAACTGAATCCAGGATGTATGAAACTTCAGAAAGATGAGGAAAATGTTTGAAAACAATTCAAAATAACCCATTGTATTTATGAGAAGGCTGTACATTAGTCACTAGGTTCTGTAACTTGAGACTACTAGAGCCTACCTGATGAAGAGCACAGAGACAAACCTGCAGTCTAGCAAAACAGTTTACTGGTCTGTGGCATCGAGATAGACTGTATGCCAGAGGTCCTTGTGATGCCCTTGTAAGGGGGCAGAGGTAGGAAGGGCTTCTGGTAAGTCTGGGGCTTGCCATGATAGCTTCTAAGGAGGAGCTAGGGTAGGAAGGATCACCTCTGGATTGGCTGCAATTTCTAAGGTGGAAGTAAATAGTTTTGAGCTCATGATTGCTGTCACCAGGAGATAGAGGCTAACTACTGAGGATCACACTAACCTTGATTCATAAAGTAAGACTAGCAAAGCAGGGCTATAGTAGCCTCTGAAAGAAGAGAAGTCATTTTGATATTATGCAGCTGCAATGAGAGAACTATTATTTCCTTTTAACTTTACAGCTGGCTTTATCAATGTCTGTTATCACAGTCTGATTAATTGCAGGGCTGATTTTTACTGTTTCTGTATTGAGTAGATTTTTTACTCTTTTAGTTTCAGGCTGTTTTTTACTTCTTCAGAATTCACAATTTATTCATTATTTAACAGTTACAGTCTGGAGCTAGAGAGTCTGGAAATGACTCTCAACTGTGATACTTCTAGACTAGGTGAGTGTGGGAAATTCACAGAACTTCCTACTATTTCAGTTTTCTCTGATATAAACTGGGGTAAAATAATTACACCATCCTCACATTTGAAATATAAATTCAGTACAGTGTCTGCAATTTAGTAAATGCTGTATAAGCATTGTTATTAATGTTGTTATTATTTTTACCATAGTCAACTTTAGGTAAAGTATTTCTTAATGCTCACAAAACATTTCTGATGTAAACAGGTTTTGCATTATATATGGAAACACAGTGCAATTCATTGTATATATAATGACCACAGAGCAAATGTGAAAGGCAAAGAAAAAAAGACACAGATATCAAAATGCATAGATTTTTAGCTTTCAATTTGCTTTTCTTTTTTCTCTTCCAAAGCAGAGTCTCACTGCCAGAACATGTTATATATTAACAGTGTGGATGGAAAATCTAACTAAAACTGTGTGCCCTTGGCCTAGTAAGAATTTAATCGGTCTAGAACTCTTTTCCTAGGTATAAAACTATGATTAAAGTACCCAGTCCATGGCTACACATGAGCTTCACTGCATTTCAGGTGAGAAAAAATAACATTCTAAGAGATCACACAGCTAGCGTCGATTTTTAACATATAAAGATTTTTAACATATAAAGACATGAGGCTTAGTATAGATATAAAAGCATCTTGAAAAAAAAAATCTGTGTAAAGTAAAACTGGGTATCTTTGGAACAAAACAGACCAAGTTTCTAATTTGATAATAGAAAAGAGAAATAATGTGGAGTTAAATAATAGACTTACTGTTTTGCCTAGAGCTGGTGTTACATGTATTCACGATCAAAACCATCAATTGTATATAGTTGGAAAATCCATATGTATTTAAAAGCATAAATAAGGCTACTTAGAATTGTACATTAGCTTTTCTATGATTTAATTTGTGCAAGACCTTCTAGAACAGAAAAAATGTTAAATGAGTAGTCAAAATATGTAGTTGAAACATGAAAATATTAAATCAAAATAAGGAAAACAGAAACTGCCTTGAATAGAATAATGATTATAACATATGACAGAATTTTTTTTAATATTAAAAATTTTGACATCTAGTATTTTAAGACTCTTGGGTATGGTGGTGAGTATATATATTATGACTGAATCTGTAGAATATAATATAAAATAAGAGGCATACACTTGTCAGTGTATTTGTTTTTTTTTCTTTCCTAACTCATTTGTAATGACTATTTCATACACATTAGATATTTCTCATAGTAGGTATAAGGGCTTTAAGTAGTCTATAAATCTTTCCCTCATTTTGCTCAGCCTTTGATTGTATTTGTACTTTTTCATCTCGGTACATTTTTCCTCTTTTCAAGGAAATACTGAGACTGACTCACCAGATTAAAAAAAAAAACTTCATGCTCTGATATTAAACCATGAAACTGTTAGATTTTGCACTGTCAGTTCAGGAAGTTTGAAGAGAAGACATCAGAACTATCTATGGTTCTGACAATCATTTAAGGAAGCACAAAGGGAATTACTCTGACTACATTTGCCACTTCTTTTCAGGAATCCTTTCTTTTAACTATTCCTGAAGATAATTTCCCACTACTCCCTCTTGTCTAGGATTTTTTTTTTCCCTACTGAAAACAGATTTTTAGATTGCCCTACCTCTGAAAATATAGCAAAAAATTTTAACGGGGAACAATTTTCTGATCTTCTTACATGGAGAACAGATAGCTTACCCTTTACATGACTCCTGTGATTAGGGAAAATGAAGAAGCATTATGTACAGGGCATTGAAATCCTCCATTTTCCTGCCATTATGGCATGCTAAGCCTAACATTCTAATTATACACATCTATAACTTTTATTCAAGAATTTTTTCCTTTAGTGAAAAATCTAGCTTTCCCAATCTTGGCTAGTAACTATAAATATATATATATATATAACTATAAATATATATATATTAATATATTATATTAATATAAATATATGTATTAATATAAATATATATTACATATATTTATATTAAATATATATATTAGATTACATATATATACATGTAAATTAGATGAATTAAAGACTTGCTGAATTATACCAAATAAAAGACTTCATTCATCTAACCTACCACTGTATGAACAAAAATAATCCATGTGGACTATGATTATTTATCTTACTATAAATTTCCTTTATACATGTACTCTTCCTCAAGCCTGGAATTCTTACCTCCTTTTTAAAATTGTTTTTTACTCAACTTCATCCTCCTTGATTAAAAATAAACTCAACTAAGCCAATTTTGACATGAACTCTTAGTTTCTTTTATGAGTAGATAATTAAAATTGTTTGAAATAGATGAAGTTGAATATGCTCCTCCCACCTTGCTATCAAGTAATAATGAAAATAGTTCTCAGACCAAATTTCATCATACATCCATTTATTAAGTAAATATGACTTAAGCGTCAGAGAATACTTCATAAAGCCTCTGCTCTATATGATGAAGTCACTTTTGTGGTTTGGCTATCTGAACACAACTTTCAGGCAATTGTTAGCAGAGGCACATCTGACAAGATCCCAGAAGCAGGACTCTGTTACTTTGATGACTGACAATTGGCAAACTGAAATTTTCCATTTCAACTTCTAGATGTAGGATCTTTTATGAATCACATTTTAGCCTTTTCCCTACTGTCCTCCCTAGATTCCTATGCTTGTGCATGCAAGTTTGTTACTCAACTAGAAAATATCTTAGCCATTTCACATGTATCAGCTACCATAAATTTCAAAAGAGATAGCCAATTCCTAACATTTATTGGGCTGATTGAAAATGGACAAATTTTACAGCTGACCAGCTCTGAAGCAAGGCCAGTACCGGCCTTCAAATAGACCTTATGTCAACCCACCCTGTGTATACTGTGCTGTTCTCAATGATGTATTTTAAATTAAATCACAGATTTTATAACATTCAGTTGACATATTGTGAAGGAATCCTCCTCTGTGGTAAAACAATTTTTTGAAAAGAAGAAAAGCAGTTATTTATGAATTTGCATACGCTCCTTTCCACCATAGGGGTTCATTTGTGATTATATAGTTAGGGACTCGTCATCTGTACCTATCAGAAAACATGACCATAGATTTTCCAGAGAGCCTATGCTTGAATGTTGAATGGCAATATTGCAGTTGTATGGGGAAGAAAAAGAGCCCATCAGCTAATAAATGTTGTAAAAGACTCACTGGTTTTACTACTTAGAGATTGGGACTTGTAAAAGAGAAATTGAGAGATGAAGTCAATCTGTTAGATGTCCCGAGCTGGGGGAGGGTGTGTTGGCAAACTTGACTTGATATGTAGCTGTAGCTAAATCTGAAAACCTAGCCTGGGGCAGGGAACAAATATCTGAAATCTTTAAGAACAGACACTTTCGAAGAGGAAGGAGGATCATGTAAACATAAAGGAGTCAAGCCAGAATGTCCAGGTCAGCCTCAGGCACAATAGCAGTGACTAAGTACTTAGAAACCTATCAAACTTGATGAGTGTGTAGAGGTGGCAGGAAAGGAAGGATCTCTAAGTATGAAAAATGGTACAAATTCATTCAGACAAGCAGGTAGTTTTTCAGCATTCTTTATGCTGATTACTGCCAGCACAATGTTTTCACTCTGTGATCTTAAAGTTTCCTTAAATGGCCTCTAAGAGACAGCAAAATGGAATTAGCAGTGTGCAAATTGTTTTCTGTACATGTGATTCTTCCACACAGTCTCTTTAATCTTTTGATATATCTCTACCAGACAAATAGCTGCTTTTAGTATTTAGTCTTTAGTTCAACTGACCTTAATGGCTTTTGTTATTTTCATCAACCAAGAGTTTCAGTAACAACCTAGGAACAGCCTGGAAATTAGGAGTGATGAGATCCTTTAAATCTAGGTACTCAATGGTTGTAGAGGTGAGAGATTTGCTTTCCTTGCTTGTATTGGATGCAATGGAACACCCAAGGTAATTTCTTTTTATATAAAAATAGTAAAATTAAGAAAATGACCTAATCGTTGGTCCTATATCGTAGCCAGTTTGATTCTAATGGACAGTTTGAATACCCGCTGTGTTAATCCCCGAAGTACAATGATAAGTAATATGCAATCCTAGACTTTAAAAGTCCTACTTCATCTGCTGAATATAATGTAGTTTCCAGATTTGGGGCAATAGAACAGATACATACAAGTTTGGGAAAATTTACTTTCACAAACAAATTATTTGATGAGGTCTAGGTAGTTTGATTTTTTTAACACAATTGTAATAACAAAAATGACTATCATGTGTTTAATAAACTATCATATCATTATTGGTATTATTATTACTGTGTACTTAACACGTGCTTAAAAAATTCAATCTTTGCAATTATCTTGTATGATATCTTATTAATGCCATTTTACATATGTAGAGAGGTTAAAATAACTTTCTTCTGGTCATACATCCAGTAGCAAATAAGAGAAGTAAAGGTCTGACACTGAACCCATGTTACATGACTCTAAATTATTCCTGTTACCATTGACTGATAGATTTTTTTGACAAGTACATATTAAATATCCACTATTTGTAGACACATCAAAAAACTTGAGATACATCTGTGAACAGAAACAGAGAAAAACTAACCCCTTTCTGGAGCTTTTCTTTTATGGAAACTATGATATTGTACAAGGAACAAAAGTAAAAATGAATAAACAAATGGTATGCTACATTAGATTCCGATTAAGTGCAATGAAAAATAGCGTAACAGGAATGTGGAATGTGGATGGGGGAAATTACTGTTTTAAATAGGATAGTCATGTCAGACTTCATTGAGATGGGGAGTTTTAAGTAAACACCTGAAGGATGTAAGGAATAAAGCCATATAGCTATCTAGAGGGAAAGGTTTAGACGAAGAGAACAGTCAGCACAAAGTGGGGAGTTTATCTGGAGCATCTGAGGAATTGAAAATAATCTATGTGGATGCAGTGGAATAAACAAGAGAGATCATAGTGGGAGAAGCAAGACAGTGAAAGGGAGTCAAATAATGTAAAGGCTTGCAGGCTGTGGTATGGTCTTAGTAGTTTTCTCAAAGAGCAACAAGGAAACACTGAAGCATTTTGTAGGTAAGAATGACATGCTTTACCTGATCAATCTGACAGAGAGGTGGGGAGGACACTCTAAGGGGGTGTGTGTGGCAGGGATGGAATTGCAGGGACAAGTTAGGAGGCTATTGCAGAATCTAGGTAAAAGACCATAGTGACTTGGGTCAGTGTAGTAATAATGTGGGACGTGGGGGAAAATTGTCAGATTTGGATTTATTTGAAAGCAGAGCCAACAGGAAATTCGACAAACTGCTTTTGAGACAAAGAAAGAAAAACTGAGGGCAACTCCAAGTTTTGGTCCCCAACAACTAGAATTATTGAGTTCCTATTAAGTGAAATAGATGGGAAAGAATATGGGTAAAAAAGCATTTTTTGTTTTTTCCCTTTTGAAATGGGGAGTGATAATAAATAATTTAATTTTAAACAAATTTAAGTTTTAGAAGTGGAATCATCAGGTAGGCTGCTATATCTCTGCATTTGGAAAAAGAGGGATCAGCAAACAGATTGATTCACATCATTTATAATATATAGAATTTGCAGTCATAAGATTAAATGGGATTACCAAGGGAGTATGGATAGATAAGAATCTCCTGAACTGTGATTCATTATGAGATGGGAGAGAAGAGGAATCATCATGGAGACTGAGCAACAGCAACAAGTGATTAAGATGGAAATCAAACAACAGTGACGACAACCACCATGGATGCCCTGGAAGCGTCTGTCAAGGGGAGAAGAGTTATCATCAATGTCAGAAATGACTACTGAGCTCTGAATGTTGGATTTTGTGGCACAGAGTGCATTGGTGACAGTGGAGAAGCCATTTCAGTCGAGAGATGAGAGTGGCAGACTGAACTGAATAGGTTCAAGAGAAAACTGGAGGCAGATTAGACTCTACAGATATAAACACATCCTTTAAACTATGTTACTGTAAAGGGAACCAATAAAATGGGGTAGTAGCTATTCAGGGAAGTGGGGACAAGGTAAGTTTGCCTGCTTTTAATGGGAGAAATAACATCATTTTGTATGCCTAAAGAAACGATTTAGTAGAGAAGTAAAAAATGATAATATACATGAGATGGAGAGAAACTGCTAGAGCAATATTCTTCAGTAGGTGTGACGAAGTTTACAAGTGTAAGTATTAGTTTTTGAGAGGAATGTAAACAGCTAATCTATAGCAAGAAGAAAACAGCATAAGACTACATTTGCAGTTAAGTGTTGTAGGAGCCTTTAGAAATTCTCTTTTGATGACTTAACTTTGCGAATTGATGGTCACAATAAGGTTGAAGATGGTGTAGGAGACATTAGAGAGCACAGCAGGTGTCAGAGTCATCTCAGAGAGTGGGCCAGTGAGTGAAGAAGGATATAGAATAACTGCAGGGCAGAATTAAAATCAATATAAGGTTTATGATCAAGAGTTTCGAATGCAAAGAGTTATTATGGTTCTATGTTTTCCCACAGCCATATTAGGCTCACAGGTGCAAGGATGAGGTCGGCAGAGAGTTGGATTTAAACAGGGTTATGGCTTTGTCAAGTGATGAAGAATGGGAAAGACAGGGAAGTCGAGATATAAGTCAGATCGTTTTACAACCATTGATCATGGGATTAAAATTAGTTAAGGACAGAAGAAAGGACATCGATGAGTTGAGTGACAGCAGAAAACTGACAGAAGCACCTCAGCGGCATCCTGGCGGAGGAACCCAGAGAAATCCAAGGAGGCGATGATCAGAGAGAGGGCTTCAGAGAACAGAGATAGGGAAGAGCTGAATTTTTGAGAGCAATGAGGGCATGACAGGAGAAGTGAGTGGCAAAAGTAGGGTAAAGGTGAAGATGGAGTAGAGTTCTAGAAGAATCATCTTGGCAGATAGAAGTCACTAAGATTTTTAGGGAGGAATGTATGAGAATAACCCGAAAGCCAAGATAAGGTACATGGAGCCATCTATTCCACATCGAGTCATTACATTTTTAATGACTGAGTTTGGGTCAAAGCAAGATTCACTGTTTTACATAGCACTCTTAGAATAAAACAGAATCACAAATCAAAGTATCAGTAACAGCTTCATGCATAGAGGCTTACCTTGTATTTTTTTTTTTAATGTTTAATTCTCTTGCTAGATTTCTTCAAGCACCTTCAATATTATTTTCAACCATGCTTCCCTGAACCTTAAGCCTTTTTATAGTTCAAATGGTTTCCACATCACTTAATAGCCTGCTGTGAATGACTGCTTTTCTAACCTGTTTAGTTAAAAACTGAAGCTGTTGATCCATTTCAGTTCTCAGAGCTTGGTTTCTTGCTTCCACAGCTTTTTGCTCACCTCACTTCTCTGATGCTTTCAGCAAGAGAGCAAGGCAAAGATGGAAAACATAGAGTTCATTCACGCTCCTTTCCCTTGAATCCTGGCATATTTCCGGCCACCTACTATCTCACTGCAGCTCACAGTAATTTAATCTCACTTTATACAAAGTAAGTAAAATTTCCAGTTTAAAGTATATCAGATTAGAAACAAGAAACACTATACAATTAAAAACAAGAAAAATGGAGCCAATTCAGTAAAAGAAATTGACACCTCAGAGGGCAAATAAAAACTCACACCTTGTCCCACAGTGTTCAATTTTATTCCAGAAGGAGGCCCTGCAGTAGATTTCACTTCTCCACTGGGAAATAAGCTTCCCTTTCTAGAAGAACAAATAGATGATATGTGGTTGACAAGCTGCCCAATAACCCATAGCTATTTATCGCCAAGAATTCCATGCAAAGCGGTCTAACACAATCACTGCTCAAGATTCCATGTCTGGAAGATTGATGAACTTTTTTGGAGAGCTTCCTAAAAATACAGAGATGTGACGTTTAATATATGCAGCCAATTTCTATTCCTGGAGAGTTCCCCAATTACCTGGCTTGATCATTCCGCACTCTAAAATACATAGCAAACCCTCAAGGGTAATTCATAATAAATTCCTTAGCTCAAATCAATAACATATATTTATGCTCTCTCTCATTTCTTAATTTTGCATAGTTTGAAGCTGTATAGTTCTAAATTTGTCTGTCTACAAAATAATACCACTTTCTTTACGGCTTTTGCCCCCAAATACTACTCTGTGCTTTACTTTCACACCATTTCTAACAGAGCTCTTTATCCTACTCTCCTCGCTACTTTTATCAATGAATCAAAATTTGAACCTTTCAAATGAGTTCTTATACCTCCACCATGACAATACCACCATGGCTTACTTCATGTTTCCTGATTTAACTGTGTCCTTTCCTCAGAAAAATTTACCTAAAATTATGATACAAACTTCTATTTTGTATGTTGGGGTTGAGAAAAAGACTCATGGGTGCACATGGGGTAGTGACAGTTTCCTGGGTAGTGACAGTTTATCGCAGACGCTGCACCTAGAATTGGGATGCAATGCTAAGACTAGAGCCTAATATCCTCCTCCTGAGCTCTTGGCTTTACTAGAGAAGAATCATCTATACTTTGAGCAAAAGTGGGGAAGCCAGTAAAATAAGACACATTACCATGGGCACATGTACATCCATATACAACATGTACTGATTTCTCTTCTGAGGTAAGAAAATGGTCTTATTATTGTTTTGACCCACTGCTCCTCCCACCCCAATAATAACACAAAGAAAAAAGGGACTGATTTCTTAGTTTTCCATCTTGCTTACTTAAATATAGTTATTTATAAAACTGAAGTTACTCGTTCATGTAATCAGATATAAACAGATAATTAAAGAGTTCTTGCTCATGGTATCACAGAGGGTTAACCAGTAGCAAAGCCCTGTAAGCTTCTGTGAGAAGGGAGGACCTTCTCCCTGGACTGGAACCCTTAAGCTTGATGGGGAGGAAAGAAGCCATTTATCCGCTATTTTAAATGTGACTCTGGCTGAGAGTTGCTAGAGCATGAGCTGAATTCTTTGCCCATATTTCCGTTTTTCTTACATGGAGAATTCATATTGTTCCAACTTTATTCTCTTTTCTTTACAAACATTTTGGATAAGTGAAGCAGAGAATAACAGTTTACACCTGCTGAAGGGAAAAGGGCTACATGTGGTGATCTTAAATTGTGAAGTGCTTTTAGGATGGAAAATGGCTTGGATTGTATACAGCTAAGATTACTTTAGCTAGCAATCTTCTTTTTTTTTTTATTAATTTGAGGCTTCATACAATATTTAAATATATATGCTTCCTCTTGTAAATACATCTGTCTCTCTTAGTGCTGGTTGAATTCTAGTTGTTTTTCTAACCCATAGGTTTTTATAGAAGTGAAAATAAACTCCTTATCATTCTATATATATATATATATATATCTGCATATAAATAGGAAACATTTATGGAACACATTAGTTAGGTCCATTAAAAATGTTTATTTTATATTGTTTTGATATTTGGGTGATATAGTACTTTTTTTTAAAGGTATGAATTTGCATAAATTCCCACTAATTAAAATATTTGATGGATATATTTGTTATCTGTTGCTGCATAAAAAATTACCCCAAGATTTAGCAGCTGAAAATAATAAACATCTGTTTATTCTCTCACAGCATCTGAAATGTGGGAGTGGCTTAGCTGAAATCTGCCTCCTGATCACTCATGAGATTTCAGTCAAACTATGCACCAGTGCCGTGGTCCTCCCAAGCCTGGTCTGGGACAGTAGAACCTGCTTGTGAGCTCACTCACATGTCTGTTGGCAAAGCAACACGTCCCCACGTGGCTATTCACCAGAGTTTGGTTCCTTCTCCTGACAGCCTCTGCTGAAAGTTTTCTTACAAATGGCAGCTTGCTTCCTCCAGAGGGAAGAAGAGGGAGGAAAGAAGGATCCCAAGGCAGAAGCCATAGTCTTTTATAATATAAGTTCAAAGGTAATATGGTATTATGAAATACATACTATCTATATAAAATAGTATTAAAGCATATACTGTTGCTCACATAGATCAATCACAGTACAATGTGAGAGAATACTACACGACACTCTGGACACCGGAAGGTATGGATCATGGGGCCATCTTGAAGGCTGGCTACTATAGTCAGATATATTACTAAACCTATTGTATTGACTTTTAAAATTAGATAATTTTACTCATGATTAAAAGTAGCAAAATGAAACTTTGTGTATGAATGATTCAACAGACATTATAAGTGGAGTTACAAACTTGTAAAATGGAAACATGCTTACAATGCAATAAGTGCATTTTATTTAGCATGCAATAAATCTTAAATGATGATTAATGGAATATAAATAAAATACATAAGCTTCATTCATAGTTTTAAATTTGTTTTTGAATGGAAATTAAATTACTTGTTTGCAGTCATTAAAATAGAGCTATGTGGATTTCAGACCATGCACATGGAACATAGATGACTCAGGTTCTTTCTATGCAAGGGCAAATTACAAATTTCAGATTACTATGAATTCTAGCATTTACACTCTTTGTTGCAAAATTAGCAAGCTGTAATGAGGTTATAAATAAACAAACACACACATATAACCTCACACACAGATGTCTGAAAAAGACCAAAAATAATGCAAATAAAATAATAGTATTCCGCTATTTCATTCTAAAGCTAAAAAGGAGGAAATTATATCATGTTACAAGAAAATATAAATGTACAAATTTTGCATAATATTTACATCTCATCAATCCATTATAGGAAAACACTTCATTTTTTGTGTAACACAATACAAAAATTATGTTTGGATAATTATTTTAAAAATAAATTAATTTTTTCATTATTTTAATTCTGATAAAAAATATTTGTTATAGGAAAGATACTGAAATATTAAACTTTTTCCATTGTAATCTTTGCAAGATCTTAATTTCTAGCTGTTTCATTCTCACTTTTTCTGCTAAACACATACTGTCTAATCAAAAGTCTCTAGAGGGCAGTCTCCTTCTCAGTGTTTGTCCTATGTCCTGGCCTGGGGCTACTGAAATCTATATTTCCTCATTCTGAGAATTGTAATAGTGAAGGATTTTTGGAACAAATAAAATTTTGTCTGACATCCCCTAATCTATCCTCTTCCCTCCGTCCAGAGCACCCTCTATTGCTGATCTCAACAATTAATAAAGGTTTGAATTTCTGGTTAGTTTTTACCCTCCCATAATCAGTGTGCAAACTAGGATAGAGAGAAAAGGCTGAACTACATCATATTTCATGCACACAAATAGATATATATCAGGCATATGAAGTTCAGTGTTGTATCTATCTAATAGATTGCTTAATTTACCATTAAGTAATGACTCCCTATTTCCCAGTAGTACTTACATACTCTTAACCATCAAACTTTCCTTTCTTATTTTTAAAATCTTATTTTATTTTACTTTTTTAAATTGAATTGTAGTCAGTTTACAGTGTTGTGTCAATTTCTAGTGTACAGCATGTTTCAGTCATACATATACATACTTGTATTCCTTTTTATATTCTTTTTCATTATAGGTTACTACACAATATTGAATATAGTTCCCTGTGCTATACAGTAGGACCTTACTGTTTATCTGTTTTATATATAGTACTTAGTATCTGCTAATCTCAAATTCCAAATTCCACCCCAGTTTATCTCTGTTAACCGTAAATTTATTTTCTATGTCTATGAGTCTGTTTCTGTTTTGTAAATAAGTTCATTTGTGTGTGTTTTTTTTAGATTCCATATATAAGTGATATCATATGGCATTTTTCTTTCTCTTTCTGGGTTACTTCATTTAGTATGACAATCACCAGGTCCATTCGTGTTGCTGCAAATGGCATTATTTTATTCTTTTTTAAGGTTGAGTAATATGACCCAATCTTTCTGAGTCACATTTTACTTGAACTTCTGAATCATTTTGTTTTATTGATTAAATAATCTAACCTGAAATTTCTGTTTTGAAAAGCAAATTTTTTTTCAGTTATTCCTATATTCCTGATTAGTTTGAAGTACTTACGACTATATAATTTTGAACTTTCTTTTCAGTTTTACTTTTTTTAATTCCATGGTATTGATTATGTGTGTGTGTCTATGTGTCTTCTCTATTGGTTTGGATATTTACATTCTCTTTCTTCTAAGTGAATATGCTTAAGTTTTTAAACATGTATATTTGATTCAATATGAATAAACAAAATTAATATTTTAAACTCTTCCCTAAAAATCAAGTACCTTAGAATTATTTAACCGTATATAGCTGTCTATTATTTATGCTCCACTTAAAAAAAATCTTTAAATTTATATTTATATAGATATTAATTAAATATAAATATATTTCAAATTATATATCAAAATATTATATAAACAATATTTATGTGTAAGCATATGTTTACCATTAAATTTTGTTCAATACTGCTATTCATGCTTTTGTCTTCAATTTTTTTTCTGAGGTTCATGTTTAACTGATTTTCTCTGCAATGCTTTATAAGAAGTAAACTCTTTTTTGTTTGTTTCTTAAAATGTTTTAAAGTTGTCCATCACACTTGCATAGTAGCTGAGCATATAATTTTCAGTTTACAATATCACCTCACCAGTTTCATGACCAAGATTCATTTTCTATTATTGGCACTACTATTAATGACAAGAGATGAGTTACCAGTCTAATTGTCATTACTCATATATCCTTTGTCTCTGATTATTTTTAATATTTCCTGTTTGCCTTCAGTGTTCTACACTTTCAATACAATATCTAAAAGAAGGTGTGATTCTATTTTACTGACTAAAGGCATCTTAATTTCTTTATCTGTTTGTACTGAATTAAAGATAATTTTTTAAGTACAATTCTAGGCCATTAATTTACTTTTCAGCTCTTTATTCTATCAGTTGTTTTTAATTCCAACAACTATATTTTTTCACATCTAGATGGTCTTTTTCTTTTTAAAATTGATTTTTATAATGCCTTATTATTTTATTATGGCATGCCTTCCTTTGATTATTTGTTTAACAATTTTAAACCTATACAATTTATACATGCATTCTGATTGATTTACATTTATAGTTTTGAGGTACCATCACTTGTATTTTCAGTATCTCTTTGCTTTCATTATCACTATTATTATTTCTTATGTGATATAATTTTGTTGTTGTTGTGAGCACATATTCAGATATTTTTTTCTTCCCTCTTTGGAGGCTCTCCAACAAAGACACTGCATCATCCAAGTTTATACTCCCTCACTGTGGACCAATGACCAGCTTTTGCAGTGACACAAAGAGCTGAACTACTTGCTTCAATTTTGGTCTTCTCTCAAGTTGACTTCTGCTCCAACTGCATCATGGTTCAACTTCTCCTCAGTCCAATCATGTTTCTCTTGCTACCACATCAGTGTTATTTCTGGCAACACTCCCCAAACCCACTGCACACACATCCCACTTTTAATGTTTTTTTTTTTTTTTTCTCCTGTAATCTGACCTAAGACATTAGGAAATGGTTTTAGGAAGTTGATTTTAAAATGGGATTTTAGAACTGGATTATGGCTGGTCAGGTGGCAATGAAATTTCCATGATTAGTGACATGATGAGTATGGGATCCCAAGCATGTTGTATCAGTGTACTTCAGTGTAAAAACTTTTACAAGTAGTGAACTGGTATGAGGTGTTAGTGGAAGGGAATACACTGATGAGTGCAATATCTCAGGCATTTGAGAGTTTAGGGAGAAAATTTAAGTTTAAATTCTGTAATATATGACTCTCACTGAGTGCCATCAATGCAATAGAGAAAGACATGGAGGAGTAAAGGTAATTCCTCAAGAATAAGGCAGTGTAAAAACATCAATGGCCTTGATGGCAGTATATAAAGACTTTCATCTCTACTGCTAGAAGCCAGAGAATCAGAAACTAGACTTCATTAGGCTCCATACAATGTTAAATTCTAAACCCTTGAGTTCTGATTTTGTAAAGATGAGAAACCTGGTTGAGAAGGAAGTGGCTTCAGAGACTTGGTATGGGGACATATGGGTTAATATGCTCAAGAACTTGAAAACTCAGGTTTTTCTAAATCTCCTGGGTTGCAGAAACAGTTCATTTATCCTTAATAAATATCCCCCCCACACACACACACACAGTTGCTTAAAGACAATGCAGAGGCATCTTTCTGTCTTGTAAGTCAGGTGGCACTCCTCTCTGGATTTATAGCTACCTTCAATGTTGGCCACCAGCCTAATGACTAAGGTCAAATCACAATGGAACAGAGCCAGGAAACTGCTGGGCCTATTAAGTAAGGAAAAGCACTATGAACTGAAGAAGCTGTAGGACCCAGGTGGTGTGCACCAGGAGAGTATATAAATAGACAAGATCTTGAGAGCTGGAATATAGGGAACAGAATATAAATTTAGATGAGACATTTCACTGATGTGGAATTACTCCTAATACAGGATTCCACAGCCCACATTCCCCCAGAAGACAGTGCTCATAGTGGCTATTTGACTCTTAAAAGCTTGGAAAAAGCAATGGACTTCCCAACATGGAGTGAAAATGCAAGAGGTACCATGGAAAATGGTGGAAGTCATGATAAAATGGCTCAGGGAAATGATAAGTGAGGGTAGACAGACAATGAAGTTCAGAAAAGCCACAAATTAAGCATGTTCTCCAGGAGGGACTAGAAAATACTCTTTACAAAAGTGATAAAGAATACCCTGTTGAGAGGGGCACGGGCAATTTTAAGAAGCTTAGTAGTGAATGTCTTCTGTGTTCTGCGGCTTAAAAGGGATGATCCCGTTACAGATACCGACTCCCTGATAGTAAGATCTCAACATATTGCTGGCCTGGTGGTGATGCACAGTCAATAATAAAGCAAGGTCAGAGCAGCAGCCAGCGGAGTCAGACGTGTGGGGAGCTATAAAGACGATTACTAAAATCAAGATGTCATAGAGACAGCCAACAATGCTATTTCTCAATGTATGTAATCAAAATAATAAATTATGGGTGATCTAGAAGTGGAGGGCAGCTGGTGCAATAAAAAATAATTATCCTTTCTCAGATTCTGGACTTGAGCCAGTTTGCAGATCTGCTATAGCACTGACTGATGGAAAGACCAAGTCTGCAAAAGGATGGAAACTCCAATACTACAACAAGTGCATATAATGATTCATCCAATCTTCCCACAAGGAGACCCATGTCCATTTACTCAGATAAAAACATACTAGAGAAAGAGGAATACACAGATAGTTCAAGAACTGCTGAGAAACAGGGGTCAAGTTGACACTGATAACCTGTGGACTTGAAGTGTCATCATAGCAATCCTCTTAGAGTAAATGCATATTAGAACAGATGCTATGCTGAATCCTGCCCTGTCATAAGTATCTATGTTTCTACTGAGTCCATGGAGCCATTCAATGGTTATCTCACCACCATGTATAATTGGAATGGATATACACATTTATTGACAGAACTCCCACGTGTGTTCCTCAGCCTGCAGGTTCCTCAGCTATAACACAAGAGAGGTCAAGCAGAAACATCTGAGTCTGCCCACCTAAGAGAGTGAATAAAATTCTCCAAAACAACTCATCTGAAGGCAGAAATTAATGACATCTTTAAATATCTAAAAAACGCAGGGATAGTTAACCTCATCACATCCCAATTAATTCATCATTTATAAAAGGATCTATCTGGCACTCATCATGATCAGATTGATTTGGGAGGATCACATTGTATTACTACAAACTGTGCAGAAGCATACAGTAACCCCAACTACAGCTGCTGTGCTAATGTAACATCTTTATTAGAGCAATTAACAAGGTCTCAAGAACATACGCGTAGCAGTTACTGGGTGAAAGTGTTCTTTCCCATCTCTATCGTGAAGGAGGGTCAAAGTAGTTTATATTTAGATTATTCCCAGAGCTATGTCAAATCCTTCTTCCTCTGTCAGTCATAATTTAATTTCAAGGGACCTAGACCTCCTAAATATTCTACAGAAATTCTCCTTGGTTTCCAACTTCAATAATATTACATTATTCAGGACAGAGGAGTAAGAAAGGGTGGCACGTTAGTGGACTTGTAGTGCATAAGCACTCTAGAATGTGTGAGATAAACAGTCTGAGGATTCAAGGACCTGCCACCTTGGTGAGGTTTTGAAGGGTACAGTACAGTGGTCTGGGGCATATCAATATTTCTCCTCCAAAATAAAGGACAACATACATTTTAAGTCTCTCACTACTGATGAGTAAGCACAAGGACTAGCAGGTGTCTTTAGGTTCTGAAGTCAGGATTCTCCACACTTGGGATATTGCTTTGCTCCTTTTACTAAGTGACCTGGGAAGTTTGTTTGTTTGTTTGTTGGTTGGTTTTTGATTTGAGCTGAGAGCAGGAAGGGCCTTACAACATATCGACATCATTGTGCAAGCAGCCCTGTTGCTTAGTCCATACGACCCAGGAAAGTCCATAGTATCCGATGCATCTGTGGTGACAAAGGCTGACATCCTTTGGTAGACTTTAGGGCAATCCCTAATAGAAGAATAACAACATAGACCCCTACAATACTGCAAGAAATTCCTATCATCCACAACAAATAATTATTTACTATTAAAAAAAAAAAAAAACCTGCCAGCATGCTAAGAGGTTCTGGTAGAGGAAACGCAGTTGGTGGTCAGATATCACATGACTACACCACCAGCACCATTCATCAGGAGCCGAGATCTCCCAGATAATTCAAGTCATTCAACTGGACAGGCCCAGAAGTAATACATCAAGAAAGTTATATACCCACTTACAGATACAACTAGTATAAGAGGACAAAATTAGGCTGCAGGAGCTGGTGGCCCTGCCACCCTTTGGTCACCACTGCTGTAGGAGAGGGAGGTGACAAATATCACTGTGGCTCAGACATGAGCTGCGGTATGAGCTGCTGTAGGGGTTGCAGTTTGTTCCACTCACCTTCCGCTTGAAGCTTCTCCAGGAGAAGAGCAAACATTCTGCATGTTTTCAGGTGGGATTTGCCTTTTGTATACAGCATGTAGATCAGAGCAGCCTAAGGATGGACTGTGGTGAGTGCCACAGGTGCTGTACAAATGCCCCCACACTGATTTCAGGATAGAAACACATTCACACAAATTTCCCTCCACTGTAAATCTCTGCCTGTCCCAAGGCTCTGCCCTCTCAGGTCAATACAGGGACACAAAGGCCATGCCCACTATTTAGGACAACTCTGAAGGGTCAGCCTGCACTCAGGTCTCCTGATCAGTGGCTGCCTTTACTACACTCAGAGTCTCTCCCTGTCTTTCCATGTCATCCTGAGAGCATGCCCCAGGACACTTTCTCCCCACATAAGTTGATCTCAGAGTTTGATTCTTGGGAATCTGATTTTAAGACAGGGTAAAATTTTTACTTTTGTTTACTATCCCATGCAGAACATGTAAAAAACGTTAGAAATGCATGCTGAAGACAGTTTGAGTTTAAACTGATCTATTTATCACTAAGGACCTGTCCCCTACGAGAGCTCTAGGTCATGGCAAACTTCCTTACTGAATCTCCAAGTCACTGGGTACAATTTTTCTAGGCCACCTACACCTTGTCTTGAATGAGAAAATTGTCAAGGCTTTCTGCAGTCCTCTTCTCAAACCTATCTGGGTCTGAGGGCAAATCTTTCACCCCAAGTAGTCTTGGAACCAGGTCCCAGACCACTGGATTACTTTGGCAACATCACAGAGTTCTGGCTGCGGTTTTTAATTCCAAGGTTATTTCTGGGACCTGTAGATTTTCGTTTTATTTAGGAATTTCCTATCTATAAAAATGTTTTTATTTTGTTATATTATATCCAGGTATATTATATATTATTGATAAAAGAGTGATCTTTATCTACTCAGTTGGCCATGTAGCTGGAATCAGAACACTCTCTTATTCAGTATTTAGCACATGGTTTAAGCCATAGAATAATATTCATTGAACATAAAATAATTTATAAAACATTTTACTTAAGGCAAATGTCATCTCTTTGACCCATTTCCCCAACAGAACACGTTGCAAGAAAATCTGGTATTTAAAAACACACATTTCTATGTCATGTATGTCTTAGTCTGTTTGGACTGCTGTAATGGAATACCATAGACTGGTTTATAAACAACAGAAATTAGACTTTTCAAGGTTTTGGAGATTGGCAGATTCAGTGTCTCATAAGGGCCTGCTTCATGGTTCAGAGCCTGCAGTCTTCTCTGTGTGGCCTCACAGGACCGAAGGCAGAAGGGAGCTCTCCGGGGTCTTTCTTGTAAGGGCACTAATCCCATTCATGAGGATGCCACCTTTGTGACCTAAACATCTCCCAAAGTGCCCCCTCCAAATGGGATTAGGCTCAACACATGAATTTTAAAGTTGCACAAATGTTTAGGCTATGGCAATGTTATGTTTGTATATTCTTACAAAATAAGATATTTCAAATGTTTCTTTTCCTGTGGTCTATAATGTGATTTCTGTTTCTGCAAGATGGTGACAGATTTCAATGTGATTGAATTATTTAACCTATTTAGATTTGTATAGTGTAAAAATAGAAGATAGACTCAGTTCTTGTTACATATACAAAGAATGGTGGAAACAAAGAATCCGACTAAATATTTTAAAGGACAATATGATGTGCTACACAGCAATATTTGCTATTATTTCTAAGAAAGAAAACAAAACAGGAAGGTTGGGGAGCTTTAGAGTCAGGAAACTTAAATCCAACTTCTGACCCTCTCCCAAAATCAGTGAACTGATTTTGGGAACATCATCAAACTTAGATTGGCAAAGGTCCCTCATGTGGGAAATGGGGCCAGTAATTTAAGTAAGTCATAGTGTCATAGGAACCAGTTAATAAGAAGACTATGAAATCATTAGAAAACATCTGAAATTTAATCATCATCATCATCTTAACAGTTATTATACTTTTAAACAAAGTATAATTTCTGATATGGACAAATAGTAAATGAAATTACCTAGAACTGTATGCAACTATAACTTTGAGAGTTGAAATGGTAGTCCTATCTACAAATGGAAAACCTTTGTGGAAATTAATTAATTAAAATACCACTTATTAATCATGTATATGGCTTAATAACATCATAAGCAAATCTTGGCAATCTGCTTGTCCTGTTCTATAGAAATGCTGTGCCTAGATCTATGTCTTAAATACTCAAATTGTAAATAATCATGGCATTTAATTATGTTACTGTTTATAAAATTAAATAAACATTGTAATAACTGGGGAATTAAAAAATTAAAAAGTCAAACATAAGCATCTATCACTAACAAGAGCTGCAATAATGCCTTCTTCTCTCACCAACCCCTTTCTCACGGTAACAGTTTTAGTAACAACTTAAAATATGTAGAGTTAGAGAGGCCTCAGTTTCAAAATTTAACTTTAATACTAATGTATCAGAATGCAATTACCTTACACACAAAGTAGATACCCTGCCATGAGGTTTAATCATAACCTATTGTGATGATCTATCTCTGAAGGTAACTTAATATGATAACATTAAATATTGAATTCCTATTATTAACACTCTTAATTTAATTTATTCTCACCAAGGAACTTTCAAATACGAAGTTTGGCATTTTCTACTCAGTATCAACATGAAGAGATTGTGCATTAGATTACCTTTTCTATCTTTTTTTTTTTTCCCACTGTAAACTAATTGTATTGTTATTCGGGTTAATTACATCAAGCTTGGTTAATCTGCGACTATGTCAGAGAAATGAAACCCCTGATGTTTACAAATTAGCCTGCTTTAGCCTTTTATGAACTCTGGACTGAGGTAAAAGAATTAAGTTAAGATTTAGAGGAGAGAACTTTCTGGGCAGCCAACCAGCCATCCTCAGGTGTGACGGCATCACAGAATGCTGTGTGCATCTTTTCTTGGATGTTTTCCAAGCAGAAGATGGTACGCTTCATTTAATCAACACTGATAAACAGTTTTAGAACATCTTCCATATGGTAGAGTGATTCTGATCAGAGGTTCTGGACTCTGACTGCTCACTGCTTACTTAGCCTCATCCTATTAGAGACTGGAGAATTTGGGACATATTTCTGAAGGTTTTTAAAAAGTCTTATTCTAATCTTTAAATATATTTCCCAAAACTAAATTGGGTTAATAGAGTTAGAAGAAGAAATAATACTGCAAAGAGAATTCAGTACACTTCAAGCATGGAAAAGCACAGAGTACGTTTAACTGATATCATCTTCACCATCATTTTTTAATTTTTATTATTATTATTATTACTATTATTATTGTTAGCAAATCACTATGAAAAGCACAAGCATTTAAATACAAATAACATTTTTCTTAGGAACAGCTAACTACCAGTTTATTCAGAAACAAAGAAAGAAAAATATTGTAAATACAAGGATAAACAGAGTATTGTGAAATGTAGACGAGTGTCTACCTCACAGCAGTCTTGTGAAGATGAAATAGCATATGTAAAATTCCTGACAAATGGTGGCTACTCAGAAGCAGCTACTGTTATAAACAATGTGTACATCTTTACTATGGCACCGCCCCCCCAAAATCACATTTCTAAAAAAAAATTAAGTTTTAGAATCATTGCTATGAGTTGCTATGGTTTTACTTCACCTTTACCATAATATGTCCAAGTCCCTGGAAGCTGCCCCCCACTTCAGCAGCCTCAGAAGAGGAGACTAGAAAACGTTTACTAGCAGAGCCTTTTCTCTGCTGTGGTGGCTGCACTCTCCCTGTGAAAACAGAGGCTCTCGCCGCCTTTTTGTCTTCCCCAGATCAGCCATGGTAAGAGCCACTGCTGTTCCAACTGCACATGCTGGCACTCAGTCCTTCAGCAGCGAGGAAGGGAAATGACGTGTTGACATCCTGCTCCAGACCAGGGTTTCTCAACCTCAGCACTGCTGGCATTTGGACAGGGGAGGTCTTTGTTGTGGGGAGCTGCACCGCCAATTGTAGTGTCTTCAGTAGCATCTCCAGCCCTCACCCTCCAGATGTCAGTAACACTCTCTCTCCCTTCAAGGATGACAAGCAAAATGTCTTCAGACATGGACAACTCTCCCCTGGGGCACAGAACTGCCCTTGGTCAAGAACCACCATTCTAGACACATGTGCCTATAAACTTTATGGTTGCTTTTTCTCTAGCTACCAAAGGAAACTTTTATTTCTCCTTTACCTGGAGTTTTGAAAGCTCACTATCATTACAGGTTTTGGGGTCATTTGCAAAGTGAGTAATTCAGATCTGGATGAACAGGAAACAGTTTTTGAAGAAAGTAGTATTTGGGGGCTGGCAGGATTTAGTGAGCTGGAGAATAGACAGGGTGGGAGTTAGGTATATGGGGCGGGGGTGGGTTAGCCGGAAGGAACAGTGCAAGCAAAGACTTGGATCTGTGAAAAGTTCCTACCCTGTTTGGTAGATTCCAACTAAATATGTATGATCAATGCTTAGGAAGTCTGGGGCCTGCAGAGGGAGATGAATTATTAAGCTTCAGAGTAAGATAGAGTAAGGCAAATTCTCCTTACACATCTGAATACGTTCTGTAGGACCAAGAAATGAAAGTTTCCAAAAGTAGGTCAATGAGCCTTCCAGGCATATGCTGATTCTGATGTGTGAATTACAGTTAATTCAGATTGGTGCATAAGGAATGCTTGATTCCCTCTATCGCTTGTTAGACAAATCACTTAGCACATCACCAAGACTTAACTGTAAAGGTTTATATTCTAATAATTGCAACCATTTACTGAGTACTAATTATGTGCCAGAAAAGGGCTACTTTGTTGAACTATGAGACATGTGGTGAACACTCACACCTCTGTATACAAATAAGAAATGGGAGGCTCAAAGAGTTTGGGTTTCAAATCTTTTAGAATAAAAATGTTTTTCTCAGAACTAAGTAAAATGTAATTAAGGCACCCAAATGTTTAATGTTGGGAGATGAGCTTACACTGGCATTTAGTAAGAACATTTATTACATAATACATCAATTTGATTCCAATAACTTTGTGCTCATATTAAAACTCTAAAGAGTCAACATTTGTTATGTAAAGTTAAAATCCTATTACCAAATTCCACTTCTGCAGGCCCTTAACAATACTGAACAATCAAGATTCCTAATTTCTCTTTTCCCTATTTCTCTACTATTCTCTGTCTTCTCCGCTTCATTAGAGAAACAGACACCCCTATGAATTCTAAATCTCAGTGTTTTGTAATCCAGTATAAAAGAAAAAAAACCCAAAATCTTAGTTGTCAGATATATGTGAAGACTGCAAATTGATCTGAAGATGAATACATCTATTCATGAGTGATTAATATTCAAGTGTCAACAAAGTGTAAGCTCAGACTTAAAATGTTCTGACTCCACAATTTGTGAATCCTGAAAAAGTACACTTTGCTTTGATGTTCCAAGAGAGTTCAGTACCAAAAGTAGAGGGTAGGATATTAGTCTTATTATAGATCTGAGCTCTCAAATGTAAGAATTCCCAAAACAGAAGATAAACAGTAAGATTCAGTTAGTAAAATGTCCTAGCCCTCACTATAAACCTCATCTTGGAATTACGTGTCATTACACAAACCTATAGCCACAAGAACGTCACATTCTACAGAACCACTGCTGACTAGTCTGCAGCTCTCTTTCCACACATCATTTCTCACTTTGTATCCCCTTAACTTTCACACCAATTCACCCATCTCCTGATCACCCAAATTTTATCCCCTTCCCTTCCTTTAAGGATGATCTCAGATGCCATTTTATATACAAACACTTCCTATCCTCACATCATTAATTCCCTTTTTCCTCCTTTAGATATTCCAGCTGACTTAAAACCGTATCAATATCATTTATAACCTTGTCAATTCTTTAGAGATAGAGCCATGTCTCACACATCGTTTGAATACTGATAACTACTGGAACAATGCCTTGCTCATAGCTGTTTAAGAAATGTTTATTGATGAGGATTTGAATTATCACATATGGCAGAATATTTTTCCCTATCTCGTTCTCTCTTCTTCCTGAGATTTGGCAAATTAGTTATGGAATATAAAAAGAGACACTCTTTGGCAGAATATTATATGGAGGAATTGATATAAAAGTTTGATAATTTTGTAGGTACCATACCCTGAATAACCATCTTAGAGTCCATTTTTACTCATCATTCTCCCTCTTTCTGAGCCACTTGAGGACTCAAATCGTATTGAGTACTCTGAGATCATCTTTATCTTTGTAATAACCTCCCTCCACCTCATTTGAGTCACAGAATATGTTTGTGAGGAGTTCTGTTCCTTGGCACCAGAAAGCTTTTCCTACAACAGGAAGGAAATGGCAACAAAAGTTCAATAGAGAGAATCCATTATATTGAACTATGAGAGAAAATGGCTTCATCAGAGGAATGTTAGATTATGCCCACTTACAGAAATACGTTAAAGCCACCTTTGTTTTGATTTGCAGTCTTGGTTCTTTGCTTTCTTTATGCTTAATTTTATTTCAACCAAAGTATGCAAACAGTTATGACTTGCTACAGGGTTAATGGCAAATAATGACTATTTCAAACATATCATGTCAGTCCAGCATCAAATTCAGTAAATCAGATTCATTCTTTATCAAAACCAAAAACTGATATCTCACAACCTGCTACTCATCACTGATTTGGAAAGAAAAACACTCATATTGTTTTCTGTATATTATTTCCATTAGGAAACACAATACCCTAGGCAAAACACCTCTCTTTGTACTTTGTCAACAGTTACTGACCTCTATAACAGAAACAAGTAACCTGAGTAAAATAATACCAAGGCATTAATAATTACTTAAAAAAGCTATTGAGCTTTTATAAGCTATGTTAATCACAGTGAGAAAACAAATATAACATTATACGTAAGCCAACTAGAAAATAGATTCTATCACACTCCCTCAAAGTAAGTCTTCGACTTCCACTCCTTAAATAGCAATGGAAGTGCTACATATCACAAATAAAACATTTTTCTCAACTTAACAGTAAACTGGTACTCTTCTATAATCATTCTGAAAAAGATCAAAACCATATTTATTGATGGATAGATGGATGAAAGGATGGATGGATAGGTAGATAAATACAAGTATGGCCCCAGCAATTGATAATTTTGTGTTCTTCTTAAGATTTAAAAATAATAATGAAAAAAAAATTTTATTTGATTGGTAAGAACTGTTTTACAAGAAATTAGATTTGAAGAGTATTAATTGAATATTTCATGGAAAACATGACACTGGAGTGATCCCTTAAGACTTGCCCTCACCAAGGGAATTAGCATGAGAAACAAGTGAATGAGGACGACTGAAGCCCAAGAGCATTGTGGGCTGAGTAAAGCATGAGTTATGTAGTCCGAGAAAAAGAGACTGGAGAAAAATAGTGGAACCAGATTGTGGAGAATGTGAAATCCAGGTAGAGTTGTGCTTTCTAAGTAGTAAAATAATTATATTCACTTGCACTTTGGATGATTTTCTTTGAATTACTTTTAAAATGCATGATGGTTTAGAATTTAATACTGAGTTTTCTTCACAAGAGGACCTATGGGCAGAAGAATGAAGAGGGATGAACTACACAGTGCAGGCAGACTGAGTCATTTATTTGTGTCCTAGCCGTAGAAAAGCTTGTGAAATTAAATGGGACATTTTTGGTGCTTCCTTACCCACTTTTCATTTTTCTACTTCTTAATGTCTCTCATATAATGATATTTTAATTGCTCAAGAGACTTTATTAGGGAAAATTTTTTACTCAACAGGGCTGTGCTGTGGTATATGTATATTTCTAATGATATTCCTTATATGAAACTTAATTGTTGCTTGCAACAATATAAGTAGAATAAATTAAAACAACTCTCTAGAAAAATAACTTGTAAATGTGTATCAAAGTTTTAAGAAAACTCATATTCTTTAAATGAGAAATTATTTTTAGTCTTACTGAGATAATAATCTCATCCATAAACATATTACAAAGATATCCACTAAGATATTATTTCTAACAGAAAATATAATGAAAAGGATTGAAAAGTTCAATAAGAGAATATTGGAAATACTGATTATGTTTTATCCATCCATACCCCTGGAATATGTAGCAGGAAGTCTTTAAAGGCAATGGGGAAAAGATAAGACATAGAGTCAAATAAAAAGGAAAAATATACTACTTAAACACACACACACACCCCTAACAAGGAAAACAACAAGGGTAATAATAACTCCTGTGGCAGGATTGCAGATTAATCCTAGTATACACTAGATGTATTCTCATTATCCTCAATTTATTCTCCTGTCACTTCGGTAGTTGAACAGGGACTGTATTTTCTACACTCCCCCCATTTGCCAGTTTGTAAGTAAGATGCTCAGTCTTTCCGATTTCACCCTCTCTGCTGGTCCTCTTTAAGGCGGTGTCTGAGAGGAGGAGGAGGTCGTACATCTTTCATGATACGTGGGAAGGGAGGGGACAGGGTATTTGGCTCACGCAGTGCTCTCCACGGCTCGGCACTGGCTCATCTCTGCTGCTTCTGGAACAGAATGATGACCACTAGGCATGTTGTGGTTTTATCCCTGGGTGTTCAGGATGAATTTGGCTAACCACATACATGGGGAAGTGAACTCTTCCCAGAGTTTCACATTAGAAGCAGAGCTGAAGACATTTGCCTTCGACATCCTCTTCTTCAAAAACCCAGGATGGTAAGGGAAGGATTTACTCCCGTAATCTTCCTGTCTGACTGTATCTCTCTTTATATAAAATTCTATGAACAACTCTTAAGGCCTGCTATTTGATGTCATAAACGAAGAAATAAAGACATGAAAGAAATATTTTCTCTTGTCAAAGCTTTCCCTTCAGTAACTTGATTGCAATGCCCTATTTAGATGTCAAAACCCTAATATTAAGTCTCTTTTTTCTTTTACATTCTTAATAAATCAATTCTAATTCTCCTTCAGGCAGGAGGAAGCCATATTTTGATTAGATAATGCTCCTTCTCTTTGAAAAAGCAAAAAGGGAAAAATATTTTTTAGTGTTAAAGCTGTTACACCAATAACAAGCCATCATAAATCAGATGTGTTCTAGGCACTTTCTTTCAGTTACATAATTTTATCCTCAAAGAGTCCATTGATCTGGGTCCTATTAGAATCTTCATTTTTATTAGCCTTTTGGGGACTAAATAAATTCCCCAAGGTGAATGACAGAGCTATTAAGTGTAAAACATGTGTTTGTCCTACTGTAACTGATTCATTTCACGTAATACAATGTCCTCCAGGTCCATTCATACTGTAGAAAATGTTAAGATTTCCTCCTATTTAAAGACTGAATAATATTCATTTTATGTGTATACCACATTTTCCTTATCTATTCACCTGTGGGTAGAATTTTTTCTTGTTTCCATATCTTGGCTGCTGTGGATAAGGCTGCAATAAGCATGAGTGTGCAGATATCTCTTCAAGATTCTGATTTCAGTTATTTTGGATATGTACTTTGGAGTGGCATTGCTGGATCATATAGTAGTTCTATTTTTAATTTTTTAGTAATGTCTGTAATGGTTAGATACAGTGGCCACACCATTTTACAGCCCCATCAACACTGCACAAGGGTTTCAATTTCTCCACATCTCTGTCATCATTTATTATGCTTAATTTTTCTGATAATAGTCTTTCTAATAGATACAGGGCGATATCTCTTGTGGTTTTGATTTGCATTTCCCTGATGATTAGTGATACTGAGCACTTTTTTCATATACGTGTTGGTCATTTGTATGTCTTTGCAGAAGTATCTATTCAAGTCTAAACTACCAAGTTATGTACATTAAATATGTACAGCTTTTTGTATATCAATTATATCACAATAAAATTGCAAAAAAACAGTTTAAAAAAAGACTTTAAAAGAATGCATATGTAAATAAAAATAAAATGGGATCCAAACATTTAACTTTGAAGAACAGAGATTTTGGTAATTTGCATTTTTCTCCTTTATTCTTTTCTGAGTTCCCTAACAGTCACCAAGAAAAAATAATATATAGTGAAAAGACTTTTCTGAGTCTTCAAAATATTCAATTTTGTTACTATATATTAAATTTCAAGAGATACTGTTTGGCACAAATCATTGTTCATATTTACAATTATTTTAAAGGTTATCAATAAGTAAAAATATCTGATTGAAAAATTTGATTATGGCTAAGATTTTTAAGGAATTTTGCCAAATCAGTTTGGAGGAAGCCTACTTAAATTTTTCATCAGAAGAGCATAAGCTTGTTTGTCTCACCTCAGAACAGCAGAATTTAGCATTCTCTTTTTACTTTAGCTAATTATGGAAAGGTATATTATTATTAATATGAATATATTTCTTTTAAGCTGAATATGAATCAGGTTTAATGTTAAATTGCATATTAAAGACATTAACTCTTTTCTGAACTCTCATAAAGCTCTCTTTTTTACCTCATTGTCTTTCAATTTAGAGTTTTTAATTATATTAACATTCCTTGTGCTTTTATAATAAGAAAAAAAAAACTTAAAAAATATCTAAGTTATGTCCCTACAGGACTTTGCAAAGCATCTCCCTTAAATAGTATTGATCAGCATGTTCATAGCTGCTACCATTTACTTATGATCTCTTTGAAATTATCTTCATGCAGACTTTCATTGTATAAACTAAAAGAAATAGGATATGGAAGAATATAAGAAATGATTAGCTCAAAAAGGAGGTACTTTGGATAACTGATATGTCTTTTAGTTATTTTAAATCTTACTCATAGAGAAGTATTTTATTTCAACTCTTTTAAGAGTCAAACTTGCAGTTTTTAAAGCATAAGTTATTGTTTAAAAATTCTCTTTTCTATATTAAACCTTTCAATCCACTAAATTGGTGATTGTATCACAACATTTTATTAATTAAATTAAAGTTTCAGTTGTGATTCATATAAATTCTAATCTAAGTGAAATCCTTAATTTATGCTAATTCTAAATCTTAAGGAAATTACAGTAAATTTTCTAAATTGCAAAAGACTAAAAATTCGGAATTAGACACCAGGGTTATTTTAATCAAACGTCCCACTTCATTTTGTCACTCCATGTGACTCATCACTTTCTCCAAAAATATTTTTGAACCCCTCCAAAATAACAATGTTGCTAATAAGTGGCATGAGCTGAGTACTTACTAAATGTAAGAAAATATTGTTAAGTATTCTTAATCTCCATGGCAGCCTCCTTCTCCCAGTCAGAGAACGTGCAGTAACATCTGAAGACTTCCTCATTCACCAGAGGTCTCTGCTGGGGCTTTTCATAGGCTCTGAACTTTGAATCTAAGAGAATACCACTGCAGAGGTCAGAAGTCCACCTCAGATGTCATTGGCCTAAACTCAGTGTCAACAGTGCTGTTATGCTTTCTGGAGGCTCTAGGGGAGATTCCAGTCCCTTGGCTTCCCCAGCTTCCAGGAGACAGCTGCATTCACTGGACAGCAGCCCCCTTCCTCCCTCTTCAGGGCCAACACTGCATTTCTCTGAACATTTTTCTCTGGTCACAACTCCCTCGGATTCTCTTCTTCTGCCTCCCTGGTCCACTTTTAAGATGGCTTGTGATTGCATTGGGTCCCCAGTGAGTGAAATTGGTGAGGAAAATTAAGAAGTACAAACTTTCAGTTATAAAATAAATGAGCCATGGGGATGAAATGTACAGCATGAGGAATATAGTCAATAATATCGTGACATCTTTATATGGTGACGGAAGGTAACTAGACTCATTGTGGTAATCGTTCTGTAATGTATAGAAGTACTGAATCATGATGTTGTACACCAGGAACTAACACAGTGCTGTAGGGTGATTATGGTTCAAAGACCACATAAATTCAGATGAAAAGAGATTAAATTTGTGGTTACCAAAGGCAGGGGGTGGGGGTAGGTGGAGGATAAAGAAGTACTAGGCATGAAGCGTACAACATCATTACGATAATTAACACTGCCGTATGCTCTATCGGAAAGTTGTGACGCAGGTAAATTCTAAGAGTTCTCACTGCAAGAAAAACTATCCTTTTTCCTTTTTCTTTTATGTCATGAGATGATGGATGTTCATTAAACTTACTGGGGTAATCATTTCACGACGTATGTAAGTCAAATCACTATGCTATACATGTTAACTTACTCAGTGTTGCATGCCAATTATATCTCAGTTAAACTGGAAGGAAAAAAATCTACATGGCAAATTTTATGTGGCACATATAATTATCATTCTCAATTTTCAGAGGCAGAAACAAAGACCCAGATATTAAACAACTGTTTCTTAGAAGCAAAACTGAAAAAATGAGACAGCTGATCCCTAAATCCAGCCAGTCTGAAGTTCAAGGCTTTTTCTGGTTTTCAAATTCTTTACAGTGACATAAATTCTCATGGTTTAACACTATGCCCTTTTCCATCCTGTTGGCTCTTCTACATGTTAGGTGCTCCAAGTAGAGGCACTAGTTTAAATCTGAGACAGGAATCAATGCTCTGAACAAGAAAGCTTTCCACATCCTTTGAATTTGATGTTGCATATCTTCTTCACTTTTTCATTCTCTTCTCCTGTCTTGGGTCTCTCTTTCTCTTGTCCTATTTGACTGATAGGCAGAACCAACTCTGTGAAAGCTGTTCAGGTAAACGGACAGATGAACCAGTAACAAGAAAAGTGCCATGACTAGATTTACATCAAAAATGACAGGAAACACTGACAAGAATACTTAGAAGCAGTCATTTGTATCTGATGGTAGTAAAAAATGATGAGAAAGAAACAATTCAGTAATCAAAATGCTGATTTTTTCTGACTGGACAGACTTTTAAAAGAGTACAATGATGAATTTCATCTTAGTCTTTCTACACAAATCTATCAAGTAAGTTGTTTCATTTGGATCCTTAAGCTCAATAAGGGACAGTAAGGTATACTGTTTAAGTATCAAGAGAAGCAATAATGTTTCCTAATTTGAAATTGGAATACAACTTGAATATAATAATAAAACTTTATAACTTATATGTTACTATATTATGGTTCAAAATTTTATTATTCAATTTGGCTTAAAGTTCCATTTTGATCTCAAGCCTCTTTTGACCTAAGATTGATACGTTTTGTCTCAGACTTCAGGGTGTGTTTCAATTATCATGCCCAAAGAGCTAGTGTCTACTGTTCTTCCCATTTATCATTTAGAAAATGGGGCTCTTATCATAAGAATGCCTAACATATATATTCTTCGGGGAATTAATTAATGTTATAAGGGAGTTAGAGCAGCATGTGACATACAGTAAACACAGTTTAAATATTGGACAGTATCTTCGTTACTACTGCTATTTTACTGCATGCAAGACAGTACAGTACGGCTATGGCAGAAATCACCTGTGCGCTTGGGACTTTGAACACTCAGGAGGCAAGGGGGACAGGGAAAGGGTACCACACAAAGAGGACAACATTTATTCCAATAGCAATTGTTGTCAATGCATTAAACTTAACTCGGAAGAGTTGGGGGCAGAAAATGTTTTTGGAATTTTTAGCTACCTCTATCATTTGTTGTCCAATCTGAAATTAGGAAACAAAATATGCTTGCAAAGGCATGTGGTTCCATTTAGCCTTCAATCAGGATATCTCAGTTACCCCCAGAGGAATAAAAACATACACTGTTGAAAAACAAATCACAACAATCAAAAGCAAAACAAAACAGAAATCCAAAAAAGAAAAACAACGTGTTCAAAAACCTTCCTTGTTCACAACCTACAGTCCATATGCTTCAGTCTATTGTGTCTTGATCTAAGAAGAGATGCAGAGCAGATGGCATGTTGGTGGTGAGCTTAGGAAAGCCAGTCTTCTGTTAAGAAAGATTGCTGCTGCCCGTATTTCTGATCTTCGCCACCCAATATTAATGTGCATCATGAATGCCAAGTGTGACAATAGGACCAAATGAATATTTGCGGTGCTCTAAATCTTGATGGCCATTTATCAACATAGTTACCCTATAAAAATTAGATCTTTTTTCATTGTTGATATTAAAATCCAGTATATCTAAAGCTTTTCCTACAGAAAAACCCCAAATTCCTCCAATGCTAAAATGAGAATTTTTATGTGCCCTAGAAGTCCATGGCCAAGGCACATTACTTATATTTTTATAAGTATATTTCTGTTTTTTTTTTTTTTCACTAATCATTCTGTTCTCAGTTCATGGTTGTGGCATATTGACTCACTATGCATCAGCTACTTGACCAATTTGTTTTTCCAAATATATCAGTTGTATCTATTTATCTATCTATGAATATATATACACATATGTATAATTCCTGTAAGATCACATTATCAACACTTCCAGTTTTGGTAATTATAAGCTATATAGGGGTAGGTAACAATCCCCAAACTCACCCAAAAATTTTGATAAGAGAAACTGCCCTTGATAGGCTGCTATCATTATTAGCACCTGTTAGAGGCAGACTTAATTAATTATTGAATAAGAAGGATTTAGGTAACTTCTCTTTTCTTATATGATATTTTGACCTGAGCAGCACTAAAAAACAGAGAATCTTGTTATCATTGAGGAATATGTTCAAATCTTAGATTTTTCATCTATTAATAGTTCTGTGCATTTGGAAAACTTTATGATTGTCATTTTTTTCGTAATTACTATAACATAATACTAACTGTATCATGGGTTTACTTTTAAAAATAAATGGAGCTATTTATTTAAAAATAAATGGTATATAAAATTTCTGATACAAGTTATCAGTATAATTAAAAGATATTAGCTTCTCCATTTTCTATTTTTCTTTCAAGTACTTCATGCTGCATCCCTCTCCAAGATTCATATTTACTTCATTTTCTATTTTCCAAACACACTAAGTCATATCAAAACAAAAAATAAGAGTTTTTGTCTGCAGAATATTCTCCATAAAAGTTCCCAGCAAACCATTATACTGTTCAGAATTTTATCCAAAAAAGTATAATTTTAATTAATTTTATCTAAAACTGTATAATTAAAAATCCAAAAAGTGATTTTAGAAATTTATATAATCAATTTTTATGAACTATTTTTTAAATAATTAGTTTAAGATGAAAGTCTGCAAAATTTCTCTGTAAGAAGACAGTTTTTGTGGATCATACACATCTCTTCCATGATAACTAAACTTTGCCATTGTAGCCTGAAAGTAGTCAGAGAGATTACATAAATAAATGGTGCAGTTGGGTTCCAATAAACCTTATTACAAATGGGCTAAAACAACACAAAGATACTACTACACATCTATAAGAACGGTACAAAGAAAAATTTTTTAAAACTGACAATATCAAACGCTGCTTTTGAAAAGAAACTGAAACTCATTAATTGCTAATGTATAACCAGTTGGGAAAACAGTCTGGCAGGTTCTTAGAGAGCTAAACATACTCTCAGCAGACAGTCCAGTAATAATACTCTTAGGTATTTACCTAATTGATTTGAAAAGGTATGTCCATATGCCTATAAATGTTTACAGCAGCTTTATTTATAATTGTTCAAAACTGGAGGCAACCAAGATTTCTTTCAATAGGTGGATGGATGAACAATTTGTGATACATTCACATAAGGGAATATTATTGAGGACTAGACAGAAGTAATCATGCCATGAAAAGACATGGGTGAACCATAAATCCATATTTTTAAATGACTGAAGCCATTCAAAAAAAGCTACATACTTTATAATTCCAATTATATGACTATCTAGAAAAGGTAAAACTATAGTGGCAGTAAAAAGGAGATTGGGAAGAGTTGAATAGGTAAAGCGCCTGTGATTTTTCAGAATGTGCGTCTGCAAATTCTTCACATGTCTGAGTTACACTCACTCCATCTCAATTCACATACAGTCTCTGAAGAGAGAATTCCTGATCACACTTTCTAAACAGGGTTTCTCCCACATTGTAGAATTTTTTTCTTCATAGAATTATCATAATCTGAACTTATGCTTGTACCTATTTTAAATTTGTTTTTGTCTCACTATGTAAGCTCCATTAGTGCAAAATCATTATCTACCAATTTCACTGTTCTTTTCCTCATATTTACCGCATATTTTAGAATTCAATCTTAAAGAAAAGTTGCAACAGTTGTATAGCAAATACCTGTATAGCCTTCATCTAAATGCACTATGTGTTAATACTTTGCAACACTTGCTTTTTTCTTTCTATGACACACACACACACACTTATATTATTAGAAATATTTGAGAGCAAATTATAGAAAACATTATTCTTTACCTTTTCAGTAAGTATCTCTTCAGAAGGTTATTCTCTGGTACAAAGAGGAATCCAGGACATTTAATATTGATACACTGTTATTTTCCCAATAATGGAATTTACAACAATTTTAATATTCCTTATCCAGAAATATCATATTTTACATTTTGCTGCCCTGTGTATTTATAGTTTCATTTACTTTAGAACTGTTATAAGTTGATGTTTTAAAAAGAAAACAATTCTTTTGTAGAATTATCTTTTCTGGGTTTATCAATTTTTCTATTTGATTAGATTCAGATTTTGCATTTTCAACAGGAATATCACATAATGGGTAATGTATTCTTACTGAATTGTGTTAAGGGACACTTGATACCAGTGTGTCCTATTACTGGTCATGGTAACTTTGATCATCACTTGTTTAAAATGATGTCTGCCAGCTTTCTCCAAGGTGGAGTTAACATTTTCTTGTTTGTAACTTATAAGTATGATGTGGTGAGATATCTTGAGGTGGTGTAAGCTCTGATCCAGCAGTTTTAGTCTCCATCATTTTTCTAGTTATATTACTGCTTCTAGTAATTTACTAATTAGCATTGTACTCTAAAGAAGAACACTCTCTCCTATTTGATCATATACTGAATCCATCTGAAATAATAATTTATGTTACTCCTGTGTCGGACGCATGTGAGCAAGTTGGTTTTTCAAAGAAGAAAGTAACAGGCAGCGTGAGAAAAATGGCAAAGAAATGATCTAAGTTATGCAGCCGGTATAAGCACAGAGAAACCTTGTAAAAGTGACAGAGAAAGTCCTGGCAGAGTAAATACTCAAGTTATTTGTTGAGTTAATTCTATTTGAGGAGAACTAAGGTGTTACAATTTTATGGAAACCAGAGAGAACAAGTTTTCAGGAAGTGTTTAGCTGGGCCAAATGTGAATGTTTTAAAGGTAAATGAAGCTATGAAATTAGCTGCTCTACTTATGAGGGTCACTGGTAACAAATGCAAAATTAGATAAGTGGGTTTGTAGGCATGAAAATATATTTAGGGGACCATTAGCAGAATTAGTAGTAAATAACATCAATTAAGTTTAGACCAATTTTCCAGGAGATATGGTAAACATTGAGAATGGTTGTGGCTAAAATAAGTAAAGTTTTTTTTTTTTTTTTTAAGAAAATAGGAACATGTGTAAGCAATTTCTGGGTGTCTGTAGAGACGATGTTCTGCAGGTGATGAAGAGCTAGAAGGGACGTGGACAAGTAGAGTTCTACAGATGTTAGGTGATAAATGAGTGATGTCTGGCACAGTCCTCTAATTACTTCAATCAAGTGGTGAGAGACTTGTAAAGAGTGCACTAAACTATATAAGGAAAAAGGCAGGGTATAATATATTTAAATAGTCCATTATAATTTATGCAATGTTTTCTTCCACCTATATAGTCATATTTAATTATCATAAATATCTAATGAAGGAGGTAATATATTTTTATTTTTTACCCTTCAACTAAATTTCTTGGAGTTACAAATCTTACCTTATAGACAAAGAAGACCCAGAACCTTAGTCCAATTGGAGGAGGTGAACTTGTGCATACGTTGGGGTAGGAGGTAAAATAATGGACAATTTAGTCTTTTAAATTGTATTCAATTTAAAACTGAAAAGCTGTCTAGTGATGAAAACGATTATAGAATGAGGATGCTATGTGATGAAAAGCACGAAGGCAGGGCCATGCACAGTATGTTTGATGGGCGGCACTGGGACGCTTCTAACTCTTTTCTGTGCTCCCAGGAGACTGGGTCTAGCTGTCTGTCACAGCCCTCCCAGCACTGCACCGCCATCCTCCCAGCTCCTCCTCCAGACTGCACTTGGCAAACAGGGGCTGTGTTTTCCTTCTCTTTATCTCTACTGCCTAACAGAGTTTTGTGCTAAAGGTATAGTTGCCGAATAGATGACAGGAGAAAGAGAGGAAGCTGAAAAAGTAATCTGAGGGAAGGGCAGATTTTCCAGCTTACAAAGTGATTATGTCAAAGAGTCACCAACTTCCCAGTTGTCTTGATTTAAAAGGAGGCATTCATTTTTAAGCTTTATAAATTAGATCCATGGCTTTAGAATATATTTCCATCAAAATGTAAGTAAATTGTTCAAAACTGTGTCCCTGCCTATCTTAGAGGATTTCAGTGGATTAACAAGGCTGATGAATTTAGCTCAGTTTTGCTAGAATTCATTAGTTATTGAACATGGGAAATGCCATTTTAAAAAAGACACCACATTAGAGTATATTAATGCAACTAATAATAGTCTTGGAGGGGAGGAATTATATTTTGCTTTCTAATCATTCTTTAGGGAAAAAAAAAAACAGGCTAGACTTAAAATATGGTGATTAAAGCGTATCATTCTTGCTTGTTCTTTTCCACAGTGTGTGTAGGGTGAAAGGGGGAGGTGCTGTAATGGAACTGAAACTAGAAAATTAACATTATGGTTAACCTCTCCATATAAAATAAGGCAGAGACTTCAATTCACTTGGAATTCCTGCCTTACATTTAAAATAAATTGCTAATTCACACCAAGGACCAGCATTTCATTCCATGTGATGGATAGTAAAAAGGATGGGTGGTTATTTTAAGCAAGAATACTTAGTCCTACCAGGTATGTTTTCTTATCACTTTTATGTGTTCCTGTGAAATGACAATGTGTGCTCTCCAAGGGCAAGGTATTCCAATGCGTCCAAATCAACACCAGCAGTTAAGAGTGCACTTAAGTACTGAAGAAGATTTAAGTAGCTATTTTGATTATGTTAAATATATGTAAAATCAATTACCTATTTATGATGAGAGAAAGGGAATGGCATTGTTAAATGAAGAGCTCGAGTGATTTTGTAATTTCCCTTTAATTAAGATAGTCAAGGTCCTCCTAACAATATATTTAACTTCAGGTGCCTTTGTTGTAGATTTAGAGATCAATGGGGGAAAAAAAACAGACATGTAACTGAAGAATAAGAAGGTACAGATGCAATTACAACTCCAAATAAGTGATCAAACTTCTTCAATTACAGAATATTGAGTAACTACTTAGTAACTCAAATGTTTCTAGAGTTATTTTCAGACATGCAGATATTAAAATTTCTGATAGTATAGTTCAAAGATTGTTTTAGCCCACTGCAACCAAAAATATGACTTTGAATTATTACCACAAATGGTAACCAGGGTGAGTCCTCTAGCTTAAGGCGGCAGGCAGAATTCTAAAGATGTTACCCCAAAATTCCCATCCCCTGGTTACTGAATCAAACATGAATCTAGGTACTGCTGTGTAGGCACTTTGCAGATGGAATCAAGGTTGCTAATTAGCTGATTTGAAATAGAAATATTATTCAGGGTAATCCACTCTGCTCAAAGAAATCACATGAGCACTTAAAGATGAGAAATGTAGCAGAGTTTGAGAAATTGGGAGGAAAAAGGAGGCAAATGAGAGAGTGATAGAAAGGTAAGATCCATTTGACGCTTGAGAAGGATTCACCTCACCATTGATGGCACTGACAAGGGTCAGGTATAAGAAAATGCAGGTGGCCTCCAGAAGCTGAAAATGACCCTTGGGCAGCAGGGAGAAAAGTCAATGGAGATCTCGGTTCTAGAGTTGCAAGGAACTGAATTCTACAAACAACCTGAATGACTCACTCCCTTTGAATCAGTAAGAAACAGAGCCTTACTGTTTCCTTAATTTCAGCCTTGTGACATTTGCTGAGTCCATTTGGACTTCTGACCTGCAGACATTGTAAGATAAATCTGTGCTCTAATCTGCTAAATTGCTAGTGATTTGTTATGGCGGCAACAGAAAACTAAAGCAGTTACTAATTTATTCTCACATGCAAGAAGTATATGACCTAGTGGAGAATTGTTTCACCATTAACAACTAGGGAATTACATATCCTTGGGGATGAATAAAGAGAAGCTAATGTTACAAGAAAGAGTCAATCATTTCTTAGGACAGATGCATAAACTGTAATTTGACCTCTATTAGATACATTCCTGTGTCAGGAAGTTCATTTCCTGCGAGATTATGTAATGTCCTTTTGAAAACCCACAAGTGATGTTCTCATATGCCATGAATCTTTACATCATTCTTTCTGGGCAACATTTACTAATTTCAAAATGTTTCCCAAAATTTTACTGTGTTTGGAGAAGAGATGAGGGGCCTGATGTCACTTACATTTTCTGACTTAACAAATTATGAAACTTTTCATCAACTGGTGGTTGCATTTATGAAAAATTTTTGGAGAATACAGTCTGTTACAGCCATCATAATAAATAGGGAGTAAAGGGAATTTTACTAATGTATTTTCATGTATATATGAGCCTTGTATATATGCTGGGAACAAAATTCTTGTAAGTGGAAACTTTTTAATTGCGTCTAACTGTTGTCTGTATGTCCTGTATTGCACAATTAGCATTTTAGCAATAGAGACCTGAGTTAGATCCTGAGCCCTGCCATGTTCCATTGAGTGACATTAGACAAGAAGGAGAACATTTCTTTCTAAGATGTAGTTTTCTCATTTGTAAAATGAAGAATGATAATGGTTCCTTCCCTGGGTTGTTAGAAGGATTAATTAAGCTAATGAGTATAAAGTGATTAGCACTATGCCTACTATGCAGTAAACTAAACAGTCAATATTGTTGGAAGAATAAATAGTAACAATCATCATCATCATTATCATCTGTTTTACAAAATCCCACTAACCTATGAAAGCTCCTTTTTTCCTACTGTTCTCTTACTATTATTCTATATACAGTATCATAATTTTATATATTCGTAAACACAGCAGAGATAGGCTTTTCGATTGGTTTCTTTTCATTTATTATATTGCTTTATATTCTTCATAAATTATTGATAAAACAATTTACCTCCACATTTCTAGTTGTTGCAAAGATGGGATAATTCTAATTATTTGTAGCAAAAAAAAAACTGTGATAAACATCATTGAACATATATAATTTTATAACTTTTGAAATTATACACTAAAGGTAAATTTCTAGTAGAATTTATGTCTTTAAAAATGTAATGCTTGAGTGTTTTCCCATCGGTAAGATGAATAATATTGCTAGATTCCTTTCTCAATTATGTGTCTTAATTTACATTGGTCTCTAAGTATTGGCTTTGTTCCTTTTAACTCAAATTTGTTCATTCTTTGCAATTCTCACATAATATTTATGTTATTATTCTTATTATAAACATTAGTGCACTTATAATTTTCTTACATATATAAAAATCTTTTTGTATACATAATACTTATGTACTCATTAACTTTTAAACTAATTATATCAGCAGTTTTTCCAAGTCTATTTTAATTTTTTCAATTACTTTTCACTCTCTACAGGTTTTACAGATTTATGTAATCCAATTAGTACATTTCTTCTCTGTGATTCCTTAATTATTTCAATGTTTAGATAATTATTACTGTCACAATACTAATCCAATAAAACCTCAATGTTATTTTCTGTTTGTTCTAAGATTACTTTGCATTTGTTAATATCACTATAAAAGTTCTAAGAGAACTTGTTTTGATGATGGAAATGTCCTATATCTGCATTATCCAATGCAGTAGTCATTAAACAAACATGACTATTAAACATTTGAGATGAGATTAAATAACCTTGTGTTGTAACCCTTGGGCTTAATAAGAATGTTTACAGTATGCAAAAAAATTTCTTTAAATATGTGATTTTTACTTTCCTGATACCAAAGACACAATTTATTTCCCCCTTTGGGCTAAGGAAAAACATGTTACACAGTGCTAGTTCCACCTAAAATTATACACTCTAAGTTTACATTAACTGATAAAATTCTAGATACCTCTACCATTTATTAGAACATCCAATATGGTTCTAATGGGCCTATAAGAGATGAGTGTTCTCTTTTATTTATGAGATATATACTAATTTATAATTATGAAAGAATGTATGCTTCGTAATTATGAATATATATTTGTTATGTGTATTTCCAGAAAAATGCAAAGACTTCATTAAAAAGAAAGGATTGTTCGGAAGTGAGTGTCGCATATAAAATCCAGCATGAAGGCGTCCCCAGTCCTTTATATTGCAAGCAGGTAAGACAGAAAAATGTTCCCATATGAGAGCAATGTGCATATCCAATCTTTTATCCCAGGAAATGAAACCTCTAAATGACCCTACTAATTATAATGAACCAAAAATCAGACACAGCAAAATGAACACTAAATGAGGAAGGAAATCCGATCTTTAAAACTAACAATTCCCCTGCTTCTACCCTTGCCTTTAACCAAGAGAGTCTCAGTGTTCCCCTCAGCTTGGCTAAGCTTTCGACAAGCTTCTTTTTGAATCTAGGAGCCTGATCTCCTTTTTCCATAGCATTTACTTTAGAAAACCTATCGTTGTGAATTCTTTCTCTGCCACTCTGAGATACTAATCAATGAAAAGCCTGTTGGCAGATTTACAACCCCTAAAAGTCTTTCTCAAGGATCTAGGAGCCATCCCTTTTAAATGTAACTTTCAAGTAAGATAGTGCCCCCATCTTTCACTTTCTGTGGGAGGGTAGGAGCCTAACTTCTCACTTTAGTGGGCACCTTACTCCAAGATGTTAAACTATCTCCTGTCATGAAGATGTGAGAATGGTAACTTTTCCTTTGGGTAAGGACAATTAGCAAACAGGTGGACTGTGATTTCCCCACCCTCATCCTTGACCCACAACACCACATCTTAAAAACTATCCAGCCCTTTATTTTAGTGGAGTTAAGCTCAGATTGAGTTCTGAAGTCTCTCCTCTATTGTTTTGAATAAAGTCTTCCTTGCCTGTTGCTATAGACTGAAAGTTTGTGTCCCCTACACTCTAAATTAATTGGTTGAAACTTAAACCCCAATGAGATGGTATTTAGAAGTGGGGTCTTTGAGAAATGATTAGATCAGTGGATATAGTGTCTTGGTAAAAGAGGCCCCAGAGAGCTCTCTCCCCTCTGTAGCCACGTGAGGACACAGTTTGAAGTCGGTCATCTATGAACCAAGGAGTGGGCCCTCACTAGGCATTGAATCTGCCAGCACCTTAATCTTAGACTTCCCAACCTCTATAATTGTAAGAAATGCATTTCTTTCGTTTGTAAGCCACTCAGTCTATGGTAGTTTATTATCAGAGCCTAAACAGACTAAGACACCTGTTTAATTATTCCAGTAAGTTTTTGTTTTGAAACTTCTTCCAATCTGCTTTTAATACACAGGCAGCGTGGTCACTCTGAAACCTAAATCAGATCATGCCTCTCCTCTACTCAGTGCCTACAGTCTTCCCTCTCATTCAGAGTGAAAGCCAAAGTCTGTGTAAGGCCCCAAAGGCCCCCTGCAGCTCCTGTTTCTAAACTCATAAACTCTCTACCTTGGTCATTGCCTTCTCCACCATACGTGCAATTCTGTATGGAGGAACCTCGGAGTCACCCTTGAGAACCCCTTTCACTGAACTCCCAATATCTAGTCATTCATCAAATACTGTCACGTTTACTTCCTGATACACTCAAAGCTGCCCTTGCTCCTTTCCCTCACTGTTGTCCTTCTGTACAAGCCATGTAAGTCCCTGCCGGAGTGACTGCTGTAGCCATCCAACTCTCTCTTAGGCTGCTAGCTACTGATGCTGCTCTGTGCTCTTCACTGTTAACAGGGTGCAGAGGCAGCAGGGATGAACTTTTGCAAATAGATACCTGGTTATGTCACACTCATATGTAAACTCCTTTGGTAGCCTTCCTTTGCTATTTTGATAATTCTTACATTGTAGAAAATGACCTAAACTATCAACTTGTACCACCTGACCTCTGATCACCCACCTCCTCTCCTACTTTTTTGTTCTGCCTCCAGCTCATCTCAAGGCCCTTATTGTCAATGGAACTCTATCCCTTCCCCTACACCTACCTTCAAACATGCACACACACTCCAGTGCAGCACCTTAACTGGGAAATTTCTAATTCTCTCTCTTTTCTCAGCTCAGATATAACTTCCCCATAAACATCACTCCCAGTCCCTCTTTACCAGGTCAGTCCCATCTGCTGTTTGTTTCCACAATCCCCATCTTTCACAGTATGTTTTTCCTATCACTTATCACATATAGCAATAATACATTTTGTGATGACTTAATATCTATTTCTCTTATTAGACTATAAACATCTGGAGAAGAGAAATTGTGTCTGTTTTGCTAACTATTTTATCCTACAGTAGGCTCTCCAAGATCTATTAAATAAATGCATCTATACTAATTTGTATCAAAAACTTAAAATTTCTACTAAGAAGCCTGAAATCTATTCTCAATCACTTTGTGTGTGTGTGTGTGTGTGTGTGTGTGTGTGTGTGTTTAACCCCTTACTCTACTGCACTGCTTCTCCTTTATAGGGGGGTCTACATGATAACAAGACTATGTGGAAATCTGTAGGAAGTGTCACCTCTGGCTCCCTTTGTTCTCCACTTGAAACTGGAGAAATCCCTTAATCTCTCAAGTTCTTGGTAACTGACCTAATCAAACTGGTGGTTGTTAAGACAGACTTCATTCATCTCTGGGAGACTACTTTAAGTATAGCAGGACCACCACTTGAAGATAAGGAACATTTCTGCTATTTTTAGGCTCTGTTGTAGCACAGATATTACAGTTGTCCTTTTTGCTTATGGTCCCTGACATGCACACCCGCATTGGAAAACATAACCTAGAAAGAGTGGGAAGTGAGCCTTAAGCTTTGACCTGTCTTTCTGTTTTTTCTAACAGAGAGCTATATTTACATTTTAGCAAATCACCACTTTGTTTTTACAAAAAAAAAAAAAAAAGATCACTCTAATGGGCCTCTTTGTTATTCAACGATAAATTGAAGATTCTATTATGAAAAGCAGAGCTTCAAGACAATAGATACTTAAACTGCTGTGCATAATAAATGGTTGTCTTTATTGCAGAATGATTTTTATCTTTGCAATTCACGAATCCTTTATCAAAAGTTACCCAGAGGAAAGTTGAAGTACCCCCTGGACAACGGCAAAAATGAAAAAGGAGTCACCTCATGCCAGACAAGAATACAAAGGGGAACATACTTGTGTGAAACTCAACTTACCTAAAAGGTTATCCTGGTTGTAGTGGGCAGGAAGTATGAGCAGAAGATGGTCAAATTAAACAAATGACTAAGGGATTATTATAAAACAAAATTCAACTGAGTAGATTTTAAAGATCTTACTGGCTTTAGTCAACAATTGATCATCCCATCAAGCAGAGAGAAAGGAGGTCTGAAAAGCCGTACAAAATGAAAGACTTAGAGGCAGAAGCAGGCAGGACAAAGAAATTACTAGTAAAGAGTGGATTGTTTCAGGCAAGGTCATCTTTGAGGGGACTGTTAGGTAGAGTACTTCACTAGTGCTCGCCAGGCAATTCCAGACTGACTGGTTTAAGATTCTACTCCAGGGAGAGGTTGAAATTTTAAGTTAGGTATAAAGTCTTGGTTTGGTAATGTGGGCTTAGCATAAGTGACTCCATTTTGAGCCTGTTGTCTCTTTTTTTTTTTTTTTTAAACAGGATAAAAATTTTCCCTCCCTGAGGAGAATAAACACTCCAAATTCCATCCTGAAAGGAAAAGGTCCAAGGATGGTGTTAGGGGCTAAATTACGTCCCTCCCAAAGTCAGACTAAAGCCCTAACCCCCAGTGTGATGGTGTCTGGAGAGATAACTTGGTTTAGAGGAGGTCATAAGGATGGGGCTTTTGTGATGAGATTAGCATTGTCACCAAAGAGACACCAAAGAACTTCTCTCTTTCTCTCCCCACCATATGAGGACAAGTGAGGAGGCGGCAGTCTACAGCCAGAAGACAGCTTTCACCAGAAACCACCCACACTGATACCTTGATTTGGTACTTCCAACCTCCAGAACTGTGAGAAAATACATATTTGTTGTTTCAGCCATCCATTCTATGGTACTTTGTTACGGCAGCCTGAGTGGACTGACAAATGGATTGTGAGGTTTAAATTGGGGGACTTGACTCCATAAAGAAGATAATGAAAAATCTCACCATTCAGAGGACTAAGAAAAACTCTTCTAGGTACCAGATATAAGAGAGATACAGAACTAGTAGGGAGAGAAACTTTACCAAAGGAGTATAAATATGTGAGAGACAGTCTGTGTGTATGTATATATATGTGTGTGTATGGTATTGTGGTTCATTTGTGTTATAATATAAGCCTTTGTAACGTCCCATTAAATGTGACCAATTTTACAGATGTTGTCGGGAAATAAATGCTGTGTTCATTTCTAAACTTACTGTGAAAAATCAGCATCCTGGAAAGCCAGGAGAGGGGCAAGGCATGACGCAATCTGCAAAGGTGTTCAGAAGCTGGCTGAGGTAGCATGCAAGTCTCAGGTCAATTCATGTTGCAGATGATCATTCATCCTGAACTTATTGACAAACATAAGATGTAACAGGAAAAGGACTAGGTTTACTATTGACAGGTGAAATGAGGTAAGAAGGGTGATATCTGAAAGCTGAAGAAGCCCAGAATTTCTGGAACAACAGATAATGATCTAATTTTTTTCCACTCTATCAGGCATCCTATCTGTGAAGAAGGAGAATCAACCTGTCCTTGGCATTGCTCCCTGCCCAAGATCATGAACTTCCCAGTCTGACTTTCCTTGGTTTGATCTATAACACTGCAACTTACAAAATTTTAACAACAGTGTTTTTTTTTTTTGTCCCTGCTGATAGCATTTTATTTCTTAGTCAAATGAAATGTTAAAAATAGATAACTACGGAATAACAAGTTCACAGTTTCAAAAGATTATTTTGAGCTGTAATAACCGGCTAGGGAGGAAAATTGCCTGACACCGTATTAATACAAATCCAATGACAGTGCCATCCCATGAATACTTAGAATACATAATATGTAAACATAGAGTAAATAAATAGAAAGTGTGCAGTCAGAATTACTGAATTATTCAAGAAAATGGCAATATTGTGTGAAGAACTTTTGGAAACAACACTGAATTTTGCAAGGAAATGTTCATTCAATTCTTGCATTTATCCGAAAATAACAAACAAACAAACAATAGGCAACTGTCATGAAGCCATAAAGTATACTTCTCACTCCAAACACTTTTATTTGGCCAATGGAACATTTGGAGTAAGAGTCTTATTTTAATTCTACTTCTGACAGTTCATTTCTCTCTTACTAGCGAGAATAAACAGAATTTGTCAAAACTGCTGGACTGCTTCCATGCCTTTAAGGCCATGTCTAGAAGAACAATTGCTAATGTAATTCAAGCAAGAAAAAGATCTTTAGTCAACTTAGACATATTCCCATAATACATTAATTTAGACATAGCTATAAAAGAGATTTTCAAGCCTGACATCCCAATATGGATCAATACCATTATCATATTTGTGACTAATAAAATTTTCTCACCAAGTTATATGACCCACAAGAATTTAAATAAATTAACATCACAAGTAATGATAAATTCAGAAAAGAATATCTAGATTATAGGCAAAAGAAACTTCATGTATTTATTTGCATTTTAAATAACCAATAAGACACTTGACATTATATATCTATTTTTCAATTATAAAAGGACATTTAACCAGAAGGTCACCATTACTTATACTTACTGAAGCAGTTTGATAAAAGAAAGAGAAATGTATAAATGTAAAACTGGCTACATTTAATTCTGCCTCTGTTTTAAAAGGGAAAAAATACAACATTCATAACACACTGAGATTTCTGTATAGTATTCCCAAGTTAATATCATATTAGAGCAACAAAATAAAATTTTAAAACAGTGGCCTTAAAAAATGTATTAAAATTATAAAATAATGTGATAAAAACAGAAAGAAATTAATTTGGTTTTATCTGAGTAATAGAGGATTCTGGCTTGGGTAGGGAAGCTTCTGACATGATGCAATTAAGTTAAAATTTAAGGAGTTAAGTCAAACCACTCAATATGATCTGTGAGAAAGGAATTGAGTTTAGCATCGCTAATGCCTTACATGTGATAGATAAAGTGCACTGCAATTTCTCCCTGTAATAATAACCACAACTCATTGGGAAAATGTTAACTCTACTTTATAGATGAACACAATAAATGTTAGAGAGGTATTCCATGCCAAGGCCATATACATTACAAGAGATAATGTCAGGTTTGTCAACATAGATTTATCCTCAAATTTCACTTGTGTTGTCATACATCATACTGTGTTCAACAGTGGGCATTTAAAAACAGTATCTGCCTATTCTATGTCTGTTTTATTGTGCCCTAATTACTTTAAGACTAGTAACTTTTTGAGAATACAGACTTCATTTTGTGCTTTATTCAATTGTTCATACCAAGCAAGATTCTGGGCTCAGAATACAAATGGCTCAACAAATGTGTGCTGAGAAAAAATTTAGAGGAAGTGTAGCTTAAGGAAAACATTGAGCAATAGAAACTTTTATATTAAGAATGTACAGAACAGCTTTGATCAAACAGAGCATGTAAGTAAATGTGTTCATGAACTTTATGCATTTGCAAAGAATAGTACAATGATGCAAAAAAGGTTTTGAAGAAAATAAATGGGATTGTTTTAATAGGCAACCGTGAACCTTTGTGAAATTTATAAAGAAATTTGACATATTTATGTTTTCTTCTATCTATAGTAAGTATACTGTACAAAGTTATTGCCATGTGATCAAGTGAGAGCAGAGTGACATAATCTCACCTCTTCTTTGAGTCTGAACTAAGTCTAAATTGATACACTACAAACAGAGCAGTGAAGAAGAAAGTTGAAAGTCAGAAGGACTGCAGAAGGGACAACATTTGGAGAGAAAAAAATAGGCACTTTTGCAGACTTACAGTGAGCCTGCGAGTGATCCAACCACTAGGAAGCAAATCACACAGAATGGGAGAAAATACGTGCAAATCACATGTCTGATAGGTGATTAATATGTGGTATTTATAAAGAACTCCTAAAACTCAACAACGATAAAAAGTCCAATTAAAAATGGGCAAGCAACTTGAATAGAATACAATGGTCAATAAGCACATAAAAAGTATCCCACTATCACCAATCATTAGGGAAACGCAATAAAACCACAATGAGATACCACTTCACAGCCATTAGAACAGTTATTAGAAAAAAAGTCAGAAAAAAGGTGTTGGCAAGGATGTACAGAAATTGTAACTCTTGTGCTTTCCTGGTGGGAATGTCAATGTTGAGCTGCTGTAGAAATCAGTATGGTGTTTCCTCAAAAAATTAAATACAGAATTACAATATGATTCAATAATTCTACTCCTGTTTACAGACTCAAAAGATTTGAAGGCAAGGGTTTGAACAGGTATATGTACACCAATGTTCACAGCAGCACTTTTCACAAAAGGAAATAAGTGGAAACAATACTAACATCCATTGACTATAAATTAATAAATAAAATGTGGTATAAACCACATTTATAATAAATGATATTATTAAAATGGCTAATTTTATGTTATATATATTACCACAATTTAAACAAAAGCAAATCACGTCTTTCATAAATATAAAAAAAAATGGCTTTCAGTGAGTTACCATTTAATTAAAAGAATCTCCAATTATTTGGCTTTGCCAAGTACAAACCTTTAGCAAATACTACCTACTTTCTTTCTTCCCTCTATTCCTACCTTTTATTCTGGCTTTCTGAAATGAAACTGCACGTTCACAAAGAAGCATACACACACACACACAAAATATTTGAGTCTTTTGAAAGCTAATAAACATATTTAATACAGATAATGACACAAAATTTTATAATAGACTAGTAGAATTTACCCAGAAAAAACATTTATATTTGGTTACAGCAAGCAAACAAAGATGAAACACATGAAAGCTTCAACCTACAGTTCCTCACTTAGGAAGTAAAAAGAAACAAACAAAATACCATCAAAAATGATCAAACAACAATAGTAAAACTAATCCAAAATGTCAGGCAGATTTAGCACTTCTGTAAGTTTTTCCCCTGAGTGAAATCGTATTTTACTCTCCAAAGAGACTATTTTGGGGAGAGGAGAAGTTGCATTATTTTGTGTCTTTGTTTATATATTTGATAAAAATAAAGACATACACATAAAGCATATGTAGGAAAGCAGAATTTACCACCCCCAAAAGTCTCTGGCACGTGGATGATTTTGAGCTGAAAATAATCAAGGCCCAAAAGACTCAAAGAAATTCTGAGTTCCTCTTAGCTGCCTAAAACAATCTAGATACAGTTCCCAGAACAGAGCTATCACCAAAGAGATCTGCGAAGAATATGGCTAGGTGTGGTGGGGGAGACCTAGAGCCTAGAGAGCAGAGTTTACTCTGTGTCCCATGTCTCTGTAGGGCCCAACAAATATTTGTTTACACACCGTTTGCTTTCCTATCTCCGTATCAATTGCCTTCCTCCCCTTTGAATTCCCAAACCACTACCCTCAACATCCTCTTTTGTTTTTAGCTAGACATGGTATTTAAGGTGAGGCTTTCAGCCATTTTGGTGAGTTACTCAGTTCCACTGGGTCTCTCCCACATGTTATTAAACTTTTGATTTTCTCCTGTAAATCTATCTCATGTCAATTTAATTCTTAGACCAGCCAGAAGAACCCAAAAGAAGAGAGGAAAACATTTTCTCCTGACACATACTGCATACTCTTGTGAGACAGTCACTGCAATCAAGATAATGAGCATATCTAACAGCCCAAAATGTTTCCTCTTGACCCAATGTAATCTCTCCCTTCCGCCCATCCAACACTTACTCCTCACCCCCAGGCAACCACAGATCTCCTTCTGTAATTTGAGCTTAATTTGCTTTTTCTGGAATTGTATATCAGTAGAATCAGTGAGTATACATTCTCTTTTTATCTGACTTCTCTTATTCAGTGTAATTATTTTGACATCCATCAATCCAGAGGCATGTATCAATAGTTCATTACTATTTGGGGCAGAGTAGTGTCTCATTGTATGTATATACCTCTATTTGTTCTTTCAATCACCTGTTGATGAACATTAGGACTGTTTTCAGCTTAAGGCTGTAACAAAGGGAGCAACTGTGAACATTTATTTGCAAGTCTTTGTATAGTTATACGCTTTCTTTTCTCTAAGATAAATATCTAGAAGTGGAACCTTTGCTTCATATGGTAGGCATATTTTTAACTTTATAATTAATCACTAAAACGTTTTCCAAAGTGATTGTATCATTTTATAGTCTCATTAAAATGAGTGAGAATTCCAGTTCCTCCTCCTCTCCAGACACTTGGTATGATCAGTCCTTTTTATTTTAGCTGTTCTAATAGTGATATTTTCTTGTGGTTTTAATTTCATTTCCCTTATGACTAATTATATTAACCATATTTTCAACTGCTTATTTGCACTATATTTTTGCTATTTTCTTTGGTGATGTGTCTTTTCAAATATTTTGACCATTTTTATCATGTTGCTTATTTTTTTATTGTTAACATTTGAGAGTCCTTTATATGTTAATGATGCAAGTCTTGTCCTCTCGTTCTTCAATAATGACTTTTGATTAGTAAACATCTTTAATATTAATGAATCCAAGATCACAAAAATTATTTCTTTCATTTTCTTCTGAAAATTTTATAGTTTTTGGTTTTCCATTTAGGTCTATTTTTAATAAACTTTTATATAAAGTGTGAGGTGTCTTTCAGAGAATTTTTTTTTCATACACGCATTCCATAATTCTAGCAATATTTGTTGAAAATAAAACTATCTTATCTCCACTTTGTCAAAAATCAGCTTTCCATATGTATATTTATCTTTTCCTGGACTATATCTTTTACATAAGTCTACTTACTTCTCTTTATAATAAAACCACATTGCCTTGATTACTGTAGCTTTATGATGTCTTGAAATCAGGGAGCTTTTACCTTGAAATCAGATAGCTTTCTAGTTCTACAACTTTGTTATTTTTTTCAAGTTGATTTCACTATTCTATATCCTTTGCATTTCCACATCAATTTTTGTAATAACCTTGTCAAGTTCCACAAGAAAGCTTGTCAGAATTTTTGTGTGTGTTTGGTAAAAAAAAATTTAAAAATAAATTAATTAATTAATTAATTATATGTGTGTGTGTATGTATGTATGTGTATATATATGTATGTATAAAACATTAAATATATTATCTTAACAATTTTGAACTATATAGTTTAGTAATGTTAAATATATTCACATTGTTGTGCAACTGATACCTAAAACTTTTTCATTTTGCAAAACCGCAACTCTATAACCAGTAAACACAAATTGTTCGTCCTGCCCTCCACCAACTTTTGGCAACCACATTTTTCCTATTTTTATAATTCTGACTACTTCAGATACTTTGAATGAGTAGCATTATACAGTATTTGACCTTTTATGACCAGTTTATTTCACTTAGCATTAATGTCTTCAAGATTTTTTCATGTTGTAGCACGTGACAGGATTTTCTTCTTTTTAAGGTTGTATAACAGTCTATTTTATGTATATACCACATTTTCTTTGTCTATTCATCCATTAGTGGACACTTGAATTGCTTCTACCTCTTGGCTATTGTGAATAATACTGCAATGAACATAGGTATGCGAATAATCCTTCGAGATCCTGCTTTGAATTATTTTGGAAATACACCTAAAGGTGAAATTGCCAGATCATGTGGTAATCTGATTTTTAATTTTTTTGAGAAATTGATACCTTTTCCAGGATTTGTGGCTGCACAATTTTAGATTCTCATCAATAATGCAAAAGGTTTCCAGTTTCTTTACATCCTCACCAAATGCTTATTTTCTCTTCTTTTGATAGTATTTCTTCTAATGGGTTTGAGGTGAGATCTCACTGTGTTTTTAATTTGCACTTCTCCTGTGATTAGTAATGTTGAGCATTTTTCATATGCTTGGTGGGCAGCCTGCTAGGATTTTGATTGGGATTTGCTGTAGCTATATAAAGTTTGGGGGAGAACTGATACCTTAACCATATCTTCAGCCTCATGAACGGAGTTACATTTATTTAGGCTGTCTTTAATTTCTCTCAGTTTTGTATTTTTGTACTTTTGAATGTACAGGTTTAGCACATCTTTCATCATATTTATCCCTAAACATTTTATATATTTGCTCTTGTTGTAAATGGTAGTTTTGGACTGTTTCTTAGTACCATATAGAAAACACTGATTATTTTTATTATGATATTACTACTTTGCTAAATTGACTTAATAGTTGTCATGTTTTGTTTCTTTTTTAAGAGTCCATTGGGTTTTTGTATTGATATTCAGGTAGTCTCTGAATAACAATTGTATATTTTTCTTCTTTCTAGTCAGTATGGCTTTTTTTTTTTTTTATTGCAGCAGGTACCATTTTAGTACAATATTGACTAAAAGTGTAAAGAGAGAAAATTCTTGTGTTCCTCCTGATCTTAGAGAGTAGGAAGTATTTCACTCTTCAGTGGTCATTAGCTATATGGTTTTCATTTGTACAGTTTATCAAGATGACAGTATAGTCTTCTATGTTTAGGTTGTTGATATTTTATAGGAAGAATGGATGTTGAATTTTTTTTTTTCTGTGATTCTTGAAATTATCACATGGTTTTCAATGTTTAGTTTGTTAACATGGTAAATTATATTGATTGATTTTGATTATTAAACCAACTTTTCATTCCTGAGATAAATTCTACTTGCAATGATATATTATATTTTATATTATTAGATTAAACTTGTTAAAGTATTGTTTGTATTATTTGAATCTGTATTTATCTGGGATAATAATAATTTGTTATCTTCTAGTCTAATTTATTTCTATGATTTTTGTTATCAGGGTAATGTAGGCCTTATAAAATTAACTGAGAAATACTTAATTTTCTGCAAATTTTTGAAAGATTATGTATAGAATTGGCATTATTATTTTTTCTTAACATTTTAAATAATTCATCATAATTTTAATAATAATCATTTACTATGGTCTTTAAACAGCGGAATACATAGGGATGCCATATCATTTACTTCTCATAGTAGAAATTTGTGTCTTCCTACCTTTTTTCTTGGTAGTTTAGCTAAAAGTTTATCAATGTGAGTGATCTTCTTAAAGATAGGAGTTTTGGGTTTGTTTTCCTTTTTTCAAATTTTGTTTTATTGATTTCTCATCTGATTTTTTTAATTTTCATTCTACTGTTTACTTAGTTACATTCACACTTTATTTTCTAGTTCTCTAAAGCATATGATATAAGACCTTGCATCTTTACATGCATTTCTCTTATAAATTTTGTGTTATAAAGTTCCATTAAAGCATGCTTTAGCAACAGCCAGCAAATGCTGATATATTGTGTTATTTTTCATTCAGTTCAACATATTTTCTAAATTGAACCATGGTTTATTGAGAACTGTACTACTATATTTTTAAAAAATATTTAGGGGGAATATCTAAAACAAAGCTATGTCTCTTAATTTTTAATTTAATCCCATGTGGAGACAGAATGAATTTTGTAGAATATTTAAATAGAATCATTTTAAATTTACTGAGATTAATTCTGTGACCCAAGATATATTTATTATATTTGTAAATATTCTATGTGCACTTCTAGAAAAAAAAGAGTATTTTTCTGCTGTGTTACAGAGTGTTTAATAAATGTCAATTAAGTCAATTTGTGTTATTCAGGCAATTTATGTCTTTATTGATTCCCTGTTTACTTGTTCTACCAATACTGGACACAAGGTATGGATATCTCTGGCAATAAATATGGAACTGTTTATTTTTTCTTACAGTTCTATTCATTTTTGCTTCATGTATTTTGAAGATCTGTTAATAGGTGCATAGACATTTAGAATTTTTAATTACTTTGACATCCCTTTTCATTATAAATACTTTTCTGTGTCCCTGGTAATACTCTGTTCTGAAATCTATTTTATCTAATATTAATAGAGTCACTCTAGCTTTCTTTTGTTAAATCATTTTTTTCCATGTTTCTACTTTTAATCTATTTATTTCTTTACATTTTAGGTGTGTGTTGAAGGCAACATAGAGTTTATTCTTGCTTGTTTGCCCAATCTGACAATCTCTCCCTTTTAATTATGGGTTTTGGAGCAATTATATTTAATTGTATTATTGATGTGGTTAAGTCTGTCATCTTGCTATTTTTTTCTATTTGTTCCAAATATTCCTTGTTCTTTTTTTCCCTCTTTTGGATTGAGTGTTTTTTATGATTCTGTTTTTTCCATTGTTGGTTTATTAGCTACAGTTTTTTTTTTGCTTTTTCATTTCAAGGAAGCTTTATATTTTATACTATCTTTAATTTATCAGATCCCACATGCAAATGATATTTTATCAGATGTATAGCATAAGAACATTCCAATAGAAGCATTGCATTTCCCTCTTTTCCCATTTTTATTCTATTGCTTCCATACATTTTATTTATACATATATATTAACCCCAACATTCATTATTATTTTTGTTTAAACAGTAATTCATTCTCTAAAGAGATTTAAATTATATGCATATAGCTAACAACTATACAACTTTTCCTACTTGGGGATCCATGTTTAGATTGGATATACTTTTTTTCTTTTTTTTTCTGAGTGAAGGATTTAATATTTTTTGTAGAGCAGGCCTAACAGTGATTGATCCTTTCAACTTTTATTTTTCTGAAAATATCATTTTTTGCTTTCATTTTAAAAGATATTACAGATGTCTTTAGAATTCTGTGTTGATAATTTTCTTTTTTCAGTATCTTAACAATATTGCTCCACTATCTGTTCAGTTACAAATGCTCCTGGCAAGAAATTTGCTTTCTTTCTTATCTTTGTCCCTCAGTCTGTAATGTGTTGTTTCAGTCAGGAGAGTGAATCTTATCACTATGACTCTATTTTGGCCAGATGCCCTCAAATAACTTTTATGGTTGAAAGGTTAATGAGGGTGGCCATTAGTATTTTGGATAGAAACAATTTAGACAGAATCTCTCTTTCTTGTAAAGAAATATCAAGACACAATAAAAGAAACGCCTTAGACTGCTCACAACAGATACCCCTGAACTCCAACAAATTAGTTCCTGAGCCTGCCTCCCACTTGGGCAACAGAAATCTACGTTGAGGCACCTTGCTCGAAGTACCCTGAGTCATAATGTTAATGCTGTACTTTCCAGTTTGTAAATTTCACATGCCTTTTTTCTCAGAACTCAGTGCACATATCTGTGGCAAGGCATTATCATTATTCTTGCTTTATAGTTTGAGTAATTAATGCTCATATTAATTAGATTTCTACCAGCTGACAGTGTTAAGTCTAGGACTAAAAGATTGAAAGCTCTGCCATACTTTCTTTTTATTTTTCTTTTCATAGTTATCTCTTTTGTGTGTGTGTGAGTGAATATTTAAAATCTACCCTTAGCAAATTTCAAGTATACAACACAGTATTATTAAAAGTCAGCATGCTGTGCATTAGATATCCAGAACTCATTCATCTTATAAAGTTTGTACCTTTTAATCACTGTCTCCCCCTTGCCCTACACTCCCAGCCCCTGGCAACCATCATTCTACTCTCTGCCTCTGTGAAGCTCTGCCATCCATTCTTAAGGGGTAAGCTCCATGTTAGATTCTGCAAAAGCACTCTAATATCAAAAGCACTTGATTTGGGGATATCCTTACAATTGAAAAAAAAATGCTTACTGAATACATGTATGAGCAGTTAAGGACACAGTAATGACTGGTTGAAAACTATGAAATTTCCAGTCAACTATAGCTATACCATTATCCTCTGGTTTTAACATTAGCAGAATTGCTAGGAACACAAAGATGATATTAATACAGATGTTTCCTTATGTAGACATTCATGCTGCCCGGATGCCTTTTTAAGCTTGAAGGACATTTTCACAGTTTACAAACAGCCTTCCTTTAAAAATAAACTACCTTGCTAACACCTTGCATACTAAGTTTATGCCTATGGCATTTTTAGAAGCAGAGTTACAAACCTCTGGGAATATAAATGTAATGGAAATCCTGACAGCTTTCTATCTTTAACTAAGAGAATGCTGTCAATGTTAGATGGCATTCTCCAGGTAATACTGATGAGGTCAGCTCTGTAGAGCAAACTAATTGCAAGATGTATTTCTGCTGACAAATTATAAACTGTGCTTACACATGCTATACAAATATAATGTAGTTCAGAGAACTAGATGGGCGCAGAACAATCAGTAAAAGTCATTACTTATATTGAATAAATTGAAAATTGCTGTTCCTAGCACTTTTCAGACTTCTGATGTGAAATACAGACAGTATTTCATATTTATCCCTGTGAAAATACAATCTTCTTTGTGACTCTCTTAAAACTCATTTATATCAAAATCAAACAATTTTCAGACTAGAAAATGTTAAATATAGTGTATAATTTTATCAATTGTAATCATTTTTCATTTAATTACAGAAGAGGAAATTATGTTTGCTTAAATGAAATTCACAAGGAGGACAAAAATATTCTGTTGAGCCTATTTGTTTCATAGTTTTCTCAAAAACTAAAATTTTATTTTTTCTTTTTTAGTTTGGTTTGGGATTTTTTGATAAAGTAAATGTGGATGTTTAGGTTTTTCATGATCTTTCCACTTCTTACTCAGTGATTTAGGCAAAAAAATCAGGGAAAAAAGATAGCAAAGGTGATCTATACATTTAAAATCTAAGTCTTGATTACTTGAGAATAAACAACACCATGGCACATTGCATTTCTCTATAACTATCCTAAATAATAGAAAGTTATCATAGGTTTATTACACTATAAATGTAGACTAGTTTACTCTTTATAGTTTTAAATGAGAAAGAACTGTCATCTTCTTTCAAGTATGTGGAATGGATTTTTTTGGTTACTATTCACTCTGTTCCCTCAATCTACTGCAATAACTTTCAAACTTTTTTGACCGTGAGTATGAAATTACTTTTACCATAAGTGCCAGTATACACTCTTGTATCTGGATGAAACAAAATTATCATATACAATTCTTATACTTCTGTGTGCAATATATTCTGTTATATACTACTTAATTTCATTCTATCTTTATTATTCTCATATTAAAAATACTATTTGTGATATGTTAAATCCATCTCACAACGTGAGACTTCACTTTTGAAAAGCAACGATCCATAAGTTATGTAGAACGATCCTTGCCAGGAATGCTCTGATATATGGAGAAAAGAGATAATAAGTTCTTTCTCTGAAGTAAATGAAAACTAAATCTATAATTTGCACCCATAAATACCTTAAACAAGAGTATATGAATCTACTAGGTAGCTCACAAATAGCGTTCATTCATTGTTTTTTTCCAGTGAAAAACCAAGGAGTTTGATACAAGAGTTTATTGGTTTTTTCCACAAATTTATTTGCATAGAATTTGTGTTTTATAATCCTTACACCATAATTTTCATACATTAATTTGACTTCTATTTCAAGAAGTGTGGCTAGAAAGGCTATCTTAATCAAATCCTCTCTTAAAAATAGCTGAAAATGTAGATTAGATGTTCAAATAAAAAAAAATCAAAGAGCTAATAACATGATAAACACCAGCCTAAAATCAAAGTAAAACAGTATCTCAGATGTTGAGCAGAGGAATTAAACTTGTTTGTTCTGTGAGCATTTGTCCAATTGATGAACTTCATCTTTGTATTTGAAAGAACTGTGTGCAGAGCACTAGAAGTGGGGAGATCAAAGTCAATATACAGGTCCATCTGAGCAAGAATTCTAATAGGCTGCTCTCTGACCCATAAAGTTAGGAGACAAAGGGCTACATTCACAGAATAAGAGGGAGGCAGTAATAAACCCACATCCTCCTTACTTTTAAAGGCTACAAGAAAGTCACAACATTGAGCAGTTCAAGCAAGGAAAATGGTTAGATAAAAAGATAAATAAACCATTAAGAAAACTTGCAGAGGACAAAAACATCCTACATGTAAAAAAGAAAATAACCAAAGTTAATAATTCATTTGATATGCTTATCTGCAGCTAATACATGGCTGAGCACCATTGGTTAAATAGAAAATGGGTAAGGAGAAATTATCCAGAATGTAGCTCAAAGATACCAGTGGAAGAAAACAATTTGGTTTGGTATCAAAAATTCAAGGTTCAATGCATTTTAGAAAATACTCCATTCACTGATTAACAGATTAAAGAAGAAAAAATATGATTTCCCAATAATTTAATAAATTGTTAATGTATTTGTTTAAGAAAATATTTGATTATACTTAAACATTCTTATTTGGGTGGAAAAAGAAGAAAATTTTTCTTAAAGTAATACAAGTGTCATGCACCAGGAGATGGTCTGCTCAGATTCTCCTTCAGGGTTGCACACATGACCCCAGTGGCTGGAAATGCTATCAGCAGATCACTCCAACCATCAGTTACCGAAGAGTCTGCTCTAGTGAAGAGAGCTACCTAACCCAAGGGAATACTCCTATCCAGAGTGATGGCAGTAGGGCTATAATACTCTGGACAGTGAGCCCCATATGAGACAATTTTAATAGGAGATGTCTTTCCAGGGATTCTGAGTCACACAAGCTTTCTTGGGGTCACATTGCAGGCTGATGTCCACCTGTGCTCAATGCTATTTCTGCCAACTCTCCTCACACATGTTGATAACTGAGAATATCCTGAATGCCAAACTTTGTCTCATGAATTGCTTCTAGGGAACCAACCTATGATAATAGTCTATCGAATGAAACTACAATCTATCTAATAAAACCACAACCTATAGTAAATATCATGCTATATGGCAAAACACAGAAAAAGTAATCTTCAAAAATTTGGTAAAAAGAAATATGCTGTTGGAGATTGTATTAATGGCCTTAATTCTTCATTCTTTACTTTTTCCAAAACTTTGCCACTGAGATACCAATCCCTTCCACTAAAAGGGTGAAATTTATTTCCCTACTCCTAGATCTCAGATGTGGCCATGTGACTTGTTCTAACCAACAGAAAAAGACAGAAATGATGGTATGCATGTTGCAAACCTACATCTTTGAAGCCCTATAGGTATACTTTACTCATCATTATCACTTTTAATCATCTTTGCGATAAAGAATCTTGACAGTTTCATAAGGCAAAGAATAATGTGCTAAGTTAGAGAAATAATAAAAACAAACATAATTATTTGTAAATAAATATATATATATAAAAATGCATTTAAAAAATTTGCTAAAGCACTTTATATAATTTTTATATTTGGCATAGAGAAAAATAAAAGCATTGCAGCATCTAGGCAATAAAGTGTCAAAAGGACAATGTAGGATATTTCATTACTGAAGTGTATATGTATATATATAATATGTATGTGGTAGAATATCAAATAGTATAAAGAATAACTTTCAAATTCAGTGACATGTTTAAAAAGTTTTCTGGACACCAAAAAATACAAAAATTATACCCATACATACCAGCAGTATGTTAAACTTAAGCAATGTTAATATGTTAAATATTAAATTTTGAGGAAAAAACATTATTTTTAGCAGCACAAAAATTGAGATATAGTTTGGTATGCATTTCATAACGTTTCAAAAGTATCCCATAAAAATATAAAAACATTTTTATGATTAAAGATGAATCAAAACATGGAAACTTATAAAATACTCATGAACTGGAGGATTCCACATTGACAATTTATATTCTCTCCAAATTAAAGTGTAAATTCAATGCAATCCCAATAAAAATTCAAAGAGAATTTTGACTAGTTGATAAAACAATTTTATAGAACAACAAAGGGCCCCAAAAGAGTCAAGCATTGCTTTAAAAAAAATTGTGAGATGAGGAAACTTGCTCTGTAAGGTATCAAGATATTATGAAAGTGTGATGTTGCTACAGGTAAAACACATAGACCAGTGGAAGAGAATAACAACTCCGAAACAGCGATGCTTAAATGGGCACTATAAATATGATAAAAGGAGCATTACAGCTAAGTGGAGGAATGAACATTTCAGTTAGTTGTGTTGGAATCATAATATAATATTGATCAAAAAATGGATTACTTTTCACTTTACATAAAAAGAAATTCCATGTTCAAAGTGCCTAACTATAAAAGAAAAAATATAAAGATTTAAAGGTGATATAGAAAAATATCTTCATTTCGTATTCATGAATCTATTTAATAAGGCACAGGAAATACTAACCACAAAAATAATTTGTTAAAGTAACTGAAATGAATGGCATTAACATTCAAAAGAAAGAAGGTGAAAAGGCAAACCACAGAAGGAAAACATTATTTTAACACATATCATGGGCAAAGAATTAGTTTCCAAATATGTAAAATAAAATTGACAAGTCAAAAATAATTACACAGTGAAAAAATTTGGCAAAAGAATTGAAAAAGCACTTCACTAAAGAGGAAATCCAAATGGCCAATATATATAGGAAAAGCGCTCAACTTCTTCAGTAATCACTGAAATGTAAAACCAATTCATGAGATACCTCTACACAGTCACCAAGCTGGGCGAAATTTTAAAGTCTCAGAATACCAAGTGTTGGTGGGAATGTGTAGTAATAGAAAGTCTCATCCAGTTGTTGGTGAGAGCAGAAACTGGTAAAGTCACTCTAAAAAATCAGGTATTAATATCAAATCAAAATGAACTTTTATCCAGGAGAATTGAAAACATGTTCACATAAAAACTTGTACAAGAGTGCTCATAGCAACACTATTTATACCAGCCAAAAAGTGGAAATAATCCAAATAGTCATCAATTAATAAATGGATTAAACAAAACTGGCATATCTACACAAAAAATTATTATTCAGCTATAAGAAGAATGAAGTACTGACACATGAATAGATGAATCTTGAAAGTACTATGCTCAGTAAAAGAAGTCAGACACATGAGTCCACATGCTGCATGACTCCATTTATATGAAATTTTCAGAATAGGCAAATCTACAGAGACAGAGAACAGATTAGAAGTTACCTAAAGCTAGCAGTGGGATAAGAGGATTGTGGTTAAGATAACTAAAGCATATGAGTTTGTTTGGGGGTGATGAATATATTCTAAAATTGATCATAGTAATAGTTGCACAACATTGTACCTATTTAAAACCAGTAATGTTTACACTACAAATGATGAATTTTATGATGTATAAATTTTTAATAAAAAGGAAATTTTAGCATTCCCTAAAACCCTGCAATTCTATTCTTATATACATATATATATATATACACACACTGCATATATACATAAATGTACATGGATATTATTAGATACTTTATGCATCTCCTCTATATTAATGTAGAGTGCTAACAAAATAACTCATAATAGCTAAAAAAATTTTAAAAAGATGTTTATCAAGAATGAATGGATTAACATATTTTGGTAAATTCATACAATTAGTCTATACTGCAACAAACATGATTCCACTACAACATATGGATGAATCTCACAAATATACTATTGAGTGAAACAAGAAAAACACACAAAAATACCTCTTGTATTATTTCATTTCTATTATGTTTCAAGACTAGCACAACTGAACTCTAAATTTTAGAGATGCATATGGAGGTAGTAAAATCTATACGGTAAGGCAAACATCAATTATCACAAAGGTCATGAAAGGAGAGATTACTTCTTTGGAGAAAGAAAGGGCTTTCAAAAGTGCCAAGGCATATAATGATATTCTAAGACATTGGTAATGGTCTATTTGTTTACTTCGAAGACTGTTACAGTCATAACTATTCTTCTAATCACCTGTATCTATTTTTTTCTACTCATAGTTATTTATTATATAAAGTAGAGTAACTCAGATTTTTAGTGTGCAGCACAATTGATCAAATGAATATTAAAGCACCTTGAATATTAATTCTGTGGTTACAGATAAATTTTAGCAAATTTGCAAATACAGAATTTGTGATTAATAAGACTAGACTGTATATGTGTATAAATATATAATATATACAGTTTGATGTAGTCCCACTTGTTGATTTTGTCTTTGTTGCTTGTGCTTTTGGTGTCATATCCAAAAAATTATTAAGATCAATGTCAAGGAGATTTTACCCTGTGTATTCATCCAGAAATTGTAAAGTACCATGTCATTTATTTACATCTTTAATCCATTCCAAGTTAATTTTTCTGGATTGTGTAAGACAGGGGTCTAACTTAACTTTTCTGCATGTTGTTATTCAATTTCTCAATACTGTTTTTTGACAAGACCATCATTCCCTCATAGAATGTTCTTGTGGCTCCCTTGTGAGTATTATTAGTCGACTATATGTAGGAGTGTATTTCTGGTCTCTCTATTCTGTTCCATTGGACTATGTGCCTATTTTTATGACAGCACCATATTGCTTTAATTACTATAGTTTTGTAGTATAGTTTGAAATCAGGAAGTGTGATGCCTTCATCTCTGTTCTTCTTTCTCAGGATTGCTTCGGTTATTTGCAGTCTTTGTGGTTCTATACAAATTTTAGGATTGTTCTATTTCTTGAAGATTTTGTTACACATACACACACACACACACACAAACACACAATGGAATATTATTCAGTCATAAGAAAGAAGGAAATCCTGGCATATGTAACAACATGGATGGACCCTGAGGGTATTATACTAAGTGAGATAACTCAGACAGAGAAAGACAAATACTGTATGATATCACTTATATGTGGTGTCTAAAAAAGCCAAACTCCATAGAAACAGAGAGTAGAATGATGGTTACCAGGGCCTAGGGGTTGGGGGGATTGGGAAGATGTTATTTATGGGTACAAACTTGCAACTAGTAGACAAATAGATCCTGGAGATGTAATGCACAGCACATTGATTATAGTTGAATTTAAAATTTTTATACTTCTTCACATATTCATAACTTTCAAACAGGTAGTTATCCCTGTAATAAGGACAAAGTAAATGATTCTTTGTGTATTAAAATATTTCATATTTAAGTAAGTTTACTCCAAGTCATTTGGCTTACCTTCTAGATATTTTCTCACCTCAATGCAATCAGAAAAGCATTCATATTGCAAATCAGTTATAGCTATTTCCCCTTTTACATGATCTAAATTGAGAAAATAAATATTAAAGTATTTTCCTAATGTGTAAAGAAATGTCAAAATGTAAGAATTCATATAGATATCCAGTTTATATTTTAGATTTAATATGTTTAGTCAGCTATGGTGTAATCTTCAATAAAAAGCCAATGTAACTATGCTCCCTTAAGATTTTCTTAACTGACATTTAAATGTCCATGTATTAGAATATTTCTAAGAAGATCAAAACCAATAGAACAGTATGTACTACAAATATTTTAGTTTGTGTCAAGTTTAATAATTATTTTAAATGATCTATTTATAATATTCATCATTTTATTTTCATTTAAATATATGAGTTAATATAATTTATATTATAGAGATTAAAATATCTATATAATTAAAATATAAATTTATATTTATATTTGGAAATCCTTTATTTGAATACTACGTCTATGACTTAGAATGAGTTAATCTTTACTAGTTTAGATCTTTTTTTATCACAATAAATACATTCCTTGCAGTATTCTATTAAAAAAATCAATGATTCATTAAGATTAAACATATAAAATTTTATCAAAATGACTAGGTATCAAAAATGCTAGCTCTTACGTTATTTATAACTAACATTGAAAATATAAATAAAATAATCATGTTATTTATTTCTACTAAGCTGGCTCCACCTATATGATTATATCATATAATTATGAAAATGGTGAGTCCCTTGACTGAGGTTATTTAGCATATTGGAGGGAAGTAGATTTTGAAATATGGAAACCTTTCTGTAGTCAAATTTTGATTATGGATCTTTAGTTCTCAATCAGGCTGACACGGACCTAGAAGCCATTCCCAATTTTAGATAAGACCACAGAGTTTGTACTTCCTTATTCTTATACAGAGTTGTCACCAGGCTTAATAAGAGAAATGAGACTTTAATCAGACTATGTGAAATATTATGATAGATTCACATTTTTCATCTTGAATACTAAAGTGTGATTTTCTTAGAAATTTTAGAGATGAGAGAAGCTAGAGATTTGAAATCCTTTTTTGTATTTTACTAGGATAGAACTACTCATTACACCAGTATCTGATAGGAAAATTACCCCATCAGTGGTAACTTACTAAAAATGGAATCAATTATCCATTTTAGAAAACAATGAATAATTGTGATGATTCAAGGGGTTCTTTTATAAAGCTTTGTCAGTTATAATCTTAAATAAAAAGTTAAATTGAAACTCAGATTAACATGTTGGGCACATATTTGGTACATATGTCATGTTGGGTAGGTGAAGCCTAAGAAGTCATAATTTTGGTTGTTAAAGGATTCCATAATTGTATTGCTTTGAAAGTGGGCACATATATTAAATATAGATTTTGGAAAAAATAAACTAGTGTGAAAGCTTTACTGAATCTACAGAGAAAGACAAATACTGTATTTACTCTATTTTTCCCCTTCCTTTATTATTTTTACTATTTGTAAAATAATACTATACTATACACACACACATATATATGTGTATATACATATGCATGTATCTTACTGGTTCTACTTACCTATTGATGGTTGAACCCTGTCTGACATAGTGATGTACTATATGACAGGCTTTGTGTAAGGAGGAGGAGAAAATGAGAAGTGAGTTCTTGAGTTAAAGGTGCCAAGAGATAGGTGATGGTGTCAGAGTTTTGGCAGTCTCTGTGAGGCTGAAGAAATTTGGAAAAGGTGATAACAGATTCAGCAGTAGCTTGGAAAGGTAGGAAGTAAAAGTCAGGACTGATGAGCACGAAGATTATGGAGGTTGTTCAGTTTTTGATAATGTTATCAGGCAGTGAAAGTGGGTGAGTTTAAGATATTGAAAGTGACATAAAGTAGTTGGGAATCCAACTGAAAAGACCCTATGTAATGAGGAAATACTGAAATACTGAAATGAAGGAGACTCTGATCCATGACATAAGCCATCAAAAGAGCTACGGTATTTGAAGGAAGCAAGGAGGGAAATGGTCCGGAAATGACAAAGAAAAACAAAAAACATTTAAATTTATGTATATATTTAACTTTTTTAACATATGTCTCATGTAGCTCTTGTGCAAAGTTGAATGGCTAAAAACAAACAAACAAAGCAGGATTTGTGAGATCTCTAGGGACCTTAGGAATACAGGAAAGAAGTACCCTCAGTAGAAAATGAAGTTTCTTCTAGAGCATGAAGGTTATGCGGAAACACATAGTAAAGGTCAGGAATATACAAAATGTTAAATATGATGAAACGTTCCAGGGGGAACAGTGGAGGTGTTGAATGATCATAAGAGGTGGGGAACTGGGTCAGCTTTCCATGCTTTGCATATGAAGTCTAGATGACTGTAAACTACCTGGGATAACTGAGCTTCTGGTAATGAAAACAGTTCTCAACAGATTTCTACAGTATTATTGGACTAGGTTCATTCATTTTTACGGAATCTTAGTCTTTGTGGATGATTGGAGAAGAATGATTTCTGATCAGAAGCAAATTAAATTATATAGACATGCCTCAGTTTCTGCTGATGGCCGTTCAGACAAGACCTGACCATATTTATATTCCTATTAAAATTCTTTTTAAAAGTGAAAAATAAAAGCCCAAATAGAGATGAACTGAGAGTAAGTAGGTGGAATGGGGAGTATTAAAACACACATATACCCTACATGGTATCATCTAATCCAGTTATTTTCTTGCCTAAGAAATATACTTTGGAGTATATTTATATCTCTAGTGAAATGCACAAAATACTTCAGGTGTTTCAAACACGCTTTTGAAATGATAGAATCTTACCTCAAATAAAGTATGTCCACCTGCTTTTAAAGCAAAAAACTGTTATATTTAGCATTAAATTAGTTTGATGGATACTCTCAGAAGCATTTTCAAACTTTAACCAAATTAGATACAAGTTTCAATGTTTCTAAAAGTTATAAATGGAATGCTTTAGGCATATACTTTTTGCAGTCACTTTTTTGAGCAAGGAAGTTGAGACTATACGGTATGCTGATTTGTTTCTGCTTTTTCTACAAGGTTGAAGAAAATAAGGGAACAGAATTAACACATATTATACTCTATCATCAAAACAATCTTGAATTAGAGGACTTTCTATATCATAGAAAGAACATTCAGTACTCAATCAATATTTATTTGTTGTCCACGGATAAGGCTCTGTCCACTATCCTAAAGATAAAAAGGATTAATAAAATATATTTAATGAATTTGTTAATTTGCTTACATGCTAAAATACTTAATTTTGGGAAGATTCTTATTACTGAAATGCTGAAAAAAGTTTGAAGAAGGAGAAATTGCCTTCAGGGGAAGCAGAGAAAAATCAAAATTATACTAACATTTAACCAAAACTAGAGAGAGAGGTATGTGAGAAAGAGTAAGTAAAGGAACAAGAAAAAAATAAGAAAAAGCTACTAGAATAACAACAAGATGAAAAATGTCAAGGGAAATAACAAGAATGAAAAGAAAAATAGCGCATGAAGAAGAAATAGAAAAACAGAATCAAGAAGACCAGGAACAAGCAAGAAAAAGAACAAGCAAGGAAAAGAACAAATATAACAAATATAACAAGCATAACAAAAAGAGCAGGGTCTGAAAGGGGAAAAGAGAAGAAGATGACACAGAAGAAATAATAAAGTAATAGTAGAGGAACCTGAAAAATACTGCCTTGGCTGGTGAATGTCAAAAGTAACAAACATGTAACATTGGTAGTATATATCCTGGTTATGATTATTTCTATGGCTAGAATGACTGCTGTTTAGTATGTATGCAAGGGTAATTTATTTTAATATATCTGGTCATTGGTTGTCTTTTGATATTTTTAAAATATTTTACAAAGTTAGTAAAAATAAACTTGAACTAAACTCTGTTAAAATAGATTTCTCTATTTTTCTATCTTGCTCAGGAAAATTTTCCTTTAAAGTCATCATATTGAGTAAAGTTTATATTGTGAATAGACTTAGAAGAGATTTCTTTAAAGATAAGTCTGGCTGTTTTTTAAACTATATTTAATATAAATTAATCTAAGAATTTAAATTTATGTATATATTTAACTTATTTAAAAATGCTAAAAATTAAGAGCATATAATTTGATGATATGAGTTCAAAATAGAGATTGTTATTAACTGTGAATCACAGCAGTTCTAAACTGAAAGGAATGCAAGAAAATTCTATATGGTAGGGATTGCTCATTATGCAGATTTGCACTACAATACTGTCACAAACCTCATGAGAGTATATAAATTTAAGGTATTCAAAATTAAATACCATTTAAAATTCAGTTCTTCAGCCCCACCAGCTACATTTTTATTGAATGACTTGTGTATAATAGAGAGTGTTTTTTTTGTGAAATTGGATGAGAAAGAGGTTAGCATATTACATTCTCTATAATTAATCCTTCGTGCAAAAGATAGATGAAATTTTTCTAAACTTCAGAGAGTTTATTTTGAGAGTTTCAACTTCTTCACAACTAAGTGCAAACTCAGATTAATAACAAGACCTAAGTGGATTTCAGTCATTTGTTGAAAAAAACCAGCTGCATTTCCCTGGACTGTCTTTTGGATCCCTAGTTGAATCTTGGTGAATTGAAACTCTTGAGCACATAAATTAAGGTGTCTAAGGGAGTTCTCCAGAAGCCCCCTGTTACCCATTGCAGCCAAATGTTCACTAGTTTCTGTTAAAGAAAAAAAATCAAAGTTGAGAAACAAGTAACTCTATTTATTGATGTATTGTTGTAGATGAAAATAGAGAAGATAGATTAGGCATAGTTATTTTGATTCAATTTAATCTGCTGATATTCCAGATACTGTACTAAACTCTGGGGATATAAAAATAAAAAGTCATGTAACAGTATTCAAGAAACTTTCTGCCTTAAGCAGTGGTTTTTGACCAGTATAACAAAGCATGACACAGCATAATAGTGTTTCCTAAATCCTTTCCAGCTATGTGCCAAATTTTGATGGATGTATAACATGTATTTTCATTTTAAATGCTATACACCTCTTTTTATGGCCACATCTGTCAGGCTGAATGCTACACTGTTTGTAGAGCAAGGTACAACTTGCTTTGTGTCAGAGGTAAGAGATGAAGCATAAAATTAAATGAATGTCAAAGAAAGTGTTTTCTGGAACATGCAAGAAACTTGGCCTCATGAGAACCTAAGAGAGTTTATTCAGGGCAGTAAACATTTCTCTTTAAAAACAACATGGTGTTGAATGGCAAACATTAAATAGTGCAGTAACTGTGGATTCTTTTATAGACACTCTGAGACATTGTTATATTGCACAGTTTTTGTTATATTATTACTGACTTGTGGGTAGTATTGTCTTCAGTCTTAATTCTGTCAAGCCTAGCTGCCAAAATTTCTTGTGCAGTATTTACAATTCATAAATATAAAAGCAGTAGGAAGCACGGACATATAAACACAAGTTTAAAATGCAATTTAATAGATACATGCATGTATGTATGAGATAGTAGTCCTAAGATTTCAGAGAAAGTGCCATAAAGGAGGGAACATCAACAAATAGCAAAAAGAAATTTCTTGCAAAATAGGTGGTAAACTGTTGAAAATGAAACTGACAACCAGTATTGGTTCTACCTGAAATTAATCTGGAATGTGGGGGTACTTGGGCTGTGAGATACAAGACTGGGGAGGTGAGCATAAGGCAGACCTTAAGAAACCATGATTGTCACACCAAGGAATTCTATCTGTCTGAAGAGACGATTAAGGAATTTTAATTAAAAAAGGAATATGCATCATAACATAGTCGGTAGACAAAGCAAAACAGAGATTTTGAAGTGAGGGTTTGAAACAGCTTATGGAGTAAACAAAAAGTTATTTGATGTAATATATTGAAAAGATAGAAAGCATTATGATTTTAATAAAGTTTTTAGAAAGTTCCTGCAATTAACAATAAAATTATTTGAAACTTTTGTCTTCTAAGGATTAGTAAAGTCATATTGCAGACTATAGTAGATTATAAAATCATGTTAGGAAAGACAGCCAAACAGCAAAGTCACATTAGAGTAGGCAGGAAGTTGAATGGAGATGGCTTCAGTTCACAGTGTACACCCACTTCCCGCTTCCCCAGTAGTCATTCTAAAGACTGACCCGAGGAGTAGACCGTTTATATCTGGGAACATATCCAATCCCACACTTTACCACCACTTGAGGTGCCTCAGTGGTGTCTTAAGTTTTGAGAAAGATTGTATCACCTCCCTAAGGGTCATGTTTTCCTGTCTTTTTGCTTGATGACCATTTGTTAAAACATTTGATGGTAGAGCAGCTACACAGAAGCATTTATGATAATGAGTTCACACATCTAAATAGTGTAAAACAGATTAAACATAAGACAATTATCAGAGTTCACAGTCTGCTTCTGAACCAGTAGCCAGGAGTGCTCAAACTAAACAAGAAAATAGATTCGGTTTCCAATCCAAAGTGTCCTCAGAGCCTGATATAGTTATGTTAGCCAAATTACCTAATTAAAAAGCATTTGCTTTTTTCTTAGATCTTTTTATTAATATTAAAGAGCCTAGACAGGACTGCATGGAGGTAAGCATGTCATTCTTCCGCTAAAACAGCACATGGTCTTTGCCAAGAGGCCGACGTGCTATCTAAAGAATCTCTGCCTGTTCAACTTCATGGGCAAAGATGTTGTCAACTGGCCTTTCTCTTCTCTGACCTAATCACTTAGAATTTCCCCACATGCTGGGCATCTTGTAAAGCACAGAGTTAAGAGGTTTGGAGAGAGAAGAAAATAGTCTAGAACCACCCTGAGGAGTTAAGGTTTCAGTTCTGAAAATGAGGCCCATGACTAACAACTCATCTGGTAAGTGCTCATCAGCAATGGCGTGTCCCCAGGAAATCAAATTTTTAGTATCAGGTTAATAGACTTAAAACAAAAGAGAAGTAATACTTCTTGCTCAGAAGATCAATAAAAGAGAGATACTCTCCAAAGGTCCACCATCTACTCTCTAATCATCTTCTAAGTTTTATTTCTATGAAAGTATATTCGCCAAGTAGCTTTCAAAAAAAGCTAGCTCTAACAAAATCACTGAAATATTGTTTTACTGGAGATAGGAACCTCCTTTTCTAATAATGAAGTGACAGAAGAATTTAAATTTCTGGCTATTTAGCCTGTTGGAGTGTGTGCCACTTAGAGTTACCTAATAATTGAATCAGGTACCCAGAAAGCAAATTCGTCATAAGGAAATTGCACCAAGGTAAGCCTAGTGGTTCTCCCCCTAGAATGCTTACAAATCCAGCAGTTCATTTATTACATGCTTTAGCTAGTTCATGAATAAATTGTGTCTAGGTGTTAGACCCGTATCAAGGAATGACCAAGGATTCAAAAAGCAATATTAAGAAAGATTACAGACTGATAATTTTTTTGTCCCATGTATCTTGGGTAAAAGTTGTCTATATCTTATATAGCCAACTCCTTGACTCAAACATCTTGGGTAGAAATTGTCTCCTAATGGAAACTGATTCTAGATAGCTACTAAGAGTTTTCAGCTCAAGTTTGCTAGCAATGACCATCTTCCAGAGATCTGAGGGATGTTGAGGAAAGGCTGTCTGTATCTGTTGATAACAATAATGTTACATGAGTCTCCTGAAGTATTAGGCCATGTCTGCTTGCAAGAATGTGGAGTGTAGGATAGATGATATCACTGGCCTGTCATTAACTCAATGGGAAAGTCAAAGCATCCCAGTAGGAATTTCATAAAACCAATGGCAATAACTTCAGTCAAGAAAGTTTCAGAGTCTCTGAGTGTATGACTAATTTAATTTTCAGAATTCCGTTTGCTCCTTATGCCATTCCTTAAGAATGGGGTTATATGAACCACAAAGTTTCTGAATAGTGGTAGGTCTTTCCAACATGTTCTGATAAGAATCTCAATTATATGGGTGCTCCTGTCACTAGAGAGATAGAATTGCCCAATTTGGGGATATAAAATCAATATTTTGGTTTGTTTTTCATTTTTGTTTTGTTTGCTACCTTTGAGACAAAGTTCTTTGAAAAGAAAAGGCTACTTGAAAATAAGCAAACAATGACCATCACATATTCAAAATCCATATCAGGAGATAGCTATATGGAATCCAGTTGGAGACGTTCAAAGGAGTCTTAAGGTTTGGGCTCCTCTGTCACACCTTTACAGTTCACCAGGATTGTAGTGGTAGCAGATACACCAGAGACAAATTTAGGAGTTTCATGATAAATTTTCCCCAACAATGTTTATTACTTACTATGGCCAATTTTTCTTTGCTGTGGTGGTAATTACATGTAAAATTTTTGCAAGTCTCCATTTGAGGTCCTCCAGGACGATTTAACCTCCAGTCTTGAAGGTGCCAAACGATATTCTCATGCTTGTCATTCAGATTCTCCCATTGTCCCTTCTCCCGTCAGGAGACAATCATGAGCATTCTAAAACTGTCTCTCTATATGTCTCCAAAGATTTGGTCTCTTGGTATATTATCCTGAGGGTCATATTATTGTAGGCTGTCTGGGAAAAGGATCAGCCAGGGAATTTCTTTTAGCTACCATGTCTATTCCTTTTTGTATAAACTTCTACATTGACGATAAACACCATTACAGAAATTTCCTTAATCTCTTGATCATTCTTATTTGGGTCGCCACCAAAGTGAGAAAACTGTTATTTCCGACACTTTCCAAAATCATGGATGACTCCAAAAGAATATCAACCATCAATATAGTTAACAGTACATACTCCAAGGAGCTTGACTTAGCTCAGTCATCTTGGCAGATTTTCCTATGATAAGGGATTACAGCTTATCCCACTTTATACTCTCCTTTTTTATTTTTAAGGTATAACCCATCCATAAATAAGATTTTTTTCTTCATTTTACTGAAGGGACTTCTATTAAGCCTGAGTGTTTTTGTTGTTGTTGTTGCTGGTGTGTGTGTGTGTGTGTGTGTGTGTATGTTTAATCTAGGAGAATAGTAGTAAAATAACCTCCTCTTCTATCAGGCTTTGATTGTTGGTTTTAACATTTTTTTTTAGCTTCAAGTTAAAAAAGTATAGTGCTTTATTTAGCTTCTGGTATTAAAGTGGGAAACTTACACCTACAAGTTATCTAGCACGTTCTTGAGATATTCAGTCTGGACTTTAGATACAGTTTATGTGTCAGTTCATGTCCAAATTAAATACAACCACATTTGGAATAGAGGAGTCCTCAGGGATTTCAAGGAAGAGATCATCAGGATAGCATTTAAGATGGCAATTAATATGGCAAACGTATACCATAAGTTGTTCCCCGTTAAGTTACTGCTGTGTCATAGCAGAGGGGGAAAGAAGGCTCCCTGGTTAAGGTGTGACCATAAGGCTATAGTCCATGGCATAGGGGAAGTGTGAGAATGACTGGAGGTAACTACCACCAGAGTAGTTTGTTGACTCCATGAAGCATTTGTGTAACAACTGTAAGCTTAAGGTCAATACTGTAGCACCCACATCACTTAAATTTTTTGCAAAGTTGTTCTTTAGCATATACAAAAATTTCTCATTCAGAATTTAAGGGCAAAATGGGAAGCTGACTCTTAGATTTCTCGTTAGTACCTTCACTGATTACTTCATTTTTTCCCCTTCATTTTCTTAATTCAAGTAGGCCAATTTTTTTTCCCCTAATATCCTTTTTCTTTAGAGTATCTACAACTATCTTTCTCAAGAGACTTTCTGCTCTGGTGTTTAATGCCTGGGGTAGGAGCAGCTAGTTGTTTTATCTGAAAGGCCATCAATTTCTTCTCAGTCTTACTCTGTTCTCGTACTAAGGCTTTTTGAAAATGTTCAATGATGTTGGAGATCTTGCAAATACTAAGCTTTATTTACAATAACAATCTAAAAATCATATTATTTTAGCACATAGACATAATTTTAGAAAGTGTTATAAATTCTGGTCTAGAGCTACAAGGATTTATTTCCTCATTATTTTTTACATTCAAAATTGTACTTTGACAGACTTTAACAAGCTATGATTACATCTGTATCCATGATATATTACAATGTTTTTAAAACTGTGTATCCACACTTATTGTTGTCAAAACAACATAGAGGTTCGTTTTAAATTTAAATAATCAACTAAAAATAATAGAACAAGTTATAGTAAAATATGTTCAGAAAAAAAAATGTCTGGGAGTCAAAATACGTATTAAAAATATCTAATTTTGTTCCTATAAGTGGTATAGAAGGGATCAATTTAAAAGTGAGATTACGATTTTAATATCTCAATAGGGTACTCTTGAAAGTAGAAGGGACCAATTGAAGGACATTGTACAATAGATGCATAGTCTACTTGTATAGGAAAAAAAATGTGAGGCAATAAAATAAAAATATGCTTTCATTAAAATGGCATAAGTTTCTCAAAACATATCGAAAGCTAAGGAAAGGCAAGATTCTGAGTAACCCATTTGTATGAATACATATTTATCCTCAGGGTTACTAGGACAATGATGGAATTGTCAACAATAGCCTTCTGTTTTGAAATCAGCTCAGATGGATTCTTTAGGGAAAATAAAACTGTAAACAACCACAACACATTCTTTAGGAGGCAAGGATGTACAATCTCACAGAATGCCAGATCAGGAAATTACAGCGGCCATTAGAACAATGTTACCACAGTAGCCTTCAGGGTTCTTCTTCACGATAGAAGAAAATGAAGGTAAGTTTGGAGGCTACACTTACTTTAAAGCTAAGCAAAATATTTTAACTAGGTTCTCTGTTAAAATCCCGCATATACTTCATCACTGGAATGCCAGAAACACAAAAATAAAAGGGAAATGAAAATTAAGTGGTTTAAAATATTGCTGGTCATACACAGAAGAGGAACATCTCAGTGAGAATTGAAGATAGGAGGTACACACTGTAAATTCGTTTAAAACAAGAATAATTCAATGTTATCCTTTAAAAAATTGCACTATTCTGCCTCTCAAATATTGCATCCATATGTGTATCTATGTTTCTGTGTATTATGTAGGTATGGATGTATGCACGTATGTACGTATGTACATATTTATCTATCTCTATATTTTGGAAGAACGCTTCTCCATGGATATCTTACACATTGTACACATGTGACAGCCCTTCATTCTAAACTTACTTTTCAAGAATGTCTGCATAGAACATAGCATTAAAGGTGGATTCTCCCTACTAAGCAAAGGGCATGTTTGCTCAAAGCTTTAAAAGAGAGTGTCTCCCTCAGGAGCATTGAGTGGACATGCTTATTGTCCATTTTAAACGTTTTAAGTTCCCTAAGTGCAGGATTCTCCTTCTGTAACTCAACCCCCTGGGTGCACAGGTATCATCTGGTTTTCTTTGTCACCTTGTGGAAATTGGGGCTTGCAGAACTGGAGCAAAAAATGCTCATACTCTGGTTACTGCCACTGCTGTGAATATACCCTTCTCATCTAGGAGTCTTGTATCTTCTGCCTGAATTCATGAAACTGTGGCAGGCTGATTTGTTTGCTTGCAAATAAGATCAAATCTTAGACCCTTAACAGTCTTAACATGTATTAGATATGGCATTGGATAACAGTTTTATGAGTATAACTGTTGTAATGATGGACGATCGGCTTGCATTTGTAGTGTTTTCAAACTTTGGGATATCGATGTGATAATCACAACATGCCTACTGGCTCTTTGCGTTTTCTATAAAAGAGAATGGATATCTAAGAGGATTCTGGACTTAATTCAACTTTGGAAATGCTAAAGTAACTACATTCAACCCAGGGTAGCTAGTCTCAAAGGATATACAAAGAAGCAGAGTTGCTTTTAACAGAAAAACTTCAGGGAGCCAAACTGGCATCATATTCTGTTGTTGTCTTAACCCAAAGGAAACATCACGCCATGAGTTGGCTACAGGCTTGTTGTTCAGATAAAAGTCTTAGGAGAATAACAGTTTGAAGAATGCTAGGAAAAAGCCTGGTTCTCAAGGTCCTATGGTGCCCTAACTCTCATAACACAGAACTATTTGAAGGAATGTTTGGGTTTCTTCTTTCCTCTGAGGAAGACAGGGAGAGAATGAGAGTGAGGAAGAGAATCTTATCTGCTAGAGAGAGGAAATGCCTGAATTTTAGGAACCATGTCAATCAAGAAGTAGGAGCTTTGCGTTTAAAAAATTAGCCCTGAAGACCAGCATGCCAAACCTTGCTTCATGGATTCTTGCACTCAGATGTGCAGCACAGCTACAAGTAAGCAGTTCAGCAAGAGCCTAGCCATGTCTCTGCTCATAAAGTGTCAATTTCTCAGTCTGAAATTGGATATAGTAAGTTAGGATTGGAAAGGCAACGAAGCTTCGGCTTGATGAAAAAAAGAGGAAATTCTGTGAAGACTTTAAATTCTTATTTATTAATTAAAATCAACTAGATGCTATAGGTTGATCCACAGTTGGACTTTGCTTTTGTTTTTCATTTGTAAAGAACCCAGAAAGGAGATGTGATCAACACATAACCAACCTACAACAAGGAGAACACAAAGGTCTTGCAATGTAGTTTACTTTATGCCAAATAAAATCTTCCTATGATTAAACTCTTGCTTGCACCATTCTGATGGGATCTCCATGATACACTCAGGTCAAAATTTCCAAATCACAAAATGATTGTACACTAATGTCCTGGGTAGATACCTTAAATTGTCCCTCCTATTCTTTAGGACAAAGGCCAGTTTCCATAGAAGGTTGCAGAAAATCTTTAGGTTACTGATGCCTATTCATTTTCTTAGGATCATTGTCCCTTCCCACTACATTACATGCCTTCCCCTTTCCAGCATCCTTCAAGAATCAGGGCAGTGTCTCTTCTCCAAGAACATACAATGCCCTTCTCCTCAATTCAGGTTGAGTAGTCTCCTGGTACACGGTCATAGCACTCAGTGTATTAAATTGCAAACATCTGTCTACTTCTCTGTTTCCTTCAGTGGACCGAATTCCATGAGGACAGGAAGTTTAACACTCATTAATTGTACTCCCTCTACATCCCAACCCTCAGCATATGGAAGCTGCTGAATAAATGCTTTTAGAATGATAGCACCTCCATGACGTGGCAACTGCATCATTGGACAGCTTTCTAAATCCTGAGGGAGTAGTGAGTACGGAGGGAAAGATTCCTGACATAGAACCTGTGGAAGATGGAGCCTGGAATCTATAGTTTAAAAAATTTCCCTAAGTGGTTACAATAACCCACCTGACTGAGAATCTCTTCCGTCCTATGATTTATTTAGCTTTTGATTTTAGGTACTAATTTTAATTTTATCAATCTCTCTCTCATCATTTTATACATAGATGATTATACTGGATGTTCCAAGTTAAACACTCTAAAATTCTAACATTGTTCATACTGCAGTTTAACTATTTGAATTAACCTGGTCATAAGTTTTTCTTCTTCTAGATAACTAAAAATGCCTTCTTAAGATCACACTTTTATATTTCTCTGAGTGAAATCTTTGAAGTAACTAAGTACTTGTAAATCCCTGTCCAATTTGTATAGGTAAATTGTATTTATATAAGTTTGTTTTCTATTAGTCTGTTCATTTACTATCTCCATAGTAAAAAGGGGGAATTTAATATTTTTGAGGAAAAATGGTATGGATTATAAACATTTAAAACATACTAAAATTATATGTTATGCTATCAATTTTGTTACTTTCCAATGTTATTTAAAAAAAAATTTGTGTAAGCAATACCAGAAATTGTAGCTGTTTATTCCTTTCCCCAACTCCACCAAAAGTCGTCTCTTTAAATCCTTTAAAAAGCTCTGCTTAAAGCATTACTTTTCAAAGATGTTCAAGTACTGACTGTAGGGATGAGTATTTGATGAGCTATGCAAGGTATCTCAAATTAAAAAAAAAATGATGCAAATGAACTTATTACAAAACAGAAACAGACTCACAGACATAAAAACAAACTTATGGTTAACAAAGGGAAAAGGGAGGGGGATAGGGACAAATTCGGAGCTTCGGATTAGCAGATATATAGATAGATAACCAACAAGGTCCTACTGTATAGCATAGGGACCTATAGTCAATGTCTTATAATAACCTATAATGAAAAAGAATATGAAAAAGAATATATATACAGACATATATATAAAATTGAATCACTACACGGTATACCAGAAACTAACACATCGTAAGTCAACTGTACTTCAATTAAGAAAATCAAAAACTAAGAAACAGGAAAGGAGCTGTGGTTAGAGGAGAGTTGAATTTAGACTAAATGTTTTACTATGATAATACTTAAAGCACCTTGACCATCTTTGGATTATCAATAGTGAGAAGATTTAACAAACAGCAACACAATTCTTTGATACTATTGCCTTCAGGCTGCAGGGTCTCTTCCCCCTTTCCTTGAATCTGGGCAGCCTTGTGACTGCTTTGACCAATAGAGAATGGGGAAAGCGACTTTACATGACTTCTGAGACCGGGCCATAAAAGGGATGAAGCTTCTGTCTTGTTCTCTTGACTACTCTTGTTTGCGATCTGAATTAAGAAGACTGGCTATAATGAAGACTGTAAAGAAGCCAATCCACATGCAGACAGCACATTCAGACATTCTGTTGAAGGTCCCAGCTAAATTCATGGTTTCAGTCATTCCAGAGCAGATGGCAGTCATGTGAGTGAATAAATCTCTAGATGATTCCAGGCTCCATTCATCCAGTTACCTTAGCCTTGGAGTCTTTGCAGCTGAGATACAGACATGAGGAGAAGAGACAAGCCATCTCCTCTGTGATTAATTTCTCATCCACAGAGTATGCGAGCATGATACAATGCTTGTTTTGTGCCACTAAACTATGGGGTGGCTCAAAAATAAAAGTTACACTAGATATAGGGAGAAGTAAAATTCTAAGCATAAAATATACTATATCTATTAATAATATTGTGTATTATTATCCCTAACATTATCATTTTTGACTATAAGCAAATGTGAAAGTAATTACAAAATAAAAATAGAAGCACATATACTTTTCTTGTAATTTATATTTATAAAATAAACATAATAATGGTTAAGGGAAATATATAATTGTTTTAAGTAAAATATTAATTATGAAATATAAGGATGAATGTTCACAAATGTTTTATTATTTGTATGCTTTTTTTGCCTAGTTCCAAACTATTTCCAGTTCTGCCAGCTAGTTCAGAAATAAACTAATAGACATAGATTCTTGCTATTGAATGTATTCAGTTATTTTCTACAATCTAGTATAACCATTTACCATGCTAATGCCTGTCTTTCTAATAATCTAAGTTAATATAGGCAGAGAGCAGTTGTTTGCTGGTTCTTAGAATCACAGGTTTTCAGAGGCTAGAGAGAGAGATGTAAATGTTAAGCCGTTTGGAAAGATTCACAGAGCATTTCCCTAGAACTGAGTTTCTACAGGCTGATAATTACAACAGGACTATTTTTGCCTTGTATAATAAACTCATGTTTGTGCTCTCACTATAGGATCTTCAGTCTCTAGAAGACCTGAATCATATAACTTTGAATTAACCCCCTAGTGATTAGTTTATGGATTTGTATCCCAACCTCAGCTGGGTAAGTAGTGGAACTTGTAACATTTGCTCTGTTATGCCTCCAATGTCAAGATCCCAAACAAAGACAATAGACAAGGATTCCCAAGTGATGGGAAAACAAACAGGCACTATGTTTTCTCCAACTTTCAACATTGAGAGAGTTTCCAGAAAGTAGTGCAGGAAAAGAAAATTCAGTCAAGGCCGTATGGGCTATATGAATTAAGGAGAAAAAACTAAGAGTCTAAGGAGAAAAAGCCAAAAGTTGATTAATGGAGGGAGAGGTGAGAGCTGTAGTGTGAAGTCTAGAGATCTAGAGATGGCACCACCCAAGTAGTCACCAGAGCATTCATCAATGCAGGCATGTTGGTAATTACCTGGGGCTGGGGAAAGAACCACCTTTGAACATCAGAGATTATGTAATAATGCCTCAAGCCAGGATAGTGCTTATTCCCAACAGTTAGACTGAATATCTCATGATTCACTCACGAGAGTATAGAGAAGGATCCTGCCTCAGCGGTGGGGAACATTAAAGTTAGACTGAGCACTGTTCTGGTCCTGCCTAAAAATTCTTAAAGCAAGACTTGGGAGGATCAAGCTGTTTCCAAGTAACCTAGCTGTGTCACATAGGAAGGTTCAGGAATATTTCTAAGCAGATAAAAATATCCAGCTCCCAACATGGTAAATTTCATAATTTCTAGCATCCAGTAAGAAACTAGCAGGTATTCAAAAAGCAAAGAAGACACTTATGACCCAAAATAATATTAACAGAATTTAATCAATTGAAACTCAACCCAGACTGAAGTAAGTGTTATAACTGGGAGACTAGAATTTTTAGATGGTTATTTTACCTGTGTTCTATGTATTTAAAAAGTTAAGATGCTCAGAAGGTATTAAAAAAAAAAAAAAGTCTGTCTAAAACCTCCAAAGATGAAAATTACAAAGTCTAAGGTGAAATTTACACTGGATGGGATTAAAAGCAGCTTAGACATTACAAAAGAAAAGATAATTGAACCTGAAAGCATAGCTATGGAAAATATTCAAAATGAAACAAAGACAGCAAAGAGAATAACAAAATGAACAAAGAATTAGTGAGACATGGGACAACATCAAGAATCCAACATGCGTAATTGGAATCCTTAAAAGAGAGGAAAGAAAGAGATAAGAGAAAATTATGTTTGAAGAAATTATGGCTAAAGATTTCCTAAAGTTGTAGAAAACTAAAAATCCATAGATCCACGAAGCTCAACAAACCCCAAGCCCAGGGACTTCAAGAAAACTATAAATCACAGTGACAAAATCAGTGATAAAGAGAAAATTTTAAATGTAACTAAACTGGGTAAATCAGAACAAGATCGGTGGAATAAACCAATTTAAATACCCAGGGTGGGATATTGTAACATAGTCTGTAAATTGTCATCACAGAGGAAATTGATAAAAGATAAATGAGATCTTTTTGTAATTTCTTACAATGGTAGAGAAATCTACAATGATTTCAGAATATAAAGTTTTACTTAAAAAAAACTGAAACCAAAAAAAAAAGTGTAGAAAGGAATAATGTTTTACAATAGATTTTTTAATTCGAAACATTGTAAATTAAAGACAATAAAGCAATAGTCTGAAGTATTGAAAAAAATATGGCAACATAGAATTATATTTGAAAATGCCTTTCCTAAAAGAAAAGAAACATTCTAAATTTGACCACATGACATTAAAAATTACTTCTCTTTGAAAGACACTGTCTAGGACATAAAAGGACAAGCTATAGACTGGTAAATAATACTTAAAAATCTTATACCTGATTAAAGATTTGTGTCCAGAAGGTATAAGAATGACCAAAATTCATGAACAAGAAAACAAACAACATGATTTTAAAAATGGGCAAGTTATTTAAGCAGACATTACACCAAAGGAGAGGTATTTATGGAAAATAAGCACATGAAAGTATGTACAACATCATTATCTATTAGGGAAATGCAAATTAAAATAATTAGATACTAGAAAACATCTATTGGAATGGTTAAAATAAAAACGACTGATCGCACTAAATACTGGTGAAGATGCAGAGGAACTGGGACTTGATACACTTCTGGTGGGAATAAAAAAATGTTATAAATACTTTGGAAAAGTTTTGCAATTTTGTAAAAAGATAACTATATGCTTACCATATGATCCAGCCATTTTATTCATAGGATTTTTCCAAGAAAAAAAGTAGCATATGTTCATATAGGTTTGTACAAGAATTTCCATGGTAGCTTTATTTATAATATCCAACAACTGAAATTAATTCATATATTCTTCAACTGGTGAATGAATAAATATATGGTATATAAATACTACTCAGATATCAAAAAAATACATTTTTGATATCTATCTTAGACTGAACTGACAATGATTAAGCCACACCATCCCCCCACAAAAAATAAAGGGTATGTATGATTTCAGCTGTACAAATTTTTAGAGATTGTAAACTATAGAAACAGAAAGTATGTCAGGTGTTTGGGAAAAGGACACTGGAGAGAGAACTGGAAGGAGGAATTACAGACATGTGGAAACTTTGGGAGTAACGGATATGTTGATTATCTGGTTGTGGTGACGATTTTTCAGGTATGTGCACATATCAAACTTATGAATTTGCACACTTTATGTGCAGTCAATTATACAACAATAAAGCACTTTATAAAGTACAATATTCTCTTACAAATGGTAGATTTATCAGCTCAGTTTCTTTGGTTGCGTTGATTAGGTTTTATTCATTTATTAAACATCATGAATTCAAAATTCAAGATTCCAGAGAATCTATCTTATTACATTTATATTACTACTTTAAAATCTTTAACCTAATTGTTTTTCATTTTAAAAATTATATTTAACATTGAAAACAGGCCAGAAAAGTTTTCATTGTAAGGGGTTAAAAATGGTTTGTTAGTTGCAAATCAGTTTTATATGCTCCTGAAATCAATGAATTACAAAAGATTAAAAAAAAAATTTGCAGTACATTTTCTTAAATTTTTTTATGTTATTTAACTATAGTATTCCGAAGCTTTCTCCTATTTTCAAAGTTGTATTTCCTAATTAGTGAAGTCAAAAATCATTAGGAGGTTTGTATTGCACTGGCTTGTCTACCTCTACAGATATATTTCAGAGTATCAGAGAACTGTAATTTTTACACCTCTGACAACTACCATGACAATTACAATGCATTTGACTTCCATAGCTACACAATCACTCTTTAATTTTATAATTATAATACATGTATAGACAAATCAGAAAGAATCAGTTTATTATACACTATGTGATAGGCTGAATTTATTCAACCTATGTTCCTCTCTTATGAAAATGAGACCAAGAATGATTTTTGAAAGCTTTTCTTTGAATCATTTTAAGCAATTTATGATTTTTTTTTTCTGCGCAGAGCCTGTTTACCTTAGCCTATGTTAACAACCCTTTCTTCTTCCTTAAAAACAGCCTAATTACTGTAGGGGGGACTTTCATCAGCCTTCACGTATTGCATCTAGAAGTGCTGGAACAATAACTCAAGGCGACTGATTGACAGTGACTGCTACCAAATTAGCATTTCCATGGAAGCCAGCATCAGTTATCGTCAACAGACATTATCCTCGTCTGAGATTTTCTGAACTGCTTTTCAATACAGGCCAAATCACTCAGTATGCAATAAAACAAAAGAAACTTTCTCTGAATTCTGTATTAGGATAGAAGCAAGGATCTTGTGTTCTTTCAAGCCAATGTTCTTTAAATTGTAAGAGTTAAACAGAACAGATTCTTTCTGTTAGACATTACCTCTTGCAGTGGGATGATTTGAATTTAGCAATATTTAATAAATGACACATACATTGAATTGAGAAAATTTAAATTTTAAAGATGATTGACTAATGAATTGCCAGGACATCTATCATGAAAATAATAAATTGTGTTAGTGTTAGATCGGAGCAAATGTGAAATAGCAGTAAATAACAGCTTATTTTAAGGAACAAGAATGGATTTGTATTTTAAACATTATTGTAAGTCAAAACAAAAATGCATCGGTATTTAAATGCTGAGTCTGAAAGCTGAAAGAGAATTTAGATACCACCTAGTGAAAATCTCTGTATATAAATAGGAAACTAAAACCAGAGATGTTCATGACTTATACAGTGTTAAATCATCAAATATAAAGAAATCAGGACAAGAATCAGGACATCTAAACTTGTACCTTACTGTTCTTCTCATTTCAAAACACACACACACATTTTCATCAGTCTCCTCCATGTCAAATATTCTCTTCTATTTCTATTAGTTTGATAATAAACTTCAGGATTACCTAATTAAAATTTTGTGTCACTATTAATGTTTAGAACGTCCCAACTCCTGAAAATCAGCTCTGTATGATGGCTAACATCTCAATGACTGCTTTTTTCTTTTAACTCTGCATAGTACATAGTAATCCTGAAACCACTAAACACACATCATGCAGTTAATATCTGATGAATTAAGTGACCAAAGTTACAATCCAGTACAAAACAGAATTCTGAATCAAATACAATAATGGTTCTTGATAACTGACTGTAATTTTATGTATTATCTGAGATATTAATACTTTACACATTAATAGATACACTAACCTGAGTTATATTTAAATAAAGCTTAGGACTATTCTCTAAATATATATATATATTTATAAAATACATCATAAATTGAGTTCGTTTCCGAACCACTAAAAGTAGCTACAATATTTCTGCTGTGCACCTCATGTTATTTATAATGTAACAGAAGAAAATTTTTATTTGAGAAATTGTCTAGATTGATTGCTCCTTTTTTTTTTTACTGGATATTTCCAACTTGGATGATTAGATGTCTTAGTCTCACTTGGACATTGGCACTTTTATATTAAATTAATCATCTTTACTTGGAACTATTTCATTTTAACCTGTTTTGATAATTGGAAATTCCATTACCTCTACAACTATGTATAGAACTTCAGGGTTTTTTAAGGTCATTTTTTTCACTTACTGTTATAGTAACTTTCCTCAGTCACCAAGTCTTCAACAATCTCTCTAATATCATGTCATAACAAGTGAACAATTTTATCTTTTCACTTTAAAGGAAAATATATATAATTTTATCTATGTTATAATTTTATTAACTCTCTTACATAAATAACCATTATTGGAAATAAAGAAAATTAGGAGACATAGTTTTAATAGAATGGTGGAAATCTTTTTGGTATATTCTTTTGGTTTAATATTCTTAAAGTTGTCTCATTTTTTATCACTGCAGCTCCCATTTTTATGCCCATACTGTTAAAGGGAAAAGATAATTTTTATTCATAACTGACACTGCAAGTTCTTACTGCATCCAGGGTTTTCTAATGAGACTATCCATCCAGTATGGCTAAAATAATGCCGAAATATTTATGCTAGTACATAATCTAACTGGCATGATCTGATTTCCCTGATTTGAACATAAATAAATATGGCTAGTTCTCTTTTCATCTTGTAAGTAATTGCTAACTACTTATCTACTCCTTATAATAGGAAATCCACTATTGCTACCATAAATTGTCCAATAATTCTTGGATTTACTCAGTCAAAAGGAGTAAACCCGACTTGTATATATCAAGCAGGTGGGTCTTTATGTTGCTGTGACATTGGCAGTAAAAGTGGATCCAGCTCATTCTGATTTAATGCCTTCTGGTCTTCGGCTTCCTTCTTGCTCTTGCATCTCCAGATGTACTATTGTACGGATATATCACATTTTGGCTCACAAGTTTACCATCCTTAAATACAAGTTTAATGACAGTTGACTGAGTCAAAAAGCCAGAAAAAGAAAAGGCAATCCCAAAAGAATCAGAATATAGAAAACAAATAAATTATTGTAAAAATTAGTCAAAGAGAAACAGATAAATGAATGTGAGAGTGACACAAGGTATGAGAAATTGCAGCAGAAAACTGTGATTGATGTTTCAAAATGTTTTCCTACCACTCTTATTCCCTTTACTAACATGATAATTCCACTACAGATAATCTATTCTCCTTTTACTTGAATCCACTATGGCTCCTTTCATTCACCAAAGCAATTCTTGTCATAGAAAATCCTTTCCACTTCTACTATTGCTATGTTTTTTTAAGTATGCGGAAATTTTAGAAAACCTGAAGCCATATAACTTCTGCAAGAAAATATAGGCAGTTTACTCTTTGACATCGATCTAAGAAATATTTTTTTGGATATGTCTCCTCAGGCAAGGGAAACAAAAGCAAAAGTAAACAGATAGGACTACAGCAAAGGAGAAAAACTTTTGCACCCCAAGGAAACTATCAACAAAATGAAAAAGCTGCTGATTGTGATTGAATAGAAGATATTTGCAAACAATACATCTGATAATGGGTTAATATGCAAAATATACGGAGAACTCACACAACTCAACATCAAAAAAAAAAAAAAAGAAAAACCGCAAAACAAAAAACATACAACCAAATTAAAAAAATGGGCAGAGGATTTGAAAGACTTTATTTTTTTCCCAAAGAAGACATACAAATGGTCAACAGGCATATGAAAAGATGCTCAGCATCACTAATTATCAGGAAAATGAAAATTAATACCACAATGAGATATGACCTCTCAGAATGACTATTATCCAAAACAAATAACAACTGTTGGCAAGGATGTGAAGAAAAGGGAACCATCCCACACTGTTAGAACGTTAATTGGTGCAGTCACTATGGAAAACAGTATGGAGATTTCTCAAAAAGTTAAATATAGAATGCTGCAGCAATTCCACTCCAGAGTATTTATTGGAAGAAAACAAAAACACTAGTTACAAGAGATATATGCAACCCTATTGTTCATTGCAACATTATTTAGAAGAGTCAAGATATTGAAGCAACCTAAGGGTCTATCAATAGATGAATGGATAAAAGACCAAGAGAATGTGGTGTATACACACACACACACAGAAGACTATTACTCAGCTTATAAAAGAAGTGCAGTCTTGCCATTTATGGCAAAATGGATGGACCTAGAGGGTATTATGCTACGTGAAATAAGTCAGACAGCAAGACAAAGACTATATGATTTCACTTATATGTGGAATCTAAAAACAAAACAAATGAACAAACCACAACAAAGCAGAAATAAAGTCATAGATACAGAGAACAAACAGGTGAATGCCAGGGTGGGTGGGGAGTAGGGGAAAGAGGGAAATAGAGGGAGATTGAGAGGTACAAGTTTTCAGTTACAAAAGAAACGAGTCACAAGTATGAAACATACAGTGTGGTAAATATAGTCAATAATTACATATTATCTTTGTATGTTGACAGATGGTAATTAGACTTATTATGGTGATCATTTTGAAATGTACAGAAATATCAAATCACTATATTGTATACTAGGAACCAACACAGTGCTGTAGGTTCATTATACTTCAAAAACAAACAAACTTACAGAAAGAGAGATCAGATTTGTGGTTACCAAAGGTGGAGGTGGGGAGAGGGGGAATTGGATGAAGGTTATGAAAGGGTACAAACTTGCAGTTATAAGATAAACAAGCACTAGGGGTGTAACGTACATGATTAATGTAGTTAACACTGCTGTATGTTATATGTGAAAGATGTTAAAAGAGTAAATCCTAAGAGTTCTCATCACAGGAAAAACATTTTTTTGTCTATTTCTTTAATTTTGTATCTATAAGACATGATAGATGGTCGCTAAACTTATTGGGGTAATCGTTTCATTTGTAAATCAAGTCACTATGCTGTGCACCTTAAACTTATATAGTACTTTATGTTAATGATATCTCAGTAAAAGAGAAAAAATAGTAAACACTTTTATTTAAAGTTATTAGAAAATATTATATCATACCATGACTTGATAAAATTAAAAAATCCGAATATATTAAAACTTATTCAATTTAATGCAGTATTTAATTTTTCTAAGCGTTGAAAAGAAATATAAAAAACACTGGATGGAAAAGAAAAATAAGTAAAATCAACTCCCTGTGCTCAAGGAATTTATAATCCAATAAGGAAGTTAAGAAAAACACTTAAAAAATATACTACAATAATTATGTTTAAGGATGCCATGATTAAAAGAGCAACAAAATATCACCATTCAATAAAGAGGTAAATTATTTTTGCTTAAATAATTATGAAACAATTTACAATTTGAAGTAGCTTATGAATTTTAAAAAATGATTATCATGTACCAGACAAAGATCTCTTTTTAATGAAAAAGAAACAAGACATCTACCTAAAATTAGTGGGCATTAAAAGGACACTCTTAAGATAATACATTTAATTGGTCTTCCTCAAAAATGGAAAGCAAGATACATTACTTAGGATAAATATGAAAATATACTGTGACATATGCAAGTATTTTATGGGAAGTAAAACCATGATTTAATGGGAAATTAGCAATTTACCAAGAAGATATGATTATTACTGGTGATCTGGATGGCTTAAACAACTAATATTTATTTTTACCAACTTCTGGAGACTGGAAGTCCAAGACTAAGTTGGTTGGGTTTCTCTGGAGATTTCTCTCCTTGGCTAGCAGATGGCTGGCTGCCTTCTTGCTTTATCCTCATGTGGTCTTTTTCTGTGTGTGTGTGTATGTGTGTGTGTACGCGCGTGCATGTTTGTGTGTGTGCTCTCCAAGTGTCTCATCTTCTTATAATGAAACCAGTCTTATCGGATTCAGATTAGGGCCCTAAACTTATGGCCTTCTTTAAATTGAATTACCACCTTAAAGGCCCTGTCTCCGAATATAGCAACTCTGGGGATTTGGGATTTGAGCCTGTAAGTTTTAGGGAGACATAATTCAGACCATAACATATAATTCAAAGATATGGATTTTACTGTGAATAACTGTGGAATAAGGTATACTACACAGTTTCAAACAAATTAATGACATTACTCTCTTAAGATAAAAAGTTCTAACCAAGAGTATGTGAACACAAAGACTAGATCATTTCAGATCAACTATATATTCTTTAGTGGAAGTTTACTAAGCTATTATTTTGAGTAACTTATTAGATGTAGCACATCTGGGTTTCAGAAAGGCATTTCATAAGGTCTCACATAATGTCCTTGGGAACAAGAAGTCACTTTGTTGAAAGGCAGGGCATTTGGGCAGAGTTGTCAATGGTTGATCATGCTCAGAAACAGATATATTTACTGAAAAATCTGTCAAGAGAGAAGATAGATTCTAGCAGCATGCAACAGAGGTGTTCGTCCCAGCTCTGTTTTACATTTTTATCAATGACTTGGATGATTAAAATTGCAGACAACACAAAACTTGAAGTGATAGCTGTTATGTTGGATGACAGACATCAGATGCAAATAAGAGCAAAGGATATCAGATGTCCTGTGAGAGTTACATCTGAAAATCAACACAATCTATCAAAGCAGATTTATACAAAGTCACCTCAAAGGCAGGCAAGGTCCCAGTCTTTCTGAAGACTTACTTGTAATTTGGCTGAATGCATTATCTTATTTCAAAAAAAGAATATGTCAATCAAAGGTGTAAAATATCCACCATGGGAGTGTAGAAAAAGGAGAGTCACAGATGCAAACTTTGGCTGTTGCCATTCTAACCCTGGTCAGGGGAGAAAGAATCTTAGCCAATGAGGTTCAAAAATACATATTCCATTAGCAAGATGATTATTATTAATATTTTTGATAAACGTTGTTATCTTGGTACCAATAAATATGAGATTCATCTAACTGTGTTTGTCCTTATGCTCTTAAAACAGCTTTCTGATTCTGCTATTGTTTTTCATCATGGGTCTGCCTACAGGGAGAGAATAAACTACTAAAACTGAGTCAAAGACCCCTTCCTTTTAAGATTTCTAATTTTATTTTGAATAAGTAAATTGTTGTTATGGTTTATAGATCAATTTTAAGAACCTGATTAAATTATCAAACAAGTGAGTGTGGGATCCATTGTGAATGTAATTATACGATCAGTTTTCTGACCCTGCAAATATGAAAGTCAGGTCCTGAACCACAGTAACTTCATGAACATCAGGGACCAGTTAGCATCACAGAAGAATTCTATGAAACCCTGAAGTAGGAATAACACCAACCCTTCTTAAACTCTTTCAGAAAGAACTCTGAAGAAACAAATGAGGAAATACTCTTAAGCTCATTTTACAAGACCAACATTACCCTAATACTAAAACCAGACACTACAAGAAATGAAAGTTACAGGTCAATATATCTGATGAACATAGATGCAAAAATCTACAATACAATATTAACAAACTGAACTTAACAGTACATTAAAAGAATCATATACCATGATCAAGTAATATTTATCTTGGAGATAAAAGGATGATTCAACATTTACAAATAAATCAAAGTACACACCACATTAATGAAACAAGGAATAAATGCCATATGTTCATTTCAGTAGATGCAGAAAATGCAAATCAAAAGTCAACATTCATCCCTGATTGAAAATTCTTGAAAAACTGGGTATAGAGGTAACATGTCCCAACATAATAAAGACCACATATGCCAATTCCACAGCTAACGTTATATTCAATGGTTAAAAGCTAAAACTTTTCCTCTAAGATAAGGTAAAAGACAAAAATTCCCACCCTGCCAACTTTTATTCAACTATGTATTGAAATACCTAGCCAGAGAAATCTGTCAAGAAAAAAGAAATAAAAAGCTCCCAAATTGGAAAGGAAGAAGTAAAATTGTTTCCATTTGCAGATGACATAATATTTTCTATAAAAGCCCTAAAGATTCCACCAGAAAAACTATCAGAAGCATTAAACAAATTTAGCAAGTTGCCAGCATACAGAATCAATATAAAAATTAGTTGCTTCTATACAATAACAAAAAACTATTAGAGAAATTAAGAAAACAATCCCACTTACAATAGCACCAAAAAGACTAAATTAAAACCCTGAGAAATAAATTTAAACAAGGAGGTGAAAGATTTGTACACTGAAAACTGTAAGATATTAATGAAAGAAATAAAAAAGACACAAAGAAATGGAAAGATATGACCTGCTCATGGATTGGAAGAATACTCTTCAAATGCCCATACCACACAAAATGACCTACAGATTCAGTGAAATCCCTATCAAATTTCTAATGGTACTTTTTACAAAAGTTGAAAACACAATTCTAAAATTTACATGGAATCATTAAAGACCTCAAATAGCCAAAGCAATTTTGAGGAAGAAAAGCAAAGTGGGAGGCATCATATTTCCTAATTTCAAATTAAATTATAAATCTATAGTAATCAAAACATTAGGTATTGGCATAAAAGCAGACACATAGGTCAATGGAACAGAATAGAAAGCCCAGAAATAAAGCCATGCTTATATGTTCTATTAATTTTCAGCAAAAGAGCAGAGAATATACAATAGGGAAAGGACAGTCTCTTTAACAAACATGTTGGGAAAACATTAAAAAGAATGAAACTAAGCCTTTACATCGTACACAAAAATCAACTCAAAATAGGTTAAAAACTTGAATATTAAGATCTGAAACCAAAACACTCCTACAAGAAAACAAAGGAGATGAGCTCCTTGATACCAGTCTTGGCAATGACTTTCTGATGTGCCACCAAAAGTAAAGGCAACAAAAAGCCAAAATCAGTATGTGGGACTACATCAAAGAATCCTTCTGCATAGCAAAGGAAACCATCTACAAAATGAAAAGGCAACCTACAGAATAGGAGAAACTATTTGCCAATCATATGTCTGATAAGGGGTTATATCAAAAATATTTTTAAAACTCATACAACTCAATAGTGAGAAAAATAAAACATTAAAAATGGGCAGAGGAACTGAATAGAAATTTTTCCAGAGAAGATATACATGGCCAACAGGTACATGAAAAGATGTTCAACATCACTAATCAGGAAAATGCAAATCAAAGCTATGAGATAATCACCTTACCCCTGTTAGAATGGCTATCATCACAAGATAGATAACAAATATTGACAAGAATACAGAGAAAGGAGAACATTTGTGCTTTGTTGGTAGGGGTGTAAATTGATGCAGGCCCCACAGAAACCACGACGGAGGCTCCTCAAAAATTATAGATGGGGGGGTATAGCTCAGTAGTAAAGTGAGTGCTTAGCATGCATGAAGTCCTGGGTTCTATTCCCAGTATCTCCATTAAAAACAAACAAACAAGCAAAAAAACTAAAGATAGAACTTCTATATTATCCAGCAATCCCACTTTTGCATATATATTCAGAGGAAATAAAAACAGGGTATCAAAGCAGTATCTTCATTCCCATGTTCACAGAAGCATTATTCACAATAGCCAAGATACTGAAGTAAGTGCCCATCAATGCATTAATAAAGAAGATGTGAAATATGCATAATTACATAAAAATAGAATATTGTTTGGCCATGTAAAAGAAGGAAACCCTCCCATCTGTGACAGTGTGAATGGACCTTGAGGGTGTTACACTGAGTGAAATAAGTGAAAATAAAACAAGTACTACATGATTACTTACAAGGAGAATCTGGGGGGAAAATGTCAAACTAATTGAAACAGTAGAAAAGTGGATTCCAGGGGATGAGGGACGGGAGAAATAGGAAAGTATATGGTAAGATAAATTCTATATGTTGCTTTTTCATATTGTTGAGGCTTTCCTTCATGGTGCAGAAGGTTCGTGCTTTGATACAGTCCCACTCTTGACCGGGTAATGGATGTGTCAATTAATTAGATGGAGAACATCCTTTTACATTGTGTATGTGTATCACATCTCTGGGATGTACACTGTAAATATCTTACAACTTGATGTGTTAATTATACCTCAATGAAGGTGGAATTTAAAAAATAAAATCTTTTGAAGAATCATTTTTGTTTCAATTGAAAAGGATCAATTTCCAGTTTCTAACTCTTAACTCTATAGTTGATAACAATTTAAATTAATTCATTGTTTCTGTAAAGGGCTTTGCCTCACCCTTTATTTGAATGTTTTTTTATTATTATTATTATTATTATTATTATTACTACTACTACTACTACTACTACTACTACTACTACTACTACTATTATTATTATTTGTTAACCTAGGTGTAGAATTTTAAGTTTATAGCTATTTTCTCTGGTCACTATGAAAGTTTTCAGTGTTTTTTGTTGATGTGAATTCACATGTTAGCTTGTTATTAATTTGCACATAATTTATTGATTTTTCCTGATTGTTTTTAGGATGAATTTGTTTTCACACGTGTTGGATAGTTTTCAGATGTTTTGTTGTGGACTTTTTTATATATTCTGTCTACTTTGGGGTGTGTTTTCTGAATTTGAGGAGTAAGTGACTTTTACCAATTGTGGAAAACTCATTTTCTCACTGACTCTGCTTCTATGTTTCTATGTCAGCCTATCCTCCTGGTAATCAAAATAGGTCAATGATGAATATTTCCATTTTGGTTCTCCATGCTTCTTTACTGTTCTTTCATAGTTTCCTTCATTTTTATTTGTTTCTTGAATTCTGGGTAAATTATTCAGATTAGTCTTTCCTGTCTACTAATTTCTCTGGCTCTATTTAGGTTGTATTAATTCCATCTATTGAGTTTAAAAAAAAACTCCCTCTCTCAGACACAGATGTATGTATTTATAATTTCCCATATCTATACATGTTATGTATTAAATTGAATGTCTGTCAATATAATTTCTAGGAGCTCTGTGGTCCTTATTCAAATGTTGCTTAATCCTGTTAGTAGTCATTTATTTCTGGATCATATTTTCATTGTTTTCCTTTTGCATTTTAAATATAAATATTTTATAATCAAGCATTCAACAATTTTTATATGTGAAGCCCCCTAGGATTTAATTTTGTCTTTTGGAATTCTTAGATGCCTGCATTTAAGGTGAATTAGCCTGGGTAGCATTTGCATTTATTTCAAACAGCACTCTTAGGTTCTACCAATCAAGGATCACTTTAAATTTGTATCTCATATTCAGAGTATTTTAGACCAAACATGTAGCATAAATTCAAATTTATAGACCAAATTTGTAGTTCGAGGGCATATTTATATTTGCCAATCACAAGGCAGAATTATCTTGTCTTACTTAGAACTGAAAAATAATTTAACATACTGGCTTTTTATAGGGCTGATTTTTTTTCTTTTTTCCCAGCCTTTGATTTCATAGGTAATGCAGCTCTACAGGGCTCTGGCTCCATGAAAAGGTCTTGTTTCCTACTTCCCCTATGATAATGATTAATTCCTTTCTTTTCCTGTTGTCCCCACAAGTGTAAAAATCCATGACTTTCAGTATTAGAGTCAGTGAATAGTCTCAGGGTAGCTTCTGGATTTGTTCACACTTGTCAGTGTCTGTACTGATTCACTTTTGTCTGAAGAAAATTTCCTTTATTTTGAGGGGAAGCTCAGCCAGTCTTTAAAAGAATGTTTTTCCTAGTGTGAATGATTAGGTTTGATGAAGCAGGAAAGCTTCTCATAATATTCAATCTATAATATTTCTGCATTCTGAAGAAGTTTCTTATGTGGGAAATTTGGCATTTCCTCTAGCATTTTAACCTAAGGAAGTATGGAGGTTGGGTGGGGAAATGGTGATATGTCTTTTTTGTTTCTTTATTTAGTCTTCTACTATTGAAATATATAAAAGCAGACAGATTTGTATGGTGAATCCCCATGTATCCATCACCCAGCTGTAATCATGATCTTACTGCTAATTTTGTTTTCTCTACCCTCACCTAGTCCTCCTGTTTTTAATATTTTGAATCAAATTCAAGATATATTATTTAACCCACGTATATTTCAGTGTGCATCTCTACAAGAGAGAGATTCTTTTTAAAAAAAAAATACCCCAAATCATTATGCATCATCTTTGTAAACTTGTGCTAGAGGGATTTAATCTATCCATATGTTGTAACATGGACCAAAAAGCAATAACAATGGGGAATCAGATGTGCCATCACTTTAAAGGACTGTTTCCTCACAATTAGAATTTTTTCAAAATTAAATATGTTACATTGTCAGTTTGTGATTACCTGGGTAGGGTTTAAATATGTGTCTAGTGTTCTTTACATGTTTGCACAGGATAACTTAATCAACCAAATCGATGGTAAGGTTGAGTTTATATTCCATGAGTGAAGAATGTTCTTGAAGATTTTAAACTGGACATCATTTTTGCCCCAATGTATTATCCTTTCTGGTTTTTACTTGTAGTTATTTTATGTAGGAATAAGATGGTCATGGTTATTATTTTTAACTTGGAAAATAACTTATAAAGATATTCTTGCTTTCCATAATAAGGATATTTTATTTCTAACTTTAAGGAATTTTGCCCTAGGTCCAGCATATCTGCTTTATTAACATGTCACGTGTGGTTTGGATGAAAGCTTTTATTCTGTCCTGAGCTGATTTGCCTTAATCAGTCCTCTCATTTGCCATATAAGTTTAATGTAATTTATCACTTTAAAACAGATTTTCCCCCATTTTATTTCATCTTTGATTTATTTGTGATTATTCACTGTCTTTAAAGGAATGTGCATGAATGAGGGACAAGTGAGATGCAATTATTCTATTATGTCACTATGCCACATAATTCACACGATCTTTTTTCATTTGATGTTCCAAATACTCTGAGATCAGCAGTCTAATTTATTATTATAAACATTGGACAATACACATATGCTAACAACTGCTTCATTATTACAAAATACTGTTCTGAATATATATATATATATATATATTTATATATATAGCACTCTGTATGACACTAATCTGTTTTATCCTTTAAGTGTCATATTTTGCCAAACATGTCCATACTTTAGCAATTATAGGTTTCATCCAAATTCCCCTTCCCCCTAGGTGTCAAGATAATTCCAATTCCTGTCATTTCAGTCACTTCTAATCTCATTTGATCACTTTGACCATTTACCACTCATAAAATGTCAAATTTATCACTGTATGCCTTATGTCACTAGCCAGTACTCACAACCACATCACTTATGTAACAACCAACCCAAATCCCATTCCTATACCAAACACCTTTTAAGATCTGAGTAAAGTCCTATTTTCTCCATGAAGTTGGTATCTATCCATTCAACCACCACTAATCCCTTTATTGTCTGAATTCTTGTTATCTTTAACTTTCTGATCTACATTTTTGAGCTTTCTTTGTATTATTTTTTAGCTGATACTTTCCCATGTCTAAGACTTTTTAAAGGAACTATAACTTTGTTGAGAAGGAACGAATTACGTATCTCCTACCAATGCCCCTACAAGTAACTTTAAAAATGCTGTGTAAGATAAATGGCAATAAATACTTATTAAATTAAACTGGTCTCAGTGGGTAATACTTTTCTTAATAATAAAGGCCATTTTTTCACCAATTTCACTTCCTTTTTATGACATAGGTAAAGATTCAATGTTCCTATTTAGACAAATGCAGATTTGAGTATTTGCCAATTAACTCACAGTGATCAATACAGATTTACTGAAGTGAGGAAGGGAATTTGGAAGGCACAAATAACTGAGTGTTAAATTTCAAGAATACTGTTAACAGTTCTTTGTTATCCATTTCCCTTAAAGATTAATTAGTTAGAAATATCTTTATTACAATAAATTACACAGTCTCCACAAACATTCAGCAATGTATATATTTTTTCATCTTAAAATTAGGCTAAACTCTTCACCACTTTGTATACAGAAAAACATATTTGCCTCATTAAGATTAGTAATGAGAATTGATTTTACAGGGTATAATCTGAATTTTATGCATGTCATTCTAACTGGGCTAATGAAATTATTTTGGTTACCAGAAGCATTTCAGTCTGGCTATCTGGAGTGCAGCATTTTACATGAGCTGCCAGAAATAAAAGCATTCATTTGCACTTCTAGACAGAAAATGTGGGTGTCTACAGGCTGCCATACAGAACTAGAGAAACCAATTGGACAATAAAAACCTTTAAAGTATCTCTCCAGATGGTTGAGCTGCTGTTCCTTCACGTGGAACTGCAACACTCTACTTTAGGTGATGGCATTTCTGCCTGTGTATGAAAATTCAAAAGAGACATTTAGAACTCAAAGAACAGTATTCAGCTTTGTTGGTGATCAATATTTTTAGCAAGATTTTTGGAGGTGTAATATTTATCATAGCCCTGATGATAGGGATACACAAGTTTCTTCAAATAACTGAGTAAATACGAGCTTTCTGTACAAACAGAAGCAAATAACTAATGTCACCCAAAGGAAGGAAAATAGCAACGAGATACTAAGATTAACAAGCTTAATATCCTATTGACTGTCAATAGCATTTTTTTAAGAAGGAATGAATCAAAGAGATCCCTTGTGCTTTGCGTGGTAAAAATTATGTGGGTGTCATTATAGTTTTTATGAAAAATGGCTAAATGATTATACAAATGTTATTCTCAGAGACTGGTGTCTGAAATGGCAGCCAATAGCTTCTGGATATATTAGATTTTATTAGTATTGTACAGATGTGTATAATTACTGCTTTGCTTTGCTTGAATTGAAGCCATCTGTTTATCTTAGGATGATTAGAGCATGTAACAAATTTAGTCCCTTTAGCAGCAGAATCTGAATTGCATTTATTTATTTATTAATTTATTTTTCATTTCATGAGATTTAAGGGTCAACCTGAGGAGTTCCTTGACACCTCAATTTCAAAAAAACCTTCAACTGTGAAGAATACTGATATTGACAGCCAAAATTTTTTTTCTATAAAAGGCTGCATTCAATCTGTTTTGCTAAAGTTCTAGGTTAAATATGGATTTGTTCTACCTGTAAACTGAACAGATGAATTATATTGATTTCTTTTTTAAAATCTATTGAGGCAGAAAAAAAAATCTTGTCTAGCATCAGTCTCTTACTGTGGTAGACTACATGAACCAATATTCCAATATTGACTCTTGATTGTGCTAAAATGGTCTGATTTATATTTTTTAAAAAACTGCTTGTTCCAGTTACCTTTTGCTGCATACTAAAAAGCCTACAAGATTAAACATAAACATTCTGTTATACTTTTAAAACTGTATACAGCACTTTACTGAGTAATTCTTCTATTCCAAGTGGTGTCAACAGACACCATTCAGTGGTAATTCAGCTAGTGGGTGGACTGAACTGGAAGTCTAAGTTGTTTCATCACATTCACATTCTGGTGCCTTGGTGGCGTAGGTACAAAGTTGGAGCTCCACCGGGAGTATCTATACATGGTCCTCTGTGTGTCTTGGGCTTCTTCAGAGCGTGGTGACCTCAGGTAGTTGAATTTCTTGTATGGCAATTCAAAGCCCAAAATAATAGTAGAAATTGTTAGTGTTCTTAAAGACTAGGTTAGTAATTGTCTAGCATCACTTGACAATATTCTATTGGACAACAAAATTTTTCAGGAGATTTTTTTTTAAATAAACCAGGCTATTTTCAGAGGAAATGAATGAGATTCCATCTTTGAGTATGAGAAATAGTAATTAACTTATGGCCATATTTTTATCTCCTACAGGGCTGAAGGCCTATATTTTAGTGTTTTTTTTGCATGTATTTTAATGAATGAGTTTGGACTCCCCTTCTCTTTCATCAACTTCAATATGTACTGTGTAGCTTTTCTATATATTTATATTAGATAGAAATTATAATTTTTTTCTATATCTTCTTAAACAATTTACATATTTATGAAAGCTAATAAAATATCTACCATGATTGTGGTCTTAAAACTTCCTTAAATTTTTTATTATATATTTTTGGGTCTAGTTTTTTGTATATAGAAGTTCATGATTTTTTAATCTTTTTTATCATTCTTCTTTTACCATTATTAACTCATTTTTGTCATCTCTTTTAATATTTCCCTTAAATTATGTTTTTTTTAATTTTTATGTGAAAAATTCTACTTTCTTTAGGTTGGCATTTGATATTTTTTTCTTATCTTTTATTATCATTTTCTTTTAACTATGTCTCAAAAGATATAAATAGCTTTTTAACAATTCTACATAATCATTTTTGATCATTCTGAACATATATTGGTATAATCCTAATATCTTGAGTATATTCATATTTAACATCCTTTAACCTAATTTTCTTTCTCTTTTCCTTTGAAACCTTTTATTCTATTGTTGAAGTTTTCTATATGCCACCCTGGTCTTCTCTGTGGATTTGGAAGCCCCACATTTTTAAAATTCTTTTATTGAATGTCCGTAAATATTTAACATCAATACTGAATTATAATTACTTCTAATGAGGTCTGACCTTCAGTGCATTGATTTCAGTCTCTCAGCATAAGAACAAGCTCTTAGCATTTTTATTCACTAAACTACGCCTCTGCTTCCATTTCCTTTTCTCCCTTACTTGTTAGAGCTGTCAAAACTTTAGTTTCACTTTTTCTAGGGTACACCATTTAGCCATATATTTTAAATTATTTTTCTCTTATAGTTATTGATTAAATTCATCAACATTTTCTATCAATATCTGAGCTTAATTTTTTTATCTCACTCCTTCCTTCATATATGCATTTTTTTCTTCTGAAAGTACATCCTTCTGTACTTTCAATGAATATTTGTGCTCCAAAGACTCTGTTTCACTTAATAATGAACAATAATTTACCTCAATTTAGAAATCTAGGCTAACAATTATTTTCCTTCATCACTTTTATGTTAATTTTCACCATAGGTGGCATTTAGATTTGATTAAAGAAAGTGTTATCAGGACAGCTGCCATCACCTGTATATATTCTGCATTTTGGCTGCACTAGTTTTAATTTATATTTACCCTTGAATAGTCTCCTTCCACTCATGTATCTAGATTAGAATTTATTCTTATTACTTAATACTTGAAATGTATCTAAGCTTGAGGATCTAGGTTAGCAATTTTCTGTGGTCTTTTACAGAAATTTCTATTAAACATTTAAAGAAATCTCAGTCTAGCCACTCATAGTTCTCATTGGATTTTTATTTGTTTAACACTTACCTTCTCTCTTGTATCTTAATCATCAGTATCTCATTTTCACTTGAAGCATTTTTAATTGTTCTTCTTGATAATCAACTGATATTTCTGTCTTTTTTTTGTAAGGATTAATTTCTATCTCTGTCATTCCTCTATTTATCTCTTTGAATAAACCAAAAACACTCTATTTCGGATTAACTTTATATTTGAAATTCAAATGGAAGCATATATATTTTTCATGCCTGTCTTAAAGCTTAGATATCTTTATATACAATCCACTGTTGGATTTCTTTTATGAAGTTGTATTTTGATCATTTTTCCATTACTCCCTATCTTTCTGTATACCTTTATCCCATCCAGCATTTTTTTTTTCCAGTTAGCTCTTCCCTTGTGACCTCCTGTCCAAAAAATAGGTCTTTAATTTTGGTTTGGGCTGATGCTGTGCACTTATTTTGGGGATGTAGAAAATCTATTGTTCAAAACAGCAGGTGGCTTGGCTCACTCTCTAGTCAAGAGTTTGTGAATTTCTTTTCCCACCTGCCTGGACTATGGTTTCATAAAAGCTTTAGTTCTGGGCAAAGGTCAGTATGAGTTGTATGAAGCCCTCTTTTGAAAGCTGGGGAGAGAATATGAACTACACACTTGACCTCTAGTTTCCATCCGTGAGCCTGACTCTAGTCATTTTCACGTTCTGAATGGAGGTCTTTTGTAAACTTTTTCATGGTTTCCATGAAAGGACAGAACTACTGGCAACTCCCACCTGCTTCCAGATCAAGAGCACAACAGGCCATGGTGTCAGCCCTGCTCTCTGCTTCCTATTCCAGGGTTCGTTTTGATTCTCAAAGATCTTGTTTGGGAGAATTCACTTCTGCATTTTTATATTTATTTGACTTTATAGGATTATTTTATATTTCATTTTATATTAATTACATATTTATCTAGGATTTCTATGATTTGGAATAGAAATGGGGTGATTAAAAATTATAATGTAATCATGAATGGGAGTTGAAATTTAAACCATATAAACTATATAGTTATTAATTGAAGTCTTTTATTCCCAATCTTTATCCATTTTGCTTCATAGAGTCATAGAGAAAATAATTGATAAAATGCTTGTGTAATAGTTTTAATTTTAGATATTAGAGAAAATACATTGTACTTTGCTTTAAATTTTTGCCAAAGTAATGTGGGTCTGATTACATATATATACATAAAAGATATAATGTATAAACATACATGTTTTATATGTACTAATATATATATTGTATATCAAAAGGCACAAAACTGAAGGAAATAATTAGGAATGTAGTTAAATTTTATACACTATCATGGTTTCGATTCAGTCAAGAAGATGCAAAGAGAATTAGTGTGAAGTATAAGCACTGGGCCCCAAAAGGTGATTATAGAGGATGAAGAGCACACATTGGTATCTGTTTTCCAGAACAGATTTTGGCCAACAGTGCTAAATTCACAAGATAACCTACACTGTCCTCATTTACTGAGTATCTCCAGATCCAAAGAAATCATCCCTCCATGCAATCTTGGAAGCTTCTCATTAAAATGACAGAGACTTTTTATCAAATTAGATCTCTGAATGATTGTATGTAAGACCCCACCAATATGTTCACTTGCTGAGTATTTCCACGAGAAAAAGAAATTACCTTTCATTTTATTTGAGGCATTCTACATATCTGAAAAATTTGTTAGAGTAGTTAATCTTCATTAAGCAATATTTTACTCTATTATACCACCAATCATGATTAATAAGTAGAAAAAAAGGTTAAGTATTTGTCTAAACAACTACTTAGATATATTTTTACTAGACAATTTTTAGAGTACTTATAGGTGCACATTAAAATTGAGAAGCTACAGGGATTTCCATACATGCTCCTTTTTAAAAAAGAATCATAAGTAGTTACATACAATATCCTTGATTTTGTCAATTATCCATTTTTCAATAAATTTGCATACTCACGGACCCCAAAACTAAACCAAGCAGTTCATGTTCAGGTGGTGCATTTTGTTTCTGTGAAGTATTAGAATGAACACAGCAAACATATGTATCTAACTGGTCCCTGATAGCCTTAAATTAAGAGTATCCTCTCCACAGTACTAAGAGTGTGTCCTGGTGTCCTGTGAGTTTCATGCACCTCATTAATATGCGTCTAATTTACAGCTCTAATAGCTATAAAACATAACTGTGAGTAAAACTGTATAGGATGACTAAGTTTTTTTTTTTTAATATTACTCGAGGAGCAGAATGATTTACAAGGGGGAAACTTTAAGAAAAGGAGGCAAAATAGAAAAACATTTTAATAGCTTACATGTGAGGCTATCTATTAGTCACTCAACTATACATTAAATAATATGTACTAAGTATTTTCTAGTTGCTGAAATATGAATGACAGTAGGAATACGGGGATGAGGAATGACTTAAGGGATAATCACATAAGAACATACAACAGGGCATCAAAACTGCTTAAGCCAGCAAGACTTATGTGTTTTCAGGTCTTACATTTAAGTCTTTAATCCATTTCCAGTTAATTTTTGTGTATGGTGTAAGATAAGTGTCCTATTTCATTCATTGGTATGTGGATATCTAGTTTTGCCATACCATATTAAAAGTATCCATATGACTTTAGGTTAAGAAATTCAGTTATTGGGAGAAGAATGTTCTCAGGATGAGTAAGGGAGATTTTAGAGAGGTAGACTTTTTTTTTTAATTTGTGATTTAGTGTCTGTCAGATGGCTTATTTGTGGGAAAGTGTATGGTAATAAACTTGGCTAAGTTAAAACACTGGGAACTTAAATTTCTCATATAATTTTTTTCAAAACATAATCTGTATCAAAAATAAAATTTAGAGTAAAACAATCTCTTTCAGAAAAGTATGTTTCAATATGTTTCATATTGAAAAGTATGTTTCAATATGCGTATCTAACAGGGAGGAGGGAAAAAATGCTGAATTTCCTGAAAAGAAAAATCTGGATTTATCTCAGAGGAGATGGTTAAAGCAAACCTAATGAGGTCATGAATGGAGTGTACAAATAGTGAGCAAATGGAACATGTATAAATTTAAATTCTGGATATAAGCTATTGCCTAGTTTATATTACATATAATTTACCTAGTCTCATTTTTGGTGCTTTGGAGTAACTTTACAGCAAGCAGTTTTTGCACTCCTTTGTGAATTTTTTTGAATTCTATTGTATAAATATTTAAATAAATATAAGCTTTATCATAGTGTACATACAGAAGTTTCTCAGGTTGATTAGAGTATTGACTTATAACTTAGTTATGATTTTATAATTTTTTAAAAATACATTTCCTCTTGGTTTTTCAAAGATATAGAGGAACTAATTAATACATTTTGTTAGCAGCCTAATAAAATTATTTTTAATACATATAAATACAACACAATTGTATGAGTATCAAACCACTCTCAATTTAAATTGTCAGTTTGGGTTGTTACAAATAATTGAGCTAATGTATTCATAAATATATCTTAAGTGTGCATAACATACTTCACTGAATGTTTTCATTCTTATTTTGGATAAACAAAACTCATATCTAATTAAAATTTTTTTAAAAATGCAATAATATATGTTCTAAATTCTAAGTAAAATGGCAAATGTTTGGAGGTTTGGATTCAAAATTTACATTGCTATTAATTACATTCCTTATAAAAATTAATCTTTGAATTAATTTTCTAAATATACTTTGAATCATTGGTTTTTCTTGCAGTTTTCTAGCCAATATTTTTATATTCAGGTATTTTTCAAAAATGATTTTTAGGGAGCCATCCAATTATTATAATATTATGATTATGATTTAAAAACTACAAATTTTAGTTTTCTATACTTAAATATTTGCCATAAATCTATTAGATCTCCTAAGAATAAGAACCTGTTGTGTGTTAAGGTCATGAAAACATATGACACAAGCTGGTACTTATGAATTCTGCCAGGACAGAATTAACTGAAGTGAGCTGGTCTGCTGTAATTGTATATTATGGGCAGAGAAGTAACTATTGTTTTCTTCAATACACAATTTTGTTTTTCTGTATTTATATAGATTACATTAAAGATTTATCTTGGTTTTATAATGGTGAAATGAAAATGATGCCTAAATTTTCTATCTAATATATAAGCAAATGTACATGATGAGAGAACAGCTTCTAAGGATCAGAGAAATGCCTTAATTGAATCACAAAGTGATATTAATAAACAGCAAACCCTCAGAATATTCAGTACTGGATTTACATAAACACAGAAGCTCATGCAACTCTTATTTACCTTAAAGATTAAACATGAAAACTATAAACTGTTACAAGTATTTTTAAATTAATTTCAGTTGGTCACTTATTTGTATAAATTGTCTTTAAAAATAGTACTACAGTGTATGATGACAATGTAATAGAATAAAGAAACACTTTTTCTTATTTCTTTGGGAAATAAATGAGACAAGGTAGCTCCATATTAGAATATTTACTCTAAATACCTGTTATAATCTTTACCCAGTTGAAACTCTGTACTGGAAATATTCTGGTACAAATAGCTACTCATGAAAATATCTAATTATTTAATTCCATATTTACTATTCAGTGGTCAAATATTAAACACAAATTATCTGAACAAAAATGTTTTTCTTCTATTCAGAATATTCTGTTTAACAGCCAGAACAAGAAGCAAATTAATTATAAATTGCATGGTTTAAAAAAAGATCTATCCAATTAATTTAACAAACCATTATTTATGCATTGATCTGCCTACCTATCTATAAGTCTCATTTGAGCTCTAATTCTATTCAAGAACTTTTAAAATGTTCTAGGTAAAAATATACATGATAAAGCAACCTGCTCACAAAATGTTCCTAGTATAACAGGAGAGGTAATTATACATACAATTATTTAAAATGTGGTATGAGAGATGCAGGTCATATGGTATAGAAAACATAGGAGAAGAGTCTCCTAACTTTGACTAAGACCAGCTGAATAGGTTTCAGAGAAGTCCCTACAGTGGATGCATACTCAGTGATTGCTAAAGTATGAGCTTCTTAGACCAATAGATACCATCCATAAAGCACAGGCAAGAACTGGGAGAGAGGAAAGAAATCTGGACATTTGGCGAGCTCCACAAGTTTGATATTGCTCAAAGGTGGTTCATGGGTTAAGGAGGGTGATTGCATCATGCAAGCTCAAACAAACAGGCGTTCAGCACCAAGAACTAATTGTATCATAGGAATGTGACTTTCATTTGAGGAACATAATACGAATTTTCTTTCTCACACATCCCTGAGATATGGTCATTTCATTTTTCCTTGATTTTAAAGGAAATCTGTTTTATTATCTATTGCTGTGTAGAATGATTCCAAAACTTAGTGCCTTAAAATAAGAATTTATTTATTTGCTCTCAATTCTCTGGATCAGGAATTCAGGCAGGACTCAGCTGGGTGGCCTCCAACACGAAGTTATTCATTTGGCTGTGTTATATGGAAAGTCCACGTCTTTACTTGTAGGCATAGTATCACAATATTTTTCCACATGGTCCCTTTGTTTTCCTAGGCTTGGTTTAGACTTTCTCATAATACGGAGGTCTCAGGATAGTCGGATGTCTTACATGGCTTTTGGCTTCTAAGAAGCCCTTTTTTAAACAGTGAAGTCATAAATTTACTTAGGCCAGCATCTTCCATAATTTGCATCCATTTATAAGAATTTTGTTCTTTAGAAAATACAGATTGAATTATACTAATGATTGTATTGATTTTGGGAGAGGACTAGATTTTGTGTATGTAAAAATTCTTAGACAATGCTGGTTTCTGGTGTGCAGATCACACTTTGAGTGGAAATCTGCTGGACTTCCTACTTTTCTGATGACTTCAACTTATATCTTTCAGGGTTACAGTATACTTCTTAAACAGAGATACTCAGAAGTTAACACAGTGGAATCCACAAAGCTTTAGTGAGTTTAGTTAATTTCATTACTCATATTATACCCAAATCTCCTAGAATGATTATAATAAATTTTTGATTCTTCTTCCACAAGCTAATTTAGAAGATTTTCAGGAGTCTCCAAAAGTTATGTATATTTTGGGTTACTTCTGAGAATATAGCTATATATAACATAATGATGGAGACTGGTATTAGTTACTGATATTATTAAAAGATGCCATCATTGACATTAAATTAGTAGTCAACAACACTATGGAAAACAGTATAGAGGTTCCTTAAAAAACTTAAAGTAGAGCTACCATATGAGTCAGCAATTCCACTCCTGGGTATATATCTAGAAAAAATAAAAACTCTAGTTTGAAAAGATACATGCACCCCAATGTTCATGGCAGCACTATTTACAATAGCCAAGACATGGAAACAACTTAAGTGCCCTACAACAGATGATTGGCTTAAGAAGATGTGGTATGTATATTCAATGGAATATCACTCAGCCATAAAAGAGAATGAAGTATTTCCATTTGCAGCAACACCTCTGGACCTAGAGAATATTATGCTTAGTGAAGTAAGTAAGACAGAGAAAGACAAATACTATCTGATATCACTTATATGTGGAATATGAACAATAATACAAATGAATCTATATACAAAACAGAAACAGACTCATGGACATAGAAAACAAACTTACAGTCACCAAAGTGAAGAGGGAGGGAAGGAAAAATTAGAAGCATGAGATTAACAGATACAAACTACTATACATAAAATTAATAAGGAACAAGGGTTTACTGTATAGCACAGGGAATTACATTCAATATCTTGTAATAACTTATAATGAAATATAATCCGAAAAATAAGAATCACTATGCTATACACCTAAAAGTAACATAGTATTGTAAATCAACTATATCTCAACAGCAATAAAAAAATATTTAGTAGGCAATGGTCTTTCTTTATAACTCTTGCCCAAACAGGACAAAATCCTCTGAGAAAGTGATAAAGAATGTTAAAATTGAAAAACAAACCAGACATTAGCCTCTCCCTTGATATAAATTCATCAAGATGCTCCAGAAAATAGAAGACTGACTCTGGATAACAGAGGATCTCTCTTAATAAGTAACCCATACTTTTGAAAACCAGTATCTGCTCCCCTTCCAAAAGTGTCTCATTGCCTACAGTATTCCTCCCTAAAAATCATGTCAGTTAGTGTCCCATTTCCTTTGTGTTCTTCCTGAACTTTCACTTAAAGTAATTATTTTTTGCTGCCAGGTCTACTTAGACTCCCAACCAAGATCATCCACATTTTGCCAACAACATCACAAAATGCACTCAATCTTTAGAATGGCTACTGGCTACTGTCTCCAATAGTTTTTGTCACTTTCACATCAGCGGCTGTCAGAATTACCTACACAATATGGATTTCCATATCTTATATTTTCCTTTAGCTCATGAGAAATGTCAAAAGTAACAGCAAACATTTATAAAACCAAATAAGAGAGAAGCCAAAATATTGGTTGTTAAATTCTTTATAGCACTCAAAGTTTCACAATGTATTTTCATCATTATATGGACTTTTTGGTACTTTAATAACCTGCCTTAGGACAACACTGTCCATATTTTTTTTATCTTTATTGAAATTTTATTCCAGCCTCTGCCCTTGTGTTTCCTTTATTTTGCACATTATAGCCTGCTCTGCTATGTGATATTCCCTTTCTTGGTATTTTTTACTTTTTTTTTTTTTTTTTGAGCAACCCAGTTCCCAAATCATGTACTGATTTTTTTCCTAACTCCAAGTTCATAAAAATATTAATAGACTCTACTGGAATATGGAACTAGAAGTATGCTTTTTTATACATTGTTTGGCACTATTACCTGTGATTTCCATCTGGCATGCAGTTATTGTTCAAATATTTCACTGCACAACACAGCAGCTGGTTGTATGAGTGGATTGTGTCATAATATTCTTGGATAGTGGGAAAGCCAAAACAGAAAGGAGCAAAGTAAAAGGGATTATTACAGATAAATATTTTTAATTGTTTTTAAAATTTAATACTAAAATTATAAACAACTTCTATAATAATATTCAACATATTTCTAAATACAAACATATTAGAAATATACATGTTAACTGAATGCCTATTATATTTGTAAATGATGATTTTGTACCTAATTAACAAACTTTTAGGATGTTAATTAGACAAAGTTTAACAAATATCTACCACTCCTTTATTCTCCACGTCTCCAGTACAAGGGATTCTGTTTTTTTAGGTGCCTAAGAGTTAATGGTAATTGCAGTGATTTGTCTAATATCAGGCAGTATTTCCCTATATATTATACAGTTTGTGTGAATAAGACTTTAGAAACGTTTTAACATATGGTTATATGTGTTCCCAGTGATTAAGTCCTTGTAGATAAAATGGTCTCCCCATCACATGCTCTAAGCCTATGTCTTTATTTCTCCTTCTTCCTGTTAACACAAGCACCAAATCTACTTTCCCTTTCCTTGGAGTAATGCTCTACAAACACTCTTTAGACAGCTGTCCTGGTTGATTACATTTTTAGAGGTGATATTTCAGGAAATATTAATGGTTAGAAAATGTTTTTTTTTTTAATTCATTGTTTCCTATTTTACTTTCCTTTGGTCTCTGTCTTTTTTTGGTAGTGCTTTTGCTGAGGGGAGATGTTGGAAGGTACTTTGGGAGATGTTGAAACATATTACCAAGGTGTTAAAAGCCTAATTAAAGTCATATTTGTCAAGCTTTTAAAGCTAAATCTTCAGTTGTCATCTAGTCTTGGCATTCCTTGGCTATTTTATTTAATCTTCACAAAAACCCTAAAATACAGGTATGTGGTCTTCGTCTGTAAATATCATACCCACACCCTCCAAGGTAGGCTGGGAAGAGCCAAGATTCTGACCAACCCCTGCATCCTGACACTATCTCCTCCCTCCCCCCCAGGTCACCTCATGCAGAGCGATAACACTCAAATGTACATTTCCTACTGTCACCTCTTCCTTGCTGACTCAGACTCTGTATTTTTTATATTAATAGGATTCTCAAACTTAAAATTATCTAACCAAAATTCCTTACTATATATATTTATAGAGATAGATATGCTACAACCTGACCTTTCTTTTTCAGAATATGACAATTTCATCCACCCAGTTGAGTATTTTTTCTCTTCTGCCCCACATAACAACTATCAGCAAATCCTCTCAACTTTATGCTTAAAATGTAACATTGTCCATCCATTTCTCATTCCTGTCCATAACTTATTGTATTGTAAATTCAAGGTATCTGAAGCTATTTTGTTTATTTTGCTAAATGCATCTCAACAGTGGGATTCCACTTAACTGAATGGAAATTTTGCATGGATACAAGAACATACATGTGTAGATCACTTAATTTTATGGACTAGCTGTCATCTTAGAGAATTAGCAATTTCTGTGAGGAAAAAAAGAAAATGTAATTACAGAGACATTTTCTGTCACATATGTGAAATACAGTATCTTTTGAAATTTCATCTTTTAAGATGGGACCTGGAATGCATTACATTCTTGGAAAAACTTCATAGTTAAGGAGTCATTTTTAGATTACAAATTAAAGCACAGAATAAGATCATACACTGATGAAATAAAAGCAACTTTCATTTAAGTCTGACTGATTAGGGAAGTGACTTTTGTTTTGTTTTTGTTTTTCCCTACCAAATATGTAGTTTTGAAAAATCCGCTGTTTTAACATTTCTGTGATTTTCTTTAGGGTGGTTCTCAGATGAACATCTTTAAAGATGTATTTATTAAACTATATTTAAAGAAAATAATTGTATACATTTATAACTCAAAATAAAAAGTGAAATTCTATGTAACCACCACATAGGTCAATAAATAGAAAACTATCAGTACTTTGGAAGCCCACCTACTGACCCTTTCCAACACTACCCACCTTCACTTTTCAAAGACAACCACCATATAAAATAGTAACACAACAGATTCATTTTGCTTGGACTTTGTCTAATTGAAATATATGGGAATTATTTTGAGTCTTGTTTCTTATGTTCATATATAGGAAACATGAGTATTATACCTGTAAATTATAAACAGATAAATGAAGAGTTAACACCTGAACCAGATACCTTCCATTGAAGCAAATATTGAAGCAGGATAAGCCAGAGTAATAGTGAACACATTTCAAACAAATTGAGATCTGGCAATGGTAAGCAATGTTGTTTACTTGATTTTTCAGATTTCAGGTTTCTGAGTGCCTTAATTTATGATTCCCTAAAATTTTAGTTACATACCATCAGCTAGTTACATATATCTCAAAGACCTTACTCTCCACTGCAGTAACCTTTTCGTCGTGTTTATTTATTAGTTCTGGTTTACTTTTGCACTTCAACTAAGCTAAAGAATTTTTAAGGACAGAGGTTATGTCTACAGTGTGACTACCTAACACAGAGCTTGATAGATTGTAACTATTCAAGTACTATTTATGTGAATGAATTAAACAATTTTTTATTCTCTGCATATCACTTGCATATTCTCTATTCTGCATATAACTTGCTAATATATTGTTACAGGACTTAGAATTATTTTTGCAGTAATAAAACATGTTTTTAAAGCAAACTTTTTATTTGAAGTATAATGTACAAACAAAAAAATTGGACAAACCATGAGCATACAACTCAAGTTTCCTGTTTGAACCAACCTACGTAACTGGCATCCAGATCAAGACACAGACTATAACTGCCACCTTAGGAAGCTCTCATGTCCTCTTCCACTCCCACCTTTCACAGATTGTGCCACATTCCTACCCCCTAACAAAAGAGTTTTGTCAACTGCATTTCACAGGGAGGAAACTTGTATTTAGAGGAGAAAAGTGACTTAGAAAAGTTAGAGCTAGTGGGTGGTAATGTCCCCAGGGCTGGGAGGCAGGGACAATATCCCTAGTTGGTTATGTACATTTTTATCACATAGGCATCTCAATGTTCTAGTGGAGTGTGTGCAGGCACCATAATCACTCTGCAGGTGGAGGGAGACAGTGAGGAGAAAAAATCAGAAAAGAGATTAGGAAGTATGGGGCACAGGCCAGCAGGTATCTAAGAGATGCTGGAGTGAGAGAGAAGATGCAGCCAGAGGACAAGAGACGACTGTACCAGTTTCCCAATGCATTGCACGGGGATTCTTGAGTAAGACCCAAGGATCTGCTTCCTGAGCCATTTCCTCACACAACCTCCTTCTCTTGGTTACTAGAGACTTTTTGACTTGAGAACTAGAGAAGAGATGACGGGAGTAGGGTGGTTTGGGGTAGTGTCAATGTATAGAGATGTGTGATTTACATAGTTATAAGTAGTTGCAGTTTATTTTCATTGTCTTATATTTTTACAATTGTATGATGATATCAAACATTTATTAATCCATTTTACTGTTGATAAAATTGAGGGTGTTTCTAATTATTTGCTATTTGGAATGACAACATAAATGCTATGGACTTATACATATCTTTTGCGTATATTCAATCCATTTTGTTTGGTGTAGTATATTATTCTTGTAAATGAAATTGCTGTGTTACAGAGGATGAGTGTCCTTAGTTTTAGTAGATCCTGCCAAATGGTTTTCCAAAGTTGATCATAGCATTTTATGCCTCTATCATCAGGGTATGAGGATTCTCATTTCCCTACATCATTATATTGTCAGTTTCTAATTTCAGCCATTACCAAGTGTATAAGAGTATCTAATTGCAGTTACAATTTGCATTTTTCTTATGACATAAATTTAAACAGCATTTCTTGTTTCTTGACAATTTCGGTATCACTGGTGAAATGTACTTTTAATTTTTTGCTTTTTCTTTTGCATTTTAGAAAATTGTGAATAGGTTTTACCTGTTAATTATATAGTCTAGCTAAAATCCTTTATTGTGTAAGTTAATTGCAAATATGTCTAATATTCGATAGACTATCTTTAACTCTGATGGACAGATATTAAGTTTGATGTAGTCCAATTTGTCAAACTTTTCCTTTATGATAAGTACATCATATATCCTGCTTAAGAAATGGTTTCCTACCTCGAGATCACTCTTACATTATTTTCTAGAAGTTTTATCATTTTATTTTCATATTGAGGTCTACAATCTAACTGGAATTGATACCTGTGTAAAATGTAAAGTAGGAATAAGGATTCACTTAGGTTCACAAAGGTTTGCAACTGAAGCAACACTAGTTATTGAAAAGACCATTATTCTTCAATCCTCTGTATGCCATCTTCATGGTAATTCCAGTCTCCACAATGTGTGAGGCTATTTCTGGGCGCTCCATTCTGTTTCACTGGTTTCATTTTTTTATTCTTGTGTTCATACCACAAAGTACTCACTATGGTGCTTCATAAAAAACATATACAAATATATTTGATAATTTAAGCCCTAGATTTTTCTTTTTCTCTTCTTCCTCCCTTCCCATTCCCCTTCTCTGCTTCTTCAATATTATCTTGGTTGATTGTGACCCCTGAATTTTTATATACATTTTAGAGTAAGCCTTCCACACCAACAACCACCCCAATCGTCAAAGTCAATTATGATTTTGACAAAGATTTCATTGAATCTAGACATCAATTGGAAAAAAATAACATATTTCTCCAGCATAAATCTTTCATTCTAGGAACATAATCTATTCTTCTGCTTATGTAAATATTCTAAGTAACTGTCAATAATGCTTTATAGTTTTCTGTGCTAAGGTTTCCAAATATTTTATTAGGCAAATGAATACCTATAGATTTGATGTTTAACAGTGCTGCAAATTTTTAAAAATTTTACATTTTATTCTCTATTTGCTGTTGCTGATATTTACAATAAACACAACCATACTGAAGAAAGTAGCCTTGCTAAAAATTTACTTATTAAGTCTAATAGTTTACCTTTAAATTATTGTGTAATTTCATCATTCACAATACAATCATGTCATCTGTGATTAATTAAGTTATTTTTTTCTTTACAGTCCTTGTATAATTTATTATCATTTCTTTCATTTATTTTTTTGGCAGTAGTATGGACCTTCAACCTGATAGAAAAGTTGATGGAGGCATTGTTTCTCTTTTTTCTAAACTCAGTAGAAAGTTCTATTATTTTACATATTTGCTAATAGACTTTTTCTAGATCCTAAGATTGTGTGTTGAATGTCATAATTTGTTTTGGAATTTATTGAAATAATTATATGATAAACTTTAAAATCTTAAGTATACACTGTTTCAATTTGATTGGATGTAACATATGCTAGGTTGGGTTTTCTAATATTTTCATTAGAATATTTATAACTGTGTTTCATTGTGTTTTTCTATAAATTATCCAATTTTATCTAACTTTTAAAATTTTGTGAAATAAAATATTTGATAATATTCCTACATTAGCTTTTTAATACCCATGAAGTCTACAGTGGGATCTTGCTTTTTATTTCTGAATTTGGCAAACTGTACCTTCTCTAATTTTTCCTTAATCAGTCTTACCAGGAATTTATAAATTTTATTACTTTACTGAGAAAACAAATTGAATTAATATTACCTACTGCATATATTAATCCCTATATTTATTCTTTTGTATTATATATTTATATTTTCATTGCATTTAATTTTCTGTTCTTTTGTTAATTTTTTTGAGATGGATGCTTCAATCACTAATTCAGATTTTTTTTCTATTATATGCTTGTATGAATGTATCTCCTTTAAGTGCAGATTTATCTGTAATATACACTGTTCTTGAAATTGTATTTTATTTAACATGTTCAAAAGATTTAAGCTTTAATTTGTTTTACTAGTAGGATTTTAGATGCATATATCTGAATTTCCAAATGTACAATGATTTCTTTTCTAGTTATCTTATTAAACATCTGATTTATAGATTCATTTCCCTGTGATAAGAGTATCTAATCTCTCTGTTTACAATTGTTTGAAATTTATACTGAGACTTGCTTTGTAATGAGATTTTTAAAAAAACGAACTCAGCAGTTTTGGATACTGCTTGTCTGTAGTTATTTAGCACTTAATTTAATTTATTTATCATGTTTTTTTAATATCTATATTTTTTGTCTTTATAACATTTGTTAGATAAAATATGATGAATGTGAATTTTATTACTTTAAGTTTTTAATTTACATACTTTGAAATTTAGTTATTTGTGAAATTAAGTCTGAATATTTTCTTCTGTATTTGTTCATTATTAATTTTCTTGTCACTCTATCTAATCAATTGTTAAATTGATTGCTTAATCTCAGGTATTTTATTGTTTACTTTTGTTATATCATCTGATCATATAATAAAATTTCTAGTTCTCTAATGGAAATTTTCAGTTTGTTCTAATTTCTTGATCTTATTAGCCTGTCATTTTAAAGTATTTGTCTAATATATCTAATGTATGGTACCTCTATGGATTGATAATTTGTCCAATTATTTTCTCTTTATATGTTTGGTTATTTTAAGTACATGATATTTTTTATTAAGAAGTCTAAAGATAATTTAAACCACAACATTTTATTTTCTTCTTATGTAGATAGTTTACTGAAAGAAATCGATTAAGGGAAAGCGCCTTAATCCAATGAGAAGCTGTGCTGATGTGATGCTGGATTTTAGAATTTGTGAGGGCTATACTATTTCTATATCACTTTTGCTTCTGAAGTGTAGGTCTGTAATGATCAAAAATGGTAATATATGATATTTACAAGAGGCTCTCAAACTTGACAGGTCTGATATCCAATTTTTATCTACTAGACATTGTAACTGACAAATATTTGGTTTAGCTTCTTGGCCTCTCAGTTGTCAGCTCTTGATTGGCCAAATGCCTCAAAATGAAAAAAAAGATTACCATTATCAAGTTATTTACCTGGGGTGCCAACCTCATAGTGACTAATAGCTCTTCAAGTTATTTCTGTCTTGGTAACTCTCAAAAATCTCATACAGATCAACTTAATGTCCATATATTTTTCTGACTTTTTAGCTATTCATATAGGTGTAACTGTCCAACAATTAATGTTTATTACTAGTGAAAGTGAAATCCTTATGTGAATATTTTATTATATAAACAAATACAAATGCATTTTATGCATAAGTATGTAGTAAAAATAGATTAACATTTTAAGCCTGCCGTTAAAACAAAAATTGTTTTTCTTGGATTTGAAATTCTCTAAAAGATAAGTCTAGTTAACCTGAAGCAAAATAATAGGATAGAAAGTATTGTCTATTTACCATTTCTTAATGTAGCAGGTGCTTCACATAATGAATTGATTTGACTAGTTACTATGAGCCAGACACTGTTAGAACATCTGTATTTAGTCCTTCCCCACCACCCTGAGTAGAAATCCATTTATCCAGTATAGCCTATATATTCATTTCAGGTTAAGTACCATATCTAGGAAGGTTAAGAATACTGCAAAATATCCAACCACCAGTAAGTTATAGAACTAGTACTCATAGTTGGAACCAGCTCTAGAGTCCAGGCTCTTAACTTTTTCATTATTTTGTTTCAACAGAAATATTTTATAAATGGTTTAAGAACATAAAGTTATTCAGTTCTTAAAAAAATATAAGTTATCCTAGCAATGCTTTTCAAGTGAGGGAAAATGTTGTACAATCCATTCACTCTAATCTGACAACCCAGAGAGCTTGGCATTATAAATTTCAATTTAGAGATGAAAAATGTTTGTTAAAATGTACATTTTCAGGTACCACCTCAGAATTACATAATCAGATTCTCTGGCAGTGTGGTCTAGGAATTTGAATTTTTAATACAGTTGATTTATATGCACATTCAAGTTTAAAGAATATTGTGCATGAAAAATGTTTCTAAACAAAAATCTGTCATTCAATACACTTGACTCTGTTAAAATTAAACTATAATTGAAAAGGTAGAGATAAATCCCTGTATGACTACTATGTAAAGCTAGCCATCCTTAATGATTTTACCACTACTGAGATTTTATAGGCAGTCACTCAACCTGATTTTTATGAGTACAGAAGGACTGCCTCTATCAAAGATTAAAGCTATCTATTTTCTTGGAATTATTTCATCAATTTCGATGAACACTGGCTTGTCCAAAGTGGCTACTTGGAATCCATTAAAATCAAGACTTTGAGAGCTTATGTTACATAGACCATCCATGTCAAGTTAATCAAGTAAATCCAAACTTTAAAAAATTCTTGATGGAGGAATTTTACTTGAGAGAATCAAAAAATTACCAAAATCTCCCTTAACCATAATACGACTCAAGAAAACTATAAAGTCAGGCAAGCTTTACAACAATCATCAAGGACCATTTGAATTTACAAATGGATTTGATTCAGTTATCCTAATCATGAAACTATCAATATGTTTTAGTATACACATTTCCTGGTTAGATTAATGCTTTTTCTTATCTGGAACCTCCAAAATGACTTATCAATTTTCTTTTTGCACCTTAGGAAATACTTTCAATACACTTTGGTGTGAGAGGATCTTACTTTATAATTTAATAACCAAGAAATTATGTAAAGTTTCTCATTAAAACATGAACTTTCATGCCTTATTATCCCAAAGTTTTCAAAAGGTTGAAGTAATATATTTTAAAATCGAAACTGTCCAAATTTACAATAGGATTTAATCTTGACCTAAAGTTGTATCCTTAGCTCTACAGAGATATATCACCACATACTGTACATTTTCAATATATAATAAGATGTCTCGTAAGGCTTAGATTAACTCCTCCATTGTCAGTATGCAACATTTCACCTTAAAACTAATGTTCTCATGTGTACATATACACGTATGACAGAAACATTTCCAACAGATAGTCACCAGACATAACTTTACATGACATGCAGCTAGAAGACAGAATTTTACTGAAAAAAGAGCACTATGAAGGCAAGCCATAGAACTGCATTGAGTGGGATAATTTCAGCTACTTTATCTGTTGTGCTCTTATATTTCAGAACACACACCCAACAACTCAAGCTACCTGTGTACATGTGTTAACAATTTTAGAGCTTGGACATTCATACATGAGAGGTTTAACCCTGAAAGTCACTAAACTACCATTTGAAGCAACAGATTTCCAGAACCAGATAGCTACTATAAAATTTAATGGATCAAAAATATAACATTTAGTTCTAGACCACTTCCTCCCAAGATCTTTAGCTGATTGCTATAAAATAGGCATACTTTTTGTCTCCTTTTCCTTCCCTTATCCTTCCTGTGTCATTTTCCTTGTGTTGTTTCTAGAAACTAGACTATAAGAATTACCACTATAATTTTCTCCCCTCTCTCTATTCTTTACTCCTTGAAATTTCTTTTATTTTTCCAGTTTACCATTCTCAAGGAATTGTGAAGCTATCATACTTTACAACCATTGACTATGTCCCAGACCCCTCTGATAGTCATTAGGTGAACCCCACACCCCCATAATCAACCATCAGGACCAATTTTTGCAATACCTCAAAGGAACTCAGGGGACATAAGAGAACAGGACATAGGGCTAATAATATAGGCTATGACCAAATTATTGTCTTACAAAACCATTAGTTTAACTCCACCTAGATATTAATTTGTCTTCTGCAATAAGACTAACAAATCCAGAGAATAATTTGAACTAGTCTTTATTTTCTTGTCTTTTTATATGTCATTATAGTCCCTGGGAATGTATTTGTGTCATCAGATGGCCTTAACAAGTTTTCCTCATCAAAACATAGCATATACATTACACAGTCATCTTGCCTTTCCAGAATTTAAACAGATTTCCTATTTTTTCATATGCTATAAGGAGCCTAATGTAGTGATTTACCAATGGATTTACTAGTTTACATAAGGCCTTCCAGTCTAGACTAGACTAAAATATGTGACCACAGTTTATTCCTGATTATTGCTCAGTTATCAAACAAAATAGTTTGAGTGCTCCATGTCCAACAATGAGTCTGTATAATAACAGACTGGGTAAACACTTAAGGAATAATAGATCAACCAAGTATTCAGTTAGCAAAAAAAGCCGGTTGGTTACCAAAATTTGGCAAACTAATCTATGGGATCCATTCATTTAGGTGGGTTTAGGCCAACTGAAAACAAAGACAAAAACCAGCTAAGAGGGAGTTTCCAAATGTTATCTAAGTTGTTTTGATTGTGTAAATAGTCTTGCCTTCCTCTGCTGTCTGATAAAGTTGCTTAAACATTAATTTCCAGTGATAATTCCAAGACATTATCCAGCAGATGGCATGTCAAGAAGAAACAATAGCCTCCATAGTCAGTTTAGCTCTTCTGGGAGTTGGGGTTGACCCAAAGGAAATACAGGAATTATTATGAGGGAAATGCTGTTATCCTTGTTTAACTAGTGGAGATGCAAACAGATGGATACCAGTAGGCATTACTCAGAGCTGAACAGAACGTGTACATTTTACAGCTGAAATCAAAAGCTTAAGAAACACCCATAGATAATTGAAATTGTTTTCCCTAATAACTATATCAATCTACTTTAGGGAAGACTGTTAACCCTGATTGGCTGAAAGCTAAAAAACAAGAAATAAAAACAAATGTAAAAGAGAATATACATCTCATTGTTCCACAGAGTGGTTTATAAACTCATTTTGCTTTTGTTCAGTTACTATTACATAAGTGATAAATTTGCAAGTGTATGAATAAATTCAGGTGTACTTTCTACTAAACTAATTTCAAATTATTCTTTGATAAGTAAGATCCGAACTCGCCAAGACTTTAGAGTTAACTTCTATTAACGTGAAACTCAGAAGGTAAAGGAACCAGTTCAGACACCAGAGTGAAAGACAACATAAATATAAAATACAAGACATTTTAAAAGACAATGGGCCTGGCTTTTGCAACAATCAATAGTAGAAAGGGAAAACAATGAAGAGGATACTATTCCAAATCAAGACACTTGTTAATGACCAAATATCATGTGACCAACTTACATGGGTCTTGGTTAAACAAACCAACAACAGCAAATTATTACTGAAACAATTAGGGACCCTTACTTATGATTTGGGTATCAGCAGCGAAGAAATATTGTTAATTTTTAAGTTATTTGATAATTGTTGCATTTAGGTTACCAATATGTAGGGGCTAATGTTGAACTGTTTCTTCTGGACTTGACTATATATGAAAATTTTCATTATTTTTACTAAAAGGTTTTATATAAAACAGGGTCCCTTAAAAAATAATATTATATAGCTTTTCACAAATTGTAGTGGAAATTTCAGACTCTTCTTTTATTTCCAAATCAGGCCCTCTAAGAACTAGAAGTTCTTACTCTTCTGAATTCACCATTCACCCTTATTCATCCACTCAAACCACATATATGTCTGACCAGTCATACAACATGACTGTTTGCCATTGCACAGGCTGTACCCTCTATCTGACGTGGCATTAACTGCTATTTAAAAACAAAAATAAGACAAAAAAAACCCTGACTTTTTAAGAGAAGGTGTCAGGACTATTAGTCTTGCTGCAAGGGAAATGGCCTCTGATTAGAGAGTTGAAAAATTCACTCTTGGTATAGAAAAAGAGAATACTCAACATTCAATAGATGAAAATGAAAAGGAAGGCCTGGTTAAACACTTTAGATTGAGTGAGACATATACTAAAAGGCAGCTGGGCAGATGGGTGGAATTAACTAATGTCTCTCTTTGGGTACAATTTGCATTTACATATGTTAACACAATTAGACTCAATCTAACCATGATTTATGTTGATTTAAGATGTTTGCTTTGTTTCCAACTAGATATGTATCCTCTGCTTTGTATTCCCATAGCCTTGTGCTTGCCACAGGATACCATATTCATTATTTTTTTAATTCTCTTTTGTGAGATTATAATTAATTTGAAAGTCTGAATGATTTCTTATGATTTACAACCTTGCACCTAGCACAATGTCTGGCTTACTCTACATACTAAATAGGTATTGGGGAATTTGTTTTTGAATTAAAGAGTTATTTAGAGGACAATAGGAGTGTGAAGAATATACACACAAAATTTAGGCAATATCTGGATCTATTAAAGTGTTAATTTTCAGTAAAGGAATTGAGAATTTAAATATTTTTATGTGTATTTTTCCAGGTAGTGAGTGACTTTGCTATTCCTGTAAAGATAATCAACACTCCGCTGACTCTGAAATCTAGTCGTAGGCTTTTGGGTGTTTTTTTTTTTTTTTTTTGTATATTTTATAGCATAAGCAGTTCAAAAGTACAGTTTTAGTATGCACCAGTTCCTGGCTTTTATCTCAGAGTCTTTGATAATGTTTAAGTCTTCGAGTTGTAAAATTTCCCTTGGGAATTGAAAATATATTCTTATGATGGCTTCTTGATCTTTTCTTGAACCCTCAAACAAAGACCAAAAGGAATATTGAATAGAAGTATAGAATATCAGGAAAACTGCTTCACTTAATTAATAACGGGTAATTGTTAGGAGAATTGAACAGGACCTGTGACGGAAGTCTACCTGACTATGAGGTTCAAAACTGAAATAAACAGGAAATCTACTTCAAGCCTATCAGATACCACAAATTTCAAGGCAAGGGAAATTTGAAAGAAACTTTATGGCTTCTTTGGAAGGAAAACCATTTATAAATATAATTGTTTATAAAATTTCAGAAAATACATTTTTCAAAATAATTGATAACAAACAGAATAACAGTTTATACTTGCAAGGCATTGTCCTATGTAATCCTCAAGGATTATATGATTTAGTTCCCCAATCATGTGATAAACAGGAACTAGCAATAGCTTCACCTTTAGAGAAGAAGGTACATGGAGAGCAAGAAACTCATTCAAGTAAATGGTAGATCTGAATTTTAAATCGAGCATTCACACTCTAGATCTCCTTTTCTGAATTATTACTTTATATAATACACACTGTGAGTTAATCTCCACAATTATGAAGAAAATTCACAAAACTCAATTAAGTGTTTAGCTTAAGAATGATATGGAAAGAGTCCTTAATTTGCTTTAATCACACACAATTTTCTTTAAGTCACAAAGCAATCTCTTCTCAGAGGATGTTAATATGCCTGATACATTTGTCTCTCTCTCTCCTCTACTTATGGTTCAAATTCTATCCACTTTTCAATATGTAACTTAAATGCTGCATCATATAATGCACTACACAAAAGTCATCTCACTCTGCTTTAGGCTATCATAGTACTTCTCCACAACTTTATTATGAAACATAATACCTTATGAAACATAATACTTTATGATAGTAAAAAGGGAATGGAATTTAAAGATTCAAATTCTGACTCTTTAATTTGCTATGGATGTAAGCTTGGTCTTGGACCCTCTGAGTATTGATTTCTTCATCTTCAAATTCAAGTTTATAGCCTGAATACATAAGGTTATTAAGTGTGATAGATTACACAAAGTATACCACACAGAGTCTGAAACACCACAAGAACAGAATAAATATTTTCCTTTTTGCCCTTCATTAATCTGAGAATCAGAAGACTCAATTCTGGTCTTTGTCATAGCTATTAAAACTTTGGCATCTACATGGCTTTCATAAACCTCGCCTCTCTTGTGCATTCAATATTTACTGGAAGTCCATGATGTACAAGACAACATGTAAGAGACTAGAGGAACACTTGTATACAAGTGAGACAAGGATACAATTACACACAAATCTTCATGGGACATGGTTCCTGTCTTAATGTCTAGTTCAGTTCAAATGAACAATGACAGCTTACCAAAATGTGTATCAGGCTAAATAAAGTGAGGAAAGTAAAGCAGTTCAAAAATACCAAACAATAATAACAAGAGGGAATAAGCTTGGTATAGAAGATACAAACTATGCAATTCTGTATCCTTTTACACATATATTTTAAGTGTCTTAGCTCAGGTTGCTATAACAAAACATCAGACTTTGCGGCATAAACAACCAACATTTGTGACAGTTCCAGAAGCCAGAGAGTCCAAGGTGTTAGCAGATTCAGTTCTTGGTGAGGGCTCTTTACCTGGCTCGCAGCCAACTCTTTTCTACCTGTGTGCTCACATGGCCTTGCCTTGGTGAGAGCACATGGAGAGAGAGCTCTCGAGTCTTTTCTTTATATAAGGGCATTCATTCCACCATGAGAGACTTACCCTCATGACCTAACCTCACCCTAATTACCATCCAAACATCCCACCTCCAGATACCATCACATTAGAGAGTAGGGTTTCAACGAATAAATTTGGGTTGAAACACAAACATTCAATCCATAAAATCAAGTTTGTTAGTGACAGTTCTAGAAGCTGACCAAACAAGGAATTTCAATTACTTACACATTTGATGTTATTTAAAAGAGAACAAACAAAAACAAAAAAGCTGCTCAGTATTGATTTTTCATTTCGATCGAAGTTAGGTACCCTTTGTGCTCACTCATAAAAAGAATCAAGTGGCATGTAGTGAACAATGACTTCCGAAACATAACTATCGTCAACCCAATGACGTTTCATCAGGTGATTTCTTAAAGTATATTTAAAATAAGCTAGTGACATAAAGCATGAGGAAATGTTAATAATTGCAGTTCTATGCTGAACCGGTCTTTGACCTTAGGTAAATTACTTTCTTTTCTGTGACTCATGTCTCCCATTTTTGAAAGGAAGATGTTAAGCTAATTTCTTAGCTATTTTCAGTTCGAAATATACTGTACAAATTTTGAATAATGAAATTTATACAGTTGCTTCCTTACATCATCATGTATTCAATGAAAAGGGTCCCAGCAGTGTGTCAGGGCCATGCCTTCACACAATCTAAGAGGTTCCCTTTTAAGAGAGATCACAGAACCATAAATATGAAAATAGGTGTAAGACCCTCCTCGCGCTTAGCTGAGTGAATTAGGGTGATTTAGTTAATGAATCTAAACACCACTTTCCTCAGCTTCCACCTGAATAGAGTACGTCTCTTGAAGGTGGCAATGAGAATTAAGTTATTAGATAATGTTTGTAAAGTATCTAGAAAAGAGGGAGGAGAAGCATGTGTATTACCTATACTATATCTGTGTCAAGGTTTTGTCAAAGACCAATTGTACCAGACAAAGTTAAATAGGCAAGAAAGAGTTTACTAAAGACTATTGAAATTTCTCTATGGGAGACAGACTGAATTCAACTCTACTGAAACCAAAGGCAAGAGGGTTTTAAGCACTGGGGTGAGCTCCTGGCAAAGTACTGCAGGACAAGATGGAGGAAGTTGATCAATGTGATTAGCCCATCTGTGTTTGCTAATGGGCACTTATCAAAGTTAGACTCCTGCCTCCCACAGAAGCTGAGAGATAGGAGTATTTTAAGTTTTCCACTGAACAATTTGGACATTATGACTAATAATGTTATACTGTGAATGCCTAATACCAGCAGAGGAGAACTGAGATACATTGTGGACAGCATGGACACTGACAAATTTCTAGGAACTTTAAAGTTGCTGAAATATTTATATTAATTCTATTTTACACATACAAATAACCTAGGGAAGGTTAAGCATCTCTTCTTATTTGACAAAGTTTTTAACGCGACTCAACACATCAAATAAACCTAATTACTTTTAATATCTCTCTTTTTACATGGTAAAAGGAAAAATCTTTTGTGAATTTCTAGGGGCCCTCTGGAAAAATTAAACTCCAAAGTCAGTTTGAGATTAAGAAAATTTCATTTAGAATTCCATTTTGGGAAGGAAAATATCAGAAGTTCTCAAAAATGTCAGAAGATTTGGGCACTTGGCTAAAAAGGATCATGGGTCACTAAAACAATACTTGGCTACCAATTTAATCACAGTGTCAAAGGATTTTAAAAGCAAATATAAGTGGTAACAATTGAAACAGCAACAACTTTAGCTCTTTTAAATGTGAGAAGACTTGGCTCATTTAAATAATCAAATTCATGTTAAAGTCAACATAAAACACAGGAAGTTATTCTGGTATAATATAATCCTTACCTTCTAGGAAAATTACTCATAAGGAAAATAAAACCTTTTACAATCTCATTAAGAGCGAGCCAACAACCTAAGAAAATTTTGCCACTGTAACAGACAGAAAACAAAACTCTAGTTTTGCATCAGCACACTGTTGACACTGAAGGTCATTAACAAAGGAAAAAGAAAAATGAAATTAACCCTATCTTTACTAGCTTTGAATACACAAATCACCATCTCCGAAAACCTATGGCTATTCCTAACCATTCAGGTTTTGTCCTCCATTTCCTTCTCATTCAGAAACAACCAATCACTTTACTTTAGGATAAAATTACTCCTTTTTCCTTAACAAAAACACACCCAACATGACTCATACTTTTCCTTAACAAAACACATCCTACATATCCAATATACTTTGCATACAAAATGGTTTTTCTCTTTCTGTAATTATTTCAGAGGTTTTCTTTAGCTATGTTGATCATACTTTTTAACCACTTATAAGTTATATTTTACAGAAAAACACAAGGAAATAGATCATTGTGAACAGTCATATCAGCATTCTGTAGCAGACAAATTTATGAATATACTATCTCACAATTTTTTAATAGGTATACACGTTCTTATGGTGTAATTTCTCAATATAGCAACCAATATATTTAGTCTCTCTGTATCATAAAAATAAGACACTATATAAACTGAAACATGCTTAATAATGAGTTTCAGTAGATTATTTTAGAAATAATCTAGATATTTTATGGATGTTACTTAATTTAGCATAATTTAACATTATCCTTACCAAAAATATTTTGGAGACCATTTTTAAACAGAGACAGAAAACATAATTATGGGTGAAATAAAGTTTATTAGAATAATGACTAAATTTGACTAAAATCAAATTTAGAATCTTAAATATCTAGTAGATATAATATCAGTTTATTTGACCTGTGAACCCAAGTAGAGTAAAAATGTATGTTTTTATTACAATTAATGCTGATAATTCAGAAGTCATAGCAGTTTTTATTAAAGTAACAATATTAAACTATCATTGCCAAAGTTTTACCTAATTTATGTGAACATGAGTTTTTGAGTATTTGGGCTAATTTTGATAATAATTTTTTTTTGCATTTTAATAATCAGAAGTTCAGTGATTTGTTTTTAATTTCTGAGAAGTGCAGGAATATTTATATAAGCACAAACTTCTTTATGCCCATTGTAGTAATGCCCCTTTACCAGAAGTTATAAATTTATTTGGTAATTCTGTCCAGAAGCAGGAAAATGTCAAAGCATATAGAAACTGGGAGACTTTAAAGGAAAATCAGGAGAGTGAGAATTTCCCATCGGGGAGAAAGGCACCAAAGTAACTGACCAAAAGTCAAACAAGATCTCAGCACATGACAAATACTCTAAGCACCAAAAAACCAAAGCTCAATCAAATGAGATCTCATTACCATTAGGAACACTATTAGAATTAAAGTCAATTACTTACCACCCTTCAATGCTTGGATATTGGAGTCACTGAATCAGAAGTCAATGGTTTCCTGATCCAGTCAGACAGAAGCTCTCAAGTTGTGCACCAGGATTCCTGGGTAAAATGCCTAGGGGTCCAAAGATGAATCCTATCCTGAGTTGCAGCACCAGAACTGTCCAAGAAAATTTGGAAGAGACAAAGTTAAGTGGGTAAGTTAACTGGGGAGAAAGATGCAACTCAACTTCACTCAAACAAAAGGTGAGAGGGTTTTCAAGTGCTCGGGTGACCTAGTGGAGAGGTACTAGGGGACATTAGTGGGGAGACTGGTCCATCCAATGTGATTAGGCCATCTGTGTGCTAACTGGAACTTACTGAAGTTAGACTTTTACCCTCTTGCAGAGACTGGGAAGTAGGGATATAATCTCCTTTAATGATATCATTCAAACGATGTCTCCCAGGTCCTTGAGGAAGACATTTCCGGACTGTAAAACTGGCAAGAGGCTGTGAGATCTATATGCATTCTAAGGGTCACAGACAGCTCAAAGTTAAGCATATCATAAACCATCTTTAATTGAAGTAAGTAGAATTCTTAAAAGGCAAAATAAAAAATCGTTTATCTTGTGCATGCCTTTTTTCCTTTTCTAAAGGTATATCATGGTTGCTCAAAATAAGTTATCAAATGAAAGAATCAGCCTCAAATCATCAAGGACATGGAAATCAGATTCAGATTCTAGAGGGAAACCAATGTAGCTTAAGGAAACAAGATAAATAATATAGGAAAAGAATCAGGTTATAAACAAAGGTCAGAGGGAAAAGAAACAGGAGAGCACTGTTATTCAGGCCTGCAATGCATGAACAACCAGAAGCAGGCAAAACCGAACAGATAATTACCTGAGGGATTTAAACTTTAGCGAGTTTAGTAAAGATTTCCCTACCACCTTAAACAAGAGGAAGAGGAACTGGTTCATGCCAAGACCTTAGGCTTCCCTTGGACCTAGGTCAGGCATGTGTATCAGAAATTTTAAGTTCTTTCAATTGAACTGTAAAGATTTTTATGAAAATTCTCTTATGAATGGATTAACATGGTATTCTCCCCAACTGGTTATATATCTTGATTTTTTAAAACACTATATTAAAAAATTACCAAGTTTGTCATGAGGTTATGTTTGTAACCAAACTACTTGATAGCTTACTAAGCATCTTGCATTAAACAAGTTCTTTGATTTTTGTATTAAAACACCACAGATTTTATTTCCTAGAAGAAAACACAATGCATGTCTTTGTTGACTTAGAACACATAGAGTTGATTTGTCAAAGATCACTAAATATAACTCTGCTCTGAAAGATCTCTCTCTATATATGTATACACACAAGTATTATATATTTAGTTAGCATTTTTATAGTCAAATATTTTTAAAGGACTAGAAAATATGACTGGGCAAATGTAATAAAATGTGGCATGCTGATGTTTGTTTGAATCTAATGTTGATAAATTACTTCTAGGCCATGAAAATTTTCATATCAAGCAAAAATGTCATCTATTATGTAATAATGAATGCACCTCATCTTGCCTTTGATTTATTTTTAAAATGCCCATAAGTTGCTAAAACACAACGAACCATAAAATACTTCAGAAACTAAAAAACGAAAATTGAAAATTTAGTTATTTGGTGTTTGTTATGGGGCACACAATATGTCAATATTTTCATTTATCATTTTTAAATAAATATTTTTAAAATACTTTTGAGCATGCATTAAAGAATTGATAAGAACATTAGTCTAAAAATAACCACTAAAAACATATCATAGAGAAGAAATGTGTAATTATTAGACCAACATAAACAGTAAAGGTGACTAAAGTAAACTGCAGGCTTTTGTATGAAAATGTCTGATATTATCTATGCTATGACTTCAGATTTCTTTATGTCACAGCCTGAAAGCAGAGGACGTTCAGAAGCTTCTCTGAAGGACAAGAGAGTGTATCCCTAGATTTTTTTCACCCCTCCTTGGAAATTTGTTGTGATATACACTGCCAGGGATTATTGGTCTATATTCTCTCTACTTTTGTTCTCTGTACAGATCGATAATTAATTTGTATTTCAGTGTCACTGATCCAAATTAATTTTTGATACGAGTGCTTGTTTTATTTGAAAGTTTCCTTAACTTATTTCTTTGATATCTTTCCCAATCTTGTCTACAACAACAATGTCAAAATCTGTATACAGTCTGTCTATGTGGCAACTGGATGCATTAGAAATGTAGAAAACAAAAATTAGCATGTTGGGTCAGATCCATAATTAATATACTTTAATGCTTTATTTCTGACAATTGGATTAAGGATTAATTTTTGTGAAATCATTTCCCCACTGATTCTCTCCAGCAAGACTGACTTTTTCATTGCGTTTTGCCAAATCTTATGAGCAGTGCTTTCAACTAGAATGAAGTGTATCAAAGTGGGTGGAAACTATTAAGGGTTCAAAGCTGTTTTGTATTCTATAGAAACCAGGGCAGGACACATAAGCCCTATTTGAGTTATACAATTTGCTTAGAGGATCCCCAGAGCAGTGCTTCCTGAGCTCAGATACCTTAAAGAAATTTTATTGAAAGAAAAATGTTTTCATTGTAGTCCCCTCATTCCTGGGTCATAGACATAAGTCTACCAGAATTTGAGCCACAGATAAACACAAGTTATAGACAATTACTGCTCCTCAGAAAATCACACTTCCAATCCTCTTGTGGGTTAAGCTCTTTACTTACTCATTTTTATCTGCTTCCCTGATCTTCTCTCTTATAATGTGTTCTCTCCAAGTGAGCTACCCAGTTTTTTATGCAAACTGATAGATACTACTAGGTTGTAAGAGAAGTTCAAACACATCTCCATTTCTTCTCAAACTGAAAAGGCCTCTACTAGAATTTATAAAATTTTATACAGGTTAAGTTCTGATTTAAATTATCCATCTTATAGGATAACACTCAGAATTCCTACACTTAAACATAGGTAGTAAAGATTTTGATTTTACTAACTAGCTTTCCTCTTTTACTTTCTTCCTTTTCACTGATTGTGAATAGTCACTTATCTTTTATTTTTCCCTCCAAGTGAAATAAATTATTCCATATTATTCATATTTGTATTCTAAAACTATATGTAAACAATCCCTCACTGAGGCAGGGAATAAGGGAATTAGTTATAAGAGAAATCATTTCCCTGCTATGCTCTGAGTGCCACACAAATATGAACTTCTTTACTTTACATGTGAATTGAACTTGAGACTCACTGACGAACAATATGGGGCAGAGCTGTGCTTGAATCCAGGCAATGTGGCTCCAGAGACATCCTTAACCGCTGCACCGTGCTAACTTGTTCTTCCTTTTAGCTAGCCTAGAAATTAAGAACATCCTGGAAGTAGAACTGGCAAAATGTCTTCTTTTCCTCTGCATGTCAATGCATCCTCCCTACAGGAAGAGTGTGATTGACTTTATTAACATTAAGCAAAATGGGTCATGAGCTAGTCCCCCTTCATCATAAGTATGTTAGAGGTCATCAGCATATTTGGTTTGCTCTTTGTCCCTGGTCTACCTCAGCACACCCAGATTGTCTGTGGAAGACCTCACGCTCCTCCTGGTGAACAATAATGTCCAGACCTAGAGGTAGAAGTGGTTTCAAGTTCAAGTCATGTTTTTTGACTCAGCCTGATCAGGAAGAAAGCTAATAGTTGCTCACCAGGTTACATTTGTGCCCATTATTCAGTTGGTTCAAAACTAAGTTTTGACTGTGTGGTGATTAATTTCTACCATTATTCCAACTATGTTAACACTTACTGAAAACGTACTATGATTCTCTCAAGAATTTTTTTTTGTAACTACATTTTCATGTAACTACCGTACAGCGACACAATGATGCAGGTGATAGTATATTCATTTCACTCATGAAAAAACTTACTTTCTGGTGGTTTATGTTTCTTGACAAACTTTGAATATATTACATCTAGTGAATAATAGAGTTCTGTTCAGAGCTTTGCATTCTCATGTTCTGTTTGAATTAAATAATAAATAGCTCATGGCCTATCAGAAGCTCACTGGAGTGTTTAGTACGCCTCCCCGCAAAATTATTAGATGCTTGTATAAAATTGCATTGTGGAATTTTGCCCTCATTTCACCCCTCTTTTCCAGGGTATGACATTAAGTGAGGAAATTTCCAAAGAGAAAATATCCTTGTAAGTTAGTGCCTTAGCTAGAGGAAAGTCCGATTAAACAAAGATAATGTAGAAAAAGTTATCATCAATGAAATCAAATAATTTAATTCTCTTTTTTCCAATTGGTTTCAGTTATTGAAGTAGTTTTGCCAATGGTACCTTTCCTTTGGGTAATATGTGTTGTAATAATATAATTGCCCTTAATCACAATAGCAGAAGGAAAAATATAGAAAGTTTAATGCATGGAACCTCCTCCAGCCCAGACACAGGACACAAACACACATACACACATATACTGTTAAAACTGATTTATAAAAAAATATTTATTTGTGGACTGCTTTAATTTTTCATAGTGTTTTAGATTTATGGTACATTTGTACCTGTGATGTTCTAAAACATTGAAAATTGTAAATGACAAGGGATTCTCTGGTCATCTAATCAATTTTATTCATAGAAATTGTTTTTATGCAAGAAAAGTGTTTAAGAAAAATTATGGTGAAAAATACAGAAAGCTTCTTCTCTAAGATCAGGAACAAGATGAGGATGCTCACTCTCACCACTTTTATTCAACATAGTATTCAAAGGCCTAGCCACAGTAATTAGGCAAGTAAAAGAAATAAAAGCATCCAAATTGGAAAGGAAGAAGTAAAACTGTTACTACTTGCAGATGACATCATGTTATATAGAAAACTCTAAAGACCCACCAAAATCCTGTTAGAACAAAATCAACAAAAATCTGTTGTATTTATATACACTAATAATAAAAAATATTGAAGAAAAGATCAATTTACCACAAAATTAAAATTACCACATGATCTAGCAATTCCTCTTCTGCATATTTACCCATAGAGATACTAATTCACAAAGACACATGCATCCTCACGTTCATTGCAGCATTATTTACAGCAGCCAAGATATGGAAAGAACTTAAGTTTCCATCACTGAACGAATGGATAAAGATATACACACACACACACACACACACACACACACACACACACCAAGGGATATTATTCAGCTATAAAAATGAATGAATTTTGCCATTTTTGATAACATGGATGGACCTTGAGGGCATTATGTTAACTGAAATAAGTCAAAGTAAGACAAATGCCATAGGATCTCACATATATGTGGCATCAAAACACAAACAGAACAAGCTCATAGATAACGAAGAACATATTGGTTGTTGCCTGAGGTAGGAGGGGTAGAGGAGGTCAAAATGAACACATATGTACAGTTACAAAATAATGTGTCATGGGGTTGTAATATACAGCATGGTGACTGTAGTTAATAATGTACTGCATATTTTAATGCTGCTAAGAGAATAAATCTTAATTTTTTTCATCACAAGAAAAAAATTGTAACTATGTAAGGTGATGGATATTAACTGGAATTATTGTGTTGATCATTTTCAAACGTACAAAATATCAAATCATCTTATTATACACCTGAAACTAATAATGTTCTATGTCAATTATATCTCAATTAAAAAAAAAACTACCAGAGGATTCCATGATATTAAATTTCACTGAGGAATAATGTCCTAAAACCCAACTAAACTCCACCTTGATGCAGTTTACGCTCTTTTTCAGAGTCATATCAAATTTTGAGAAGCAAAATTCACTAAATTCTACTGAATAAAATAAGTCATTGACTTTTAAGCCACATAAACAATTGATTTTGACTCCACTACTGATCACCAATGTGATCCTGAGCAATTTAAATAAACTTTTGAGTTCTTTGTTCTTTTCATTAAAATTGGGATTAAAGATGTCTAGGTATGTCCCAATTATTAATTGAAATATATATAAAATATAGATATATATTTTAGATGCTGAAAAATGTGGGTTGTAAATATTGCTTAAATTTTCACTGTTTATAAAATAATTTGGTTAACATAATGAAAATATAAACTATAAAAAAGCATGTTTAACCTGTACAGCTAACGAACATATACATTTGTCCAAAGAACCCCAGACTTCTGTGTATGGATATAGACTTGAGTACCCACTTTCCACATGACAGTAGAAATGGCAGTTATGTCTTTTATTAGTATAACTTTGCCAACATTTTTCATGTTGCATCAAAGTATATTGTTTTAAGTACAGTTTGGAAAAATGAGTTCTACGGTGAATCAGTGTCCTAGTGACTAGCTCATAATTCCTAAATTTGAATTCTTCCATCTTCAAAGCACACCCTAGCTATGCACCTTCTCAGTAATAAAAGAAATCAGCTGTTAGAGCTGACCTGAATACACTCCTAAAATATAAAATCATCGTTTCCCATGTTTTATCCCTATTAGAATGCAGTGTTTAAGAGTATGGAGCTTAGAGTCAAACAGCCTGGGCTGGTATTATTATTTTAATACTTTGTATCACTTTAGTTTTAAAGAACTCAATTGACACACTTCATTTTGAAAGACAGGGTGGTGACCTGGACACATAATTTCAGGACATCACAGAACTCCAATTTTACTGAATAAATAAGTGAATGTATTTTATGAGTAACTCTGAAACAACTGTTCTTTATGGTCTTTAAGGCTTAGCTTCAAAGCATAGTCATGAGATGATTGTGTAGGCATTTATGTAAGGTGACAGAACTATCCACCTCATAGTAATATATATGACATGACAACAATGTTGCAGAGAAATGTCTTTATGTTTCTAACCCCTCATAAACCATTCAGTATATCCCATTGCTCACTTTCAATATTAGTTTTCTTTTAATATCACAGTAGTAGCTAGATCAATTACAAAAGTTTCTTTTTAATATAGTAAGTGTTTTATTTCCCTACATGTCATAATTTAGAGGCATAAATAATTTCAGCATTAATACAAAACATTTATTGAGCCTCACTATGGACAGTGCTTATATGTGACAGGTGCTTAACAGTGATGGATTTGATCCCACAGGAAGTTAATTAAGTTATTCAGGCATTGAGTTTCTATTTGGAAAGCTTCCCTAAAAGCTCTCCTGTAATAGCTGATTGTATTTCTATTTTATATTACTAGAAAGCCATGGCTGGTGTTTGTTCTGCACCTGGTTTCCCACAGCATGTATCAAAATAATAATTCTTGTGACTAATAGCAAATATATCTTTATAATTGCAAGTAGAGTAAGACAGCATTCTTATGAGGAGAAAACTCCACGTTTTTCAGAGAAATAAATTCAAGTCATTCCTACATGAATAGTTTGGGATACAGTGTAAGATTCCATTGATTTATCTAATAATTTTGGGTCGTAAAGTAGATTTAACTTCTTTAGCAGGTCAAGTATAATACTAAAAAATAAAAAAATGTATCCCTTAGCTAACAAGGAAGCTCACGGGAATAAGAATATTTCAGAGTTCAATTGTTTTTTATATTCTGGATTTACTTTGATTACAACAATGTCTCCTGTCCTATTGTACAATGGTGGCAATTCACTTGGATGTTACATAAATAGTGTAGAAAGCATTAGACAAATTTCTAGGAAAGTAGATACTTGGAAAAATAAGTAGAGTTCTTCAATCAGTACCTTTACCAGATGCAGCACTAAATATTCACTTAGGACAGACACACAACTCTAAGTCAGGCACAGAATCCTAAGTTCTCTGCAGCTATCACCCTGCTCCCCACCCCCCCCCCATTCAGGAAAAAGCTTGGGCTGTTTTATATAACTTTTGTTTAAATTTAAAATCTATTGATACAGCATAGAGAATTACTTTATATTGATGCAGTTAATATTCACATTTCATTAGCATGTTTATATTACTATTTTTTAGTGTGAACTGAGTATGAAAATGAAAAACATTTCCTTCACATAGTATGAACTTTTATCCTTCACTCTCATTAAAGCTATGATTTTGCTGTAATACAAAGATTAAATTTCATTTTAGACAATTCTAACTAAAGTTCTGAGGAGCTCTCACTTTCTACAATGTTCTTTTACATTTAAGGCTGTTCCAACATAGTCTATATTGTACTCCTAATATGATCTTACCTTCCTCTTGAAATCTTTTCAGTTACCCACATTAACATTATGCTTCTTTTGAATCACAGAATTAAGAGCTGAACTCCACTGAAATGACTTCAGTACACTGCTTTCCATATGGAATGGTGACATAGTTTATTCAATATTAGATTTTTTTTCGTATAATCAGATAGCATCTTTTCTGGATTTCTTCTAACCCAGAAATACATGAAATGGCAATTTTGACATAGAGACATCCCTTCAGGGGAAATGGACTTCTTTTTTTTTTTTTTTTTTTTTTCCAATCATCTGTTAGTATCTCTCCTTGGTGGCCTCATGCCACCTCCTGGAACTGAAAGCAGGAATTAACCCACTTGCTGACAATACTGACATGTACATCATTAGTCCAGGTCCTGCTCCCCAGACTCAAATTGGAGCTCCATGCTCACTGTTGGCTACTCACATGCCTACTGGGCCTCTGCAACTCTCTGCACTCAATCCGATCTCCTGCTTTTCTTGCCAAACGGCCCCCACTTTTAATCTCATTTCAGTCTCACTTCAGGCAGTGGCCATACTTACAGTTGCTTAGTCTGAAATGGCATCGTCTGTGACTTCACTCTTCCTCTCACCCTGCACATTCAGTCTCAGTAAAATCAGTTGTTCAGTCTTCAGAATTCTCTGTAACTGGAAACTATTTTCTGCACTTCCACCGCAACCATCAACGTTCCCATAGGGATCATTGGAAAAACCTTCAAAGAAGTTTCCCTGCTTCTACCATTGTTCATACTATCTATTCTTTATAGGCCAGTCACATGACCTTCTGAAGTTCAAGTCATGGCATGTCACTCCTGCTCAGAATCCTGAAGTGGCTCCTCATTTAACTTAAGGTAACATTGTCTGCAAGGCCCTGCACAACAAGGTCCCTATTATCTTATCACTCATCCCATCCCTCTCTTAGGTATGCAAACGTAGCCTTCCTGAATATGACAGGCTTGTTCCTGCCTCAGGAATACTGCCCTAGTTATCCCCTCTGCATGGACCACTCTTTCCCCAGATACACATATGGTTAACAGCCCCATCTCAATCTTTGCTCAAATGTTACTTTCCTAGTGAGGCATACCCTGACCACCACATTTCATACTGCTACATTCTTATACCTCCCTCCATCACTTGTGTTCCCTCTTCCCTAGTTCTATACCCCTAAGCTTACCTGACTCTTTATAGCACTTCTCACCCTCCAATATTCTATATCCTACCTCTTTTATTATGTTAATTCTCTTTTGTCTATCTCCACTAAAACTGAACAATATTAACATTAGGTATCTATCACCTTGTTTTGTTCTGATGTACCCAAGTGCCTAGTCAAGTACTTACAGGTACATAGTATTTTTTTTTTTTTTGTAGGGATGAGGTAATCAGGTTTATTTATTTATTCTTAATGGAGGGACTGGCGATGGAACCCAGGACCTCATGCATGCTAGGCATGCATTTTACCACTGAGCTATACTCTCTCCCAACATAGTATTTTTTGAATGAATGAATAAATTTCCAATGTATCTCACATCATGCAGCCTGAGTTTAGCCTGTAGCTAAATATTACACTCAAAATTTGTTCATGACATTCACTTGCTATTTTAACATTCCTAACTTGTATAAAAATTAACCATACTTTAGATACTATGGAAATTCAAGTCTTACATGTATCTTGCCAGCTCATTCAGACTGAAAAAAAAAATTTTTTTTAATTCCCCCTCTGAAAAAGTGAACATTCAGTTATCTCATATATTCATTGTGGTCAAAGTCAAAGTTTACTCCTGACAGGATCTTTCCTGAGATGACTTCTATCTGCAAGTCTTTTTTTTATGTTACCTCATATGCTACTTCTCCCTAATTGCTTCAGATATTTGCATGTCTTATCTCTGCCTTAAAATTTTTTTCTGCTTTAATTTTGCTTTCATTTCTTTTAGAATGTGAAAGAATCACCTATTTTCCTAAGTTTACTTCTCTTAGATAGCCACGTTAATTTATGATTTAACAAATAATAATCAGTTCATAAATGTGAATGGCTTCTTTCAATAAATTATTCTAGATTATGAGTGAGGAACCATCTGGTTAGAACTCAGTGGAGTCCATTTTCAGCATCACATTCTCAGAGTTATGGGTGTGAGTCCCTGATTCATTCTGTGTTAAAAATATGCCCCTGGGTGCTGTTATGGAAGATAGAGTGCTGGTGTCAGTGGTCTCCTTGCAGAATGTCATTAGAAGCAGCAGCTATGCCACAATGAAAGCAGAGCTGGCAGTAAACCATGAGCCATATCAATTACATTTGAAAGTAAAATAGTCCCAGTAATGAAATATGTTAATTTGCAGTGAAAGCAACTGAAATCTTTGGAAAATGAGATTCCCCCTACCCTGGTGCACCTCAGGAATTTTTGTATTCCTGCTAGCATATTTGCTTCATGCCTTAAATATTTTGTTCTCTAAAAATGATGGCTGTGCTGACAGTTCTCTCTTCCTTCTTTGCTTGAACATCTCAGGTAATGGAGATGAGGTTCCTAACTAGCATTTCATTTGTGGACAAGTATCTGTCAGATATGACTCTAATAAGATGCTCAAATAGAGATGTGTGGTGAGTGGTAACCAGTACCTTCAGGTAGTAGAACTTTTGTACCATTCATGTCTATCTTAATCATCCAAAGATAAGTTTAACATCTTCATGAAACTGAAGGTTCTATTACGCAGGAGAAAAGAATTTTTTTACCCTCAGTAAATTCCTGTAACAAGAATCCAATGTCATAGCATGTTACAAAACTTAGTACTTTTTAGCTCTAGCAGTCTTGAACCAGCTTCCAGCGGATCAAGACTATACTTTTCAAACCAAACTTCTGAGAGTGGGTTACACATTATCATTTATTGGTTGAAATATTAAGTTAAATGAGTTCATTTTATTATCTTAATTACCTTATTAAAATATTTTGATTAATTTCTATGTATTAAAGTGGGAAAGAATTTATTATACTTAGGCCTTGTTTTTAGGTAAAATTATAATATTGTTACTATGTGTTTGTCAATGCTATGTTTTCCTGTGGCTTTCAATGTCTTTTTCCAAATGTGTCCACATTTGTGACTGAAACCTTTACCCAAGCTAATCTTGCTTCACAGTGCAAACGTAATGAATAATTTTTTTGAAATAAACAAGCTCCTGTCTTTGTATCTATGAACAAGGTTTATCCATCACTTCCTCTATATCCTCTTCTGCACCAGTAAATTAAAACTCACAAGAAATGACCTGATATAAATAAGTACATTCAGCAAACTAAAATTTTGACATAAAATATGGTTGCAATAATATCTAAATGATTGGTTTCTAAATGATTGAGTTTTCTTTCTTATTCAAGTGACTGTAAGGTTACAAATTGTTATTATATAGAATTTGGCCGGGACACACACATTAGAAACCCTGCTCTCCCTATATCTCTACGAAGGAACAATATTGACAGATGGTAAAGCAAGAAAAAACAGAATCAGCACTGTAGTCCTTTGTTAAAAGTGGGCCCCATGGTCCAATGTGGAATTTCTGAACACAGGGAAAAATCCGGTAATGTCTTTTATTTTTCTGGACAAGAGAGTTCTAAGATTCCACAAACCAAAGCAGGCCCAGGGTACACACATATACACACTCATACAGTCTAGGGTTGTACAAACCACAGTCTGAGCAGAGAGCACATCTGTCAGGTTCAGAGGAAAAGGAGTGGTAGAGAAACAAGAAAGTGATTCCACAAGGTGTGGGGCCAGCTCAGGTGTGACCACTGTCTGCCTGTTCCTCCTCTCTGTGCTCAGGTAAGAGAAAGCATCGACAAAATGCAGGAGAAAACTCTGGGAAGCCTAAAGAAACGTAAGTGCACCAACTACTGAATTTGCATAATCTCATGGATATTTTAACAGGACCAAATAAAATCCTTAGCCTCTCTTTGCTCTGCCATTTTTTAGTGCATAGTTGCCACATTTTTCAATCCGATTAACTACAAAGCTTCATAATGTATTCTAAAGTACCCCTCATAACACTAGTATCTGAAACATTTTTAGTCCAATTTTTACTACTTTTTTCTCCAACTAAAGGCATTCATTCTTTTAAAAATTTTGTTCTATCTAAATAAATATGATAAAGAATACCAAAAATGCTCACAATTTCAAATTTTTGATATAATTAATAATGACATTTTGCCTATTTCTCTGTTTACATAACTGATATCCCACTATATATAATTGTGTGCTATTTATTCTGAAAATATGCATTTATTATCTGCTCTTAGAGTGTGCCTGGCATTGTTCTTGACGCCAAGAATAAGCATTGCTACAGCAAATTAACTGCTGTCGTGGAGCTCATTTTCTAGTATGAGAGAGGCAATAAACAGAAAAAACACATATATACCAGATCAGAATGCAAAGAAAACAAAACCCTGGTAGGGGGAAGATAGCGATGGGGACTGGGGTAGGATTTTCCCTGTCAGCATTGCTAAGAAAGACTTCTTGATAGTGTGACCTAAGTGCAGAAATGTAAATATTGGGAGCATTTTCCATATTATTAAAATTGTAATGCTTATGCAATCAGATTTATTTAGACCCCAGTTGTTTGAGTTTCAGGTTAATTTTTCTGTGATATAAATGGATTGCAGACAGCGTATGTAGTGTAAGAGTTGCCCACATCTCTAATATTTTCCTAAGAATAGACATTTAAATATAGAATTACTATGTCAAAGTTTTATATATATAATGATCTACGAACCAATATTGGTCTGTTTTTCAGAATGCACATAACATTATTTATAATTTCTAGAAGTACATAATATTGCTCAGCTCCTTATATGAAAGTCAGCATTGATTACTTTTTGCATTTTTACTAATTCAATAGAAAAAAAAAGTAGGTGTTTATTTTTTGTTCTTTTAATTGTTATTCCCATGAATCCTAATGTAGGTGATCATGTGGAGCATAATTTTTCTTCCTTCTCAATTTTGCAGTGTCTGTTCAGGTGTTCAAGTACCACTAGATTGATCATTTATTGTACTTTGACCCTTTACTCTTACCCTTGTGCTTACTTTCTCCCACTAGCCTCTCTTTATTGCTCAGTAGTTGATAAACTCTTTCTGTAGCAACAATAAGTTCTGTAAACAAAATTTGATACCTCAAAGGAAAAATAAGTTCAAGACCCATTGTGTTTTGCTGGGCTCAAAGATAAGACATCCCACCTCTTGCCTGTCTACCTACTACACACTGGACTAAAATGGGTTCCCCAAACATTTTTTAATACCCCACAGGAAAAAGGATAGATTTCTTAAGATTCTTCATGACTTTACCAACTTTAAAACTTATTTTTTATCTCTTGTCCCCTAAACTCTAGCCATAGACCTCAAATTGCAATTCCCCCATCTATGTCATAATCTCGCTTACTTTCTTGCCTTTTCCTTCTAGAGAGAATGTGCTCTCCCTATATGTCCCACTTCAACTCCAGAACGACCATCAGTTGTTCAAATCTCAAAGCAGTAAGATTTTCTTTCAACTCCCTTTCAGTCTGGGTCAGGCATCCTTGTTCCGTTTCCTTGGTAGAATGTAGCATTCTCAACATACTTCAATCATCATAACCACATATTTACTTTTGGTCTCTTATACTAAATTCCTTGAGGATGCAGATAATGTCACATTCATTATATTTATTTGCAGCATTCAGTGGATAATCAAGAAAAATTCTTAAATAAATGGAAACAGGAAAAGTCTTTACTTTTCACTCATTCTGACATCTTCCTCAAATTCTCAACAGCATTTAAACAATATCTCCACATCAATGCCTGATTATCTTTAGAGAAAAGTTCATTCATGATACTTAGTGCTAAGAAGCTCAATATTTTCCTGTTGCCTACCATGCTAAATCAAAATGTCACAGCTTAAGTTTTAAAATCTTCTATACTATATTCCCAGTCTGATATTTTAGCCTGGTGTGGAGATGAACTACGTGCAAAAATCTGTGAGTTTCTCAGCATTGCCTACCACTATTTCCCAGCACCTGCCATTAGTCACTGCATTAGGAAGGACTTCCTCTTTATTCATAATATTGATCTGCTTTAATTGCCTTGCCTGATACCTACCTCCTAATTGGAGGAGAGCTCTCCTTTCTCTGAACTATGACTTTATACTTCTCTTATAGCAATCATTATTTCTGTTTTTGTTATGTGTACTTGAAGATTTTTCACTTTTGCCTCTCCAAATCATGCTTTTATTTCTGTCATAGTCATGCCATATTAAAATGATGAGTTTACACATTTCTTATTTACGTTTGGGGCCTCAACAGTTAGCACAACACCTCATATAATAGATATCCAACAACTGTTAAATATGTGCACATACAGTCAATACCACGGACATGATGAAAAAGAGCTCTTACAGCATCCAGTACAGTGTTTTAAATATAGTAGGTGATCCATAAATATTTATAGAACTGAATTAACAAACATTTGACCTAAGAATGAGAATATGCCACCAAAAGTCATTACTGGCTTAGCTAAATATCTATTCTCTATTTTCACTCTCTCTGAATAAGTATTTTACTATTTTACTTGACTCTCTTTGAATCTTTCATTACTTAACCTCATGGAGGTTAACCATATCTGGTTACCATTTACACATCAAGAAGGTGAAAATTCAATTTTGTTAGGTCATATTTCTATACTGATCAAAAATTAATATTAAATAGCAATTCTCTTTTCCTTATTATATTTAGAATATCAAAAACTACTTTTAAATACTAGAAAACATGAAATATTTAATGGTTGTAGGAAATAAGTGAGTGAAAAAAAGATAGAAGCAGGTCAAAAAGAAACAAGAACCAACCTGAAGAATTATTCCATGGCCAAAACTGGTATAATTTGAGCCAAATTTTTTTAAATGATAGTATTGGATTAAAAAATGTAAGATAAACATTCATGAATACACATAGATATGCATGAATAATTCAATCCAATATATAAAGAAGAGAACTCCTCCTCAAAGAAAAATTTAAATTAACATATGTAGAAGGAATTAAGGAAATCTAAAATCACTATTAAGAAAACACCACAGTAATAATTTTTCCACGCACAATCAACCAAGACATCCTAAAACCAGTGGGGATGAAAAGTCTAGAGATCTAGTGTACAATATGATGACTATAGTTAATAATACTGTAGTGAATACTAGAAATTTTCTAAGATAGTAGAATTCAAGTATTATCACACAAAAAATGGTAACTATGTAAGGAGAATATATGTTAAGTAGACTGACTGTAGTAAGTATTTTTCTACATATATGTGTGTGAAATCATGCTGTAAGATTTCAAATATATATATAATTTTAATTACAAATTTTAATTAAAAAATAAATCAAAATCAGTTGCAAAATTTGAGTAAAAAAAGGATATTTGCATAATCTCAATATTTACACCAAGTGATTTATCAATTACAAAATAAATAACACTCTGGCCATTGAGTTGTTTGTTTGGTCAAAGACATTATAAAATCAAATAACTACATTTCCACTCTGTCTGCAAAGTATTTACATATGAGTTCATTTTGTCCATTTATAATCTATTAAGAAGAAAGACTTTGAGATTAAAGTATATGCAACATTTAAAAATTATGTTTGATCATGTTTTGTATCCCATTTTTTAAATATACACAAACCATTGCTGAAAATTACAAAAGTCAGTAATTAGAAAATTATTTAGCCTTTAGGGGGTGGTTATTCCAAATAACCAAGTACTTTGATTTTAGGCACACTTTAGTTGTTGGCTTTTCTTTTGCGTGGCACTGTATTAGCAGGACAAAAGCTGCTTGGCATGTCTTATTGTTATTTATTAAACTAATAAACATGTCATCCGGTGTATAGTAACCTTGTGCTACCATCTGTTTGTGAATAAATAGACCCTTTCCAGCAAGATAAATGACTAAATCTTTCTTCATATTATAAGTAAAATAATGATCCATGGGCCAGCAAGTGAGGTCAATCAGAATCTTAAAACCATAGCAATTTAGCAACCATTTTTAGATGTCATACCTGCGAGGAGAAACTCCCAAAGCTACTGGAGGTTTATTAAATACAACACTGCTGATTCTGCCGGGCAGACTCCTTCACAGATGGCACATGTTTAGCTACCATTTCTGCAATTTATTGCCCCAGGACAGATGTCCTACAAACAATCTTATCCCCTGGTGATTTGCTGTTTCATTTGTGAGGAACTATTCAAAAACAGATAAAAGACAAAAAGGCCTAATCTTTTCACCATACACTTTGCTCATCTGACCAATATTCCTGCCGTAATTCTAAAAATTCCCTAATGTAAGAAATAAATGAAAACAGAACACTACTTTAATATGTCAGAACTAATATTACAGCCAGATTCCTTTAATCTCTAAGCAAATAATTTTTTTAAAGTTTAAGTGTACTAAGTACAGATGTAAATTCATGGTCATTTCATGAGTCAATTACACTCATTACTATTTACAAAACAAATGAATTTCCTATTATGCCCTAAACTAAATTAAGTCCCTGTTCTTTTCATATATTTTAATATGCTGACCTATTTCTTTTTCTTAATAATTTCAGGAAAATATACTAATAATTATTATAAAAAATTTTTAAAACCATCTAGTAAAAGAGATTTTACCTCATCACTTAGGCAGATATTTAACAGTGGAATTATGCCAGCATAATAACACATATTGTTTGAGTGTGAGACAGGAAGAGGGTAGGGCACAGCCATTCAAGGAATGATACAGCAATTAACATCAAATGGTGGAAGATTCAACCCCCAGTAGGCCTTGAGGCTGAAGATGGTGGGAGATTTGACTTCTAGCAGATCTTGAGCTTCATTATATGCCCATTGTAATATATTAACATGGTAAATAACATGGCCACAGGCGCCATGACAGTCCCAAGGCTAGCCACAAAAGGTCAAAGACTGGGAAACGGCCAAATTCCTGGGAATCCCACCAGCCCCTTCCCCAGGCTAGTTAGACTGGTCCTTCCACTTATTAGCATATGAAGCCACTGAGCCCATAAATACTGGCAACACGTGCCTCTCCACCACTGCCCCCTCTCTCTCCCTCTTCAGAGACCGCCCACACTCTGTCTATGGAATGTGTACCTACTTTTACTCCAATCTGAACACCCAACCCCCACACCTCGTGGCCTTTTTCTTGCCTTTCATGATGTATCTCTCAAAATAAATTTACTTTTACTCAACTGTGGCTTGCTCTTGAATTCTTTCCTGCACAAAGCCAAGGACCCACACTCAACTGAAGCCTGGGACACAGCCCTCCTCACGCCCCACATCTGTTTTTCCTGCATCAAGTGGACACGTGGGTATACAGGGAAGGTGACTTTTTAAAATGCATAATCTTTATTAAATACCAGTTTATGTTAAATTTTTTGCATCCCTTCCTGTCTCCTTGTGCTCTGCTCTCCTGTTACACTGTCCTGGTGATGAAAAGTAGGTGTTGCCTGTGTACTTACATCTAGAGTCAGAAGATACGGAAGAATCATTTCCTACAAAACTGATTCCTCATGGGCTTCCCCATGGTAGCTGAGGGAGGAAAGGGTGTAAAACAGATACTAAGCTTCATTGATCTGAGAAGCAAAATTCCAGTAAAATTCTATATTGGAAAGAATGGTTTGATTTTTACCTCCTTCATAGAAAGATAATTTATGTTTGAGAAGGGAATAAAGAAGTAATCTACAATCACCCACCATACTTGGGAATAGGTATTCTGACATGCCTAGCTCATTCTTCTCTGAAAAACACCTGAAGGCTAGCCTATGAGAAACTTTTCAAATTTCTTTGCTTTGTAACCAAAACATAAGCCATCATCATCTCTGTACAATATTCATACAAAACATATTCACTCTATATACCCATTTTCAGAATCAAAAACAGTAAAATTCTGTGTGAATCTGTTGGCCAGAGTACCACATTTTCACCCTGAATTCCATGCATTTCAGAATATATATTCAACACATTATTCTATACTAATAGAATTTAATGTTTGAGGGGCTCAGAGATCACCTGCTCATATTTGTATGTTTCTAGTAAAAATTAGGCAAAATGCTTAGGTGAAGACTTTCTCTGCAAGATGAGGAGGAAATACTTCAACACTTTGGATTTTTTTTTTTTTTTATTCCATTCATGTCTGGTCTGAGCCTAGAATGTAAACTAATTCTGTTCAGTCTTCCCAGCGGAGTTCAGGCTGCCCCTTAAGAGCTTCCTGAGAGTTCGTTAAAGTATCTAAGCCTGAAAGTCCACCTAGGGGTCAATTTTCGATTTCTAAAAACTTTAGTTGAAAAACAAAGTCAAGGAGCTACTTCAATGTTGTTGATTATTATGAATATTATTGGTAGGGAGTCCAATCTGTTTTATTTGTGACCCCATTACTTCACTTGTCTATGATCCTTTTAGTATTTCATGTGCTTTATATTCATAGTGATGACTCAAGATGCGGAGTATAAAACAAAAATTTCATTATGATAAATAGTCAAAGTTTCAACTATATATTATTGTTTTTGTTTCAAGATGAGTCTCTTTACTGATGAAATGACTAATCCCTAAGATCTGTAAAACAATAATATGTAGTTGAGTTTATGAACATTCATTCCAGGAAAAAGTTACTCTCTTGACAGTCGCACTTTATGGATCACCTTCTGCTGTCCATGTAAAATGTGTTCACAAATGAAATACACTGAACTTGAACACAATCTATAAATAATCATTAGAAATCCAAAGAAGAAAATTTCAAATGTGTTGGGTGTAAATTATCCAGGAATGTTTGGAGGTTTAAAAGTTTTGTTACCAATAAAGTAGGAAACATTATGAGTTTGGATAACATGACAAACAGGAAAATGTTAACAGTATCGGAATTATTTAACCTAGGGGAGAAAATTAAGACAAGTTATTATACTTATCTTTAAACACTGAAAGTACTGCCTTTTCAGTCAGGTTATATAATCTATGTTGCATGAAATCTATTTGAACAATTCCACTGACTTGAAAACAACAATTATGTTTCATGCTACCAGCCAATCTCAGGCAGGTGGCAGTTCTCACTACAATGTCCTCTCGTAGGGATCCAAGATGAAAGGTTTTCCACCCTGTGTAATATTGCTGGCCAGCATGACCATGGATGAAGAACATGGCACGCTATGTACCAGCTTTTCATGGTATCTACCCAGAAAGCTTATGCACTCTGGAATCTCTCACACTTCTTAAGTCACAGACCATATTTGACTTAAAGGAGCTGTGAAATTGTAGTCCTATAATATGCCCAGAAACATTAAAGAACTGCACTAACAACCACAATTGCCATGCAGAAAATTGATACCACTTCACTCCCCGTATGACAAGCAAGTCCATGTACATATGGGTATGGGTATAATGCTCCTAGAAGTTTGTGTGAATACTTATCCCCCCTTAAATTATGCATATAACTAAAATAGGTCATATTTAATTAAATATTCTATAAATAGGTAATCCATTTGTAGATCAAAGGTAAAATTTGTACAAAAATTATAGACAGAGAATTCTCCTTCCCATGTCAATCATCCTACTCTCCTGCCTTGTATAATTAACCATGTTTATTACTTTATGGTTCCAGAGGTTTTAATAGTAATTCAAATATTTACTCTTAAATATCTTTTCTTAATAGAAATTAAAATTCATAAAAGCATATTAAAATTATGTTTGTGATTTAATCAATCATTTAAATACTCTATGGCACAGATAAGATTTGTGTAATACAAACATTCCCAAATGTGAGCTGTAATGGTGTCAATGTTTCTCCTGGGAAATCACTGATATGAGGAGTGCAAATTCAGAGGATGATGTTGAGTTTCTCTAATGTGAAAAACTGTAAATGAATGGAATATTTTTGTACTTCATTATTAACACTTTCTAACACAGTTCTACAAATATTAAAATGCATCAGTATCTTATAATTTGAGATCCTGATTTGAGCTATCGAAAGCAGAGAGAGTACATATCTTTACAATCGATCCTAAGAAGCATCTTGATTTTTGATGATAGCTCTGTTTGTTTATAACTTAAGCAATACGCTTATGGATTCTTTGGAGGTCAACATAAAAGATTTCCAAAACCATAACCTACGCCTGACAAAAATGGGAGCCCCTCATGTTCTCGTGGTTTCCAGTTTAATAGTTGAGAGTTGGTTTGTGGTCAGACTGCCTCTGTTCATATCCCAACCTGGCTTCTTAGGAAATCTGTAAACCCAGGTGATATAGACTGAATGTTTGTATCCCCCAAATTCATATGTTGAAACCTGGCCCCCATTGTGATAGTACTGGGAAGTGGGCCTTTGGAGGTGATTAGGTCATGGTGGTGGAACCCTCATAAATGGGATTAGTGACCTGAGAGAGCTTCCTTGCCTCTTCTACCATGTGAGAAGATTATTGTCTATGAACCAAGAAGTTTCCATACCAGACACTGAATCTGCTGATGCCTTGATTTTGCAGTTCCCAACCTCCAGAACTGTGAGAAATAAATTTCTGTTGTTTATAAGCCAATCAGCCTATGTTTTTTTGTTATAGTAGCCCAAACAGACTGAGATATCAGGCAGAATACTTAACCCTTATAAATGTAGTTTTTTTCCTATCTCAAAAATGAATAACTATATTAATTTATATTTTTTGTTTGTGAGGAATAAATGTGAGCACAAGGACAAAACTGAAGAGTGGTGGCATACAGTACTCATTCAAGTGTAGGGAGTGCTGGTATAGCCACTTATACCTCCATCTATCATTTTCTCAGATTAAGATCTGGTCACTCCTCCAGTTGTACACTCTTGCTTTCTGGTTCTGTCTGCTACCCTTAGCAATGATACTGGATAGAGATTCCCACACTCTAGCTTCTCTGAGGAACAACTGCTAAATTGTGGCACTACTGACTGCTGGGACCCAGTGACTGTTGACTCTTGCAGAGGTTTTAAGGGCTTAAAGACAAAAAGTTTAATGATTACAGTTGGTAAAAATAAAAGTAATACATTTGAAAGATGAAAACGAACACATTCCTAATAATCTAGATTCCAAGCCTCCATGTTTCCCGGACTCCACCTTCACCACTACGGCTAAGTACATGTCTCACATTCGCTTTCCTTCAAATATTGCCCTCCCTAAGCCCCCTTTAAAATTATTAAAATTTATTGTTCTCAGCTACTTTATGAATAACTTCAGTTATTCTGTTTTTCTGTTATTCTGCCATTTCTGTTCCAAGTCTGGACTTAGATTACCTTTCCATTTCTTCCCTCCTCAGACTACTCCCCAACATAAGCATTGCTCCCACCCAACTGTTTTACAAGCTCCTCAAAAGTGATTTAAATTTCCTATTTTTGTGCCTCTTAACTTGTGAATCTCTAAAAATATTTCCAGTTTCATCAGACAAAATCTTGGCTATTTTTAAGATATAAATTAAAATACCATTTTAAAAGCCTCACCTATTTACCCTTAGCAAGATAAGCATTCTTCTTTCTCTTAATTGCAATTCACGTCAACCCTACCAAATGTATAGCATTTATAGGGGAGATTTTAAGTTGCTATTAATAAATTGATATTGAGATATATTTAAGTCAATAGTCTTGTCATCTATATTTCTTATACTTTATTTTATCCCTAGAGTTCCTAGACCAATGTCTTTACATAAATATTTCTTAATAATCAATTTTTTATTCATTCTGAAGTGGGGATTCTCTCTAAACACACACATGTAGACAAATGCACACCTGTGTATGCCTGCACTTATGCACATATATATCTGTGTGTAGGTGTATATGCATGTATGTGTGTGTGTGTGTGATGGACTGATCCAAAAGAATTCAGATACTATACAAAACTTTATAATGTGCTCTTCAAAACAGGTGTGAATGGGAGAGTCATGGTCAAGCAAATATGCCCATTTCTCATGTGTTGGATGTAGAATATTGAAGTGCACAAGCAAGGGAGCTCCATGTTAGATCTATAACCACATCATGTCACATTTGGTCTTTTGAAATGCCTTTGAGTGTAGCGAATAATGAGCACATCTTAAAACATGTTGGGAATGGTTCATCACCATGCTTTGTAGGTTTTACTTGGATGTAGCATATATTTCAGACTTGCAGTTCCAGATCTGACTGATCATTATAATCTCTTGGGAAGATTAATTATCAAAATCTCCAATCCCTGTATAGGGGATTACTGAATCATTTGCTTATCAATAGCCTTTAGAATCAGCACTTCTGGAATGCTCCCCAGGTGACTCTTTGCAAACCTTTGTATCTAAGGATACAGAAATTCTACAGGCAAACATGAAAGAGTCATAAATATGTATTTTTGTCACTAAGGGTAAGCTGTGCTCTTGTCACTGAATATGTAAGCATTATTATATTTGGGATTTTTCTCACCAAACTTTAGTCACTTTCAAATTCTAGGAGCTTTGAGAATATCATACATTTCCATGTCTTAAGTATTCTAGTCAATATAAAAATATGCTTCAGTGTTGATGTGGGAATATACAAGTGCATGTTTCTGAAATGTGTTTATAAGTTACATTTAACAATTACAATACTAGCAGTTTGGGACCTTTCTAATTTTTTGCATCTCTGCTTAGGATAATATATTTTACAAGCAGATGTATAGCATTGGAGGTGTCCACTGGGGGGGAAAAACACAACGTAAAAGTTGAGAGTTCTGTTTTATTCAGGAAGCTTACTGAGAACTACAGCCTAGGAATCAGCCTCTGAGATAACTGAGGAACTGTTCCAAAGAAGTAAGGGAAGAGCCAGGATACATAGGAGTTTTTGTTGAAAAAAATGAGGTCACACATCAAAAAACTACTACTTATCACAAAAAAACAGGTATCTCAACTTAATGATTTTAGTTTCTTCTCTACATATGGGAAGATGCAAGAGTCTGGGCTTACTGAAATTACTCCTTAGATATGAATCTTAACTATCTAGGGCCAGTGTCCTGTTTTTCTTCATCCTGAGTTCTCCTCAGGGTGCACCTTCATGGGTGGTTGCAGTGTCCGATGGCATGATGGAGAGCAATGTTCTTTGTTTACTGGAATGGCAAGAACACTTTTTTTTTTTTTTTCCCCTCACAGAGGGCTAGCCTGGGATGATGCTCAGTATACTTAGAATGAGTCATTGTTGAGTGAATACATGAAGGCCCACAGTTAGGGTTTTCATTGTTTTTCTAGTTCCTAAAGTAATACTGGAAAACTTTTCTAATAGAATAAAGAGAACTCCTCTACTCTCTATAAACATATTCACTGTAACTTAAAATTCTATCTATGCATGCTGATGGGAGGAGTGGAGTCTCAAGAGGTTCCTAGCTGAATTTTCTGGATTGACTCAGTTTAAAGATATGGAGTCTGAAATGAAGACAGGTAAAAGGATCTTGCCAAGATTGTAACTTTTATTTTAGTGGGAGTGTTACAGGAGAGTGAATGAGGGATTTCAAGAAATTCTGAAGAACACTAAACAGAGACAGCATGTATCACACACCACCAATCAGTGAGGATTTTCATGAGCACATGAGGTAGTTGGTCTGCAACTGTATTTCTAATAACCAAACACATATGTACCCTTTGACTGCTCAGAAGTCTACTGTATCTCTTTTGTGCTTTCAAACTCAAGCAAGGATTATCCCTAGTGAAAGGTAAATACCAATGTAAGGAAAGGAAGTCACTAGAACACAGTTGCTGGGGAGGAATAAATTTTCCCCTGCCCTTCTAGGCTCTTCTGGAGGGTCTAGGAATTAAATTCACGTACGCTAGATTAACAGGAGGAAATTAAACAAATGTTGAATAATATGTATAAATGGCAGAAACCCAGGAAAACTGAGTAACTCACCATCATAAATGAAGCCCTCACCTTAAATACTACTTTCAGCTAAAGACAAAAGATGATATTGGGGGGTAGTGGTTTGGGACTTCAAAGGGGAGAAAGGAAATTCACACGGAGATGGGAAAGTAAATGTTTGGTAAACAAACATTTGCTGTGTTATGTAGAGACAATGGAACATGGAATAGACTTTGATTTCTAGGCCCTGCTGAGTTTCCACCACCATACTTAGTCCATATTCTTTGAAGATATCTCTGTTGATAGCTCTGAGGCAGGAGGGAAGGGCTCAGGCCACAACAGTTAAAAAGAATGATACAGCAATTAGCACCAAGATGCCAGAAGATTCAACTCCTAGTGGACCTTGAACTTCATTATATGCTCATTGTCATATGTTAGCATGCTAACTGGCACTCCCACAGGTGTCATGATGGTTTCAAGGCTGATCATAAAAAAATAAAAAAGTGGGTGATGGCCCAATTCCCAGTAATCCCAGCCCCTTTTTCAAAGTGGTTGGAATAATCCTCCCACTTGTTAACATCTGAAGTTACTAAGCCCATAAAAACTAATAACACTACACACCAGGAGTCTCCCTCTCTCTTGCTCTGGAGACAACCTGCACTCTGTCTATGGAGTGTGCATCTCTCTGAATAAATCTACCTTCACTCTAGTATGGCTTACTTTTGGATTCTTTCCTGCACAAACCCAAGGACCCTCACTTGGCAGGGTGCATCTCAGGGACTGGACCAAGACCTTGGACAAGACTATCCTCTCCAAGCCCCATTTTTCCTGTATCAGCTCTATTCAGGGAACCCTTTATCTAAATTCTTTTAGGCAGGTGAGGGGGAGGTCAAAGTTTCTTCCTAAATCTTTTTTACCTAGATTATTTTTAGCTTGAAACAATCACACGTGAAAGAGACATTTTGGGGTGGCAAATTTTGCTTCCCTATAAACATCAAACCACCTCCCCAAAACAAAATTCAAAGCTCAAAGGAGGAAACTCCGTATTGACAGATACAATGTGAAAATCTGTGTCTTAAAATAAAAATCAGAACTTTACATTACTGACACTAGAGTGATATATCGAGTTATGACACAAATGTAGGTAACTCCAAGGCAAATATCTGTTATTCACATTTTACAAAGTAGGCCCAGGACTCCTATGTGTTGAAATTACTATTGAAGCAGTTTGCCTGTAATTATTACCTTGACAGAGATTTGCTAGGTTTAAAGAATCTGCTGTCAACTTTGGAACAACAAGGGGTGGAATAATAAGTGATATTTATAAAGAGAACCAATAGGATCTCTTTGATGATTTATTTACTTCTAGAAAGAACATAAAAGATGCTCTAAGGTGGCATATAAAGTTTTTAACTTTTATTCTGAGTTAAATTTACTTAAATGCATTATAAAATAAGGTTTTAAGAAAATGCAGATAAAATTGAACTGAAAAATTGCTTTTCTGAGAAATTATAAACACAAATACTTACTTTGTTTTGAAGAAGATATCTTAATAAAAAGGGACTTTTTGTGTCTTTTTTCTTCACTTTTCTACAAATAAGTATCTAATGCTTATAAGTTGCTTACTATATGCCAGGGACTGCTCTGATTGTTTTACAGATAGTAACTCAATCAATCCTCACAACAACCCTATGAGGTAGGGTCTTACTACTTCATTTTACAGATATGGAAGCTGAGGAACAAAAAGGATATGGGTGCAGTTCAAGATCACATAGTAAGCGGTAGGGAGTGAGCTGGGCCCGAGATGCTCAGGTGTCCTAGCAGGACACCACCAAGGGACAGCATGTGAAAGCTTAGGCACATGGATTCTGGGGTGTAGATGGCCTGGGATCAACTACTGTAATACCTGAAAGATTCTGAGATATTTAACTTAAAACGTACATCTTCTTACAATCCTCTTAAATGTCACAATTAAGTTAATTGGATTTTTAATACCACATAGCCAAAAAAGTTTGGTACTAAGAAGAGAAAATAGTTGCTCTCATTACATGTTCTACTATAATAGAGACTCCATTTTTGATGTGTGACTCCTGACAGCTTTTAGGTCCCACCTCTGTCCCTTGCCCTCCAGCTCCACATCTGGGTAATAGAGGAAGACCCCACCTTCTCCCTTCATGCAGCTGGAAATGCAAATCATGAAAGCCCTGAATGAAGAGCTGGAAACTTGCCCAACTTCAACTGATAACCGCAATAAAACCTCAGACTTTTTGCTCAAGTCATTCCTGACTGGCTTGGGTGGCAGTTTGGTTTCTCCCTCAAATCTCTTCCTATAAGGAATAAATCTTTTCATACTCTTGATGCATGGGTGGCATCATCAGACCTGACTTTCAAACCAGTTTTGGGTGAGAGGTTTGGCTAACCTTCTGTGGGGTCACCACAAACATCTAACCAATGTCTGTATTGCGAGAGCTAACTATCAATCATTTTCACTGTATCATTATGAAATTAACAGACAATAGTTTTCCCAGTTTGGTCTGGTGTATATACAGTTTAGCCTTGAAGAGATTCACCTTTGTCTCCTTTAACAGATTAATATATAGTTAAATTTGCAGCATTAAACATATACTCAAACATTTATGAAAATAACTGATAATAAAATTACCCCAGAATAGAAAATGGGATAATTTTATTGCCAGTTATGGCAGTTACTCAAAAAATTAAAGGTTGACTTATTATTGGATCCCAGAATTCTACTTCTATGTATATACACAAAAGAATTGAAAACAGGGATTTGTATAGCTAGCTAGACACGCATTTTCATATCAACCTTATTAACAGTAGCCAAAAGGTAGAAACGACCTAAATGTCCATTAATGGATAAACAGATAAACAAAATGTGGTATATACATACAATGGAATATTATTCAGCCTTAAAATGGAATGAAATGCTGACATATGTTATCAAGATAGATACACTTTGAAGACATTATGTTAAGTTAAAAGAGTGAGGCAAAAGGGACACATTTAATGTTAAATATATTTTACCACAGTAAGAAAAAGTTAAAAAAAATTACTCCAATGGCATCTTATGACACTTCTGCATTCTCTCATATATATATATTTTTAGCTCTGCAATGCCTTTTCACAAGTTATGGAACAGAAACAAGGCCTTTGGCCCAAATGAACACTGTGGATTGAGTGGCTTCCTGACTTGTGATAGTCTTTCCTCCAAGTCTCTCCTCTAATAGGGAGAAAAATTCTATAGGGTTTCTGAGTAAAGAATATTTCCTCCATAGATTTATAGAATATCACTGCCAGTATTGACTTCAAAAAATTAAAGTAACCATATTTATATGTTTCTTCCTTGCTTCCTCCCTCTACGTGGGTTAATAGGGTAAAAAAATAATAATAATAATTACATTTTATACATATTATACTTAGGAGTTAAATCCTATGAAAACTCATTTCTGCCTATACAGATTTTTAATAGTTTCCAAAGAAAGTATTAAGTACAACAGCATGATGAGCAATTTTTTTTTTCCCTGAATCTGACTTACTTTTTCTCCCTTATTCTAATATAAGCTGTAGGGGAGCAAAACCGCCACCCTAAAATCTCTCTTTGGTATATGGCCAAAAAATAGTCTGCCTGCCATTTCAGTAAATACAGAACGTTGCCCTCCATCAAGGCGTCAGCCACAGAAGACACCCCTGAAGGTTCACCCTGAGGGTAACTCAGGATAAAATGAAACAGGACACTGGCCCTAGATAGTTAAGATGTTTATCTAAGGAATAATTTCATTAAGACCAGATGTTTGCATCTTCCTATAAGTAAAAAAGCACTAAAATCATTGAGATACCTGTTTCTGTGATAAGCAGTAGTCTTTTGATGTTTGGCTATATTTTTCTTTGTTTCAGCAAAAACTCCTATATATCTGGCTCCGCCCTTACCTCTTTGGAGCAGTTCCTCAGAGCTATCTGAGAGACTGATTTCCATGCTGTAGTCCTCAGTAAAGCCCCCAAATAAACATCACTCACCATTTTTAGGCTGTGTGTTTTCTCTTAGTCAGCAAGTATGTTGATTATTTCACCCTGAAAACAATCAAGATCCAAAAGGAAGAAACTTTTGCCTTCCCCTCAGGTGCCTAAGGAACTTAGATGGAGGGCCTGTTCCCAAAATAAAGCCATCACCAGAGACAGCTACAAAGAATATGAACTAGGTGTGGTAGGGAAACTCTGGGCAGGGCCTAAAGATGAGAGTCCACTCTGTGTCCTTGTATGGCCCAGTAAACATTTGTTTACCAAAAATTTGCTTTTTCGTTTCTGTGTGAAATTCTGTCCTCCATTTTGAAGCCTCAAACCACCACCCCTAACATCCTCTTTTGTCTTTAACTGAAGACAATATTTAAGATGAGGACTTTGGACATTTTCCCGAGTTACTCAGTTTTCCTGGGTCTCGCCCATGTATACATGTTATTAAATGTTTGTTTGATTTTCTCCTTAATCTGTCTCATATCAATTTAATTCTTAGACCAGCCAGAAGAACCTAGAAGGGTAGAGAAAAATTACTTCCTCCCCAGCAATCAGTGTATATTAACAAAGAGTGAGAGAGCTGCTTTCCACTTATATAGAGATCACATTCTGTAAAACATCCACAGAATCAAAAAAAAAAAAAAATTTAGGTGAAAAGAAGAAATATCTTATTCTTTACATGCATAACTGGGAGTTAATTCACCCCACTCATCGCAAAGCATAAACCTAAATATCAGAGGAAGAGTACACTGTAAGATATAAAATTGAATCAATATATTTTTTATGGGATTAACATGAATCTTTATGCAGTTTCTTAAATCTGAGCAAAACCTATAGTGGTATTGGTTGAGTAGGCAGGGAAGACATTAAGGTCATTACTCTTTCCAGGGAAGACTTAGCCTCAACATAATAGTAAACTCTATTTATTTATGCAGTCATCTCAGATCAGTAGAAGTGAGCATTTCATCTTTGAGGTCATCTTTGCAAACTAGGGCTTGCTCTAATTCCATCCATGTCCTCATCCCAATTACTTTAACATTAGAACAGAAAACCCTCTAGTAATCTTAATTCCCTTCCACTTCTCTCAGCAAACAGGCTGCTTGCCGGGTGAAAATAAGACATTTATCATGTTATGAACTCCATCAGCATAATTAGTTATATTGTAGTCTAATGTATTACAACAGGGCTTTGGGGGCTGTAGAATTATAATAAGAAGGAGTAGAGCCTGAAGCTATGCCTTTTCTTAAACAGTGCATTTGAAGAACACAAAATCCTCTATCATCTCTTCCAACAAATACTCAGTTCAGTCTCTTGCGTAGTTTCTATGGATCTGAGAGGACTTCTTAGGAGGGGGGATGGGGAAAGGGAGGGGGCTAAAAGTACCATTGTGTGTTAAATAGCCAAACTATTCTAACATAAAATAACAACACACTTAAGTATTTGTTTAAGGATTGTTACTTTAACTTAAGATGCATATGCGTTTTTAGTGTGCTAGCAATTAAGAGGGTATTTTATTCCCTTTTAGGAGGCTGCCCTAGATGATCTATCCATTTTCTTTTTCTCTTTTGTTTTGTTTCCATCCCTAGGCTTAACTAAGAAATTATGCCTCATATTTTTAACACATTTCCTTTGCCATGAAGCAAGCCTCTGAAGGCAAATACTTTGTGCATTATAGTTAATCATATTTTTATAATAGATACCATTTTATACTATCCAGATTAAAATACATTGCAATTTTAAAAGGCAATTATGTGGAAAATCTTGCCACATAGATTTTTGTATCTCTTTCATTTTGTTTAGTTTTCAGAGTGCCTATTCAAAGCAGGGATCCTAGAAATGGATAATTTGTTTCAATGCCTACTTAGTCGGGAGTCTCAACATAGCATTAAGAACATGACCTACAAGATGTACATGATAAATTATGAGCTCATGTGAACTGGATTTTTTTTTGCCTAAATATTTAAAAGTATAGAAAACAATTTGTAGAAATTGTTTAACTTGCTTTTGGAACCATGATGGTGTACATAAAGAAGACAATGAAATTTAGATGTCATATACTGACTCAACTCCCTTGTAATCAAAGTAAGTTATGGCATTATCATTCACTAACTTTGTATGATCTTAGGTATAATGTGGTCATTAAAGTTATTACAATCTTATTAGCATATAGTCACTAAGCATATTAATGTTCAAACTGTGAAACTCTGTCATTGATTTGTTCTGGGGGTTTTACCTAACTTATATAAACACTTTTAACATTTTATACATGTTAGATATATTAGTAAGACAAAATATGGGTAAAAGTGAATGACTAGTATTTTAAACTGACTACTATCCATTTTTGAGATTCTCCTCTGCTCTGTTTTAACATAATTTTAATCAATTTTAAAGATACTCATCACCTCTGCCTTAAACATCTCATGAAATGTTCTGAACATAGGGAGGGCGCCTCTGAATGGATATCTATTGAATGCAGCTGGTTTGAAAAGTGATATCATTTATTTTATTTTTGAGCCTTGTAAAAGATCCTTTATTCCTAGATGTGGGTAGTCACTTTCAGTTATATTAGAAGCAGAGAGAAGAAAAGTAATAAAGCAGTCAAGAGACAACCGGTTTTATACAAAAGAGTTAGCTCTGAATACAGGCTGAAGTTACTGACCAAGAATGAAATTCCCAACCTGACCCAAGCCAAGTTTTCATGGCGCAAAGACCTGAAAAGAGAGAATAAACAGTTGACAAACGCTGTTGTTATTTGGAATCTGGGTACCTGAGGTCTCTTATTTACTCCTTCCCTATGTGTTCACATGTCAACCATTAAAGGCGGCAGGCAGAGCAGGTATAACAAAGTTATAACTTTAGAAGAGGATATAGAAGCATAGAATCAGGAACAATGAAGTAGGAAAGGGATCGAATGGTCTTCTAATCCAAATTCTTCATGTTATATAATGGGTAAAATGAAGCCAGAGCGTCTGACTTGCATAAATGTGACCGAAACACTCCTAGGATTCAGTATGCTCTTAATTTCTCTTTTATCCTTATTTCAATTTTTGAATTTAATTCTGTTGTTAAAAAAAAAAGCAAAAACAAAATCCCTAACTTTCCCTTCCCAAGTATGTTTTATTGAAAAAATTGAGTTTACAATAATTTATACACAAAAGTCCACAACCCCAAAAGTATGTATTTTCTTTTCCCCTTAACTCTCTGTGGGCATGAATCATGAACACAATCTCAAAATTAAAAAAAAAAAAATTGAGGCTAGTGTCTTTTATATGCTGTGTATGCACTTATAAATAGATACGCTAGATTTTGTTCCTATAGACAGATGCTCATTTAATCTTCAGTTTAATAAAATTTCCAAAGTATAACACTTTAATATGTTCTGCGAATTTAAAAATCTATCAATTAATCATCATTCCTTAAAAGGGAATTCAATCTTTGTAATAATATTAAGTAGTCCAAAATTTCTGTTCTTTTGGCTTCTATGTTTGCATCACTTTTTGTATGATATAAAGAGGCAAGACTTTTTAAAGTAGTAACATGAATATATAGGTAAATACTGTTGAAAAAGATAAAGTTTTTGTCTTTATATTTTATACATTAATAGCTCTCAATTGCTTGAATAACAACAACAAAGGAAATCAGTATGTAAGCAACTTTTAAAGTCCCCTGTGTATAAAGGAAGATGTACAATAATTATTAAATATATTCAATAATAGTAAGGCCAAATCTTGCATACATTATTGCAATTTAAAGAGTTATATATATATATAATGAAATATATTAATGTACATATATAAATTCACAATTTTGATAATAGATGAGTTAATTCTTATATGAAATGATGTTAAGTATTTACACATAAAGATACACTTACAGAAACTGTCTCAGCAAAGATGCTTTCCCCAAATTATACAGATGCTAATTGGAAAGCAAAATTAAATCCAACTTCTTTCTGCATGCACTGTTCTTTTTAGTACATTTGTTGCCTCATTACACCTCATCTACTTTACAATGAGATTAGCAATTTTATAGTATTTTTTAGTATTTCACAGGATTTTTTCATATTAGCACAAAGTAGAATTTTGAGCACAGTGAAAGGCAGAGCCAAATAAAACTTACATGTATTAATGACTAATATTTTTCAGCAATAACAGGACTATTCTCTTAGCCATTTGGAAGTCTCAAATGATTTCTTTATTTTCACTGTTCATACTCAGTTTTTCCTCTCAATTATACCACCAGCACCAACGGAATCAGTTCCACCTTTCAATTCCTTTGCTTTCATTTCACACACATCACTATTCTACACCAGTGTTTTAGCCTCTGCAGTGGGAATTCACACCAGGAAAGGCATCAAGAGGTATAAATAACTTAAATATGTTACAGATGCATTCTGTTAAGTTAATGTGTATGGTGTTATGTAAGTGTGTCTCTATCAAGTTGAACGAGCTTCCCATTAGCTTTAATGTGTTCAGATGTGTCCGGGTAAGATGATAAATACCATCTGTGCCTTGAATAGGAGCAAAGTAAAGTTGGTAAAAGTTGACTTCATTTGCCCTTCATCTGCCCTTAGTTCAAAGATGTCCAAGACTTGGAAGGTATTAAAGATTGTTATAATAAGAACAAATCTAGCTGTTATGTCAAAACACTAGTAAACTGTGGCACCACGTGATCATATCCTAGACAGTAGTTTAAGCAAGTGATGAAACTATGACGTGTGCAAATCAACAAAGAGGATCAGTTGGTAACAAACTTCAAATTTTTCTCCTTTGGGCCAATTTTTCTCCCTTTAATACACCCACCACACAGCTGATAATTGAATTTGTAATCATTGAACATGCAATGATAAACAAGACATAGTCTCTACTTTGAGGGATAGAGAGATGAATGGAAAGTATATACAAACAATCATAACACAATGTGACATGGGATGTGTACTGCGACAGAACTATACACTGAGATACTTAATTGTAGATAACTGATCTGATTGTGTGTAAGGTCATAGAAAAAGAAATCATCCCTCAAAACAACATAGAAAGGTCAATACATCATCATTATCACAGCCATTGTTACTTAAAACAGTGCAGGAGTGGTGAAACATGCTAAGATGATGCCAAAAAATGTATGCTAAAAGTTATTAAGTATTTAAAGTATGGCATGGTCAAGGAGAATGGAGGAACTCAGTGTGCTTGAATATATAGAAAGAAAGAAGGAAAGATATGGGAAGCAAGGATATATTGCTATTAGTAGTTAAATACCATTATAGATGAATGTTACAGAATGTCATAAGCAGTTATTTTTAGAAACAACACTATCAGTGATAAAGAGAACACTATGAGATATGCAGAGATATTGAAAGTACATGGCATAGGGGTCTCTAGTAACAGTTTTGAGGTCAAGTGTAAAACTGGAGAAAGACTTGATATGTAGTTTTTGCAATAATTGTTAGGACTGTGATACTGAGGACATGTGAGACAAATTACGCAGATAGTTTCCCAAATTTTTTAAGTATATGATAGTAACTTTGAAAGAGTTAACATGAAAAATGGAGCTTAGGAAAACAAGTATAAAGTCAATTGTAGAAATTACAGGTTGAAATATTAGAGAGTGCAAAAGAGAGCATGCAAGCTGATTGGAGATGCATTTAAGATAAGAATATCAGAATATGGATAAAGAAGCTTATATGTCGTAATGGCATAGCTGTAGAAGATAAGCAGAGGGGCTTCTTTAGGGAGAGTATAAAGTCAAAAGCCAAACATACCTAAGGACTGAAGAAGCTGAGGGTGGTGGGGGGAGGGAGAGAACAAGTGAGAGACAGAAAGAACTAATTTTCATTTTGTTTTGGAATGATGTTAGATTTACAGAAAGGTAACAAGGATATTACAGAGAATTTTCATAAACCTTTTACTGAGCTGCTTCTAATATGAACATCTTATACTATGAGTTTCTTATTACTTTGGTAACAAATTACCACAAAATCCGTGGCTCAAAACAACACAAGTTATTAACTTAACAGTTCCGGGGGTCAGAAGTTCAGAATGGGGCTCAAGGTGTCAGCAGTGTTGCTCTCCTTTCTGGAGGCTCTGGGAGAGACTTCATTTTCTTACCTTGCCCAGCTTCTAGAGGCCACCGGCATTCCTTGATTTGGGGGCTTCCTTTCATCTTCAAAGACAGCAAGAGCCAGGGGCCCAGGGTACTCCACCCCAAAATGTGCCTCAATGGTATACTGATTATTTTGAATTAAAGTTACCTAAGAAACAGCCAATGCAAGAAGCACACTCTGATTCTCCTTTCTCTCTCCCTGGAAGCCAGCAATAAATCTCTCCTGAGAAAGGTGCACTCCCTGAATCTGAAGGTAGAACGCTACGTTTATTACCAGAGAACAGGGAATTTGGGCTGAGAAGCTTATTTGAACAAATTTTGTTACTGCTTTAATTTACTACCCCAAGCCCAAATTCTGTTTAGATTCTTCACCACTTGAGCCCCCAGAAACCTAAAACATAAGGTGGGCAGGGCGGAAATGTTCCCTTTGCCCCCAGGGAGCTTTCTCACACTGACTAACTGCGATACTGACTCTCCTGCCTTCCTTTTCCACATTTAAGGAACATGTTATTACACGGGGTCCACCTTGTTAGTCCAGGCCACACCCTCTAATTTAAAGTCAGTTTACTGGCAAACCTTAATGCCACCTGCTACCTTAATTCTCCTTTGCACGTAACAGCACGTAGTCACAGGTTCCAGAGATTAGAATGTAAACATCTTTGGCGGTGGTGGGGGTCGTTATTCTGCCTACCAGCATAACCATGGTATCGTTGGCAAAACGAAGAAATTAACATAGGCATATTGCTGTTAACTAGAATCCAGAATCTGTTTGCGTTCCACCATTATTTCTACTATTGTTCCACAGCACTATTATTATGCACAGTAGGTAAGCCAGAGTGGTAACCTGCTCAAAAACATCTGGCTTGAATGTTTGTATAAAACAAATCCCAGATCATAGGCATGGCCATTCACAAGGTTCATCTCATGCAAAGCATCCTCCAATGCAATATCCCAGCCACTGAGTCTCGTGATGTCCTAGGAACATACCCACAAAAGCTATCCAACATTATCCTATTTTAAGTTATAAATTTTTTTGAATAATAATTTAACTTGGAATTTTCTTTTTAATGTTCAACCCCCGCCCCCACCCACATAGGATTCATTTTTCATTATTTTCACTCTTCCACTCTAGCAGATTATTTTTGTTTGGATTATTCAATAGCTACCCAGCAAGTTTTCCTAATTCTATTATTTCCCATCACAGTATATATTCCACATAACAGTTCATGACACCTTCTTAAAATACCATTGTACCATCATGCCCTAAAATTCTAAAGGATTTCTTTCACACTCAGAATAAAATCCGGCCTCCCTCTCCTGAACTCACAGGCTGAACATGATCTCTCTGACCTTCCAGACCTCATCTTCTATCACCGTTCTTCTGGTTTATTCAGTTCTCAACTTTACCAATCATATTCAGCCCTCACTGTTACTACCTAATATTTATTTTCCTTTGAATATTCTTCCTCTAAGTATGTACAGGCTTGCTCTATTATTCCTCTCAGATCTCTGTTCAAATGGTAGCTTTTTATAAGGTGTTCAAAAAAAATCTAAAATAAGAAGTCTACAAGCATACCAGTCTTTTCTCTCTTCTTCACTTCTTTAATATATCATTTAGCACTAGATACTGCATATTAGCTTTGCCTATTAAAATCATTACAGTTAAAACAAATTGCATACAAGAATATAACAGTTAATATTTCCAGTTATTACTTGCATGGTTTCTAGGTGTCAAGCATTGATCTAAGCATTTTAGATTAAACAATTTGCTTCCAACAACTCTCAGAGCTAGGCAGCACAGAAAACTGAGGCACAAGGGATTAGGCAACCTGCCTGAGGCTACAAGACCATTTAGAGGTAGAACTGGGCTGCTTCTGAATCACAGTGGCATGCTGCCCCTTATGTAGGCTGAAAAAAAAGAAAAAATTAATAACTTTTTCAAAAAAATTTAAGTTTTCTCTTTACTCATTTCTACCAAAAGATTTGAGTCATTGAAATTTAGAATATTTCTAAGCTATATCCTCACTCATTTCAACAACTGAAACCTGTGCTTCATCCAACTACTTTTACCCAGTTCAGGCCATTGTTATTTATTCTCTTGGTTAATGCACATATAAAATAGTCTGAGAGCCTCTCAAGTGTTCTCCTATATCTAATTTCTAATTTTCATATCTAATACAGGTAATTTGTGTCTGCTCCGTGGCTTTTGTCTTTCTCTTAAGCCTGCCTACTTGCACGAACCAAATACATTATTCTCATTTTACATCTCTTCATGTGTCCATTAATGAAATTCTCCCATCTGAGAGGAATGTTCTGTAGGTCCCATTGCACTGAATAGTTGAATAGTGGGAGGCTGGAAATCCAGGAAACTAGATCAAGACATTCTCATATATATGGGTCAATGCAATTTCTAAAATAGCTGCTGCCTTTCGAGATTTCAAAAGTGAATAAGAAAAAAAAAAAAAAGGATATTCTTGGATGTTATATTCAACCCTATTGACTCTCATAATTGGTATTATATAATGAAACTAAATAATGTATTCATTCTTTGTATTCATCTTCTAAGCCTTCTCTTTCAACATTGTATTACTGTGATTTACTGGTGCTAGTGGTATTGTGCCTAAAATAAGTAATAAAACTAATATTTCACATACAAAACCAAAGTGAATAAGATACACCAATAGTAAGAGCCCACTTTTAATACAGCAGATAGGTATTTCATATTGCTTACTAATACAAAAACAGAAAATTCTATTAATATCAGCAAGTAGATTTTTCTACCATCTCCTGGCACAGTTCCTTCAGTTCCCTTTACACCTGGGTGCACATATTGGCTCACACAAGGCAGTCCTTGCGAAATCTAAGCATCAAGTTACTAAAGTACCACAATTTATAACTAGTCCCATGTCCTTCAGCAGTTACATCAACCCAGATTTTTATGGATCTTGCTTATAGTACATCCCACAAGATGGTACATAACAGGAAACAGTTATAACCTTACAATCATAGATTCATGACTCACAGATACAGTTTCCATTTCTCTGAATTGTTCTCTCTGAAGGAATTAAACCTCAGGCATCCTCTATTTAACTTGTTTAAAAAGTTCCAAAAGAGCAGATATTTTTCTAGGATAGGCAGGAAAAAGTTCAATTCAGTTTGCTGAATGGGTGTGTTGGCAGCAATGATGGTTAATGTAGTGACCTATGTTATAACTTTATAAAAACTAAATTGTAGAATACTTTGGGAGAATGTTTAAAAATCCATGTGTGATTTGGAAAAAATCTAATACAGGCTATACTTTAAAAGGAACTATTTTGATTTTTTCTCAAACAAAATAATTATTTTCACTCAGACTTAGTAGATGGTGTTTATTGGCTTGAACTTATTCTCTTAGTGACAAGATAATTCTTTTACTCATTAAATGGAAGTGTTCTTAGTGCTTAATATCTAAGCTCGTAATTCCTGCAAGCATTCTGTTTCAGTAATATTAGATTCCTTGACAGCATCTGACAAGACTTCGTGATGTAGCATCAAAATGTATTACATAGCATGTGGTTCATTTTGAGGAAGTCCTTTATATTCAAAAGACACCTTACATTCTGACATGGTAAAATGTATCACAGTATTACTATAAAATATCTCTTATAGGAAATCTATTTCTTGATACTTAGAGGAAATCTGTGACTTTTTTCTTTTTTTTTATTCAGACTGCCTTTATGTGGCCAGCTGTATTCAAGTACAGTTTCAGTAACATTCAGCATGGCAGTTCACCAAGGTCTCTATAAATAAATGCTGGGGGAAATCACAAAACCTCTCTAGACTCTAAGTTGGCCAGATAAGAGATAATTCCACAAAAATATGGCTTAGACAATGTATCTTTGCCATGCTCATTATATATCTGTACCCTTTCCCCTGCTAGAAGCCACATCTATCTTCGATGTGTCCCCATCTAGCCCATTTCCTTTGTGTTGATAAAGGAGACTTGGGAACATAATAGTATTTCAGCCTGATTTGGAATATCTTCCCAGGCAGAATTATGAGGACTTCTGGGTTATAAGGAGAAATGATTAGTCGATTTTGCCCTTCTTTTCAAGTCAGAGCTGATTATAAGAATGCAAATAAAACTGGAGAGGGAAGTGGCATTGCATTGGCAAAAAGAAGCAAAGGCATCCATCCATGCAGAACTTTTGAGGAATTTCTCCTAGCTATAGTATAGCTACTGTATAGATTAAGGGAAAAGTCAGTGGACCAACCAGTACTCATGGTCAGAAACAGCTTGCTTAGGAGGTGGGTGGAAGATATCCACTCCAACACACCTTTACTAGCTCAGTTCTAACTCCAAGGAGCAGGGATCATCAGCAAAGGTATAGAATGTATCAGCATGTCTGAAATTGTCTGTGGTAGCACCCATGCCTGGCCTACATTTGATCTAGCTATGCATACCAGGCAAAAAGCTAGAAACGAAGATAACTAATTCCACCATGGGGATTCTGTCCTACTTCACTCTCAGTTACCATATCGAACATAATTAATATAAGACAAAAGTTACTGAGATAATCAAACCTTTTTTTTAAAACTGAACATAATTACTCTCTTGACACTCCATTTAAACTGGATTATTCTTACTTGTTCAAGTAAATTCATTAGTGTAGAAGAAATTTAGTCAATTGAGACTCATGCTCTTCCTATATCTTCCTCTGGCTGAAGATAAGGTTTAAGGGTTACATTTTGGTTTTGAGAAATGAGGAGACTGTGTTTAGACAAGTGCTTCTCAAACATCAATGTATATTAAGTCACCTAGGATTTTTTTAAAAAGCTGATTCAATCAGGGATGATTCTGATTCAGTAAGGGATGAGACCTGAGATGCTGTATTTCTAAGAAACTCAGCTGCCAATGATGCTAGTAGTCAGGACAAGACTTTGGGTAGCAAAGCACAGATTAAAGTCTCAGTTATATATCCAATTATGGTGCCTGGAGATGTTTCATTGAACTTTACTAGCTGAAGTAGTAGTTCTCCCACTAAATAATCTGTGTCCTTGCTAGTTCTCCACTTGAACAGTCTAGGGAGAGTTACCGTATATCCTGGTTCCCTTTGGATGGTATATGCCTGTTGAACCAATTTAATTACTAATAGTACTGCTTTATCCTAAAGTACCTCAGTTTGGTTGGTAAACTATATTGCCATCTTAGATTTAGGCCATGTTCTGCTGCAGAGTCCCCTCATTAAAACTTTGTGACTACTATAGAACCATCGTTCCTCTTCTCAACACAATTTTGTTCATTCTTAGTATCTCTGGGAGATTCAGCTATTTGACTAAGCCATAGTGATTCCGACTAAATTCCTTCTCAGCTCTGCAGTGGGGAAAGGAGTGCAATTTGAAGTGTCTTTAGCTTCTCAAATATTTTTTGGCACCTGTCACATGGCCTAAGAGTTAAACCTGATGTTGGGGTGGTGGGCAGGAAGCAGAGCTACTTTACAAAAGCCCTAACCACTTCTAAATATTGATTTATTTTCTAGTATATCTTTTAGACTCCTTACATCATCTAGTCTATTGGTGACAGGGCATGAGTCATGGGAGGAATGAAAATTCTGATCAACTACATTTGCTTGAAAACTTGAAAGGACAAAAAATTATCATTCTACTTGTTTCTTGAAAATTCTATGGGGGCAACATCATAGTACATAACCCAATGGTGAAGCAGAAATCTAAATATGATCTATGTTAAACGGGATTTAAACGCTTTAGAACTCAGGACCCATTTCTTATGACTATGTTCTGTATCTCATATCTGTATAAACTATAGTTCATAAAGTTTTCTGAAATTCTGGAGAAAAATCTTTCTCTCTATCTATCTATCAATCAATCAATCAATCAACCAAAGTTTAATAGCATCTATGTGACCTAGGAGTTGTGAATAAAGAACTCTAACATTAAGAACGTAGATCAAGTTAAATCTTGGTATACAACAAAAATAAACTTTGTTCTATGGGCATAAATAAAGATAAGAAAAGCAATAGATAGATGTAATGATACTATATTTTTTTTAAAAAGGAACTATCAGGCATCAGACAACTTTTTTTTACATAAACAATTATACCAACTACTAATATATTTATATTAAAAATTAAGACTAAAATATATTATATAAATTATTTAGTCATAAATTATATAGTATCTGAACTCAGGACAGAGTATACAGAGATAGAAAATAGCAATGCCAAATTAAAAATCAGAATTGAGCCAATAATTTAGATATTTCACAGAATCAATAAAGGAAAAAATAAAAATATCATCCAGATTTAATAGACTTGTATAAAGAAATGAGATGATAAAAGAAAAGAACGAGTGATGAAAAACAGATATCAGCATACATGTATACCTGTAAAGGATTTCAAAATTAAAAAGCAGGAGATATGAGAAATAAATAACGCATGAAAGATATACCAAAAAGGAAGATATTACAAGAAGGTAAAGATCTTTGAATACCCACAATAGTAAAGATGCATCAAATATTACAAAAATAAATTAACAACATTACTAGTAACATTTTGGTGCAAATTTGGATTTTAAAGATAAGGAGAAAACCCATAGTACTAGGTAGAAAAAAACTATCTATATATGCTGAAAATACTTTAGCCCCAGAAATCAACTTGAAAATATTTAAGCAGAGAAAATGATGGCGCCCTGATGTATGGAGCATGGAGAGAAATATCTGTAAACTGATATTTCCATACTCAAACAGTTGTGAAGCATGGCAAGAAATATTACCAGAAATGTAAGGATTAGAAGATAAACTAGTTCTGGAAAAGGAAATATTATAATCTGCAGTTGATATACTTATCTATATGAAAAAACCTAAAGAAATAAATTGAAGATTTTGGAACTTAAAGCATAATTATGCTGGGTCTGATGATGTTATATCAATGTTAAGAGAGTTATTAAACTATTAACTTGGAAGTAAAAATAAAATAGGCAATAGAAACAAGAGTATAAAATAGCTAAAAATTCATTTAGTAAGAAATAATCAGAATTTATACTAAGGAAAGTATACATCTTTTAAGGAATATGCTATTTGAATAAAAGAAAAGAAATATAATACAGGTGGAATTTTATTTTGTTTAATAAATCATGTGAGATTAATAAAAAATTTAATTAAGTAATTAATTAAATTAAATTAAATAAAGAATAATTAAAATTTCTAAACATTCCCACTGGAAGTTTTAGAAATAATGGTAAAAATATTTCAGCTTTGTAAAAAAAAATAGTGAGACTGTCAGATTTTAAAAAATGAATAATACAGTAAATGCATAATAGAAATATATTAAATAAAATAGCCTACTACTGATGAAAGAATTACAGACAGATAAATAAATTAGAATTAAAAGACAAGACAAAAGTATCAAGGAATTTTGTTTTCCAAAACAGTGACATTCCAATCCATGTATATTGAATAAATGATCTGAAAAATGGTCTGAAGAAAAATCATTTATATGTTACTTTGAAAATTGATTTTCTTTCTTAAAAATATAAAAGTAAGACTAGGAAAAAAGCGATGACAATTGCTATCTAATATTGGCAGAAATGTTTTTCTAAGCATAAATCAAAGGATATAATAATGGGAAACATGTATTTTTCATATGGGCAAGAATCGTTTTTATCCTTCAATCACCATGAACAAAATATAAAGGTACACAGAAATTCTAGGAGAAGTAAAACAACATGTGAACTATTGGTGAGGGTAAGTTAGTTTCTATAACAAATGATCCCCAAAACTTGGTGCCTTAAGTAACAGGTTTATTCCCTTCTTAATTATTTGGTCAAACAGGTAGGATAAAAGGTTGGGGGGTGGGGTCCTCCAATTTTATGCCAATATTCAGGGATCTACTATATTTCAATCTGGTGGTTTTATAAGCCTTTAAATCTTTATCCTCAGTTTTGGACCCACAGATGTGGACAACAATTGGATGGAAAATGCTTCTAACAGCTGCTTTTAGAAACGATATACATCACTTTCTTTCATAATTCATGTTTGGGAACTTTTATGATGGTCCTAAATAGCTGTAAGGGAGATGAGAATTCTCTCTAGTAGTTTGCACAAGAAAAGGAGATACTGAATTGGGATATTGAAAACACCAGCAATCTCTGTCACATGATGCTTAAATGTCTGATTATTTTCATAGATCATGAGATTAATATTGTTCTCTGAGAAGCAAAATACCTATATGTAGAGTACTTGGACTTTGGTCTTAATCTGTCTTAGTTTCCAGTTTCCCTTTTACTCTTCTGCAAAAATGAGGAAAACCACAAAATTTTGTTTTGAAGAAATAGTAAGGTATGCATGAAAAATTTCAGTATAGTGCTTATTAAATATTAATTGTTATTGCTATAATTAGACCCTATAAATCAATGTGAAAATTAAAAATAACTAACAGTGTTTAAAGGAAACATACAGCCTTTGAGCAATTAAGAAATATTAATGGTCAATTTTTAAAGAAAGAGATCATTACAATTAAAAAAAAAAAAAGAAACTGAAAAATCCAATAGAGGTATTCAACAACAAGCTACATTAAGCAGAAGAAAGGATCAGCAAACTCAACAAGGCAGTGGAACTCATGCACTTAGAGGAACAAAAAGAAAATGAATGAAAAAGAATGAAGATAAATTAAGGCTTACAGGACACCATCAAGCAGACCTATATATGCATCACTGGAGTCCCAGATAGGAAAAAGACAAAAGGACAAAAAACTTAGTCAAAGACATAATGGCTGAAAATTTCTCTAACCTGGGGGAAGAAACATATATACAGATACAAAAAGCCTAAAGATGATCAAATAAGATAAACCTAAAGAAACTTACAGTGGGACATACTCTAATTAAATTATCTAAAGTTAAAGACAGAGAGATAATTTTAAAAGCAGCAAGAAAGAAAAAAAACAACTTGTTACATACAAGGGAACTATCAGCAGGTATATACTATCAGCAGATTTTTCAATGAAAAAATTGCAGTCCAGAAGGGAATGGCATAATATATTCAAAGGGCTGAAAAACAAAACAAAACAAAAACCTTTCAACCAGGAATACTCTGTTAAGAAAATTAATCCCTCAAAACTGAAGGAGAGATAAACATTCCTGAAGATAAGCAAAAGTTAAAGAGTTCATCACCACTAGACAATTCTTACAAGAAATGTTAAAGAAGTTTCTTCAGGCTGAAACAAAATGATGCTAATTAGTAACAGAAAAACATATGAAGTAAAAACACTCACTCTAAAAGGTCAATAAACAGTTATATTTCGAATAATCTAATGGTGGTAGGTAAATCACTTACAACTCTAGCATGAAGTTTAAAAGACAAAAGTGTTAAAAATAAGAGTTACTACAATAATTTGATAACAGGCAGACAAAGTAAAAGTATGTACATTGTGACATCAAAAGCATAAAATGTATGGGGGAAGAGTAAAAATGTAGAGCTTTAGTATGTGTTCAAAGTTAAGTTATTATCAGCTTAAAATAGACTGTTATAAATATGTTTTATGTAAGTCTCATGGGGACCACAAAGCAAAAACCTACAGTAGATGCATAAAAGATAAAAAGCAACACACAATGTTAAAAAAAAATGAACAAGTCACAAAAGAAGACAGCAAGAAAAAAGAAAAGGAATAATGAAATTATAAAAGAGCCAAAATAATTAATAAAATGGCAATAGTAAGTCCATACTTATCAATAATTACTTTAAATGTGAATGAATTAAATTCTCCAATTAAAAAAAACAGTATCTGAATAAATTAAAAAAAAATAAGAGCTAACTATATGCAATATAGTGAATATGGAAAAAGGTATTTTATGCTAATGGAAAAGAAAAGAAAGCAGGGGTAATTATACTTATATTAGACATAATAGACTTTAAGCTAAAGACTGTAAAAGGAAAAAGAATTTCATTGTATAATAATAAAGGGGTCGATCCAACAAGAGGATATCACATTTGTAAATATTTATGCACCCAACACAGGAACACCTAAATTTGTAGAGTAGATGTTAACAGATCTGAAGGGAGAAATAGACAGCCAGACAGAAAGACAAATACTGCACAGTATTTCTTATATGTGGAATCTAAAGAAAAGTCAAATTCATGGAATTGGGAGAGGAAAAGTAGTCGCCAAGGGATGGGGGTGATGAGGGAAATAGGGAGAAGTTGATAAAAGGGTTCCAACTTTCATCTGTAAGATGAATAAAGTCTGAGGATCTAAAGTATAACAGGGTGATTATAGTTGATAACATTGTGTTATATAATTGACATTTGCTGAGAAAGTAGAACTCCTTACTCAAACAAAAACAAACCAAAAAAACTATAATATGTGAAGTGATGAATGTGTAATTAACTAGATGGGGGAATCTTTTCAAAAAGTATGCATGTATCAGATCATCATGTTGTACACTTTAAATATCTTACCACCTTATTTGTCAATTATATCTCAGTTAAGCTAAAAGAAAATAAAGAAATATATATAAAAACAACAATGACCTACTGTATAGCACAGGGAACTATATTCAATATTTTATAATAACCTATGATGGAAAATAATCTGAAAAAAGATATATATATACATATATATATATATATGTAACTGAATCATTTTGCTGTACACCTGAAACTAACACAGCATTGTAAATTAACTATACTTCAATGAAAATTAAAAAAGAAATAAATATAGAAAATGTTCAAGCACAATTGGAATAAAAACAAACATGCTTTTTCCTGCTAGCCTACTTATAAGAAATTCTACGATAAAATTATAAGACAAGTATTTTTAAAATATACATAGTTGTTTAATGGGCACAAAAAAAGTCCTTATTATAATCAAATTGCACTGAATAATTCAAACATTCACTTTCTGCCACATACCATAGTAAACAGTAAAAAAATTCTTCGCAGTCAGGAACATGATAAATACATCCCCTACTCTTCTGGCCCTATATTGTAGTAAAAGAAGAAGCGAAAAATCGTGTGAATTAAAAGACAAACTAAAACAAACAAACATAAAGCTAGATAAAATAACAGTAACTGTATTAAGTGATAAGGAAACAAATGCAACCAGGGACTCCAGAAAGTAACAGGGAGATACGACATCACTGGGGTTATTCAGGCTATCCCTGAAAGGTAAGGAATTAACAGACTAAAATTCAGAAGGATATTCCACATAAAGGGACTAAATAGCCAAGGCAAGACCTTGGTGCTGGATATGGATTAGCATGTTCTATGAACTGACAGAGTTGTGGCTGGAGCACCGTGAGAAAGAGGAAGCTGCCAGAGACAGAGTGGGAGAAAGAAGCTGGAGCTGGGTCAGTAGGCCATGTTAAGGAATTTGAATTGTATTCAAAATCTAATGGAAAGCTATTACAGGACTTTAAATAGTTGACCAACATGATGTAAATTACATTTTTAGAAAATCCCTCTCTGGTAAAGTGTGTATGAGAAAGTCACTGGAAAAAGCAGTTAAGAGGTTATGGCGATAGGCCAAGAATTGATTGTGGCTTGGACAAGAGTGTACCAGCAGAGATGGAGAAGAGTAGAATGAATCAGAACATATTGCAGAGTCAGAAAGGACAGAATTTGCCATTGAATTGGATGTGAGGGCCAGAGGGTGGAGTAAAGCATGGAAATTATTCTTGACTTGGTATTTGGATGGATTTTTTTGCCCTTTACCAAGGAAAAATGAGTGAAAAGCAAGTTTGAGGGAGAGATGAGAACTTCATTTTGGAGATACCAAATTTGACATAGCTCAGAAACATGAAAGTAGAAGAACCAAGTAAACCTGGACTATGAATTTGGAGTTCATAGGATAGGTCTAGCAGGAGGACTGCATTTTGGAGTCATGAGCATATAAGTATACCATGCACATGGTGATGGGGAGGAGATGGAGAGAAGAGCACTGAAGCATTTTAATATTTACAGATCAAGTAATAGTCAGGGAAGTAGACAAAGAAATAGCCCCTTTTATTGTCTGGGGGAAAAGCAAGGTCATGTAACATCACTGAAGCAGTGAAGATCATGTATCAGTTGTTTGAAATGTTCTGAGAATTCAAATTAAAGTAAGAATGGAAAATGCCTGTTGTACCTGGCAATAAAAAGAACATTATTGACATTGATAAGAAGCAATGATAAAAGAATTACAATTGGCATAAGCTATTTTTGTTACAGAAGTCTTATGAATATAAAAGCAACAGTTCATATCTAATTACCTGGTAATTCCTTCAAGGATATTTTCATCAAGAAGAAAAATCAAGAAATGTTAAAAGAGCTTTGTATACAAACATATTTTTGAGTTATTTCTCATATGCAGAAAGTGGCAGACTACCAAGAGACGATTGGTTTTAAAATATACGCGCATAAAATAAAGTGCTAAAAAGTTATTAAAATCATTTGTTAGAAGGTTAACTGATTTCACTGAGGATGCCCTATTTTTTTTAATGGAAGTAGCAGTGCTTGCGCCCAGGACCTTGTGCATGCTAAGCAGGCACTCTACTAATGAACTATTCCCACTGGCCTCCCTCTCCGTTAGGATGGCTTTTGGTATGTAGTTTTTAGATTGAAGGCCACAAAATGATATTAAAACTATAAGCTAGTATAAATATATGTCTCTACATATCAATCGAGCTAGCCATCCTTTTCTTTTTCACTTATTTTTATTGCTTTATGCTCAGAAAACTAAAAAGCAGGGGCTTAACTCACTTTGAAACTTACTAAAACTTTCTTTGTGGCTTAGAATATATTAATTTTATTGAGACTGTCCTAAGCGTGATCAAAAACAATGTTTTCTTCCCTTGGTTGTAAAGTCCTTTAAAATACTTCTAGTTGACTTTCATTAATTCAGCTATTAAATTTTTTCAATATTTTTGTGTGTTTATGCCTGATATTTTCTGAGGATTTGTTAAAAATTTCAACTACCATTCATCTATTTCTGTTGAGACAGGAGGGAAGAGGGCAGGATATAATCATGAAAAGAATGACACAGCATTTAGTATCAAGATGGTGGAAGATTCAACTCCTAGTAGACCTTGAGCTTCATTATGTGCTCATTATAATATATTAGCATGCTAAACGGCAGTCTCACAGCTGCTATAACAGTTTCAAGGCTGACCATAAAAGGTCAAAAAGTGGGTGATAGCCCAATTCCTGGGAATCCCAGCCCCTTCCCCAAAGCAGTTGGAATAATCCTCTCATTTGTTAGCATATGAAGTTACTGAGCCCATAAAAACTAGCAACTCCCACACCTGGTGGCCAATCTCATTTTTCCTAGCTGAACCCATGTTCTGAGGCTCCCATTCTCCCATCTGAATAAGATGGGCTGCATTCTGCTTATGGAATTTATATCTCCTAGGTCCCTCGGCCTTTTTCTTGCCTTTTGAGATGGTCTGCATGCACTCCGTCTATGGAGTATGTATCTCTCTGAATAAATCTATCTTCATTTTATGACGGCTCACTTTTGAATTCTTTCCTGTGTGAAGCCAAGGACCTACACTTGGTGTGGCACATCCCAGGGACTTATCTGAGACCTGGGACATAGCCATCCTCTTAGGCCCCTCATTTTTTTTCCTGTATCATTATTAATATTTATCTTACAGTTCTGGTAGTTGTTGCCTTATATATTCTGAGGTTGTGATGTGTGTGCATGTATGTGTGTGTGTGAGAGTGAAATGTGTGTATTCCTGATAGTTAACCTTCTTTTATTGTATATGACATGCTTTTTTTAAAAAAAAATCATTATGTTATTCTATACTGTTTGATATCAAAATAGCTACCCCAGTTTGGTTTATATTTCCTTGCATAACTTTTTTCAGCTCCTTAATTTTTCCCCATTTTTGTGTAGATATTTGCTTTACTGTTTTTTTATGGACCACTTGATGGATCTAAGGAAGATCTGTGTGTGTGTATGTGTGTGTGTGTGTGTGTGTGTATGACTTCTTTCTTGATTTGATGGTATACTTCATCCGTTTATTGAAATAATTGTGATTTATCATATTTTTGCCCTCTTATATTTGCTTTCTATATACAATATATTATTTTTGTCTTGTTTTTTTTTTCTCTTTCCTGTCTTTCATTCAATGGGCTCACTATTCTGTTGCTATGAAAATCATGTGTTCTGTTCTAATTCTTTTTGTGGTTCCCCTAGCTTACTGAAAGTCATTCTTATGTCTATTTATCTCTACTAATAATTTAACTTATGGAATTAAATATAGTTAAAACGACTACTTGAAAATACACCTTCCTCCTGTTATTTCATCTCCTGTCTACCATCATTACTAGGGCATTACTACTGGCTGGAATTTCAGTTCTGGAATACAATATAATGTTTAGGCACCAGACTGTTGTAGAAAACCATATTTTACTAAGCTACTTATATATCATTTTTCCTCGTATAGATTTTTATCTCAATTTTTCTTTCCTTGAAGGAGTATGTAACCCAGGAATAGGCCAGTGTTTTGCCTGAGTTTGCATGGGATGGATCTAGTTTACATTTTGACCAGTAAAATTATAAATATTAATTAATAGTTATTTATTATTTATTAAACATTAATGCTAGGAAGCATCATAGTTTGGATGATAAATTATACAAATACCATCTATAAGAATTTTCAAGAGGGATAATGAATGAAACATTCTGAAACCTTGTATTTCTCAGAATAATTTCCCCTTTCAATTAAATGAGACTTCTACTGGATATAAAGAGTAGGTTTGAGGTTTAGTTTACATGGCACTTTGAAGATTTTTCTTCAGAGTGTTCCTTCACTTGTCATTGATGATGTTGAAGTCATTTGTCAGTCTAAACTTACTTTTTTTTTTGGTAGGTGAACTGGTCTTTTTTGAGAAATATTTTAGAAGGTGCTTTGCTTTATAGATTATAGAATTTCCATGAAATGTGTTTATTTGTGGGTTTCTGCTTCGTTTTAAAAACATCTTTACTGCAATATAATTATTATTTAAAAACTGCATTTTTTTAATTATGCTATTTGATGGATTGGAACATAGTCTCTCACCTGTGAAACCATCAACACGATCAAGGTAATAAATATATCTATCACTTCCAAAATTTCTGCTGCCCATTTGTTTATTTGTTTATATGTGTTTGTGTTTGTGTCATGTGAAGAAGATAACTTGAGATTCACTCTCTTAATACAAAATTTTAAGTGTACAATACAGTATGAACTATTGTCACTATGTTGTGCAGAAGATCTAAACTTTTTATCTGTTGAACAACAAATCCCCATTTCTTCCTCACCCCAGGCCCTAGTGACCATCATTCTATTCTCTCCTTGTATGAGTCTGACTATTTTAGATATCTCATATATGTGGGATCACATAGTATTTGTCCTTCTGTGACTGGCTTAATTCACTTAATGTCCTCTTAGCTCATCCATGTTGTCCCATATGACAAGATTTTTTCTTTTAAGGCTGAGTATCTCATTTATGTATATATCACATTTTCTTTATCCATTCATCCATCAATGAATATTCAGATTGTTTTCATTTTGGGGCTATGGTAAGTAATGCTGCAATGAACATGGGAGTGCAAATATCTCTTTGAGATTCTGATTTCAATTCATTTGTATACCCAGAAGTGGGATTGGAAATAATACTGGTTAAATAGCTTGTAGTCTAATTCTCTTGAAAAACCAACCAAATATCTTTTGAATTTTATTCTTAGGGTTTGGGAGCTATTAAGGTTTTTTAAAGTAAACTCTCTAGCCTAACATCTTTAGCATATATTTAGTCTAAATTCCCCAAATATAAGAAGCTACTGACTCATTGTTCTCATATAATTAAATACTGACAAGAATCTGGAATTGCATTGCTTTCTAGAAATGATGACAGTGCCTCATTCTCCTGTGAATTTCAAACTTTCTTAAATCAGTATAGATAAATATCACATTTTTGTGATGTTTTCATTTACAACTCTGTCAATTAGTGCTGCTTGGAAATGTACTAAATAGTCTCCAAGTGGCTTGGAAGAGTTAATATCTCCCTAAATGCTTAATTTGCTACCGAAGATTGACAGAGACACAGAAGCAAACAGATACCGATAACATTTAGTAGCACTGAAATAAAGTGAAAAAGAATTGAAGCATTTTCTTTCATCTCTTCAGGGCATTATTTCTGTCTACTGTTCACCTGCTCTAATTATCCTGGCAGCTCACTTAAATTACGTTTTTTCTGCTACTAACAAGATAAGCCAGATTTTCCCCAGTGCCAAAGACACAGCATCATCAACAAAACAGTCTTGATGATACCCTAGTGACTTCAGAGTGTTAATCCATCTCATTGGATGCTTATCTAGGTTCCAAGGAATGCTATGCTCCAAGGGAGAATGTGGCACAGTGAGAGATGGGTTTAGTCTACAAGTGATGGTACCATTCAATTTGCTATTCTTATATTTACATTAGGTAAACTTTGGCAACAAGACTTCGATTTTGAAGCAAACATAGCACCATGCCTGCTGCTCATGTTGGGCTGTTTTCAGGTCAATTAGTGCCTCCTAAATTCTTAAAGCAGGTGCTAATCTGGTACTTAAACTGCTGAGACATTTGGCATGTTTTCTCTGTAAGCAGAAGTTGGAAGTACTTTTTATAAGAGTTTAAGAGGATAGATGAATAAACAGACACAAGACTTTCCCTTATTAACCTTACATTGTTTCTTTTTAATATGAAGCATATTAAAAAGTAAATCTTAGTTTAGAACCAGCTTAAGCAGCTTTCCTCTTAAAGAATAGAAAACCCATGACTAGCACATCTTGATTTGCTTCTCCATGTTAATGTTTTTATTTCTAATTTAATCTCTAATTTGTTAACGCCAGTGATTTAGGGAGTAAAACAGTATCTTCTTCAATATGGATTCTACCTTTTTTAATGAGAAGATGTCACTGAAGAAGCATTTTAGAAGAGTTCCTCATGAACAGATTTTTGTTTCAGAGATAATTTTGACAGAAAAAAGGAAACACTACACGGATAACCAAACATACTTTGTATGTAATCATCTACCAAATAAATATGGGTGAAGTCTTGGGTCTATTAGGGATTAGTGTTTAAAAGAAGAATACAAGAAAGGCCCTGGACTTAGGGCACTTAAAGTCTAGGACATGAGATATAAACAAATTATAATACCTTGTGAGGGCCCCAGGCAGCTATATTAAAATGCAAGAATGTCATAAGAGGGAGTGATCAATTCTACCACAGTTTATAGGACATTGGAAAGGCTTTTGGAAAGAGATTATACCTGAGATGGATTATGAAGTATAAAATTTGAGTTTTTAAGAGCATGAAAGGGGAAAGTATCCTTGGGCAGAAAATAGAAACAAGTTCAGAAACAGAAAGAGAGAATATTCCAAGAGAAAATAAAAGATGTGCAGCTCTGTTGGTATAAAATCAGTCAGGAAGGGCAGCAATGTGGGAGTTGAGACTAGAAATTTAAAGGCTGAACAGTGGTGTGACTCACATGACATGTTAACCAGCTTACATTTTTCCTGTGAGTCAGTAGTGCTCATAGTTCAGCTTGCAAACATCACCTTAGAGAGTTTGTTAAAAATGCAAATCCTGGAACTCACACTCCTAAGTTTTTCATTTAGCAGGTCTGTTTAAAACTCAGGATTCTGCATTTTCACCAGACCCTGTTTTCAGCCATACCACTATTTGAGAAAAAGGGCAGTCGATGACAGGGCAGCTTATAAATGGTGTTAAGCAGGAAAAAGACATAATTAGACTTGTGTTTTAGAAACTATTTGAGCAGTGACATTAATTACACAAAGTAGGATGGAAGCAAAAGTGAAGGAGATCAATCAAACTTGTTAATTTGTTCACTTACATTTCACTGAATGTCAAGTAAGTGCCAAGGTCTGTGCTGGGTATCATATGTACATCACAAGTCTCCTGATGAGGTAGGTAGTTTTTCAAAGTCTGCCCTGCTCGTTAGCTCTCAGATCCCTCACCGTGACCCACAGCCTCATGGGGAAATGCTTGCAGAGCTATTTTACTGATGCTCATAAAGAGCCAAGAAGTAGAGAGCTATGAAAGCCAGACAGTATGATTTGGTGCCAGTTTACTGGGAATGGAGAGTAAAAGAGTGGTTTCGAAGTTCTGTGAAGACTTCCGAGTGGGCTAGCAACCCACAAGTCCACATAGTTTATATGCAAAGAATGGGTTTGAATAGATTAGAGATTTGGGGATAAAAAAAAAAGCAGTTTGGGATTCTTGTAGAGATTATATATATGTGACCATTTGAGTTTTACAATTGGGGAATGAATATCTTCCTCTGAAATGTTACGAGTATCAAATAATTGGACACATATATTGCTGATGGCATTCATTGTTTTTTCTAGTTGAGAAAATACATCAGTCCTGTTTTTATTACTTCGAGTGACTTCAGAAATGGTTATTCATAAATTAAAGAAACAGATCATAAACTTTGGAGAGCATCTTTCCATTTCATACTTCCCTGTGCATCTGAGTCTGATTGAGAAGGAAGAGGTGGGCTTGGTAAGGAGCTTTGCTGCTGCAGCGCTGCCCTCTTCCCTCTCCCCACCCATCTACATGACTCCCCACATAGCCTGTGACATCTCCTTGCCTTCTTTGACCAATTATGAAGTACTGTTTGCCTCTCCTTCTTCAGATTTAGCAGACGAAATGTGAAACGTCTGTAAGGAATCACCGGTAATACATTTAACAGGGGCAATGATGAAATGAAGGTAATTTTAGGGTAGCAGGAATAACAACTTTGGAAGGAAACTGGGGCAAAGGTAGGCAAAGAAGAGGAGACTTCCTGGGCCCGAATGTAGAACACTGTATTGATTAGAAGACTTGAAATTTTCACAACATGAGTTTCTGGACAGCGAGCTCTCATGGTCACACTGCAGACATTGCCTTTCTCATGAAGCTTCTTTACAAGAAGTACTAGCTCTCAGGGTTAGTTTTTTGTTTGTTTGTTTGTTTTGTTTCTCAGTTATTGAAAGGCTTAAGACACTTGCAGAGAAAATTAAATGTTTTACTGCTTTGCTTTTTTTCTAATGATTCTATATTTGTTGCATAATTGAAAGAGATCTAGATACGGATACTAATACCTAGATCTAGATACAAAATTTGCAAAAATGCCAAATTTTAAATCATCATCTTATGGAGCATTCCAAGAATGTATGTGTGCACCCTCCATTTCCCTGGTGCTTTCCTTATTGTTTTGTGAGACTTTATATATTTTATTTAAATGCTAGTTACTCTGGTAGAGGAACTAGATTTTTTTTTTTGAATTGGGTAGAATGATAATAGCTAAATAGCAGTTAATATTTATTGAATATTTACTGTGAGTGAGCTAAATGCTCTAATTTCTAGGTGACTGACAAGCATTAGCTCACTTTCTCAAAAAAAAAAAAACATAGAGAAGTAGTACTATTATCAACTCCCTATTATAGATGGAAAGCTAAAGAGGCTGCTTTTTGTTGGCATTGCTTCTGAAGCTTCACAGCTTTCTTCCCTCTGTTCATTCACCCTTCCCCCACATGCTTTTTAATTTCCAAAGTTTTATTGACATCTCTTATTTGCTGTTACTTCCTCATTCACTCTGTAGCTGTATGATTCTTTGTCTATAATTCAATTGTCACCGCCATAGAAGAGAGCAGAGAGAAATCCACGTTTAACCAGAAATCTGCCAGCCATTCTCCACATGAGAAAAAATCATATACAATTTCCGTGTTTTATTTGTTTGCTGTCTAACAGTCATTACTGATGTTGACAACATAAAGAAGATAAGCCCAGTGTGGTAGTCCTGGTCCTCTAAGGAGCAAAGGTCAGGTGCGATTACACACTCAAGAGATTTATTACGAGAAAGGCTTGTGAGGCAAAAGGGAGAAAGACCCTGGGACATCTGAGAGAGGTACAGGTACATAACGCAGATCTGACCTTTCTGAAGAAGAGAGGGAAGGATGGTTAAGCGGAAGCAAACTAGACTGCCACGCAATTCATAAAAAACTTTGGCAAGACTGGTAGAGATTTCTTGAGCCATAGTTGCCTTTCTGAGGGATTATTCATCTCCTAGGAATCTACATGATTTCGTGTCATATTGCTGTGTCAAGGCACTGCCTAGAAGCAACTCATTAGAAGCATTGCCCTGGTGCAAACATCAAAATGAATTTCAGAGTGCAGTGGCTGCAATCATAGTCCATGTCCTTAGAGTTCTGAGTGGTGCATTTTCATAGCCACTACAGCCAACAGTGATCAAGAATCTATATTAAATAAATATTCATTTTCTGTATATACAAATCATGCACATAACTCATGAATCAATAAGATGCTGGAAGATGGAATAGTATATTGCTTTTCTTTTTCCTTTAGGCATGGTTTTACAAGGAGACAATGAGTATGAATTTGTTTAGAGGATTATGTACCAGGCTCCTTAGGAACTAGAGGTAACAAAAGTCTTGCCTCTAGCTGATTCTCCTTCCTTGAGTCAAATGGTTCTTAAATAAAGGAGATTTTACTTCTACAAAGGATAAAGGGATTGATTATATGGAGAAGCTTTGGGAGAGAGATGAATGAGACAAATGTATTCAGGCACCAAAACATTGCTGGAAGATTTGGAGGGTTTGAATCTAAAGTTTATATACAGTGGGATATTATTCAGCCATGAAAAAGAATGAAATAATGTCATTTGCAGCAACATGGATGGACTTAGAGATTATCATAGTAAGTGAAGCAAGTCAGACAGAGAAAGACAAATGTAGGATATCACTTATATTTGGAATCTATTATTTACCCAGAAATAGACTCAAGGGCACAGAAAACAAACTATGGTTATCAAAGGGAAAATGAGAAGGGAGGAATAAATTAGGACTTCGGGATTAACATATACAAACTACTATATGTAAAACAGATAAACAACAAGGACCTACTGTATAGCACAGGGAACTATCTTCAATTTCTTGTCATAAGATATAATGGAAAAGAATCTGAAAAAATAAATGTGCACATATATGTATAACTGAATTGCTCTGCTGTACACATAAAACTAATATTATGTATCAACTACACTTAAATTTAAAAAAAAATAAATAAAAATTTTAAAGGATTAGATCATTATGAGAGAAATAGAGAAAAAAATAAACTAGAATGGAAGGATGGCAACTGGCTTTTATTTTTATTTAATTTTTAAATAAATTTTATAAGATTACCTTGGAAGAAAGATGGAAAAAAAATTAGAGAACATTGGATAAGAAATAGTATATTATATAAGGTTAGAGCTTTCGCAGGGAACTGTGTGGATCTTGTACTCAAACTATCATCTAATGAATTCACCCTAAGATTTTAAGGAGGCATGTGTTAAAATATAATAATTTTTCAATGGATATAACAATTTAAGACTTGCAAAAAGAGAAATTAAAACCTTGAGTGTGCATACATATATTTGCTGATCTTAAAAAGAAATTTTGATATTCACTCTTGCTTAGACTATTGAATATGATTTATCTTTGTATGCTAGTTTCTCTCTAGACCATAATATATGGAAGATTAGGTGTCTTAAATATAGCCCATTGGTCTAATATAACTACTGACCATTACTATGCCTTGTCTGAATTCCCAGTTACTCTGGATCAGTGGAGCCTACAGAGAGTATTTTCACTCTGTTCTTTCCCATCACCCTACCTCCTTAGGGTTTAAATAAACTAATGTAATAGGAAGTTTAATTGTTTTTCTTTTTTACTTGCCTGACTTGTCCCTTGTTTTTTTTTTTCCCAACTCTTTGAAAATTCTAAATATTATTTTGTTTCTCTTAGTGGATAACTTTAATTTCTTATCAATTTTGATATATTAATCACTACCTGAACTCTCTTCTGAGTCAGAATGATTCCCTAACATTCTTTTATCCCTGGGCAATGTCCATGCTTTATTTTGCATTATTAATTAATTCATTTTTTTTTATTAAACTCTGTGCCAAGCTTCATGATCAAGAAATCAGATAAGGTCTATGCCTCTCATCTAGATTCTAATATGAAAAGAAAGACTATCTACATGTATTAAAATAAATAAAGCATTGCAAATTGTGATGTCTCAGGAAGGGAGTAAATAGGTGTGATAAAGTGAGTACAGTGACCAAATTTAGATAAGTTTTCATAAATGCATTTATTGAAATGTGTTAAAATCAAGTTTTAGCACATTGGATACCACTGGCATATAAATTCTATTCTTAACTCCTGTTCTAAGTATGTCATAAACCTGAGTTTGATAAATACATTGTAATGCTAGTTCTATGATATTTATTTTGGTTTCACCTGCTATCTGCTTAATTTGGATGATTGGCACCATTACTAAAAATATATATCAACCCCCAAGGTTTGTTAACTGTATTTAGCCTGAGGGATTACAACCCTTCCTATTGTGGTTAAAGAACAATTCACCTTGGGTATCTTCTGTCATATCAATGAGTGATTCCTGAATGCGGGAAAAAAATGGCTGGCTCTGCACTGGTAGGCTTATCCCCGCTGGTGCCTGCTGTCAGCCTGTGCGTCCCAGATAGGATGTGCTGTAGTGACTAAAATGACAGTTGGCAGCAATACCTGCTGAGGCCTGTTTTGGAGAAACTAGGTTTAAATGTCTATCTTGCTCTTTTGTGCCCAAAAGAAAACAGCAGTATTATCTCTTCACGTTTAACCAAAGAGCAGTACTACAGCCTTCTGTCAGATAATGATTGAAATACCAGAAAGCCGGCCACAATTTACAACATCAAGTCAGCTGTGTCTACTATAAATACTAATCAATATGAGTAGTGAAGGGGAAATAGTATGAAGAGCTCTAATCTGAAGTTTTTCCAAAGAGATTTTTTTATTCCTCGTAGGATAGGAATCATTACCTTTTTTTTTTAACGCAACAATTGGTAGCAAAATATGATAAGAGCTAGCCTGGGAATTAAACATCATGGTTCAGATCATTAGTCTGGTACTTAGCAGCTGTGTAATAATGGGCAATTGACCTGAAGTGGTTTATTTGTTCGTAAAATGTGGCTAAGAGTGTCTACATCACAGAATTGTTAAAGGTGAAATAATGCGTATGAGGGTATCCACCATGAGGTTTCTCACATGGTAGGTTTAGTTGCCTTTTTTTTTTTCTGTATCTCTTATTAAACAGTTAACTTTGGTTTGAACTTTCCGGTTCTCAGTTTTCCCACTTAACATAAAAGAATGAATTGAACCATCTTTTGACCTATCTACTTTAGAATTCTTAGTCTTTAGTAAGGAAAAACTTCTGACAGAGTTGACTGTTAAGGAATTGCCTCATGAAGTAGTCAATGCCCCATCCTTGTCACTGTGTCAATAGAAGATGACATCTATAATAGGGTTCCATTTAGAGAAATGTTTGTAAACTGGTAGACAGCAGTTGTACCATATTGGGACTGCACAGTTATTTCTTTTTAAAATAAAGTAGGCAATACTTATGATTTCAAAATAAAAAATAATAAGGTTTTCTGGTTTCTCTTTTAAAATAGCAGCACTGAAACTGCTTGTTCTACTAGACTGAATGGCAACAATTCTGCTGGAGCAGGGTCATTTGCTCCTTTGGAGCAAACCTACCATAATGTTTCAGAGATTCCATCAGTTCTCATTGTGGCCTCAAATCTCATTTTTTTTTTTTAAGACCTGCCCAGATCCCATAGGCATTTGAATTTGTTTTTCCCAGCCTAGAGGTTTAGGGAAAGACCTAAAAAAAACCTTCTGACTTTTAATTTCCATTCTTCGTTAAGTATTTTTAAAATACAGTTTGTGGCAATATCACCAAATGATTAACAATTTTAAAACATTAGCATTCTCAAAAAAAAAAAAACAAAAACAAAAACTCCAAACCAAACCAAACAAACCAACAACAATGTGATCACGTTAAGATGATTTTATAAATTTTTTTTTCAGGGCATAGAGTGTCAGCTGAAAGAATAATGACACCTAATAGCTAAATAAGCCAATTGAAATTAGGAAAATTCTCTTCAAGTGTAGAACTTGAACTTGCAAACATAAATATTTGAAGTGAAAGGAAACATGCTCTATAGCTTTTGAACTTCCACATATCCACCGACGCACTTCTCTATGTTTCCTACCTGAAGTTTTAGAAACAACGGTGTGTGTGTCTTTCAAACTTCCACACGAATGAAACTTTCTATATCTAGGACTTCCAATCTCTAAGAATTCTTTCTTGAAACTCCATAACAAGTCAGATGGCTAATCCTTTATATGAAAAGGTCTTAAAACATTTATAGTGGGTTTTTTTTTTGGTAAATTATACCTGGAATAGTTAATTTCTCTATTGAGATGAGACATGCAAATAGTGTATTCCTATGGGTTAATTTTTCCAGATGAAAGAACTTTTAACTTTTGAGCAAATTTCTAATGGAAAGTTGTTTAATGACCTCCCCCAAAAATGTTTAAAAGAACAAGAATAACATCTAGTAAATACTAGTAAGCCCTGAAGATGAGTGAACATATGTAACAGAAAATTATCCAGCTACCTTCAAGTTATATCAATTTTCCCAAATTTATTAAAGACTATCTCATATTCACTATTTCATTCCACTAAGCTTCCATATTTATTCAGAGAATTGTTCAAGCACTATAGCTACTGAGAAAGTAGTCAGGTATTTAGAAATCACCAGGAAGCTTTGCTAATTCACCTCCATATTGTAACACTGTGGGATTTTCCTACTCAACTAATTGCACTGCATGTCTGATGATTCAATCAACAATTCCACTGATACAGCTGAACACTTTGAAGTTACAATTGCTGAGTTTTAAGCTGCACTACAGGTTGTGAAGTTAGACTTTCTGATTAGGTTGCCAGCTTTAATAACTGAGCTCTCAATGTAGCACAATTTATTAATCATGCATTAGTCATTATTGACAAAAGTTGAATGTTTAACTCTGGATTTTTTTTCATTTCCCAACCCCACTGCCTCATATTTTAAGTTCAATTAATATAAATTTTGGAGGAATTTTTAAGTGTCAAATTCATGATATGACATATTAGCATTAACTACTTAATAAAGTAGAATTATTTTGTTAACTATAATATAAATGACATTATTTTGCAAAATAAAATTATTTTATCTTTATTAAATAAACAGTTTATTTAAGTGAAATAATTAAAATTTTCTTACCCCCAAAATATATTTCTATAATTCTCAACATATATAATATATCTTGTCTATGGAAATTAAAAATAAATTCATATATATATATATACACATACTTTTATGTCTACATTTAGATATCTATACACATATATGTGTATTATGAATGCATATATATATAATATTGATGTGTGATATATATTCAATTATGAAATTCAATAATATTAAAATTTTTTTCCAAAGAGGAATGAAATAATTCTGACTCATCCAATATTATACTCAATTCTCTTACTCATAAATTATTGTTCTGACAAAATTGCATAGTGTATAAAGATTCAGTTGTACATAATGGAAAAGTTCTAGAGATCTGCTGGACAACACTGTGCTCATAGTTAACAGTAGTATTGAACACCTATAAATCTGTTAAGTAGATCTCATATTATATGTTTTTTTCCACAATAAAATATATAACATTAAAGGTAAACAAGAAGAATAAACACCACCTAATTATGGCTTTATTACAGTGGAGATAGTCACACTCACTCATTCAGGTAATACTTTTGGGAATTTACTATGTACCTGAGATATTCACACTGGCAATAGGCACAGACAAGGAATAACAATCACATGAACGTTTTATAAATGCCCTGATCATAAGTACACACAGTGCTTCAGCAACAGGGTGTATAATGCAGGTTGAGAATTGACTAGAAATCTTTGCAGGGGTAGGGGTGGGTAAAAACAAGGTATAAAGGACCTTCCAAATAAAGGAAACAGTGTGTGAGAAGGCAACAATGCCAAGAGTCAGAGCAAATATGGGAACATCATGCTGCAGGTAAATAACTGCTTTCCTATGTTCTTAAATTATACACTGACTCCTAGAGAATATAGTAAGTTCCAGTCCTCATTCTTAATATATAGTTTCTCACTAAAAACATGTTTTTATGATATAAGTCAATTACCTAGGAAATATATTCAAAATACCTTAAAATAATAGAGTGCTTCATGATTTTCAAAAAGGCTAAATTTGATCTATTTCATGTCTCTTATAGAAATTAACTGAGATGTGAAAGGTAAGTATTATCTCAATTTCAGATTTAGATACAGAAGTGAGTGATATGTCCAACCACACAAACCTAGAAAGTGACAGAGGTATGAATCTTTAAAAAGACTTTTTTAGTCCAGGGCATAAATGATGAGATAGAAATTAAAGGATTTGAATCTGGATGGTTCCAGATTGTAGTCTGAGGTCTTACAACTGACAAGGTGTGTAGACTTCAGCGACTTTATTTAAACATCTCTAAGTTTGTCTCCTTATCTGTGAAACGGTGTCAACTGTTTATTAAAGAAAAAAATATTTTTGATAGCTTGGCACATAGTAGAGACAAAATTAATAGAATTTCCATCCTTCCAAGTCATATGTCCATAGAAATTACATTAATAAAAACCTCAAGGTGGGTTGGAAGGGATAGACTGGGATTCAAAATTGTAGAATTGATAAACAAGATTATACTGTATAGCACAGGGAAATATATACAAGATCTTATGGTAGCTCACAGAGAAAAAAATGTGACAATGAATATATATATGTTCATGTATAACTGAAAAATTGTGCTCTACACTGGAATTTGACACAACATTGTAAAATGATTATAAATCAATAAAAACTGTTAAAAAAAAACAAACCCTCAAATTGCACCATACCAAAGACTTAAAGTATTAGACAATATAGATCCATTATACCAATATTAATCACAAAAGAAGATGCTTTGCTAACGGGGTTTTTCTTTTTATCTTGAAGCAATCAGGAACATATCACAAAATACAACCCTCTGAAAATCAAAACAACAGTTTAATTTTGAAGTGACCAATAATGTCACTCAAAGACAACAGAGCAATCTTTCATGTTAATAACAGATTAAGAGAACAGTAATAAGGAAGGTCACCAAATCTTTGGGCTAGGTTAATTTTAAGTCATGGACTTTAATCTCCTTAATAGAACAAACTACTTACACTTTTAAAAAAAATTTTAACAACATATACACTTGCATAATACCCAGGGTAATCAGTATATATGCAAATTCAACTACTAATATATTCATTTCAATCAGTAAAGTATGCAAAACCTAACAGTTGAAGAATTCAGCTTAGGTAGTAAACAGTATGCAGCTGGTTCTATAAAAATAAAATATGACTACAACATAAAGGGAATTTACAAAATGTTTAAATCTCAAAACTGCTGTCCAAATTTTCATCAACTGTATTATTTGATAAATATGTTAATCAGTACCTAATCAGTACCAAATCTGAGCAATTAACAGTTTGTTGGGTTTTACTACTTTCAGTTTTAGTGACATAGCCTTTACAAACATTGTATATTTGTAAAATCAAAGACCAGAAAAAGAAAAAAGGAAAAGAAAAAGAAGAATAAAACATTCTAAAATGTTGAATGTCAGGATATATTTCTGTTTTACGTGTATAATCTTTTTACCAAACCTAATAACATATGCCTAGGAATAACTGTCATCAAACAACTATTGGCTTTTCATAACTCCCCTTCTCTGGGTAAAATCATGCAAATTTTGATTGTTAACATCTGGCATGTAAAATAAATCACTTTAATATTTTCAGAGTTCACAAGATTTAAAACTAGATTATTTATTTAACCCAAGTTTATAGAAAGTATAAATACAGAGATTGTATTAGTAAAATATAGTCATAAAACCTTAACTGGCACCATGTTGTCATGGGGGAAAAATCCTTTAACGTGGTATATTTAGATAAGAAATCTATTTACTACTTCTTCTGGTTTAAATACTTTGGTTAAAAGATTTCACTGTTCTTTTTATTCATTTGTAAATATAGATGTCTCATTTTGACTTTTAAAAACTACCTAATACTTTATATTAATTCATGAAACATCTGCACATCAATCTATTTGGATTTTTGTCCTTTCTTTCTTATCTTAGTCATCTAGGCAGTTATAGAACATCGTCTATCTCTGGGAAAACTTGACTATGATGGATAAATACTGTGGACTGTCCATCACATCCCAATGCCAGTCTCCTAAGGGGAAGAAAAGTAGGAAGGTAAAAACTGTATTTCACACTTTCTTTGCAATTAAGGTGTGACTACTTAGGAGGATGAGCTATTTAGGTTTTGCCAACCAGATGCACCCTCATGAAACCTGGATTCATTACTAGTTATGCACTGAGAGGCACGGGGAGTAGAAAATCCATTTTGCTGTTATGGATTATGGCAGAGGTAATCTCGTTTAGAAGCCAGGAGCTGGGTAGCAGCTTCTTGATTTTTGAAGAGGCACAAGATTTGAAAACAGTGTTTATGTTGACAGATTAAAATTCTGCCTGATCTTGGCAAAAGCAGCAACTCCTTCAATGGCCAAGTCCTGTGGATGATTTGGGGATTTATTCTTTAAGCATCAGACTACTGTCTGTTGATTCAACCTTCCAGATAGCCCTAGGAGTGTGCTTCAACTATGAAATCCCTTTTATTTAAACTAGCCAGAGTCAATATGGCTATCTTAAATAGAAAACACTGACAAAGATAGTAATTAGTAGATGGAAGTAGTGTGGTACACGAATCTTGCTAACCAAAGTGTAGTCCTGTCCTAGTAGTACTGATATCAGCAGGGAGTTTGTTAGAAGTTCTGGATCTCAAGCCCCACACCAGAACTTCTGATTCAGAACCTGCATTTTAACAGGCTCCCCAGAGGATCTGTATGCCCATTAAAGTTGCAACCTAAAGAATACGTGAATAAATAAACAAACAAAACAAAAAAAGGGAGTATTTTGGCTTGGTGTAGGTAAGCAGCAAGTGGGGGGCAAGGGCTCAGATACTGATGCCTGGAAAACATCAGATGCACAACATGAGGTGGGTGGCAAAGCAGTCAAATTGTTTCCTGCTGTAAGTTGGAAGGCAGACCGTGTGCTTAGGCTATTAGGGCTGAAAAGAAGGAGCAATTAATATTGGCATGTATAGTCTGCTTCCTGCAGCTTTCATAAACATCACAAAGAAATACTTTTAAAAAAAAAACAAAAAACTGGAGGTATTTTGTCTTAAGCAGAGACAGAAAAGCACACAGCTACAAAAAACCTGAGGATGCAACCGAAGTTGCCCAACAGTTATGTGATTTGGAGCATTTTAAGGCTTACAAGCCAATTGTAGCTAAACTCCTAAAACTGAGCAGACCCATCCCCGCTTATTGTTGATTGGGTAAAGAGGCTATGGAAATACACCGTGACCTCCTAGGCCTTCCGTGTGGAAGAAAGAACAGGCCCTAGCAGTAAATGTTCGGAGAAGTAAAGAATGCAAAACAAAGATAGGACAGCCAGGCAGGAGAGTAGCCATAACTTACACAATAAATCAGTCACTAGGACTCCCAGTTCTGGTTCAAAGGTAAAGGTAAGTCTGGTGCACTTCCCTAAACTGTTCTGCAGACACTAAAACGCCCACTACGTGGGCGTTTGACTGCAGGCTGATCACCAGGTTAGCCCTCGGACCGGTTGGAGCCAGAAAATGGATGCTATCGATTCCTGAAATACCACCCTGTTCCCTTACCACCAAGCAATCAGAAAGATGCCCAAGAGCTGATACCGAACCCGTGACCCCTTCTCTCACACTGCCATTAAAAACCCTTTCCCGAAAGCCGTTGCGGAGTTCGGGTTTTTGAGCACCAGCTGCCTGATCTCCTTGCTGGGTTTGCAGTAAATGCCATGCTTACCTTTACCACAACCTATGTCACTAGATTGGCTTTGCTGTGTGGCGGGGGGATTGGACCAAGTTCGGTTCAGCACGACTCCAAAGTGCTGAAGCAGGAGTGTGCACCAGCGGAGGTGAGGACCGTAAGTGAGATCTTACTTTGCTTTTGCATTTGCACTTGCTCTTTGTTAAATGTTCCCTAGAAGACAATGAGACCAAACACTCAGACTAAATCAGATTAGGTGTGCTGTCTTCCCACCCAGGACTTCCGAGAGCTGTCATTTGAAGACAGAGGGTGTGAGCAGTGCACAGAGACAGCATTTAGAAGATAGGAGTATTTAACTTCTAGTCTTTGGTTGTGCTAATTTTCCCATGGAACTGATTCAAGATAGTAGAGAAGAACTTTTCTGTGTTTTGAAGTAATAAGGTGACTATATTGCCAAAGGAATTTGTATGGAGTTTGCACAGCTCACAAAGTAATCTCTCTACTGCCCAAAGCTGTATCTCCAGAAGCATGTACTTCCCAAAGTCTATCTCAGATGTGCAGGGAGGACATGGGTCAAGGAATAACTTCCAGGAAGGCAAAGCCAGAAACAAAAGACAAAATAGTCTTTCTTAGCCTAATCAGAGACCACTAGGCCAGCTTTAGTACCTCACTCTGTTGCCACGTTCCTTTTAGCAGGACTCATCACTGCCAAAACCACTGACGGCTGTGATTTTCCAATTCTTTGTTTCCAAACAAAGTTTTTTTTATTATAATTATCATTTTCCTTTTCTAATTTAATGTATTTAGTATATGAAGATAGATAACTTAACATTTAGTTTATTAGTTGCTCATTGCTGGATATACCACATCCCACATCACACCTGAAGGGGAGGATTACTTGATACACAGGTGTGCAGACTTTATTCTCAGGGAGGTTTGGAGAAATGGTTCCCTTGGTTCACTTAATATTGTAAGAAGTTTCTCTTTATCAGCATAGGGATACATGTGGATATATGAACAGCAAAGGTGTAGATTTTTTAGAGACTGCTTGTTGTCTGACCAATTACCATATGTGCCTTTGTTTTTTGTAACAGGACCTCAATTTATTGATGGGAACAGGGAGGGGGTGATTATGGCCCTGTATTTACATGGAGACATTCTTGAAGTCCTACGTTGGATCATCTTCCCTCATCAGCCGGAAGCTCCTCTCACGGCCACATCTACCACAAAGGCTGCTGCTTCCTGCCCCTTCTGCTGCTGCTTCTGCTTTCTGCTTCCAAATTGCTTTCCTGAATTAAATTGGGTCTAGTACTCTCTCCACTCATTTTCACCTTGATTAAAAAGTCCTCTCAATATATTTTAGTAAAAAGTATTTTCTTTACCCATCTTTATCTCCTTTTCTTCTCTTACACACTTATACAGTGTCCTAAACTGATTCTACTCTTTCAACAGTTGTAGTCATGCTTTTCCCAAATGACTCTACAAGAAACTCTCCCTCAGAATGAACACCAACAGTTTCCTAATTGTGATGGTCCTTGTCCCATATGACGTCTCTTTTGACTTGCAGGCATGGTTGGCTACATGGTCTTTGACACCATTTCTTCCATCATATATATACTTTTATTTCACTCTTCCACTTAGCTGAAAATGTAGCTTTTTTTTTTCCCTTGTTTGGCTTTACTTCCCTTATCTTCTTCTAAATTGAAACACTCCCCAAAGTTACCAGTTCTTTTTTCTTCCCTGTTAATGTTTCCTTATAAGGACATGTATGTTTCAACAAATATTAATTTATTAGATGTACCTAGAAATATGTTAGATACAGACACAGCTATATATGTGACAATATTATTTTTAGGTTAAATAAGAGCACAGACAGAATATATAATCATAATATAGCAATTACACTCCTGATTACTGTGTAGTAACTATACGGGATATGTTTAAAAGATGTAGCCAAGCTAGAGAAATGTGTGAGTTTGCCTGAGAGAGTCAGAGATGTCTTCAAGAGAAAGTTCAAGATACTGGAACAAATTAAAGCAAAACATAATTTATTAAACTTGCTGGGCAAGAGATCTACCTTTGAAAACACCCTTGCTCCCAGTGCTGGAACAATTCCTATATACACTACAGGACATAGACATTGAGAATTCTGATTGGCTGTAAGAGAAGGACTAATACTGACTGACTGACTTTTGGATCAGAGGGAGATGCTTCAACATTCTCACCAGTTAGTTTATTCTGGACTGGTTGTTTATGATGTAACTTAAAACAGCAAAATATTTCAAGGACTTATGTTTTTACAGAGTGAAGTTCCTCAGGATTGTATTGATGTTTTATTCCTTGATATTCACTTGACTGAATTAACTTTGAAATTTTATAAGCGAGAACAGAAGCATCCTCCACCCAGACTTCAAAGGCTAGAACATTTCAAATATCATTTCAAACCTTTTGGTTCAAAATTGCCATATGACCACAATTTCTCTTCCACTCCACACACACACACACACATACACACACACACACACACACACACACACACACACACACATTTCCCCAGAGTTCTGCTGAAAAGTGGAGGGAAAAAGATATTGGGCAAAAGCCTCCTGATCTCTCTTGGATAGCTCTCGGGGTAGGGATTTCTCTACAGCTTTCTACCTACTTCTGCCTTAAACCTGAGGACTTCAGAGAGTGGGATTCCAAACTAACATCTAATTTTTCATGTTCTCTTTAAAAAATTATCCTCTGAGTTAGGGCAGTGATCTTTTTGTTTTATTTTATTTAGTTTTTTTTTCTCCTGCCTGTAAAGCATAAAAACTATTTCCGTATGTAGAGTCAGAATGTCCCTACTCATTGTGTAGCTGTAGGTACGATGTATCCTCAATCCTCCACTAACTTGCTCTTGATAACTGCAGGATCAGGTTGTTAAAACTCCATGACATTTTTTTTCCCATCACTAGAACTTAGCTCTTGCAAGTAAAACAATCTTGGAATTCTAGATGCTTATGTCTGTAATGAGATTAAGTTCTATATTTTAAAATTTAAAATAAGTGTAGTGTTTTAGTTCTACTCTGTGTTACTTTCTCATTGAAATAATAAATATTTATGAGTCACTGGATGGTAAGCTACAGTATTACTTGTGTGAATTATTCCACATAAAATATATCAATTAATATGTCAGAATATGGAATTCCACATGACACTCACATGTGTATATTTCACCTACACACTGAAGTGACCCAGAATAGAATATGTCTTTTGGTTTGTTATTTCCACATCTACACTTTCCATTCTGGAGGGGCATGGAGTAAATACAAAGAAACTAGGCAAACATATAAACCTGTATTGCTTTTAGCAAAAGGAAGAGAATGGCAGATTGATATTTAGCAGAGATGATATAATATAGGCACTTATTTTGGTCACAAAAAAGGGAACCCAAAACAGTACATTAAGGTGTATGTAGGAGGAGGGCAGAGATCCCTCAGTTACCAGAAACACATAACCTAAAGATAAGGGATGTCTATTCAAAACTTACCAATTCAATTCTAATAACTTTCTACGGTTGCCTTGATTTTGTACTACCATTCTCACTATACCGCTTAAGAACTAATAATCCTTGTCTAGTCTACTGAAATAGTTTCCTAACAGATCACTGAACTTCTTTTTTCTCTTCTCCCCATCTTTCCAAAGCAAAAAAACAATCATATCAATCTTTTGATCCAACACCACTGATGGCTTCTATACATGTTTAAAATGAAGTCCAAACCCCTCAGCCTACAATGCAAGATTTTCCAAAATTAATCCTAAGAACTTTTTGTACTTACCATCCACTCCAGTGCATTGCACCTAGGTGGTCTTATTCGATCTTTTTCCATTTGCTATTGATACCTTATTTTTCCTTCCAATTCTGATTTTATTCCTGTATCTTTACATCAATGTTATTCTCCTTATGTCTCCAACTGGCTAATCTGTTTTTTCAAGACAATGTATGTTGTAATGTCTCCAACAAATCTACCTTCACTCCAATCTGTCCCCTACCATGTAATCTACATTTTTTGTTTTTACTACTAATAATGATTTTATTCATCTACTGTCTATGTAAAGTTCATATTTAAAGACAAAATGTTAAATGCCAGTGAGAAATTAATAAAATAAAAGTATCCATTTATTTTTCCAAAGACCTCTATTTTCATAGACCAGGTAGGTCGAAGGAAGATACAATCTATGAGTGTACGAGAGGGAGCTCCACAATCAGGAGATTCAGGTTTGAATGAACTTTCAGTGGCATTTTAGCACTATCCCAGCACCACAGAATTATTGTAAATTTTCTTCTCTCTCTTATCATCTATACCCAAGGAGGCTGCATCCTATTTAGTGGCTTTTCTATTTGCAGGTGCCTCACAAAGCTGTGTTTCCAAGCCAGACTGCTCCCATGAGCTGCAGGCATGTAGCCAGTTGTAACTAGCTACCTCCCCACCTGTATGTCTGGGCACTTACTTGTCTCCTAACCTGCATCTCCTAAATCACTGAGGTGGTAGTGATACAACCTGCTTTCACCCATCAACACCAGAAACTTGGGGGTCCATCTTAGAGAATCCCTCCTTACTATAACACAACCATCAAATATTGACCAAGTACTTTTGGTTCTATTTCCACGCCATTAAAAAAAATTTTTTTAACCTTATCTATTATCACTTTTACTGGGAAATTCCAAGTCTTTATCTCTGAGTAAGAGATGAGCTCTTTCCTAGCCTCTATTATTACTCTTCCTCCACTCACCTCCCTGGAAATGTGTTTCTACACTGAAGACATGAATTTTTGAAAAGATAAATATTTATTATGTTACCTTCTATTTAAAAACACATCAATGGCCCATAAATGCCTATAAGGATAGTTTTCAATATATCCTTATAGGGATTCCCATGATCTAAGTCTTACCTGTATCTACAGCTGCATACCTTGCCAAATGCCTATCCTCTTTTTTATTTCCAACTGCGTAGAGTTCCCAGATCACTTCAGATTCTGTCAAGCTCTGCGACTTTTTTCTTGCCTCTAAAATTTTCCTGATATCCTAATTCCTAACCCAGGTCCCTTCAGTAGACATTCCCATGCTCTTTACTTGTACCTTGTCTATATCCTTCACATCCTTTTCCGTAACAACTTGTTGTAGTTATTTGCTAATGTACTCATCTTGCCCTTATGCTAACATGATGATAAATGTACTCTCCCCCCAGCGTCTAATGGTAATAATGATTTTATCATTCAATACCATGTATTGAGTACCTACAATGTATCAGAAAATGTTGAACTGTGACTATATTAACTCATCACTCTGTTACACATAATTCATGAGACAAGAAGAGGCTAAATAAATTGTTTAAGTCCCTTCATTGAATGCACATCTGTGCCAAACTCTGCACTGAGGCATACTGGCTGCTGATCCTGTAACTATCTCTCTTGCTAAGATCTAATTAAATGACTATTGACTAGATGATTGAAATATATAGACAGTCTTGATTTTGTGCAAGAGTTGATGGTTTTAATTTTACTCCAGGTACACTCAGGAAGCAGTGATGCATCAGAAGTTCTAGGTTATTGTGCTGATTAAGTGAATTGATTCCTGTGAATTACTTAGAACACACTCATAGTAAGTATCTGGTCAGTAAATGTGTTCTGCTAGCACATCTACCACTTTTTGATGCTTACCTATATGCTGGCTACTTTAACACCCACTTTACATAGATTACCTATTTTTATTCTTATGGCAACTTTGAAAGGTTGACATTATTTTCTCTTCATCAGATTAGAACTTAAGTAATCATCAAATGTCACATACATAGTGTTAGAAGCAAGATTTTAACACAGATTTATCAGTCTCTCAAACCCATATTTCTTGCATTTCATATGAACCAGTAAAATTTTTGATTAAATGATATTCATATAAATAAATAAACATGTAAATATATACACACATATTGCTTCTTTAAAATTTCATGACATGGCTATTGCTGTATCATTCAACTTTGAGACAAATTCTGTCACTTTGTTTATTGATTCCTGTTTTATATACTTCAAGGCAAATGATTATCAAACATGTTAATATTTATCATGAAATAATTAATATAATCTTTCCCTTTAAAATAATTTTTTCTTCCTCATGTGTGAAAATAACTATTAAGCTACACTGAAAGCTTCCAAGTAGAAAACATAACTTGAAAAACAATCAATTTGAGAGTGAGGCCTGTTTGCATAATTTGATTTATTCTGTTAACTAGATTATCTTTGAAATATTATTTTAAAACTCTGAAGGGCTTATTAAACTGAACACACAGAGCTCCAGTTTCTATTTCCAGACTTAGATACCTCTCAACTGCTGTCATCATGCTGTTAATTGAATGTTTGTGTGAAGATGATAGCATTTTCAACAGCAAGAGCAAAAACATTGTTCTCAACTCTTTGATTTTGGTCTCTTCTTTTTTTAGATATTTCTAAAGCTGGTTATAGCTTTGTTTCTCAGTCTCTATTTACTTAATCTTGGCTTTTGACTTTCTATCTGACAACTTCACTTTGGTGTGTCACTGCTTGTCACTCTGCTTTAATATGTTTTTCTTCAATAACTTCAAACACGGTAGCAGCCTCTCTAGCATCATGAATAAGAGAATATTTTAAAATATTAAAAAAAATGAATAGGGCAAATTAACTCTGAAGAATGGAATCCTCTTGATGTATATTCGTCATTTCAAAATGCTGATCCCAGGCCAAAAAACAACTACAGTGTAACAGGGACAGGCAAATCTGAAAGCTGTGAAAAGACTTAGGGGAAAATAATAAAGGATTCTGCAAAGTTATCAGAGTAGATAGCAACAAAAATACTTCTCTCCACCTAGAAGACAATATGTCTTGATATAACCATATTGGAACTCTGGACTCTATTTACAGCATGCAACTTCCAGAGGAAGGCTTGGGCATAAGCTGAAGTTAAGTTCTATCAGTTTTATGACTGAACCCCTCAAAAAACTCAGGACAACAAGATTCAGGAGAACTTACCTGGTTGGCATTACTTCATACATTTCACCACAGGTAGTTTCTAGGAAAACTGAGCATCTCTGTGTGACTCCATCTGGAGAGGACACTTGGAAGGCTTGACTCTGGTTTCTACTGGACTTCATCCCATGTACATTTTCCCTTTGCTGATTTTACTCTGTATTCTTTCCCTGCAATAAACCATAGCCATGATTAGAACAGCTTTTTTGAGTCTTAAGATTTCCACTGATTTATTAACCTTATGGGTGATCTTAGGGATTCCTAGGCCAGCAGGATTTTCATATTAATGAATTCATTTTCTAAGTCACTATTAAAATAACATAGGCTTCCCACTCGATTTTAATTCACCCTCACATAATTTCTCTCCTCTTTTTACTTCCTGCTATTTTTAGCCCGTGTGGTAAGTGAATCTAGAAAAGTCTGACTGATCTAATATTTTTCCCTTCTCCATGTAGCAGGGTAGGTGAGCTGATCTGGATTTGCCTTGTCACAATGATAAATTTCCCTTCTTTGACAAACTTATCCCTTAGGATTATATTTTGTATGGTGTGTGCAGATGAAAGTCCTCCCTGAAGCTTAAAGCATAAACTACACACATGAGTCAGCCTTTTATCAGACCTGTGTACTGGGAGATACAGGTCCTGTGGGTCCTTGGAGAAGGACAAGAAAGGGGTGTTTTGATTTCATTCTACTATTTCCCCTCATATGTATAGCTCACTGGTAACCCCAAGTAAAGGAAGAGTAATTTGCAGGGGAATATTTTGCCCTGAGTTTCCTAGAAGCTGTATCATCAAATAACATCAAATACTAAATAATTTTCTAAGTGACAAGGCTTCCAAAAATGCCTTAAGTCTTACAAAGTGGGAACATAGTGCTAACTAGTGCTAATTAGTTGCAGTAGATATGTCATGTTGGGAACACACTCAGCAGTTTCCTTTTAATTTGGAGGCCATGAGGACCAGTCAGCTGGGTGATCATGGTCTTCTTTCCTCTCCAGCTCATGCCTTCATGTGTCATTAGACAATTAACCTCTTTGTACTTCAGTTTTTCCATCTGCTCAGCAATAATGTTGACTTCAGAGGAATGCTGTAACAAATAGTGCTATATTTTAGGAAATTCTTTCTCCCAATTAGTCTGGATTTACTTGTTGCTTCTTATTTTAATGATAATGCCCTTGAGGAAATACGTAACAAAACCCAGGAGTAACAGATATTGGTATATTTTGCTGGGGAGCTATCGCAATGCTGTTTTCTAGGACTTGGTGTTAAATAACAAATCCAGATGGTCACATTTGCAGCAACAAACGTAATAATTCATAAGTGGCAGTGCAGGTATGACTATTTCCTCTGTGTGATGCCATATTCTATCTAGAATACACTTGTCTTAAAGCAATAATCAGCACAATGTTAATCCTATTTTTCTTAATAAGAAATTATATCTAAAAAGGCAAAGCTAATGTCAGTATTCCTCAACAGTGAAAAATTATTTCTTACAAACTCTAACTCACAACAGTGCTGATATAAATCTCTCCTAAATTTGCAAAACCCAATCAATCAACTGTCTGTCCACATTTGGAGAATTTATGGTCAATTCATTATCAGTTCCTTTAACGTCATTCTGATCAATTTACCAAGTTATTCACCATAATATTCCTAATGTACTTATTTTCAGTGTACAGTGGAAAAGTCAAGTTTCATAGTAGTGTTAGGCCTGCTTAACATCTTCCTTTCCAAATCCCTATTTCACCTCCGGTAAACCTACCAAAGTTGGCAACAGCATGTTCTAATAAAAAGTTATTTCTTCACACATTCATACTATGTAAAGACATATACTCAAGCAAAGTGAAATTTTTAAAAGTATTTAAGTAAGATATGCATATACCTGGGAAATCATCATGACTATCAATACCATAGCAAACGTATCTATCATTCCAGTTATTCCTCCTATTCCTTGTTTTGTTTTGTTTTGTTTTCATGGTAAGAACACTTAAAGATGGAATTATTTTATCTATTATGCTTGCTTTAGCTATTTATATTAAACAGATTAATCTCTAGAATCTGAAGGACAATTCAACTAAGAAATCAAAACCATTATATTTTGGTGTTTATTGTAGTGCTGCCCCACTTGTGGTTTTCATTATTAACGTATCAATAGTTGTCGTGATAGTGTAGTAACAGTGAACATTTTTTTGACTTAGTATAAGGACATACTTTCTTAACAACAACATATAAAGTAGTAACTGTTAAGTCAGAGTTCACAGCTGCTAAAACAGAGGCCAAGAGCATACAAGTAGCAAGTGACAGAAATGGGATACTTTACCCAAGTTACTCAATTCCAGATGTAGCACTCTGAACCATTTTCTCAAGCTTTCTTCTATTCGTTGCCAATTGTATGCCTCCTTCCTGTTCCAAATTAATGATTTCCTTTTATAAGAATGGTATTAAAAATAAAAATGTTCAATATATTTTTAGATTAAAATCATATTCTATTCACATAAGACTACTATTCAACATAGTTGGCTATGCATGTCATTTTTATGTCTAGTGAAGAATGGGGATCCAACAGTGAGCAACAGCCTAAACCTTGTCTATCTTGTCCTATTTATTACATTTTTTTCCAGCAATGTGATGAAATAAAAGCAGCAATTGATACTAAAAATTGCATGTTTATTATGTTCTAGGCACTGTTATTTTTGTTAATTTATTTAATGCTACTAATATCTCTATTGGTAGGCACTATTATTTGCCCCATTTCACAAATGAGAGCAATAAAGATCAGAAAGGTTAAACAAATTACCAAGGGTCACTCAGTGAACAAAATGAAGAAAAAAGTGTTGAATTCAATACACATGGCAGTAGAGTCTACCTTTTGTAGCTTTCTTAGTTCCAAAATAAATAAGCCATGGAAATGTATTATTCAGCATAAGGAATATGGTTGATAATATTATAATAATTCTGAATGGGGACAGCTGGTTACTAGATTTACTGTGGTGAATATTTTATAATATATGCAAATTTCAAATCACTATATGTAATATACTTGAAATTAACATAATATAGTACATCAACTATATTTCAGTTTAAAAAAAAGAAGATCAAGATACATAGAGAAGCAAAGGAACTTAAGAAAACAAGAATATACTTAAGATACATTTTAAAATCTTTTATTTGAAAGAAAAAGGACAAAATAACAGGATATAATCTTTTTAGATTTTAAAGAAATCTTCTGGTATCTTTGGGAAAATAATTGTTTTTCATTTGCTTGATGCTTTATTTTAAGGTGATTAATTCTTTGGCATAATAACTCATTGAAAAATTTAAATGTTTGTTTTCATGAAATAAGATATATAAAGACAATTTTCAAAATACTTTATTATACAAAATCTTTTAAAATGCCTAATATGCATGAACAATTATCAAAATCTTTAAACCCAAAGCATCTGGGGTCTTTTTGCATATCTTGAATTAGTTCTCAAAATTTTAATTATACCTTTCAGTTAAGAACTGTATTTATAAGCATCAATTTTCATAGTATTCTTACAATTCTTCAATTTTGTAATGGATATATTAAACTTTAATACTTAAATCTGGGAATAATGGAATTAATTATCTAACAATTGACAATTGATTTATCAATTGTGTTCCCTCTGTGTATTATATTTGATACCAGTGAGGAACAGGAGAAACTAAGCAATAAAGATATCTCAAAGGAGTTGACATATTCCAATTTAGTACTTATTGTCTGTCAGAAAATAGATTATGATTTAAAACTTTGATATCTCATTTGCATGATAAAGAAAGTGAAAATAAATTCTTATTAGTTCTTTCATATTGCAATGATTTTCCCCTCTACCTAGATTTTTGACAAAGGAATCAGTAATCCTAAATGTTCTGGGGCTTCTTCTTAATGACACTGCTGATAATACGGAGAAAAAGACTAACACCAATGTTTACAACTAAAGCTACCTTGATTTATTATAGAAATTTATTCAAATGTTCCATAAATATTACATATGATTATAGGGTTAGCTAAGAAAAATATAATTTCTTGTTTTTATTCAAGTAATAGTGTAAAAAAAGAAATTGATGAATTTTATATCTGTTATTCTATCTCAAATTATAAGGATAAAAAGTTGGTAAGTCCATAGTGTTGGGGGTTTGTTGAATGTTTGTGTGCTAAGGAACTACACACACACACACACAAATACACATGAAATGTGGTGTAGGTCTATTTAAATATCCACCCAAGCTCAGATGCACACATATTCATTTATTCATACATTTATTCAAAAAGTGTCTCAGTTTCTAACATGTGCTAACTCTTGTGGTGGGTGCTAGGAGGTATAGTGAAAAAAACGAGCATATTTCATATTCTTCTTGAGGAAAGGGTTCAGAGAAAACTGCACAGGTAAATGGAGAACTGTAAATCTAGTAAGTGCTATGTGTAGACACACACTTAGTATCAGTCTCACTTGTGAGTGCTGATTAAAAGCTTTCTTGAAAGAGTAACATTTGAAACTGAGAGATTTAACCAAGTGAAGAGGAAGACAAGTGCTCCAGGCAGAGTGAACACAATCATACCCAGTGGTAAAGGTATCATGACATTCGGAGAAACTGAAAGAAGCACACACAAAGGAGGCTGCCAAGGAAAGGGGTGTAATCAATAGGCCTTAAGAGGAAGGTTAAGGACTTAGGACTATACTCTAAGAAATAGTAAATCATCGAAGGACTGGGATAGTGAGAATGTCAGATTTACATTTGGAAAATTGATTTCAGCTATGGAGTAACATGGGTTGGAAGAAGGAGATATGTTTTCTGTTAACTGATTGCAGTCATCTAAGGTAGCGATGAGGGTAATTCTGATTAAAATGGTGTTGGTGGAGAAGGATAGAAATGGAAGATTCTAGAGTTTTCAAAAGGAAATTTGGTAGAACTGAGTGATATCTTCTATGAGATGGAACATATAGGGAGTAAAATACCCAGTTTTTATATTGAGGAACTAGATAGACAATGTGCCAATCAATAGCAGAAGGAACATAAGAGGACCAGGTAGGATGAATGGATGGAAAATGATGAACAATACTACGCTTATTTAGTTGAAATATGCATGTATGCAAAGGGCTATTAATATAGTTGGAAGCTGATTTTTGGAGAATCTCTGGATGAGTTTAATATCTTAAAAGCGTAATGATAAATTACTCAACTTCTCCAAATTGCATGAATTTACATTGAAACAATGTGATGTAAACCAGATCATTCAAATCAGCTTTTTAGTTGTATTTATTAAAACTTTTAACATAATTGTATACATGACTATTGCCTTTAACTAGTAAAAATAACATGATTTAAGGAGACATTCATTAATGTATGTTAGGTTTTCTAAGAAAGTAAATAAAATATATTGTAACTAATGATACTACTTTTTAAGATGTACTATTAGCTGCAATAATAGATACTAATTTTAAAAATACTTGATATAAATATTTTATACCCTGAAAGTAGGAAAGAACATTTCCTTTTTAATTATTCATAAAATTTGTATCAAATTTGCAAAGTTGACCATATATCAAGTCACTGGGAAATATCGATGAAGACTGATATATTTTGTTGAAGTTAACCTTCCTTTTTGGAGCAGTTGATCTGGGAGTATAAGCAGCTCTGAATTTTCCTGATAAATGAGGCTGACATAAAGTACATTTTATTTTCTACAGCAACATGTGACTGTAATGTTAAAAATGTGTGGAAGCATTATGTGCTTTTATCATTTTATTGACGCTTTAGAGAAATATTGTTTGAAAATTTACTATAGTTCGTTTTCTGACATGTAGGTCATTAATATTGGTTCATCGTGGTGGTGTCTATTTGTTTGATTTGAGTATCTCAAACAACATTTTACCCCAGAGAATCGTCTATCTTTTCTCTTTTGCCAATACCATGTCTTTCCTCTTCTTGCCTCTCCTTTCCCCTAAGTCACCCCCTGAAGCACACCCTAAGTCTATAAAGACTTCCCCAGCCTCTCCCAGTATTTCAGGTTTCTCATTCATCCCCATTTCTCAGCTGGAACAGATTTATTATTTACAAGTTTCAAAGGTGCTAGTTGGTTGAACAGGATTAAAGGCAAAGGAAGCAGTGAAATACAGGGAGGGCAATCCTTCAGTAGATTTTTATTATACATTTATTTCAATACCATAAAAGATCTGAGATAGAAATCACATATTCTGACACCAATACCAAGAAGTCAGTTATTCAGTTTTTGCTGAAAATGCTTACTGAACAGATTTTGTCTAGACCTAGAGAAACTTACGCTACTTTAAATTTTGTAAAAACTTTCTTTTATATATTTATAATTCTCAAGAGGAGAAAGAAAACAATAAATAAGTCAAAGTTTCTATTTGAAGAATTCTTGCTGTAGTTCAAAGGCTTTCTGAGCAGGTGGAATATGAACATAATGATATTGAAATTGATAACATTAATTTCTGCAGAGGAAATGCCACCTACATAAAGGAATGTAAGAAGATAAAACATGGGGTAATTTCTCTGAAACAAAAACTGCATTGACTATCAAAAATATTGCAGTTGCTGCAAATAAATAAATAAACAAAATAAGCAGTTCCTCAAAAAGAGATCTCAAAGACCCATGAAAGAAGAGATTCTTTGAAGATAAGAGTCAGATAAAAATATTTGGGTTAGCTCATTTGTCTCCTCACAAATCTTAAGAATAATATTGAATCAAACAAAGACTTTTCAACACAAAGCAGGGGAGAAAATCACTCTTCACTTCTCTCCTTTTTCTTCAACAGTCTCAGATCACCAGAGCCTCTCCCTTAAAGTCTGTGGTGGAGAGATTCCTTGTGCCCAAGGCCAGTGGATACAAAGCCAGAGCGAAGAGAAGGATCAAGAATTTGTAAAAAATCCCTGATGCCCATGGTAGGTAGAGATATTTAAAGATGGCCAATACTTAAAGTGACTTTGACTCGAATCACTCAAATGATACTCTAGACCTAGAGGAGAATTTTGCAGTTAGATTGAGAAATGATGGGAAATCAGAAAGCCTCTAGAGGACTAATGCAGGCAGTTATTTACATTTTCAAACAAATGAATCAGAATCTTTAGAATAAGTCTGTATAAAGAGGAATGAAATAAGAACAGTAACAACAGCAACAACAACAAACCCGAATATTTACTAAGAGCATACTGAGTCCCAGGCACGGTGCTACTTGAAAGTTGCTCACAGAAATTTGAAAGTGATTATGTGGTTATACAATTTAATTGTTTGAGGGGCAAATTTTTTTAATTAAACATGAAAGCTAAAGAAAATGATGTGGGCATTTGATGTTATTTAGCTTCAGAGAAAATAGTAAAACTCTTTTAATTATCCATTTGTGGACAAGTTGTAGACTCAGGCAAAATACTACTATATGTAGAAAAATGGAAAACAGTTTGAACAATGGTACCTAATTAACAGGACCTTTAAAAGAGCTCTTTTTTAATTTTGCTGTAGGGCTTCATAATTTTTTTATGTAATAATCACCCATTTGGTTGCAAAAAAAATAAGCTTCAACATGTGCTAGGTATTCAGGATAACAAAAAATTATGATCCAAGAACTTGAAGTATCATAGCTTGGGTAGTAGTCCTAAAAAGTTGATATGTTCAGAGATAAATATAAGATCATGAGCGTAATTTCAGAAATTTAACTGGACAAATCGGCACCAACAATTACAGAAAACAAAAACAAAAACCTTAGGAACAATAGTGTATAGTAAATATAATATGCAATAGTTTGAAAATGTGAATGCCAAAATTAGCTAATGAGGCATCGTCTAGCTTTGGTAGCTATGTGGTATGTAGGACATGATTGTGTAAACTCTGTGTTACTTTGTGTAAAGTAAAATAACTCATTTTAAAGGTCATGTTAATTAGGCATCACTGTTTAAATTGTTATCCATTTTTCTATATATGGTAGCCAACCTTTAAAGTACTTAATTCCAATGCAGATAGGGTCTTGCCAGCCTTGCTTCCTCTCCTTATGATTTGGGTGGAAACAATGCAGAATGTAGAAGTGAAAAGTTAATAAGCACTGAGGTCTATCAGGGGATGTCAAGGTTGAAGAAAAAAATAATGAAATACAAAGAGAAAGAAATGTCACTCTGAAGTCTACAAGAAAACTAAAATAATTGTCTATTTTCCAGAGAAAAATGAGGAAAGCTTCACACAATTCTTAGCTTCATGTCCACAATACAAGGTAAAAAATATATGCCCTTTATACAATCATGCCAGGAAATTATTCAGAAAAACAATGTGATGTCAGCAATATAAGCGAACATTTAGATGCAGGGTAATCACATGCAAATGATACCCATAAGTCTCAATTTGCATCCATATAAATATTTGTTCGAATAAAATTTTAAGGTAAGAAAAAAGCTATAAACTTTAATATAAATTATATTAAATGTAAACTTGGAATAAGGAAAATATTCCCTAGTGCAATCCTGTAAAAGAGATTTTGATATTTTCAAATAAATAGAAATGTAAACTTTTACATGTCAGCTAAAGTGATACCACAAACTGAAAAACACACTGAAGATACTTGGAACATCTATGGTAATAATGATTGAATATCCTTAACATATCAGATTATCTTTTAAATTAAAATGCCTGTATACACAGGTTATTTGCATACGTTCAAGGGCAGGTTGGATTTTAAGAGACTGTAAAATTGAGACTTCAAAGACCACACCTCCAAACCCCAGTCTATTTTTACCTCTGGGTTGCCTCTGGGTGTCTCCCTCTTTCATTGTTTATTTTCAACTTTAGCTGATCACCAAAATACTCGAAGGGAGTGTTGATGGTAATGCTTTTGGGTTCACTTACTGTCAATATATATCTGGTCTATTGTTGGAATAATCCCTGGCTCTTCCACCTAAGTGCAGTTCATCCTCCTTTGAGATTTTTCTTTCATTTGCATGTGGGATAACACAACAAGAGCGAACAGTCAGAATTCATGCTAGTGTTAGCCTATCTTCACAACTTTTGTATACATACATAAATTTCATTACTCAGGGTGAAAATATATTAGCACTTTAAAATTTTTACTTATTTTGTCACTTTTGTTTCCCTTCTCTGTTACTTTTTTTCTATACGATATATTTTTGTTAACAACGAGGCTGCATATTTAAAGATAGTACTTTGATGATGACATTTAACGCCACTGTTTTGAAGTCTGACACATTAACGTGGATTTTTTTTTAATTTAGTCACATTAATTATATGCTGTGAAGACTGAAGTGGAGTGAGGTTTCATATGGTGTAATACTCAAAATGAGAATATCTGTTTCTCATGTTGCCTGAAGATAAACATGATTGACTGCAAATGGTTTGTGTTTTATGCTGCCTAACAATATTGGCTAATGAAACTGTTAAGAGTGTCTTCTTAAAAATAGCCCTACCCCCAAAGAATTCTTTCAAAACAAGTACATCTTTATTACTCCGTGAAATTTTCAATGTCAAATACATTTTGTTCAGACACTTTAAAAAAAAAATCTTCATTCCTTATACACACTCCTGAATTCATGATCCTGTACGTGCAGGATGATGGTTTAGCTTTCTCAACCTCCATCCACATTCCCTCCACTTGAAGAAAGAGGAAGGTGGAAAATCCATACCTCGTTATCAGGGTTCTGGGAATGAACTAGGTTGTATCTTTCAGGTACTTCCATGAGATTTAGATGGCTCTATCTTAGATGAATCAGCAGGTTCTGGGGGAATAGAGCAGGAGCACTGTCTGGACTACCTGGTCTCCAGTTCTGTGAGCGCAGTACCATGTGGCGGCTTAAGGATGACAGCCAAAGCCCTGAAACTGGATTTAAGCTGCAGTGGTGTGACTTAGATGCAAAAAGCCAATGTGACAGTCCCTTAACTTGTAGTCCTCTGGCCCTTCAGTGATTTTTTAAGCATATGATTTGCATTTAAAAAATTTTTTGCTTAAAATACCAAGTTGTTTCTGTTCTTCACGTACTCCAGATTAAACAAGTTGTATAGATCTGTTTTTGAGAATCTGAGGTATTTTGTGTCTGAGGAAAGTTCATATGCATAAAAGACTAGAGTTCCTTGTGTTCATTTTACATCAAATGTAACAATCAGTATTATTTGATCATCTCAAATTTAATAGACTAACTTTAAACAATCAAACATCTGACCAAACAAATAAAATCTGACCAGATTTGGAAGAAAACACTTTGCTACTAAGAAGCAGATTTATCTATAGAAAGTTAAGTTTACTTGGTCAGTTATTTATGATGATTTTATTGTCAGTTATTGAGATTTTAGACAAGATAGAGAATGAAGAAGACAAGGGCTAGTATCTCGTCATTAGATTCTAGATGTGCTAGAGATAAGCTCATTATTCCTTCTTTCTCTCTCTCTTTTTTTTTTTTTTCCTCCTCATTTCAGGACATTAGTTGATTCCAAGTCTGCATCCTTCAGAGGGATTGGTTTCACAGTGCATGTCTTACGTGTTTAAGTTATACCCTTATGTGAGTCTCTTTTTAGTTGACTGGAGACTACATATTTCTAGCCCTCTAAAGATATTTAATGGTTTGAAGAGGATTTCATTACTTCTATCCTTTCCCAGATGACTTCCCTTTCTTAATTCCTTTTAATAGAGGTAGTTATCCAAACGTTAAACAATGGGATACCCAACCCCTACTTCCAAGGCCTGCCATTGGGCCTGCTACTGTCTCATCTATTCCTAGCTCTCCAGAGATAAAATCCTAGAGACTGGATTTCTTACAAAGAACGCACAGGATGACTGGAGAAACAGAGTAGGTATAAGACATTAAATAGTCAGTTGGAAGCTGGATATTTGTCAATGGTGATTAAAAGTATTGATGCCTAATTTTAAGAAAAAGGGGGAAGCAATATTAAATACAACAGATATTTTTCTAGGTTAGACTTAATGAGCATTTACAAATATTTCCTCAAAGTTAGATAAACTTCTTCATCAGTTGACTATGCATTTCCTCATCTGTTTATCAGAGCTATGCTTTCCTATTTTAGAATACCTAGCTTTCATTTTTTTTTCCTCTAGGTAATCTGAAAAATTTATTAGAGTAAGGCCTGGATATTTTTGATAACCAATCAGTGCTCATGAGATGAGCTGCACCTCTTAAAATGTCAAAATTTTCTAAGTATAAGACAACAAGCTCAAATTGGGGATAAAATCCATTATTGACTTACGGTCCTTGTCCCCTGGTATTGTCATCTAAAAGTTTACAAATGTAGATTAGATGATAACAGATTATTTAAATTAGCATTTGTTTTAAAATATGGGAATAGGACCTTGTCCCATTTTGTCCATAGTGCTCATTTTTAATTAGGCTACAGATAGTGTACAGCCTGTTTCCTTAATTCCTGCAGGCCTCATGATATCAATCACAATTTCTAAGAATGTGTGAAACATTCTGGTCCCTAACCCTGATTACCTTAGGTCACCATGGGATGTGACAATTACTAAATGAGAATAAGGAAGAGGGTGGCCCAAGTAACTGTTAGTGGAAGCAAATACGCTAATGTATGTATAAATGTTGTTCATTCCTCAAGTCCTATCTTTAATCCATCATTTCCAAGCAAGCCATTGAGAGCCATAAAAATATCGCAATCTCCTTGAAAACCTGAAGAATTTACTGATGTAAATACTGAAATAAAATGAAGCAAGAGTAAATTTCCATGTGTTCCCTTTTATAACAATATTACACTGAAATTCTAAATGTAGAAACAAGCTGTATTAGTCTGGGAACAGAACCAGTAGGAGATTTACATCTATCTATCTATTATGTTTCTATCTATCTATCTATCTATCTACCTACCTACCTATTTACCTATATATTAAGGGAGCTGAGAAGACCCACAATCTGCAGTTGACAGGCAGGAGGTTCAAAATGGGCTATGGTATCACTTCAGTTCAAGTTCAAAGGCTTTAGAATCAGGAAAGCTGTTGATGTAAGTTCCAGTCTTATTCTGAGCCCAAAGGCAGAAGACCAATGTCCAAGCTTGATGACAAGAAGAAAGCAGTTCTCCCTCACTCATCCTTTTTTGTTCTATACAGGCCTCCAGTGGACAGGATGAGGCCCAGTCCTCCCAATGGGAGGACAACATGCTTTACTCAGTCTTCTGATTTAAATGTTAATCTCATGCAGAAACACCCTTACAGACACACCCAGAGCCATCTGTTGACAAAATATCAGGGCACACTGTGATCCAGTATGTTTGACTAATAGAATTAATCATCACAAGTCCTCATGATACCCCCAGCAGTTAGTTAAACATTGTAACATCAGTTCATTACTGTCCATTTCATAGGTTATATTGGTATCAATGTAATTCTACTCTGTCTCAATTTTCTTCCTTTATTGATGCATGATTATCCCCTTCTAACAATCCAGAATCTTAAAGTTAGAAACTTCAGCAAAAAGGGGGAAGCTGGCCAGCTTCTTCCCATAATGGTCTAGCTACTGTCTCCTTTTACTATTTCCATCTTGAAGCTTATGTGACCTCCAGAGGGAGAATCCCTTTTATTGTACTCAAATAGATTTGCACTTGGGTTTGTGCTCTGTTTGTATGGTCCCTTGTTTCTAAAAGAGGTGAATTAAGCCTAGAATTGCCATGAAAGTATCATCTTTGATGTTCCAAGGAGAAGTGCCCTGGTCAAGTCTGTCACACAGGCAAAGTTTATTTTGGAGGCACTGGCCATTCTGTTTTCTAGAATAGGGCCATGGAGACAGTATATATGTTTCAAAGCCAAAAGAATTGGCTTCAGATGACAGCTTTTTCAATTTTAACTTGTTCAAGTAACTTAACCTCTCTGAACTGCATTTTTCCCTTCTAAAAACTCTTGCAGGGTTATTGTGAAATTAAATGTGTGAAATGCCAAGTTGTTCCAGCCTGATTCTCAAACAGAATCAAGTTGAATGGCAGTGAAACATATATGTTTATTTAAAAAGAACAGTGTTGAAGTGACTAAGGTAGAAGATTTGCAATCTGTTCCCTCTCCTCTCTTCTCTATTTCCTCGCTTTTTTTAATTAGAGGATTAATCTCTCTCAGAATTTTCCAATGTAAAAATTTTTTTGGATACTGTTTTCTGAAAGTCAGAAATGACCCCACACCTTTATGATTATACAGACTAAGTAAGTTATGTGTCAGGAGAGAAAAAAAAAAAGTATTTTGGAAGCAACACTGAAAATACAAATCTTAAATTACTTTTATCTATCTTCCAATTTACAATAAAATATTTATTTTTATAATGCTAGGAGAGAGCCAAACTAGGAAAGTATTGAAGAAACATGCAATTCATAATACACAGCACTGTTGTTATCACAGGATATTAGAAATGTGGAATTTCAGACTCCACCCCAGATTTCTGAATCAGAATCTGTGTTTAAATAAGGCCCTCAAGGTGAATAATATTTACTTTGGAGTGTGAGAAGCACTGCTGTAGAAGATTTTATGAAGTGTGAAGATGTTTATGTGAACATTTCTTTGCCTGAGAATACTTTTCCCTGGGATGTGGTGTTGCGTACCCCTGTAGTATCCAACGTTATGAATTTAACAGATACCTGGTGATTCTTATTGGGCTGGTTTATCTTATGATACCAAAACACAGGACTTTCTGAGGTAGTCACAGTTATCATGTTGAATGGAAGGGACTCCTGGGCCAGTGAGCCCTCCCAGATCAGGTGACTTATTTAGTCCTATTGGCCATCTTCTCTTTCCCATTACCACAATTATGTTACAAATATCCTCAAAATTTCCCAAGTGTTCTTGCTTTCTGCTCCTTTTTTTTTTTTTTGATTGAAATATAGTCAGCTGCTTTTTCTGATGATAGATCTTTTACTGGGAGCTTGCAACAAAGTAAATTTGAGTTATGGGATATTCTCATTTTATTCTTATAATTATTAGTTGGATGACATAATCCTTCCTTAAGATAATACAACATCAGTAAGCTGGTTTGGGAAATGTTCAAGAATTAGGCATATACCTGTATGTCTAGAAAGACATCACAGAGATGCTGTCATTTGTACCTACAATACAGAAAACTTTATGCTCTGCTCCAAATGGAGTGGTCATTAAACTAAATTTTAGTTTGATGGTCAAGTATGTAAGTTATTTCATACTTATATATTTTTAACCTCATTCTGTTGACTGCTTCTAGAATTAATTTCCATTGAAAGCAATTATCTGAGTGGTGGATATAGGTTAAATAGAGCTCTCCAGATGAATTCTGATCACTGTTTAGTTTAGAATCACAGTGGTTTCAGGATGTGGTATTTATATTTTTCTCTAGCTATCTTTTTAAAATAATTGAGGCGTGGCAAAAATTAAATTAAAATAATAGGCAGGAATTTGGACTAGTGCATGGTTTAAGAAATAAGTAAGAATGATTAAAATATTTTAATAAAATATTGTATAACTTCTAATAGTCATTAGTTTAATTTTTTGTGTGAATTTTTTGTGAATAGGATTATAACCATCTATCAATTTAAATTTTTATTATATAAGATATATCCATACATGTTTAAACTCATCTAGCAAAACTGGGACATAAAGGACACTATGCTATGAATCTGTGAATTTTTAATGTGAATTTTTTAAATTGGTACATTCTTTGGAAAATTACCAAAGTATAAGCATTTTTTCTTTCTTACTGGCAAAATGTTCATATTGAAACATATTCTGTTTTATCTCATAGATACATCATATTTAAAATCTAACAAAAGAAGGTAAAAGGTCACAGAGATGACATTAAATATGCATGACATTAATTAGATAAGAATATTAATCTACAGAGGACATTTTCCAATTTAGAAATTTGAAGAAACTTCTGAGCATGACTTGATTATTGTAAATATTATTTCAGCCCATTATATCTAGAGACCTGGGTTATCAGAACAACTTATATTAGTGAATAGCTTAATGGTAAGGTAAATAAAAATGCAGTATTTAAAGCTATTTTTTTCCTTCCAAAGAAATAATCACGTAATAAAAGTCTATAAAATAACAAAGTTACCAGTTTCAAACTGTCATTAAAAATGAATCTGATAGTAACTCTTACCACATTTATTGTGTATCCTGTTTTTTTAATCTATTCAATTGCATATTTGCATATATAAATATATAGAAAGGTTTGCATTTTTAAACAGCTTACACAAATGTTATCATAGTGTTTGCATTATTTTGTATTTTATTATTATTGTATAATTAATCCTTGCACACACAAATACACACACACACACTCACACAGAGTGAACCTAAACAGTTTCAGTGGAAATTTCAGAATGAGAGTAAGTCTAAAACTGGCTAACAAGGTAAGTCTGAGTCTTTCCTAAGTGTTTATTTATATAACATGTATTTAGAAAAAATATAATATTTTGGTTGGCAATAAGGAATTACATAGTTAATAATTTAACAAGAGGTCATTTAAATAGATATTTTGCTTTAATATGTCATGTTATTTTTCATTTTATGCTGTCAGATAACCTTTTATTAATGGGCTATGTGAATGACCATTGTTTGCCCACAGGATAGTTAAACATAAAATAGTGTTCTCCTTGATTCTTATTTTCCTTCATTAGGTAACACCATCCATGGTAATTATGTTGCAGCCTATTCCATATGCACACATACCTCACTCCCCCTTAGGACTTATGCCATAATTTATAGGATTTAATTTAATTTTATATTAGTATTATGTCCCCCAGCAGAGATTTTTTGGAATATTTTTATAGATTAATAAAATAATTCTTCATCAAGCTACCATCTGCTAGCTTGTCAACTTCATCTTACCTCTGCATCATGAAGTACTATAGGGCTTATAAAATCTTCTCAGCAGTAGAGTCATTTTTGTCACAGAATAATTATGGTGTTGTTGTTGTTCTTTTCTTTTTCTCATCATTGTCTACAGAAGTAATAGTATTCCATCATAGGGACTTGAAAGAAACACATTCAAGCATGAGTAGTGACACAACCACAAAACTTCCTCATATGTGATCTATAACTGCTGAAATTTCTTTGTAGTTTTTCATATAGATCTTTAATATAGGTTAATTCTGTATAGTATCTTAAGTTCCAGAAGCAAATTTGGCTGCTCCCCTACTAACCTGAAAATCTACATTATAAAAATTTTTATTTAACATGCTAAACATTTTTTAAAAAAATACTTTATTTGACTGTCAAACAGTTAGTTTTAAATATATGTGAATATTGACAAATGAGTTTAACATAGTTTATCAGTTATTTTTTTGTATAAATAGGATTTATGGAATCATCAGCAAATTTCAAAAATAAAATTGTTAAAAAGAAAATTTTGTGTAGTTGTATATTGGAGGATTTTTGTTGTTGATTTAATATTGCCTCTGTTTTTGCTTCATTTTTACTTTTCATGTCTTGTTCTAAGAAATATCTAGGTTTTCTTTTTTTTTGTTTTAGCATAACTACATTTTCTAAGTAAAACATATTTTTTTAAAAAGTGACAATAATCTACATCAAGGCAGAAGTACAAACATTATCTAATTTAGATAGAAAAAAAGAAAGGATACCATGCAAAAAAAAAAAAATATAAGTGATGCTACTTTTATAAACAAGGTTCTATTTACACACTAATATTTTAGTCTATTCATGAAATTCATGATTACGTTTTTAGGATATTTCTTAAAGTTAGCTTTAGCTTTAAATTTTAAAACAGATGCACATAGTAGTTTCTCTTCATTATTCAAAAATTAAATATAAATCATATTAAAACTTTAAATTGTATTATGTATCTGTTTTCTAATATATCCTTGGCAATGTTCTGGCGGAATACTTTTAGATCATAACTCTGTTTTTATAAAAATAAAATATTAATAAAAATACTTACCAGTTTCATTAAAAATTGTGACATACAAATTGTGACATCTACGATTTGGATGATGACAAATTAGTAATGCTTAAAACCTGATATAATGCTTATTTTTCAAAAAGATGCCTATAATTCAATCACATAGCCATAAATAGCCATGGTTTAAAATGTAAAATGCTACTACATGTCTATGAAACTCAAAAAGGGCATAAAGCTTATGAAATAATTTGGTGATACACTTGAAAATAAAGTAATGTTATTACTGTTTTTTTAAAAAATTGGTATTTTGGATTAATGATTATCAAACATGATCTTTTAATTTTTTCGTGTAAAAATAATTAGAATAACATCTAATTGACTGCATCTTTTACTATAACAGACGATACTCTTTGTAAAGACATTCTTTTCAAATAATTTGTATTTCAAATAATTACCTATTTCAAATAAAGCACCATTAAATATATAATAGATTATATATATATCTACATATATATATATATATATATATATCTGCACTTCACCTCCTCTTATTTCTACATTGGATTATCTTTTGTATATTCTTAAAATTTTTTCCGAATATATCATAAACCCATACTTGGAAGGTACTGATTGTGTGAGCATGCATTCTAAGAAAGTGAAGCAGTGTTCCGTGGCAATGTTATTATCACATTTATGCTCATTGCAAATAAGGGCCAGAGAACAGATCCCTAGGATAAACAGAGAGGCACATCAAGGAGACCAACTTTCAAATTGCCACCAATCCCGAAGGAACAGAAGATATTAAAAAAATGATCCCTGCTCACCTGGAAGTCTTATTTGACATTAAATTGGGAGACTTTGATTTAGAGGTGGCTAATGATCTGAGTATGGAGATGAAGGTCAATGAGTTTACTTTTCTTTTGCTACTTCCCATTGCCTGTTGAGCAGTAGTATGGTGTTATAGTTATTATAATAGGTTTTACTGAATCATGACTCTAATTATTAACTGTGATAATACTGCTCTAATTTTCCTTACTACAAAAATAACATACTTCTGTGTGTTGCAAATCAGATGGTGTATGTGGAGCCACCTAATAATGCACTGAATTCACTGCTTCTGCAACATTTTCCTTAATTAATTCTTTGTAGAGCATAGTAAATGTGTATTGGAATTTGTATCACAAATGGTTCACCAGAAATGTGACATTTTCTACATACTTATTTTACTCCATAATACATCTGATTGAGTTAACATTTAAATGGAGTTCTAATTTCTCTCCTTAGTGTAAGATAGCTTCCTCTTGGAAAACATGTATATCCTTGATAATAAACGTAAAATTCCTCATTTAATGTATAAAATAAGTGCTGTTTTTATTCTGGCTTTTCCAATGAGGAAGCTGACACTAGAGATGAAACAACATGCCCATGTTCATACAAGCAATAAGTGGTGGAGACCAAATTTGAAGACAAGTGAAACACACTTTTTTTTTTTGAATTCAGATATAAGTACACAACATGTGAAACTGAGAAAAATGCCCTTATTGTTATTGTGGAATTATTAAAATATCATGAGGATTTTCCATATCAAGCTGCCAAAAAAGTTCACTTCCTTTTGCCTCACCAAACTAGTCCTTCAAATTTTGTCTCCACTTGCTAATTATAGTCACCCATTCTTATATTGTTTCTAGCTCAGTGATGGCCATATAAGTCTTTGGGTCAAAGAAAATTGCCTGCCACTAATGTCTTCCTAGGCCAGCATAGACGGAGTTTCATCTATTCTGATTTATTCTCTTTACTTTTACTGGAGACGTTGATGTCCTGATCATACATCTTGTCAGCCTGCACCTGCTACTCCTAACTAGATAATTCTTTTTTTAAATTTTTAATTATCAATACACTACATACTTTTGCCCTATGTGTACAACACACAAGTCAAAATGATCTGAAGAATATAAAATAAAAATGAAAATCTACTGCTCAACACATCCCATTCCATTTTCCAGAAATGGTTGCTGCTATTCTTGTTGTTTATAGAGATTACAACCACTCTCTCCATGGGTAATGCATGTCTCTCCTTCTTGCTTACAATTAAAAAATAGGCATAAAGTGTATGAAGTACTCTGCAGACAACTCTCATCTATTTTAGATGGCCACCTTCAATGACACCCCTGACCTCCAGCATCAGAATCCCTTAAGTGACACCAGGCTACAAAAGAACGAAACTCTCTCTTCTCTCTCTCTCTCTCTCTCTCTCTTCCTGTTTCTCTCTCTCTCTCCATCTTGCAACATGCTGGTGATAGAAGAGATTGGCCTACCATATACAGTTTTGAGGAACAGCATTTGAGAAACAAGGAAAGAGACCAATACCAATAGCTTAACAACTGATGTCAAAATATATAAGAGAAAAGGAATCAGGCAGACAAAATAGTAGAGGAAAAATTAAGATAGATGGCCAGAAATATGATCAGGATTCAAGATCTCTTTTAAAATTCTAGACTGATGACTTTTAAAATGTTTTTAAATATGTGTCCATAAATTGAAATTTTTAAATGGAGTACTATCTAGTCCCCCTTCTTGAGTTTGCTGATGGAAAACTGCCATGAGGGGAAAAGAGGAGGGGGAGGCAGGAGGAGACAGAAGGAAAGAAATAACTAGGCAGCATAGCTAGGTAGCGAACTGGAGATCAGCCTTAGTGCCCCATTGAACTGAGTTTGACATGGTAAAAATTTCCTTACTTCTTCTTTTCATCAGAGTAGACTGTGGAAGGTAATCAAGGCAAACAGATACACAAGACAAATTGATGCTACCAGCAACTTTCCATGTTCCATAAGGTACTAAAATACATCATCTGCTGATGACTCCTGTGTTCTTTCCCCCTTTTATAACAGGCTTACTCCATTGTTTTGTTTTGTTGCTTGCCCCTCTGGCCCTCCCACAGGTGAGACTTGGAGAGCAAAAGGAGAAACAGTATGTAGGTGGTCTACTATCTTGATGAGAGAGCCTGATTCTGATTATTTCCTTGTGCTTTGATCATCCAACTTGGATTGTTCTCTAGTATTTTTTTCTTGTGATTTTAAATTGTTTTCCTATTAGTTGATGAAACATTAGAATTATTCTTCATCTAGTTTAACATGATTATAATTATTTGCTATTATTTTCTTGGCTTTTTTTTTTTTTTGCTGTTGACGGCTTTGCTGAGTTCTGTACCTCAACTTCTGTTTTAACCCCAACTTCTCAGTTCTTCTGCAATTCAAATTGTTGAATTTCTTAGATTTCTGTCAAGCATGTCTCTTGTTTATAACTTGCTCTCAAAAATATGCTGACTCATAATCCAAGGACTGAGAAACAGCACAACAAAAAAGAGAAACATGATAATCTGTGAAGTGAAAATAATTTAATTACTGTTCCAAATTGGTGAAAAATGATTTTAAATGATTTACACTTTAAAAATTTTCATATTACGGGTGGAGGGTATAACTCAGCAGTAAAGCGTATGCTTAACATGCACTCAGTCCTGGATCAAATTCCCAGTACCTACATTAAAATAAATACATACATAAATACATATATATATATATCACACACACACACACAAATCTAATTCTCTCCCCTCCCAAAAAAAGAAAGAAAGAAAAAAAATTTTGTATTATGGAGATATTTTACATTTATATAGAGTTTTAGTAATTTTCCAGTAACCAGGGAGTTTATGAACTGCCTAGTCACATGATAAACTGTAAAGCAGAGTCATTCAGTAATTGAAGAAAGTTATTACAAAGCATGACATACATGAATCACTTTCTTACAGAGACTTGGAATGTAGCCTGTAGTTAAAGGCACACTCAAATTTATTTTTTAAATTATGAATTGCAATTACATTAATATAAGGCTTCTTAAACCATTTAGCAGTGACCTAATCAGGATAAATAGGTCATTTTCTGGGAACTAATACTATATTGTTCATTGAACACATTCTAAACTTTATTGGATTAAATGAAACAATACCAATATTTCACCCCTTAATATATTTGTAATTAAAGCGATACATTCAGAACATACAACATAACTTAATAAATATTTTATTGTGAACCCACTCATGTGCCAAGCTCTCCTCTAGGTATGAATGAAAGATAAAATATTGCCTTGTCCTCCAGGAAAGGGACTTAGAGTCTTGCAGGAGATAAACATACATAAGTGACTACAATATAACATGCCATGATAAATAGTGCAATAGACTCCAGTAAAAGAAATGATTTTTTTTCACTAAAACACAGAGCAAGCAAGGAGGGAAAATTTATTTCAGTCTGACACGTGACCCAAATTGTACCCAAGAACAAAAGAAACTGCAGAGTCGGATTCCAGAAATGCAATTCAGGGAATATTTAAGGAGCATGTAATAGTTAACATTTTGCTGAATGTAAGTAACAGAAAGTTCATTGAACTAGTCTCAGTTTAGGAGGAATTTGTTGTAACATACTAGGGCATATCACAGAACTCAAAAACAGAACCCTGCTAGATCTCACATTAAGAGTTGGAGTCAGGGATTTATATGTCAACAGATTTCTTCCCTCCCCAGCCTCTGCTTACCTTTGTGAGAATGCCCATTAATTCCTTTCTTTTTTCAGAATCTAACTTTTTCTTTTCTATTTCACCTGGTCCAACCTGGATAATAACAGTTTCTTGTTTTTATATGTAACGGTTTCAGCTATTGTGAGAAAAACTGGACTTATTTTCTAGTTCTGTTTTCCATCATTCCCCGGAAGAGACTGATTTGCTATCTCAGGTCCTCTGAACTGGAGCGGGGTAGTAAGTATTGCTCCAATACAGAAACAGCTGCAATCAAGTAGGCAAAAGGAAGAGGGGCATTTTCTAGAATTAGAATGCTTGAGTCAATGAGGTTTCTAATCGGGCGATTACTCAGAAGCCAGTTACTATTACATAACTTCATAGTTTATGAATACTGATAACCAGTAATTCTCACAAGGTTGTATGACTAAGCCTAATTTCCAGAGATAAGACCTGGCAAAAATAAATGAATACAACAGGACCCAAAGTACTGTATAATTTTCAGAGCCACATTCAACTATTGGAGGAGGGAATAAAGAACCTGGCAACATTACTGGAAAGAATTACACAAAACATGGGAGGAAGCAAGTCCTTGAGTGTCATGATATTAAATTTTACTGATTTTACCAGATTTTATTGAATTCTTTTTTTTTTCCTTTACCCTGTTCTTTCTCAGAAAAACAGAAGAGTCTTTCAGCTAAGAGGGCAGACTCTGTAAATACAGGCTTCCCACATTCTATATTTTGGCTTCTACAACTAGAAATAATGATTTGGGGGATAACACTTAACCTCTTTAATATTAAAGTTTTTCACCTGTAAAACTTAGAAAAAATGAGGTCATTCATGAAAATCACTTGTCATGACGCCTGACAAAGAGCAGGTGCTTAATAAATATTAGCTGCTGCCAGTGTAGCCCCCAGATTTCTATTCTGGCCCACTTATTATTTTACATCCCATCCCTGGATAGTATATGAGATTCAAATACCTCTCATTTGCTTGTAATTCCCAAGTCAATATGTCTAGTCTGTAATTCAAACTAGATCTTCCTATTAATGCCTGCTACATGTCCAGGGCAGACACCAGGAGGAAGAACTGGTGATCCAACAGGCAGGAGCCCAACCACTTATTAACTTACATTTCACTAGTGCAACTTGCTGTGTAATTCATTCATCATGTATTCATCCTTTCCTTCTTTTAGCAATTACTCATTCAGTAAATGTACTCATTTACATATTTAATGAATCACAGATATAATGATAGCCACTGTAGATATAGTTCCTGCCTTTATGGCACTTAAATTTTTTTTATGAATAATAACATACAATCATCACATTAACAAATATCAACAGGATGTTAGAAGGACTTCTGTTGTATCAACTAACTGGGTCTAATAAAAAGCAACATGACATAGAGTTTCAAATCAACACCACATTTCTAGTTCAGATAGCTTCTGATGAACTACCAGTAGCTGGGGCAACCAGCTGCCCAGTAGTTATAAGGAAAAATGCTGGAAACAAACCAAATATCATCATTTTCTAGGAGGAGTACTGAAAGGAGAGAGAAGTTCTTTCTTAAACTCTGTCAGATGGAAGTTCTCCTAGGGAACAACTCATACATAGGGGTTATTCTTAGAAATAAAGGAGACCAATATATAATTTGCCAGAGGCATGTTTATTTAATTACGAAACCCACCCTTGTGCTATGACCGATTTATTGAAAGTCTTCTTGAGAGAGTTCAATGAGAGCATTTTTGGAAGAACTTTCTCTTAGCCTAAGACTATGGAATGTTAAACTTCTGACTTTCTTTCCCATTTCACAGTATAGAAAAACAGGATGCCTGACATGTATCCCATTAGGTTTGCAGGTACACTTTATCACAGACTTCACAGCCAACTCTGGTTATAGAGAGAACTGAAAATAAGAGGTTTTCTATTGGCATTTTTATCAGAAGCATTTGAAGGGACCATGGAGTTTTAAGACTATGTGCCTTAAAAACAATGAGATTGCATCATTCCACACTAGATCTCATAATTCTTAAGAAGACATGTTAGAAAACCCTTCATACTCCCTAGGCACCATGAATAATCAAGTAAATTATCAGGACCTGAGCCATGAAGAATACACAGGCAGAGTGACTTGAGACAGATCTATCAGAAGATTATGGCAGAAGTTAAGGTAAGATACAATTAACTGAGACTTGTTAGAGTAGTAGTGATGGATATAGAGAGAAACTGATGAACTTGGAACATATTTTCAAATTAGTGGTGGGTCGAATGACCTACAGGAAAGATTCAAGGATAACACCAGTTTGGGGCTTAAACAACTGAGGAGACAGTGGTTTCAGAACAAGGAACCCTGGCAGATTAATAAACCTAGTGAGGGAATCCTTTTCTCCATTGAGGTGATGTTCAATTTGCGATGACAGTTAGTGATAAAATAGGAAGCTAGAAGAGTTCTGAAGTCCAGAGCGCAAGCAGAGTGTTTGGACTTCAAGGGGAGCTGGAATAATCCTCCTGTTCCAACAGGAGGGAAAACAAAGATCATGATTACAGACAGAGCCTGGCTTTGAGGCTTAGAAATAAGCATCTTGAGAAAGCTCCTCCTCGAATACTTTTATTTTCTCCAGCAATCTGAGATGAAGCCTTTTGCTGAGAGGGAAGAGGTATAGCAGCTGGATATGGAGGAAAGCGCTAAAAGTATAAAGCAGTCTCAAGAGTGAGAAATGATTACACTAGAGAAATAGAAGACTTCTAAGCAGCATCAAGTTTCTATTTGAGGTCAGGTCTGTGGTCATGAATTTTAAGTTAAACCAGGAAGGAACAAAATCAGGCTTTGCCTTGGGTTTGAATTTGCTGTCAGAGACTATTTCATTACTAATTTTTATGCAGCCGTAGGAAAAACGGAGGCAAAATAGCCTCTGCTAGATGAGAACCTGCACAAGTCTGATGAGTTAATTTACAGGTTAACTGAGCAAATTCTCATACCAAATATTTCATACTCAAACGAGCTAAATATATATAATTTCTGATGAGAGATGAAGTTTACTAATTTCATGGTCACCACAACTTCATCATTAAGGGTTATATTCTGAGGCTATTAAACATAAATTTGATATTTAAAATTCAGTTTTGAAAACCTGAATTATAGACTTTAATTTCTTTGATTTAAATATGGAAATGTAAGTTACAACTCTATTTGACAGGGAGACTTGAGAGAAATATAACCTTGTTAGGATAATTATCCTGGTGCTATTATGAAATTGTTCTTAGCAATGTAAGGAAAAGAAGACTAGAAAATGTTTACATTTCAATAATACTATAAATAAAGTGATCATCAGGGTAGTCTTAACTCTTTTTCAAGCTTAATGCATGCTTTATTTCCTAGAGAGTGCTAAAGTCAACTCGGTTAAGATGGAAACTAGGTTTCCCAGGCTTTCTCTATGTTTATGATTCCAAGTTAGAATGGCCATAAAAAGAGTCTGAATGAGATTTGAAAGGCAAAGCTGAAGCAGTATCTATTTTCCTACAAAGGTCGTTGTGTTCAGCTAGGGTGACAGACACAGAGAGGGGTCTCAGCCATTTCCCGTTCCTCATTTAGTTTGTCTTCCCAACTGCTTGTCCTGTTGCCCACCAGTGGCCTTAAGTTACCCCGAGTGCTTGGCTGTGTAGCTTCTGAAGTGTTAGCTGCACAGAGTCCCCCTTCTTGAGATTCCCCCTTCTTAAGAAGATGGGCATGTTTTACTATTTCAGTTATCTCTTCAAATGCCCATGTTGTCATCTGTCAGTCCTTCAAGCAGAATCTTTAGTGACTAACTAGTGCCTTCTGAACGCCCCTTCCAGACCTTCACTTTCTCAGCACTTCCATCTTTATATAACATTTAATTCCTATACTAAACCTCTTAATACAGAAGTATTCATCATGATTCTGGTTTTCTCTTTAAACCAGAGAAATATACTATTTTTGATTACAGCATTTCTCTTTAATATTTAAGGTTTAATTTTTATGTTATACACTAGTGAAGACCTTATCTATTGACATGGGCCTCAAATTGTTTATACAAAGATGCTACCTTTAGGAGTTGAGGTCAAAGTTCCACACAGGAGAACAAAGTGCTTGGTTTGGATGCAGCAGCTCTATAGTTAAGACTGATACTTAATTTTCAGGAAAAGATATATCCAAATAATTTTTAGCTAAGACATTTCAAATTAGGCATGTGCAGAATTTATGGCCATCAATATGAGGAATACATTTATTTACATGTATTTCAGATTGCAATATCATTTAAAATGTTCTATGAGAGTACAAGTACTAGTTTATGAGTTTAATGTCCTTTAAAAAGTTAAGACAGATACAAGTTGGTGACTCTTGGATGGTTGTTTTATAGTTTCTTTCTAAACTCATTTAAAAGTGTTTCAAGTTTCAAAAATGAACTGAATTAGTGATGGCTACAGCTAACCATTTGGATGATGGTGCCTTGTTTTGGGGATTCTGGTCATATCCTCACCCCTGTCACTACCACTTGACTTATTTCTGTATTTTTCATTGCATAGGTTGTGAACAATGGTTGTAATGCATCTAGGATCCCCACTGAGACCAAACACAGTGAGATAATTGATGTTATCCATGAACAGTTAAAGAAAAATTGTGGTAAAACAACCATGCTTTTCACATTTTTTCTTTCAAACTCAGTTAGCAATGTCCATTTTTTAAAAGAGGTTTTCATTCAGTGGCAAAAATAAACAATAGAAAATGGTAAGCATAAATATATAAACAAAGGAAAGAAAATATGCTGAACGAAATGGGGTTCTTAGAGTCAAATCTAGTATAACATGAAAGTAAATATCAAATATCTACCTACATGGGGTAGTTCCAGGGAATAAGTTTTCTTTAATTGTTATTGGACTGGGAAAGAATCTTGGCCCCAAAAAGTGAAGTAGAGAATATTCAGAAAGTTAATGGGAATGACCTGCCCAGGTGAAGCTAAGGTATACAAAATAGATGTTCCCTAAAATCTACAGACATGAATTTATAGTCTGCATAATAATTGGATGACTTCTAACCATAATTAGATGACTAAGGGAATAATTTCAGATGGTTAGTTAAATCTGGACATATTTGAAAGGGTATGCATGAACAAAAATTAAATCATTTAAGTAACATCAGATTTTAAGTTAACAGAGCTATTTTGAAATTGAAAACAATAATGTTTTTCAATACACAATAAATGCCTGTGAAATAAAAGGAAGTTACTAAAAGAACCTGCAAAATCAATAAGTCAATTAAAAAGAACTGGCATGGCCACAATAAATGGAATCCTGACCTGAGTTTGACATTAGACACACAGGAAGATCTGTACTGGGTTTTGTGTATGCTGGTAGGTGAAAATGGACAAGATTTGCTTCAACAATGGATACTTTTTGTAGACACATAATTTACTATTATAAGAGAGCCCATGTGTTGCATAATCTTAAGAAATGTGTTAGAAAAACAAGTACCTAAACTTGAAAGCAAAAAGAAAGAGCAAAGGATGCGGGCACTTGGACACACACAGTTTATAAGTTACAACTGCATTAAATGAGGAGCTTTGAGGAATCTGTAATCTTGCCAACATAATTATTCTGGTTCCATTATATATATTTTTTCACATCACGTTATGGAAGCATTTGAAGAGAAACAGTGGGGACTGGGACCTATGTCATTCTAGTTCAGATTTAGGTAATCCAGATGGCACTGCCAGCCTCAGCTTCTCCTGGGCATCAGAATGAGACTTAGAAATTTTGGAGGAAAGTGTCCCAAAGCTTGGGTCCATGAGGCATGGAATCCAGGTAGGAGCCCACTAGCCAGGATCTAAGGGAAGTTCTGGTCAGGAGGATCTTTCCTGACATATATTTACTTGTGCAAATTCCTTTAAAAGAATTGCTTACAATCCTTTTGGAACACTTTTCTCAGTTGCAATTTTGTGTTTGTTGTCATCATTGTTAAATTAAGAGCTTTCTGTGCTAATAAACTATAAGTTTTATGATGGCACAGATGATATGTGTTTTGTCTTCTTTCTTTATCATCTGGCTTAGACTAAGTTATTTTGCAATAATAACCCCAAATAGATCACAAAAACATTAGATCACAAAAACAAAAATGCATTTTTCATTCATATTAATGTCTTTTGCTGGTCGACTTTAGCTGTGTTCAAAGTCATCTTCAATTCTGCATCTAAGCTGAAGAAACAGTCTCTGCCTGTGGTTATCCAGACTCATAATATGTGGGAAAATAGAGATAGCAGAATCTCATGATGGTTCTTAAAGCTCTTGCTAAGAAATGGCACGTCACTCACACTCACATTTCATTGGTAAAAGCAAATTGCATGACCAGCATGAGTTCAGGGGAAGTATAATTCTTCCACATGAACAGGGCTGGTACAGAGGAGAAGCAAGTCTTTGTTGATAACATCTAACAATGTCCTGTTTTTTGTGGACTTTAGGTGATGGTCCCCACATCTGATCTGAATGTGGTTCCTCTTGATCCAGATTTACATTATGTATGTATGTATGCATGCATGCATGCAAATACATTGTTTACCTATGTTTAGATGTCAGCATGCTTGGTTTGTAGCAGTTACACAATAAATGCCAACAAGGCAAAGACATGTATAAGGTGTTAAATAATATAAGCATTACAGAAACTCAAATGTGAGATCAATTAAGATTATTTCCAGAAAGCCTGGTATGAGATGGTAAGAAGGTGACATTTCCAGAAAATAGAAAAGACAAGGAAAGTCATCAACAAACACCGTCTGGATGAGCAAGCTTGATGAGGAATCTGAAGGAAAACAATGTCTTTTATAAAAGCAACTATGGTTTATGAGCTGATATAAGTTTTTAAATTCCACATATGAAAATCTATATTTTAATATTTCTAAAAAGTAGATTGAAGTATTCTTTGTCTAGTGCATATGAATTTTTACATAAGATAACTAAAACTAAGTTTGCTCATGTTTCCCTCAGACTCTTTGTTCTCTATCAAACACAGAAGAATTTATCATTAAAAATGACACTGACAACAGCAAACTCACAAACAAAATGATCTGGCTTTACCCTCCTCACTGTGATTTATGATCATGTACTTAAAGTGTCTACCCAAAGCATTAAAATGATTAAGGGTTCCGAGATCACAAAATAACGCCACTAAGAAGTTAAAGGAATGATAGAAGTCTAAGAAGGAAATAACAGAATTTTAGTTTATGACTGCACTGACCCTCTCTAAATTTCTGCTCAATTTTCCCTTATCCTTTCTGATGTATTGTCTACCTACCTAAATTAAGCACCTATCTGTAAACAAAATTCATTCCCACAAGAGGAAAACAAAAACCTGTTGAATTTACCATATGCAAGTTTGTATGTAAGTTATTAAACTTTAAGTCCTGATGCCTTTCCTATGAACAGTAATTAAGCAGACATGATGAAGCAACTTCAATAAGTGCTTAGTTGGCGTGCCTATTGTTGTATTTCCTCTATCTCATTAAACATTGAAGAAATACATATTAGGTACTTGCTATGAGTTAATTCCTTGCACTGTGTGCTGAGATTTTTATTGAGGAATATGAAAATGGAATAAAATTCACACATGCAGTGTTCTGCCTCTGCCATGCAGTAGATATGAGACTTTGTGCAAGTTGCTGAACCCTATCCGTGCCTCAGTTTCCCTATTTCTAGTACAAGGATGTTCACAAACCTCTCTCTCAGGTTGTTCGTAGAAAAAAATGAATAAATGAATGCTTGCCTGGAATAGTATCCAAATGTTAGTTTCTATTAATATTGTTAGGAAATTACAACACAATGTGATTAATAGATGTAATATTGATGGATAGCAATCTCAATGGATGGTAAAGAAGGGCTTAACTCCTTTTTAGAATAAGGCTTCCTGGGAAAAGTAACTTTTGATCTGACTGTTGAAGACAGAATAAAAATTAAGCTGATTGGTAGAGCGGAAGAAGGGCAGTCCAGGAAGAGAACAGTGTGTGTTACAAAGTAAATGTACAGAGCATATCACATTTTGAAAATTGCAAGTCATTGTGCATAGCTAGAACCAAAGTTCCAGGAGGAAAGCTTCTGTAAATTGTGCTGGAAAATATTACTCAGGGCCAGATCAGAAAAGAACTATTTTCAGGTTAAGTTTTTTTACCACAATTTTTGTTATTTTATCTATATATATACAATTGCACATTATTTTTGTTAAAAAGTTATGTATGGTATGTTGAAAGAGCATATCAAGGATTAATGTATTAAAATGATAAGTTAGGATGTTATTATAAGATTCAGTAAGAATGACATGACCTTGTACTAATGTGGAAAAATGAACTGAAAGGAAAGGAAGAAAAGGAGACCTCGGAAATAGGATTAGGTGCAAGTATTGTTAAGTCAAAATACTGACTTATCAAGGAATGGGAGAAGAACAGATGCTTTTTTTTAACTGCTTCCAAAGCAACTGAAGAAGTTAAGAAGGGAAGGAAAAAAGAATGGCAAAATGCCAATCGTGGAAAGCAGAGCGTGTCAAGAAGGAGGGGGTTATTAGCTATATGATATACTATTGAGTGTCAAAGAAACAGTGTAGAGCAACTTGCAACTGGTCTATAGAATCCTGAAGGTGTGACAATATTAATAATTTTTGTTAGAGCATTCCAGTGTGATGATCACAAGCAAAATCACATTTCATTACACTTAAGTATGAATGGGAAGTGGTGACCTGACAGTTGACTATAGATAACATTAAAACACATAAACAACAAAAAAGCAAGAGAGCAAGAGAGAGTATTTTCCATAGAAAAATTGGAGCAAATAATTTTTTAAATAAAATTTTTAAGTAAATAATATTTTTAAATAAAATACGTGTATATATAATGTAAATATATATTATATGTAATGTAAATATCCAAGAAGCATATAGAAGTATTAACAGAGTGGGACCCTAGAGCCATAAAGAGAAATGGAGTGCTTCAGAATACTGAGGAAGGAAAGACATTTCTACTGAGGAAAGTAAAAATGGAGCAAAGACAGTAAGAAATGTATGTATGGATAGAGATGAGTGTGAGACAAGAAAGGTGATTAGATCTCTGTTTCTCTATTTTTTTTTCTTTAAATATGAAGTAAGAGTAATTAGCAGAAAGTAAGGGAGGCAGAGCAGTGGCACAGGGAAGGGTTCAGAACTTTAAAATGGTAGAAATATTGGGAAATAGTTTAATCTGAATTAGCCCAAGACAACAGTCTCCAGAAACAAATAAATGTATTTCCAGTTGGCATTTAAAATTTCAGAGATTCCTCCAAACCGTAAAATAGAACTGGCTTCAAAGAGTTGGTTTATTAATTGTTACATTTCTCTTTCAGGTGACATTTCGTTGAGTGGGAGGGTAGTGTGTAGAGGAGGAAAAGGAATGTGAGTTATACAGATCAGCAATTAGAATTTTTAGATCCCATATGTCAGAAAGGGGTAAGAAGTTGAAGATCTTTTCGAGAATGTTGTGAGGTGTTTGGCCTTGGAAAGGGAGAAATGGCAAGAGGGAGCTGAGAGCCTAGCATAAAACGAGTTCATTTACAAGATTAGAGACGTCACTACAGACAAGGATCAGCTCGTCATCATAAATAAAATGGAGTAAGAGTTCAGAAGATGGACTCTTTGAGCTTACATTTACATTTGATGGACCAGATCCATCAAAATTATCTGTGGGAATAGGTTGTTGCAATGAAATGAAGGCAAAAGCCATTGATGCAAAATGGTAAATTAACTCATTGCAGTCTTCTCATTTTAACCAGTTTTACTTTAATTAATATAAGCTCACACGAACTTGTCTTGCAAAATCCTCCTGTAACAAAGGTAAATAAAAGAATAGTCTCACTTCCAAACTGGAATCAATTTAGAATAATGAGCATTTGAAATCTGACTCAACATATTAACCATACTCAGCCAGTCATTAACTTCTCTCAGCCTCAATTTTCTCAAATTGTAAAATTGTCATAATAAATATTTTATCAAGTTAAGTTTTGTAAGAGTAAGGTTATATAACAAGTCAAAACACTTTGTAACTTACATGAATGTTCACAACTATTAGGTATACTTTTATTTATTTTATCATTATCAGTATTATTCAAATTTGCATTATCCATACAAAATAAACACAGATATTCAACAGACAGACAGACTAATCAGTTATGATTGATCTCTTCTCCACCTAGGAAACATGAATTTGCTGAAAGTTGTTAACATTGTGGGACAAAACTTGAATTGCTTCCTTTTGAAATCTGCCTGCATGCTAATGAATGCTTACTTTTTTTCTTATAAAAATTAAAACAAATATATGTAAAATTATATTTCTTCTAGTGAATAATTGACTATTGGTCTTGTTTTTCACAAGTAGAGCAAAAAGCAGTTAATTATCACAATTTAGAACAGTTTGGGTTTGTGTGTAGCTGCAAGTAATGGAAATGGGGTCCCCAGTGACCCCTTACATAAAGAAGCATACAAAGGCAGGCATCCCAGAGTTGCATCAGAGGCTTCATAGTACTAAGGATGTTCTAGGCCCCTCATTTCTATTTCACCATCTTTAGCAAAGGGGTTTTACTTTCACAGTCACCTTGTGGTTGCAAGATAGTGCTCTACCTATGGCTTCATATTTGCAATCTGTGCCAGAATAAATATAAGATACACAAACAACAAAAAGAATACTTTCTTGATCAAGAAAGCAAATTATCTCAGAAATCCCAGCAGAAAATTCATTGGCAATAGCTGTCTTGGGATAGGACTAAACTGCAAAGGAGGCTGGGAAATGTAGTTTTTCAACTGGGCACTTTGTAGCCTCAAAGTGGGTAATAAAGATGTAGAAGAGACTAGACAATGAATAGGCAACCAATAGTCAGCCACATGAATGTGTGGTACATTTTAAATTTATGTTGATACCAAAAAAAGAAAGTTACATGAAATGTTTTACGTAGTTATTGAGTTACAAATCCACTTAAAAGCCCTATGACTATCAAGTGATTCTTAATCAATACAGAATAGTAATTAGAGTATATGTAGTAATGTACTGTTTACTATTTTGAACAAAGTATTGTTTTCCTAAAATGAAATTTAGATTTATGTGCTTATCATATTTGAAATTTCTAATTTAAGGCTCAGAACTTCTGCAAATATTGTTACCTTATATTGCTTGCCTTTACGTATGCCTTTATCATGGCAATGGATATCAAAATGGTTGCTGTTAATTGACCTAAGAAAATATTTGTAGTCAATCATTGTCAGATTCCTTTCATCATTATTAGTGAATTCTGACTACTAAGGACAAAGGAGGATGTATATAACTCCTCAAGCTTGCCAGCTTGGGACATGTTACAATGAAAGTCTAAGTCTCAGACTGAATTCTGATAAACATACAAATATTTATTACCAAGTCTGTACAAAAGTAATTGGTAACTTATTTCATAACATTGATGCTTGTTCCCTTTTAGGCACTCCTACAAGCACCTGGAAACTTTTAGTTCACTCTAAAGCTGATAAAATGGTAAATTAATGGCAGGATCAGGTCAATCTTCTACTTAGATCAGAAATCAGTGTTTTTGGTTAAGAAAGAGAGGAAGAGAGAGAAAGAATGTGTGTTGTGGTGAATTTACTATATAATCTTCCTAGACAACTATACATTGTGAATATCATTTATTTCCCACAAACAGAACACTCTCAATGTTTATCATGTTAAGATTTATGTTTCAGTGTTACTTAGAAAGGCGTAATAAGCTTATATAGGAGCTCCAAAGTATGAATTCCTGATTAAGGGCCTGTAATGACTCATTAACCACCTCTAAATTGTGTATTCTTAATGAAGGTCCTACAAATGTCATCTAACCATCCCAAGGGTGTATGTTAATATTAATTCACACACACATACACAAACACACACACACACACAACTCTATACTGAGATGTCTTACATTTCAGACATAACCAGTAAATATATTTGGTTGCAAAGGCTAATGTGACCATTGTACTGGACAGCGGCTGGAGATTGGGTGGAGAACTTAAGCCAACTCTCAGAGAGCTCTGTAGCATCTGCTATGGGCCGTCGCAGGCCAAGTGAGCTCAAGAAAGCCTGAAGATGGAAGCAATAGCATATCAACAGTGACCAAGTTAGAGGGAGAGCTCAGACCAGACACTTCACCTGGGACTAGTCAGCATCCCAAGATTTCACTGTGACCCTGAGAATCCTGTCACCTCTCACATCTTTCACTTTTAAAACATTTTGTTTGCTGCTTGGAGTCTAATGTGTCATGAATTTGCAATTAGATTTCTTTCTCTTTCAAGCCTCATACTATTGATCAGATATGCTTCTTAATTAGTGGTTTTATCTTGTGAAAATTTTCATGTTTCATGTGTCTTCTGGGCTTCCAATACATTGTACTCTGCAACACATATTTGAGAGTTTAATAAAACGTGCTAAAAAAAATTTACTGACTTTCACATTTTGGATTGTGGAGTCAATATAATTACTTAATATTTACACCTGAATGTTAAAATATTCCTATTTGGAATTTCACTATAGCAATAAATTTGAACGTGGCAGTGGTAGTATTTAAATATGGCACAAACCATGAAAAAAGAATTAGCAATGTAAAAATTTTATGTGAATATTTCAGTTGTTTTACCATTTGTATCCCCAATAAAAATATAATTGGTTGCCTAGACAATTACGTATGGTATGCCATAAACTGACACTATAAAAACTATCTTCACTCAGTTAAAAGCTTGCTGTGTGTTGCATTGTAATTTTCACTGACAATGAGAAATCAACATATTTTATAATAATTACTTACTCCATTAAAATTTCAAATTGGAACATTTAGCATACTTAAATCTGATTGTTACAGCTATCATCTACAAAGAGCTGGAATTAGGGTCAAGATAATAAAAACAGAATCCCCAAAATACCAAACATCTTTTAGTATTCAGAATATGTTGCAAACTCTTAGAATGATAATGTTACTTTGCATTTTACATCATATATAATATTGTTTAGCTGCTAAAATAGTTGTTTGAACCAAAATTACGGAAACAAACACATTTTTAAAAAATCTGTTACTCAAATGTCACCACTATTTCACTAGCACATAGTCAGCTTTCCCTTAGGTGCTGGTTCTTAACCATTGCAGCCTTATCACTAACCTGATTAGTTGACTGAAACTCTCTCAAATGCTACTTAATTAATTAAGGGTGACAGTGAGACGTTCAGAAGTTTTATTTTGTAATCATCTGTTTATATTTGATCATTTGGCTTTCTACTACCTCAGGATACACACTTCACCAGCATAGTTTAGGAGGGGCATATTCAAGTTATCGGAAGTTGTAACCAGTGATTCTAGTTAGAAGCAGTGCTCTCCTCTGCTCTCAGACTTCATTGGTCTCTCTTTCTAGTTAAATAGCTCAACACTTTTTTGCTTCAGTTGGATTGTTTCCCTGAGCCCTGAATCTACCTTTGTGATGTGACTTCAAAAGCATGCCCTCTACATGTGTCTGCCTGAAATTCTTTTTTATGTCTGAATAGTACTGGTGTTCCAGTTGCTTTCAAAGAGGCTCCTTAGTTCTCAATGTGTTAAGTCTCTTGATCAAAATAAGCACTGAGTTAAGCATGAAGGTGGGATTCTACTCAACATTTCAATTTTAATTTTCTTTCTAAGTTGCTAGAGACAAATGCAATGCTGCTTTTAACATGTGTCTCAAACTGTGATGTATATTTGAAGAACCTGGTGAGCTTGTTAGAAAGGCAGATACTCAGGCCCCATCCCAGACCTAGAGAATCCAAATCTCCATGTTAACAAGATTCCCAGGTGATTCATCTGCACATTAGACTTTGATAAATCAGTGGCTTATAGGCTTATTTTTATTTATCTAAAAAATCAAATGAAAATATTTAAACATGTACAATGATTTTTCACAGACATCTAATACTACGTGTATATAGTGTCTGTTTTCCTGATGACACTTTCTTATTGAACATGGGATTTCCACTAATTCTTTTAAGCTCCCAGATAATGATTTAGGCTATATGAAATCTAAGGAAGAACAGTTACTGTTATAATAAAATAAAAATAGCAATAAATTTGATTGCCATATTACATATACATAATTTCATGGTGATGCATCGTAATTAGATATAATTATAAGTCCCTGGCAGACTTGATTATAAATGACTTTAAGACAGCCATACCCCCAAAATACATATATAGCCATATGTATTTATTAGCAGAAAGAAGAGAGATGCTATTAGGATTTCCCTCCATCCAAAGACCTCTCAAAAACAGTATGCCTTCTTTACCCATCTAGCAGGAAACCCCATAACTTGTTTTTCTGGAAATGTTATAAATTCAACTGTTTTTTAATTTAACATTTATTAACTTCATACTACTATCAGAGATTGTGTTCAATACTAAAAACTAAATGAGATACAGTCTTCCCCTCAAGAATATCAAAGGTTTTTGTGGAGCCAGACAGCGAAGCAGAGGTGGTTTCTGTAGGGTTTCAGAAAACGTCACCCCATAACATGCCACTATGGCATATTGATTATTTTGAATTAAAGTTATTTGATAAACATTTGATGTTAGGACACTCTGACCCTCATTTGTCTCCCTGAAAATAGGACATAAATCTCCCATGTGAAAGGCCCCCTCCCTTTACCAGGAGGGTAGAAGGCATTCTTATTATCAGAGACGGAGAATTTAGGGCTGAGAAGGATGTATTAACAAACCTTGTCACTTCTTCACTAACTTACTCCCCCAAACCCAAACCCCTTTGTCTTGTCAATTCTTTACAAATGTATTTTTTTTTTTTTTGTCTTAAAGATAAAAAGCTTCCTGCTCTGGTCACTTTTTTGAGTCTCATATTTTTATAAGAATTCCTTATGTATGAAATTAGATTTGTTTTTCTCCTATTATCTGTTTATATCTATTTAATTATTAGATGAGCCAATGAAGCAAAAGTGAAGAATGGAAAATCCACCCCCCTCACTTGGATAGAGCAAAGTGCATTTTGGGTATACAGGTATAAGCAGAATGCTATCAAAACAAATAATAGAAGATCCCACTTACTGGTACAATCAAGATATTACTCATAGTCACAAACACCTTGAGTTAGATGTTTCTGAAGGAATATAATATGCTAGTTAAAAGAATACATGGAGCATGGAATGCATATCCAGGTAGAGGGACAAAAAGTACAAAATTATACTGCTGTGCAAAAGCAATATTCATAGCATATAGAATGTCTGAGTACCTGAGCAAGTTGTAGTACAGGGTGAAGCTTATTAAAAGCTGGCTGGAAAGAAAGTAGATTGTAAGTTTTTCTTACTTACCATGCTAAGTGATTGTCTTACTCAAAGAACATAATTTATTCCTCTTCCCCATTTCAGGCAGAAATCTTATTTTCCTGGATTTTGATCTCAGAAAATTTCTGTTTCTGTTCTTTGCCATCAAACCTGTGTAGTACAGAAGAGAATACATAAATCCTTCAGCATGGGTTTTAGCAAAGTGTCTACTGAGTTCTAGCTTCTAACTTCTAGAGATAGGCTTGTGAAATTCCTTTGTGAGGTCTCTATGGAAGTAAGTTGATTTAAATACCTGTTTTGCTCTGGGCTGTGGCATCAGGTGTCCTGAGAAGGAATTTACTCATTCACTGCCCTGTCATTCTCTTATTCTACTCCTCTTTGTTGTTGGATAAATACAGGTATCATAACTATTCCCATTTCATTTCTTTTTCTTTTGTCAAGTGTATTTATATACATTGTTAGAATTAGCCAAGTTACATGACTAATGGAAAGACATATCCCATGTTTCATCAAACTTTATCAAAAACTGCACTGGGGCCATGGAAGCATCAGAAAAAATTAACTGAAAACAAACTATAGACTAATATTTTAGCTGGGGCACTTATCAGCTATAGGATATGGGCAAAACTCCTAGCATTTCTGAGGCATATTACCTTCATTTGAAAATGATGGACAGTAATTATCTGCCACACAAGATTGCTCTCAAGACCTTAGATTTTTGTTGTTGGAAATTAGGTTATGTGTAAATGTTGTAGACAATGGAAAATTAGCTATTTCTTTATCCTATGCTTAGGAATAACAATCTTAGAAAATAATTGATTTTAACAAATTTACTGAAAGAGAAGAGAAATTATGATTAAATATTTTGCCACAGTGACTTAAAAGTTGGCCTTGGGTTCAGGAAACGTTTGTCCATCTGCTTACAGAGAAAAATGCTAGTTGTAGGTCTTTGCATAAGTGCTTTCATTCATGAAAGCCACAATGTCATCATTTATAGAAAGTGGACAGCAAGAGGATTTATTTCATAAAGTTTTTCATTAGATTAGGTAATCATGTAAGTGAAACATGTAACTAGTATCTGTTAGTTTCTGATATACAGCAACATTAGCTACTAATAAGAAAGTGGATGGGAAACTAATTTTAAAATGTTGTTCATTAAAAGAGGATTACTTGTGAAATGAGACAACATGTTTAATATATGACAGTATATAGTCAGGGGTGCAGAAATGTTGGCAAGAGGCCACTTAAACACAGTCTAAGGTTTTTGAGAGCTGAGTTTGTTCATATTCTCCTTTTCATCCTTAATACCTAGTCACTAACTAAGACACGTAGTAGGCTATTTTTTCAAATGAATTCATTTTATATGAATGGAAACAAGCTGAATTGACCTCACAATCAATCCCTTGACAGAGTAGACTTTTCTACTGTGGTAAGTTCTCACTTGCAGCCCACCCAAGCTAGTCACCTCCTATGTTGGGCTATGTTCAAAGTGAAAAGGACTGAAGATTTAAAAAAAATAAAACAATGGGCAGCTTGTGATTCATACTTCTATGGCTACACATATATACTTAAGGATGTGATGCAGGAACCTGAATTATATATTTAAAAAAAACCCCTTATAAATAATGAATGTACTAGGTACTATCATATAGTCAAATTCATAATTGTATCTCCTTTTACTCCAAGGAAAAGTGTTTGACACAGAGTAAAAGCAAGGATGATTTGTAGCACTAACCTTGAGCATGCATAAATAACTTACAAGGGTGATTTACTGTGAACTAAATTCTAAATGAACTATTTGCTTTAATTGCAAAAGGGTCAATCTTACTGACTACACAGACCAAGCGTAACCCAAGATTTATAAATAATGAACAAACCCCAAGAGGGCCATTTACAAAAGCCTTTGAAAGATTATACTTCTAAAATCAAAAAGATTGTATCTAATTTATGTTTGAGGATACGCAAACTTGATTTCAAAAAACACACTTTTAAAAATAGAAATATAACTTTTTAAAGGAAAGATATATTAATATCTTTATTCTCTGATAGATTATTTTAACTTATGTTTTAAAAACTACATTGGTAATACTACATGAAAAGATTTTTGACTTTATTTTATTTATGATTATTACACATAGTATATATGAAGTAAAATTGCCAAATAAAGTACAAAACTATTTTTAGAATATTAAATATAAATTTAGTTTAGTTAAGTAACTGTAGGTAATTCCCATATACCTAATACTGTGGTAAGCATTGCTGTGGGAAGACAAAGAAATACATAGTGTCCTCAAGGACTAGAGCTGTCATGACCTCAAGATACATTCTTCAAAAAAAAAATATATATATATATCCTTTTATGTCTATTTGGTTGTAATTCTGTTTTACTTGAAACTGAAAAGCAGGACGTGTAACTTCAGTAATGAAAGTCATAATTAAAATAAATATGCTAACAATTTAGATTAGTTATACATTAAGAGAAAGTGAGAAATGTTATAAACTTAGATTCATCCTTGAATGGGAAATTCAATTTGGGGATAGAAGTAAATAGAAGTTTAAGCAAAAATATGTGTAATTAGTTATCTTAGCTCTTAATGTAAAAAAAAAATCTAGATGTATATTTATCTAGTGTCTAGAGAGGTAATTTAACTTTCTAGGTGAGAAAAAAATCCCCAAAGAATATAATTATTTAAGAAGAAAAATCATTCCAATGTAAATCTAAACTCCTAGGGATGTAAAACTTATTTCATTCCTTTCAAAAGATAAACACACAGCTGAATGTATTTGGTATTAAATTTGCACTCAAAGTATGAAACAAGTTGTAACATAAAGCTAGCCTGACACTGAACTGTTCAAAGTAGTCTTTCTGTATGTGAGAAAATTTAAGTATTTTCTTTGAATTACAATATGCTGGTTATAGAAAACTGTGAAACAGAATAGAGGGAAAAGGGAGCAATGTTAGAAGAGAATTAGATCCTGGTACCAGACTCTGAATCTGTAAACCAGTAGTTATAATTTCACCTTTCAAAAAAGTTTCAAAGAAAGTTATCTCCCAGGATATTCTATCATAAAAGTGTGTCGATGATCATTGAATAGAATAAACTCTAGTATGTTACTTTCTAAAAGTCATATCTCTGAAAAGTTTAAATTCAAGACATTTACAGAATTTTACTCTAGGGGTTTCCAAAGTGAGCTGCGTGTAGCCAAGAGGTGTACAAAAATATCTATTGGTAGGCAACAGGAAACTATTCAACTTCCATTTATATGCAACTTTACCAAAAATAAGAGACTTCTCCTTCCAAACATTTAACATATAGATTTATTCTCTTTTGCTAAGTGTCAGTTCCAATAAGTAAAGTATCCAGAGGAATTAGGAAAAGTTTTGCAATAATGAGGACTTGGAAACAGTGTCTCTAGAATATACTCATTCTCAGCATACTGGACTATATGGAAAGAGTATGGATGAATCAAAGGTTTGGAAATGTTGACATATTTATATGACTTTGTTACAGAAATTATTGCCTATACAAACTCGAATATTAACTACATAGGAAATTTAGAAACATTTTGTCTTATTTCAAATTTTTGAAATGAAAGTTTCAGTTGGCTTAAAACCTATATCATAATTTTTTAAATGATATCTTCCATTTAATGTTAAGAATAGCTCTCAAGGAAGATGACGGTTTTCTTTCCAGAGTTAATAAATTCATGCAAATGATCTATTTTTCTCGTTTCAATCTGCTGATTTTTTCCCCCATTAGTGACAACTATTTTCAGCTATGATGGTTAAACCAGAAAAAGTGGAGTATTTAGACAAAAGTCTTTGAGTAGCTCTTCTCATTTCCTTCCTTTAATACTGCAGATTAAGCCAAAATATTTTCCTAGACTAATGTGTGGCTTAGGGTTGATTTGTGTCCCAGTTCTATCCATTGAATACAAGCAGTGGCTGTGCTGGAAAAGAATTTTAGGACATGCCTTTTCATGTGCCCCCTCACTCACTCTTGATTTCACCTCTTGCCTAAATAACAGATATAACGTGAAAGATGCAGCAGCTGTTGTGTGAACATGAAGATGAAAGTCTCATACTGGAAACTACAGAAATGGAGAAGAAGAACAGTAGTCCTTGAAAACATCCTTGAACAGATTCAGTAGCTCTGGATTGCCTATTTTTGTAATTCCTAAAACAAGGGAAAGTAAAACTCTTGTTGAACTCTAATTTTAAAATTCTTATTGCTTAAAACCTATTTCTAAAAGATATTTTTAGTGTTGATGTACATTACATTAAGAACCAGATTTTGAAATGTTTAGTTATCACTGATAATAAATATTGAGAGATTTTTATGTAAATACTGTTTATTCTAATTAATTAATACTAATTTATACTGGAGTTATCTTTAACTATTTTTTCATTCTTTTTTATATTTTGCATATTTTAAAGAGACTGGATATATCATTATGGTAGGAAATGTACTTTAAATTATATATATATATATATTCAGGAAGAATTATCACATCACAGTTTGGAGAGTACTAATTTAGACCATTATTTAACCATGTTTTTAAATAGAGTATCTGTTGAGAACTCATTGTATACTAGGCCATGTGGTGTATGCTAGCAATGTAATTTAGTCAAGTGGTTAAAATGTGACTTACGTTATTGGTTGAAAGGTGATAGGGGCAGTTATATGACTAGTATTGCAAAAGTGTTTTAGTCTTTTCTTTTCTAAACATGTAAAACATCACACATACTAAGGTACTGTGGGACATATGTGTCTATCTAGCATATAAAGACACAAAATCATGCTTACTCTTACAATCTTCTGATAGCATGGAATTTGTATACAGCTTGTTGCCTTCCATTATTATAACTTCTGTGCTCTAATGGTAAACCTTTTCTACCGTGATTTGAATTCTTCAGAACAATGAGTAACATCATCCATTCACCATGCGTATCTGGGTCTACTACTATACCCAGTAGGCAGTAGATATTAAAAACTATCTGATTCATAATGGAATGCATGAATCCATTTATTTGTGTAAGAGATCACTACTGAGAACATTTTGTGATAGAAAGTATTTCAATGCAATTGGAGGAGCAAAGATGAGTACAGCGAGTCTTAGCCTCTGAGAGCATCCAGTTTGGTTAGGAGGGCAAAAATCAGTGCATGATGTATTGAGTACCATACAGATGTACTGAGAAGTAAATGATGAGTAAAACTGAAGGAACTCACATACCTTTTTGAGAGAGTCAGTAAAGACTGCATTTGAACTGAACTTGATGGAAGAGTGGGAATTTGCCAAGTGGGCCAAATAAAACAATCCATCTCAGCAGGGGAGAACAGCATGTGAAGATACAAAGGGCCTGGCCCCTTGTAGGTACTCAATAAAGATTTGTTGCACTGAATTGAGTAAGTGATTCTTACAGAATAGATTTGTTAGGCTCAGGGGAAGTTCTTGGATCAGGAAGAAAGATGTGAGTTTTGGCAAAGTGTAAAACTGAAATAGCACTGTTTCTATTTCAAGCTTCTAGGTTTGGAGATAGGTGTTTCAAAGTAGTTCGCAGACGTTTTGAAATTTTGACTAACCTAATTGAATATGCTTTTTGTGCTAGAGTATAAGTATATTCCAAATTGAATTAAATGTCAAGGCACGGAACTTCATAACACAAATGTTAGATCTATTGGTATTGTCTTGCAGGTCCCTGAGTTTCTGTTCATTATTTTTTTCAGTCTACTTTTTCTCATTCAATCAGATTGGGTCATATCTATACTTCCATATTTGAGTTCTCTGATTATTTTCTCTGTCTCTTCCATTTTGCTGCTGATCCCATTCACAAAGGCTTTTTGTTGTTGCTGTTTCATTTTGTTTTAATTTTGGCTACTGTATTAGTTTCCATTTGTTTCATCTTCCATTTGTTACTTTGCTGGGTCTCTCCATTTTTGCATTTGTTTCAAGTGTACTTACAATTGCTTATTGAAGCTTTTTTGTCATGGCTGCTTTAAAATATGTATCACATAATTCTAACATTTCTGCTCTCTCAGTAGATCTCAGTAATGACATCTATGAACTATACACACACACACACACACACACACACACATATTTCACTTAGTTTGAGAACTTCCTTCTTTCTAATATGACAAGGGGTTATTGATTAGAACCTGAATATTTTCATGTTATATGTTTTATATGACAAGGGGTTATTGACTGAAATGTGAGTATTTTTGTGTTATATGAGTCTCTGGATCTTTACACCTTTTGTTTTAACTTTCTCTCTCTGACACCACTCTGGCAAGGGAAGGGCTGGCACACTGTCTCATTACTGCCAGATGGAGGTAGAAGTCTGGGTTGCCCACTTATCTTTCATTGATACCTACGATGTGGGCTGCTTCTAATTAATGCTGAGCAGTGGTGGGCACTTTAGCTTCCCAGGTTGTTGCCAGTAACACTGCAGTGGGGTGGACTTTCTATCACAGGGCATGGTAACAGTCCTGATTCCCCACTTCTGACAGCATTTCAGCATGGAGGTAGGGCATGCTTGCTGCTGCCAGTGAGGGGTGGTACTATCTCCCCATGGGGTTTTCTCTGATACTACAGAGTGTCAGGGATGAAAACCTCACATCTCTGCCTACTTTCTTGGCCACCAGTCTGGTGGGATATTAGGAAACTTCATTACAGCCTAGGAAGTCTAGGTTCCCCATTCAAATTTTGCTGGTGTAGCTGGGTCAGGAGACACAAGTTTGTTTTTGTTTTTGTTCTTGTTTTTGATGTGGCTTTTGGCTGTAAGAGAGCAGTTATTTAAGTTTTCTATTTTGATAAGTTGTTTTTTTCTGGTCTTGCTGAGAGACAGCAGGCTTTGTTGGAACTTCTATTGTGCATACCCATTGGCATTTCTGGGTAATTCATTCTTTAGCTCCATGTCTGGAATGTATGAATTAAAAAATAATCAGAGAAATGCAACATACTGAACTTGTTGCATTGAGGAAAAAAATCATTTTTTTCTCAGAAAAGAAAAAGAGAACACACCATTGTGTCATTCCTTCGGTTCTGAGGTCCCAGAATGCTCTACTTTTCTCTCTTTACCTTTCAGAGTCTTTTTATGTTTTACATACACTATCCAAGGTTTTTGGTAGCACATAGTGCAAAGAACACGAAAAAGTACATCTATCTTCTCTGACACATAAATCATATGTAACTTTTAAACATAGGTTTTTTTTTTTTTTCACTTAATAGAATAGTACTCAAAAATGTTATCGAATACATTTCTGGATTTAATCAAACAATTTTTTGGCTTCATTAGCTACCTCTGGTAAACTTTTGAGATAGTAAGTCAAATTTAGGTTCTAGAAAGGCTGAATTGTAATTAGTCTTTATATAAGAATGCTGATTAACTTTACATGGATGACAATATTTTTTAAAGTTTTGCTTTCATTTGTATATTTGTTAATTTAATTAGTACTTTGAAAAGTTTATTGACTATTTTAGTTATATTGTTGTAGAAATGACTGGATTGTGTACCACTGTACAATTTATTCAGTTCTTTATAGTTGATATACAAGCAACCTTAGGAAGAGTTAAGATCAGAAAATTTATTTCCTAAATAAAACAGCCTTAAAATAGAGTTAAATATATAATGCTTATTGCTGAGATTTTTTTAACTGTAATTCATTATGTCATTAAATGTTACATCTTTGAGGAAATATAGTTGTTGAAGGTCACCATTAAAAATTAATACAACTGCAACTTTCTTCCTCAAAAAAAATAAAGGAAATAAAAGGAAGATTACTAATCCTTATTTTCCCATTCTTGTGCTCTTTTATAGCTACAGATCAGGTCAAATCTTGAATACACTGGCACCACTGCAGTAGCACTTCAATAGCATACCTCTTTTCTGGTCCTTGAATAGGAATGTTAATTGGAAACTTCCTTTCAGAGAAGGGCATGACTTTATTTAATTGGGAGTATATCTAGAGATTCATAGCTCATCTTTTCAGTGGAAATAAGAGAAATGCAACACAACAAGTGTATTAAAGGAAAAATATATTTTTCCCCCTAAGGAAAGGAAGATGTTTTCATTCTTTTAATTCCTAAGTAATTAAGTATCTACTATCTAAGTTAATTGATAGTCATATAAAAATAGTTTGTCATGACAGAAAGCAGAGCAGCAAGCACATTAACTTGAAAGGTCTTTGCATCCATCACCTACTTCTCTGTCAGGGCTTCAGAAGCATTGAAATAGAGGAAGAGAATTGCCTCCCAGGGTTGTCTTTACAGTTGTCAGGTCTGAAAATACTATGTTAGGTGTTAGAGTACTCTGTCATTGTGATTAATTGAAGGTTGGCTTACTGACAAAAGACTTCACAGAGTCACATGTTGGAAATTCTTGTAATAGCGTAGCTTCTCCTATCTTTGGTACAATCTGCTAACACATTCCAAATGTTCTGTAAGAGACAGATTAGAATGGAAAAAGTGAAAGTCAGCCTTTGGCATAAACTCTATTTTATGATCTTATAAATAACATATATAATTATATAGCTAGATAGTATATATTTAGCTATATATGTACACATACACACACACACCCCTGTAACAATATTTAGTTTCCCATGGTTAGAGTTCCATAGAAAATCAAGTTTTTTTTGTGACTCCAAAGAATTTAATAATGTTCAAGCTATAATTAATTAAACCAATAAATCTTAACAGATATCTGCTGGGACAAGTTTGTAAGAGAAAGCAGTTTAAAGAGCTGTCTTCCTACACTGTTACTCAATAAGTAAAACGTAATCATGCTGGAGTACTAGAAGAGCAAAAAAAAAAAAGACTCATTTCTTTTAGAAATCTTTCTGATAGCCACTAAAACACCATCACTTTGATAAGAAAAATGACAAATGACAATAAAGAAATGAGTGGGTAGTAAATCTGAATTGTGAAATGGAAGGAAAAGTTGTGAATCAACCATAAAAATGAAGCTACTGAAAGTATATCAGAAGCATCCATCTTGCTTACCTGTTCCCTAGCCCCACACACCAAATGTGTTATTGAATTGTATGAATTTAAGGTAAGCCTTATCTATTGTAAAGTACTTTCATCTGACAGTGGTTTTAATGCATATATTGTATCTATATGTGTGTGTGTATATATAAATACACATACATATACATATATATCTTTAAAGTACATTAATAATAATTATTCAGGTTTAAATATCTTTGGATGTCTAGATGCATATCAAATTCCCCTCCCAACATCACAGGATTAAAGTTAGAACTCTGACTCAATCTCTTTATTTAAAATTATTATATTTGCCTCATCACAGATTTCCTGCATTGATGTAGATTTTAAAAATGCATCAAAATATAACTTATGTTTGTTACAAAGTTTTTTAACCCCCATCTTAAATTTGTACCTGAGATGACTGCCTGTATACATGCCCAGTCACCTCATACATGGCCAGTATTTGAAGCTGACGAGTGGAGTGTTTGACTCTTGACATATCTTTCTTTGTCCTTCAAGATGTCAACTGAAGAAAAACACACAACTTAAAAATTGGGAATTATATTTTTTATTTGGGGACTTTACTGAAGACGATAGCCTGGGAGATAGCCTCTCAGATAGCTCTCAGGAACTGTACCAAAGAGGTAAGTGAGGAGCCAGAATATAAAGTGTTTTTGTTGAAAAAAATGTATTCAAACATCAAAAGATTACTGCTAATCACAAAATACAGACATTAATGATTTTAGTGCTTTTCTATATTTGAGAAGATGCAATAGTCTGGGTTATTGAAGATATTCTTTAGCTATGCATCTTAACTAACTAGGGCCAGTATCCTGGTTTTCTCCATCCTGAATCCCCTTCAGAGCACACCATCAAGTTTGGCTGCAATGGTTAAAAGCTCAGTGGCAGGCAACAATTTTTATTTACTCAAAAGTCAGGCAACATTTTTTGTCCATAAAGGCATGACTTTTTCAGTGCATTAGGGTAGGATGGGGAGAGAGACTAAAAACAAATATCCCTTTCCACTACTGACCTTTTGTATCCTCCTCTTGACCTTGACTGTCAGAGATTTCTGGTCAATACTGACGCTCCTCTGTATCATACACCTGACACTGCATCTCATTTGGAATGTGTGTGTGTGTGTGTGTGTGTGTGTGTGTTTGTGTGTGCATGTTTCTTAGAATTACATGGCACCTCAGTCAGATATTTTTGTTGTGGAAGATCTCACTAGGGCTCAACTTTTCAAACTCCCCTCTCCCCTGCTATGATTTTGCCACTTAAAATGTCCTCATTATATGTTTTCATTGGGGTTCCTTCATCAGCTCCCTTCCCTGAACGCTGCAGAGACATTCTCTAAATTTAAATAGACACATACTATTTTAAGTTTTTAATATGCTGGTGGTTTATGAAATATTTTTTAAAAGAAAACTTTCCAATTTAAAGCTGAGAACTGATACCAATGAAAATAAGATTGTGACAAAAGAGGTTAGGATTGGTAAAAAGAAATTTTAAAGAAAAGCTTTTATACTTAACATTTTAAATTTAATATGTAAAATAACTATTTTTTACAATCTGAAATAGTATTCCCCTCTGTCCATTAAATAATTTGCCTATTCACGACATTTATGAAAATGACCTCATCAATCCAAGTTTCTTATTTCATTTTTACAAAAATACATTACACTTTTCATTTTTTTGGTTTCAAAACACTATAGAAGTCTGTAACACTTTTCAATTAGAATTAGTATTTTAGCAACTGTTTTAAAAATAAAGAGCAAATTTTAATGTTTTATATATTAATTGCACTCTACAGCACTTTTAAGGACAATATTCTCAATATATTTCAACAGCAATCTATTAAAGTAGTTACTATGATTGTTTTACAATACATTTGAAGTACTGAAAGGTGAAATAATTTTTTCAAGGTAACAGAATTTAATATCAAATTTTAAGTTTCGATCCCTATTCTTTGCCTGGAGTGCTTTTAATTCTAACAATCTATGAAGAATATTATAATAGGAACCTTATAGAGACTAATTATTTTGAAATTGGTTTCTACCTATTTCTCTCTCTGTGAGAATGCCTGCAATTACTGCTGTGATATTTTATAACCTAAAGGCTGCAGACAATAGGAAAATTGTATGTGGAAGTGCATTTGAGGCAGAATATGCATTTCTACACTGTATTCTCACGGTGACTAAATGGAAGTATAACTGCAGTGGGCCTGTTTGAGGAACGCCAAGTACAGCATATTGTCTAGCTTTCTTTTTTTCTGCTTGTCACCTGTGGGCCCTTAAGAAACAAAGTTTGGGCTTGAAGGATTAGCCTCAGCAGTTCCACTTATTTGATTAGTGTCCTGCCTGCTCTGCTTTTACTCAGGTTCATTGATCAAGATGATTGCATTCTCTGTCCTTTGCTGGGCAAGTCAGGCAGAGGAAAGGGATCATTTGCTGAGATGTGAGTCCTTAGGGCAGGTGCATGTCTTTGAACACACAGTCAACTGGCTAGTTCACTATGGTGTTCAGTAATAAAAATAATAAAATGAGTCAAATGGCCCCTCTGTTAGAAGAGAATTCCACTCTACTCTGATTCTCAGCTGCTAGAGTTGGACTTTGACATAGCTGGTGAACTGTATTAGACGGCGAATAGTCTCCCCAGAGAGAAGCTAGATGATCCATAGCTTGGAGAATTTTAAAGTGAAACGCACACAGCTGGACAAAGGAGAAAATAAGAAAAACTTGTATTGTCTGAGGATAGCCAAATGTGAGTTTTTCACTTGGCTTTTATTGTCTTTAATTCAACTCTGTTGTCTTCAAATTCTAAAGGGAAAACAATTTTGGTTTTTTTTTCAGGATTTGCAGAAACATACCCACTTCGATAACAGCACGGTAGACTCATATAGGAAATGTTATATATCTCCCACTGAAATATATTAGTCAAACGCTTATCAGGTTTAAGTGTGTTGTTAAAATACAGACTCAGTGCATTTGATAAAAAATGTTTAACTATGAGACGTTTATTTTTCCAATGGAAACTAAAGGCATATTCTGAGCTTGTGGAGACATGTCAGTGCCTAAGGTACTGAGTAGACAGAAAAAATTTTTTGCAGTGATTTTATGTGAGCTGACACTATAACAAAATGAGTAAGTCACTAGTTTATATTGGTTGTTACAAGTGAAAATTTACATTTAATGGATGAGCTAATGAAATTAGTAAAATTTAAATTAAGAAATACTGTATGCTAACAGGAATACTAATTAGTTCTATTACAATATATTAACTTTTTTTCATATTTCTTTTGTAAAATGTATCAACCTGAAAATATCCCTGAACCTGTAACATTAACATTTCCTTGCAGGCTTGATTTAAAATACCCTTAATAGGTCTGCCTCAGTCTTCTACTTTATATGGTGAAAACTTATATACAATTAGTACCACAAATGCATAATTCATGGTAATGTAATGAAGCTTATGTTTCACTATATAAATGCTTCCCAAGCACATTAATGGCATAAACAACAGTTCATATGGGATCTAATTTGAAAGAAAGCAGTATTTGTGGGTCTTTATTGCATATGAACAAATACATTCTAACTACAAATATTCCTTTATTTATTAATCCCAGTAGGATTTCTACTCAATTGCATCTGATTTACCAAATAGGTCAGAATGAAATTAAACTGCATTTTTTAAAAAATTGCTTCATGCATTCTGTTATTTAAAACTGATTCATCCCCCTTGAATTTATTCACACTGGTCATATTTTATGTATGTGCAAATATATTTCTTCTCTAAGAAGATTATGCTCTTCAAAAATATGAATTTAACTATTATATATTTTACTGGTGTAGCCTGTCAATGATACAGGAATCCAAATCCAATCCAAAAATGGGCAGAAGAACTAAACAATCAATTCTTCAATGAAGACATAAAAATGGCCAACAGGCACATGAAAAAATGCTCAATATTGCTAATTACCAGAGAAATGCAAATCAAAATTACAATGAGATATCACCTCACACCAATCAGAATGGGCAACATTAAAATGTACACAAATGATAAATGCTGGAGAGGCTGTGGAGAAAAGGAAACCCTCCTACACTGTTGGTAGGAATATAGTTTAGTGCAGCCATTATGGAAAACAGTAAGAAGATATCCTTAAAAGACTAAAAATAGACTACCATAGGATTCAGCAATCCCACCCCTGGGCATATATCCAGAGGGAACTTTAATTTGCCTAATTATTCAGGGTAGAATTTTCATCAAATGTTGAATAGAAATAATAAGGATGGATATTCTTGTCATTTTCTTGATTTTAGGAAGAAAGTTTTCAGTCTTTCATCATTAAATATGATGTTAGCAATACGGTTTTTTTTCTGTAGATGCTCATTTTCAGTTTCAGCAAATTTCATTTTATTCCTCATCTGTTGAATGTGTTTTTGTCATTGAAAAGTTACTGGACTTTGCCAAATATTTTTTCTGTGTCTACTGGGATGACCTTATGGATTCTGTTCTCTATTCTATTAATGTGATGTGTTCTATTCATTTATAAACAGTATCCTTGTGTGGCTTTTCTTTCTGACTCTCTGTGCTGGTCGGACTGTGCTATAGACCAAGATCCATTTTAAATGTGGCAGATTCTAACTGTCAGCTTTACAGTCTTCATCCGCAGCTCACAGTGGTTATACTTATGGGGATGTAGTATTAGTGAGGCTGAAGATTTGGCCTGAGGTTCAAACCATGGTCTCTAATTTTTAGTTACTGGTAATAAAGAGGATATTTTAGCCTTTGCTGCATGTTCTATTTATTTTTTGAGTTAAGCTAGAGGAGAGAAAAATGTGACTAGTTGATTATTTTTAAAATGTTGTAAATCACATATTTCCAATGGCTACTAACTAAGAATCTAAGGTATAATCTTATTTTTTCCAGTTTCAGCAATAATTGCATTGACTTACCATTTGGGTTAGAGTTAAATATTGCCACAACTTAAATATAATCCTATAATATGCCTATTTAAAGTTGACATTCAAGTAAAATTCACTGACATAAATTTGATTAAGTTGAAGGATTGCTTATTCTGATCTAGCCAAAAATAAACCTTGAAGTTATTCCATGCATTTCTATTTTTTGAGAACAAATATTTTGTGTTAGTAAAATCAAAGTTAAAATACTTTACCACAGAACCAGATGTTAACATGACACTATATTAAATGTGATTTTTCTTCTATTAACTTTCTAGTGTTTATTAAATACAATTTGTAAACTTGCATTAGTATTACAGTTTCATAATACATTTATGCATAAGATATTTTAAGGTGATAACTCCAGTTTACAAATATTAGGTAGTATTCCAATTTGGAGTAAAATAACATGGAAGCTATGCAGATTTCTTTTTTTGTTTAAGCTAATTTCTTGCATTAGTCAAATTTGAGAATCCTTGCTGTGAATAATCTGGACTACTTGCATGTCCTTGGGCTGGTCTGACTCCTTAGTGTTTCTTACTATCTATTTCTGACTCAGACTGCCTGGTGAGTTACTAGTGCTCCTTTTGGGTGCAGCATGAATGCAACAGTCATCATCCAGCTTCCCATCAATCTCTACCATGGGCCAGCTATGCCTGTTCCTGTGCTTGCAGGTGTACACACACGTGCACACATGCACACACAGACACATACCCCTTTGCTTTCTACTCTGTTCCTATTGTATGTTTTAACTTCTATATCACTTTGCTAACGCACTTATTTATTGTTTTAACCTGTATATCTCCCTTCTTATGTTAAATTTCCTTGAGAACAGGAACTACATCTCACTTAGCTCTATGTCTTCCCATTTCAGCTTTCTCCTTAGCTCAGAATACCTTTCCTTGATTCTGAGTTGAACTGAATAAACACACAACTTGTATTATCCTATTTTAAAACAAAATGATGTAGAATGGCTTTCTAAGTTGACGCTTTTTATATGTTGATAAATGTTTAGAAATTCCTCTTTTAAAAACATATGAAAATATTCCTTTTTAGGACATTAACACATTTTATTTTAAATACTCTGATTTCTAATAAAGAGTTAATGCCTTTTTATAAGTTAGAAAATGCAATGAGAAATATGTTTAAACTCTTTGTATTATGCGTTTTAATTTTGGAATGGTTTGCTATTAATGCCCATTGTAATAACAGTAAATCCAATTCTCATTTTATAGATAACTTAGTGATTCCGATCTTTTCACTGCAATTCAGCTTATTTCCCAAGTGACAGAACGCTATTTTAAAGTAAATTACTCTTCTCAATAATAAAGCCAACTCTATTCACACAGTACTGTAATCAATAAACACATATTGATCTCCTACTATGTGTCAGACAATAAGATAACCACCAGATACAAAAATAAAAGATATACTTTTTGCGCCTCAGAAAGAAAAGAACAAATACTTGAAATTCAGAGTTACAGTGTGCAGGAACATGTACAGGGAGCAGGAGCCAGAGCTCAGTCCTGACAGCCTGAGCAAAGAGGATCTTGTTTTCTGTTGGCTTTTGTTTGTTTTACCTGAAATAGAAGGAAGGATTGAAGGAATTAGGTAAATCAAGAGCTGTGAGGAAGAGCACTCAAGACAGAAGGAAGAACAAGCACAAAAGAGCTGAAGGGAGAGAGAGGATGGTGTGTTGAGAGAACAGTGAGTGGTTCCCAGTCCATAGCTGAGCTGCAAGGTACTCTTTGTGAGAAGGTCAGTGCTAGCAAAGAAGAGTTAGTACAGTTGGCTTAATAATATTCCCCAAACGATACGCATCTCTAGTCCTTAGAACCTGAGAATGTTACGTTACATGGGCAAACATGTCGGTGGAGGTGTGCTTAAGAAACTTGAGGCAGAAAGATTTTACTAGATTGTCTGAGTGTTCCCTAAATGCAATCACATATATCCTCAGAAGAGGAAGGCAGAGGGAAATGTGACACACAGAGAAGAGAAGGCAATGTGGCTACTGAGGCATAGACTGAAGAGATGTAACCACAAGCCAAAGAATGGCAGCAGCTACCAGGAGCTGGAAGAGGCAAGGAAGGGAGACTGCAGGGTGTCCTGAGGGAGCAGAGTCCTGCTCTCACCTTGATTTCAGCCAAGCAGTACTGAGTTTGGATTTCTGGCTTCCAGAACTGCAAGATAATACATTTCTGTTATTTTAACTCATAAAGTCTGTGCTAATTTGTTAAGCAGCCCCAGGAAATAAACAGTTGATAAGGGCCAATCTAGATGAGTGAAAGCTTGCATGATAAACTAAGCAATTTGTACTGTAACATCAGATTAATGTAATAAAACCATTTTTTTCAATAAGTAATTTATAATCATAAAAATTGAATAGGTAGTGAAAAATATATCTTCAATTACAATGCAAGCATATAATCTTACCATGTGTGTTTTTTTAAAAGCATAGTTTTTATATTGATCATTCTCTTTACCTATATGTATATATTAATTATTTTTATGTCTGTGTGAAATAAAATTCATATTTTATGTCAAGTCAAGAAAAATTTAAATATGAAAAAAATTTGTCTGCCCTTTGGCCTCCTCTGTCCCCCCTCCTGTGCATTGTGTTTCTGCGTTACACATCGATCAAACCTCCCCATAGGCAGAAGTACATGCTCAACTATAAAAGCAACATTCTCTTAACACCAACAAGACAACTTCTTAAAAGATAACATTCCTTCTTGATCTTGTAAGGGACCACAATGACGCTTAGCTTTGGACTGTGTAAACTGTCAATAATACATCATTTAATGTATAGCCCCTCTGTCTCAAAACATATAACTGTACCTTGACTCCTAATGAGCAAAACAGGTCTCAGAGCTTTCTGGGTTATAATCCTCAAATTTGGCTTGAATAAAATTTTCCACTTCTTTCTTAGATTGAATATCGATAAATTTTTGTCAACATCTCAGTACTTTATTTCACCAAAAAGGCTATGAATCTTAAACTTATTAGGTTATTTTTCCTTTTGACAATTTTATCAAATCTATTCATATGCCATGGGAAAATGTACAAACACAAAAAATACTACACACAAATGTATAGGTATTGCTAAATCTGCTGAAACGAAATCATCCACTCCATGGGACTTCTTGGAAACTTTAGATAGTAGGACCGATTTTAAAACAATCTATCTCTGTTAAAACTTGCAAATCAACTATGTAAACTTTTTCAGAATTTACTTTCAAATTCTTAGCCATTGTGAACAAACAGCAGAGAAAGAACTCTTATACTGTATCATTTGATGATAGTGAGTAAAAATGAAAAGCAATTTGGTTTTACTCCCTCTCTGTCTAACCAGCAGCATAACTTTAGAGAAGTTACTTTAAGGTTTTCTGTTTCAGATTTCCATTTATAAATTTCTGGAGCTACATAAATCATTCTGTAAGGCCCTTTTCAGTTCTACTCCTCTATTTTTCTACTTCTCTATATTATAGAAGTAAGCCCACATAATAATTTTAGAACAATTTAACTACTCAGGAAAAGTTGACAAGGTGCACTGTAAAGTTAGAGCATCCAAGAAGGAAGTGAATTGTGGGACAGTTAACATTGCTGTTCTTTTCTATAACTTCTGAGAAGACTGTTAGATTTTGACATGTAAACTTGCTTCCTAAGAGCATGTATATAGGTTTTCTGGATCATGCGATATAGTTGCTCATTCCTGCTAATCAGGCAGATGTCTAATTCCAATTTAGAGTGTGTTAGTTATTGAAAGTCTGTTTCATGGGCATAGCCTCTACTGCAGTGCAAATGGTCAGTCAATGCATCTTGAAAATAATCCCTCTTGAAAATAGAAATAAATGTGCAAACATATCTGTCTGAAATGTGCACAATTCTCAGTATTATCACTCTAATTAAAATAGCTCAGGAAATCAGTAACCTATAAATAGTATATCTGGGAATTCAAAAAATAATAGCATCCATTTAATATTGATTACATGCCTGCATTCTCATATTTTCCTGTATGTAGTGATTTACCTAGCTATAAAGGATGAACTAGAGACTGCAGACTACATTGACTATATTTGTTCTGCACAGTGCTTGGCACATGGTAGTGGATAATGTGACAGTTAATATATGTTTTGATCAGATTTGATGACTGAATTATCCTTCTTTTTTGTCACATCATTTCATCTATAACAAAATTAAAATTACAATGGTCTTTTAAGATATGCCTGGAATTTTTATTTTGAAAGAAAAATATTTCTCTATCAAGAATAAAAATTTTATATATTTGTAAACTCAGTACCCTTCATTAAATCTTATATTCCTCATGTAAATGTTGGTGTTACTTAGCCTGTGGCAATCAACTACAGCACGACTTTATAATTATTTATAGAATTAATTAATTTTACCATTATGCATATGACACTGTCCACGTCAGGAATATTTCATTTATGTATACATTTAAAGATCATAGAGAATTATATACTATATCTGCTTAAAATAAAACTTATTAATAAAACTGCTATATTGGTTTATGTTTCAATAAACTGTCAAAATTATCTAAATTAAGTTAATTTAATATGTGTATTATTTCTAAATATTCATGATACATGTACCTATTTTAATAAAATAAGTTTTCATACTTTATAAAAATTTAATATTGTATGCCATTTAACTAACATCCTAAATGTACTAACCAAACATCATATGTAAACAATAATATAGCTAGTTCATGGAATCAATGGATAATCACCTCTCATTATTCATTTTGAGTATTAATCACTTTTGTAAATGCAAATTTTCATTTTTGGAGTGATTTCATTCAAATATATATCTATATAGCTATAATTAGATTATGAAATCATCATAAAAATATGTAAAATTATTAGATAAAATATATTGAATCAAAATCACACGCCTGCTATTTTAAAGGTAGTATTCTTTAGTATTAACACTAATATTTCACCCATTTGACAGATTGCAAAACCAGGTAAAGAGAATTAATATGACTTGCCCACCACATAAAGGAAACATTCTGATTCAACCATAATTAGCAGTGCTGAAGACTCCAGTCGCTGGGATTCATTTCGATTCTGATAAGTGCGATAATGCTTAATCCTGACCTCACTTATTCACAGAGCAATTGAACAATGTAGGAGGTGGAAAAAAGAGACATGTTAACAGATATATAAGTATATGAATCAAGATGTCTGATGTAAATATATCCTGAAGCATTTACAGGTTCAATCAAAATAATTTACTCAAAGGTATTGGCAATTCTGGCCTGTGGATAAGAACGGACTGCCTATACCGTAGACACTAAACACTCCTTTGGACCAAGTGAGAATATAAATCAGTAAGCAAAGAAAAGTTTTCAAAGCTTATTCCAAACAGAACTTCAACATCCAACAAAGCTGTAACAAGCAAGAACATGCACAGATCAGCCTGCTGTGCAGCCAACACAGGAGGTAGCTTTGTTCAACTCGGGCTTTGGGCTGACCTGGGGCTTAATAGGCAGTCTCAGCACCAAGCTCTTCAAACTGCAGCACTGGCCACAAGTCAAAAAAACAGGCTCCTCCAGCATCCATGACTTTTGCTAGAGCTGAATATATAGGCTATTGAAAATGACTGGCATAGTTATGTAGGTAAGAAGGACACATCATCTACACTTGAGTGCATGCAAATAGTTGTATAATACTCAAAACAATGATTATACATTCATTTTAACCAACTACGATTTATGTAATTTGTTGCATTGTTATTTAAAACTTTAAATAAACATGAATTTTATGAAAAAGGACAGAATGTTAGAGCTGGAATATTTCTAAAGGTAATAATATCCCATTTTAGAATTTGGAAGAAATATTTCTCTAAGTATTTGAGATTCACATAATGGCATCGCATGTATACATATATAACAAATTACAAGCCATTCACCTAACACTTGCTCACAAGCATCTTAACAGAAGTCATCTATTAGATCAGATACACACACACACACACACACACACACACACACACACACATATATATATATGTTCAATGAAATATATATGATGATTATTCAACAGACTGAAGATGCTGGAAAAATGAGGAGTCACTTTCAGGTCTTAAACTTTTTGACAAAGTCTCTGGTTTTCAGACAAAGGCAATTGTAAGAAAGCTAAACTCACTCATCAGAATTTGGTTTGGTGGCAGTATAAGATGGTATTATCTTTGATACTGGATTACAAGAATGGATATCTGTTCTTTGCGTTTTACAACCCCATATTTCCCATTTATTAGAAAAAACCTCTGCCTCACAGATATGTAAATTGATTCATTGTTTTTGACTATAGTCTCTCTACTGAAAACTGTCAGTTGAACTGCCAGATAAAAACTTACGTCATTCTAACTTGCCGTATTTACAGTGTTGATTACTAAAATAGCATTACACTTCATTTATCTTGAAGGAACACTGCATCAAAAAATAAATAAAAATAAAAAACAGAATTTGATGCAGATGTTGTACTGTTAAAAATCTTCAGAAATAAAACAGTGTTAATGATTTATTAAATTGTGAATCACAATTTGAGATAGCAGAGTATAAAAATAATTGTTTTAATTTTTTGCAGATACAATTTTGAGTTTTAATATATGAGACAATCCTCATTTAGAGTGATAACTTCTATTAGGATGTTTGTGAGAAAATATTAGGTAAACTGGCTTTAAATTTGTTCTATATATACATGCAATGCCATTATGTTAACTCAATTATTTTGAAGTATTTCTCCCAAATTCTAAAAATGAGTTACTGTTGTCTTCAGAAATATTGTCTCCAACATTCTGTTCTTTTTAATAAAATTTATATTCATTTAAAAATTTTAAAATAACAATGTAACAAGTTATATAAATTCATAATTGCTTAAAATAAATTGATCAGCTTAAAGCTGGAATGATGTGGTAATAAAAGTATTCCATCTTACAGATAAAATCAGAATTCTAATTCTTCCAATAAAGTTATCTGTGACTGTTTTTAAGACATCATTTACTCTCTCTGTAACTCAGTATACAAAATAATCACATTCTACTCAATTATGTCTAAAACATGTAAAAAAATCTAAAACTTGACGTAGCCATTATTTAAAATGTATTTAACAGAAGCACAAAAATTTCACCTATTAAAATTGATTATATTAAATAATACAATGCTGCACAAAACAGCTACAATGGTTGACTTATCTCACAATAAGAATATTGAGGTCAATTTTTCATGTTAAATTGACACTTGGCCTTTCATAAACATTTAGAGAATAGGAAATACAGGCTCATTTATGAAAAAAGATTTTCTTTACTTAACTAAATGTAGCAGAGACACTACCCTTGGATGGTTTTGCTTATGCATTTTACTGAGTGTTGAAATACATATTTTATGACACTCAGAAGCAGTATTACCTAAAGGTCTGGAATTTTTTAGTATATAGATTGTGCACGTGTGTCTTTACTTTTATGAAGAAAGATATCATGTGCTTAATTCTCATTATCAGTGGTAGTAGAATAGCAAACATCTTTTAACATAATTTTTTAAAAATATTTTCTTCATTCTGTGAATAAAACTTTAAGTTAAATTTAATAATAGAATTTATGCAAAAATGGGAAATATTTATGATACAGAGAAAAACAATCCATAGGTGAAAGCCAGCTATTTGATTTGACTATGGTGTGTGCCAAAGCTAATTTTAAAATAGATTAAAAACTCATGTGAGAAAAGCATGATATTAAACAATTTATTAAAGTAGATTAGAATCTTTCTGAGAAGTCATGGTAGCATGCTATTTCTTAACAAGACGCAAAAAGCATAAAGCACAAAGGGAAATTAATTAGTTTGACCACATTAAAATAAATACATTCTGTAAGACTTTAAACAAAGTAAAAAGACAAGCCACAAATTGTGGGAAAAAAGGCATTTACAATCCACATAACTAACAAAGACATCTATAAGGAGCTGTTAAAAATTATGAGCCATAAAAAAATTGTAGAACTCCTCTAGTCATCAGGGAAATGTGAATTAAAAATAATTTGATGAAATTGTTCACCCAGCATTTTTGCAAAAATTTAAAAATCTGAAAATTTAAATCTTACTAGAGTTTTTAAAAAAGCTATTATACAAGGCAATGATTTAATTTTGCTTGCATTCAACCGTATATCCATTTGTACAGATGACATTTATTGATACGCATCATTTTGATTTGAATTAGTAATTACATACCTCTGCCATATCCTTTAGTCTCTCTCTTATTCACATACTTAAGCACACACATGCATGCACACATGCACAGACATAAACTCACACAGAGAAATATCTTTTAAAATTTTCTAATCCATTGATATATTGTTGCTATTACTCAACTCTACCACTTGTCCATTTTGTGCCAATTTTTTAGAAGTTTTTTTATTTCTCATAGGGACAACTTTATCATCTTCAATAATTTTTAGAATTTTATGCTTACAAAAGAATAGTATAACCAAATTGCTAAGATTTGTGAATAATCCTACAGGAATTGGGATGAAAACTGCACGGACATTGTTTCAGCATTTCACCTCATTACCTACAGCATCATTAAGTTATAATTTATCTACCTGAAAATAAATTAAGTCACATCAGTAACAAGAGTCCTTTAGCAGTGAAGCTAATTCTCTATTTCTTTACAAAAAAAATCTTTGAAAGAGAAGTCCATAAATATTTTTTCTTCTGTTCTTTTTCTCTCTGGAACTATTCCAATGAACTATTTGTAAAAAGAAATCAATTGAATGAGATTTTATCAAGGATAACAATCACCTGGAAATTATTACATCTAGTGGTTAATTTTCACTTCTTGTATAATTTCACCTATGAACAGTATTTTATGCCATTGATCATACTTTCCTTCCTGTAACCATATTTCTCCTAGTTTCCAGGACCTTATATTTTGTTTTTACTAACCCACTGGTTATTTCTTCCCAGTTTTCTTTTCTAGATTCTCCTCCTATCCATGACCCCTAAATTTTAGGGTATCTTAGAGCACAGTTCTAGGATGACTCCTTTTGCCTGTCTATATTACCCAATCTCAAGGCTTTAAATACATCCATAAATTAACAGTTCCTCACTTTATATTTCTACTAAACTTTTCCCTTAAACTCCAGACTCATTTATCTAAGTCCCTACTAGAATTTGTATTTAAGTATCTAATAAGCTTCTCAACTTAAATCTCTTTAAGTCCTGATACAATGCCCCATTTTTGCCCAGATTCTCCTTCAGTTTTATTCAACTCAATAAATCGCAAATTCATATTTCAAGTTGCAGATCTAGTGTGTTCCTCTTCATCCCCATTGCAAATAATAACACTGGAAAGTTAATTTTTATGGTCACTTGGTTTGTTTCAGATAGTAGAAGATACCACTCTTTGAAGTAGTAAGGGTCAGGAAATCTAACTATCATTTTACATTTGTTTTCCTTGAGAATTCTCATATCTCCAGGTATCTGGAACACTAATGATTTATTTAATATTTTTCCCAATTATTGATAAAATAACCAGCGCTTTTAATTGTGTGCTCTGCATTCAATTTTGTTGGTCTTTTCCTCCTGACATTGTAAATTAAAAAAAAAAAAAAAGCTCTTTATGAAAGGAAAGTACTTAGCCTTTTTTGTGTTCTTTCACATCTGTGGAAGACATTTTTAAACATTTGGAGATTATTGGGCGTGGAAATACCCTTCCTCTGAAACTACCAGAGAGCCTTTTTGCTGGTGGGTCATGCCCTTCTCCCAGGAATGACTTTGTTTTGCATATGTCTGAGTGAGAAATAAACGTGTGCCTTCTTTATGAATGTTGCTTTCATGTGGCGTGTTTTGACATCCCATACCTTATAAAGGGGAGGAAGTGGTGATCCAAGATATAGTCCCAGCAAAAGGGACTATAGGTGACATTGTAACAAAAACTATTGTAAATAAAATTCTTCTTTTAAATTTCATTTTTCATTTGTTTGTCAAGTATATGGAAAAATTAGAATTAACTTTTTGTATGAAACTGCTTAACTTTGCTAAATTCACATAATGTTCTAGTTGTTTTGTAGATTCTGCCAACTAAAAATTGTCACTTGCCATCTGTTTCTTTAAGAATGAAGTAATTAGCCACTGCTGTTACTGACATTCAACATACCCTGAAAGGAGTTCAGGGTGGGGATCAGGAATGAGGCACTCTGTGCTCTGGGGAAAGCTGGCAGAACAGGCCTTCATGTAGTTAGATACTGTCAGGAGATTTTATGAGCCCAATTTTCTTCATCTTCTCATATATAGAAAATTTCTAAAATCTTTAGCCATTAACGGAGACATCTATTCCTCGTGACTAGCATCAACATTTTTGTGACTACTAGCAAGCCTCAGCCAAAATACGTGCTTGATTGCAGGTGTCCCACTTTACTAAAATCATATATAATACAGACTTCCACGCATACCTCTTTAGAGCAGGTCCTCAGAGCTATCTGAGAGGCTGTCTCCTGGGCTGTAGTCCTCATCTTGCCCCCCAATAAAACTTAACTCATAACTCTCACATTGTGCTTTTTTGTTTTTGTTTCCAGTCTACAGATTTTTTTTTACAATTTCTCTGTAAATAATCGTGTTCCCTGGGAATAGACAATTTTATGTTTTCTTTTCCAAATGTTACATCATTTTCCCCCCTTTTTAAAATCTCTGGTCAAGGTATCCAATACAGTGTTGAAATGGAGATAGCAGATGTCCTGAAGGTGCTCTCAATTCTAGGGGTAAATCTTTCAATATTTTACCATTAAGTTAGTATATTGTTAGCCGTAGATTTTTTTCTTCTATTTTAATCTTTTTTTTTTCATGGGTGTCCTTCATTTGTTAGACGAAATTGTTTTCAATTGCAAATTTGCTGAGAGTTTTTATCATGAGTGTTGAGCTTTTTCTTTTTCCTTTGCATCCATTAAAATAATTTTTTTTCTCTTTAATTTTGTGAATTATGTTAATTGATTTTTCAAATGTCAAACCACACTTGAAATTCTGGTCATCATTTTATGTCATCATTGGTATTCATTTTATGTATTGGTAGATCCTATATATTAATATTTTAATATTAATGTTTATAAGTTATTCCATAATTTTTTGTCAAGTTTTTGGCAGCTGTTTTACAAAGATTATGCTGGCCTCATGAAACAACTTAGGGAAATTTTCCTCCTCTATATTGTGAAAGTAAGATTCCGGTCATTTCTTCTTTAGATGATTGATTGAAATTACTGTTTAGCAATGAAATCACTGATGTCTTGAATTTATGTGACAGGAATGGGGAATACATTCAATGTATTTTACAGATATAAACCTATTTAGATTTTTATTCATCACATGCTAGTTCTTGTCTATTATAGTTTTCAAGAAATTGATTACTTTCATGTAAGCTGTCTAATTTATTGACATAATGCTATTTATAACATTCTCATGACATTTCTTTCTATGTCTACAGGGAGATCTCTTTTCTTTCATGCCTGTTTTTGGCATGTATGTTACCTCTGTTTTCTTGATTATTCTAAAAGTTTATAAGCATTGCTTAACTTTTCAAAAAGCCAGCTTTTGGTTTGCTTAATTTTCTCTATTGTTTGTTTTCTATCACCAATTTTTCAGTCTGAAATTTTAGTATTTCCTTTATTTTATTTGCTTTGATTTATTTTGCCATTTTCCCCTTATCTTTCTAATTTAGAAGGTTATACCATTGATTTTATATTTTTCTTCCTAACATAAGCATTTTTAAAGCTATAAATTTTTCTCTAAGCATCTTTTGGTCTAAGTTGCAGGGATTTTGATAGCTCTTATTTTCTTTATATTTCTGTTAAAATATTTTTAATATCCCTTATGACTTTCTCTTTTACCCAACATTTATTTAAAAGTATGTTGCTAACTTATAATGGTTATTATTTTTAAACTATTTTGTTTGTTTTTGGTGATATCTAATTTTTCTGTCATAAATTTAGACATGGATTAATTTCCATTTCTCTTGCTCAGGACTTAGACTTCTTCATTTTGTCTTTCATCAATCTGAAAAAGTTTCAAAAAAAAATTCCTATTCTCTTTTTCAGAATTCCTATTAAACTTTTGTCAAATGTGCTAAATACACTTGTTTTAGTTTCCTGGGCCTGCCATATAAAATTACCACAAACTTGGTAGCTTAAGAAACAGAAATTTCTGCAAAAATTTATTCTTTCACAGTTTTGGAGGCTAGAGTCTGATTAAGGTGTGGGCAGGGCTGCACTCCTAGGAGACTTTTAAAATCCAAACCCATCAGAGTCTGAGAGGAATTAAATTGTCTAGAATGGCACATCTAGTCTTGCTATTTTGTCATAGTTTGCCTTCCTCAAATTCTCTATGGGAGAATTATGCCTCTAGCTTCTGCTAGTGACTGACATTCCTTAACTGAAGGCCACATCACTCCAGTTTCTGCCTTCATCTTTACATCATTTTTTTTCCTGCTGTCTATCCAATCTCCCTTTGCCTTATTAGTTGGACTAGGACCCTGTTGTATAGTCCAGGATGATCTCATCTCAAGATTCTTTACTTAATGAAATTTTTTTAAAAAAGTCTTTTTTCAAATCAGGTAATAGTCACAGGTTCCACAAATTAAAATGCGGACGTATCTTTGAGGGACCACCATTCAACCCACGATAATCCTTCTCATTGTTTAAAATTATAGCAACTACATGATACATGTATTATTCAGGGCTCTCCAGAGATATTAAACCAATGGGGGTGGGGAGAGATGGAGGAGGAGTTGGTAATTACACAATTAAAGGGACTGGCAAGACTGAAACTGACAGGGCAAGCCAGTATAATGAACATCCAGGTAAGAGTTTATGTTGCTGTTCAAGTCCAAAGGCAATCTGGAGGCATCATCCAGGAGATCTCAGTCTTTCCTCTTAAGGCTTTCAATTTGCTTTACTCAAAGGCTACTAATTGAAACGTTAATCTCATCTAAAAATATACATTCACTGGACATCTAGACTGGTGTTAGACCAAATATCTGGGTACCGTAGCCTCGTCAAGTTGGCACATAAAATTAACCATCACAACTTATCTCCATAATTTTATTTTTATTCTTTGTTCGAACCTCTCTGTTTCCTTTGCTTGATACTTCTGTATCTTCTTTCTCTTTATATCTTATAGATTTTCTTGATTATTTGTTTGTGTGAAAAAGTTCCTGTGCCTATAGCTTTTTTAATTTTATCTTTTAAGACTACCTCATTTATATTATTTCCTTGTAGTTTTTTTGTTTGTTTGTTTTTAAATTGTGATCTCATCTTTAACTGTGAGCGTTTCCTTTCTGTGAGGATCTCATTTGCTTCTGGACATTTTTTTAACCTAGTGTTTTACATTTTGCTGAGATTTTTTTTTCCCATAAAGGTACTGTAAATCTGGGCCCCATACCCTCTAGCATTGATTTCCCAAATGAGCAGAGTGCCTAAACAGAGATTTTGTTTATTGTTTGTTTAGCTTTTTTTTTTTTCCCCTGCATGGGGTTGGAGAAGTCCTCACTCAAGGGCAGTCCTTTATCAGAATTCTTGATAATCTCAAATGGAAGGTTCTTGTTCATCAAACACCATGTTTCATTAGACTATTCTTCTCCTATTTGAGAAGTCACTTACTTACCCCTTCTCACTCATCTTTCAGGACCAAACTCTTCTATTCATTTTTTAGGGAAAAAATTATTCTTCATGAAAAATTTTGAAAAACCCATATAAAGAGCTTATCGCTGTAGTTTTTTTAAATTTTTGTTTGTTTGTTTGTTTGTTTGTCTTGTTTTACTCAGATCAGATAGAGAATAATGGCCTCTTGGCGTACATTCTAGAAAAGAGAAGAATGGAACTATATTGAAAACAACCAAATCGGAGTTCCGGTCAAGATGGCGGAGTGGTAGGACCACGAGCTTGCCTCTCTTTGGAATTACAATGAAATCACAGCTGAATGCTAAACACCATCGAAAAAAGACTGGAACCTAGCAAAAAAGACTTTCTGCAACTGGAAATATAAAGAGGGAACCAAGTATTTGGGTACCATGGCCTAGTCAAGTTGGCACACAGCAGGATGGTAGGAGGGGCATGCTTGCAATGTAATTAGGCTCCATACCCCCCAGGTGGGTGACCCACAAACTGAAGATTTGTTAAGTCGCAGAGGCCCTCCCACAGGAGTGAGAGCTCTAAGCCCCACGTCAGGCTCCCCAGCTCAGGTCCCAGCACTGGGAAGAGAAGGAGACCCCTGGACATCTGCTTTTGAAGGCCAGGGGGGCTCAGCTCTGGGAGCCTCATGGGACTGGAGGAAACAGAGGATCCATTCTCTTGAGAAGCGTACACAGAAACTCACGTGCACCAGGTCCAAAGGCAGAGGCAGTGATTTCATAGGAACCTGGGCCAGACCTGCCTGCTGGATTTGGAGGGTCTCCTGGAGACATGGGGGATGGCTGTGGCTCACTCAGGGGACATAAAAGCTGCTGGCAGACATTCCGGGAGTGTTAATCTACATGAACTTTCCTGGAGGCTGACATCTTGATTGGATCATTAGCACCAAGAACTAGCTCCACCCAATAGCCTGTAGGGAAGACTCAGGCCAAACAACATACAGGATGGGGACACAGCCACACCCATCATCAGACTTCCTAAGCCACAAAGGCCTCTAGACACAGACCTAAATACCAGAGGTCCAGGACCAAGCTTCACCCAGCAGTGGGCAGGCATTGGCTCGTCCTGCCAGGAAACCTGCTTAAGCCTCTAGTCCAGCCTCATCCACCAAGGGAAGATATCAGAAATAAGAAAACAATAATAACAAAGCCTGTGGAAGGAATCCACAACCACATAGAAAGATAGATATGAGGTGGCAATGGAATATCTCCCAGGCCAAGGCACAAGATAAAATCCCAGAAGAAGAAATAAGTGATGAGGAGATAGGTAATTTATCTGAGAAACAGTTTAAAGTAATGATGGCCAAGATGTTCAGAGAACTCAAGAAGAGTATATATGCACACAGTGAAGTTTTAGCAGAGTTGGAAAATACAAAGAATACCCAAACAGAGTTGAAGAATAAAATCACTGACATGAACAAAACACCAGAAGGAACCAAGAATAGACTAAATGAGGCAGAAGAATGGATTAGTGAGCTAAAAAACAGATTAGTGGAAATAACTACTTCAGAACAGAAAAAAGAATTAAAATGAATGAGGATAGTTTAAGAGAACTCTGGGACAACATGAAGTGCTCTAATATTTGCATTATTGGGGTCCCAGAAAGAAAAGAGAGAGAAAGGGCCTGAGAAAACTTTTGGAGAGATAATAACCAAAAACTTCCCCAGCTTGGGAAAGGAAACAGTCACCCAAGTCCCGGAAGCACAGAGTACCACACAGAATCAACCCAAAGAGGAACACACCAAGGCACATAGTCATCAAATTGACAACAATTAAAGATAAGGAGAAAATATTAAAATTAGCAAGGGAAAAGCAACAAATAACATATAAGGGAACTCCCATAAGGTTATCAACTGATTTTTCAGCAGAAACTCTGTAAGCCAGAGGGAGTGGCATGATATATTTAAAGTGATGCGAGGGGGAAACATGCAAACTCTCGTTCAGACTTGATGGAGAAATCAAACTCTTCACAGATAAACAAAAGCTAAAAGATTTCAGCACCACTAACCAGCTATACAACAAATGTTAAAGGACCTTCTCTAGTCATCAAACCATAGGAAAAGAGAACAAAAAGAAGAAAGAGGGAAAAAAAAGAGAGAGAGATCTATAAAAGATTGCTTTGGCTGTTCAGGGTCTCTTGTGGTTCCATTTTGTGGAATGTCGTGAGTATTTTGATGGGGGTTGCGCTGGATCTGTGGATTGCTTTGGGTATTGTGGCCATTTTGATAGTGTTGATTCTTCCAATACAAGAGCATAAGAAATCTTTCCATTTCTTTGGGTCATTTCAGTTTTCAGAGTATAGGTAACCTCCCTGGTTAAGTTTAGTTCTAGGTATTTTGTTGTTTTTGATATAATGGAAATGTCCTTGCGAGTTATAAAATTCTGGTTTTTGAAATGAAAAAAAAAAGTGAATGAAGGGCCACAAATGGCAAAATATCCTTCTTTTTTATGGGTGAGTTGTATTCCATTATATATATATCTATACACACACACATGCATACTGCATCTCCATTATCTATTCAACTATTGATGTGCACTTAGGATGCTTCCATATCCTGGCAATTATAAATAATATTGCTCTTAATAGCAGGGTGTATGTATCTTTTTGAGTTAATTCTTATTTTGTGGTTGGCTTTATTCCTTTGATAACTATGTAAGTTTAAAAAGCTAAAGCTCTAAACGTTCTTAGAAATAATGAACAGTACATATACGTAAATTAAAAAAAATATGTGTATTAAAAAAAATCATCTATCAAGCCATGAAAGATGGAAGAAACTTAAAAGACATATTACTAAAGGAAAGGAGCCAGTCTGAAAAGGCTACAAACTGCATAATTCCAACCAAATGACATTCTGGAAAAGGCACAGCTACAGAAACAATAAAAAGATTGTTGTTTCCAGAGGTTTGGGGAGAGGGAGGGAGGGAGGGAGGAATGAATAGATGCAGCACAAGGGATTTTTAGGGCAATGAAATTATTCTGTATGATAGTACAGTGGTAGCTACATGTCATTATGCATTTGTCAAAACCCATAGAATGTACAACATCAAGAGTAAACCCTAATGTAAACTATGGACTTTGGTTGATAATAATATGTCCATGTTTGTTAATCAATTGTACCAAATATGCCACACTGATGAGGGATGTTGATGGTAGGGGAGTATAAATGTGTGGGTGGGGACGGCTATGTGGGAACTCTGTATTCTGCTCTGTATTTTCTGAAACTGCTCTAAAAAAATAGAATCTATTAAAAAAAAAAGGAAAAAACAAATTAATATTTCATGATATATCCCTACTATGCAGACACACAAAGATTTGCAACCTATAACCAAAATCAGGGGTCAGCAAACTATGGCCTATAGACCAAATTCATCTTACAGAGCATTGTTGTAAATAAGAAATTGGAACACACCCATGCTCATTTGTTTATGTATTGCTTATTGATTAGTTTTGTGCTACAAATGTGAAGTGGAGTAGTTGAAACAAAGACATATGACTTATATAACTTAAAGTATTGACTATCTGGCCTTAAACAAAAACAAAAACTATTGGCTGACCCTGGCCTGAAAAGCCTCTTGGAGAAGAGATTGTGGTGTTTTTGAAAGGAGAAGGGGATACAGTTTTTTTGTTTGTTTCTTTGTTTGTTTTTGGTTTTTTTAGCCTGGGAATTAATCTCTAGAAATGGCTCTGCTTGCTTACCATTGCTTTCATGTAGAGTACCTCAAGAACTGCTCGTGATCGATAATGTGACATGGACTGTTACTTCTTTTCTTCTAGGCTACCATCCAGAGACAGAATCCTGACAAAACTTAAATCTTTCTTTTTTTAATTCAAGTTATACGAATAAAATCCAAGCCCATCAGACTCCAAGGAGAATTTAAAATGTCTAGGATGGCATATTTAGTCTAGTTATCTTGTCATAGTGTGTCTACCACAAATTAGTGCTTCTTAGCCAAAATATTTGGGCATCCCTATATAGATATTTCATCTCCTAGTCCTTAAAACAGTGTTCCAGGTGCCTCATTAATTTCCTTTCTAGTGGCAAAGAGTCAATACCAGCGTTTCTAAAGCATGCTAGATTTCAATCCCACAGAAGAAAATCTAATTCCTCAGAGAAATGAACCCCTTTGGCAGACTTCAGGAAAACCTGGAATAATTTCAACTTCATATATTCAGAAAGATCTCAAATTTCTTAATATAGTAGATGTTTATGTAAGTTAGGCTAAAAATAAGTTTCCGGATTGCAAGTTCATTCTGGTTTTTACACCAGAATTGTGCTTTACTGCTTTTCCATGATTTTAGAGCATAGGTCTGACCAATAACAGCCCTTTAAACCAGAAATTTGCTAATAATAATGCAGTCAGACAGAGAGAAGATGATTTCCTCAAATTAAGGTAACAGTTTTATTCCGAGATGCACTTGGGAATTTATTGTATCTCAAACCAAAAATATCCAAAAAGCCTCAAAATATATTCCATAAAAATGGGATTTCCCTAAGATAGTATTACAGTAAAAAAAAAAAAAGAGAAAAAAGCCAAGTCTGATGCTAAATCTCTCTCTCTCTCTCTATTTCTAAAGCAGATTGTTGTGTTTTTTTGGAAAGAAAATGGCGAGTGGACACATCTGTAAGATCTCTATCAAAGTATTTCTTCATTGTGCTTCTTTCATGTTCTGCTGCTACTAAAATGCATCTCATCTGTCCCCTAGTTCTCTGTCTTTCCCAACTGCTACCTTTCTCTCTTACTCTCCTTCCTTTTTCCTCTTACTTCCTCATTCTGCCCCCATTCTGTTCATCTTTGATGAGGTGCTTTCCAAGCACTAATGCTGGTAACTATTACACGTTCTTACTGAAAGCAGCCTCTTGGGAATTATTGTCTTTCTCCTTTCTAATGTTTCTTATTTTTTTTCCTTTGAGATGGGTCCTGCTGGAATTTTAGTGATTTAGTCATCTATTTTCTTTAAAAATAAATATTAAAATCATTTTCTTTAATTCTTTTTTTTTTGAGTTGCCAGCAGTTTTATTTAATGCATGTTGCATAATTTTTTTTGCTCCATAAATCATCAGAGTCTCCTCATTGTTTAAGAAAATGTTGCGCATCAAGAAAGTTTCCAGGGAAAATTAGCAGATGACTTATAAAAATGCAAAAATGATATGAGTTACAAAGGTGACACTTATATGCTTTATGGTGATTTTAATGGTTGAATGGGAATATTGCTTTGTTTACTCAAGATACTTCATTCCCTCTGTACTTTACATCAATGATTTATTTTATTTTTTTAAAAAATTAGAGAACTTTTAATTTTATAGCAAAATTGAGGGGAAGATATAGAGAGTTCCTTTATAACTCATGTCCCACACGTGCATAACCTCCCCCATTATCAGTATCTTTCACCAGAGTGGTACATTTGTTATCATTAGTGGGCCTATATTAACATATTATAATCATCCAAAGTCCACAGTTTAAATTAGGGTTCACTCTTGGTTTTGTACATTCTATTGGTTTGGACAAATGTATCACAATTATGTTATTGTACACATTATTTTCACTGCCATAAAAACTGTCCGTGCACCATCTACTTATCCTCCACCCCTAACCCTATCCTTGGCAACCATTGATCTTTTTACTGTTTCCATAGTTTTTGCCTTTTTCAAAACGTCTTATAGTTGGAATTACAAAGTAGACTTTTCAGATTGGCTCTTTTCACTTAGTAATACGCATTTAAGGTTTGCATATGTCTTTTCATGGCTTAATTGTTCATTTATTTTCAGTCTTGAATAATACTCTATTGCTTGGATGTATCATAGTTTATTCAGTTTATTTATGCATTCAATAACTGAAGGACATCTGGTGGAATTTTTTAATTATTCATACATGTTTTTAAAAACAGTCATCACTTATAAGGTTTCTAGCTTACAGATCTGTATTTAAAATTGAAGGACATTTCAGAATTATATAAATCTATTATTTTTTAGAGAAGCTGTACCTACTTAAAAATACTATGAAACCTAATTATACTATGATTTTATTTACAATATTATTATTCTTTTAAAAGTAAAATGTCAAAGTAGTGTTTTGAAATATTTTCTTTTGAGAATAGTCAAATTCTAAGTGTGCAGCTAAGCAATTATATAATGTAATGACATATAGTTGTATTTTATCACTGGCAGGTAATTTTTTGCACATTTATTGGCTTTCTACAGAATCTTATATGACAATTTTCCAAACATGAATTACACTAGAATCATCTACAAAATTACATCAAAAAAATAGTAAAAAGTTATGTCACTGTGTTCCCTTACATTTTAGATCTGCTGAGGGTACAACATTTAATCTTTAGAAAATAGGACTAGTTTTCACAAATGAGTATAACTGTATTGATTTATTTCTAGTAAGACTAAAAATTACAAACACTTTATATATAAGTTTCTTACATGATATTATTATTACTAACATCAAATTTTTTAGAAAGACCCTATTCTGATAAGTATATATAATAAAAAGTTTAGATTTCATCACTAAAGCTTTGTTATAGCTACATAAAAAACACTGTGCTAAGTTGATAGTTAACATTTTATTGTAGTTGTTTTGCACCTTGCTGATCTGGAAACTGATATTTCAGCATTCTAGAGTGGGGTTACTTTATAGTTTATAACGCAGTCTTGTATTTATCACATTATATATCTACATCATTTCTATCTCTACAAAAACAGTGTTTACTACTGAATAGTAAAGTTTTTCAAGTGTAGAGAATATCATGAGATTTGCTGAATAAATTAACTGTCTTGCAAATGGCATAAGAAATGTCACATTTTATGAATCAGAGTTAACAAGATCTAAAAAATGGTCTGTCACAATGTTCACAGTGCATTATAGGATTATTCTATCTGAGGATATTTGAAAGTATTTATGATTAAATTTCAAAGCATCAGTGAAGAATTTTTCCTAGAAAGTTTTAGAAGTGATTTCACCAAGATTACTCTAAATATTGTGAACATATAAGGTTTCTATATAATATGCATGGTTAATATTAATGTAAGAGATTTCTATATAATACTGAGAAAATATCAAGGAATATATTTTGTCTGAGGTGTATCAATTTTTTAATTTTTATAACTTAATTTTTTTTCTTTTCCCAGTAAAATATTTATTGCATACTGTTATTTATTCTAAAAGGCAGTGACAATTGCCTGAAGTGTCTCAAATATATTTCTGTATATTGAAAATTTTACGTATCTTCAAAATTACATAAATATGAGGCACATAAAACCTATTAAATTTTGTTTATGATAAATTAGCTTTTTCAAGAAGATTTTTACTTTGTTTTTGATGATCTTATTTTTGGAAATCTATGTCTGAATGAAAAATGTATCATGTAATCTAACCGCAAAGTCATCTTTTCTTCAATTTTATTAATGTATTCAACTAAAGGAAATTAATAACACAAATAAAACCTGTATTGCATGAAAGTCATTCCCTACATGATAAAAATTATTTTCATCAGAACTTAAGCAAGAGTATCTATTATATAAAATTATAGGCCAAAACCGATAATCTACAATTTTTTAACAAAACCGTCAATGTGTCTCGAAGAGTAAGATTATAGAATTAAGAAGGCTGCTGGCTAATAGTATAAACTGAACTCATTGAAGCCTAAGGAAAGTATAATTTATATAGTTAATACTTACCTTAGCTAATTAATTTGCCTTTTTCTTTTCTTGCCCTGTTGTAGTTATTTGATAATGTGTTCTGGATTATCTAGATCTTCATACTGCATTCTTGCTGAAGATAGAACAAGATAATCAAAACTGTGTATGCTTGGTAGCTAGTAAGTTGTTACAATGATAATAGTCCACTAAAGAAATAATTATGATTATTACAGCATTCCATACACATGCTAAAGACTATCTTTATCTCTATGTTTAAAAACCATGAGCTGTTTCATTATACCATCTTGAAATCTCCTTAGAAATGGAAATTCATTGGCTCATTATTAAAGCTAAACAAAGCTCATCTCTAATAGGCTAATAAGTTAAGGTCTTTATTCAAAATGGAAATCATTAAAGATTATTGCACTGTTTTTAGATGGTACCAGATATGCTTATAAATGTTCACTAAGAAATTATATACACTGATTAAATAATCTAGACTGTGAGTTGCCTATTCACAATTCCCTACTTGCATAATTTAGGGAGCATTGTGGATGCAGCTTCTAACAATAACAGAAAGCATTCCTATCTGTGTTCCTTTTTTAAGACCTCTCCTAATGTTTATAATTTAACTTCACCCTTGCCTCACTATCTTCCTAATAGAGGGTGGGGAGTATTAATATTAATGCAATTATCAAAATTTCCTAGATCTTATAGGACAGCTTATAGAACAGCCACCTCAATACAGAATCTTCCTGAGCTGGGTCTGGGGTTTTTGTGGCAAGTCTCATGTACTATGATCCACATCTCAAGCTTTAGCTGAGCTCATCTCAGCCATGTGCTGTGTCAATGGTTTATGGATGTGTCATCAGGACTTATGAACACCTAGATAGGGATGTTGATATCATATAAATGGTATTAATGTTTCAAAAACTAGAATTGTATATTGTGAATTAGTGAGATTAAAGTCCATTTTCCCATCACTAAACACCCTGGACCAGGCTAAAAGTAGATTTCTAATTTTTGTTGTAAAACAAATTAGAATATCAGGAAATGCCTTAATAATTAGCAATTATCTTTATTTTTCTTTTTTCTCTACTTCCCTCTTTCCTGTCTTTCCCTCCTTCCCTTTCTGTCTCCCTCCCTTCCTTCTTATTTTTAAATATTGCTGTTTCTGTGTATGTTGGAATCAGAAAGTCACTTTCTCTCTGGCTTCAACCCTCCTCAATTTCCTTTTCTCAACTCTAAACAGATTTTCCTCAAAAGTGCTTATTTTGAGTTACATACAGTTTATTTTGTCACATCCCATCAACATTACAAGATAGAATATTGTCACAAAAATGACATTCTTTATATTAAAAATACAAGTCAAATAAAAAAATGTTAAAGGAAAAAAATTCAGTAATCTAGGGGTCACATAAAATGAGGGCTTAGAATTGACCTTTGGGTTTAGCAATTTTTAGATTATCAACAAAGAGTGTGTGTGTGTGTGTGTATGTGTGTGTATTTTAAGATAAAAGAGATAACTTTAGTTGAAATGTAAAGGAAATGATACAGTTGAATTTGAAAAAAAATTTTGAGAGAGGGAGGGAAAGTGGGTGAGAGGGAGAGAGAAGGGGAGAGAGGGGGCGAGAGAGAGAAAAAGAGAGAAAGAGAGTAAAGATTTTGAGATTGAGTTTCCAAAGTGATAAGAACAGACAAGAGAGGATGGCTTATGCCAAGAGGATAAAATCACCCTAAGAAAAAAGAGAGATAATTTAGGTTTAATTATGGGAAGAAAGAGAATATGATTAGTGATGCTGACAGATAGGCAGATTATTTTTCTCCCAGTAAAAAGGGAACACTAGTCCATAAAAGAAAATGTAACCACCCAAAGCAGTGAAGAATGTGAGAGTCATTTAACTAATATGGGGAGACTGTATGCATCTTCTAGAAGAATAGGGTAATAAATAGATTATGAGACACTAATACATTCTCTGGGTAGTATTTAGGGCCTACTTGAGATGAGTGGGATGGACTTGAAGTGAGATCAGTTAATCATTTTGTGCCTTTTATCTTTACGCAGGCAGATAATCAGGGTAAGAAGAGATATGCATTTAAACAAGACTGAGGTTCTCCCCAGAAACTAGGAAGAAATAGAAGGCACTTGATTTTAAACTGTATATGAAGGACTGGTTATGATATTGTAACAAAGAATTTAAACTAGATAAAGATGAAAATGTAGACATAAATTACATGAAATGAAATGAAGATGTAGACATAAAGAGAGTTAAAATTAATGAAAAGTTGTGATATAAATTAATTTTAGGTTCTTGTTGGGGAGAGAAATCATTATTGCAACTGTAGCACTCTCTAGAGCAAGGTAGAAAGACATTGAAATTGAAATAGTGGTATAGTTGAAATGATTTGCAATTCAGTATTACCACTATGGACATGAGTGCCTAATGTTAGAAGACAAAAATTTTGCTAAGTAATAGGTCATGGAATGGAGAGAGAAAGGGTTTTTGACATCAACTAGATATATGATAAGAATAGTGTTAGAGAGTAAGCAGAGAGCGAAGAGTTAAAATATCAGCTGAATGAAGGCAATTAACTTGGAGAATCTATAGGAATAATCTACAGATTATTATATAATAGTCAAGCATATTGGGTACTATGGTCTGCTAACAAATGACTCAATGTTGGGAGTATTTAATAAAGAGGGAAAAAAATTATTTGAAAGCAGCAAGGGAGGACACTGAGTTTCTGGCCAAATCAGATGAGAAGTATGGAAAGTAGCTCTAAGTCTTGGGAGCAGAAGTCATGTTCCCAGGGGAAAGCCAGTTTTCTGTTAACTTAAGGGGGCAAAGGAGACATTTAGATCAGAGGTTCTGAATATGGGTGGTTTTGCAGACAGTTGACTGTTGGCCCCGATAGGCATGATGGATAGATCTCAAAGTTTAGGAGAAGAGGGAGATGGGGTCATAAAAGGGATTTTAGAGCTCGATAAGGGGTTTGAATGCATTAGATGAGGGTGACCCAACAGGCTTTAGGCTTCTTTTGGTGATTGACATAATCCAGAATGAAGGACAAAATATGATGAGGTCCGGATATCTTAAAGCTGAACATTTCTGATAAGGTATTAATGTAATGGTGTTGGGAGATATGTGAGTCTTGCCAAGAGAACCCTTCTTGATTTTTTGCTGGTAGATGTGTGAAGACCAGAGGAGCGGTATGGGAATTAATCTGGGAATACAGGACTCCTAGAGAAAGCCACTGATGGAGGAGAAGTCCGTTGATGTGATAGCCTAACTCAAGTAATGTAAGAAATGGAAAACAAAATAAAATTGATGCAGTCACCCTCTGACTTGACAACTTTTCAGTGAAAATCTTCATGCTAAACATTACCTAAATTCAAGAAAGAAGGAGGAGGGAGTGAAGAGCGAGGCTGAAAAACTGTAGGATTTTGCTCTAAATGGGAATAAGAGCTGCAGATACATGTGATTCATTCAAGAATATAATCTCTGTATGACAAGGAGGTATAAAATCATATATTATATATACATACATACATACATATATAAACAAAAGAGATACCACTGTCTCTTTTGCTAGCCAATCAAAAAACCGAGTGCAAACCTTGAAACTCCTCTGTAAATTATTTGAAGTAGACGTAAAGGTCATTGGAGAATGTGCTAAATAACTAGGTTTTTCTGTGCTGAACAGAAGAGATATGAAGACCACTAATTACATTTGAGTATGTCTAAAACTCACATCATTTCTCCAGTTGATGAGTTTAGGAAAGAAGGCACAAAGGAAAACTACAAAAATAGCCATTCTTATGTTCTTTGTTGGCTCTGTACAGGCTAAATAGACATCAATGAAGTCTTTTCGTCCAGAGAGTTAAAGGATCCCTCAGGTTTCCTTGAACTTGTAGAAGGACAGTATATGCAATGGTTATCTATATTTTTGCCTCCATGAAATGAGAAAATGTACTCTATGCTAGTTGCTTCTGTTTCTATGAATTTTTAGTGAGATTTCCACCTTAGTAGCAACACTCTCTTTGTATGTGCCTTAGGATGAAGACGGCTGAAAAAATCCAAGGCTTAAAATGTACACAATATTATTTAACTATAAACTGTTATATTTTTATATTCTTATATTTCACATTTGAGATTGTCATCTCTTCTGCCCTCTGCTGATGGGATTTGCTCATATGAATTTTAAAACCTGCTGTCTCTTTTGTGTACCAGTTAAGTTAGGAAAGGATTTTCAGTTTAAAGCTAAATCATGCAGCTTTTTCATTTTTCCCTAATTATATAGTTTTTAATACAAAATTGAGGAGTCTAGTGTATCACAATTATGAGAAAAACTGTAATTGGGTTAAATATATTTTCTACTCTTCTCTCAAATTTAGCAAATATCACAATCACTATGAATGAGTTTGCAGTGATGATTTCAAATCATTTTCATAATTTCATTATCTGACATGATTTAAAATCAGTATATAATAATAAAAAGAAAAGAGGGATTAAGGCTATACTTTGTGCTTGTCATGTGGGCTGCATAAATTGTAACTTACAATCTATTGGATTTCATATGCCTAACTTTGATCAGAGAAACAAAGCAAAATGAAAAATGAAGTATGGCATGCATGCTTCTTTTTCCAGATAGCATACACCTTCAGTGATTTGTACAATAAGAGGTGTTTTGTTCCCTATGCATTTAATGTTTGTTCTCTTGTTTCCAGTTATTTTTCAGTTCTGTATCTTCTTTAGGTCTTGTTTTTGTGGTAACTTGATTGAATATTTTCTGCCATTAAAAAAAGTAAAGAAACTTTTACTTCATAAAAAAAAAAAATCACATTTTTCTTACAAAAATAATGCCTCCAGCAATAAAATAAGTATATTCTGAAGCTGTTTAAAAAATTTTTGTAATGTTGAGAAGTCTTTGTTTCAAATGCTCATAGGTTTTGAAGTGACATAAATTGTCTTTTAAGTTGAAAATAAAACTAAATGTATAATAAATTCCTATCAAGGTTATAACAGTAGTCCTTTAGCATACAAATACGGTTTTAAATCCCAGCTCAGCAAATATCTATGTTTTTATTCTTTGGAAAGTTATTTCTCTTCTCTGTCCCTCAATGTTCTCCATGACAGAGGTGATAACGCCTACCCCAATGAACTGACATAAATACTTAATGAAATAATACAGGCAAATTACATGTGACATACTTTGATACATAATGAGTGTCTTGAAAATATATTCACTGTAATAACAAAAAGAATAAATGCTGAACTAGGGCAAGATAATCTTAAGAAAGCAAGACATAATTAAGCATATAACATAGGGCTTAAAATTTATACACACATCCATGTTGCCAACTCAGTTACATCTGAATGGGTTTGTATTTGAAATTAATTCTTTAGGAGACTATAACAAAAAAATTATACCAGAATGTTATTTTAATAAAATATTCAGTATGTTCAGGATTAGCCTTTCCTTATGCAGAAAAGTTGTCTTTAAAATCCAACTGCCATGAGAGATTATTTTCTGATGACACAGAAAAGCATGAAACACCACAAATTTGTTTATTTAAGATACATTCAAGAGTTTACTATGTGTTAGGCATGATGTAATACACTGGGTATATATTGGTGAATGAAACAAAGCCTGTCTCCTTATAAAGTTTAGTTTGATGGAACTCAGGATGGAGAGACAAACAAAAAGTAAGTAAATCAACAAAACTGAATGTCATTAAAACTCTTTAAATTGCCTTGGTTAAAAATGGCAGTTGTTGAGATAGAGATGAATAGAGTGGGAGACAGCAAGGCTTCTTAAAGGAGTCAAACTAGACAAAGGTCAGAAGAAGAAATAATATGTTAAAATGAGAATCAAAGAATGAGGAAAAGCTAGCCACGTGTAGGGAAAAATGTGAACAGTGAATGCAAAGGTCTAAAATGGTTGAGTATGAGTGCTTTAGAAATTGAAAGTAAACTAATTTTTTGCAGCACATTAAAGAGGAGAGTCATTTGAAGTAATGTTGGAAAGGTAATGAGAAGGAATCATGGAGTGCATTACAGACTGTGTTAAGGAATCTGTATTTTATTTTCAGGGCCATGGAAAGTTACTGATTAATTTTAATCACAAATTAATAAGATTAGATTTATATTTTATAAGGATCACTTTGACTGTTAAGTAGAGGACTAAGTTCTGTACTCTTGAAAATACTTTGATAATGACAAAGTGGCGTTTGTGTGTATATGTGTGTGTGTGTGTTTGTGTGTGTGTGTGTGAACTAAAACTACACTACAAAGCAAGGGAAGAGTATTTGTTGGCTTAACACCTATACTGTCTGAATCAGTTATTTCCACTCCTGGAAAGGCTCATTAACATCTTCAAGACCCTAATTAGAAGTCTATACAGTGGGGACTCCTCTGCTTAGCCCTTTACATGAAGATATCTATGTTTACAATGGGGTAGTTTTTTTTAATATTCAGGTTTTTTTTTTTTTAACTTTTTAGGTTGAAGTATAGTTGATTTACAATGTTGTATTAGTTTCTGGTGCACAGCATAGTGATTCAGTTGCATATGTATATATTTCTTTTTCATATTCTTTTTTATTATAGGCTGTTATAAGGTATTGAATATAGTTCCCTGTGCTATACAGTAGAATCTTGTTGTTTATCAGTTTTTTTAAAACTTTTAAAGAACTTTTTGAAAAAGAGTATACCACTTTGCTCATTTAAAATTACATTTCAGATATTTTTTGCAGAAATTTAAGTATTGACAAAGTATAATTTTACTGTATTATGGTGGCATTTAAAAAATAAGACACTGGCATTTCCAAATTAAATGACTTCTAAAAAATAAAGCAAAGAGACTCTAAGTATAAGTCATTTGATACTCTCCATCATCCACTTAAAAATACCTACAAAAAAAGTTCTGTGACAGAAATTTTAAAGATTTTCCTTTATCAATTATTCAATATTTCCATTTACTTTCCCTAAAGAATTCTATCTAAAAATGTCCTGTGGGTTCTTATAGTGATGAGGGTGCTCTATTAGCATTTAGTAGGCAGAGCTCAGGGATGTTAAATATCTTGGAATCATAGCAGCATCTTCAACAAAGAACTGTCTCACCCCAAGTTTCCAGTAGCATTGTGAAATGCAAATGGAATGTTACATTTTAATTTAATTGATTCTATCCCTTGTCTCCTGCATGAAGAGCTCCTCACTTCTTGGAGAGAGTTGTAGTGATCCAAGTTTTCTACTAACTTTTCTGAGGGCTGCAACTATTCCTGATCTCTTCAGGCACAATCATATAGAAGCCTAGGCTTTCTATTTGGATTTATTCAGTGTTAGTACTTTAGGAAGAATGGCTCCTAAGGACTTAGCACTACAGCAAGTACTATAATACAAACAAGATCAAGACAGGGTCCTTGCCAGCAGGTGCTCACACGATAGCGGAAACAACAGACATATGATCCAGTCACAGTATCAGTGTGATAAACACAACAGTTTATAGTAAGTTTAAAACCTAATGGCGTTTATGCACTCCACTCCAGTACCCATATATGTAAATGTAAGATCTACTCTAGACCTCAGCCAAGGAAGTCAGCAGGAAATGTGTGTTGACTGGGACTCAGGGTTATCAATATTTCAAAACTGTAAATACAACAAAAATATCTGGATATCTGTCTTCTTTTGAAAATGAAGCAAACACAAAGCAACAAAGTGAATCTGCAGAACAGGTCCAGCTTTACCTCTAGCCAACAACTAACCAGAGATGAGCTTCAGATCCCTCCTTTAGATAATGTGTGAGTCTCCAGTTTGCCCCAGACCTCCTAAATCCAGCTTCATTCACAACTGTTACCTGACTAATTCCTATAGGTGTTTGATTTTATGCCTGGTCTAGATCTTCAGGGATGACAATACTTTTCTTTGATATCAGTCAACACTGTTGATTGATATTTTTGTCCATAATTGCAGATAATCTTTATATTATAGATTGCTTATATATTATTACATCTATATTGTTATCCTGTAACATATGCTTGTTAAGAATTTACTTTATGCAGTACATTATGTCTCACATATTGTAAATGATTAAATATATGTAAGCAATTCATTATGAGTCAATACTACCTGCCTGATTTCACAGTTTTGAAAACTGAGACTTAAAGGAATTGGCCTATTTGTCTAAGGTCACAGAAGATGTTTTTGAGCAGATATTCTATTGCAAATCTGTCCAACATTCAAAACCTACATCCTTCCAATCTGCTTCAATTATTATATATGATTTAACTTAGTTTTTTGTATATTATAAATAAATTGCAAATCAAAATATCTTTAGGTGGCTTGAGGTGGCTAAAATTAATTTCTTGATATAATCAAAAGAGCCCAAATCTCAATACTAAGCTTAGCTTTATAAAAATTCTTCAATTTGTAAACATTTTAAACCTATGTGTGCTTCAAAAGACAATAAACCTAAGATTTTATGATTTCCCCTTGTAGGGAAATAAAATTTGTCACTCCAAAATGTCTCTTTGGCATGTGAATTATTTCCAGCTGAAAACATTCAAGGCCCAAAAGACTCAAGAAGAAACTTTGACATTCCCCCTAGTATCATGAAGATTTTAGATAGAGGGTCTATTACAGGAACAGAGCTATTACCAGAGTATCTGCAAAGAATATGGGCTAGGTGTGGTGGGGAAACTCAGAATCCTCTCTGTGTCCCATTGTCTCTGCATAAACCAGAAAATACTTGTTTATCAAACATCTGCAATTTCGTCTCCATGTGAATTGCCACTACTCTCAACATTCTCTTTTGTCTTTAGCTGAAGATGATATCTAAGGTAAGGGCTTCAGCCATTTTGATGAGTTACTCAGTTTTCCTGAGTCTCTCCTGTACGTACATGTCTCTAAACTTTTGTTTGATTTTCTCTGTCTCATGTCAGTTCTTAGGCCAGCAAGAAAAGACCAGGAGGATTTAGGGAAATGTCTTTCTCCCTGACACCCTATTAAGACATAATAATACCACTTATTCCCTTTTTTCATTCAACAATGATTAAACACATGCAATTTATTAGGCACTAAACTTGGCACTGGATGGAGTAAGACCACTGAACAGAATTCTCAGAGAAATGAAGTTCCTACTGAGGAAATGGAAAATGATGAAAAATACAACCTAAAAACAGAACGAAATGCTAGGCCGTCATAAGAGCTAAGAACCAAATAAAGGATGGTTGTGATGTTGTGGTCTGTCTTAGAAACTGTTGTCTGGGCAGGAGAAGATGGCTGGCATCTGAAAAGAGATTCTGTGAAACAAAGTCACAAATGGCATGGAATCCTTAAAAAGGCACTTTAAGTAGAGGGAATAGACTTCCCTGAAATGGGAACAAGTTTAGAGTACTAGGGCAAAACTCAGGAATCCAGCATGGTTCAAAGTGGCTGGAGGGGCAGAATAATGGTAAGAGGTAAGATCAGCCTGGTTGCCTGTGGGCAAAATGTGTTATTAATGCAGGATGACATCTTTTTACTCCTAAGGTATTCTGTTGAGATCCTGGTTCCCTACTACCGTTCTGTGTCCTATGAGCCATGAGGGGGTAAAAAAGATTTTTCTGATTCATTTGTTTAGAAGGTGATCCTGTGCATGCACTAGTTATGTCCTTCTCTGTCTTTTTCTTTCTTGAAAAATAGTCTATCTGCAGTCAGCCTGTCTTGTCCATTTCTCTATGCCAGGAGTAAAGGGGGAATATCGATAGGGGTGGAATGATACAGTTTTGGAGTGCATGCTCAAATATCAGTGATAAGATTCTCATGATATTTTTGTTGTATGCATGATGAGAAATCAATGCAAGTTTTATTTTTAAATGATCCACTTAACCCTGATTATTAAAAACAAACAAACAAGCAAACAAATTCCAAGAAAGGAACTCAGAAATGTGCTAAGGTAAAAGACCCCAAATGTGAAAAGATGGATATTCTCTGATCTAGCTACAACATAATACCTTGTTAAAAGATTAAAAAGGCACTTTTTTGAGATAAGGCTATTATTACCTTTCTACCAATAGAGTGGAGCATTTGACAGTAGCTCTGCTAAAACAAGTACAAGTAATGATTTTCTCTTCTTTAGAGCTTTAGAGAAAGAGCTCTTGTTAGAGAAAGAAAGATACCAAACATTTAGAGGCATAAAATATCCTCTTCATGCTATGTAAGATTCCATCTCTTTCAGTTACTTAAAGGAAAAGACATTGAACATAGATCCAAACTGTGTAGGAGTTCATTAGCACATGAACTTGGTTCAATATAGCTTTACCACTTATCTGTCTGGTATTCTAAGCAAGAGGAAGATAAGGCTCTTGCCTATTATGTTTTCAACAATAAGCCCAGAACCTAGTACTATGTCTGTAATATTGAACACATTGTTGCTACATGAATCAATAATACTGTGCTTGTGTGAGGAGGAAATCTGGTTTAGCATCTGTTTCATTGTCCTAGTATGATGTATGCATAACAATCTGCATATGGAAATAAGTGGCTATTATGCTTTGCTTCCTGCGTTTTATGTTTAAACTGTAAATTTTATATATAATATTAATATTTTATATATTTTAGAGGGATCTGTGGGTATATTAATTTTTGACAAACAGAAATCTCTATACACATTTAGAACATAAATTTTGGAAGAATGGCTCCCTTAGTGATGCCTGAAGACGGCTCACTTGTTGGTGATGGAAAACTATTTCCCAAAAGCACCTTTAACCCAGATTCCCTGTCTAAAAACACAAAAGAAGGTATATGTTAACAATAATTCACACACACAAAAATCAATCAAATGTTTTAGAAGAACAAGCAAGTGAAATAAATGTCTTAGCAATAAAGGTATATCTAAATCAGGTTTGAAAGCAATAGACCATATTGCAGGTTGTTCTATTTCAGCCAGACTTTTTGTAGTAGTGAATTCACAACACTAATGCTATCCAACACTTTCAGCTTTAATTTATATGAGTTACTTTTATTTTATCAATACAAAAAATCTACTTTTCAAGACCTAGAAGAAATATAACTTCTTTCCTATAGCTTTTCCTCTTTCCCCATTTGTTTATATCATTTTTCATGTTGTTTGCTTCTCTGTATTTGGACATGCTTTGCTTATTACATATTTAAAAAATTTAACCCACTATATAATGAATCATTTTTCTCTCCAAACCCTCTCCCATTCCCACACCATACCGAAAGCTTGCACAGGTTATTCTCAGTCTTACTCACTTCTTTTTCTCATCTCTCATAATCCCAGAACTTTATAGAAGCCAAAATAAGTTGGTTGGATTTAATGATCTGTGAAAAAAGAAAACAGGAAAAAATTAAATAATGCTAGTGTTGATGCTAATAAAATAAAAATAATAACTAAACATTTACATGACTATAAGAATTGCAATCAGATCTATAATGTTAAAAAATCAAAATAATTAAATTCTTTATGTGTTAGCCATAATATCAAGCATTTACACGATTATTTTAGGTCAAAATATTCAATATAAATCTACTAGGGTTTTAATCACATCACACTATTTACACTGGCTTGGCAAAAGAAAGCTTTCGATACATTTCACTACAATGAGTTTGGTCCAGGCTCTGACACTATCTAGCATACAGTTTTACCTTTTTTTATCATTCATTCTTTATCGATCTCCTTCTCCCTTGTATTAGCTTTGCTTTATCCTCCTTACACACTAAAATAATCTCACGGAGAGTCAAATTAAAATCTGATTTTATCATAGTAAAATATGAGGCCCACATTTCAATGCATAAAGCACATATGCTATTAATGTAAAATTGACTAAGGAATGTAATCTGTGACCAATCCTTGTTAATGATGAGTTATCAGACTAGAAATTGGAATCCATTACATTTTTTTTAAATATCAGGAAATGTCATAATATATGAGTCAATCACTGGACATGCACTTCAAAATATTCACAGAATTACATTTTGAGAATATTAAAATCTTAAGTGTTTAATCCTGCCATTTTGTTAATGGAGCAAGAGATACTGGATACGTCTTTGGGTTGCCAAATCATGGATTTTTAGAATTTTAAAGATTGTACAGAATTTTAATAAAATTACTTTACACCACAGAGAAGGAAACTGGAGTCTGGACATGTTCAGTCTCTTGCACATAGTTCTCTAAGTAGTGTATGAGATAGGTCTAGAACCTTAGATCCAGAACTCTTCTTATCATCATAGGGTTGTTTTGAGAACAATTCTTTTAGTGTATTTTTCAAAAATACAAATGATTATTATAAAATATTTTTTAAAAACAGATAAATTATGTAGAATGCTCCAAAATTACCCATTCAGATATTATCATAGTCTATGTTTAATATTTTTCCAATGGTATTTTGATTTGATAAGACAAACTACATTTTCCTGTCCCTTGAGAGAGAAACATTTTTTTGCATTTCCCTCAGGATGGGTTATCGGGTTCCAAAAACTATCTATGTTGACTTATTTGAGTCTAGAATTCACATCTTACTCTGTTTTACCCTGAATTTATGTTGGCACATCTGGCCAATCTCAGGCTGGCAGTAATAGAGTTTGGCAGAAGTAGAGTATTTAAAAATAGTTGACACAAAGCCATTAATTAAACCAGAAAAAGAGTACTATCTGGCTACATACCTATAAGTAAATAAAATTTAAAACACTTTATTTTAAGGATGATAAATGAGTAGGTAGTTCTACAACAGTTAATTCTTTAAAAAAATATTTATTCTTCTAAAGACCTTGCTTACATCATTAAAAGTAGGCTTTGTGTTTAGGTGAGATTTTAAAAAAGTATTATTGTGTCCCAATTTGGGGGACATTAAAATTTAAAGCCCTGAAAGCAATAACAAGTCTCAGACATAAAATCAAACATGCAAAAGACTGCTCATATTTATAGTAATACAGACATATGATCGATGTTACACCCCACAAACATGGTCATATAAATTATTTGGAGGTGATGACTTAGGCATGATAAATCATGCTATAAATCACCATTTTCCAGACTACATTTGAAATGTTGTTACTGTGAAGGAAAATTCATGATATCTCTTATCTCATGAATGATATCTCTGAAAGAGAATGATTTTAAATGCTTAATCTTGTGTTTCTAAAATCAACACTTTAATTTACTTATATAAAATTAAGTCTTGTAGCATCAATCAAAAACTTCAGAAAGTCCCTTAAATGTTTACTCAATGTAAAATGAATGGATCTCTAATTCTCCTACTGAAAGTACAGTATGTTATGATTTTAGGATAATCCTGCAAACTCTAAAGTAAATCTAATTTAAGGGAGATACATTCACTCAGCAATATTTTGGAACACCTACCTGAACCAGAAATTAGGTTATGGCCACAGACATACTGGCAAACAATACAGACTTTGTCCTTTCTGACTTTTTTGGAGTTTACTGCAGAGAAGGCTGTCTTAGTAGTATCATGATAACCACCAATCTAGACCTTCCCTCAGAATGCTTCTCTTAATTAAATCCTCTACCTTTCTATAGTGTGATTATCTAAGCAGTTGTTAAATGTATTAACATCTTTATGGTGTTTGTTATTGTTCTTTGCACCTCTCTAGGGAAATTTCTAAAATTTAAGCAGGCAGGGAGTTAATAAATTCCAACTTTTTTTTTTCTTAACAGGGGATGATTTATAAAAAAGGATATTTTTAGTCCTTTGCAATAATAAAACAGAATACTGCTGCCACTTTCAGAAATGAGGAAGCCAGACAACTACTGGAGTTGCTATAATGTCGGGAGAAAAAGAAAGAAACAGTAGAAGGGGCACATTAACTCAAGCTGTCGTATAACTGTTACATACAGGGTCCAGAGGACCTGTTTCTGTAGGATAAAGTAAGGACTCTATGGCCCCATACGGTATTTAAACCCAAATATGGAGATGGACACTTGTAAACTGGCAAAAAAAAAGTAAAGGAAAAATATGGATTTTCTTTAACCCAGTCGAAGAAACACGGATAAAATAAACCAACATGTCAATATAGTCTATAATTCTAAGGTATATACCATTAATAGAGTTGAAAGATATTAAGATAGATAGTTGAGATTTGATGGGAAAATGTTTTAGATAAAAGTAAAGCTGACAACAGCAAAGCACACCTACAAGTCTCTTTCAATGTAAGTGAAAACTTTAACCCATAAAATTCATGTGTTACTTTTAGGGACCATAGATGACATCAGCCACCATAACTGAGTGGCCTCTGCACCTACTCTGTACCGCTTTGTTACTCAGTCACTAAGGCGAATAGATGTGTGAGAAAGGAAAGTGGCATTTGTGAACACAAAATGTTATTTGAGATTCATGCAAATGGAGAGGATATTAGGATCACTGTCTTTAAGTATTTTGAAAAAAGGTTGTGTATTGAAAGAAAGTTAAAATGAAAAATTACCCCCAAAGAAGCTTTCCTTTTTTTTCCTTCTCATTGTTTTTATTTTCCTCTTTTGTCCTATTCCAGAGGCTAATGATGGAAACTCAGAGAAAAGCCTCGAACAGCAGTTTCTCAGATACACACACACACACATCAACAATACAATTTTCTTATTAGATTATAAAACAAATACTAGGCAACCTATACAGTATTTGGGGGAAATAATAGTCTATGACTTGAAATAGACAAAACAGAGCCACAGAATTTTAAACTAATACAGCATAATAAACAGAATGAGTGATTACAGAATAAATACTGCTTCAATCAGATTCAATTAGGAAACATAAAGGGAATGGGTTAGCATTTTGTTAATTTAATAGGCTAATTAAATTAGTGAATTTTAATCATGTACTTTTTGTTTTATTTATCTTTAGAAATTAACCACAATAACAGAGGAGAAATTGTATAATTTAGGTTTTTCTTCTTCCTGAAATTATAAAAATTTAGGACACAAAGACCTGTGGCCAAGATTACAATGTCTCCCCCAATGGGATTGCCAGATAAAATAAATGACACTCAGTTAAATTTGAATTTCAGATAAACAACGACACATTTTAGTATATTCCAAATATTGTATGGAATACTTACAATAGAAAAGCTATTTGATACTCAGCTCAAATTTAAATTTAACTGGTCACCCTTACTAAACTCTAGCATCCTTATTCTGTAATCTTCAAGGCTTTATATTTATGTTCCAAATGCATGCTTTTCTATTTACACTAAGCTGAAATAAATATACTATTCAGAATTTATAACTATGCCCTCGTAGATGAATTTTCCACTATTCCTAAATACCAAGGTGGAAATAAAGAGGAAAAGGAATCAGAGGTTTTATCTTTAACATGTGAAATACTCCTGAGATGTGAGTATTGGGAATGGTGGGAGTACAAACATAGTGAACATCAGATGAGAAATAAATTACAAGGTGCAGCTTTATACAAAGACCCTATCACATCTTTTCTACAATCTTAATCAACAGAAAAACAATATTTCCTACACCCAGCCATTTTCTCTCCAAAGAATTACAAGTTCTTTGTTTATAATGAAATCACATTGGCCCCGTGTTCTAATGCATGAAAACGAAAATGCGCATGCCATCAATGTGGCTATTAAGTAAAGGAATTCCCCCTCAGTGGAATTCATTTTGTTTTTTTGTTTGTTATGAATGAACAAATAGGTCTTTGTGAACTGAATTGGCACAGCCAGAGATTACCGCTAAACCTTTTTTTGTGTTTGCAGTACATCCATTGTGAAGACTGGAAGCTACAATTTGTTTGCATGTCTTTTTCATTTTGATTTTTTTTTTCCTTTTTTCAGGTTACTTCACCACTAACAGGAACAATAATTCCAGAGGAAAAGATAGCTTGAATGAGACTGCATGATTGCTTTTCCAACTAAAATGAGTAGAAAATGAAAACACTTTAAACGAAGTGTCTCAAATAAACATTTAATTTAGGATAAGACAGCAACCGCATATATACCACCATATCAAATATTGAAAGAGCACTTACTGAAGAGTTGAAAGACTCATTTGCAAGAAAATAAATGTAGCTCTAAAAGTGAGCTGCTAAGAGTAAATATGTAAAAACACATTTAAACGGCATGCAATTAACATGAATTTATACTAAAAAAAAATGAAAAACATGATGAAATTTTGGAGAATTACATATTCGAACAGGAAACTGTTTCATTTTTCATCAAACATGAGCCTAACTGTGCACTCGATGCTCTTTAATGAGCTGTGGATTTCAAACAAACTAGACGGTTTTCCCTTCATACATTAGGCAAAGTAGATGCATTCTTTTCTCAGTCCCTTCTATGTCTTTAAATATTCCTTTCTTATCTTCTTCTGTGTTTAAATACCAGACTTCGCAGCCCTCATGACTTTATCCTTCTTTATTCTCTCCTTCCTTCTTAATAATTTTGACTTTTTATTCTTTCTTCCCCTTAAGTTCTCATGTTTTCTGGCATTAATATTTGTTCTGTTCCTTGTCCATTGTTTTATAACAATCTCACTTCACTTCAACCCCATATTTATTTCTAGCCACATAGTTTACTTTGGTATAATACCTGGGCATCACAGATATTTGTGTAGCTACTAAAAACTATGACCCTAACATGGAGATAGAAAATTTTGTATTTTAATACACACAGAGATGATATTGTTATTAGAGTGTTTTGTAAATCATAAAGCATTCAATAAAATTATAATGGTTGTTTTTATTAGATGTATTGTTGGAAATGATCACACATGGCTAGAATAATCATTTAATAGTTATACTAGGTAATGAACTATATTTATGTAATTATATATAGTATATAACTGTAACTATATGTAAAATAATTGTGATCATGTATGTATAGGTCAATCAGATTAAAATATATTACAGTTCCCAATAAATTAAATAGCAAATGCACTGGTAAATGATATGGATGTCAAAATGTTAAGCAATTTCTTTTCCTCCTAATATTGCTATGTTTATCAAATGGGGGGAAGTGATTCTCAATTGATATGTTTATGGAATGAAAATGGAAGCTGTTTGGATTGCTTCTAGAGCCAAGACAGTAACAAAATAGAAATTTCAAATGATTTGCATCCATCGCCAAATGTTTTCTTGGCCAATATCAGTTATATTATTTTCTGCTAGTTCAGCATTCAGAAGATCAATTGAAGTTAAAGAAATGAAATTAAAGATGATAAAGTGGCTTTAGTTTTTGGTCCAATGTTAAAAAGAGAAATCTTCAGTTCCTTTTTGCCTAGTTTAGTCCTCAGGCAAGATACAATTTATTTTATTCTTGCATCTTTCTATAAAATTTTGAATATTTTACATCTATATGATTACAGTTTTTAAATCTTTTAAATTTTCTTTAGAGTCATGATCTATTTCTCCCAACAGTTTTCAATGGAATGCAAATTGCCCATTAAAATGTTTTCATTCCTGATGATAAAATATAAATTAAACTCTGATTATGAAGCCTAGATCAAAAGCCTATTCTGTCACTTAACTCACTGATTTAGTCTTCATTCTTCCTAAACTTTAATCATCTCTATATCAAGCAACAAAAATATAAACAAATCTGGTGGACTGAAGGGCATATTAATGGTAATCAGATTATCAAACTATCATACTTTAAATTCCAACTCATTTCGAACCATTATGTGACCATTCTACTCTAATTACTTATTTTTTGTCCAGCTAAATTTTCTTATTGAATTAGAGAAAATATCATTTTATCTAAATTCATTAAAAATTTCCTGGCTTATTTAAAAGTCCTGTTAGCAGACAGGACATCCTTTTCCTCATTACAAATGTTTAGGATCTGTGTTGGGGTTCCTTTTATGTTTCTTTGTATTTCACTTGGACCTGTTTCAACAACACGCTTAAATATATAACCACATCAATTAAATTGGATAGATTTCCTCTGAAAGGTATGTTAACACATTGGAGACCTGCTCCCTGACTACCTTAGTAACAAACCAATGTAATTTTAAATAATATTTAGTTACATTTAAGAGGAAAATTCACAGACTATATTAGGACAATCATGCCATCACCTTCTAAAAGCTGAAGTAAATGTAAGTCAGAGATACTCATAGCCATTTGACCTGATAATGTCAGAGTCTGGAGACATAAAGAGTCAAAGACATTCTTCAGTAGACCAGTCCACAATCTAGTTAGATCTTTTGTCTATATCTAATAGTACCAATAATCATATTGTGGAAAAAGATTGCTGTGGTCTGAATGTTTGTGATGCCCCAAAATTTATATGTTGAAATTCTAGCCTCCAGAAAGCAGGGTATTTGGGAGGTGCCTAGGTCATGAGGGTGGAGTCGTTATGAATAGGATTAGTGTTCTTCTAAAGGAGACCCTACAGAGATCCCTCACCCCCTCCACCCTGTGAGGAACAGCAAGAGGTACTGGCTGTGAACCAGGAAAAAATTTCTCACCAGAATGAGACCACGTTGGCACCTTGATCTTGGGCTTCCAACCTCCAGAACTGTGAGAAACAAACGTGTTTATAAGCTACTCAGTCTTGTATGTTGTTGCAGCAGATGAATGGACTGAGACAATGATCAAGTCACACTTTTCATTTTGAGAATGCTGGCTTTGAAACAGAAAATTTGGAAAATGCTCACTTCTGAAAGAGTACATACACACTCCATGGCTTCACCTTTCCATGCTCTTTCTGCACTTCTTAATGCTGATACTTATAAAAGGTAAACTAGCTGACATCATCGATATAAATTTAAAAAAAAATAGTACTTTATAATATAGAAAGGCAGGTATGTTTCTGGCCTTGAGCTTTATTTTCCAACCGCTCTCCTCTATGCCCGGGGCTCTGGCCAGTTAGAAGACATGCCCCTGATGTATTCTCCTCCCTCCACTCTTGTGGTCCGTCTCTACATGCCTTTTGATGCTTTCTGTGGTGTTGGTTCTCTCAACAGCACTTGCATTTCTTATATGACACTGACAGGGGATCTGATCTAAATCAAGCCTCTCTACTTGTAGGCAGGTAAGAAAACAGCTTGGGCAAAATCTTGGAACATAATAATCTATATGTTGAAGCAGGAGATTTCGAGAGTCACATGCTAGGTTCTATTCTCTGTGCTGTCTTGTTAAAAGAGCTAATGCTTCCATCATGGATCACATTTTCAGAAATAAACAGCTGGGACCCAAGGCATCTGCATGGCAGGACAAAGCTTTTATCTCTCTCACAGCAAAGAGCTTCCAGACCCCTGTCAGTCTGGCATAGCTCTCCAGACTAGAGGAAAGCCTTTCCTTAAGCATTTATTCACAGAAATAGTGCTTTGATATGTTATTATATATTTAACTTTTTATCCAAAAACCCCCACAAAATTCCCCCTACATTTTTACATCTGGAAAAAGGATATTAAAGTGATTTTTTTTTTAGGGGGCAAGCATTATACTGTAGTCAGCATAGATTAAAATTGGAAACAAGATATAAAACCCCACATACTGGCAAGTGTTGAACCAATGGCATTAGCTGTGTATGAAAACCAAATACTAGAACCAGAAACTGAACTTCAAGAACCCCCTAAAAGCAAAATCTGTACTTCTCAGTGACCTCATGACTCATAGGCCTTTCATGTCCAAACCGGAACATATACAGACATTCCTTTGAATGTGAAGGCATTTCTCACCTAAGTAGGCCTCAAAATCTAAGAGCAGAATTGGACTAGAAACCACTACCATTATAAACAGAGACTAAACTCTAGTCAGTAGAGACTCACACAGCTGCTGGAGTGACATCCTCAAACCAGAATGTGGCCAAAAGTGAGAATCTTATCCAGGACTAAGATTCCCCATTTATGCCTTCAGAGGAACTCTTGAGCCCAAATGCTCCACTGGCTTTGATGTATCTCATTTTAAGACACTTTGCCAACAGAATACATCACACCACTATCTACAGATGACTGGATGTATTTCAAAACTTAAAGCTGTTATCACACCTTAGGAAGAATCCTGCTGAATACGTAAACTACCTACTTGATAAATAGTGATTTTTACCTACTTTAAAGTTAGAGCACCAATGAATTCTAACACACAAGATATGGTGAGCTAGCCTATGTTGAATTTACTCAGAGGTTAGTTTCATGGAAACATTTTTACTTCCCAGAGTATTTGGTTTTATAATTAGGTCTGTGATCTGCCAAAAGTCTTATTGCTTTTTGCAGCAGGAGATAGTGATGATAATGTAATAAATTTAAATCAACTATGTACTTTTGTGCTAAATCACCGCTTACAAATCATACGTAATTCTTTTTGAATACTACCTTCAAAATACATTCAGACTCCCGATGTTTACTACCACTTCCACTGCTACACGCCTTGTCAGAAACAGTTGCCCCTTGCCTGTGTTACTCAGATAGCCACCTAGCTGGTATCTGGTTCCACTTCTGCCATCCTTCCTCTTCAATTCTCAACACAGCAACAATATTAATTATTTTAAATCTTAAACCAGTTTTTAATACTCTTCAGTTCAAATGAACTAATGATTTCCATTTTCACTTACAGTTTAAGACAGAGTTTACAACTAATTGCCTATGCAATTCTATGTAATCTGGCTTTGGACTTCATTTTTACTTCTTTAATTCTTGTTTTTCTTATTTGTCTTCTTACTGTTTTAAGTATTCTCTCTTTAGACACTTTGCCTTCACTGTTCCCTTGCCTAGAATCTTCCCTCAGATAGTTGTATCACTAACTGATCAACTTCCTTCAAATTTTGCCCAAATATTACTTTTTCTATGAGACACATTAATCCTCTTCTCTTTTTCATCCATTCTCTGTTAACTTTCTCTATTTTTTTTTTTTCTGTAGAAGATTTCACCTTCTAACACACTGTATAGTTAGATTTTGATTTTGGTGGATTATTAATTTTCTATATTCACCTACTATCATGTAAGCTACAACAAAGCATGAAATGTCACTTCTCTGATGAATTTTAAGCACTTAAAACATTGTCTCATACATAGTAGGCTTTCAAATAATTATTTGCTAAAATAATGAAGGAATGAATGACAGATTCTGCATTATTTATAGACACAAGAACAGACTTGTATGCATGACTAGGACATTATGATGTACACCAGAAATTGACACATTTTAACTGCCTATACTTCAATTAAAAAAAAAACACATATCAAAAGAAACTTTTTGATTTACAACTTTAATAACTGAGAAATTTATCTCCGTTGTGTGTGTCTTTGTATGTGTGTGAGACACACATTGCTAGGTCTGAATTGTGGTGCCTCACCTCCTATTCATATGCTGAAGTCCTAACCCCCAATGTGATTATATTTGGAGATAGGCCTCTTAGGAGCCTATTTAACTAAAATCAGATGAGGTCACAAGAGTGATTCCTAATGTGATAGGATTGGTGACCTTATAAGAAAAGGAAGAGAAAAAAGACCTCTCTTCACCATGTAAGGTCACAGTGAGAAAGCAGCCACCTACAAGCCACAGAGAAAGCTCTCACTAGAAACCAAACTCTGCGAGACCTTGATCTTGAATTTTCCAGCCTTCAGAACTGTCAGAAAATAGTTTTCGGTTGTTTAAACTATGCAATCCATAGTATTTTGTAATGGCAGCTTGAGTAGTTCATACATATATGCATATTGTGAATTTGTGTGCATATGTGTCTGTGTTTGTGTGTGTTTGCAAATTTTGAGATATTGTCATCACCTGATCTTAATTCGGTAGCATTTTTGGCCGAGTATTTAAATGTTTCCTAAGAGTGTTGTTTAGGGACTTCTATTAGAGGTAGTGTAATGCACCAATTTTAATGTATCATAAGTTAATATTCCATCATCATTTCAATCAGGTTATTTTGAGTCTGAAAAAATCCATTACACTAACAATAGAAACTCGTAAACTCCCAAAGAAATACAAATGAAAATAACACATTAGGGAGGACAGAATGGTTACTTTGAGGAAAGAGGAGATGGAGAATATGACACTAAAAGGGAACAGCTATGTAAATTAAGAAAGGCAGCTGTATATACCAATAATAATAATATGCCATGAAAACTTGCTTCGATTATGTCAGTCCTCTTCACCTGCGGTTAAGCAACATGTTTACATTCAGGATGTTATTACATTTAAAGGGCTTGAATCATTTTAAGAAAATTTTAGAACCTTGTATCAGTGTGAAAACAAGCAGTCATCCTGAGAAATACTGTGAGAATGGCTTAATTTATTACCCGCATTTCTTCAGTTAAGGTACCAATACCATGTATTTGTGCTTCATTACCTACTGAGAGTAATCACCATCCTTACGTTGCTTGACTCTTCTCTGGACCCACTCGCAACTGCTACTTTAATTCTGGTTGGTAACCATGGAACCAAATACAGAAAGAGAAAAAAATAAAAGGAAAGCCTGTGTTACTGCTATTTTTCCTCACATGTTCTCTCCTCCCCTTCCCCTCCTAATCTGGCCTCTCATCCAAAATATTGGAAACATGTGCAAAAGTGAAAAGAAATGAAAGTTCTTCTTTCTCCCTCTTGTCTTACTGCCTTACACTCATCCTGTTCTCTGCTTCAATCCTATCAAGCTCTCCTAAGCACCAATTTTTAAAGAGTTGATGAGGGCAAAATGTAGTAACAGTGTGAAGCGTAAGAAGAGGAACACATTGTAGAGCAGAGTAGGTGTCTGATCACTTCCAATCCTGCCTACCAGTCAGCTCAAATTATGTCTTCTCCTTGGCCCCTACATTAGTTAGGACAATAAACCAAGGGTTTGTAATAAATGACTCAAAAATCTCAGTGGCTTAATTCAATAAAAATTCATTTCTCACTCACACAAAGTTCATATCAAATGTTTTTGGCTGGGGAGCTCATAGTTCTAATCCAAGGACTGATTTGGGAATCCAGACTCCTTCCAACTAGTGATATCAGCATCTTTGACTCAAAGGAAAGTGAAAGAATGTAAGGGAGGTATATGCTAACCCACATCATTTAACTTTATATTCTATTGTCCAGAACTAGTCTCCTGTAGATGTAAAGACACAATATCTGCCCATCAACAACTCCTTTCATATGCAGATTCACAAGCCTTAAGTGTCCCACTAGCCATCTATCTCTGCAACGCATCCCACCAGTGATTAGGGTTTCTCTTTATTTCAAGAGCTTATTTGCCCACGATGTTCCCAGTCTCCTTCATCAACCTAGAATTTATACTTAAGCTAATAGCTCCATGTAAAATAGTGTGTGATCTTGAATGTTTGAATTGCATTGAAGAGATATATGGGTAGAGTTTCATGTTAGGCTCTGAACACATTTCTTCAAAGAATTATTGGTGAGTAAAATGATTTGGTTTTATGCTTTTATGAGGACAATAAAATACATCAGGGACATTATGGACCAAATCGGATTTCGTGGAATGGAACTAGAAGTAAATCACCTCGTGTAACAATAATTATGGAAAATGTTTCCAATGAAAATTTATATTTAATGTTAAATAAAGTATATAAATTGATGCCTGCACATAATAATATTTTGGAGGAGGATCTAAGTGGAATTATGTAGGGACATGATGATTTTTATTACAGAAGCAAAGTGACGGCTGTGAGAACAGAGCTGCTGCATCTACACGTTTTTTCATAGGGTAATTTTTAAAGATTTTTTTGTTTATTATTAATTTCCTTTTGGAAGAATAGCATTTTATATATATATATATATATATATATATATATATATATATATATATATATTTCTTTATAGGGAAAATCTACAGTATTTTATCATGATGATCTCCGGTGATAGTGCAGTGTTTGGCACATCTTCAGAGTCCAAACACTTGCTAATTTGAGTTCCACTGTTGGAAACAGGATTTTATTTCTTTCTACTATGTGGAAAACAGCTAAGATGGAAAAAGCCCACTGATTTTCATAGACATAATAGAGAAAGGTATTCTGGATCCATTTATCTGATGAGGCATATAAACTTAAAAAAAAAAAGAAACTAACTTTGTAGCCAGTAAAATGACCACAGAGATTATTTTAAAGAGATTCTCCGAAGAAGCAAAGAAAAATTTGGTGGAGTCATTTTATTACAGGAAAGTTCTAAATAAATATTTTTTGTTGTGGTAATGTAGAAAAGGTACTGTATTCACGTGATAAATAATAATTGAGAATTTATTAGTGGAAAAAACCTATGAGCTATACTGCTTTTCATTTTTAAGAATATATTGTGACTGATATTTTATGTTTATTCTTCTAAATTTATATAACTAATGCACTGATAATCGTATATTTTTGTTCTTTTTTAAAAGGATTTTGATTTCATGATAATCTCTACTTTTTAAAAAAAATTCTCTAAATTTATTATTAAACTAGACTTTCTTCTATTATATAGCTCATTATTTAGAGCCTGTTATTTTTTGCCAAGCACTATAGACTGAAAGGAAAACGTACATGATTCCTGGCATTAAAAATGTAGAGACCCATGACAGAGGGAAAAGAAAAAAAATACAATTTGATAAGGACTTGAATATACATACAATAGTGGAATATATAATTTATATTCAACATGGGGAAGACAGAAGTGATACTTGAAAGTGAGAGAGGAAGATATTCTAAATGGAAAGCAACACCTGCAAAGATACTATGTCATAATTTATTTAAGTATATTACATAGTACTTTTTTGTTGTTGGTTTGTTATTTGTCATCCTTAACCCATTGAATTAATTGGGATCATCAATAGGACTTATTCATTTATGAAATCCTAGTACATCACAGTGTCTCACTCTGACCCATATTAGTTGATCAGTAAAGGATTATGGGACTGTTGAACTGGCAACATTTATGTTGATGTACCCAACGATCTTCTAATGAATGCTCTCATGACTATTGTGCATCATGGTGATAACAAATCTTATAGCCATATTTTATTTCTGATTTTATAGTTTTTGAAGCTTTCACTATGAGCCTAGTCGAATGCTTTTTATACATAATCTTATTTAAACTTATAACTTGTGCTATAGGTAGGTCCTATTGCTATCTAACAAGAATAGATAAAACACTGAACCTTAAAGAAATTAAATGATCTACTCAAGGTCACACCCAGTAAATGTGGGCTTAAAAACAGGACAGACACCAGATGCTGATCTCTGAACTACAACATTTCCTACCTTCTACCTTTTTGCAATTTCTAACATTATTTTTCATCATGGTAGTGTTTTTGTTAAGCTATGATTGTGCCAAACTTAATTATTCTTCAATTTGATCTGATAATTACTTCTATGCCAATAAGTATAGCACAACTTATGACTCAAACTTATTATATGGTCTCAAATATTTGGTCAGTTCTTATACAAAGTAAAATAAATATTATTATATCTTGTTAGGTATTTTTACATTTTTATCCTATGTATTATGCCCCAGAAATGTGTGTATCTGTTCATATTATGCCAATGTCATGATTAAGGAAACTGTAGAAAATGAGTTTTGACCCGTCCAATGGCAAATTAAGAAAATAACATAAAGTAGCTTTAGAAAAAAATAAAATAAAAGGTATCATTTACTGTGATATTTATTTTATAATGGAACTCATGAGTATGAATACAGAAAGAAATCTGAAAGCAATTAGGACTAAGAATTACAGAGCTACCAAGAGTGTGTAGATATAGATATGGATATAGGTTTAGATGAATGCATATATACAACAATGTGGTGTATATATACATACCTATATCCATACCTATATACATAGTTTTCACTAAATTTTTTGTTAAAATTTACCTGAAGTCTTCTCTCCAATGGACTAGTTTTTTTCTTCTTTTCCATTCCTATTTGGGAAAATATCGTCACCTTCTGTAATGCACGTATATTAGGGTTTCTAACATTTAGTGAGCTTAACTTGCTTTCTGATAATCTCATTTCAAATATGATAGTCTTATAACTAGATCAGATGTACCTCCCAAGGACAGTCGTTCAGTCATCAGAGAATAAAGGTCATGCAATACAAATACTGATGTTGAGGAAACATCTCTCTATGTGGATGGGGCAGGCCCCCCCAAAAAGAACCTAGTCATTAAATAAGTTTTCATGATATTACATTTCTTGACTGCTTAGTGCATACATCTTTTTTACCCACATATGAAATCCCAATGATAAAATAAAATATTTTATCAAAGTAAAATTATCTTCAGTAAAATGTTAATATCTCTTCTGTTTTTGTGAGACAGCTCAAAATCTAACCAATCTATTGCATTCACAAGCTATGATATGTAGCTACTCTTCTCTAAATCCATTACACTAAGGTGATTTCCATATTTTCATTAGAGTACTCTTTTTATACAGTATGATGTTTTTATTCTACAGAATCTGGACAATATAATCATTAAAAATACTAAAATATAGCTTCCATTTGAAATTGAGAATATACAGAGAAACAAATTTCACATTACAGATGGTCTAAAACATGTAATATTTCCTGTTTTAGATGGAAAATAATGTACATACTAACATCAAATATCAAGGCCATCTATTTGACTCCCTTGGACTGCCATTCTGGCTGCCATAAATTTCCCACTAGGATGATCTCCTTGGTCCAGGGGTTTTTAAGACTACCTATGAGAAAGTAATTGGGGATATATTCTCCGTGTGTGTGTGTGTGTGTGTGTGTGTGTGTAGGGTGTGTAGAATGTGGCGTGGTTACTGTTTTATCTTGCTTTGAATAAGCTGTTAGAATGCTTTGAGTTTTGTTGATTTTGATAGTGATTTGTTTTCATTACTTTTTTTGTTTGTTTAGTTGTTTTCTTCATTCTGGGATAACTAATAATATGTTTAATCAGAAGGAAATTTTATTTAGAGGTAGGGGGCAATTTGCTAAAATTCAATAAAATTTTAGTTACATATAAAGGCTAACTACTGTTAATCCACTCAGTTTTTAAGTTGCTGAAAAACAAAATCTAATTAGCCTAACCTAGGTCAGATGCCCAACATTTCTTTTCCATCAGCTATTGTCAGGAAGGCAGGTTAGGTGTCCGTCTTGTGGTTGCTGTGAAGCTACCTTGTGAACAAGATGGATGTTTTCCATTGAAGAATGGATGAACAGAAATTTCAGTATATTATATACTCCAAATCCCAATATTATATTCACAAAACAAGTATAACTATTAAGTGTGCAAGTGAAAAATGTAACTTTGTGCATTTCCAAGGAAGAATTTAGCAAGAAAACTACAACTCTTTATTTGATTTTACCATTTTCCAATTTTTCTTGCAAATAAAAAAAATATTGGGAAATTATTGAGCACTTCGAAATGTTACTGATAGTATAAAAAGGATTTTCAATATTCATTTTGGAATCAAAGTGCAAATGGAGGGACCAAATTGATGGAGATGCTGACAATATGACTGAATTAGAAAGAATCACATCTGTTTGGGGATATCATAGAAGAAAAAATGTGGTAGAAGATTTTGAGAAAACAATCCAAAAAATCAATGTGATGTATTCTGTGTCCTTAGGACTTTCAAAGTTCAATCCTTGAAGTAAGCAAAACTTTTTATCTTCTTTCTTACTCTTTTATCTGTCATCTCTCTATATTTTTTCCTCTTGTAAAAAGAAGTACTTTTCTTTATTGATGATATAAAGTTTACACTACCTGAACCCAAAGTGTCCATTGTGGCAAGCTTTATATCTGACAACTATATTTTAGCCAATGAAAGAACAATAAAATAATGGCTTCGCTCCCCCTTTCTTCCTATTTTGAAGGCAATGCACACTACAGATTGAGCAATGACCCAGCACACTTGCTATCAGTCTGTGCAGTTACTTTGTGCCATCTTTCACTACCCTTTGGTCATCCTTACATTTATATATCAGGAAAATAATATTAATTACATGTAATCTCCAACTTAATAAATTATGATGAAATGATATAATGGAATTGTATAGGTCTAGTAAAAAGTGAGATTTCTAGAGTACTAAAAAGAAAAAAATAATCCAGGGTATACTGTCCAACAGGAAAAAAAGTATGTTGTAATTTTTATTCACATACATTTATAGTAATTTTGCATATTAATATATGTAAAAGTACATATCATATTTACACAGTATATCTCTAGATGATAAGACCTGATACTTTTATAAATCTGTATTATATATGATTATCTCTCTGTATTTATATGTAAATGAAGGCTTATATTGTTATAGACATTTTACTATAAGGGGGTTTTGGTAAATAACTATAGTAATATACTACTTTTTGGATCCATAAAATAAATTTTGAAAACCCAATTGGTTATAGTTTTTGTAATAGTTGTGCAATATTTTCTTCAATATATGTTGATAAAAGTACAGAGCACTATTCCTATATATGGGCAAGGAAAAATACAAATAAATAAAAAGTAGATTTTTTTACAGATCTGAAATTTGTATTGTATTATGCTTAAGGTTTAATATTATAGAGTCATATATAACACAGTTTGAATGAAATTCTTAAAAACATAGCTATATAATTAATTTACCACCATATGCTGAATCGCAATATAAAATGTTTCAAAAGATATTATGAATAAAATACAGCTTTAGGAGTGTAAAATAATCATAAAAATCATCTTTATGTGAATTGTGCTCCATTAATATTTCGATTCATCTTTCCAGAATAATAAACACTTTAGGCTGTCAATTTAGCTATTTCTCTTTTTCCTTAGTGAGAACCCTAGAATTTCACCTATTACCTTGTTACTTGGGAATACAGACTATGTCATTTGGAATAACACTGGTGATTTATCTAGTCTGGCATTCTCTGCTCTAAAAATAAATTTTGAAGATCATTCTTCCCTCTGTGCTAAAGAAGACAACATGGTCTAGAATTTACAAAAAAAGGTAGAGATTTATCTTAGGCAAGAGTATGCCAATTGTATGTGACATTTATCCTCTCAAGCCAGATGGCAGTGGGATGGAATTTGGGTCTTTCTTTTTCCTTTATATATTATTCAAAAGCTAATTTAATGTTCAAATGATAAAACCAACAGCAAACCTGAGCTATTCCATTGCATAATCAGCCACCTCTTTCACCAAAAGGGAGAAAAGTTCTAGTCAATATTATTAGCACATTATATTTTGTTTAAAAGTTTTAATAGCATTAATAACCAGAACTTAAAATAAATATATAATGTTCACTAGCAAATACTCCATGGCCTGTTATATAAAATTAATATTGTTTCACCAAGAAGGTCCAAATCTGCTGACTAGCTCCCTTCTTTTCTGCCCTTATCCTGAAGGAAAAATAGCTTTTGACTTATGGATATTTAGAAGTGTTTCAGCAGTGATGCAACTAACTGAAGAGGCAGTTCTAACTTGGTAGTAATATCATTGAGAATTGAGAAACACAGATACAATAAAGGGTAGCATCCTTAAAACTTAATTTGGCCCAGAATGTATTAAAATCAGTGTGAGATTAGCTGACTGTCAGCACAACTTTCCTGAGAAATGTATGTTTTTGCTATTATTATTTAGAAAACACAAATGATTGGTTACTGTGAAATATCTACTCAGAAAAAAACCCCTCCAAATTCATTTTAAAATGCACATATAACGCTTTAGAATAAAAACAAATACCTACATAGTTGTTAATAATGCCAAGTGTATATTAACTTTTTCAGATTTCAGTAAATCTATGAAATAAGTGCTGGAATTATCTTCTCACTTTAAAGGAAAGAAGTGTTTAAAAAAACTCCTTCAGGGACCCATATCCAGTTAGCTAAAGAGCCAGGATTGAACTCAAACATTCTGAGTCCAAAGCCTGTATTCTCACCAGTGTAGTCATCTAGCTTTCCAACGAACAAAGAGTATTACTTTAAGGAAAATACATTTTCAGAGGTAGAAGGCATTATCATGAATTCATTGGGCTTTTGAGGGGAAATGGAAGACACTTGAGAGCTAAATGTACCCTTGGATGCTAATGAAAAAGCATTAACTTGTTTAGACTAGATCAAGTTCTAACAGTGCTAACCAGCAACATTGGGTCTAATGTGATATCTGGAAAGAGACAGCCACTTCAAAACAATAAGTACATTCTAGGAAATCAGAAAGATCCATTGAGGAAAGAGAAAAAAGAGATAAATGAAGGTGAATATGATCTAATTAGCTGTACTAGGAGAGGTTTTCAGACAAATTAGAGAATCTTCTACCTGTGATTCTCTGCCTATAGATAACTTAGAACTGGATACTTGGAAGAGGTCTTATTCCTTTGAGGAAGTAAGTCAAATGTTTGGTATACAGGTTTATATATTATATACCTGGAAAGGCAAATTCCATTCAAATTCCTTCTAACTGGCAGTTAAGGCTTTGAATATTGTGCTCTTTTAACTTGATTGATTACCTTTTGATAATGATAGGCCACAGTCAGGTCAATGACACTGTACACTAGAGAAACTAGAAGGATGTATGTCTGTAAACCCAGAATTTTTCATGTTATGAGAAATATACCCTTCCCTCCCTCATTTCTTCACCCACATAAAATATCTATATCCTTTACCTCATCCTCCACACTCTACTGTCCTTGATCCTCCTAACTTTAATTTCACTTCTTACCAACAGCATCAGCCTCCTAAGATGAGCAAACTGAGTATATTTCAATTCTAATAAAGGCCTTGGTACTCATTCCCACTGGGAAAAATCGAGGAAGCTATTTCTCCATAAGAAAACCTCTTCAATTTCATTAATTGTCACATTATGTTATGTCGGTATTTCCTACATAATTTATGAGTTTGTATGCCTTTGAAATTCTAAAAGCATCTAGGTCTATGACAAACTATGCCTGTCTTAGCCCTAGTTCCACTAGATCTCAATGTCTTATATAACCTCTGGATTAGATTCTTAAAGATAATGAACAAAAATAGGGAATGTAGTAGGATGAACATTAAAGAATGACTTTAATTGTAAATGTATCAAGATTGAGCTGTTTACGAGACATCTGTGTAGAGGGTGTCCCACAAGTACTTAGAGAGACGCAGTTAGAGCTCAGAAGAGAGAGAATGGCAAGAAAAATATAAATCACAATATTCAGCCTAAAGATTTTGTCTCAAGCTAGAGGATTTACATGATTATCTAAAGCTTACATTTTGTATTTTTTGAGAGTCCAGTAAGTAACACTCCTTGTCCCTATTCAAATTATGAATAAATTGAGAAATAAAGAAGCAGATTCAGCAGACAAAGCACCAAGAGATCATTTTTATGACTGATAAAGCTAGATTGGAAGACACAGCTTGATTTAAGTATTAAATAGGCCTGAGGTCTCCCTAATTACGCCAAAGTCTACACAAGATACTCCATTCAAGGAAAATGTAGAGTCTGCAGAAGTATACCTCTACTTTTTCTATTGATTTACTTTGAGGAAAAAGAAAAGAATGGATTGGATTCTCTGTGCCTAGGTGTATTCCTAAATTAGCTCATTTCAGAAATGTGGACCAACTGCTGTCATCCCTCCTCCCAATATGGTAGTTAACTCCTTTATATTACTTGGGAAAATGGATGAGTCAGTAAACAAGCACCAAAACAGAAACTAAGGATAGACAGTATAGATTTTAGAACCAGAAATCTCTGTAATGGGTCAGAAGTATGACCCAATTAAATTATCAACTCCAAAATCACACATTACCCAAGAATGAACTTTCCTCAAATTATTTGCAGTTAAATTGTCCAATACTGCTTATTATAAATTTTGCAATGAAATCAAATGACATTATGACAAGTATTGAATTAAAAAAAAATGACATTCACATAGCCATTGTATAAATTAAGGCATTTCCTGGAGGAAAAATAAATGTCAAAAACCAAAACTGTCTTCTAGGTTAAAGGTCAAAAATATTAAATGACAAATAGTTAAGCCTGACCTAAATCTACCTTGCATTTCCAAAAATTTGAAATCATCCCAATATCTTATACAGATTACTTTTAGTTGGATAGATTTTCAAATTTAGGTAGAGTTAGAGAGTCATTCAATAGCTTTAGCCTTTTTGTTTCTCACCCAAAAGTTGTACTTCCTTTAGGAGCTCACAAATTAAATTAGCCTGGTGTCTTACCTTTTATTTCACTAGTACCAAATAGTTCAGAGTTGCAAGAACACACAGTGTTGGCTCCTCTAAATCATTTAAATCAGCCTCTAAATCATTTATTCCAGGCAAAATTATATTCTCAGATTGTAGTGTTACAAAAGACCTATTCTTTTGATTTCTAACTGAAAACTGGCCAATTCTTTCCTAGGTCCATCTCTTTTGTGTAGCTGGCCAAAAGCAACCAACACAGCCTACACACAACACTAAGTCTCAGTTTTTTAACCAGTTCCCCCTAGAGCTTCCAGGTGTGTGATATGCATTCCCAGTTACTACAGGTCACAGTTTTACCTCTCACTGCCAATTCCTTTTATTTTAGCTTTATATTATGGCAGAAACCTCCTTTCGATTGCCATTCCTATTAAGTCACCCATAGGTTAAGAATAACATCAATAATCTATTATGCATTGAGATGGAGATGACTGTGAAAATTGAATAGGATGATCTTTGAGGAATCTGTGTTTTGGGCTTTTAAAAAAAATTATATAATTTAGAACTGTGTAATTAAAATACACAAGCTTGTTATTTCTACATCTTCTGGCAGAATTGGACGTTTTAACAGGTAAATAAGGATCTATATCTGATAATAAGGATCTATCTCTGATAATATTGTCATTTTAAAGTCTATTTTACTTATTATTAGGTTACCTACGCCAACCTCCCTTTGGTTTGTATCAGTATTTTCTTGGTATAATTCTTCCCCAGACTTTCACTGTTTAACCTTAGGTGTCCTTACAATTTAAGTAGCTTTGCTATAGTCAGAGTAAAATTTTGGTTTTGAATTCAACTGACATCATTTTTCATTTCAAGAATTTACTACATTTATATTGATTTACAAGTCTAATATTCTTCTTTGTGTTTTCTGTTTGTCCAGATCTTTCTATACCTCTTTTATCGTAGTAGATCCAAATAACAAACTTCAGGAGGAGCTAATATTACTCTTAAACTGTAACTAAAAAGGGCAGGAACTGAGGCAAATCCTTGTTTCTCTATCTTAAAACCTTAGTGTTTAAGATTCCACATGTAAGTGTTACAAGGCATTCGGAGGTGGAGGGCTAGGACAGATGTTCAAGGGTACAAACTTGAAAAGACTAGTAAATAAGTCTTAGAGATATAATGCCCAGTATAGTGAATATAGCCAACACTATTATATGAAAATCATCAAACTTGCTGAGACTAGAACTGAATTATTCCAACCACCAAAAAGAAATGATAATAATGTAACATGATAGAGATGCTAATTATCACTATAATGACAATTATATTACAATATAGAAATGTATCAAGTTAATATGTTCTATAGCTTAAATTTGCACAATGTTATACGTCAAATATATTTCAACTTTAAAATAATAGAGCTTTTTGCTCAGTGAATCACTGGTTTTAGATGGAAGCATCTAGGCTACTTTTTAGCTCCGTTTTGGTAACAAAACTGTTTTGATATTATTTTGTTTTTACTTTTCCTATCATCTTTCATATGTCAAAAAGTTTTATTCTTTCTATTTTTTCCTTTAATTAATTTGGAATTTATGTTTCTACTCTTGTAATGATTCCTCTAGAAACTTGGATACCCATGTATTTAAAAGACTAAATTTGATGCATATTTTATCTTACAATTAGCATTTTATTCACTATATACTATTATTATTGTTCAGCACATTAGGGCTAATTTAATTTATTTTAATTCTCTTATTTAGATGTTTATTGCCACATTTTATGTATTCAATAATTAAATGTTGATGTAATATTTTTGCATATTTATTACATCTAAGAGCTTTATTTGAAATTATATTTCTTCTTTGTGAATCATAACTTTATGCTTTCTTTTAATGAGTAGCTTTTGGTAACAACCTCACTTTTTCATTAATTTTAAAATATCTTACTTTTACCCTTGTTTCTGTTTATTTGGATATTAAACTGTAAATTGAAAGTGATTTTATCTACACAGATTCTTATCAAGTGTCTTTGGCTTTCTCTGTTTTCATCAAGTTACCTATTAGTTTAATTGGTAATTTCCTTTCAGGTAATCTGTTCTTTCTTCCCAAGGGTTTATATGATCTCTTAATTATCTTAGGTGTTCAGCAGGTTTACAAAGATTTGTCTTGGAATTGACTTTTTTCTTTTTACTTGTTCTGCTTTTATTTGTTGTGCTTTCTGAATATGAGGATTGATCCTGTTTACCATTTGAGGAAAATTTTGTTATTATCTCTTAAAATCCTATCTCTCGTATTTTTTATTTTTGCATTATGGAATGGCAGCTAAATATATGTTGACATTTTCATTTATCCACCATGGCCCCTATTCTTTTAATATATTTTTGCTTTTTTTTTTTCTTCTAATGATCTATTTTCTACTTAATACTCTTTCCAGCAGTGTCTATTTTGCTTTTAATAACTTGTTACACTGTTCATTTATAGTCCTTTTTGGTTCTTTATTGATCAATTTTGGTAATCTCTTATTATTCTGGCAAATTTTCGAACTCAACTGACAGGGCTGATTCAACTTTGTACTTGCTATAATTTATGCTGGCTTGACTAGGATTGCTGAGAACTGAACTTCATAAAAACTTCCTGAAGTGTAAATTATTGCTCCATTTCATGCCCAGTCCTCAGCCCTTTGTACTCAACCATGCTCTTCCCTATTATTATAACATTTGAGACAGTTTGTTATGTTTCACAGAACCCCTCAGTAGTTTTCAGTGCCCTGCCTGCCACCTTCACCCCAGCTCTATCAACAGCTACCTTCCCAAGGCCTCAGTTTATAAAACTTTTACTGACCAAGAGAGAAGCACCATTAATGATGGATATTTTTCCTTAAGCATTTGTTCATTTTTAATAGTGAATATTATTTTTCTTGTAACATTATTTTAAAAATAATTTGAGACGTGTTGTATGAAAGTGAATTATGCTAGAGGGTTTTGGTTTTAGGTCGCTTCTGCCTGGTCTCTATGTAATCCCACAACCTGAGACTTTAAATTAACTGTTTGAATTGGGATTTCTCAGGCAACACAGGAAATGTGGATTCTGGCTTCCATCCCTTCCATAAATCATGACTTCTGGTTATTAACTCTCCAGGACTTTAGTACTTGTTTTCACAAGCTCTGCTCCATATAGAGCACAAATTCAAACATACCAATCTCTTTTTCTGCAATTTCGCAGGATTAAAAAAAAAATTTCTTTTGAAAATATGACCCATTGGAGGTCCTGATTTTAGGTGTGAGTGACCATGTGACTCTCTTTATTGCTAGAATTTGTTCCTGTGACCCAGGTGGGGCCAAATGATAGACAGACTCCAGGTCTTCAGAGATTGGCAGCCAGCATGTTGTAGACTGTCTACTCTGCAACCTGTCTCACACTAATAAAAGAGCAAACAGTTTGTAAACTAATGTTTTATATCTATTTATCAGAATTTTTAGAGGGAGGTTGCTGAAGTTTTCTGTTTTCACATAGATACACAAATCCAGGACTGACTGAAATGAGGAAGTTATTTTCCTGTATCTGCCCAATGTCCTCATCCTTTTAAACCTAGGACAGGATTTTCCTAGGGATAAATGCTTTTTCCATTTAAATTAGATGCCAGAATTTTCTGACTAATGGTTCTGCTTAGGTGGTTTTCAAAGAAGGAGAAAAAGTTTTCAAAAAATTTCTTTATAATAATAAAGATATACTTCCTAAATTTACCTCTCTTGCTTTGTGTTTTGGTATTCTGAGATACATTAAGATTAAACTATTTTAATGATCTCTTCTGTAGAAAAATGTAAAAAACCACAAAGTATAAAAAGTGATAAGCTAAATTTTAGTTATTTCTGATATACTATGATTTCATCCCTTTGAACTTAAATTATCAGAGCTACAATATAACATATATAACTTTCTAGATTTGTTGGATTTTCTGCATTGAATCATTTTTATAATATAGTCTTTTCATAGGAAGTTTTTCAGATTCCAATGCCATCTCTTCTGCTGAAGTTTTGCTAATTTATGAAGATAAATAGACTTGTTTAACCACTATATATATATAAAATACTGTGTCTGAATATATATAGTGATATATATATATATATCACAATTGCAAGTATTGAATGTATAAAGGCAATGCTTTTAGTTATGAAAATATGAAAGAGACATTAAACAAAAGTTATGTTATTATACTACTTTTAACATATTTTACCAAGATCTTAATGCCTTTAAGCTAGTCAGAATGCTCATGGATAATTCATAAATGGAGATTATATTGAATAGAGTGTTTATTATTTTATTTTACCTTCAAGTCTCTAAACAATTAACTGGAGGAAATGTGTGCAATAAGTATCTTAAATTAAACCTTATTGCCTCTATTAATAAAGATTTCATGCAAATTGACAAAAGAACTGTAATCCTTTATGAGAAAAACAAATAAAAAAATCACAGATCAATTAAGCATAAGAACAATGTTCAACATTAATAGTAACTGAATAAAGGCAAAATGTTAAAAAAATTAAGAATGTTCACCTACCAAATCTTAGACATTTTTAATGAAACTATTCAAGGATAGCCAGGAAAATATTATCCTACATTTCAGGAAAAGATATAAATTGATTAAATATTTTTAATAAATTAGGCAGTTTCTATTCAAAACTATTGATGATTTTGTTACCAAAACGGGTTCCTTTGCCTGACAAGCAGCAAGCCAAATGCTGAGATGACAAAGTTTGCCCAGAGGAAGACTTTATTCATAAGGCAGCCAAGAGAGGAAAGGGACACATTCACCTCCCTGAAAGCTAGGGGCTTGGGATATTTATGGGTGAAGAGTATAAGGTGGTTGGAAGTGCAGGGGAAGGTGACTGGAGGCAGGAAAAAGATAAGGTAAGGTAACCCCTGTTCTTTGAAGGCATATCTGAGTTACATGCTTCTTCTTGGGATGCATGTTCAGAAAATGGCAGCATTAATATGATCTGAGTGTGGAGTTTTAGCCTTCTAATGTCAAAAGATCACCCATCAGACAAGCAAGTCTATTCTGCATAGGCTCTAATCAACCACTTTGGTTCCATCCAGTTTCAGCAGTTTTGATTGTTAAAGGGAGGAGTTTTTAACAAGCTGTTCCCTTGTCTGCTGCTCTGTAAGACAAACTTGAGAGTTTCTGTCACTCATTAGGATCTGTTAACCCTATGAAGCATGGTTTGGATATTTTTTTTAACCCTATGGGGCACAGTTTCAATTTCACATATGTTGGCATAATTAAAGGTTCATATAATAGTTTTTTACAATATCATTTTTAAATTAAACATTTAAAAACTATGTAAACATCCAATAACATGATAAGCCTTAAATAAATCCATTCATACACCTTTATTATGAGATATTATTGCTATTTTCATTAGGCATGCATGATTGTTGAGTAACAGTAATGGGCTGAAAAATTCATGGAACATAGTATTAAATGAAAAAATTGGGATAAAAATGTATATGTTACAAGATTTAATTATATAATCATCACACACAAACATATAACAAAGTAAGCCTGTGACAAAATATAGCATTATAAGTCATTATGGCTATTTTTAGGTGAAGTGCTAAAAAATGCTCTTTTATTTTCCACAAATTTTTCTAACTTATTATCCAGAATGTGCCAAAAACATGGAACTAAGTAACTAATAATTCTTGTCTGTGTCATGTCAATGACCCTAGAATATTACCTTCTTTTTCTACCACACTGAAAAAGTCTTTAAATTATTAGGAAACATACTTAATTCATGGATCAAGATGGGTTTTTACTACAGATTGACTATAGACACTTAAAATGCATGCTTCTGTACAAAGATAATATGATATTAATGACCTCACATTAAGGCATAAGAGGAAGATAACTTATTCAGTAAGATAAATATTTATAAGATGCTTCATTTGTGTATGATATTGGATTGGGAACAACAGGTATATAAGCAGTCATATTTATCCGAGACATTATAACTAAGAATTGGGATGGTCCAAGCATAGGAATGAGCTTCCCACAGGAAAGAATAATATATATATATATATATTCATAAAAGGGCAAAGGTAAATACAGGCATTAAAGTAAAAGAAATGCTATGTCACATTGGTGAATTATAGATGGGACATATAATAATAAATGTAAACAATTTTTAAACAATTTCATTACTTTCTATAATATTTTAAACATGATTAAGTAGAGAAAAATTTAAAATTGTACAAATGTGACTAACAGATGCTCTTCGTGGTACAGCTATGATTGAGCATCTATGTTGGATTTCTGACTTCTAAAATGATTGCATATAACTTCCAATCATTAATTAATTATTTTAAAATCAAATTATGCCTAGTTAATCAACTAGTTTAAAAAATCCCCTGCTTTACTCCTTCTACATATTATTCTTGCTCCTTAGAGATATTTTAAATTTATCTGTATCTTTTATTTAGTTTTCAGCTTATTTACATTTTATTTATATATTACATGTCACAACTATTCATTGATTTTGTTTTTAAATTCACATCACATTTTTTGACTAATTACATGGGAATAAGTGATCTAACTTTTAAAAAATCTACCCCCCCACATCCATTTGCATACACTTGATATAATTTTATAATATTGTGAAATAGACCAATGGTTAGGATTTACTATATTTGGAGGTTAAAAATATAATCCATAGCTGAGCCATACTCTACTGATTATATCTCTTTTTTTTTTTTTGATAAACTACCTCTTACAGATAAATATTGTTTCTTTTATAAATGTATTTGATTGGCTTTTTTGTACTCATCAGTGATTTTTTTTTCCTCCAACTCCCTGCCAGAAGTGATAACACCTACTGAAATATTTTAATGCACAATGTAAATAAAAGTTATACTTTGTGTGTGTGTGTGTATGTGACCCTTCCCTCCTGGGCTTCCCTCACCCAGCTACCTAGCTGGCTGATATTTAGGTAGAGCTGATATTCTGAAATGTACCTTGAGATTTCCTTTCTCTCTCACTTGTGCTTTATCTTCATGTTCCAAATCTTGCTTAGTTCCCTCATTTTAGTGGAACTTATATCCAGTGACTTTCTGATAAAATGGGCCATAAAGGAAAATTTTTTTGATACCCCAATGTCTGGAAAAGTCTTGTTCTCTGTGACTCTTTTACATATCTATTTCATACTTTATTCTCTCCTCTTAAATTGCCCTATCCATTCTCTCAGATGATGATAACCTTGATTCATACATCACTAAGAAGATTGAAACAATCAGAAGAAAGCTTCAGGAGCTTTCTTTAATACCTCATCTATCTATCAACTTGAATCTCAGCTCACATAGAGTTCATGCCCTCCTGTTACTAAAGATGCATTGTCCTTGTTCCAAGCAAAAGCTAAACTTTTCATAATTGCCTGATATATGCCCTGGACCACATTCCATCTCAAATTCTTGAAGATATTGCTCCATCAGTTTTCCCATCTTTTTGTCATCATCATCATTTTTTTCTCTCTCTTCTGGACCATTTTCATCAGCATACAACCATGTATTATTTCTCCCAGCTAAAAGAAAAATTGCCCTGATCTCTCTCATCTTTCAACTACTATGCCATTTTTCTCCTCTTCTTTGCAGCAAAACATCTTTATATTATTTAAAAAGTTATTTATCTCAACCTGTTCTCTCTTAAACCACCTCCAATCAGGTTTCTGCTCCTACCACTTCAAATTTACCATTTGATAAACTTCCTTTATCAAATTAACAATGATTTCTTGTTGTAAAATACAGTAGTCTTACTTAGGCCTTCTTTATTGGCTATCAGTGGCATTTGACATAGTGAATCAGACCCTCTTTCTGAAGCACTTTCTTCATTTGGCTTCTGTGACACTCTTCTCATCTAGTTTTCCTCCTACCTCTCTGATTATTTCTTTCGCTGGTCAGTATCTTTAGCTGGTTCATCTCACCAATATAAACATGTACTGCTGGGCGGGACTTAAATTATTTTCTCCCTCCATGCTTACTCCCTAGGCAATCTTACGTACTTTTCTCAGTGAGAAAACCTTTAACTACCTGTATGTGATGATGGGAAAATTGATGGAGCAGTATCTTTAAGAAATGATATGGAATGGGGTCTAAAGTATATTAGGCAAATACAGAGAGTTTAGCTTTTGCTTAGAAGGAGGACATTGAATATTTTTTCTCTCTATGCTCACTATCTATGCAATCCTTTAACTTCTGTATATATGATGGTAACTACCATGCACAGTAGTAATCATGCATGATGGCTGTAATCAAAACTTCTCTTCTGCTTTCCATTTATGGAGTCTACATTTATGATGAACTTCTTGACATAAACTCTTCAATGATAAGCAGGCATTTCATATGTAAGATTTCTTAAATGGTGATCGTGATGGCTCAGCAAGTATTTGCGTCCTGTGATCTTTTCCATTCCATCAGAGGGCAACTCTATTATTTCAGTTCTTCAAGTTAAAAATCTTGGCATTATCTTTAACAGCTTTCTTGTTCTCATACTGTATCTAGTCCATCAGCAAATTCTAAAAGCTTTAACTTCAAAATATCCAGATTTCACCCATTTGTCCTCAATCACATTGCCACCACTCAGTGCAGGCCTCTTACCTGATATCTTGATTTTGCCCTTGCTGTATAGTATTTGTACTAAAGTTTATGTCTAGAACTGCTCAGACAATTCCACTGTCTTTTCACTTCACTCAAAGTTTATCCAAAGTCTTCACTATGATCTTCAATATTGAACACAACCCCACTTCCACCCTTAGTTTTCTGATCCTTGCCTTAATCCTTTCTTCTCTTTTATGGCTTTAAGTACAATGACTTCTTCCTATTTCTTCAATATGCTATGTTGTATGTTCAGTACAATTTCCAGATTTTTGATCCCTATAGGATTCCTTGGAATACTTTTATCCAGGAAGTTCTATTTCTAGATTACTCTTCATTTCTTTACTCAGAAACCCACTTTTAGGGAGACTTTATTTGTTGTCTTCAGCACTTATCAAGGTCTAAAATTCTCTATTTTTTACTTATTTATTTTATTTGTCTCCACTATGAACATGTAAAGTACATTAAAGAAGAATTTTTGTCTAATTTATAATATATTTTCTCCTTAGTACCTAGAATAATTCCTGTAGCATAACAGGTACTCAGAAATATGTGGAAAATAGAATAAACGAGTGAGTAAATTAAACCGAAAGGTTGCTTTATATATAATTATAGATTGGGAATAAGAATCATCAAAATTTTAAAGAAAGTGCTTCACTATCCTCTAACTTATGATGTTAGTGTGATGAAGTAAATTGTGCCCCATCCCCCATTCTTTAGATGATATAACAGACTTCTCCTAAAATTTGAATGATTTTATGACTTTAATCCTAATGTTTTAACGTTTTCTATCAGGGAAACGTTTTCTTTGTTTATCCAATGCTTGCCACTTAGTAGTGGGCAATTTCAATCAAGAAACAAATTATCTTTTAATTCTCGTAAGTAAAATGCAAGCCCTTGAAAGTGTCCTTCCTGTCATTTCCTCTACTCCTCGTTTCTGGAACTCTTAATAAGCATGGGTTCCAACACTGGTTCTCTAATTTTCTTACCTCTTCTTTCCTATTTTCAGTTTCTTGGTCACTTTGTTCTCTAATATGACGTATTTTCTCAACTTTATGCACCAAGACTTGATTTTTTTTTGTTACTGTCATCATATTTTTTTTAATTATCAACAATGTCTTTATGTGTTATCTGAATATTTACTTTATATAGCCTTTAGAATAGATAGAATATCTTTGCTTTTTTAAAAGATACTGAGTATCATTTTTTTAAGATCTTTTCTACTCTGTACATTGTCTTTCATTGTGTTAATTAGTCTTTCATACTAGAAGATTTTCTGAATTGTCTAGTGATTCCTGGTTCTCTGTCCATAGATGATAGTTAAGAACTCCAAAGCCCACCAGAATCTCTGTGAGGGTAGGCAAGACTTAGGATGGGAACATTTCTATATACTAACCTGGCTGGGCACCTGACTAAAAATATCTGCAATTCGTTATCTCTGATTAATTCCCTAAAAGGAAATCCTTCATTGTCCATTCTGTGCTCAAGGATGAGGGTGTCTAAACCTCCTAGGAGGAGCTAGGCACACAGATGCTGTGCTCTCTCAACTTTCAATATGCTAGTTTCCACTCATGTTTGTTTTCAGCATGTGTTAATGACATCATCTGTGTTTAGTGCCTCCAACATGAAGCCTGTTCAAACTCTCCAGAGAGTAAAGCTCCAGCCTGCATGCATTAAACAGGGACATTTTGGCTCCAGGTATATCCACACTTTCAAGGTTACCAGTGCCAGAATTCCTGTGGATTTCTGGATGCTGCCCTGCAGATGAGTTAGTTCCTAGGCATTTTTTCCTGCCAGCTTAAGTCTCAGCTTCTTATTATCTCATAAATCTGTTTCTTCTTGTACATTTATCACCAACTTCCAGCATTTTATGTTGGAAGGAATTTTGTCTTCCCATCCCCTCCTCATCCCAGCTTTTAATCTTCTCTCTCTGACATTATTGGGATTTCAGGAGGCAGTATATAAAAGCTACATATTAATCAGCTACATTTTATCAATAGTTTGTATCCCTTATAGTCTGGAGACAAAACGCTTATTAACTGCCCCCATGCTCAAAGGAAAGCAATGATCATAACAAAAGAAAGTTAGAGAAGTTGAAAGTTATATTTTAAAATCTCAGTTTAAATAATTAAAGTTTCATATTAATATATTATGTTTATACTTGAACAAATGACCGTACCCTCTTTTTCAGACATTGTGATAAATTTACATAAATGTTTTATACTATAGTTAGTCAAGATAAAACAATAACAACAACAAAAATCAATAAAACATACAAACAAAAACCAACAGTTTGGGTTAGTGTTAATAACACATTATGAAAAAACAGAAGCTGATAGTTTAGAAAAAGAATTCTAGAAAATAATTTTTTATTTGTTCCCCAAATAGTAAACATGGGCCTTAATTATAGATTCTCAAGTGACAATCTTCCTTCCCCTAAAGAGGTTGAAATAAAAGCCCACTTCATAGCACACTCTGTTATGGTATTAAAGATAGTGTGTCTTTTTGTAAATTGGCTTTGATTTTGGGAATCAATCCCATTAATGCATTAATGACTAGGCAGAATTTAAAATGTTAATTCAGTGCCAAATGTTCTGACTGTGTTAAATGTAAGCTGGCAAAGTATTTTCTTTACATACAGGGAAGAACTTAAAATTTAAATATGAAGGTCCTTTGGTAGCTATATAAGAGTTTTTACTCTAAACAAAATCTGAATATTGCTCCCATTTAACAAACTTGCTTTTCAATGGCATCATCAAGGAAAATTATGTTCTTTTATTTTCATATCATGGAAGTGCCAAATTTTCTGATGTAATAGTCAAGCATATTACATGTGGCCTTATACTATACTAATATCATTATGAACAAATAAACCAATTAAAGAAATAAAGAAACAAGGTAAAGAAAGGAGAAAGGAAAAAAGAAAAACTACAATTTCATATTTTCTATGAATTTTTACGGGTCCTTATAACAGGACAGCTCATTTTAAAGTGCATCAGAATGATATCATTTTTATTTTGTCTTTAAATAAGATTTTATAGTTGGCAGATTTTTAGACTATGTTCTAATTTACAGAAAAATATATAAGGAAAACAAATAATAATATATGAGGAAAACATGGCTAAGTTCATATTTTATACAAACAAAAAAATTAATTAGTCCAAGAATTTTTTCAGTAATGTGTGCACTTCCCTTATTACACATTTTAATGTGGAAATCCTGTAATTCTTGGACTTTTATACACAAAGAATAAGATATGCCTTTAAATCCTAATATCCTAAATATCCACATTCACATGCTTAGTAATTTGGTATTTAATTATATCATCTTTAGTCATCAACATAGCAAGCATTTAAAACAAGAAACCATCTGATGTTTCAAAAAAGGTAGAATTTTAACCCAGTGGTTTTAAAATTTCATTGAATCATGTACTGTAAGTTTCATTTTCCTCCTCAGAACGTCTGCATTATTGCCATTCTAGGGTAGCTTAAAAGGCAAGGTGAAAACAATTTCCCACTGGTCCAGTGAAAGATTTATTCGAAATCCTTTTTTTATTTTTATTTTTTTTGATACCTGTGGTAGCAGTGACATACCCAGGCTCCAGTAGAGGCTGCCGCATAGGGTCAGCCACATCTTTTGATGTGGAAACAATCTTCTTAGGATCAAAAAGAAGCAGCCCAGCCTTGGCTTCTGATTTCTGTGCATTTCTCCTGTTGAGAAGTCCCTTTATGAAACAGCTATGGTTCAGAAGGGATTTGGGGGAAATACAGAACATTTGTTTTAACACAAGCACTTAGCCTGACACACTTGACTATCCCTGAGGGACTGAAGAGTCACCAAATGGAGGAACTTCACAAAGTGAGTTACTTAGGGAGGCTTAGAATGTAACACAGAGGACAGAAATCATTTCAGCTTTACTGAAGTCCTGCTTTACTCCAAAATATTTTCTATCATCTGGGTGAAAAAAACAGTTCAAAGTGAGTCAAAGAGAGGGCAGTAAACAGACAAACAGAGTAAAAGGCTCAGGAAAGCATATCCAACACAGGGTGGGATAGAAAACCCAATATGTGTGCCAATATGGCCCTCTGAGTCTCAGTGAAGAAATGTTTAACTTAGATCAGCAGTTCCATCAGTGGTTTCTATTTTTCCTCTGGTCACAAGCTACCAGACATAAATGCAGTGAAGTTTGTCAAACAGTCTTGGAAATGTAACATTTTAAAAGAGAGAACCGGCAAAAATTTTATGAAACTTCATTTTGCAGGTGGATTTAAAAAGTCTGAACAGGGGTTGCAGGTAATCCTACAATGCTGCATCAAAAAGCTTAAACAGGTGAAGGGGAAACACTTTGATTTGAGATTAAAATGGAATCACTGCTGATGTGCTGGTTATTTAACGTTTTCTCCAATATAAATCATTTAAACTAATTTGCATTTGGTTACTCCTAAAATTCACTGCATTGAATTAAAAAAATGGGAGAGAGACAGAGAGCATCCACTGGTATTGCTTTATTTCTGTTACTTTTTTCTTGTTGTTTTCGCCATTCCTCATATATATGATGTGTGAAAATGTTACAGTTTTCAGTATCCCAAAACTCCTTCTTTTCCCACCCTTTTTTCTTATCTGAATGATATAAAATATTGAAGCCAATGTTTGCATTGCTTAGTTAATCAAATGATTTACCTTCAATATCCATTTAATTTTTTTTAAACGGAGGATTGAAATCAAGGATCAGCTGAAATGACCCTCATTCCCAATTTGAAGACTCTTATTGACAAGGCTACAACCACAAATATTTCTATTATAAAATTTTGCAACATCACATAATTAAATACCTATAAAATTCTGATTTATTGACATAGCCTAATTCTAACACTCCTTACATCCTTGTTAAGATAATACATTTTATATTTCACAACCCCTTAAACTTCCAGAGTGTGTGTTCCAGATGAGTAATATATGCTCAGCTAGAATTATTGTAAAGGCCAGTTCCACTTTCTTTTGAAAGATTAAAAAAGAAAATTCATGTTTTTAAATTAATCAGTTGTTAGTTAACCTCTGTAAGATGTCTCCATTTTGCAATGCATTACAATAATGTCTGTGAAGAGCTCATTTCAAATAATTATTATCAAGAAAATCTCAGAAGGACACTGAGTCTCATAGTTCTTTAACTATCACTAGATGAAAGGAAAAAAGTGCCATATTATCCCTTGGGTTCTTCCTTACTTTTTGTTGCTATTATTGATTGGATTTTTGTTTTTGTGGCTTTAGGCACGGTGAACCTTGTTAATTTCAAAAAAGTACTCCTTGGTGATTCAGGTGACTCAAGTGAAGTGACTCAAGGAAGTGAAAAATGTTCATGTTGTGTTTGATGCCTTTGAAATTTTCTACGTCAAGGTGGTTTGCCTAGAGACATTCTCCCACTTTCAGTAAGTTGTTTTGCCACACCTGCCAACTTATTCCTTAGACACATTTCTTTTTATGGTGCTTTTTCAAAATGCTTTGCCTAGTTCAGTTGAAGCTTGTTAAACCTCGTACATTTTTTAAAGCAATCACCTTAAACTTGATTTTGTTTTAGAGTCAAACTGATATGTCACTTGATATATTTCAAATGTTATCAAGCAAAAATTCTGTACTTCCCTCATGACCATGTAAGTTCACTCATCTAATCATTGCATTTGGAAAAAGTAAGTGATTATCGTAAGTTTTTCTTTCTCCCTTTCTGTTTTTTAAATTTTACCCTTAAGAGATCTAGGTCAATTATCTTTTAAATTTTTAATATTTAGTAAAGTGTACTTTATTTTCTGTGGTAAGAGAGTGTTTTCTTATCATGTCTTTCATACACATCGCACATTTTTACTGTATAAGAGAAAGTATAGCTTTTATTTGCTGTCTACTCTATGGCAGGCACTATAAATGACTTAAAATATATATTTTCATTAAATCCTAAGGACATCATTCCAATATATTAAGCCTATTTAATAATTAGAAATGGAAGGTATTGAACATGTAAGCCAATTTTTCAAAATCACAGAATTAGTCATTGTCAAGGATAAATCTTTACCTAAACTTCACATAACTGCCAAAAGTATATTATTTTCTTACTTTTATATTATTATTTATGTGGTTCAACCTTGATCATAACTTAGTATGAAATGACCACATAAGAACATTTCCTGAGCTCCAAGATGCAAAGGGAGATAGGTACTTAGTGCTGACACAGAGAAGTGATATGCTTTGAAGTAACATTTCTCAGCTTAGACAAAAATGAGAAACTGATTCTTCTCATTAAAATGTCACTGAAATATTTTCTTATGCCAAATCACCACAAAGAAGACACACATGTAAATGTCAAGTAGGCACAGAAAAGAAAGCATTTGGATAAAGCAGAATTCAATTTCTAAGTAAGTAGTCATTCTAGGGATAGTAAGTAAAACAAGTACAGAGGATCCTCACTGTTCATGGAGTCTGTACCTGAGAAATCCCCTTTTTACTAAAATTTACGTGTGACTCTCCCTTCCCTCTTCCCCGCAGTGGTGCTTTTCTGGTCATTTTTGGACATGTACAGAATGTCAAAAAGTTCTAATTAACCAACACCCGACACTCGTTTCTGGCTGATGTCAAATAAGATGATGGCTTACCTTTTCGTTTTACCTCTCATCCTGCAAGCAAGTGTCCTTTCTGTGGTCTGTTTAAGTGCCACAGTTCTACCACTTTTGTGCCTTTTGTTGATGATTTTACTTTTCTAAATTGCCCCACGTGTCGTGCCGAAGTGCTACCCATTGTCTCTGAGCGCAAGAAAGCTCTGATGTACCTTGTGGAGAAAATACATGTGTTAGATAAGCTTCATTCAGGCATGAGTTATAGTACTGTTGGCTGTGAGTTCAGTGTTAATAAATCGATAACCATATTAAATAGAATGTCTTTAAAAGAAACACACATATAACAAAGTTATGTGTTGATTTGTTGACAAAAATGTTATGACAGGAAGCTTGCAGGAAACTAATTCTGAATTTCTCCTAGGTATGATGGTTTCGTGTTCACTAATTCATTTTTTGCAGAGACTTTATAGAACATAACTACAGAGAATAACAAAGTTTGACTATAGTTGGCATTCTTCGAAAACATCAGAGTGAGTAAATCTAGGTTTAAATGTACTAAAACAAAGAACTAGAACTTTTGAGATTAGGCATCCTTTCAGTCCCCAAACGAGTACATTCTATCAGCTACCATTCAGTCAAGAAAGAGAAACCAACACATTACTTAAAACAAACAAAACATTAACAATAAAGATCAGCAGAACTTGAATCAGGAAAATTCCAATCCAGAACAGTAACTAATGATACCATGACCTTATCACAAAGTCTCCTCCCTTCTATCTTCTTTTCCCCCTCATCTTCTATTCTTTATCTCCATCTCATAGCATCAGTATTCATCAGAACTTGTTGATTATTCCTTTGTAATGTTCCCTTTTTTTATACTTCGTCTTACTATATATAAGCTAGTCTTTATTATTTCATACCCATGTTATTAAAATTGTTTCTTGCCTTAAATATTTACTTAAAATTATCCTTCATCTCATCTTAAATTATTTGTTAGTGTGGGTAAGAAACTTAAATGTCTTGAACCTGATTTTTTGAGGACATATACAAAAATCTAATATGTGTATCTTTATATAATTGTAAAATGCCACTTTGTATATGTTACCTATTTGATAAGAAATCTCAATGATTTACCACTGCATTCAGAATGATCCCGAAGTCCGCTGAATGCATGTGTCAAATGCAGAATAAATTGGGTCCTTGGTGCTGATGAACCAGATTCTCCAAGTGGTGGCCTATGCTGTATGGAAACTCCTGTGTTGTATCATTGTGTGATGTCAGGAAGCCACAATTACCTAGAGGGGAGCCCTGTGCTCACATGGGTAGAAACTAATTAAATGGCAACTATGTTTTAATATGAAAGACTAGAAACACTTGGCCAAAATCAAAATTAGCTTAGATAATCTGTTATGAAATATAAACTGAAATAATCTGAGTCAAAATTGAAAATTCAGTCCTTCATCAAGGTATTTCTTAATTTACCTCATCTCTCCCAGTCCCTACCACCTGCAAACTGAAGCATTCATTGCAAGTGAGAAACACATATTTTATGAGTCATACAAACCCAAAACTAAATAAAAGACTAAGTGAAATATATTAGAAGCCCAGTTCCCACTGGCAGTGATTAGCCTGTTTGCCCATTTGTGTATCCCAGGGAGATACACTGAATATTGTGATTATTCACAACAGTCACATCTTACATGAACTATTGTGTTTTTTTTTTTTCCATTTAATCTTTAAAGTAACTCAGTTAAACATACATTTTAAAGATTTGGAAGCCCAGGTTTAGAGGCGTTTAGTGACATGGCTGGTAAGAGGCAAATTTACAAATGATTAAACTCAGCTTAGTCGCTACCACGGATCACTATTTACAAAGCTTCTTTTCCAAAGTAGATGGTAACATTTCTGAAGCCTAGTAGTATAATGAAAAACCACATGACCCTAGATTACCCCACAGATGACACCGTATCGTGAAAAACATGTGTTTGAATGTCTTTCACCCTTTGCTTTCAGAAGCATACATTATCATACGATTAAAATGGTGACTATATTAAACACTAAGGCCTATTTTTCTTTATAATAGATAACACAAAGTATGAGTGAGAGACTGTTTTGCATCTATATTTATGTTATATACTTCTTAGGAAACTCTATAACCCTTTTGTAAGATCAAGGTTGCTATTTTCTTTCCATGCTTGATACAATTTTCACAGTTAAACATTGAGTAATTAGAATTCTGTTTTTTTAAATAGTTGTTTTTTTTTTTTGATGCAGTGAAGCAAGCTCATGCAATCAAAATACTGGATAAAATAAAAACCAGGTATGATATTGTTCTGAGTACATTTTTAACATAAAATGTTTCTCAAGGATGAATTTCTGTTTTACTACTTGTAAAAAAAGAGCACAAAAATAAGAAACTTTTCTAATCATATTATCAGTTAGCATATGCACAATATATAAACAGTAATTAAAAGTCAGAGATAGAAAAGTATAAAAATATGGCTATGGCTTTTGGACTTGCTTACTCAAAATATTTCAAATGTTCATTTTTTGTATCTTTCAAAATTATTTGTTTACAATTTCACAACAGGAATTGGTATTCATTTCATATTTTCTTGTATTCAGGTTGATATTCTTTAAATATACATATTAGGTTAATGGTGTGGTTTGATAACATGTAACTATTTATAATGTCTCATTTATCAGATAATCTGATCTCCACTCCATATCCATAATCCATTTTTCCCAAATAAAATTCCTCATTATTATTTTTATTAGACTGATGCTCTAGTCAGCATGACATGTTTATAACAACTGTTATTTACCATTAGACCAAATGGACCCAACTTTTGTATCTCCTTTTATGATCTAGTCTCAAATTACTAGTCTTATGCTTTTAATGGAAGCAGTCACAAAGGCCCTCTCAGATTCACCAAGAGGAGACATAGATTCTTCATCTAGATAAGAGGGTGGTAAGATTCTTGAAGTTCATGTGGAATACAGCCATTTTTGGAAAATACATTCTGCTGTAGTTGTCTGTCTACAACTGGGACCACAGAGATCAGCTGTAATTGAATAAGGGGGTCTAACTGTTACTGTTTTCCCGTTTTTGTTTTTTTGTTTTGTTTTTTTTTAACGGTTCTTTGTTACTAGCTCTTGGGCCATAGCATATTTTCTTCCTTTGCTCTCTCCTAGCATTTTCCTTTCTGTGGGGCTGTGAATTTCAAACCTCCTGTATTCTAGTGAATTAAATTAGAAGTTACTACATATTTGAAAGTTCAACATGACTACTTAAAAAAACATTCTCAATCAGGGTATAACTCCCACCATTTTGCGTCTATGTAATTTAATCAATACAGGCTTTAACTTTTCAAGGATTTTTCCATATTTAGTATAATCTATAATCTACTACAAATTATTTTCTTAAAATTGCTGTATGTTGTTTGACAAATGTGGCCACATTATATAGAAAAAGCACATGATTATTGATAGTAAGTATACCTGAATATATCATTTAACCAGTCTGTTAAATTGACAGATTATTAAAAGTATTAATATACCAAGCTAGCTGCAAACTGTTGCCTCGCCAGTTAATAGTAGGGGAAAAAAAGCATTAATTAAGTGCCTATTTTGTTACAGGGTCTGTGCTACATACTGTGAACATAAATAATATATAAATACTCTTTCCTTCCTTCCTTCTTCTCTCCCTCCTTCCTTTCCTCTTTTCCTTCCTTTCTTCTTTCTTTCTTTCAACAAGTACTTGTCTGCTGCATACTATGAAACAAGCACTCTCCTCGGCATTGAGAATATAGCAATTGATAATATACACAATATTCTCTGTTCAAATGGAGTTTATGCATTTTAACAAATTAGAAAAGTACATATTTTTCATGATAAGTGCCATGTGGTAAATGGAGTAACACGAAACAGAAGATGAGCATGTGAGCACTAGGATATGGGGGGACAATGGGGATTTTTATCCTTATGAAGCTTATGTTCGTAAGGGAACAAACACATGATAGATACTTTCTATGCACCATGGTTGGTGTAGATATATTTGGTTTGTCACAGAAGCATACAAGAGACAAAAAATGCTGATTATCCTATTTTATATGTTAATTTTTCTTAGCTTCAGTGTGTTTATCTGTAAAATAATATATCCATTCTAAGTTTCCATGATAAAATTCTATTCAGAATATATATATTTAATTCTAAAATAATTATTTGATATTTAAGTTCTTAAATTGTAAAGTCTTAAGGATCAATGCCTTTGATACTAGCTTTTGGTGCAAGGTAGCTTAAAATCATCAGCACTTTGTATTTTTTTTTAAATGATAAATTATATTTATTTAGTTGCAAGAAATCACAATACAACCTTTTCTATTGTTACTAGAAAGAAAGTCATTCTGAATTTCCAATTGCACTTAATGTTACCATCTAAAATCACTTCCTGAATATCAAATCAGTTCTTTTCTAAAGGCAGGAGTATACTACTATACTAAAAAAAGAAAAATGAATTTTTACTCTGTCACCCCTCTTTGGAAGATTTTCTTATACTAGAAAAAATAAGCAATCATAAGTATAATTTTCTATAAGCATAATGTAGGTGATTATGTAAGTACCTTTAAGTATTTTCTTCAATTTTAGATATTGATTATATTCTCATTTATATGATATGTTGCTATGTGAAATTATTTTTATATATACTTTTATAATAATAAAACTTTAAACAAAAATAGTAAATTAACATAAGCATTGATATATAAAAAGGTAATTATCAGTCTATGCATCCATGAGAGAAAATATTCATTAATGCTTCCTTTGCAGATCATAATTGAAGAAGATAATAAAAATCAATAACATATTTTCCTCTAGTTCTGCTGGTGAAACAAAATATTTAGGGCAAATCTACATGTGCAGCACTAGTGCAATTTTAGATAAGTTAGTCTGGATCTATTTAGGTAATTATATTATATTTACCATCTATTTATTCTCGGTTCTCTTCAGTATGTTACACAAAATTGACCAAAGAAAAGGATTAGTTCACTGCTTGCAGGTTAAACTATTGTTTGGAAACTTGAATCAGGAAAGAAAAAATATTTGGACAAATGATAAATGCATACAGGGACTTTACAAAATTTATGTACAAGGTTCATTTATCTAATAATTCCACTGTTTTGAACAGTCACAAATAGTTGTTTCATATTCTCTATGTTTAAGACCTGAGGGAAATATAGAAAGATATATATATTTTTTCCCTTTTAAGGTGTGAATTCTCTAGTTGATGTAAGGCCTAGTACAACATTATTAGTAAGACTTTTACAGTTAGATCTACAAAGAGTCAAGTTTCAGGAAAGTCACTTCACGTCTCTGAATCTTTGTTCCTTCATCTATAAACTGGAGATAATCATGATAACTATTACACAGTGCTAGGGGAAGCAAATTGATAATCACAAGGCCTAATATTTAATAATTGCTTAGAAAGTGTTTTATAAGTCACACTATTGTTGTTATCAATGCTAGATGCTCTTTAATCCAAAACAAATTTAAATTTAACATAATGCAGTTTTCCCATAAGAGGCAGAGATGACCATCAAATGTTGAGGGTTGAGCTGTGTATTAAAATATAACCAGCTAAGGAGTCAACTGAAAATATCATTTTACATTATACACAAGTATTTGCAGTGATAATGATTATGATTATCTGGCCTAGAAATAAAACCAAAGATGGCTTTTAATATAGAAAAAAATGAAACATTTTTGGAGATTATTCTCTTTATCTATTATGGTTCTTTGATCATTTTGTATGTATTTGTATGTTGGAAGAGAAAAAGAAAAGAAAAATGGTTGAAACAGGACAGAGAAAAGATAATTGTTCTTATATATTCTCAGAAACCACTGATTCAGGAAGGAACAGATGGATATACAGAGATGTAAGTAGAATATACTCAATAATTCATTTCAGGAAAATCAGTAGTTAAAAATTTTTTAATCTTTCTGTATAGAAAGGAGTTTTTCAACTTATATAATTGATTACTGTCTCAAAAACAATGGAACTACATAAGCTCCGTCTTTCTACCTGTGAAGGAAAGTTGGCTAAGTTATTGTGGCACAAACATCTTTGACTGACAGGCTATTGTTATCCATGGGCATTATGAAACGATGAAATAATGACAAAGGAATAAAATAATAGATGTTATTACGTTGCTAAAAAATGTTAATTGTTGCTAAAATGCAGTAGGTCTGGTTTGAGACCAGAAAATACACATTTCTCATAAGTTCCCAGTTGGTGCACATACTGTAGTGAACCAACATTTTGATCAGTGAAAGTTGGGAGATACCATCCGGTTCAGTCTGAGCCCTAGTATTCTCCCATTCGAATACTTAGAATAAATAAATTCTTACTTTATCTTCATATTCTTATGTAAAATCACTTACAAATCTTTTTAGTTTTTATATTTCTTGTTTAAAAAATAATGTGGCCTAAAGTTGGCAACCTTCTGGGTAATACTTGCTAAAGATAATGGTAAGTGAACCAAGTTACCAAGCACATGAATCAGGTGGATTTTAGAGTAAAAGATATACGTAGTTGCCTCAAACACAATTTGGAATAAGCAGAATATTATGTAATAAACAGAGTTACTTGCTGCATTTTTAAATAATTCAAATACATGTTTCCACTCTATTACAAGAACATCTGTGATGGTTTTTTAAGCCCTACTAATTGACAGAATTTGGAACAGTCAATGATACAGCTGAGCTGGAATTTGAGGAACGGCCATAAAAATAAGCAGTGATGTCCCAGAAGAAGCTAGAGTTAATCTATATAATGAATGCTTGGTCCTGGTTCCCAACCAGACATTTCAATTCTAGGTCTTCTGCCAAATAGGCAAGTGACAGTAGGATTGTTTAGGTATTATTTTCTTCTTATTTTAGGACAAGGAAACCTAGGCTTAAATAGATTAAATCATTTGTCCAAGTTCCCAAAGCTAGCAAGAACAAAGTCAGGATTCAAATCTTGGCTAATTCCAAGTCCCTTATTCTTTTGAGAAATATGCTTGTAGTCATTGGAAAGACCTCTAATGCACTGATGTATTGAATTAGGTAGCTTCCAATTTGATTTCTGTGAGGAATTTAGGGCCAATGTTTGTGCTTGTTTTAGTTTCCTAAAGTTTTGTCATCTGACACAACTCTTTATTTCTCTTACTTTGTGACTACTTAAATAATACAATTTATTTTTTACCAAAGCATTTTAATTTTACAGCCGTTTTATTGCATCCCACATCAAATCTTGGTAAATTTAATACTGGTAAGTAAATATTTCTTTTAAATTTTGTCTTTGCAAGCAATGTATAATAATATATTTCCCTGACTTATTTATCTCCTTTTTCACTATCCATAGTGAAAAAGTATTAGTATTGATAAAGATAACTTTTAACTTCAAAGAAAGTGAAAATTTTAAATGCATTTGGTTTCTTTGTATTTCATAATACATTAGAACATATTTAAGGGGGGAGGGTATAGCTCAGTTGTAGAGTGCATGCTTAGCATGCATGAGGTCCTGGGCTCAATCCCCAGTACCTCCGTTTAAGATTGAAAAAAAAAAAACAACAAAAAATAACTGCTCTCCCCCAGAAAACATCTTTAGAGCATTTTAAAGAAAATAACAATTCTTTTCTAAGGCTATTTTATCCTCCATGTAATATACATATATATTTCACATATCTTGAAGTAACAATAGTTTTCTTTCCCTTTTTATATCATTAACAGTAATTGAATCAGAAATATGAATATTAAAATTCTACCTATTTACCAGTGCTAACAGTGATGGATTTTCCCTTCATTGCACAATGTAAAGAAATAGCGAAAGAGAATCTTTACTGCCATGCAACAGAGCTCCACTTTTAACCCCCTATTTGTTCAGAAGGGATTTTATTCAAAGATCTCATTCTCTAATGTGGAAAGGAAGAATATTATATAATAGTCATTTCCCACGTATCTGACCAAGAGAATTAAAAAGTTGATTTTCAGTGTGCAGTCAGGAAAAGAAAAAAATCTGTAGTCATCAGCAAAGCCAAAACCATTCAGAATTAATGCGTTTTTACATGGTAATTGGAGTCGTGACCTTAGCATAGATTAAGAGATAAATATATTGACTTTCATCCATGGAAAGTGTTGGCTTCTAAGATAGACTATTTCTAACTACGTCTGTGCTATATTTAAGCACCTGCTTTTCTCTAGCAGCAGCATTAGGCCTGCTAGAAGTGTTCCTTAATGCGGTCTAATTGACCATCTGAATGTGAGGCCGAGCCACCTCATGGCCTCTTATGCTCACCATCCAAGCCACTGTCCCTGGACAGAGAACAGTTGATGGTTTCAATTATGCCGGGGTCATAAGATCATTGGCTGGTTACTTTTTAAATGATCACAATCATGTTTCCAAAGGTTCATTCTTATCGCTTTATATGGGAAGTCATCACTTACATATGAGAGTAAAACAAGGAAGAACTTAAGTCTTTTTATAAAGCTAAAAGTCTAGAGAAATTAAGAATATGATGGACTTATCTGAAAAGACAGGAATCATATAAGTTATTGCCATGTATTTGGGGCAGCACACAACTATATTTGATTATGAAAGCATATTTTAACTATAGTACTTTTATTTTTGTCATATCCATATTATTTGTATATCTATTTATGAATAAAAATAATTTTTAAGAAACAAGGCAGCTTTTTAAAAGATAGGTAATCTCTTTACAGAAATAAGGCATACTTTAACAATGTTTATATTGTTGGATATATACATATAAGTTAAGCCCTAAAATTAAACATTTAAACAGAAAGTTTGAAAAATTTATGAGAAATATTTTAAAACAACCTTCATATTCTCTTTATAGTCCAGTCTTTTTATCATATTATCTTGGCAAACATTTTTAAGTTGTTTTAATTAAGTACAGTAGGTTTTCTTAGTTATCACTGATGGATAGTAGAGGAAATCTCAACTTTGTATGTGGGGAGGGAGGGGGTAATTTGTTTATTTCATATGATAAATTCTCCTTTATAAAACATGTATTTTTAGTTGAAAAACATATATCACAGTCTAAATTTAGAGTGCCATCTAGTGATGAACAAGAGTTTCATCAGCTACAGAATTCAAGAAATTTTAATGCTCCCATGTTAACTTCAATATATATATTTTGTCTTAACCTGGGCGATATGACAGGATATTCAATGTGAATCTAGTAGAAAACATAGTAATTTGATAAGCTTTATTTAAATTGTAAGACATTTTGAACTTTAAAAAGAGTTAAAGCTCATGCAATATGTTTAATCTTAGCAGCAGAGAAGTTATTTTCATGTAGATTAAGAACCAAACAGATTGCACTGGTGTTTGTGTTAAAATATTTGCAGTTAATTGAGACTAACTGACCATATTCAGGGTCACAAATAGTCCCCAAAAATGTTTGTTGATGGATTAAATCAGAGAATGAATAAAGGGTAAGTGTTTCAAAACATATTGTTTCAAATGTCAGTATAAAGCAGTAACAATGACAATTTAAAAAAATAAAACTCCTCTTTTATAAAATTTGTCAGCTTTGAGTATCTGCTCCCTTTACTGAGTGATTAAGTGATTTTTCTCTAGAGTTTTAAACTAAACATTGTCTTTGAAATTGAACATAATAATTGATGAAAAGGAAAGCAAGGAACATAAGGGTTAGCAAAGGAATGGAAAAGGAAAAAGGGGGAAATGAGAATGAAATAAAGATCAAGGAAAAAAGAGCAGGAAAAGGCAGGGAGGGGAAGATAGCTTTATTGATGATCTGCTCTGTGCCAGCTATTGTAACAGATGCTGTAACACATATGACTCCATTTCCTCCCACCCCATTTTAGTAGGATGCTTAGGTCAAGCAACCCACTCAACTATTTCAAAATTTAATTTTTTATATTAATTTTAATAGTCTTTGCAAGTAAGTGTTAAATAATGTTCATTGTCAAAACCTGTACCATAAATGTTTTAACAAAGCAGTTGTAGCAGCATTTTGTAAGTTTTTACTTATTTAGAGGTCTAGATTAGGTTCCAGAAGATCTACATTCAGATCATGAAAAGTAACAAAGATGAAAATTTTCACTCTTGAGCCCCCTTCAGATCTAGTTTATTATGTTAAATTAGTATCAACACTCACTGTGGTCTGGCTGATCTGATGTTGCTTGATTATGATAACTTTATCTGTCTGCAAACAAAGGGATTCTTTTGCTATAGATTAAAATCAATGGACCAACTAAGAAACAAACAAACAAACAAAAAATCACATGAACCATCCTGGAAAGAGTCAGGACCAATTGGTCTTTAAGATCTATGGGGTCCTCCACTAACCAGAGTCTTCCCTCTATAATCACTCAGGTTATTATGTGGTGAAACAGCAACAGGTTTCAGAAGACTTCTGTTGGTCTCAGGGACACTGCGGCCACTTAACCCCAAATGACCTGGTGGCTGTGTCCTAAATTAATATTCTGCCACAGCCACTGGTTTTAATGCTCTCCAGTTATGCTCATTCATGGATTCTGTCCAATGTAAGAAGTCATTTTTCTCCATCAAATTAACATTTAAAAAAATTTTAAAAACCCATGGGATTGACATAATGTCCTAAATCATAGAATAACTTCTCTTTTATTTGTAAAGAGTTCCTTTATCTGACCAACTTTCTAAAAGAATAATACAGTTGATGCTTTGGGGGCAGTTTCTTGAAGGGTACTGATATGAGATCTATTATATGCTAGACAAATGGCTTCAACTCCTATCAAGCAAAATCGCATTGTTCTAATTTAGTATCAAGTTCAACATAATGATATTTCTGTGGAGATTTGCCAATAGCCTGCTGTCATCATAGGAAGTGACTTTGGCTCAGGCATTCAGTCAGTGAGCAAGTCATGGGGGACATTCCAAAATGAGCAAGGCAGTCCCTGCCTTCAAGGATGTGGAAGATTCTCTGTGGACTATTACTTTATCTCACCTTGAGAAAAGGAAAAAGGAAGGTCACACTAAATATGTTTTGTCTTAGAATGAACTGTTTTTAGTAAATGAATTAGGGACAGCTTTGTACTTGTCAGTAGAAACTGGCCTTGAGCAAATTTTATTCCCTAGTAATAGTTGATATTTGTTGTTTTCCAGTTCACATTTCTAACTCTAATTTTCTTTTGGGGAATCACTGCTTCCCAATTTGTGTAACCTTGATACAGTTATAAATCTAGGTGCTTGTCCTCACAATGAGGAGTCTTAGGGGAGTCTCCAGAAGGTGCCTCCACTGGATCAATGTTTTTTCCCAACCCTTTCATCCATTTCCAGGTGATAATTAATAGTTAGTCAATCAGATGCTCTAGCTAAGGATCTTAAATGTTTACCATGTAATCATGAACAGAGAAAAGGAAATGGCTTTGAGGTCATTCTTCGCAAACAAGAAACTCTGAGCAAGCCTTCTGTCTCAACCATATTATCATGACTCCTTGCTAATCATACAGTGTTAACATGAAGACTGAGCCTTGGGAATGATGTTTTATGCTTTATATTTAATCAGAAAATGACTCACTAGAATCTATGGAACCTCATTCTGAATAATTTGTGGAGTTCCCAGAAGCAGGCAATACACCTTCTAAGGGGAAGGGAACAGATATTAAAAAGAAAGCCATTTCAGAGAGGTAGTCTTAAGAGTTGCCTGCCAAATATTTCTGACTTCTGGACTCCAAAAACATGATATGACTGTACTCCTTGACCCCTTAGAGTTGAATGGGGCCTTGTGACTAAGTAAGACTGAGTGTGAGCAGAAGAGATAAGTGCCATTTCTGGGCCACAATATTTAATTGCTAATCAAGATCCTCTAGGACATCCTTTGCCTGTCACATAGCAACCAGATAGTAACCAGTAAAGCTAAAATGGTAGCTTTTCTGACATTCAGGGGACTATGCTGAGCAGTCATCTGACATCCCATGAAGGATGTGTTAACTGGGTCAGGAGTCCTCTTTTGTTGTTTTGGCTACTGAGATTTAAGGGTTGGTATTCAGCATAAAACATCATAACATAACATAGCATGTCCTGACAAATACAATCAGCTATTGTCACTGCTAACGTATGTGAGGGGCTCAGCTGAGCTCGATAGAAAGACCTGAGTTGTCAGCTGTCAATGAAAACATGCCATTTGCAGCAACATGGATGGACCTAGAGATTATCACACTAAGTGAGGTAAATCAGACAGAGAAAGACAACTATCGTATGATATCACTTATATGTGGAATCTAAAAAAAATGGTATGAGTAGACTTAGTCACAAAACAGAAACAGACTCACAGACAAGGAATTCAAACTTATTGTTACTAAAGGGAATGTGGGGGAGGGGTAAATTATGAATTTGGGATTAGCAGATAGAAACTACCATATACAAGGTAGATAAACAACAAAATCCTAGTATATAGCACATGGTACAATATTAAATAGCTTGTAATAATCTATAATGGAAAACAGTAAAAAAATAATAAATGTATGTGTAACTGAATCACTATGCTATATATCAGAAACTAATACAACATTGTAAATCAACTACACTACAATCAAAACTAAACAAGACAAAAAGCAATAAGCCACAATGAAAGTAGCACTCAAGACTTTAATTAATTACCATGATAGTATATCAGGAGCTTAAACCAGAGAAAGCACAGACCCCTTCACTTCCATTTTCCCCTTGTGGAGGGTTTGTTGGATCAGCCCATAATATCACCAACAAGGGAGCCTGAAACAAAAGGCTCCTTTAGTTTTATCAACCCAGTGACAAGGGACAGAGAAGCAATGGTTAGGAGTGGAAAATTACTGAGTCAGAGTAGAGAAAAGTGTGTCTAAGTTTTCCCTCCCTCTCCCCTGTCAGAAGGTCTCAGCAGAGGCGCACCTAAGGAAGGCTTTGGCCTAAGGCCCCAGATAAAGAGGACTCTGATTAAGGCAACTGGATTAGGAATGCAGATACACATAAAAGTATGACTGACCAGGAGGTCTGAGTCCTTGACTAAACTCCCTTCAGAGACTGCAGTGTACTGGCTGTGCACCAAGCCTGGTGTGGGGAGGGCAGCTGTCAGGTAAAGACTTTGTAATTGTCTATCATCAGACCTGAAAAATCACACACAGGGTTTTTGGCCAGGAGCTGAACTCCTCATTATATACTTATAAGACCAAAAATGCATCTGTTTTGACATTAGAAGTAGAGATTTGGTAATTATTATTATTTTTTTAATGACCAGAGTTGTTTTTAACCAATCAACTTATTTCAGTTATCTATGGCTGTGTAACAAAATGCCCCAAAACCTAGAGGCTTAAACAATCATTTTAGTTGCTCATAATTTGAGGGTGAGGAATTTGGAATGAGCTAACCTGAGTAGTTTATCTGTGATTCTTTTGGTATCAGCTGGGGTAGTTGTGACTGAAGGATGTGCCCTTCCAAAATAGCTTCTCCATTCACATATCTGTTGCCTCAATGTTTGTTAATCTCTTTATCTCTCTCTCTCTCTCTCTCACTCTGAAAATTAAATCCCATATTTATGATGTCTTATCTTCCAGGGTGTTTTGCATGTTCTAGGCTTTCCAGGTTTCTCACAGCCTGGTGACTCCAGGGTAGTTACATTTGTTTTATGGTGGCTGTCTTCCAAGAGACAGAAAGTAGAAGCTAACAGGTCAGTAAAGAAGGACACAGAACTAACATAGAATCATGCCTGGCCTTTTTTTTTTTTTTTTTTTTTTTTGTCAATATAGTCACAAGGCCCACCCAGTTTTGAGTGAGTAGAGAATTAAATTCTACCTCTTTCTGGAAAAATGGAAAATCACATTGTAGCAGCACATATGGAATGGGAGATATTGTTGTGGCTACCTTTGGAAAACAAATCTGCCGTGTATCCCATGTTGGTGAGTTTAGGAAGAATGAAATACTAACTAGCTCAAAGAACATCTGTAGCAAAGCATTTATATGTCCTAAGAGTAAAAGTATATATACAAATTAACATAAAGCAACATATACATAGGATATGTTGTATAAGAAGAAATAGGAAAAAAATGTTTACTTTGAAGGGATAATGTTTATTTCTAAGGGAGGCTTTAGTTTAGGTTTCTATTGCTGCTATAATAAATTCTTACAAATTTAGGGGCCAGTAACATCTATTTCTTATCTCTCAAATCTTTAGCTGAAAAGTCTAGGTGGGTTTAGCTGGTTTCTCTGCTCCAGGTCTTATAAGGCCAAAACCAAATGCCTTCTAGGGGTTGGGAAAGGATCTATTTCCAAGCTCATGTGGGTGGTGAACTGAATTCTGTTTTTCAGTAGTTGTCAGATTGAAGTCCCTGTTTTCTTGTCGGCTGTTAATGAGGCCAGATTTTACTGCTAGAAAACACACACATTCCACATACTTTCTATGGGGTCCCCTCCAGCAGTGAGGAGATGAGTCACTGTTATCCCCCTGACTTATTCTCCTGACATCTCTCTTCAGTTTCAGGTGGAGATGTGCTTGCTATTTAAGGGCTCATGTGATTATAGTGCACCCACCCAGGTAGCCCAGTATAATCTCATTATTTTAAGGTCTGTAAGTGTTAAGTACACTTGCAAAACTCCTTTTGCCATGTAATATAACATATTCTTAGGTTGCAGGGGTTAGGGCATGGACACGGGGGATGTTCTATCTACCACAGAGATAACGAAAAACATTTGATATGTGTCTTGACAGACGAAGAAGATATGTTAGTGCTATAGAAGTTGAAGATATGGCAGAATGTGGACTGTCTTGAATTTATGCAAAGAAGTTGGAATTAAATCTGTTTTGACTAAAGTTATATCAATGGTATTGGAGCAGAAAATAATATAATTTCTTCCTGGTTTTTAGAGTTGAATTTATTGCAGATGTGGAAGAATCTTCAGAGAAAACTGGTTCAAGGCTTAAATATCAGGAAGAAATAATAATGTTATATACTGTGGCTTACTTATAAGATTGATTCAGAAAAAGAACCATTTCAAGAGGGTATGAATGGAAGTATTTGGTGATCAACTTTTTCTCAGTTTATAAAAGGATCTTGATTGACTTACACATTTTGTTAAGTTTATCTAAAAAGATGAATAGGTCATGGAAAAATAACACTTTTGGTTGAAATTATAAAGATTTTGAGATGTGGTTGGGCTATCTTTAAAGAGATATCCTTAAGGTAACTAGATGTATTAATAGGTTGTGAATTTAAGAGAGAGATAAAATATGCAGAGGGACTTGTGATTTTCTATTTCCTTTAAAATAATATAAATAATAACTACATTAATATTTAGAGGACTCATGTCTTCTAGAAGTCTACAAGGAAAAATTGGAGAGCATTTTCTACCTTGCCTTAGTCCGTTCGGGTTCCTATAAGGAAATGCCACAGAATGGATGGCTTACAAACAACAGGAATTCTTTTCTCACAGTCTAGACACTGGAAAATCCAAGATCAGGGTGGCAGCACAGCCAGGTGAGGGCCCCCTTCCTGGTCCACAGCCAGCACCTTTTCCCTGTGTCCACAAGGAGGGAGGGCAAGAGAGTTCTGCAGGATCTTCTTCTTCTTCTTCTTTTTTCTTTTAAAGTACAAATCCCATTTATGAGAGCTCCACCCTCATGAACAAACAGCTTCCCAAAGGCCTCACCTACAACTATCCTCACCTTTGGGGGTTAGGATTTCAAAATATGCATTTTGAGGAGCCATAAACATTCAGACCATAGCATAATTTTCCCCCAACATACCCTTAGTGGCATATTACACAGTTTTTCTTCCTATAATAATTGTATTTTCTTCTAATTGGCTGGTTTTAATAATGCTTAAGCACAAGTATGCCTTGAGGGTTTTATAATTTACCTTTTTAGCCTTTAAATCCCCTTCTTAATTAGAGACTAAGATTTTGGTTATGAAATCAACAATGTCTCTAGATGTCTTATTTTACAGCATAAATGGAACTTGTTGCCTATTAGAATTTATTACAAAATGGAAAAAGCACTGTTAAGTGGGATGAGGCAGGATCCTCAGTAGAGCTTAAAGGGTAAGAAAAAATATTAAGAAATGAAATAAAGTTTGATATTTATACTTAGAAACATACAAACACACACACACATCCCTCACTTCAGTTTAAAATTATGAAGATGTAATAAAAAGAGGTCACAGAAATAATGAAAAGCCCAACATATTTATGTAGTCAATAGAATTTTGCAGTGGGGAAATTCTTTTAACCCTTCTCAAATTGTCCTCTGACATCAGGGTTATTCTGGCATAGATGCTCATAAAGTAATGTTCTAAGAAAGCTGTTGCACTTTTATAAGTAATAATATTGTTTCCATGTCCCATTATTCTGTTTGCCTGCTTCCACACTTATGGAGCAATTATTTTATGACTTTGTTAAACTTTTCTACAAGACTTTCTTTCTGAAAGAATGTATTGAATAGGAAAAAATGTCTATGTTCTAAGACCTAATATGTATATATATGTGTGTGTGTGTGTGTATATATATATATATATATTTATGGAAGTATATATAGAAATAAAGATTTGAACCATTATTGAATAGTTTTATCTCAGAAAACAGATAAATTTAAATATGAAATGTTCTAAAATATGCATTATATTTATACTTGGAGGGGGGAAATGCTATTCGTAGAAACCCAAGAGTAGAAGTACAGGTAGGGTAACTGTTTAAATCACTTTCACTCTGTGACCTTGGCAATGAAAAGACAGACTCCGATGATGTAATGCTTAAGGTTCCCTTGGTCACTTGAATGCGATGACAAGCATTAGAGAGATGGTGAAACTAGTGTATTTTGCAACCTGCAACACCAGGCCTATTCATGCACCCCTAGACCAATAAGTGGATTAATCAAATGCACAAAGAGAAGATGTTTGCAATAGGCTCCAAGACTGGGCTTAGGATACAACTTCCCAATGAGCAGCTGGCCCAAAGGGGGTCTTCAATAAAAGTCTCCTGTGCCGAGTTTGGGATTAACAGATACACCCTACTATATATAAAACAGATAAACAGCACAGAGAACTATAGTCAATATCCTGTAGTAACCTATAATGGAAAAGAATTTGAAAAGAAAAAAAATGTATATATACGTGAATGCATATGTATAACTAAATTGTTCTGCTGTACACCTGAAACTAACATTGCAAATCAACTCCACTTCAATAAAAAATATAATTAAAAAAAATATGGGTTATTATGGGGATTGTTTTTATAGTGGGCACATTTGATTTCTTTTATCCTTGCTTTGTTTTGGTGAATTCTAATTTTATTTATTTATTTATTTGTGTTTTTTTGGTATATTTTTGTTTTGGAGAATTGATATTTTGCAATGTTAAGAATTTCAGAAAGAATGTTATAAAGTTTATAAACAACAGTAAATCATTGCAAGTATCTGACAAGTTAAATTAATACTTGTAAAATTAAGACTTAATAGGTAACTTCTCTAGAGGCCCAGAAGAAAACCAATATGGGTATCATTTACCATTAAACCCATTATTGTTGACACTGCAGTTTGCTAAATGTCTCCAAATCTTAGGAGTACCTAGAACATACCTTGGCCTTGGTATACACCCAGGTATTTCCATAAGAACTATTGTAATATGCTTATATTGATTAACAACAATTATTTGGCATAGAATAATATCAATTTTGCACTCATTGCATGCCCTTCCTATGTTTTGTTTTCACATAATACCATCTAATTTTGACTGCAGATTTGCAGTTATTGATCAAATGTTGACTGATTCTATATCCACCTTCAAAATTTTCTTAAATTTTATTCTTTAATATTAATGTCTATTTTTGCTCTTATTTTCTGAAATAAGGGGAAAAAAGGTTAAAAACTAAGTACCTTATTTTTGCTAACCAGGTAATCCTGCTTCATGTTTTCATTCTTTGAATAAACTTCACTTATTTACAGAAGTTTCTTAATCTCCTGCAAAAAAGAAAGAGGACAAAGGCAGAACTTGATTTGCATTATATTGATGTATTAATGACACACTTGACATACAACAGTTTATTTGGTTTACAAATGGATACAAACAATAACATCAAAATGCAGAGTGAAAAATATTGGCAATATTGGCTATTATTTATACTGAACAACCATGTTATTTAGAAGTTAAGAAAAAAATCAATATGTTACTTGGAATTTAGTAGAATACATTAAATCTCTTTTTGTTTATTTTGGCAATAAAAGTAAATTGCAGAATAAAGGAAAAAAAAAAAACCCCTGCAGTCAAACACTAATCCACTTTCTATCTAAGCTTATACATATGCATTTACATAGGCACACAAATCAGTCATACATGTAAGTTATCTAATGATTTTCTGTTGCTTCAAAGCTAGACTCTTATGTAAATCATAGAACATTAGAGCTGGGGGAACCTTAAGCATTACATCATCGGAGCCTGTCTTTTCATTGCCAAGGTCACAGAGTGAAAGTGATTTAAACTAGAGTCAATTCATCTTCCAAGCCCAGATTCCATTTTACTATACTTTATCCCATCTGTCTAGAAAACTCAGAAAGAATGTAATAAAAGCACATTTCTGAAATCCCACATCATTTTAAGAGATAATGTCTTCTCCTTCACATTCCAGAAGCTTGTTATCCGATTTTTGATCCTCAACATATTAGAGGCTTTGCTATCGGCTCTTCCCAGTGCTGAATCACCCAATATGAGAAAATTTCTCCCTTTAGTGTATGAATAACCTCAAAGTTGGAGTCTGGAAACTTAAGTGCATTTGATGAGAGTGACACTAATTTTTTATATATTTAATATATACAAATATATCTTCATTTAATTTAGAGGAATAGGGTTGGAAAAATAAGAATCCTATAATGCTAAAGGAAAACAAATAATGAACAAACTGAGGCTCCATTCAAGAGTATTATACTTAAAACAAGTATGAAAGAAATCCATAAGACTTTTAAATTCCCTCATGATATATTTTGAGTAAATTTAACTTATTAGATGAGCTCTGTTTTCAATCACTCTAAAATTCATTATAACTTAATTTATTAGTTTATTCAACACAAACTTTTGAGTACCTTCTATATGTTTGACAATTTTATAGGTTATTTTTTGTCTATTGAACAAAACAACTAAATTCTCTCCCATTGAGGATTCTGTTTCTATGTCTTAGAAACTTGAAACTACAGTCTTTGTTAACTGATCAAAAGCTAGGTAAATCTGCAACTAAAAAATATATTTAGTCAATTTACTTTTTTTTTCTCAATAGGGTATTCCATCTGGTATAGACAAGGAGTATAAATGAATGTGAGTTACAAAACAATGTACAGTTGAGGGGATGCATTATGGGGAAATTAGAAATTAATCTGCTTGGGTTCAAATTCAAGGTCTGCCATTCCAGCTGTGGGCAAGATATGATGTGGAGCATAAAGGAAGAGGCCAGTTGACTTAGTATGTTATCATAAACTTACTTGACTATTAAACAAAGGAAGCAGTTTAATTTGTAGCATTTTGTAGATAAAACCAAATGTTTGACTTAAAGTAATTGTGTGGAAACTGTTTTTTAAATAGGAGTATATTTTAGGCAGAGAAACTAGTCCAGACTTTTGTAATAGCCTAAGATAAAATTCATGAGAGTTTAAGTAAAAGTAACAAAATTGTAATTGGAAAACACTAACATGTTTTGAGCCAATTTTACTGAAAATTATGTATGTATAGATTCACTGAATCTGCCCTGTAAAGTATGGATTACTGTTATTTCCTGTTGTAAAAGAACAAAGTAGAGCTTGGAGATTAGATTAGACAGGGTTCTCCAGAAAAACAATAGGAGATTGTCTAGCTATCATCTATATTACTATCATAATTCCATCTATCTAGCTGTCTATCTATCAAGATAGTTTAAGGAATTAGCTCACTTGAATGGAAGCTGACAAGTCCCAAGATCTTCAGGAGTTTGAAGAGTCAGAAGAACAGATGGTATCATTCCAATATGAAGCCAGTAAGCTTGAGACTCAGAAATAGCCAGTGATTCAATGGTATCTTCACTCAAAGCCAGTCAGGCAGTCAGAAAGAATAAATTTTCTCTTATTTGGCATTTTTGTTCTCATCAGGCCTTGAACTGATTGGATGAAGCCCATCTACATTAGGGAGGGCAATCTGCTCTACTCAGTCTACCAATTCAAATGTTAATCTCATTCAGAAACATCCTCACGGACACATCCAGTATAATGTTTGACCAACTATCTGGGCCTCATGGTTGGTCCAGTCAAGTTGACCCATAAAATTAACCAAGTTTAGAAGTTTGTCTAATATCACACAGTCTCTAAGTGGTAGAGTTCAATTTTATATCCAAGTCTATTTGATCTAATAAATAGCTTCCTTTGTCCTTATAATTATTAATTTATATAAAATAACAGTAGTAGATATTTATTGGATTGATTTATGTGCTGATAAGAATAAAGACACAAAGATGAATAAGGGCTCTCCAGTCAATGGTAGTGGGATTAGGAGAGGAGGAATAGACTGAGTTTATTCAACACGAAAGAGATGGTTGATTAACTTTGGCATATGGTAATTCTTAGCTAGGCAGCTAGGTACTTAAGAGCTAGGGAGCTCCTGGATGTCCAGGAAAGGATGTCAAGAATACAGTTGAATATACATGTGTAAAGCCCCCAGTGAAGTGTGAGCAAGAAATAGAGATTATGAGCTTAAGACGCACACAGAGTAAAAGCAAAAACAAAAATTAAACAAAATTGTCAAAATGGCACCAGGATAATCTGGGCAAACAAAGGGAGCAGAACCCTCCAAGGGGCTAGATCTCAGCAGTGCTGATGGTACCATAGAGTCATACAGCCATACAAGGATAGAAATGCTTTTCATTAAATTTAGTATCTGGGAGGCTTTTAATTTCTTGAGAGAGAATATTTTACATTCAGGCATGGAGGAATTGTTGGATTTTAAAATGTCAGTAGCAAATGAGATCCAGGAAATTGGACTCATAAAATATAGAATAAATTTTCTGTAATTTTAATGAGAAGTAAAATAGAAAGGGAGTTAAGGGTCAGTAGCACAAGCAGAGAAATTTATTCTACATTGTTGTTTTTGTTGTTACTGAAATGGATACACACATAAAAAATTGAAAGAGGATGAGTATCTAATAGAGATAGGAACCTTTCCCTGGAGCAAATCCATGAGGAGACAGGTAGTAAAACTATCAAAAGCACGTGCATCTGGAATAGGCTAATAGACCGAGGGGCCAATATTCGAAAGCACGTAAAATTTTAACTTCTGGATCTATTCTTTTCCGTGCTTAACATAATTATCATTTCATAGATAAAATTCAATTCCCATCAGACTATAAATCCTTCAGATTCTCACTCTCCTTATGACATTGAATGTCTGGTCCAGAGCCTTGCTTGTGCATTTAAATTTCACTCAACTTTTAAGAAAATATTACCATAACCTTCTAGGCAATTAAAAAATATTCTATAAAACCATAATTTCCCTCATCTTAATATCAGGCATTTTCTGAATTTTTCCTGTTTTATCTCTCTTTACAACAAAAAAAATTGGGCGTTACTCAATCCTCTAAATAAAAATATGATCTTAAGTCTTCTAAAGATGATAGGGGATAGGCTTTGAATGCATTCTCACTGAAAGTATTTGTGACATAATTTCTAAAAAACAAAATGGCTAAGTATTCTCTCTCTTTATCTCAATTAAAAAACAATTTCAGAAGACAAACCATGTGACAAGCTTGAAATGTCCCAAGGATCAGTCCAAGGACCTCTTTCTCTCTCTATCAGCATTCACTTTAGTTAAGGTACTGCTATCTGCCTTAAATAAATTCTGATTTCTCAGAGGTTTCACAAGAGATCTTGCTGGATATTTGGAAAGTAAAAGTAGAGCAGAGACCATTTAGTAGCTCAAACATATTGTCCCTTATCTGCTGACCTCACTGGCATGGTGGCTGGGCTTGGAATGCCTTCACTTTCCTTTCGATCCTTTCTTAGCCTCACATAGTCTTGAGTCCAGTGGGAGTGTTTATCACTATTACAAAGGACCCAGTTTCAACCCTCCTGCATCAAGGTCAGAGGCAACAAAAACTGAAAACAAGTTTCAGTCCATCTGCATGGGAGTCCAGCTCATGCTTGTGGGTTCTAGCCTGAGTTTGCATGCTCTCTTCCACTTTAACATCCAGTTTCCCTTCTTAACTTGCCTGTCCTGTTTACTTCTATTTCCAGCATCAGACTTGATTAGAAGAGCCTTAGGGAGACTACTTAACTAGTTCCTAAAATTGCTTGAAGTCAAATTCCTATAACCAAAAAAACCAAAAATAAAAACAAAAACAAAACAAAACAAAACAAAAAAACAAAAAAACACCAAACAAATGAATGAGTGCTATGTGTATACATGCTAATAGATCTGCTTCTCTAATTAAGCCTTGATTAATATCCCCAGTTTTTATCTTTAACATGAATTCTCCTCTATAATTTACACTGATACACAACCTGCTTACTCCAATCAACACTTTAAATTTATCATATGCAGGACAAAACTTTTAAATTTTACTCTAAAATCACTGTTTCACATACCTGCTCCTGTCAATAAAGGGATATTATAGTCTCTTCAGTTGCTTAGGTTTGGGGACATCTTTGATTTTGCTCTTTTACTCACACTCACCATCCACCTATGACTTCTCTAACAAATAAAATTTTAAGTTCATCCACTTAGTTATTTCACTTTACATACTGGTGAAACAATAGATTGATTAATGTGATGCACAATATTTGACTGCCAAAGAATCTTGCAAGTTTATAGTTATATTTTTTAAATTATACAATAGAATATTTCTCTTCTGCAGCTTTAAAATCTTAATGTGGAAGGGGAAAAAAATCTAAATAATAACAGCAACAACTACAGACCTTTGCAAGACTGGTTATGAGTAAGTTAAAAATGAGGGAGAAGGAGGAAGAAGAGGAGGAGGAGAGGAAAAGAAGATAAGGGAGAAGAAAAAAGATTTCTGACACACTGACACAGAGTCAGTTGTGTAAATAGATACAGGCTGGAGTTTTAGAGGAACGGTGAACTGTGAATTGTGAGCCAAACCTTAAAGAACAGATACGGTTTGGATGAAAAGAAAAATGGGAAGGACATGCCAATCTGAAGTGCACAGAGTAAAAATGCAAGAATAGCAAGGAATTCCAAAGGTTATAGACAGTGTGCAAGATTAACTGATCTAGTTAATATAATACAGTTAATACAATCAGGGTGCCAACAAGTACTTCAGTTAAAGATGACCTTTACTTACAACCCCATATACCACTAAGTTGATCTGATCGTAGAAGGAATTATATATTAAAATTCATTTTATTCTTTGTTCTAAATTAACTTCTATTGATCAGTATACCTCATTTAATTTTATTTCTAAAAGAGTATGTTAATACTCTTAAGATAATGCTTACATTGGTCATTCCAGATAGAGTAAACATGATTATTTGGTCATTTTGATATATTTTAGATGTTAGGAATTTAGATATTGAAATACAATAAAAAAGATTTTGAAATTTATAAATAAATGCATAAGCCTTTGTACATAAAGGGTGAGTTAAGCTGATAAATTTGCTGATAAAAAGTATTTATATGTAAAGCTGATTTACAGAATGTTTGCTGAAGAATTATTTTTAAAAATTCATAAACTTATGCCTCAATAAGTTAGAAAACTGAATACCAATAACAAAGTATTTAAACAAACTTCTTTCACACATAGTTTCATTAACCCAAAGTTCACTTCACTAGTTTACAAGAAGATGACTTGAGTTTTCCCAAATCTTTTACTCAAAAATATGAAAGTAAAGATTTGGAATTGTTTCATTGGACGAAAAAAAATCCAATATAGAAGACTTCTATTCTAAGAAATGTTCTTTTCTTCCTGTGGACAAATAAAGAATTTGTACTTTTATGTTGGCTCTGTGATTCTAGATTTCATTAAATGCTTAGCTTTTGACCAGGGCTAGCAAGGTTTCTGATTTCTGCCTAAGGCTGTATAACGCTTGTTTAGTGTACGCACCAAGTGGTGGCCGAAGTTGGGCTAGCAAAATTGGTAGACTGTGACTAACTGGGCAGAGCCTTCTTGGCTTTGAGAAAGCTGGGCTTTCATTAAAAATACGTTGTTAAGTATTTCTCAGGAATTTTATTTTGCTTATATATATTTGTGAGAAATAAATCATCCACTCAAAATTTGATTTGTGAGTTTCTGCTCAAGTTGTCAGTAAAAATTTTGATTTTTTTAAGAGTTTTTTTCTTCACAATATGGATGAGACAAGAAAGAAGATGTATAATCTAACAATAATTTAAGGTCAATTAAACTACAACCAATAAGGGAAGTAGGAAAATCCTCAATAATCCAAATAAAATATCAGACTACAGCTTTTCATATTAATAATGGGAGATGATGTGAAGGAAGAAAGTAATAGCTGAGTTGTGACACAGGAGAGAAGTTCTGTATCTTGAGTTCTTGATATGTGCCAGACACTTTATGTATCATTTCTCATATTTATTATATTGATCTTTAAGTGTACACATAATTATAAAGTGGGAATTCAAAATAACTATGATAAAACGGCTAGATAACAGTAGAGCTTAAATCTAAATTGATTTGTTTGATGCAACTATAATATTCTGAAGGATACTCAGTGAACACACTGGAGGGTGCTTAAGAGAAAATGGAAACAGAAAATGTATTTTCAACAAATTAGGAAAATAGAATCAAAACTATAAATGGAAAGAAGAAAAGAGTATCTCTCTTTATTCTATTCTATCCAAAATACTTCTAACATGTGGACTGGACTAAAAACCACAATCAAAATATCAAATACATAGCATATATAGATATACATATATGAAATGTATGTATGGATGCATGTGTATCTGTGTGTGCATGTTGCTGTCTGAGAATTTAGGCAGGATGGTTGATATATTCAATATTTCAACACATTCTAATCATTTGGAATCAATTTAAAATTATGCTTGCAAAGCATGAGCTGAAATATTTAAACTAGTGTTTAGCATGTTTTCTTTCTGTTTTACTATGCAGCAGTTTCTCAATGAGCAATTAATATAGTGCTAATATGTAGCTGAACACATTATTATGAATCATTTCAACCAAATACTTCATGCACAATGATGAAGAGTATAAGCCTGACTCAATCACTTCAAATAGAAAATGCTTTGACCTAAAATACAGAATAGTGTTTTGTACAATGAATTTCTCTCTCGCTCTCTCTTTTTTTTCTCTCTTTTTTTTTTCCCTGCAATATCTCTAGTGCTTTGGGCTCACATATTTAACACTATATAAACAATAAGTTTCTTCTGTATAGCTCAGGGAACTATATTCAATATCTTGTAGTAACCTATAATGAAAAAAGAATATGAAAATGAGTGTATGTATGCATATGTATGGCTGAAACATTAAATGAAGTACACCAGATGCTGACACATCGTAAACTGACTATACTTCAATAAAAAACAAACAAAAAAACTGCTCCAGTAATGATGAAAGATTTGGAAAATTAGGAATTGAGTAATAGTCATTTGGAATAATATTTTTCCCAGTACAAAAATATTTACAAATATTTTACTAGTGCTACTTAAACATATTAAATATACATTTCTGAATTTTTATGTAGCTTTTAAGGGGGGGAGGATTGCATTTTGATATCTTTATCTACAGTCAGATTTAAGACATGATACTATAGTTGCTACAGAATTACTGTAAGAAAATACCTGACAAAAATTTTTGACTTAGACCTGAAGGTATCCGTCAAGGACAACATATCTGAGAGAAGTTAGGTCAGGAGAATATTAGCACATTTATTGAGTGTTTACTATGTTGTAGCTAGCTACCTACACACTCTATATATTTAACTCATTTTAATTTCAGAAATACAGAAATGGAGGCAAAGATGGGTTTGTAACTTCTTTAAATCAAAGTCACAAAACTAATAAATGCTGGAAACTGGATTAAAATCCAATCTCCAATGTACATATACTGCAGTGATTGCCTTTCAAGAGGCATGTGGTGAGCACACATGGGTACAGTATCAGCTGGTTGAAGACGGTACTGTCTTCATCTTTCTATGTACTCCCTACTGTCACTTTCCCCAGTCCCTGCTTCCTGTTTTTATGCTGTCTTTCAAATTCACTAGGTATATTAGCAACTAAAAATTCAGTACAGGGACAGCATCTTCAGAGTTCTCTTTTTATATCTCCTAGAATTGTGAAAGTTACCAGTCCAATGAATAGTTTAGTAGAATTCAGGATGAAAAGGAATAAAAAACAGAAGTTCTGAAAGACACTGATTTCTCCCAATGAACATAAACTGTGGCAGGAAATAATAGGACATCACCATTCTCTGCATTGTCAATATCTAAGTGGGGAGGAGTGTTTAAGTAAAAACAAGGCCAGTCCTTGTCAGATCTTCAATATGGCAAACTGCCAGTACTTTTAGGATCTTGAAGTTCAGACATTTAACAACCTGCTCTCCATTTAGGTAATTTAGTCTTTGTGAAAGGAAGATTGGCAGGGAGGAAGAAAGTAAAGCACTCTGTTTATCCAAAGAAAAATAGATTCTGGGCACTAAATGCACAATCTTCTACCATGTTACCCTGACAAGACACTTTTCTTTATACATGTGAAGAATAATTCACAGGACAAAGGGTAATTGAGATACTGACCTTAACCACTCCTTGATCTTAGAAACCTGTCCACTTGCTGTATAATGCCCATGGTGGCTGTGGCTACTTTATTGTTCCTTCAAAAAAAAAAAAAAAAAGTTCACCTCTGTATTGTCAAAGATTGTCTACATAATATAAAATTCATAAATATATACTTAAGATATATTCTAAATTTACTGATGACAGGCTTTTAACACATTTAATAGGTATTGGAAATGAAGTAATAGCAACACGGAGTTGCTATTTGTAAAGAATTTATTATCAGCTGATCCTTTACTGATCCTTTCATTCATGTTTTTGACCTTAAGCTAACAAAGAAAGTGCAAAACCAGTCCCAGGTGGAAGTCCTTAAGAATAATTTAAAGATTGTGGGCCACTCTAAAGCCATATAACATTTAATTTTCAACCCCGAGCAACACTCTACAGTATTAAAAATAGATCTCTTCATTGTTAAGTGACCATTAGGTTGGAAGGAAAGAAAACATGTATTTACTCTTTAAATATTAGACAGTATGTTCCTTTCCACGAAAAACAAAAACACAGATTTGAGATAGACATAGTAACTTGAAAGCTTTCTTTAAAAATCTGTAGAGAAAGCTTTTTATAACAAAGATAGCAATTATTTGTGTAATATTTTTTAAAAGACTAAATAACGTGTGCATATGTATGTGTGTGTTTGGGTGTGACGAGAGGAAAAGGTTAATATGCACATGGTTGTGGTTAACATAAATACAGTGGCAAAGGAAAACTATTGATTGAGACTTTCATCATGTGCTAAGAACTTGAAGGTAATTCTACATAGTTTTTTTCTTAGTAAATCCTCACAGAAGACCCATAGGGGACTGTTTATTATCTGACTTTTATTAATGAGAAAAATGAGTCTGAAAGATTAAATATATTTTTACACATCAAAGATCACTGAAATTCAAAACAGGTTTTTCATTTTAAAGCTTATATTTTCTGAGTCATGTATTGTTATCTGAGCCACGTATCTTCATACCACTGCTTCAGCCATATCCTTACATCATTGTTTAGCTAGTCCAAAACTTTGAATTAATATAAGTTGCAAATATCAGTGAATATCAATATCCATTTCTCTTATTGTAAAATGGAATTAATTATCCATAACATGTCAATATTACATCTCTTTAAATAACAATTGTGATAACAGTATGAGAAAGTTTTAGAACTTTAGAAATTCTAAGATGATACGATGTGCAAGATGTTATCATACTTAAATTGTCTGTATTTGTTTGCTGTCATACTTGAAATTGTTTTTATTCTTTAACAGAATTACACAAATGTCTGACTTGTATTTCTGATTAAGGCTCATACAAATCTTCTTTGGGTAAGACATTGCCCACTACATAATAATCATAACAACAAGGCAATACAGAAGAAAATTGTTATCTGCTATCATCAACACATACTAAATACTTTAAATCTCTTATTTAGATATATGTCTTTAACTTACACTCCAACATGTCATAATAAGAACAAAGATAATGACTTTTTCTGCCTTTTCCCAGTATATGAATATTTCTAGATATGATAATCCTCTTTACTGTTAGATTTCTGTTCTATTGCATGTAATTTGAAGGGCACTTTAAATCTCACTTCCTCAAAGGGTAAAACTCAAAACTCCTTTTGCTGATAGCATTTCTCACTTTACAAAGGAAAGCAGCATATGTCATATAGTGAAATCAATGTTTCTGGAATCCCAGCTTTACATGTTTTAATTTATATTTCATTGGCTTCAACAGTTATTTTGAATATTTTTGAATAATATACTCTTACTCCAAAATTTGACCTGTGTTCCAAGTAGTTGTAATAACCATGTAATAATAACAAATAATAGTAACCATATAATAATAATAATAATAATAATAATAATAATAATAATAATAATAATAATAATAATAATAATAATAATAATATATGGGAGTGTTTAAGGTTGCTTTACATCCATTATTTTTGGGGAATGAGGAGCTGTGTGACACAAGATGATGAAGATTGTTTTATTGTGATTTCATTCTATACCTGTTCAAATTTAGAGTTATTTGTATGTTTAGAGATGAGAAAAATAAATTAATAGAGAGATTTTGGTGATATTCTGATAATGGGTGATGGAACTAGCATGGTGGGGGAATCTTAGTGTAAGCCTTTATATGAAGGACCACAAGTGACAAAATTTTATAGAGTATCAGAGAGAAAGTCATTCTTCCTACCTCTCCATAAAAGTTATCAATGTTTGAGTCCAAGAATACTTAGAAATTTACATAGCATCAGAAAAAGTAGACTGCACGTGAGAGCTAGATGCCAATAATGAACAGTGTAAACAAAGAGGCTTCTAAAATAACATTATGAGCAGCAGACACAAATAAATGAAGTCAAAATTAGAAAGGAGGAAGAAAACAGACTTTAAAATGAATAGAAATGATAGGCTGTTTTCTTTGCACATACATGAGACACTTCAATGTGAGCTCTCATAAGAATTGGAAGAACACATTAAAGAATGTCTAATTCCCAAAAATACAGTTCCTGAGGCCACTGTAATTTGGGTACAAAAAGGACAGATGAACTTGCTTTGTGGTCAAGCAACATTCTAGTTAAAAGTGTAATAATGGTAGTTACAACATTCATTAAAGGAATTATTGAGGCACTATTCATAAGACTCAGCATACACTTTCTTAAGATTCAACATATACTTTCATCTAGATATTAATCATGAAATACATATTACTATCATTGTTTTAAAGATGTAGAATTTGAAATTCAGAGATGTCAATTTGTTCATTGCAAACAAATGGTAGTCAGGATTGAAATCAGTTGCTTTTATTCTAAACACTGTCTTTTTAATTAGCATTGCTACAAAATTTGGACTCACTCGGTGCATTTTAACACATGAAAAATACTTGCTTTGTATATCAGTACTTTTGAGACTAAAGCAACTGACAAACTGATAAAATGGAGCCTGAAGTTAGAAAAAAGTAGAATATAAAAAGAATATGTATGTGTATATCCTCTCTCATTAGAAACTGTTTGATCATCTAAAATAAAAGTAAGTAATAAAATGAAGATTTTTACTTGAAGCTCTAACCAGCTTATATTTTGTTGTTCAGAACTGCATCATATGCACACTTATACATGCAAAAAGGAATGGGAAATGTATTTTCTTCCATTTGGCCATACAAGCAGCTAGTATTCTCTGTCACATAGCGCAAAAAAAAAGAGGGCAGGGGAGATTAAGATAGGTAAATACCTAGATAGATGCATCAATAGAGGTAGATTTGGAGGCTATGAAATATGAATGCTTAATTAAAATATATAAAAATAGAAATAAAGTAAAATATTTAAAATAATGACATATTTTTCTCTTATTAAATTGCACAGCCTTTATTTTTTGCTGTTGTTGCTATTGTTATTTGCTTCCTAAACTGTCACTTGCTTGTTTAGAATATCCAATACTGGGTAACATTTAAGGAATAATATTTCATACGTCATTGATGAGAACATGATGTGGGACAAGCTTGGTCATTTTGGGAATCTGACAGTGTGTATCAAAAGCATACATCATTCTCCATGGGATATAATGGGTATAGAAATCCTGGCAGTATCCATCAGTGAGCTGAAATGAATACCAGCCTGAATACAGTTGGCCTTCTGTATCTGTGGGTTCCACATCCATGGATTTAACCAATCACAAATCAAAAATATTTGCAAAAAGAAAAAATATATATATATATAAAGTTCCAAAAAACAAAACTTTAATTTGCTTCATGCTTGCAACCATTTACGTAGCATTTACGTTGTATTGACAACTATTTACATAGTATTTACATTGTATTAGGTATTATAATCTAGAGATGACAAAATTTACAAGAAAGCAAGCATAGGGCTCATACATACTATTTTATATAAGTGACTTGAACATTCAGGGATTAATAAGGTATCTGAGGAGATCCCCCAAGAAGACATTGGGAAATGACTGTACACACATTCACTAAATGTTCTTTGAATGAATGAACTGAATGCCCTAATTTTAGTAATTTTGATAGTAGAAAAGCAGCCTAAGGAATAAAACAGGTTTGCATAAAATATATATAAAAGAGTGCTAAATTTGGCCTTATTTCCAATACTGAAAATAGAAACTACATATTCCAAAATATCAGAATGTTTGGCTAAATTATGTTTTCTTTATACAATAAGATAGTAGAGATTTATTAAAAACAATGATATTTAGAAATATAGGGAAAGTTTCATGCTAGAGGAAAAAGCTGTTTCCAAATGAGTTTATAGAGCTAAAAACACTCTTCCCTTATATTGCTAATATAAAGTGAATGCAAACAGTATTCTGAGGTTAATTTCATCCTCACAACTGATTAATTAATTTAATCTTAGACATCTTCAAGCTTATGAGGTCACTATTGCTAATAAAGTGTTAATTATTTTAAATCTCACATCAGCCCTATGAGGTCAGTATGATTTGATTCCCCTGGAGGCTGAATCACAGAAAACTTAATTACCTTGCTTTGGAATGAATCTTAAGGGCTGGCAGAGACAGAGTTCGAACCCAGGGAATCAGGCTCCAGAACCATTCATCCTCAGCCTTCTGCTCTATGCCTGAATCTATATGCATTATAGTTTATTTGGGTTTCATCTTGTGTGTCAAATTATAAAATATTTATTTTTATAATGAACATACATTACTTTTATAGCAGGAAAACCAAAGCAATATTTTAGAGGGTTGTTGAGAAATGTTTGCTTAAATAAATAGGAAGTGAAAAAGAAAAAAGGCATACAGTAATATGGAGATGTTTAGGGCAGAAGATGAGTAGTTTGCAAAATGGACTACAACAGTCAAGGAATCACCATGCTTAGTAACATTATTTGAGTCTGAGATTGTCTGTGGTGTCAAATTGTGTAGTATCAGGGGGAACTGTGTTAAGGAACATGAGTGAGACGAACCCTTACTACATTTGTGAACTCTTATTCTGTGGTTAATGTTTCAAGCTGTGGTTTCCCTGACATTTTGTGATCTCTCCTCTTCATGTCAAATAGATGCCAATTGGCATATGGACATGAATTTCAGATCACAGGATCAGAACTTAAATTTTATTTGATTTTAATGTAATTTTTAAAATAAAATGAATAATTCATTCATGGGTAAAAATTTGAAAATTGCCTTGCTGAATTAAAAAAGATACAAAAAAGTTGGGAAATATTATGCCTGCTGAAATTTTACTTAATAATGGTGTTACTAGAATGCAAAATGCATAATTGAATTAGCTCAATACCTTCTACATTTAATAAAAAGTCAGATTAAATGTCCTTTATATTTCCTTACAGCCTGCAGTTGTCATTATTAACTTTAATTATCTATGAAAGCACCCTATATAAGGAACAGACAAATGTTTTATAAAAATATTGCATATTCAAAAACTAGAAATCTAAAGAATATTTATCAATGTTTGCATTAACAATAAATTCAACACTGATATTTTTAATGAGTTATTTTGAAACCCAAATATCAGTGACTGGTTAATATTTACATTCTTATTTTGAAATTGAATTCCAATAAAAATATACTGTATTTGGAAATAAAATGCATATGATTTAAAAGAAAAAGAATCACTAGTTCTGAAATTAGGATACAGTTTATTTTAATTGACATGCATACAGTTATTTTATTAGAGGCTCTTTCCAAATGCAGTGTATAGAATTGTCTTTATATTTTATAAAAATTAAAATGATTGTATAAAGCAAAATTTTTTCAAATTTGTAACTTAAATAATGTCTCAGAGTTGACATAGAATATAACAGAAAGACAAGATACCTCAGCAATTGAGAAAGGCATTTTCAGGTTTCACTTACTCATTTATATCTGTATGTATTTCCAAAGGGTTTACATATTTATGAATACATATATATATACACACATATGTGTATATAAATGATTGAGTGAAACCTAAAACATATTTTGATATATATATATATCCTTCAAAATCCCCAAAAATGTTATAGTTACTTCTACTCCTCCAGTGCAATGACAAGGAAGAAAAGCTATTCTCAGCTATTAAGTGATTGCAAAGAGCACTTTGCCCAGATCTCAGTTGGGGGAGTGTGAAATTCTTTAATACAAGGTTTGCAACAGCAGAGCAACATCATATCTTGACATTAGTAACTGAGAGCATAGAAAGAGAACATTTTGCACTCTAAATTATATCTATTTCAAACAGAAAGATTGAGAATTAAAGGAGGAATTCTCATTCTTATGAGGAGAGAGAATAACCTAATAAGCAAGCCATTAGAAGGAAAAGAAAAAAAAAATCAGAGCCCTTTCTTGCAGCCATATGTGGTTAAAATTTTCATGATGAGCTCATAATGAGCTTTGTGTTGTGACTATAATCATTACATTTTCTTAAGTTTAAATGTTGCCGTAAATAGTCATGGTACAATAAATACCAAAAATTAATACAACACAATTCCTTTATCCAGTCATCATTTAGTTGTTCACAGTCCGCTATGGTAAAAATTGCTTCCTTGAACATTCGTGTATGATTGTGGTGAACAAGTGTAAGGAACCAAAATTTTGATCTCAGGATATAGTTACACTTTTAAAAATTATTAAAAATTTCCCTTAAATTTTGTTTATGTGGTCTATATTTATCAATAATAACTCTATTAGAAATTAAAATTAAGATATTTCAAAATATTTATTTATTAATTTTGTTTTATGATAACAATAATTATAATCATATACCCATTATATGCTAATACATTTTATTGAAAATAGCACATTATTTAAAACGATTAGTGAGAAAAGTACCTTTGTACACATAAGGGACCTAATTAAACTTAAAAGCTTATGCACCGTAAAGGAAACCATAAACAAAAGGAAAAGACAACCTACAGAACGGAGAAAATATTTGCAAATGATGAGACTGACAAGGATTTAATTTCCAAAATACACAAACAGCTCATACAGCTCACTATCAATAAAAGAAACAGCCCAATTAAAAAATTATCAGAAGACCTAAATAGACATTTCTTCAAAGAAGGCTTACAGATGGACAACAGGCACATGAAAAGATACTCAACATCAGTAATTAGATTAGTTAAAAGATTTAAGTGATATTAAAATTTGGAGCCTGGAGAGGACCATTGATAGCACTTTTGTGAAATGTATGAAGGACAGTGGGTAAGAATTTAGCCTTAGTTCCCTTAAAAAAACTTCAGATTCATAGGTCTTTTGGATTTTCCCAGCTATGGGGATTCACTGACAGAGTTTAAAATACTTAACAAATATTCATTATTTAGCTATGAGCTAGATAAAATTCCATAATTAAAACAGAAGTGTGTAAAATCATAATTTAATTTTCAAAAAAACCCCAAATATTATTTCATGCTCTAATTTGCTGGACCCAGTAACATAATATAATCACTAAAGATTATGTCAATGAATTGAATAATTTTTCACAGCTGTTTTATCACAGTTAATAAAGGCTTCTATTTTCCACATGTTACCCACCTATTTCCCCTATGATTTCTCAGTTCCGTGTGACAAATGTAGCATTCAGATTTAACATCCAGATTTAGGTGGGGAACATGCAGTAGAAGGGAATAGGAAGAAGAAGAAACTTACATAGTCTATTTATCTGAAAGCATTTCTGAAATACACTTAATCTCATATTGTGGTTCATCATATGCTTCCACCTCTGTCGTATCTGATGAGAAGACTTTGGACCCACCAACCTTCTAATCACCTATTTAATTTAGATTATTTCAAGCACCAAGAGTTTTTCAGGACTACTTGCTCTTTATCAGACAATTATTTACAGATGTTCAGATGAAGGTAAGAAATAATGCAAACTGAAATTCTCTCCAAAAGTCTTTCTTGGGTGGGTCCTGAGACTTAGTGGGGAGGGTGCCTTTTGATGAGAAATATTCTTACTACCATTTCTACATTAAAGCTGCTTTACCATATTCAAATGGTGGATTTTTGTGTGTTGGGGGGGGTTCTTTGAGCTTGACCCCATTAGAAATGTACACACCATGGATAATCTTTAACAAGACTACAGGGGCAAGGAGATGCAATTTTCTGTTTCTTGTTCCTGCCGCTTATGTATAGTTAACATACTCAGCTTGGCATCCTTCAAAGCTTATTCTTTGGTTCTTTAAAATAACAGACTCTTGAAAATAAAAAGTCTTTCATTCTGAGTTTACTATCCCTGCCTTAAGTATAAAAATCTAATTTGGAACACTAAGCTAATTGTTCTATTCTTTCTGAATTCATCTTGGTCCTCCTTTTACTGTATGTTCTTGAAAACAATGGATGTTGCTGATCCAGTTGCAGGAAGATAGAAGATGGAGGGGAAGAAATAGATGTGTGAGTAAAAACTTGGTTTATAGGTCCAAATTTTATTACAGCATATATATATTTGCACAAATTTTCCTAGTTTTTTCAACATAAGCATAACACATATGTAGAGAGTTTTTAATATTTTAAGTCTACCTATATCATCCAAGTGAGGAAATGGCACATAACCAGTATGTCAAAAGCTGCCTGCATGTCCAAAGTTAACTACTATTATGATTTCTAACAGATTAATCCATATTGTGGTTTTGTCTATGTTTGAAATTTATATAAATTAATTGTATTGTCTGTAGTATTTCAGGTTTTGCTCCTTTTATACGACATTGTGTTTGTGAGATTCATGCATGTTGTTCACTGTAGCTCTAATTACATCATTTTAATTTCTGTACATTATTCCATTGAGTAGATATATTGCAATTGATTGATAATCTGGGGTTGATACTTCAGTTTCCTAGTTTGGAACGTTTATAAATCATGTGGCCATTGATATTGTTTTATGTATCTTTTGGTATGCATGTGCATACAATTTGGTTTGAAAATTGTTTGTTTTCAACATCACTAGATGAGTCCAGAGAATTTTACAAAGGGTTATGCAAATTGATTCCTCCTTAAGAAGTGTGTGAGCACTACATCAATGCCAACATTTGGTATTGTTAGATGTTTTGTTTGGTTTTATTTTGTTTTAAAACACATTCTTTGATGGAAACATCTTCAAACTGATACAAAGCAACTGTGGAAATCCTATAGCTAATGTTATTTTCAATGGTAAAGGACTGGATGCTTTTCAGCTAAAATCAGGAAATAGGCAAATATGTCGATCTACTATGCCTCTTCAACATTTTACTGGAAATTCTAGCCAGAACAATAAGACAAATAAATGAAATAAAATGTATTATAATCTACAGGGAAGAAGTATAACCATTTTATTTGCAAACAAGATAATTTATGTAGAAAATGCTCTAGAATTTATAATAAAAGCTACAATAATTAATAAGTGCATTTAGCAAGTTTGCAGGAAACAAGGTCAATATACAAAAATCCCTAGGTATTCACCTTCATTCTTGAAGAGATATTCTACAGAGTATATAATTCTAAATTGAGACTTTTTTTTTTCCAGCAGCACTCAAACAGTGGGGAGGATCCAAATAATCAACCAAGACAGGAAGGTATGTTTTATCATTGACAATATTTAGAAATGCTATGCATGATGATAATAAAAAAAAGGATGGTTTCTATTCAGTTTTATTATGTACCTAAATTTATTACAGTCAACCTACTATTGCCTATAATTGGGACAAAATACCCCGCCCACTTTCACATGGCATTCCATTACTATGAAGATATAATTCAATCACATCCAACTTCCAAAAGTTTTGCTTAAAAGCAACTGTTGTTCTTAATTATAAAATGTGATTGTTGCTTCTTTGAAGGTAAAATACACCACCTGCCCCCCATCTTACTGGCTGTTTTATAGATCTCTATTTGTGTTTGATTTTAGTATGTGTAAATTTCATTTTATATTTGTATTTTTCTCAGGTGTTTGTTGTAGCAGCACTCCAATCCTGTTAGCAAAATCTGTATTAGTTTCTTAGGGCTGTCATATCAAATTATCACAAATATAGTGGCTTAAAACAACAAAAAGTTTTTGTCATCTAGTTTAGGAGGCTAAAAGTCTGCTGTAACAAACACCTAAAAAATGTGAAAGTGGTTTTGAAATTGGGTAATGGGTAGAGACTCTTGATAGAAAAAGCTAGATTACCTTGAAGAGATTGTTGATAGAAATAAAGCCATCAAATAAAATTCTGAGGAAGAATCAGAAAGTGAGGAGAGCTGCATACAAAGCTTCTGTTTCTTAGACAATGCACATATTGTGAATGGAATGTTACTAGAGATATGAACATTAAGGGTACGTCTGGTGGTCTGTGATGGAAATGAGGAATGTGTCTTGGAAACTGGAGGAAAGGTGATTCTTATAATAAAGTGGCAGAGAGCATGGTCGAATTATATGCTACTATTTTGTGGAAAGTAGAACTTGTAAGGGATGACCTTGGATATTTAGCTGAGGGTACTTGCTGGCAAAATGTGGAATGCGTGACCTGGATTCTCCTTGCTGCTTATAGTAAAATGCAAGAGGTAAGAGAAAACTTGAGGAATCAACTGTTACACTAAAAGAAAACAGCACCTGATGACTTAGAAAATTCTCATCCTATCCAGATAGTTCATACTTGTTCTGGAAACAGGCCTAAGAATGTGGCTAGACAACCATTTGCTACTGAGACAGGTTATGTGACTTGTGGATCCAATGAGCTTTTTCAGAGGATCCCATTATTCAGGAAAGATGTATGGAGGACTTTCCTATTTGATGGTTTTGGAACATAAATGTCTATCTAATGAGTGTTCCAACATTGTATTTTATAAACTTATAAATTATTTCCAATTTCACAAGTCTGTAGATGACAAGAAATTGTCTCCAAATGGACATTACCCAGTGTCTCATCCATAACTGATTTAGGTGAGTTTGAGTTTATTATATTTGGATGAGAATTTGGATATTGAGTTGAACTGGAATGGATGAAAACTTTTGGGGATGTTGTGATGGAGTGAATATATTTTGCACATGGGAAAGACCTGAATTTTGGGGAGGACAGAGGGTGGACTCTTATGGGTTGAATTGCATTCCCCCAAAAAGATACATTGGAGACTTCAGATTAAAATATACTCATGTACAAGCAGAAAGGCTTGCATAATAACTATCTACAAAATGATTTTTGTTTTAAATTTAAATTTGCATGACCAACAGGTACAATCAGTGATAATCAGTTTGTTTTTTAATGTAAATAAGATTGCTATGGAGGCTTGTCCATGTCTATACTGTTTATAATATTTTCCCACTCCCAGGATATCCTTTGATTATAATAATTTATTAACACAATTAATTAAATAATAGTTTATAAACATAAATATTCAGTTTGATCACCATAACAAAGATAAATTGGCTGAAATGTTAAAATCACTGTAACTGGGATCATTTTACTCAAAAATACTTAGGATGTTTCAGGCAAATGACCCATCTGCCAAATTTATAATCGAGGAAGACCTGAAAAAGACGGGTATAAGAAAAAAACCAAAGCCTCAAGATCTATTTTGAAATGTAAAAATGGAGTTTTGCAATCACCTCCTTCAAATGGATATAAATATACTTTTACTAATTATTTTCTGGATGGCCATAAGATTTTTTTCTGCCAAATAACAACTATATTAACCACTAGAAAACAAAGAAGATGAGACAAAACAAACAAACAATAACAATCAGCTTCCCAGGCTTTGTATTTTCAACTTGGTGTATTACCAACCTTTTTAACCAAGAAACAGAAGTGCCTATTTTACAATAGCTCGAACTGGTGCCTCTCATCATCCAGAAACTCCATTGTCTTTATCATCCTCTACCAGTAGTGAAAGACAAAAGAACAAATAAAGCTTAGCAAATTATTTCAAGGATTAACTCCCATGACCTAAGGTATCATCCTTAACTTCTTTGGCTATCAAAAATTCACCGACCAGAAATCATATGTTGTTATTCCCAACTCTCACCTGGTGAGATGAGCAATTACATAGCCAATAACTGACTGTCACTTTTTAAAATTTTATTGAAAAACGCAACAATTTATATTCAACAGATCTAGGCAGCTTTACCAAAGGAAAACCTCAGAAACAATGTGAGAATACTCTTAAACCTCATTAGAAAAGATCATATCAGGTTCTATTAACCCAGAAATTATCTTTGAAAGCACAGATTCCTGGATTTATATTTCCAAACTTACAAGGCATCACCTACGTGACACAACTGTCCTCAATGCTTGGAAATATAAAACTGACACTCTTTGGGGATTCTTTAAAAGCAGATGGTGTCATAAAGAATTCAGCTTTCCCAAAAATTTCAGATCACATATCTGACTTTCAGATTTCTAAGATTTTTAGACACAAGACTGAATGCAATGAGCTCCTGACTGTTGTCTCTTTCAACTTTTTTGTTATAACTATCTTCAAACCACTTGTTGTAGTTTAAAATTTTAATTATCAAGGATGGAAAATTTCACATTTTTCCCTTTTTTCCTAAAACTGTTTTTTCAACAGCTAATCCTTGGTATTTGACAACACTTGACTGACAGAATGAAGAACTAAACAGAAACAAATGAAAAGTTGGAAACCAGGCCACTGTGGCACTTATCAAATTGGGGAATTCAGATTGATGATTTGTTTTTCTAGCTAAAGGAAGCACTTCAAGGTGTATTGATGATTCACTTCCTGTGTTCCTTAGCATTTCAATTCTATATTATATCTTATCCAGAGCAGTAAGTGTTCTTATGTGGCCACTATCTGAGGAGTGAATTCACCAGAAAAAAAAAAAAAATACAGGAAACTGATGATCTACTTGAAACACAAACATTTACTATGCTCACAGACTTTGTTTGTTCTTCAGCCTTGGAAATCTGTTTAGAGGTGAGAATCTGGACTCCCGACATTCAGCATAAGGATTTTTCCCCTGAGGCAAATGTTAGTAAAGAGAAATAACTATAAAAGTCCCTGAAAAGCTAAAAATGTTTCACTGTTACCCTTGGAAAATATGTCTCCAACTATTCCTCGCCATCAAAATTTTGCTAAAATAAAATTGATCAAACAGTAGCTGTTAAACAGCAACCACAATTTTGCTGCTCTTTCTGTCCCATAATTAATGTAACATAAGTTTCCACAAATATTGATAATTTCCATAGTGAACATTCTCTGAACAAAACTGTATTTTGACTGGTCTTCTTCCATCTGTCATATATTTAACCATCTTGCTCAACTCCCTAACATGTCAAAGTTAGCCTCAGTTAGCAATATTTAATATAAACTTGAGCTAATGCCTTGGCTTGTTTTCTCTCCTTTCACAATCGGTAATGAACGTTAGGGTTGGTAATAGGAAAAAAATAGAAAAATAAACAAACAGAAATGTGAGGTATACAGCAAGGCAAAAGTTCCATTTCCAATCCTCCAAAGTATATTGCCTAAAGATACATTCAGAAAGTACATTCTGTTTCTTCAGTTTTAGCAAGGAAATCAAACAGAAATCCAGGGTACATTGGGTGGTTTGGGGTTTATTGTAGGTAACAGGCCAGGGCATTGGGTTTGCTTGATGCAGGGTTGCAAAAATATATAATTATTTACAAAACAAGGAGAGAATATGAGGGTGGATGAAATTTTTATTGTCGATATATTTAGGGCCAAATCATAGACAAAATAGTGTGACATTAAGGATTATGTATTTTTCTCATAAGCAATTGAAAACACTAAGCTATTTACAGAGATAAAACTTACAAACTTCAATTATAGAAATGATTTTAGAAACATGACTTTAGAAGTTTTAGAGTGTATGATAGTTTGGAAATACATTAGAAGAAGGTAGTAAGGGAAGGTATGAACACATCCTCAGAGTAGTGTTTCAGTGAATTGACAGTTTCTTATACTCTAAATTTGAGAGCTAGCAAAGATCAGGAAAAAAAAAAAAACCAAAGTATGCCAGCATCATGGCTGGGGCTAGTCCCTTCTCTTTGGAGAAGGGTTTACCCTTTTTAAAGAAATAACCATGAGAGCAAAGCAAACTAGTTTTCATATTTCAGGCAAGTGTTTGTCAGAATCCTGGGGTAAGCTGCAAATCCAGCCCTCATTCTCACACCTATGTGATATAGAGGAGTTGTTTAGAACCGTCAAAGGAATCCAGTGCAATTTTTGTGTGCATGAAATCTTTGCCACACACCAAACTGTAAAGTTAGAAAATCTATCCCTATTGCTATCACTTCTGTTGTCACTGCACCCAATAAATTCACCATGTTTAGTTACCTTCTGTAGGTTAATCAGAACCTTCCACTCATTTGCTTCATTTATGCAAATTTAATGGTCTCAGGCAATGACGATTTAGCCAGGAAATAAGTTATAAGTAGGGTCTGTTTTCAAAGGAAGAAAAGAGGAGATGAACAGCTCTAAGCAACAGATGTTGGCTAAAACATTCAAGGTAGTATATAACTTATCTGGAAAAATAATGTGGTTTATTTGTTAATGAATAAACTTAGGAAATACTTCACCCTTAAATCAAAGCACTACTCTTAAATCGTGTGCACATTATGCAATATTCAACTTTAGATTTTATTCCAGGATTATACTTACTAGATTTGAGATCACAATCAGTAATTGGGTAATTTATCTCAAACAGTTTCATCCTTTAAAATATGGGAATAATTTTATATGTATGTGTGCATTTATATATAGAATCATTTATCAAAAAGTTGTGATAATGGTCGCTAAAGTATGTTTAAATGGTTTACTATGTCTTTCTTAAAATTTTTGCATATACCTGATCTCACTGCAATAAGCTTTTGCAACAATATAGAAAAATACTATAGTCTCTAAACTGAGAAGAATTCATGTGTCAGCTTTAACGAGGTTCCATTATATACTACAATATACTATATCTGGAATTATAAATAGCCAATTGATCATATTCAGAAAAAATAACTCCATGTATATATTTGCTCAAACTACTCCTTAAATATAGATCTAAATTTTCATTTGGGTTTGTAGGGGTTTTTTGTTGTTGTTGTTGTTGTTGTTAATTTAGGATATTTTATCTTTATATGTGCAATTTTTAATAGCATAAGTTTTATACATATGTATTCACCATCTGTATTTTTCTCAGTTCCTAAAATATTACTGACATATCTCAGTTACTGTCTTCATGACTACTTGGGAATTCAGGTCATGTTGCTTCTTTTTGCCTTTGGGTGTTGTTTTATACACAAAACTTGCACTGAAAAAAATTTAGTCTCAGTGCTCTGCAAAGGTCCTATATAAATTTCATGCTGTGATATTCTTTTAAAGTTATAGCTAAGACACATGGTATACTGAAAGTATTAAGACAATTATTTATTCAAGACATATCAGTAATTAAAGAGAATTGGAAGAATAATAAAAAATAAAAAATTAACCTTCATCATATTTTTGAATGATGTTTCATACACATGGCAAAATAACAAAATATACAGTTTAATGAATAATCATGATGTGAACACCTATGTACACACCACCCTAGTCAAGAAATCATAAAATATTACCACCTGCAACTCACAATCCTCTCCTCTCTCTCATTATTTTTTTCCAATCACAAACTTACCTATTTTCCAGAGGTCACCATTATAGTGTGTCTCGTGATTCTCATTTTCTTACTTGCTTCTATGGTTTTCCTACATATACATCCTCAAAATAGTACAGTTTAATATTGTCTTTTATTGAACATTTTACAAGTAGAATTCATACTCTAGGCCATCATTTTTCTTTGTTCTTTCACCAGATAATGTTTTTTTTAAACTCCTTCAGTTATTTTATGTAACTGTAGTTTATTTTCATTGAAATACAGTCTTGCTTTCTTATTTTTAAGTATCTTGACATTTATGAATTAATCACCATTTATATATTCATTCTATTGACCATTTTTCTCTACTATTGAGAATGATTATTTTTGTACATGCATCCTGGTACCCTTGATTCTGCAAAGTTTATTCTGAGGAATAGAATAGCTTGGTCTTAGAGAATTTGTATGTTCATCTTTCCTATTTATAGCCAAACTGTTTTCCAAAACACATTTCCACCATTAGTGCATACATGCTAAAATATTTCTACTTCTTACTATTTCTGGGCTTGTCAATCTTTTAAAATTGTTACCACACTAATGTATACGAGAAACAATCTTCTGGTTTTGGCTTGCATTTCTCTGATTATTAATATGGTTTAAGTACTTCTTCTGATATTTATTTGGCAATTTGGATCTTTTCTATTTCAGAAATCCCTATTCAAACTGCAGCCCATTTTCCTATTGGATTGACAGTGTTTTTCTTAAAGACTTATAGCAGCATTTTTTCCAATATTTTTGTGGCAAAGTATGCATGTTATAAAATTTACTTTCTTAAGCATTTTAAGTTCACAGTTCAGAGGTAGTAAGTACATTCATATTTTTGTGCGACAGTCACCACTATCCATATCCAGAAATCTTTCATCTTGCAAAACTGAAACTCTCTACCATTAAATAATAACTCTCCATTCTTATCTCCCCACAGACACTGGAGACCACTATTCTATTTTCTGTCTCTGATTTTGACTATTTTAATTATTTCATATAAGTGGAATCACACAGTATTTGTCTTTTTTGACTAGCTTAGCATCATGTCCTCAAGGTTGATTTATCTTGTAGCATTTGTCAGAATTTCCTTTCTTTTTAATGCTGCATAATATTCCATTGTAACTATATACCATATTTCACTTATCATTCACCTGTCATTAGGCACCTAGTTTGCTTCCACATTTTAGCTATTGTGAATGATGCTGCTATGAACATAGGTGTACAAATCTACATAGGTGTACAAATATCTCTTCAATACCTTGCTTTCAGTACTTTGAATTATACATGTGGAAGTGGAGTTGCTGGATAATATGATAATTCTATGTTTAATTTTTTGAGGAGCTGCCATTTTGTTTTCTCCAGGGGCTATTCCATTTTACATTTCCACTATAATGCTTAAGAGTTCTAATTTATCCATATACTTGGCAATACTTATTTTAAAAAAAAAAATTTTTGAACCATCTAATATGTGTGAGGTGGTATATCATTGTAGTTTTGATTTGCATTTCCATAATGGTTAGTGATGTTTAGTATCTTCGAAGGTGCTTGTTGGTCATTCGTATATCTTCTTTGGAGAATTGTCTATTCAAGTCATTTGCCCATTTTTAAATTTAATTTCTTCCCTGAATTTTAAGAGTCCTCTCTTTATATTTTAGAGCAACTTAATTGAATCTCTAGATCACTTCAGGTAGTATTGATATGTCAACAAATTAAGTTTTCTCATAATTAACACAAGATGTCTTTCCATTTATTTATTTCTTCTTTATTTCAGAAATTTTGTAGTTTTCATTGTACAAGTCTTTCACATTCTTGGTAGTTAACTATGAAGTATTTTATTCTTTTTGATGCTATTGTAAGTAAAATTGGTTTTATTAATTTTCTTGAGGAGTATTCATTGTTAGTACACAGAAATAAAAGTAACTTTTGTATATTGAGTTTGTATCCTGTTATTTTCCTGAATTTGTGGTATCACTAGGGTTTTTTACATATAAGAGTATATCATCAGTGGACTGAGATGATTTTACTTCTTTTTTTACAAACTAGATGCCTCTTACTTCTTTCTTGCCTAATTGCTCTGGCTGCATCTTCCTATGTTGAATAGACATGGCAAAAGCAAATATCCTTTCCTTGTTCCTGATCTTAGAGGAAAGCTTTCAGTCTTTAGCCACTAGGTATTAGGTTCACTATGGGATTTTCATGTATGGCTTTTATTGAGGTAGCATTTTGTTTTTCCTATTCTTAGTTTGTTGAGTGCTTTTATCATGAAAAGCTGTTGAATTCTGTTGAATGCTTTTTTCTGCCTCAGTTGAGATGATCATGTGTTTTTTTTTTCTTTGTTATGTTAACTTGGTCCATTACATTTATCAATTTTCATGTATTGAATTGTCCTTGCCTTCCTAGGAGAAATCTCACTTGGTCATGTTGTCTTATCCTTTTAGTAGACTAATGAATTCATATTGCTAGTATTTTGTTGAGGATTTTTGCATAAATGTTTAAAAGGTGTATTGGTCTGTAGTTTTCTACTTTCGTAGTGTTTCTGTCTTTGAAATCAATGTAACGATGGACTCAAATAATGAGTTAGGAAGTGATTTAATTCAATTTTTTGAAAGCTTTGAGAATGATTGTTGTTAGTTCCTCTTTAAATATTTGGTAGAATTCACCATTGAAGCCATTAGGTTCAGGGCTTTTTCCCTGTTGTTCAGAGATTTTTGATTATTCATTCATTCCCTCTACTAGTTATAGGCCCATTCAGATTTTACATTTCATCATGGTTCAGTCTTAATGGGTTTTGTGTTTCTAGAAATTTGTCTATTTCGTCTATCTATTGTCTGGCATACAATTATTCATAGTAATGTCTTATATAATCCATTTTATTTCTGTAGAACTGATAATAATGACATTTATTTTTGTTTTAGTAAATTGAATCTTTTTTCTTTTTTTTTTAATCCATCAAGCTAAAGGTTTGTCATCTTTTCAAATAACTTAGTTCTGTTTGCATTGATTTTCTCTATTGCTTCTCTATTTTATCTCAGCTCTAATCTTATTACTTCCTTCCTTCTGCTAACTTTAGATTTACTTTTTTTCTTCTTTATCTAATTCTTTAAGTTGCAAAATTAGGTTGCTGATGATCTTCCTTATCTTTTAATGTCTTTATAGTTATAAGTCTACTCATTATCAGTACTTTCACGGTATCCTCATACATTTGGAATGCTGTGTTTTCTTTTCTATAGATTTCTAAGTATTTTCTAAATCATCTTGAGGTTTCTTTGATTCATTGAGTCTTTAAAATGCATTGTTTAACTTCCATATATTTATGGGGTTTTCAGTTTTCATTCTGTTATTGATTTCTAATTTCGTCTTATGTGGTTGGAGTAGACATTTCATATGGTACCTAAACTTTTTAACCTCTTGAGACTTAATTTGTGGCCCAATAGATAGTCTATCCTGGAAAATGTCCCTCGTGGATTTGAGAAGTGTTTATTCTATTTTTGTTGGATGGAGTGTTCTGTATCTATCTTTTAGGTCTAGTTCATTGTGTTGTTCAAGTCTTCTAATTCCTGACTTATCTTATGTCCGATTAGTCTCTCCATTATTGAGAGTAGATTATTAAAATCTTGAACTATTTTTATATGTGTCTATTTTTCAATTGAATTCTGTCCATTTTTGCTTCATATGCTTTGGTGATCTCTTATTAGATATGTAAAAACATCTTCCTGCTGTTGAAATTTTATTAATATAAAATGTTTTTCTTTGTCTCTTCCAAACTTTATTTTTAAAGCCATTATGTCTGATATTAATATAAACACCTTTACTCCCTTTTGGTTATTATTTGCATCTATTTTCCATCCTTTTACTTTCAATCTATCTGTGCCTTTGGATCTACAGTGAGTCTCTTGCAGGTAGCATATAGTTGGATCATATTTTTTGTCTTGTTTCCATTCTGCCAATTTTGCCTTTTTATTGGTGAGTTTACATTTAAATAATTACTGATAAGGAGAAACTTAATTCTGTCATTTTTCTATTGAGTTTCAATATGCCTCATAGCTTTTTGTCCCTTATTTCCCACATTACTGTCTCCTTCTGTGCTTAGCTAATTTTTGGCAGTGAAAGGTTTTAATTTTCTTCTCAATTTCTCATGTATATATCACAGGAATTACATTTTAACATCCAAAAGCTATATAATTCTAATTTGAATTTATACTAGCTTAAGTTCAATTATCTGTTTAAAACTCTGCTTCTTTATAGCTTCTTACACTCCACTTTCAGTTACCAATTTACATCTTGGATTATTTTCCTTTTTCCCTTTAGTGCTAACCAGTCAGTAATAAAAGCCTCTCTTCTTAAAGAAAACTTTGTGTCACATAGAAGTACAATTCAAAAATGATCATCTTTCAATACGCTAAATGTATTATTCCACTCTCTTTTTTTCCCTTTTTTACTACAGAGAAGTCCATGTAGTTGGTACTCTTGCACTCGTTTTTAAAAAATTCTTTGGTTTAATTTTTTTTAATCTGTTTTTGGGTTTTTAGACCACTTGCACTCTGAAAATTATATGCATTTTATTGGAAAAGCCATTTAAAAATGAGCTGATAGTCAAGCTATTTGATGGAAATTCCATGCTTCCCACTATCTGTAGACATCTGGTATTAATGTTGGAACAGTTTCTTTATAAATTAATTTAAACATATTTCTACTTCACCTCTTCTTATCTACCTCATTAGAGTAATTTGGTCATAGAATATAACTCTTTTCAGAAAAAGATCATCCTCTCTTAGAGATAGATGAGTGGATTCTCCTCCCACCCCTTTCATTCCTAGAGACAATGCATCTTTCTTTATCTTACTAGCAACCTCTAGCCAGCTTGGTTGACATACTCTTCATGTGACAATACAGTCAATAGAAGGCAAATGGGATTCAAACTTACTTCCAATTAAATTTTATGGAAATGCACAGTCTTCTACCTGACCCTTTTGTGATAAAGGTTTAGCTATGAGCAGTTTGTTGGGGAAAAATTATAGATACTGAGATCTGACACACCAATGCTACCCAGCAGGTGTCTGAAATAAACAGGACAGATTGGATTCAATGCCCTCAGGCAATCCCACTAAAAACAAGAACTGGGTTCAGTTATTTAAACTGATGAATTGTATCATAAAGTTCATCAATTATCTGGGAGGCTATGCTGAAGGCACTATCAGCCTGTGCCCTGAAGCTGATTAAATTCCAACAAAAGCAAACATTTTCTTTCCATAGTACCATATGTACCTTGGAATCATACTTCTTTTGTGGAAACCAAGCATTAACTTGACTCCTTTCCCAAAACACAATGATTTTCATCTTAGAGATGTCGTTAAGAGATCCCAAATATTTAAGAAAATCCCACCAGTAGATCAATTATCCCTCAATTGGCTGGGCAATCTATAAAGAATATGGCTTCTTTTGGTTATTTGAGGAGATTTCCTGGAAGGATAACTGATTCATGGTTTGTGTGCAGCCTGTGGGCAGTTATTTCCTACAATGGAGTCAACCAACTGGAAAAAATGGTACAAAATCTATCCCATACTATAGCTGAAGTGATCAATGACAAGAATTGGGCCATTGAAGGCATGCAGGTCAACTTCAAATCACTGGCCAGGGTTCTGATGAGTGATAGAATTGCCCTAGACTTTCTCCTTGAAGGCCAAAGTGGAGTTTGCACAGTCACAAATATATTCTGCTGCATCTTGCCAAATGTCCCAGGCCAATTCGAAAGATCAATACAGAAACTTAAGGTAAAGGATAACTGGCTTTCTAGGGTAGATGATGGTAGTTTATGAGAGTTCAGCTGTCTGTGCATTGTTATGCTTTTTTTTTTTTAACATTTCTGGAAAATCTTAGTCTTTTCTAATATTATGTCTGTTCCTTTCTTTTCTCCTACAGCTCTCATTAAGCAATATTATACCTCCTCACTGTGTCCTCCATGTTTTCATTACTGCTATAACATACCTTCTACTGCTTTGAGTCTGAATGCTCTACCTAGATAATTTATTTTGACCTAACTTCTAGTATTTTCTTTTTTTTCAGTCTGCTGTGAAACTTATCCACTGAGTCTTGATTTGGTCACTGATTTTCTTTAAACTTCCACAAGTTTGTTTTTTTTTTTTTTTGAATATTTTTCAAATCACCTAATTAATGTAACAATTTCTTGTTCTCTTTAGATATGCCCAAAGCTTATATTTTTTAGCACCATAAAATTTATTTTTTTAATAATCTGTGTCTAATACTTCCAGTATGTATGATGACTGTGTGTGTGCATTTTCACTGCCTATTTCTTTCTGTTTGTTCATTCTTTAGTTACTTGTGCAATTTGGTTTTTGACTTTATATTAGTCACTATACTTGAAAAATAATTTTGGGGCTTCTGAGTAGCTGAAATGAGTGTGTGTCCTTGAGAGAAATTTTGTGTTTGCTCTGCCAGATACTTGTGGTACTGTGATTTATACACCTCCTGGATCATATTCAATAGTTGAATTCCCTTGGTCCTCACAAAATGTGTCCTTAGGGGATTAAATCACATGAGAGTCTGTATTTGTCTTTAAGTTTCTGAGGCTGCTTCAAGTTTACCCTAAGAAAGCAGCCTTAATTTAGAGAATTTGCATTTGGATTAGTCACTTTACACAGCCTTCTGCTTTTACTTCTATCTTTCTAGCCCTACTAGATTCTCAAAAGCAAGAGCCCAATTTCTCTAAGATTTGCATATGAACTTAGGCTTATGTTTCTGCCAGATAATTCCCTATTATTTTATTATCTCTTCGATATTTTCCATAAGATTTGGGAAGATATTTTATCCAGCATCTTTAGTTATTTTCAATGGAAAAAGTTATTCTGAATAATGTTGAGTGCCATTAGAGGAACAGTTTGCTGGAAAATGTTGTACTTTTGTTTTGCTTTATTATTGGTTTAAGTTTACAGTTACTGGGCATTTATCACACACCAGACATTGTGTAAAGCAGATTTCTGTTTTTAATCCTTGCAAAAACCCTATGGTATGTATATATTTGAAATAGAGGCTTGCCCACTGTTGCTATATGCACAAAAAAGAAAAAAAAACTATGTGCAAGAAATATATTAGCATATGAAGTATGAAAACATTCTTCATTTAGACTTCTCAGTTACCCAATTATCAAGAGGATATATATGTATATATATCTCCTTATATATACAAAACCACTACATAGAGTACACTTTTATGATGACTCCTTTCTTTCAGTCATCTGGAAAAAAGTAGTATTTGGAACTTTACCTATTACAACAAATGAAATAGCATATTCACATATAACAGTAATGGAGGTGGTAAGAAATAACAAAATGCGATATGTAGACAGAGCGTGAAATTGGGAGTCACATTGCACTAAATTGAATCCCAGCTCCATTGTGCACTTAGCTGTGGAGCTTCATTCAAATTACATAACCTCTGTGTACCCATTTTATCACCTACAAAAAGACAATAATAATACTGGCTTTATGTATTGTTATATAGATAAAATGCTCATATGATAGACATGAATATAAAACAGATCTGGGCATATTATAGTAGATAATCTGGCCATTAAAGTTGTTACAGTGCTATTTTATTTATGAAATGAGAATGAGTTCAGATTCTTGCACTTACAGTTAATTTTGTCCCAAACAATGTCAATGTCAAAATGAATATTTAATAATGACTCTGGGGCAAGAGTAGTGGGGGTACTCTCTTAACCAATTGAGCCTGGCTTACTACTTCTGAAAAGTTCTTTAAAATCTGACTGATACTCAAGTTGAGGCAATCACAAACCAGCAAAAATTATAATTTACATAAACTGAAGGTAGGGGACTTGTATGAACAAGCATAACAAACGGCTTCTGTTGAAATGAAACTAATGGAAAAATTTCCTAAAAATACAATAACTATCAAAGAAATGCAATTCAAACACAAAACCACTTTGTATAACTGAAGAAACATAATTTAATTAAAAAAAAACTAAAATAGACAATTTGAAGACAACGGACACTGCTATGAAACAGATTACTGTTCCAGAAGAGCAAAGGAAGAAGTGGTTGTCAAAAAAATTAAACAAATAAATGACAATAACACTCACACAATCCTGAAGCATGAGTTCAAGGACATGGAAATCATGGGCAAAACAAACAAATAAAAATCACTTGAAGTGTAGATCCAACAGATGAATCATGTGAATAAAAGGAATTTCACAAGACAGGTAGATATAATTGGAGTAATTATTCTACAGAAAGACCTTAAATTTGGTAACTGAATGGATTAACCAAGTCTCTAGCAAAACTAATGACTAAGATAGAGGCACATACATATGTCCTTTTAAATTCCTAAAGATATAGGTTAAAGTAGGAAAGAAAAAGTATTTTCCACTTTTTTTAAAACCTTGTTATAGAAAGAGAAATCAGCATTTTCTACTCAGAATCCACATTGGTAACAAGGGAAAAGAGAAATCAATGGAACGATGCTTAAAATATAAAAGTAACTGATTTTCAAGTTATTGTTCATGTTGAATGATAAAATCTTGACAAAAATGCTGGAATTCATAGTATGGTTTAACATTCATGTGCCTGATCTGAGGACAGTACTTGGCATGTTATGCTAAACAAAGGACTATTGAGAGAGAGTAGACATTTTAAGAGAGAGAAGATAAAATTTCCCTGGAGCAGGAAACAACAGTTCGTTCTGACTGTAGATGGTATTTTTTTTATAAATGAGAACATACACACACACACATACACACAGAATTCTTGACACACAGAAATATAAAAGAAATTTTTATTAACCTAAAATTAAGGCTTAAAAATCATGACAGCATAACCTAGGGTTTGAATAAGGGTTAGAGTAGGAAGGTGAGTGCCCTCTAGACGCTCCAGCCTAGCAACTGCCTCACACAAGATGCCAAATAAGTTATAGCTATTAAAAAAAGCAATTTCAAAAATTTCTGTGTGGCAATAAGAGAGATACCATTTCCCGGGTAAAGCAGGTGATTGGAGAATATATTGTAGGCAGAGAGAACTCTTTATTGTCTTTTACTTTGTGAGAAGTGATGTCTACTGCTATATACTTGATGTCTGACATTTTTAGCTAATTTAGACAGGGATCCTAAATTTTTTTTTTTAATATCAGTACTGAATTTGATGACCTAACAACAAGGGCAACAAGAAATGTATCAGTAGACAGTGGGGAGTCTAGATTGCAAAAATTCAATTTCAGATTGTTTTTGTGTGAATTCACAAAGATACATTTGTATGCCACTAGCTTAACATTGCATTGACCAAATCCATGCCATATATTTGTAAAATTTGTAAGATATACTTGCATGTATGTACACATACATGTAAGTTTTACAACACACAAACATACATTTTACCTACAATGTATATATCAAGTGACCATATAAAGAGAAAGAACTTTCTCCTGTTGACCTATGATGTATTTAGCCTCTTTTGAAAAAATCATCAAGAATTCCTACCTAATGAACACAGACAATGAAGAATATTTTAGGTTAAAAAGAGTCAAATTTAAATATTTAAACATTTTCTGGCACAAATAGCTTTGGAATTATGATGATTCAATTGAAAAAGTTACATCATACTAAAATTCAGCTAAAACATGACTTATCAAAGAGTCAGAGTTAATAATTAGATCATCTGAGCAGTTTGGGAAGAACTATGATTGCAAATACTTTCATATCAGAGTTAAGAGTAAAGAGGTTGCAAGTATGTTTCAATTGCTATGTGAGAATATTACCTCATTCCCTTTCCTCCCCTTCCTTCCTTCCTTCCTTCCTTCCTTTCTTTCTTTCTTTCTTATATATATCTATGGTTTGGTTTCTGACAAATTTTCACATTTTTAATAAGGAAGATGATTGTCCTATGGGATTCTTCTGTTACACTTTCATTCCGTGTACAATGTATATAACATTAAAAGCAATATTATTTAAAAAGAATAAAGTCATAAGCAGCTCATACAACTCAGTAAGAAAAAAAATAAACAACCGAATCCAAAAATGGGCAGAAGACCTAAACAAGCAATTCTCCAAGGAAGACATACAAATGATCAATAGGCATGTGAAAAAATGCTCAATATCACTAATTATCAGAGAAATGCAAATCAAAACTACCATGAGGTATCACCTCACACCAGTCAGAATGGCCATCATTCAAAAATCCACAAATGACAAATGCTGCAGAGGCCATGGAGAAGAGGGAACCTTCCTTTACTGCTGGTGGGAATGTAGTTTGGTGCAGCCACTGTGGAAAACAGTACAGAGATTTCTCAAAAGACTAGGAATAGACTTACCATATGACCCAGGAATCCCACTCCTGGGCATATATCCAGAAGGAACCCTACTTCAGGACGACACCTGCACCCCAATGTTCATAGCAGCATTATTTACAATAGCCAAGACATGGAAACAGCCTAAATGTCCATCAACAGATGACTGGATAAAGAAGAGGTGGTATATGTATACCATGGAATACTACTCAGCAATAAAAACTGACAACATAACGTCATTTGCAGCAACATGGATGCTCCTGGAGAATGTCATTCTAAGTGAAGTAAGCCAGAAAGAGAAAGAAAAATACCATATGAGGTCGCTCATATGTGGAATCTAAACAAACAAACAAACAAACAAACAAACAAAGCATAAATACAAAACAGAAATAGACTCACAGACATAGAGAATATAAACTTGTGGTTGCCAAGGGAGCAGGGGGTGGGAAGAGATAGACTGGGATTTCAAAATTTTAGAATAGATAAACAAGATTATACTGTATAGCACAGGGAAATATATACAAGATCTTATGGTAGCTCACAGAGAAAAAAATGTGACAATGAATATATACATGTTCATGTATAACTGAAAAATTGTGCTCTACACTGGAATTTGACACAACATTGTAAAATGATTATAAATCAATAAAAAATGTTAAAAAAATAAAAAGAATAAAGTCTTTATAACTGTTACCTTTTCTATAAATATAAAACCTATATGGCACCAATAAAATTGTGTTGCAAGCATTATTATACACATCCGTTACTCTTTAAGCAAAAAGATATATGGTTCCCCAGTGTCTAGATCAGTCTCATCCCACCTGACCCCATTACAAATTCAGTGCGACAGATCTAAGCATAAAGAGCTGCAACATTAGTATTGGTTTGGAAAGATTAGATAAAAAACACATAGGGACAGAACAAGTGAGGTTTTTATAGTTCCAAATATGTTTTCTTATTGAATTTGCACCTGCTTAAAGCTCAGCCAAATTATGGTACATGGGCCAGTTCTATTTTCCATTTTCTTTGTGAATTAAAAGTAAAATAAATGTGCAGTTGAGCCTAGACAGCAGATGGTCTGCAATAGGTATAAACATATTGTACCATATGCCTGAATGGTACTTTCAGAAAGTACTTGGCACTGCTAAGATATTTCATTTTCAATAGACATATGAAAATACACACACTACTACAACTAAAGATAAAGTGACTGATTCACTTCTTAACATTTGGGAGAAGAAGGGCTTAGGAATAGATTATGTACTCCATCTGGGAAACAGCAGTCTCCTTGATGGGATAGAGAAAAACAAAGCCAACCCAGGGTGTTAAGTGGGTGGAGAATTTTGTACCTCAGTAGGCTGTGTGCAGGTGATTACATACAAGTGAGGCTCCCTCTGGTTTTAAAACTGTCTCTGGAGTAGCTGGATATCCTGGGAAGAAAACTGAATGTACCTGGAGCCCTTCTTTTTCTCTCTTCTGATTAGCATTTATCTTATTCCCAGATACTTTCTATTCTTCATTGCAAAGTAGAAAAATAAGGAACTTTTGAAGTGAAAAAATTTAGTCATACTTTAACAGAGGGGAAAACTGAAGTTTGGAAGTATTACCTGCCTTAATTTATAGTACATATCATGGTAGACAACAGCTGATACAGGTTTTTAATTCCATATTCAGAATGACACATATGCTAGGCATGCATTTAAAAATATATATATAACATATAGCTTATCTCTATAAAGAGTTTTATTTTTATTCTTTTAGATGATAAATGAATGCATACATATGAGTTTCTTCTCTTTTTTGTAATTTTCTCCTGGGTGAGTTTAACTAAGGAAATTGCTTCGGATGTCACCTCTATGCAATCATCACTCATCCAAGATCCAGACCCAAATTTTCAAGTAGAAGTTATACATTCAAGTATGAGTGTGCCACCAGCGTATGTCACTAAGCCAACACGAAAACACAGAGCATTTTACTACCACAGTGTCCTAACGAACCTTATTTTAATCTAGGCTTCCACGCTATATATTTTGCTCCAATATGTGCACAAATCATGAATAAAACTTTAGTCATCTTTGTCACTTACCTCTTTTCCAACTGGCAGTTCAATTTATGGATAATTCTGTAACTGGCAAAGCTCACTGGGGTCCCCAGGAAAAATAAAATGGAATCCAGGTGATATGATAAAGTTTAACCTCTTCCTTTGGGCTTAGTCTAGTCTTAACTTGCCTGTAGTGTGTCCTCTGCAGAAACCTTGCAGATAACACATCGAATTAGAGTTCCAGCACAGAACAGCCGCTCCTGACACTCTAACTTGATGCGTGTTGTAGAGAGGCAAGCTAGAGTGCAAGCTCCCACCTCTTCATTTTTTGATCAAATAATAAAGCTTCCCCTTGTTCTGAACTGGACTTGGTTTCACTCTGATGGTTTAAAGGACACCTGGCAGAAGAACTTTTGTTGGGGACCCATTCGAAAGAGTGGGTAACAGTTCCTTCTGATACTACTGTGATGGCCTTCTAATGTTTATTTTCCTTAGCACTCCCACAGTTCTAGTTTCCAGCCTTGTCCTAAAACTTTATACTCTTTATTATTAAATACCTAATTAACCTCCTAAATGTTTAATGATATTTTTACATACCGTTTATGCTTTTGCAATAGGCTTTTGCTAAGTTAAATTTTGTCTCCAAATTACATAAATAGCACATTAAAATAGGATACAAAATGTGAAAAATACAAGATAATAAAGTATTGTAATTCATAATAAATACTGTATATTTCTTCAGGCATTTTTAAACTCTTTGATGGGGGAAGTTCAAATTGGTGACACAGGAGGATCTTGGGCTCCCCACTTCCCAAGGACAAAACAAATCTGCAGCAAAACATGGAACAATTTCCTCTGGGTGGGGGGAAACCAAATATCTACCTCAGTGACTCCTACACTTGGGGACATTGAGAGAAGGCTTGCATCAAAGTGGATAGGAGAAGCTGGGACACAATTTCTCCACAATCTCATCTCTGACACAGCAACCCACGATCAAGAGGGAATTCCAAACCCGGAGCCTCTCCTTGAGGAGTGAAAGCATTGAACCCCACATCTGACACTCCAACTTTTAAGACCTGCACCTGTTAGATGAGTCCCCAAAACATCTAGCTTTGAAAACCAATGCGGCTCAAGTCCACAAGACCGTAAGACCAAAAATGGGCTCTTAAAGGGCTTGTCAGGTCAGGCTCCCTGATCAAGGGCACAGTTCAGAGTCAGCACGTGGAGAAAACATTGGCCTAAGGGGTGGCATCTGATTTAACACCCATTTAGGGAACCATCTTGATGGTCTTCCTCTGTCTCACCACAGCCCACTGATATTTCCTATAAAGGAACTTAAACACTCATGTGGGGCCCCAGTTTTAACACCGAAGAATCTCCAGATTGCCTGGCTCTGGTAGCCAGCATGGCTTGGCTTATGCTTGTAGCTCCACAGGACTGTATATATTTACATACTATAAAAGCTGCTGCCTGCGGTCTGGCTTCCAATCAAGCTGAATTTAGGTACTGACTGAGATCCTCCCTGTTGGGACACTGAAGGGTCTTGGCATACCCTCAACTACTGGGGGTCATTAGAAATAGGCTATTTGGACAGTCACAAAGATTCGAGAGACAACCAAGAGCTAGGGCAGGGTTGAATGACAAATCTCATTTCCTTCATGAGGCCACTCCTTCAAGACTGAGAGAGAGAGCTTTTTATCTAATGACTAGAAATCAACAGAGTCAAGAAAAATGAAGAAGTGAAGAAATATGTTCCAAATAAAATAAAAAGATAAACTATTTTTTTGTAGAACTAAATAGTATCAGGCAATAAATATGTATTCTGTGACTACCTTCAGTTAACTAACATTATATCCCTAGAGATGTTTTCATCATAATATATAAACCACATAACTTAGAAATATTAAAAAAATTAAGAAAAAGTTAATTATGTCAATGAATGCACAGAACATATGTTGATACCATTCTATCCCTGTATAGGCATAAGGTGAATATTATTTATTATAAAATTAATGATGTGTTAGTTTTCTTACTGTCTTATAACTGCTTTCAAAGAATTTCATTATCTTACAGTATGCTTCTCTTTCTCATAATTGGAGGAACTGCATATCAGCCTATCATCACAGGTAAATGTTTTTTCTTCTTTAAATGTAACAATTTTCCCAATACTATATTATGAATATGACTATAGTGATGTATACCATAAACATTTTATAATGATTCATTCATTAGTGTATAGGCTAGGCTGCCGTGAAGCAATCGTATTGATTACGCTAGGCTACCATAAAGCCATCCTATTGCTGCTTCTTTGTTATCAATGCATAAATCGTTACACTTATAAGACATATTTATTTTCACATTATCTTTTTATTTTTGATGCCTAGTGGTTGTAATGCACATATCGTCTATAGTGTTTGGTATCATATAAGACAATATATTGACGTAGGTAACAACAGACAATTCATCTTGTAAACAGATGATGGAAACTTATGGTATGGATAAATACATTACTGTGAACATATTTTCTCTTCTCTATGATTTTCTTAATAACATTTTCCCTCTGGTATACTTTATTTTAAGAAAAAATAAAAAATATATGTTAATTGACTGTTTATGTTATTGGCAAGACTCCTGTTCAACAGTAGGCTCTTAGTTAAAATTCTGGGAACTCAAAAGTTATACATGAATTTTTTACTGTGTAGGAAGTCAGTGCTTCTAACCTCTCTGTTGTTCAAGTGTCAACTGTACTTGATAGACATTAATACAGTACTACTTTTTTCCTTTTGTAGAAAATAAATTTGACCAGTGGAAGCATTGAGTCATGGCTGGGAAGCTCCTATCAGACCACACTTCTCATATATAAAAACCAATAAATTCTGGTAAACAAAAATGTACCTGAAGGTGCGAAGCATAACCAAAAGTCCACAGATAATGAAAAATGAAATTCAAACTTGGAATTAAAAATAACACTAAGTCAAATTCCTTTTTTAAATAGATAATTTCTGAGGTTCAACCCCAGTCTTCTTCATCAGGGATAATTCAAAATCTATTACATGTGAAAAAAAATTAAACACTTGAGGAAACAGTAGACAGAGTTTGTACTATCAAAGCCAAGGAAAAGTGAGAAGGTAAATCCTGGAAATGAGAAGACCAGAGATGGAGAGACCTAAATCTATTTATAAACTTTGCCAGGGTTTCTGACTGATCCCTGAACATGAATTATTGGGGTCTATTTCAAGCACCACAGAAAAGGCTAAAATAATAAATAAATTGAGATACGAGTTTCTATCCCCACAGGAGTGACAAAACTGTGGTTCAGTCAAGTTGAATGATTGCTTAAAAAAAAAAACAAAATCAATATTCATAAGAGGAACATACAGAACCTAGAGTAGATATTCTAAAAATATCTGAAATAAAAGATCCATCACTCATGTACAAGACAGAAGTCAAAATTACTTAGCAATAAAAATATAAGAAAATATGACTAGTTGTCTAGGAAATAAGACAACTCTCACAAAGGCTGAACTAAGATGATCCAGTTAGGATATTATAGCAGACAAAAATATATATATAAGAAAAGAAATTACAATTCTAGAATGGAAAAATATCTAAAAGAAAAAAAAATCTTCACTGGATGGACTTAAGAAATTAACAGAAATAACAGAATAAAGATTAATTGACCTAAATATAGACCAATGGAAATAATTATTTCTGAAGAACAAGGAGAAAAAATAGCTTAAAAAAACTAAACACTAAATAAAACCTCTCAAGAAAATATGAGATAGTATGTAATGAACTGAATTGTGTCCCCCAAAATTGTGTATTGAAGCCCTAACAAATAGATCAGTAGAAAACTATTAGAAATGGATCCGCTCAAATCCCTTACATAGATTAATATTACAAAAATGATTTTCTCTTCTAATAAATGCAAAAGTTAAAGCAATTGTGATTGAGTTTTGAACAAGAATTTTATGGACCAAGGCACAATGATTCTTAATTCTGTTAAGAAAAAATATATAAGTACAGTCAGGAAAACTCAGAAAATGTTGAACAATAGACACTCCTGATATCAACTTTTAAGAGACAACTAATTATGAGTTTGATGTTAATGCAGGAATAAAGAAGCATGTACTTATAATAAGATAAGAAAATGAAAGAAACATAAAATTAAAAGCAATTAGGTTTTGTTTAAGCTCATATCAAGTAAATGAAGTTAGATGAAGAATTTAAATACAAACCATAAGGATAATTAGATACACATTTTTGAAGAAAACAAAGTTTGATTCCCACAAGTAACTCTACTTCATGTCTCATTTAGTTCAAGCACTATAACAAAATACCATAGACTGGGTGACTTATAAACAACAGACATTTATTTCTCATAGTTCTGGAGGCTGAGAAAACCAAGCACAAGGTGCCAGGCATATTCATCAGTATGTGGTTAGAGCTCAATTTCTGGTTCATAGATGGCTGGTTTTGCTGTGTCCTCACATAGTGAAAGGGGCAAGTCAGATTTCTAGGTCTCTCTCTCTCTTTTTAATTTCCCTGGCCTATACAGTAAGTCCCAGTTGTTTATCTATCTTATATATAGTAGTGTGTATCTTTTAACCCCAAATTCCCAATTTATCTCTGTCCCATCTTCCCCTTTTGTAACCAGAGTTTGTTTTCTAGGTCTGTGAGTCTAATTCTGCCATGTAAATAAGTTCATCTGTATCATTTTTTTTAGATTCCATATATAAGTGATATCATGTAATATATCTGTCTTTCTCTGACTTACTTCAAGTAGTATGATAATCTCTGGGTCTAACCTTGTTGTTGTAAATGCCACTATTTCTTTTTTTTTTTTTTTAGCTGAGTAACATTCCATTGTACGCAAGCACACACACACACACATATTATGTATATCTCACATCTTTTTTATCCATTTATCTGTTGATGGACATTTATGTTGCTTTCATGTCTTAGCTATTGTAAATAGTGCTGCTATAAACATTAGGGACCATGTATCTTTTTGAATTAGCTTTCATCTTTTCTGGATATATGCCCAAGAGTAGGATTGCTGGATCATATGGTAATTCTATTTCTACTTTTTAAGAAACTTCCATACTATTCTCCATAATGGCTGTACCAATTTGCTTTCCCACCAACAGTGTAGGAGTGTTCCCTTTTTTCCACATCCTCTCCAAAATGTATTGTTTGTAGACTTTTTTGATGATGGCCATTCTGATGAGTTTGACCTGATACCTCATTGTAATTTTGAATTGCATTTCTCTAATAATTAATGGTGTTGAGCATCTTTTCATGTGCTTGTTGGCCATCTATAAGTCTTCTTTGGAAGAAATGTCTATTTAGGTCTTCTGCCCATTTTTGATTAGGTTGATATCTCTCTATAAAAGCACTAATATCATTCATGAAGACTCCAGCTCCATGATCTAATTATATCCTAAAGGCCCCCACCTCCTAATATCATCTACTTGGGGGTGAGGGCTTCAACATATAAATTTGTGGGGAAGTGAGGGAGACACATTCAGACTACAGACAGCACTTGACTAAAACAGAATTATTTTAACAATAACAAATTGGGAAAGTAATTATAAATACATTTTGCTAGTATTTTATTATTTTTGCATCTATCTATCCATCTGGTCTGGTTTATGTGTTCTTCTTTTTTTCATACTTCTCATGTTTCTTTTTTAAATTAGAATATTATATAAAATATAATCACTTGGGGAGTTTCTCATCTTTTTAAAAAATTTATATAAATTAGAATTATCTAGGAAGTGATTTGTAGTGAAATTAATTAAACCACTTTAATTCATGTATTTTGTATACACACGTAGTAGATTGTTTGTTATTTGTGTTCATGTTATTTGCAGCCCTGTGTTGATGTTTCCCTTTTTTATTAGTCATTATTTTATTTATAAAAATACCATGCACATGATTATTTTTAATGAAAAAGTTCCAAAAACCTTTTTAAATAAGTTTACAGAGTGACATATTCACAGAGAATTATGAATGTTTTAAAAAATGGCAAATCCAAAAACACTTGAGGATTAATTCCTGTAACAGCAAAGGGTATAAATGTGAGAACAAGAAGAAAAGTTGCCTCCATCAATGTCATAATATTAAATTATTACAGTACAATGAAATAGTTATATTATTGATAATGAATCATTAACTTTGAAGACCAGATGAACTGACATCAATTTTAATATCTGTACTAGTACTTTCTTGATAATTGGAATCAATTTGTTAAGGCTTTTTTTGTGGAGAGAATTTTACGTTATTACATAAAATAAGACAAATTTTGCTTAGCAAATACTCAAAAGGTAGACTTCATTATAAATATCATTTGCCATCAAAAATAACTTCCTATGTGAATTTTCTGTTTTTAAAATTATTTTACAAAAAAATTCTATTTTATGCATCAATATTTTCACAACTATCAATAAACATATCACTTAAGTCTACTTGAAGGATGGAAAGTCAGTTGTAAAAGTCTTTAATAACTTTCCCAAATCAGAGTAATCTAAATGTGTGGCTGAATTTTGGTTATTCTGCTCTGTGGTGTTTTTGGAACTGCCAGGGTGCATATAGCTTCTCCATGTAACCCGGCACTGAGTTGCAGCTTTATAAATTGGAGGAAATAAAACTAGTAATTGTTCCCTTTTTTGCCAGTATCTAACATCTGAAACATTTGAGGCTTTTAATATTTTTGTCAAAGCTATAAGGGGTTCTGTGACTTACAGACAGAATCTAAATAGTCAATAATAATTAAAAAATAATAAAAATAACCTGTGTCTTCTGTATAGTTTTTTCCTCTATGTCAAACAAGCTGTTTACTTTCTTAGGCTTTCACATTGTGTTCATTTCTCCAAAAGTTTTTTTTTTCTATGTTTGAAATTATTCTGCAATTTCTGATAAGTGCACTTGGAAAACAGGGCAACTTTTACACTTCTGTAGATATGCATTCAATTTCACTTGGTTATTTTTTAGGTTGTATTTTTTTAATCCATGTTTCTGTCTATACGTATTACTTGGACTCAATTCTTCCATGGGCCTTTCTAGGCCATACTACATTTTGTAGGTTTCTTCTGCTTTGATGAAGTGGCAATATATTTTAGTGTAGTAAACTAAATTGGCCAGAAGACCTAACTCTAATCCTCAAATACTACTTGCACTCAGATACTGAGCATAGTATTCTAGTTCTTCTTTGTCTCATATGCATACATCATATATACATATGAGCATCTCTAAGGTATCTTCTAACTCTAACTTAAACAACTGGTAAATCTATATGTGTGACTGATTAAGCAGGTCCACTCTATTTCAACTTTTACTAAAGGGAAGATTCAGCGTTCAGCAATCACTACAAGGGGATGCATATTTCAGATGAGTTGAAGAACAAGGTAAGAACACATCTGTTTTTATCTTCTGTTTTAATCTGACTGTAATTTTGAGTAGAGTGTTCAATGACTTTTCCTACCTCTGTAACTATTTTTGTCTTGTAAGTAAATCTATATTCTAGGTTTTTATGAATAAATAACATATTTTGGTGTTTTTATTTTTATTTTATTATTTCTAAATCTGCTCATGAAAGATGTAAGGAGCAAAAACTTCAGGAGGGGTAATTCAGTAACTCAGCAATCTCAATAATGTCATGAAAACCCCAGCTTCTTTCAGTCTCTGCTTGGGCAACCACATCATATACTGACTACATCCTCAAACTGGTTTCTTATTCACATACAAGAGGGCTGCCATTGGCACCTGTGGTTAGATGACAATTCACTCTTATTCATCAAAACTGAGAGATTGAGTTATTACAGATTTCCTTTAAGAAATAAAATTAAACAGAAGCTTGATTTTCAGAAGCCCTAGTGAGACATCACTCGTCTCTTATTGGTTGATATTCTTCTTATATGCAAAAATCTCCAGATAATTATAATTGTTTTAGACCAATCAGGTAGAGATAACAGATGTCAAGAAGGCAATCAAATTATTTTTATTAAAATCACCACAAAATACTTATGGTGATGAAGTTGTTTTTTCTTTCTAGCAAAGCAGACATAGTACCATTACCTGCCTTGGTTTCTTTAAACCCTAGAGCTTTAGTCATTGTACATAAACAACATCCTTTAACTTATTTTCAAAAATATTTCTTATATATTTTAAAATCATATTTTTTCTAAAATATTTTGTTATAATATTATCTATCAAGAGCCTAGATCAAGTATTTACTCAATTGTGTAAATTTCAAATAAAATGGGAACAGGCTATCAAATTTTATTTTAATTTAAGGGAAACTCGGGTAGTTGAAAAACAAATAAAGAAACAAAATCTGAATTTTGGTCCTAAATCTGATATCATTTAACTGTATGGTTTTAAATTTTACTTGCTATTTAACCTTTGTGAATCCTTTTATTTAACTGATATATTTGGAGTTTCACTATAAATTTACTTCCAGTTCTAAAACTCTCTGGCTCTCTAAACATGTTGTGGCTATCTCCCTGGCTTTGTATGGGTACAGAAAATCACTTTTCTTTTAGACATGAAAGACTGCCATGAAGGTGTTTTTCACCCAGGCTATGTGTTATAAATATCTTCATTTAAAATTGTATTTGTTATCCAGTATGTCAAAGAGACTGGGAGACCCACACAAGAAAAAACTTCCAACTGTCGTAAGGCATGCGTACTTTTTTCAATCAGAAACAAATCCATGTTTAAACATAAACATTGTAAAAAATTAAAATAGTAAGATATAAAACCTAAGTACTATTTACAGAAGCATATAGACTATAAGAATTTTAGATTACTGAGAGATCATTTTCAATATTTCTATCATGTGAAAATACTTCATAAAGAATTTGTGCATGCTTTATTTCATTTTGCCCCTGTTAACTTGGTGATTTATAATAAGATAAGTGTATATATATTTTTCCATGTAAGAAATGCTTTTCGGATTGATGTGGCACATAAATAAATATCCTGATTCTAATGACTGAGTTAATATATTAATTGTTATACATTGATTTTTATAGTCTCACAATTGATTTTTTACATATTTATTTATATTGGTATGAACTTATAAATTCTTATTTAGTCAATGAGTGATAATCTGCTATAATCTTTTTGTATGTTTGTGTCTGCTTTTAGTTGCCTCAGATTTGTCCAGTGGGAGCCTCTTAAAATTAGAACTCCCACACTTTTGGCATGTCTCTCTCATTCTTTGAGAATTTGCTTATTTTCTGACACAATAGAGTATTCCAGGTTTATCTTATTATTTGTTTTTCCCAGATTTGTATTGGTCATTTCTTCAAAGAATCTGCATTCATTGTGGTACAGAAAAATATTTGGAAATATTTCTAAATATTTAGAAGTGCAAGTTGTGAGTACCAGATCTGCTCATTATTACAGGGATGTTGCTGCTTCCAGGCTTTTTCAGAGAAAAGACCCCCAAATATATGAATGTTTATCTATGTATAAACACACATACACACATTCACACATGCACACCTGTTTCTTTCTATACATATCTCTATATTGAAAACTTAGTTCACACCACAAACTCCTTTTTAATTCTGACACCAATTTTTACAGTTTATGTTCCCTTTGACTCTTCCCCTCTTTACAACTCTCTTCTCTGACAGTGAGAAACCTCATTTTATTTTAGTCCAAAACCTTTACTTTTTGGCTAAGTCCTTCCGTATATCCCAATCTGCAAGCCTATTCTTCACTTAGACCTAACAGTCATGCTGTTTTTCACTGGGCTGTCTGTAACACTGGTGGGGCCTCAAACATGCTGGGCCATGGGCTTGCAGCTCTGAACCAGTAGGGCACCTTCAAAATATATTGTGGAATAGGCTATAATGGATTTTTGCTCCACTTTTTTTTTTTTTGTAGCTATTACTTTTGACATTATTGTCCTTAATGTTTGGTTCATCTTTATTGTGTTAGTGGTGGTTTTATAGACAGAGATAGAAAAAAATTGCTAACAAAGAAGACAGCATTAGCAAGACATAATATATGTTATAAGAAGTTGGCATATATTTGTTTATTGAACTAATGTGTATATATATAACATTATAGATATATTTCATACAAGAAATATAATATATAATTATACACATATACATATGCCTGTATGTAAGTATATATGTATGTGTATATAAATGATCTATCTATATATACACATGTATATATATTTACACACACACATATGGCGATGTAAGTGTATACTTACGTGTGTATGTATATTTTATATATAAACATATGTTTATATATACATATATAGAGAAACAGAGAAAACCATATAGACCATCTTCTATTTTACGTGTTAAGGCTTATAAAAGAATACATATTGTGCCTACAATCAAAGAGCTAAAGAACAATCTACTTATATTCAATATAAATATCATACTCTTAACTACTACTCTATAATGGTTGAGTGTTCTTATATTTCATTATAATATTTTAAAACATTTTATAATATTATTATAATACTTATTTAATATTATACTATTATAATATTTATATCTTATTATACCTAAATTAATTCCTGGGATCACTTTAAAATTGCATTGAAAATTACTTCACCACCCAAATGTATTTGATTTTTTACGTGTTTGGTTTAAAAAAGGGTAAATAGAGGAACAGAATTACTGTCTACTATTGAGACAAAGTAAAATAATAATGACAATGATAATGACAGTGATAATAATAAAACCTTTAAACAGGTTCTCTATGTATGTATTAATTGAATTGACCATGGTTATCCTGTGATCTATTGAACACCTTGGTGTAAGAACATTCTAAGAATAGCTTATTGCCTTTCTGATTGTTAATTTCCTCTCTGAAGAGGCAGAAAATTGTTTTCAGTATAGAACTCTGTCTTTGAAGATAATTTTAATCACCAATCACACATATAGTTTGTAAATTACCCAGAAGTACAATTCCACAGTACATAAGAATTCAATAGAACTCACAAAGGCAGGTCCTTAGTGTCAGCTAAACTGCAGTTCTTTCAGATGAAATTACTTTCCAAGCCATAGTTGAGGAAAGGGTAAGCAATTTTCTACAATTATTATTGACTACTCTGATGGTAGCATGATGTTAAAGAGAAATTTATTACTCTATTTTAGGTTTCTGAATTTTCAGTTTATAGTCTAACACCATGCCTATATCTGATTTCTATTAAGCTGGGAGATGAAGGGGATTGTATGTTTTCAGAGACCATTAAATAGGAGTTTATTTTTTGTTGTTAATTCAGGATTGATGCATTATAATACATACTTAAGAAAGGTAATTTATTTAGAATGCTTTTTATATTTTTTGTCTTATTTTTAATTTGGAGGGATTATGTTTTTCAATTATTAATCTGATATAATTGTGTAGTTTTCATTTTAATTAAGTGATTAATTTAATGCCACAAAATAACTAGATATTATAGTCTACCTTACTCTTAGAATTTTGAAATTCTTAGTTTGAAGACTGAACTGTGATCTAGAAATTTATCACAGTTTATATAAGTTATCTCTTATGAATACAGCTTTGATTTGCAAGTTATATAATAAAATATGATAACCAGCAATAAATAAATGAGTAGCATTTATTGATTATTTATAATGCATGAGGCACCATTCTAGCCTTTTCATAAGCATTTTGCTCATTTTGTAAAAAAGGAATCTCAGGCACACAATTGGTAAATAATTTGTCTAAGGTCACATGACTAGATTTAGTGTTGCTGGGATTCAAAAATAATCTGGCAACATGATTAAGCATTATACAATATATAGTTGTTTAACATTCAGTAAGTACAGGAATATTTTTACATGTATACTTATTGCTCAGGATAAAGCTTTTTATTTAAGTTTTTGTTCTAGATAAAAATTACATTTCTAAATCTTTTTATTCCACTTACAAGGACTTTTTCTGACATTAGTTATCTGTTGCTGCTGTGAAATACTACTACAAACTAGTGGCTTAAAATAATGCAAATGTATTAATATTTTCTTTCATAGTTACAGTTTTGGAGGACAAAAATCTTAAATGGTATTTATTGGGCTAAAATCTAGGGGTTCCTTTGAAAGGTTCCAGGAGAGAGTCTGTTCCCTTGCTTTCTCCAGCTTCTAGAGGCTGACTGTAACCTGTCCGTGGCATGTGATTCGTTTCTCATCTACAAGACAGCAGCTATATCTCTCGGCTTTATGCTTCCTCTGCTCTGTTTTTCCATCTTCTATGACTTTGACCCTCCTGCTTTCATCTTATTAGGTTCCTATAATTATTACACAGAGCTCACCTGAATTATTCAACATAATCTCCCTATTTCAAGATGTTTAATTTTTCTGCAAAGTCCTTCATTTGTAACAGTAGGAGGGCAGCAAGTGATATCATTGCAATGTGTTAATTCAAAGTACATGATAACAAATACCTACGATGGAGTTCATATATTTTCTAAATGTTCAAAGATTGAAACATTTAAAAATGTATGTCAAACAAATCATAATAAATTCATTCTTTTCCAAAGAAACACAGAGAAAAAACTTTGTTCTCTTAGAATTTTTGTTTGTTATTTTAGAACTTAGAAATCAAATTTCTGTCTCCAGGAAAACTGAATGGTTTTGAGAATCACCACAATATATGCCAAATTCCCCAAAGAATACAGAACCAGTAATTCAAGGAAGAATATGAGAAGAGGTAGTTGTTGAAGGATTATTTAGTGTGAAAAACATAAAAGAAGTCCTGCATTTTATGCTATGTGTTCATCCCTATTCAGGGATGTAAGGTGGCTGAAGACTTTTACTATTTTGGTATTAAGTATATATCTATTGAGGAAATGCATGCATACAGCTAATCTACAATCATAGAGCCCTGTAATAAAACCTAATTTCATGGGATTAATGAATTAGATAAGAGTATCCTATATTTCATAGTTATTACATTTCTCTAACTATTCTCTAACCGTTATAAATAGTTAAACCTGAATTCTGGTTATAGATAAATTACTTTTGAGGTTGTTGGTGTGAGGTCAGACATAGGTAATATAGTCATTCTCAATGTATTTAGAAATTAACTTTTTTGAGCCTAAAACCCTTAAAGCTAGGCTTTACAAATTTGTGAATTCATGATGTTAACACTTAGTAAGTTAGCTAGGAGATGACTTCTCTTGACATCATCTATATCTTACCAGACACCATTTAACAAAAATCTATAACCTTTAACAAACATAATAGTGAAACACTGTTCATATTAATTTTAGATAATTTCTCTGATTTTCTTCTACTGTTGTTCAAAGTTCATGCAATTAGGAAGTGATGTTCAAAGAGTTGATGAAGAAGAATGAAGGAAATAGAACCATATCAAATTTTGTATTTTCTGTTTTAATTATTTGAGTTTTTTAGACCCAGTTGTTTTTATTATTAATATATTTCTATAATCCCTTGAAATTACAAGTAGCTTTACAATTAGTATCATGCTAGGCTGTAAGTTCCATGGTACAGGCATTATATCTGCCTTCTGTGCACCATTGTGTATCTACATGTGAATAGTAGCTGCTCTATTAATAAGTGCTGAATAAAAATACATATATATATTATTCAGATGTGTATTATATATTAGGTATATATGTAATTATATGTATGTATAGTTTATATACATAAATATAATTTATATAATGTATATCTAATATATATATTAGATTATATATATACACATAAAGTTAGTATTCAATGGTCATTTATTATTTGCTAATTTATACATCGTTAATTATCCATTCATTCATTCATTTAGTAGTATATATAAATAAAAATGATTAAAAGAGAGTGTTTTCAATTGCAGACCATTCTCAGGAGAAAGTGATCTTTTGGGGCAGACAGGGAATGCATCTGCAAATTTATATCACTCTCTAATGCTCTGCATCTATTCAAAATCCACCTAAATCATCAAATTTGGTTTCCATATAAATTTAAAATATCTATATTAATTTAAGGTTTTCTGGGTTACATATAAATATAAAGTATGCATACTGATTTGAGAGTCCTCAGTTCACTGACAGCAGCATTCAATTTCAAAGGCTATAGCAATATTGCTTTGCAGTTATCAAAATAAGAAATGGGTATCTTTTAAAGTTTCTATTATGTGTCCTTGAACTAAAATCCTTCAAACTATTTAGGCATCTACATTACTGATCACACTTTGCTTATTAGGATAATTTTAGGAAGTGTGCTCTGTAGCTTATTCTTTAGAACATTGGCATTTTTTGTGCAATTTATTTGACAACAAAGATTTCAGCTTTATGATCAATTGTATACTGATTCTTTAGGGTGTAACTTGAGTGGAAGTCAGAACACATAGAAGTAATAAAACTAAATAGACACATTAAATTTTTTATGGTTTAGCAGCATTTGTCAAAAAAAAACTTAGTGGTGACAAGATGCTCATGTGGTGTAAGGGATATGTGCATATCTACCTGGCTTTCATTTCCTTCTTATATACTTAACTCTAGATCTGTTTTTATCTTTGATTCTTGAATATATTTTTCTATATATAGAATTCTATACCCCAATTCAAAATTTTCCTGGGATTAGGATGTTTTCATTCCTTATAACTAAGCCTCATACCTTACAAGGATACTGCCTCCAAGTTGTCAATAAAGCTGGACCCTGATAGAATTCAGATACCACAGGTATTAGAAAACTATTGAACTCCATTTATTATGTTGTGCTCAGGGATAGTTTTATTACAAATTGATGTAGTGTACTCATCTCTTTAAAATGTGTGCGTTTTATGTTTGTTTTTAAAGTGCAATCATCAGTTTAACACAAAATTTAATCAGTGCCATTAACATTAATTTTAATATTTTCACAGATCAACTAAAATAATTATAAACAATAGTTAATACATGTTTATAAAGAAAATTCTAAATTAATACTATTATTAAAATAAATGACTTCAAACATTTCTATAATTTGAAGTTTGATATAAAGATATTTTCCTATAGTTTCATAGTATTGGTGTTCAAATATTTTATTTTTCATCTAATAAATGGAAATTATTATGGCACATGTTTATTTGTTAAATTATATTTAATGAGCAGACTTTATGGAATCTAAGAATACTAGAGAAATTAATTATATTGGTAGCATAGAGTACTATATTGCATACCAGATATGCAGACTATATAATACAAAGTAATGCAAAATGCAACTGACAAAACATGCTATAATGGCATATTTTAAGTTAATATTTATGAGAAATTGTAATGCTTCACTTCTATCAGAATATAATATAAGCATAAGATTTAGGAATATTGATGCATTGACATTAAAGTTCAACCCTCCACATTCAGAGAAATAAATAATTATTTTTATAGTAGTGTTTAATTCATACAAATGTTGGCAATTTGTAATAGCAAAACACTTTAAGGAAATAGAAACTTCAAAGAATTACAATAGTCTTAAAAAAAAACCCTAAGGTACTTAAAGATGTTATTATTTTGAAAACATTTAGAATATTTGAGAGAGTCATTGAAAGAAGACAAAAGAATTGTCAACATCTACTTGATCGTGAGTCAATAAAGCACCAGGACATCTAGCTTTATTGTATGCTGTTTCCCAATAACAAAAGCAATTTGTAGGCTGGTAATGAGATGTGGTGCATTGGCTGCCTAAACAAACTGCAGAGGCAATAATCCGAGATTCACATTTGACGATATTGGCACTTTTTCTGAAGTTAAATGCAGTGAAGCCTATTACGTTTGCGTCTTATTAACCAGCTTCAAATAGAGCTATGAAGCACTTCATTCTCACTTTACAGGAAACCCTAGAGACATTCTTTTGCTGCTAAAAGATTTGTCTTTGCCACATTGTTTGGTAAATTTCCGTTTACTACAATGAATGAAATAAGGGAGATTTTTGGAATGTGTTTAAAAGGAAAGAAAGCAATTATACAGTAGGGTTTTTTTTCCCATAATTGGACAATGAGAAATGGCTCAAAATATAAATCTTTCATGTCTATTTGCCCTTGGGGATTTTGGGACTTAGAATGGACAATTAGGATTAAAAGCAAAAACTCTGCAACTAAAGTGCAGTTTTTAAGATAATGAATTTGTTTCACATTTGGTAAACAAAACTTAAAAATGAAATGAATGTTATGATTATCTATAATCCAATGTAGAGATAATAATATCTTTAAAATTGTGTAATTTTAAAGAAATAGTTGATTGATTCTTTTGAATCAGGATTGAAAGCACCCATTTCACTGGCCAAAAAACAAAACACCTCATTGGAAGGGTTGACATTAATTCCTAAGAAAACTAATAAACCAAAGGTTGGAAAACAAAAACCACTTTTTATCAATTGTTTTAGGCTTTATGAAGTTATCAATAGTGTTAAAAGCATCAGAGTAAGTTTTCCTTTCCACAGGGGGACATTAATGTATTTAAGAAATTGGTGAATTTTTAGATCAGAATGTTCTGACAGAAACTTCAAACTCAACAGCTTATTAAACATAACCCAGAGTAAATTATTCATTTTTGAGGCAGAAATCCTTATGGGTTGGGGGGAGGGTATATAGCTCAAGTGATAGAGCACATGCTTGGCATGCATGAGGTCCTGGGTTCAATACCCAGTACCTCCTCCAAAAATAAACCTAATCACCTATCCCCTCCAATAAAATAATTAGATAATACAATAATACATAAATAAATAAAAGAAATCCTAATGGGTTAAATAGCCATGGTTTTAATAGACAGCTTCTAAAAGGGTTGAAATATAAAGTATTTCATTATATAATTCATTGTAACCTATATCTCCAGAGATGAGTATGCATTCAGGGACCCCCCCAGGTACCTCATGCTCTCCCCTTCTGTGCACTATAATGCATCTTCACTCATGATATTTCCAGAGCATTCCAAATTTGGAAGCTATGCTTTATGCACTTTTCTATACCTAACATTAACAAATGAATTTTCATTAATTATGTACTGAATGAATAAGTAAATAAATCCACTGAATGAATGATTAAAATTAAAATCTCTTGTTCTATAGACATTCAATACTACTTACTAACTTAAAAAAAAAACAAACAACTGACACCCATTCTTTGTTATTTATGTGTTTCAAAAAATAAAAACCACTGACTTAGATGAGCCTCCTCATTTAGTAGCTGAAGCTATTAGGGTCAAGAGCATTAAATCCCTTTGATTTTTTTCAGACAGGGAATTAATGGCAGAGCCAGGAACTGGTCCCCAGCCTTTTGGAATCTAATCTGGCACATTATCTTTTAGAGGGCTCTACTTCCCTGTTTCGACCCTATTTCTTCTCATTGAGAGCAAATACTAAAGATGAAGGATGAATGGGACTGAGTGGGTTGATTGTCAGAGTTTAGTGAAAAACCCAGGGGTTTAAAGCTTTCAGAACAGTTCTGGTGAACATTCTCTGAAAGTTAATGACATGTTATTTTGTTCCCTTATGAACTTATTGAAATACCAGCATACAATAGTCAAGGGCTTAGTCACAAAAGCATGATGTAGACATAGTTATAAGAAGGGAAACCAATTATAACTAAGAGGACTTAATGTGAACAATTTAAAAAGCAATACACAATAAAAGTGGTGATGTAGAGTTTTTATTTTTAAATTTCTAGGTATTATGAAAGGAGAAACAAAAGTTTCAGATGTTGTTAATATCTTACCATATTCCAGTAAAATGATCTAAGGTGGCACATGTTAGTATATAGTATCACTCTACATATATATATAGGCATTCTTCCATGACAAGTTACTCAACAAATAAGTACTGAGTCCATTCCATTGAGAGTCCCAAGATTGTCGGAACATAGTGAACTAAGACTGACGAACCCTTACTATCAAACAGCATAAATTCTATTTCAGAATTGTGTCAGTAATTAAGCTCTTGTCATTCAGCTTCAAATCAACTCCATTATATTCTACTTTGCAATACCTGAACTTCAAATTCAAGTACTGGATTCTTCAAATCATTTATTTTTTGTTGGCTGACTTATTTTACTTTCTGCCAAATGAACACACTATAGGAAGGCAAGAAGGAAAAGATGGCTGTATTTTTTCCTTTCTCTTTGATTGCTATTTCAATTGACACCACTATATTACTGGATCTTTGCCTTGGAAGTAACACTTGGGTCAGTTTTCCAGCTTCCTTTAGCACTTACAACCAGTCTTGTTAAACTTTCTCAGAGCTATCATTACTAACCGGACAGTGACCCCTGCTCAGGGTTCAGCTCTGTAGGCTTTATCACTCATGAGGTATTAGCAACAATCAGAAAGTACTCCCTCCTTGATGTCTGACCTTAGGTTGACAGGGACTCTTCCTTTGAGTGCCTATCCTTGGATAATCTAAATAATATCTGTTTTACTTGAGTGTTTTCATTTTACATTTCCAGACATCCCCAAACTATGTAACCAGTATTATATATAGAATTTTCTCTGTTGAAATACTTAATGTAGTTTCACTTTCCCTGACTGGGTTATAATTTAGATTCATACCTGATATTAGAAATGGTCCCAGGAAAACAGAACCATATACATGTGATTATGGGATTGTTTGGTTATGTTTTGTCTTGAAGGCACTAATGAGTTCCTTGACAATGAAAAATAGAACGTAAGTAGATTGCCCTGATGATAAAATTTATTAAAGTAATATACACATATTGTTATTGACTGTGAGGTAATAATTGCTGAAACAAGTGCATTGGGGCAGGGTTGGGGGCAGAAGGCTGCTGTACATGACGATTATGTTTGTGATGATTACTACTGAATCTGTGAACTGGAATCCCTGATTGTGAATGCACCAAAGAATTTATGTAAGAAAAATCACAAGCCTATAACTTTACAGTCTCAGCTCACATAACAGAGAACCAGAGAGCTTCCATGAAAGCTTCCAGAGAGATTCTTTCAAGACCTGAAAGAATCACCTAACAAACTCTTATTCCTTATTGTTTTAAGACAGAGCTCACTGACTACCAGAACCAAACTGTAATCATGTAGCCTTCAGAATTACAGCATATGTTGAATTCATAGATTTCCCTTGTGTCTCAGGTAAAGTTTATTTTGAAAGAATAAGACCCTAGGATTATAGGCATATAGATAGAACCAGATGAAGCTGAGAATATTTAATACCCAAGTCTCTCTGAGCCTTTTTTGCTAGCAGAAGGATATCCACTCTAAGGAGATCTATGCTCTCCAATGTCTAGAGAGACAAGTTCTGCCTTCCTTGAAGACCCTTCATTAATCTCATCCTGGGCAGGTGACTTGCAAAGGACTACTTATTCCCATCTCAACTCATCCCTACCTCTCATTATATCCTTCAGTACGATAACTAGTACAAATAAATACAAATAGTACATAAATTATATCTCAGGGAAGTAAGTACATTACAGGACTCAAAAGTAGATAACAAATCCTGCAAAATAATTCAAAGATTAATCTACTTGATATCATATGACACATGGAAATATGTTTTGGAATTCTTCATAGCGATTTAAAAAGAATGGAATAACACTCTGTAGTAAGACAGATTTATATAAATGCACTTATCAGTTATGAATATAAAATGCTAGTTTGTATAGCAGTAGGGGCTCTCATAAGAGTTTGCTTGATTGTTTGACTGAGATTTGGACTTACTGGTGGCCTACATTCAATATGTTTGGGAGGTCAATACTTTCTTCTTATAATATAGAAGAAAAGGATGTAAAGCCTTAGGGAGTTAGACATTTTTTGTAGTATGTTGTTTGTATGTTATGTATATCCATTCATTCACTCTATTCTTCAATCAATAGAGTGAGCTCTTCACCAAGGCATTTGAGAACTGCATTTTTTAGGAGATTTTCAGCATACCAGGAATCTTTGTAATAGCTGCCCTTTGAAGACTGGATATGATAGAGACAGATACTGTCCTTAAGGTGGGCTTCAAGATTGCAACAGCATCAGAGATAGCAGCTCAGAATGATGAGGCTGAGTGGTGGCACTTAATAGCAAGAAGCAATATGGATATAATTTCCCTAGCGAGTAGTAAGAACAAATTGGTAAAGATATTTGATAGTGGAAGATAATATTATATCTCTGAGGGGACTTAACAGATTACTATCACTATCAAATACTTGAAAATCCTGAATTGGTGATTCCTATGGCATTTTCATTTTAACTTATTTGTTCTCCCTATGCAGAGGCAGATGGATTTCAGAAAAAAGACTATGGATTTCAGTTATTTTTTAGATTTATGTTTATTAGAGGAAATCTATACAACTATTGATCAAGGAAATATTTTATTATTTTTCTCAATATATAAAGTCCACCAGAGGCAGATTGCTATTGCCTGACAGGTACAATAGTATACCTTCATGGTCTTTTTTCAAAGCTCTATCAATTTTTCTGCTTTTGCCTGAAAGAATCTTGGTAGTATTCACAAACCAATTTACACTATTCACCTATATTCCTGAGACTTTGCTTATTAAATATAATGTTCAGGAAGTAGCAATGGCCATAACATGTTTAGTAAGAAAACTGTGAACCAATGGTTGAAGTCAAACCCCACAAACATGAGGCTCTTGCCATCTCAATAAATGATGTGGATATCCACTGACTTACAGCATATAAATATAACCCCTCCAATGGCACTTAGCATTATCCACTTTAAAAACAATATGTTACACATACTTTGTGTAATAAATAAAACTGTCAATGTTGAGTGAGTGAGGCCAAGAGCAAGAGAAAACTCTAAGATGTCCCAACTGCAATAAAAACTATTACATCATATGAACCTTCTGTACAGTAGTTTCATTGGTATATAAAATGTCTGTGGCAAAAAGGGCTGTTTTGCAAAATATTTGGCAAGGCAAAATAGGACACTGAGAACTTCTAGGAGTATTATGAAGCAACATCATTCCCTCTTCTGCATATGACATTTTAAAGTCTCCTTACAAGAAATAATATCTGGGTCATTTCTGGGTCCTGTATAAATTTTAAAATGATCACAAGACATCAAGAGACCATGCAGCTTGATCTAACAATTTGGATTGGGTGTCTTCTGACTGCCAAAACATAAGGCTGGACAGTCAGAGAAGCCATCAGTCATCCTATGTAAATGATACATAGGAGATCAGGTTTAAGTAGGTAAAAAAGGCACAAGGAAGTTTAATGAATTGCAAGTGACAGATTTCTTTAATATCTTCTCTTGAAACATTGCCACTCCTCTTTTCATGGCCTCTTGCCATGTTCCTTATGACAAATTGACTCAAGAGGAAATAGCTTAGGCCTTTTGTCCATGTAAGTATCCGACCATAGAAAGACTACTACAATAATAGAACTTCGATCAGAAGTGTGTCATTGAAAGACAATGATGAATGGAAATCATCTCAGTGGGCAGAACATCAATTTACAATATTTTTTTGTAGATCCTTTGTCTGGATCAAGAAATAGATAGAGGAATAGATCTATATGTATTAATATGTGAGCAGTAGCTAATGGTTTGGCTGTATGACCAGAGACTTGGAAAATGAGTAGAAAACAGAATTGGAAAATTGGTAACAATGGGTTCAAAGGAATATATTAATATACCTATTGAAACGAGAAGAGCATGAAGCTATTTGTATGCCATTGAATGCTGACCTGACAAATGTTCATCTAATTAAGAGGAGGCTTCACTAATCAAATGGCAATATGACCTCTCTTTTGGATATCAATCTCATTCTCCAAATACCTTGCTACTTGCTACTTATTTATAAACTGGCCATGGTAAAAGGGTAGCAGCTCTGCATGGGCTAAACAGTGTGGAATTCCCTCTTTAAGAATCATTTTGCTGTCTCTACTCCTAAATGCCTAACTTTCTAACATCAGAGAAAAAGGCCCTGATAAGGCACCATTCCCAGGCATGACTGGGATGATTTCACTGGATTCTATCCCATGGTAAGGGCAGTGATTTGTCCTCCCTGGTTTAGAAAGATACTTTACTTATGGATTTACTTTTCCTACACATAATGTTTTTATTAGCATCACCATCTATGGACTTACTGCTTCTGAATGAGGGAAGTATTTGCAGCAAATAAATGTAGAAATGGGAATATGCCATAAACTTCACAGGTTTTTCCACATACTCTATCATCCCAAGCAGCTGCCTTAATAGAAAAGAAGAATGACCTACTAAAGGCTCAATTATGTAGTGCCAGCTAAGAACCAATGCCATCAAAGTTTATTGTTCTACCTTACAGATATGTGACCTGTGCTTTAAGTATGAAAATATGGACTATATCCTTCTATTAATAGAAAATATAGATCTTGGAATCAAGGAGTGAAATGAGGGCAGATCAAATTACTATTGCTTTACTTTTCTATTACTGCCATAACAAATTGTCACAAACTCAAACATTTACTTAAAACAGCACAAATGTATTGTCTGAGAAATCCATCAGTCAAAAGTCTGGTGGGCTTGGTTGGTTTCTTGGCTTAGCATCTAAGAAGGCTGAAATCAAAGCTTCAGCAGATGCAAACTTTCCTGGAATCACCAGAGACGAATTCATTTCTAAGCTCATGTAGAATTTTTTTTGGCTATAATTCAGTTCAATGTGGTTGGAGGACTAAGGTTCTCATTTCCTTGTTGACTATCAGCCAGGGTTTTTTTCTCATCTTCTGCAGGTTACCTACATACTCTGTCTCCATGGTATTTGTCCTCCATCTAAAACCCAGCAATAATACGTTGTATTCTCAATCATCAAGTCTCTCTAACCTCCCTTTATGCTTCATTTCTCCACTGTACTTCTCTGAATGACCCTTAAGCCTTCATTTTATGTTTTTAAGGGCTCAGATGAATATATTGATAATCCAAGGTAATGCTATGTTGAAGTCACCTGAATAGTAACCTTAACTCCATTAATGAAATCTTCTCACAGAACTACCTAGATTAATGTTTGTTGAGTAACTAGTAGATAGGTATCTTGGTAGGAGCAAACATTTTTATAATTCTGCCCACCACACTATTAAACCTAATAATTCATTTAGAAGGCCTTCCCTGTACCAAAAATGCTAGTTTTGCTCTTTTCACCAGGACATAGCAAAATGGCCCAGTGAACTGAAGGACAAAGTTATCATGGCCATTTTGATCCCCTTATTCCACTGAATAGACAAGGGAATGGTTATGGGCTGATGTGATTGATTGCTGATACACAATGGTGATAAGGAGGAGTATGCTTAGGACCCATAGATTTATCTGCGGTATCACTTAGTATACATGCATGTCTAAGAGTAAACATTAATGCAAAACTACAGCAACCAATAAAGGCTAGAGCAGGAAAATGTTAGACCTTTCAGAAATGAAGTTTGTGGTCACTCCACAAGCTAAAGAAATTCAACCTGCCTAAAACAATGAATGGGCAGTTAAGGAATGAATTTTTAAAATATCAGCTATATCTACTGTGGACTTAAGTTTAGAAGGAAAATAGGATTATAGCAGGTATACATATTCCCTCCTCCACTTGTTTTAAACGTGCATACACACACACACACATGCTTACACTAGTATCATTTAATTTATTTGTTTCTACCTCCTGCTTTTCCTTTATTACTATATAAAAGGGAAGTTGTCTGTTAGTGGTTAACTTTACATGTAGCCTTTAGATTGCAATATATTCATATGAGGAGCTGTAACACCCTTAGTGGGCCAAGGAAAGAAAATCAGATAGGAATGATATGCTATTTACTGTGCATTGAATAAAATGGGTCTTGGCACCTTATGCTCTCTTTTGAAAAGAATAATAACTTCTCTGTTTGCATGAAAAGTAATTGCATCTTGCTAGGTGAAAGAAGAAAATTGTAATCACCATTGTATGGAAATACATTATAGTAAATGTTTGTGTGGGTACAATATACCAAAAGAGTAAGATATTTTGGTTATTAAACTAGTGTCTCTCGGCTACAGCATATAATTTGCTCCCCAGCATCTTAAGCACTAGCCAGATAGTACCCAATGCTTAGCAGTCTAAGTCACATTTACATTAAGCCCATTTCTCCAAGTTCTTAAAGTCTACCAGTAGCCAGTTCGTGTGTTCCCATAAGTTTGAGCCTGTCTTTGCATGGCCTATTCTTATGTTCTTAGATTCTTCTACTTTCTGTCTCTTTTATTTGTTTTTTTTTTTTTCTTTCTGTTAGCTACAGGGGTAGGAGGCTGATACCTGCAGTTACAATGTCTATGTTACCTCAGTGTTGTTTTTGCTTTTCCAGTTCTCTAATACTTGTGAAAATAATTATTTACATTTAATTATCTGCTGAAATACCCACTGTGGTTTCTGTTTTTCTGAAAATATCCCCTCAGAGAGAGGTATAAAAAGTTAATAAACAAGTAAAACAATATAAACTTAAAAAATGAGGTTAGATAAAGTTAATGATATAGAGAGACAGACAGAGACAGAGAGAAACATGAAGACAGAAAAGAAGGCAGGAAGGAAATCAGAAGAAAGGAGGGAGGGAGAGGAGAGAAGAGGAAGGGAGAAATGAAAGAAAGAAGGAAGGAAAGAAAGAAGGCAGGCAGGAAGGAAGAAATTACATATAGTAGAATCATAAAAAGAATATAGCAAAATAATAGGATGGAAGTTGACTTTGGTGAGTAGTGAAACTTCATACAGTATGATTAGAGGAAGATTCCAGGAATAGGACATTTGAGTGAACACCTAACAAATGAAAATAATTCAAAAATAAGAGATTAAGGAGAAGATCCTTTCACAAAGAGGAAACGGTAAGTGTAAAGCAATCTAAACAAGGATGCAGTTGGCATTAAAAAAGACTGTGGGGTCTTTACATGAAGATCGATGAATAAAGTAAAAAAAAAAAGGAGAAGAAGATGAATCTGAAGTATGCAGGGGGACAATCACTAAATCATGCCTCAAATGTATTTTTTAATCTAAGATAAATCTTGAGGTTGTATGCACATACACAAAACAAGAGGTTCTAAATTAAAAAAAAAAAATAAGATAGGCTATGTTGTCCTAAATTTAATGAAAATATAGACAATGTATACTGATTAAGCTTACTATGATTATTGGATAATTTGACATTCCAATTCTATTTTCTTTATCTATCAACTGTTTAATTCAATATCATCTCAGTCCAAGAAATATAAAGTGTATACTAAGGGAAGGGATCATTTCCTAAGCACATAATTTTTTAACCTGCACCGAGAACCAAAATAGATGCTCAAGAATTTTGTGTTGAATTTCATTTCATCTTTTCAAGTTCAGGATTGAAATTCAGACCTAGCATATTTAAATGCTTTTAATTCCAAATAGGAAGAAACATGTGGTTACCATGCATTCAATAAAGGGATCTGAATCACAGTAAAAGGAAGTACTAACATAACTCAAAACTCATGCTTCCTGCTGTCTAGATCAGACCTCTGGCCAAAAATGAGTAGCAAGGAAATACAAGTCTACTAGCTTATGACAAATGTTTGAACAAGTAACATCTGTTCCAGTGGGGGACATAATAGCCTGGTGTGATACTGATAAATGTTATAGTGATTTTCCCATCAGCTTAGTAAAGACATCATTTTCAGCATGGAGCATAATACAGTGTAATACATGCTGCAAAGCAGAATCAGTATGAGGATTTGAGCACTGGGAGAGCTGTTATGGAAATGCTGAATTCCCCATTCAAAGTTTTGAGCCTAAATATTGTTGAAATCCAGATGCCTGAATTAAAGCATACCACAAAGGAGAACTCTGGAATGTCCCTAAAATGTTGGAACGTAATTGAAGTATCATCTGACTTTTCATTCGCAAGGTAAGCGGTTCTTCATGGTATCCTTTATATTGTTACATAAAAAACATTTCTTAGTGGGGCCAGAAAACTTAGTAATGAAACAGAACTTTTGAAGCAATAACAGTCAGGTTGAGAAGTAGTTTTCCAGATAAGACAAGAACAAAATATGATAGGTAAGATGATGAAGACCTCTAGTAAAATAAATCAGTTTCTTTCACTATGGAGGGAATTTGTGAAGTGTAATTCTCTGGTATGTTTTAATCCACATAATTTTGCAGCATGTATGACATACATGCTTCATTGTGTCAGTGCAACCATCACAATTGTAAGTGATAAACTGAAAATATTAGCAATTGATGATCCAATTAATGATCAACTTCAGCAAAGAAGAGAGCAAAAAATTTAACTTAGAGAAGACAGAAGTTCTCTACCTGTTTTAACATCTATTGATAGCTGTTATTTTCTGGGTAAAGTTAACAGCTGAAAAAAAAATTGGAAATGCACTGAAAGTTTTGTATTTAAAAGTAAAAAAAAAAAAGAATGCCATTTTAGCTTTTTTTTTTTTTTCAATATGAAAGTCACAGGACTAATCACTATGACACTGGATATATCATATTGTTATTATGTAGTACATTAAGACAACTACACATCCTAACTGATCTCTGAGATAATTGTGCTTGGCCCATAAAATTATTTTAAGGATAGTATAGAGAATATGTTATCAATCTATATCCCCCCACCGATTTTTTTTCCTGGGAAACCATGAAAGACATTTTTTTGCCAGAAAGAAGGCAAGTTAGTTTCCATATACAATTCCTCATGTATATCACATCATAATATAAATTGGTTCTAATTCCTTATCACATTCATTTCTGGTACCATTGAAATAATAATAGTTTGTGTTTGTATACCATTTTACAATTTACAGTGTATCAGTTCAGTTTAATATAATGTTTCTCAACACATTTTAAGCACCCACACTATGATTGGTATTACCTTAGGTATGAAGATACAAAGATAAATTAACATTATTTTCAAGTTGTTCACATTCCAGTGAGTCAGAAACCTAAAAACGTAATTGTGATATAAAATGAGAATATAGACAATAAAAGTCTATAAAAAGTGCCTCGAGAGCATAGGAAAACGTAGTTCTGTCTGATTTTATAACAGTTTACTTATTTTTTTCAACCTGCCATGCCACATTGTCTGTTAGTGTTAAGGTAAAAATTGCTTGTTATATGGGGAGAAAAAGAAGCTCCAGGTATTGTATAATTCAGTTATATAAAATCTCTCTCTTTATATATATATTTGTGTGTGTGTTGATGTCTCTCAGGAAATCCATAACTTCAAAAATTTTGCGTTCATCACCCCACACGTTCCAGCTTCTCCTATCGCTGAGGACACCAATTCTTAGAAGGGCTCCAGAACTCCTGAAAGTGATGTCCATGATCCTGGGTCCAGTCAGACAAACACAGACCTCACTAATTATTTTAACAGCAATATTTATTAGAATAATTGGTTAAATAAATAGTGGAGGACTCAAAAAATTAAAGTGAAAACTCAACTAACAGAAATATTAACACAGAGAGCAGCCCTTCCTTCCCCTAATGTTGAGGAAACAAAGAAGATTGACTGCTATTGTCAGATCACCCAAGCTTGGAGGAGGGGCCTCCAGAACTCAGATCTGGACCTCTGAGGAAGATAAATCTAACTACGTGCATGTGAGACCAAGCTAGAAACCAGAACCAATGACTGCAGGGTGAGTGTCCACATTGGAACAATGCTGTCAGGAATAGCAGTATAAGAGAAAAGAGAATGTTCCTTCTTCCATATTCTGCTGCTTGCCAGTTTCTTTGTAGCTACTATTGGCAGAACCTAACATAATTGAAAATCAGCTGCCCATGAAGAAATGTAGTTTGTAGAATTCTAGCCCAACCAATAGAAAGTAGAGAGGGTGGATTTCTATCTGACTGAGAGACAAATTTTTAATAATTTATTGGATTCTTTAAATACTTATTCACTAAATATTTGCATAATATTAACTATTTGAACAACAAAATGACAAGAGATGTATTGAAAACGTATTTAATCTCCCTTTAAATATATATTTAGTCTTCTTGATACTGATATCTATGATATTCTGGGGTTCTAAGAATTGCCACAAAATAAGAGGGAGCTACTGATTTCTTGGATTGAGAACTTTCTTGCCATAAACTCATTCATTTCATATTTACAGTCATAGACAGATTTTGTTGTTGTTTGTTTATCTTAATTTTTCTGAATTAACTGCATTGCCAGTTGTCAAAACTTTTCTCCTAATGCATGACCTAGGAAAATTGGATGTGTTTTTAATGTATTTAATTCACTCTTTATGTGAGGCATACTAGGGAAAGTGACTGTAAAAGAATAAAACCCAAAAACAAACATACACACACACACACACACACACACACACACGAAGTAGACTGAATAGTTTCCCTGGTGCAACTTGATCTAATAGAAATGGCAGGTCTAGATTAGTGATTTGAGACTATACTAAACCTTTGCAAATTTCTGTATTATTGTTTTTTTATGGTAGTAAGCTTTCAAGTTCTTTGAAAAAGGGAAAAAAAGGAGAAAGGTCCAAGACTGAGAGATGTTTATCATTCACCGTGAATGGGAGTGAGTCTAAATGGAGGGTATGTAACATTTAATAGACCTATAAAAGAAACTGGTATCTTTTAGAAAATGATCTAGAAAGATTTTCTTCTCTGTGATTATGAATTTAAATGACCAGGAAATCAAATTAAGGACTTAGAGAAGAAAATAAATTAGTACACTGAACCTGTTGGACATATGAATATAATAGTCAATTTCAGTTCATAAGATACTGGTTCAGTGGATACTGGTTTTTCAGAGGCCAATTTAAGTAGGATGCAGAGGGGGACGCTTTGTGAAACATTGAGGTTTCCCATCTCCAAGTAACTTCAATTGTAAATCTATTTTTAATATTTTTTTAAATAAAATATTGTGTTAATATGGAAAATTTAAGATTACTACCATGCACTCCATACTAGGAGGGCAATTTTTTGCAGTGGTAGATTTTGTGCCTACTTCTTAAAAAAGAACAACTAAGAGGAATTTAAAAAAAAGATACTAGCTAATATATATAAAATAGATAAATAACAAGTTTATACTGTATAGCACAGGGACCTATATTCAGTATCTTGTAGTAACTTATGATGAAAAAGAATATGAAAACGAATATATGTATGTTTGGATATGACTGAAGCATTGTGCTGTACACTAGAAATTGGCACAACATTGTAAACTGATTATACCTCAACAAATATGTATACAAAATTAAAAATAAAAAAAAAATTGAGACAGGGAAAAAATGGATACCTTTCAGCTGCCATGTAGATTTTCCTACCAATTAGAAAACATGTTGGGAATTTTTGTGATTTTTCACTACATTCAAAATAAGAAAATTATTGGTGATATGAAATGTTCTTCTTCTGTGATGCTTAATTTTAACTGTCAACACAGCTGAGCCACGGTACCCAGATATTTGGTCAAACATTATTCTGGGTGGTTCTGTGGTATGTTTTTGGATGAGATTTACATTTAATTTGGTGGACTTTGAGTAAAGCAGATTGACCTCCATAATATGGGTGGGCCTCACTGAATCTTTTGAAGTCCTGAGCGGAATAAAAGCTGACTTCCCCTGAGCAAGAGTGAATTCTGCCAGCCTACTACCTTCACATTTGATCTACAACCTCAGTTCTTCCTGATTCTCCAGCAGACTGCCTTTGAACTTGAAATGGAACTGTTTCTTAAGTCTCCAATCTACCAGCATCATTCAAAGTTTGAACTTGTCAAGCCTCCAAAATTGCATGACACGATTCCTTAAAATACACACTCATACACACACACACACACACACACACACACACACACACACTACACTGGTTCTGTTTCTCTGGAGAACCTGACTAATAGACTTCTAATGAATGATTATATTATGTGTCTAATTTACCAAGACTGGGGTAAATCTTAGTCTTTTTCTTTTCTCCATTTTCACAAATACAATCTATTAAAAACTTATCGTTTTTTCCCTTAGGTCTTTCTGAAAATCAGTCTAAATAATTCATTTCTCTACATCCCCTCTGCTTTTACCATGCATTCTCATAATTGCAAATCTTGGTATGTGCCTTTCCCCTGGCCTGGAATGCCCTTCACAACCTTATTTTCCTGGGCTCACTGCTGTTTATTCTTCAAGTATCATTTCAGGCCTGACTTTCTTAAGAAAGCTTCTCCTGATAATCGACAAAGAGTAAGTGATGTTCCCCTATCATTTTTTTTTCCACCCCTATTTCTCCACTTTCACTTGTCTGCATCTCCACTCTTCTGCAAATTGTTAAAAGGTTGAGATTTTGTCCTGTATCTCTGAATCCTCAGGTTTAAGCCAGTGCTTGTGATATATCAGGTACTCACTCAAAGACTGATAACTGTTTGGAATGAAATGGGGCAGTTCATGGACAGATGTTGAATAGAAAGATAGTTGAGAATGACCATCTGTGTAATTTGGATATTATTTGAATTAAATGTGCAATCTTGAGTTGCATAGTAGTAAACAGTGTGTTAATATGAATCTTATAGATTCAAATCCCAGTTCCAACACTATTGAGCTTCCTGTGTCACAATTCCCTTTATTGTATATTGAGGTAATAATAGTACAAAACTCATATCTTTATGAGATACTTACACTTTAAAATATTTCTACAGCACTATCCAAAGACTAGCATATTGTAAGTGAAAAAATACTAAGATTAAACAAAGCACATTAGTATAAAGGTCTTTGGTTTTCTTTTAGTGCATTTTACCATAAATATGATATAATAATTGAATACAGATGATTCTAGATGTCTTATTCCTGTAGTTACATACTCACTCCCCTAACCCTGTCTCTCCATATTTCTGTATTTAGCTATCCTTGAAATATCATTTCTCTGCTACACCATTTACCTTAATCCATTTACCTACAATTTTCTCTGAAGATAATACTCTGCTCATTTTGATGTTCTCTTGACTAACTTAATTTCTATGGGAATGGCTTTCCTAAAGTCTAAACCAATCAACGTTCTTTTATTTGTTATACATATTTGTTTAAAATGTGTGACTCCTGCTGGAGTTTAGCTTTGTGAGGGCAAGTTTTGTGCAAATTTTTTTAAATATAGAAGTCTAGTATTCCATACTCTATATAATAAATAGTATATGTTAAATGAATATTTTAACACAAATACATAAACATTTCACTCATCTGAATTATCATTTCTGATCTATAGATAAGACTTTGATGAATGTAAAAGTGAAGTATTCTTTCTTTCCCTATTTTTATGATTGGAAAGCAATATAAATAAGATACTGGATAAATTTTAGAGCTGAAATATTTTCATTCCTTAGATGAAAAAAATTCTTATACAAGAACATAATTTGCTTAACTTTATTTGGAAAAAAATTACCTTGTCATTAAGAATTTCTTATTTTAGGAAAAAAAAGATGATACTAGCTGATGGCGCTAAGGCACCTAGAGGGTTAAGTAATTAAACAATGAAAAAAATTCTCATGATAACAAGATAAATGGGTTTCTTTTTACTATTATGAGAGATGAATATGTCTCATCATGAAATATTTAGGCTCCACTGTGAGAAAACCATTGTTACTGCACCCCCTGACAGCTTTTCCAGATGCCCTAACACCTTCAGCTGCATTTTAGAATTATATTCATCCAGGAGTTACCTGCCATTGTGAAGTCAGACACAAGTTCACTAGCTGCTTCAAATCGCATATTTATGTTTATCTATTCAAAATGTGTGTGATAAGTACCTTAATAATTGAAAAAACTTTGATTAACATTCAATTGATTTATCATATTAAAGTACTTTAAAAATTGTTTACACTTTTCAATGACACATGCTTATAAAATTTAATTTACTTCAGAGAGAATTTACTTTGTTAAATGAATAAAACGTTAGCACAAAATTAGGCTATAATTTTATGTAGTATGCAATTAAAATAATATAATCTACTGTTGAATATGTATATCTGAATATATGATTTGAATGCTTTATATTACCATAAATTTTAAAACAATAGATTTAAATACTGTACCCTGCCTTAGGTCTAAATATCATTAATCTTTTGTTTTCTTTACTTTCAGTTTAAAAATAATGGAATTGATAAGAAATAATAAAGATCAAGAAATATAAAATGAGAGTATGGTTAAAATGTTACTCAATTGTAAATTTAAAACATTAATTTTTATCTTACGGGAAGTACAATAATTTTAATACATATAAGCATTGTTTGCAAAAGAGAAAGTACATATTTATATAAAAACAGCATATGTGTGTATGAGTTGTGTGTGTTTATTCACCAGTTTCCATACCCAGAAATAGATGAACACAGACATAAAAATGAGTAGGATTAAAGGAGAGAAAAAATATTATGGTGGATGCATACTGAAGTCCCTTGAGTCATGTCAAAAATGGTATATAAAAAATATAGTTAGGTGACTTCAACTATACAGCCATCTGCCTGAAGTCTGAAAGAAGAAGAACAGAAACTCCTCCAACTATTTTAACAAAATTTATTCAAAATTCCAAGTACCAAAGGACGTAAGTTGTTATCTGCAATTCAAGTGGTACTCTTGTGACTGAAGGGTACATCTAGGAGCATGTACACTTCCAGTGAGTTGCTAACAATTTTATCCGTTTCCTCCATACTCAGGAAATAGTATTAGAATATGAATGTACTAGAACAAAACTGTTTTCTTATGGAATAATAGCAAATAAATACATTCATGTTTTAAAAATAAACCTCACAATCTAATCCCTTTTAAATGTAGAAATATGATTACAATTAAATAACAATATAATTATAATTGGTAGAAGCTCATATCATGGTCTTTTCAGAGAAAATTAATAATGAAATATGAACATCATCACTGTCATCTTCATTATTATCCCCTCTATAGCAGAATTTCTCAAACTTGGCTCCATTTGCACTTTGGCCTGAATAATATTTTTTTAGGGGGTTGGTTGGCTGGCCATCCTAGGATTTGAGGATATTCAGCAGCATTTTTGTCCTTTACCTACTAGATGGTAGTAGTAACAACCTCCCCTTCCAACAATCGTGACAACCAAAAGTATCTCCAAATACTGCCAAAAGTTACCTGGGGCTGCAAAATCAGTCTGGGTAGAAAACATCTGCTCTAGAGATAGCTTCCTGAACACCTCTGAATCCATTCATCAAAACTGTCCCTGATACTACTAAATTGTAACCCATTTCTGCACCGCTATCAATATCACGTCTAGCACTTTTTTAGAATCCATTCTTTTCAGATATTTGAGGAGGGCCCTTGCCACAATTTTTATTGTTTCTTATGTTCAACATCTATTTTTTAAATTTATCTTGAAATTTATTTATTACCATCATTATACCAGAAATTGAAAGAGACTGTATAAATTAACCTAATTTAACTACAGCATATTATATCCATGTAGTTTAGGCATGAGGGTACATTAGTTTGTGCCACATTTGATTGGAGGACTTAATAGAGCCACAAAGGTAATAATTATACAGAAGTTCCCATAACACAACATGGGGAGGTTACAATTTCTGCATTTCTGCATAGTGATACATATTATACAAATCATCAATGACTGGGCATCTCCTATATAACAAATCACAAGGGATTCAAAGGAGTTGCTCATCACAGATTTGGGAAGCGGACATTTATACAAAGATCTCTGCCAAATGACAGTATGCTATGAGAACTAATGGAATGTTCATTGATCTCCTCCTGAGTTGGTGAGGAAAGATGTGATGGAGCTGAATTTAGAAGGATGAATAGGATAACATCAGGGTCAGATTAATAGTGACTCATTCATTTATCCACACTGCACAAAGCTTTACTGCCTATGAACATAAACAACAGTTTTCTGAATTAATGAAATATGTCTGGTAGATGTTGCACCAAAGAAGAGCAAGTTATCTGAACTCAGTTGCTTTACTCAGATTCTCCAATATAAAGATATCTGAGTTGATAAAGCAATTAATAATCAAGATATATTAGAAAGCTTCTTAACCAAACTTTGGCCAAAACTTTCTATTGCCTCAGAAAAACTCAGAGAATAATTTTATATATAGGTGAACTGGTGGTGGAAGTTTCCTCCAGGAAGTCTGAACACTTTTGCTTTGTCTTTTCTCCCAAGAACAGGTTAGCTGTGTTTCTCCCTGTTAATGTAGTGCTTTTTAAAAATTATTTAGTTAATTTTTGCCTTATGTAAGTTAAACATCCATATGAAAGACAATTTCATCTATGAAAACTTTAGAAACACCAAATAAAGGGGAACTACTAACTTATCTGGGTAGGCGTGGGTGATTGAAATAACTATAAAGTTTGGTAAAGTGTAAAAGTCTACAAGAATTCTAGAATGACTTAAAAAGCCATTTTTATGTGCATAAATTATTGAGAATGCATTTTTGAAGATTTAGATAAAACACATGCACATTAATGTTTATATTCTCTAAAGTATCCCCAAAATGTAAATAATAAGACTGTTCCTTAAAAAAAGCCTTTAATGACTGTGACCTTCACAAGAAGATCTAGATACTATTTCTTGTGTACAAAAAAATGAAGAATTATTTTTTATTGTGATGTTAGCAGAAATTTTCAGGTTATATAAGCTGGGGATGATATCTTGATAATTCTTGTTCAGCTTTGTTACTGCTTCAATTGTGTATCATCTGGAAAGCTTAATCTCAAGGATGAACATAGCTTTTCCCCTGGAGTAGTTTGAATTGATGATGTGCTGTGAGTTATTGAAACCGGTGTTTGTTTTTATAATTTAAATTTTCCAAAAGGGGGAATCACAGGCAACCAACCGTCATAAAATAACAGCCTATGATGGCTTTACACAGCTGTATTTCTCTCATTTCGCTGGGCATTGTGAGTTATTCTTTTATTTCTGACCATCTGCAAACCCTTCTTAAGGTCAAAAGCAGGTGTTGTGTATCCTCTGGCATAATATTCTTCTTTCCATAAATAGGAACACAGTTAGGATTAAGAAAGTAAGAAGAAAACACTTCTAAATTGCCTTTATATCTACTTGATTTGTACAATGAAAAAATTTATAAAAACATGGAAAAATATTCCTCAAGAATATGGTTTTTGTTTTTTTACTCTAGATCAGTCAAACATAATTCCTGTAATAGTTTTTGGTTTGTTTGTTTCTTTGAACTTTTTCCCCCTGAAATGCTACCAGAGTTGTTACGGTTACTGGAAATATAGAACTGCCCTGGTGAGTGAGATCGATCTGTCTCCAATTTTCTATTATTTATGACTTGGTAAGGATCTAAAGTTCAATAGTCCTATCAGGACTGTGTATTTCATGTGTGTTGTGTAATGTCTTTCACTGCTCATAGATTTGATGTTGTTTCTTGACTGCTCTCTTTCTAGACTGATCATACTTTGTTTCCTAATTTTAACTAACTCCCATTTTTAAAAATGCATTGTAGTTTTATATTTTCAAAAATTTTAATCTAGTTTTTGAATATATAGAATGTTTTTCTTTACATTTAATCTAAGGCTGAGCACACAAGGATTATATAGTTATTTAAAAATGATTCTATGGTTATCTAAATAAGATCAATATGAAGTTTACCATAACATCTAAATCTACTTTAACCATAACTGCAATCTTTCTTGAATCCAATATGAATTAAAATTAAGTTTAAATCATCACCCCCTTTGCCTTTATAACCTCATTCTCTGTTAGCGATGTGAGCAGAAAAGTAAACAGCATTTTTATTGTAACCAAAAGTTAAATTATGACCCATACAACAAAGTTTATTTGAAAAAAGATTAACTAAATGATATATATTTTATGCAATTATATAATTGCAAGAAATTAAACTCCATTTAATTCCAGTGTTCGTATCTTAATAAATCATATGATCATTTTGCTGACCTCCACTTGAAATCTTTACCTTTTGTAATGATTAATTTCACGTGTCAATTTGGAGGGTGTTTTGGGATGAGATTATTATTTAAAATGGTGAGCTTGAGTAAAGTAGATTGCTCACCATATTGTGAGTGAGCCTCATCCAATCAGTTGAAGGACTGAATAGAACAAAATGACTGGTCACCCTGAGGAAGAGGGATCCAGCCAGCAGATTACCCACAGGCTGGAATTGGAACATTGGATCTTCTGGGTCTCAAGCCTGCCGGCCCACATTGCAGATGTTAAATCTGCTGGTTTCCATAATTGTGTGAGCCAGTTCTTTAAAATAAGTCATATAAATAAGAATCTATTGGTTCTTTTTTCCTGAGGCACCCTAATCCACCTTCCTTTTAAATCAAAGTAGATTATTTGAATATGAACCTTATGGTCATGCCAATTCCTACAGTAGAAAGTAGAATGGGGTCAATTCAATGACTTTGCCTAACATCAAACTCTTGAAATCCTAGGTCAGCTGGACTCCAAACTTCATTTCCTTCTCTCTCATAAAACATAATGTGGAAAAGTCATTGCTTCTAAAATTTGGGTCACTGCTGTTTTGACAGTGATGACAACGTTATTGATGGTTCCTTTCCAGATTAATTAGAAGAAGACATTGTATAATAAGAAAATTACTTAATCTTTTAGTAGATTTAGAAATGTGCTTCATACAACTAGTTTATTTTTATGTCTCTTAAAATTATTTTGCTCTATTCTGGAATTTTAAAAATATAGCTACTAAATTTCATCCTTATCTTTGAAAAAATTACTAAGATTTAAATTAAAAGATCATATTCATTTAGACTATATATTTTCTAAAATTGAACCAGGTTTTGTCACTGCCTCTTATATTGTCTTTTGAATATAAATAGTAAGACATATATTGTAACTACCTGTTTTATTTTATACAATTTTATAGAGATCTTTCCTTGCATAGTGTGCAATGGTCTTTTGGAACAGTAAGACCCAATCAGGAGCTGTTTTTGATGTGTTAAAGTTTTTATTTTTATGCAGTTATATGAGAAAGATAATGACAACAACAAATTTTTTATGTACTCAAGGTGTTATAATTTAGAAGGCTCTTATACTGAGATTATGACTTTCCTATTCTTTAGTGGCAAATTTATATAGTAGATTTATTTGAGATGCAGCTCTTTGTTTAGCCCTATTTAATGATTTTGCTTTATAAAATATAAAAAGAAATGGAATTTGTATATTAGAATTTCTTCTTTTCAATTTTACATTTCTATTAAATGAGATTGGGAATTGTGAGAAAACTCAGTTGGAATACATTTTATGTTTATATTTTAATACTGAACTTTAAATTTGCTTGAAATTAAAAAAAAAGAATTCTTATCAAATAATGTGGTCAGCAATATAGACACAACCAAATAGAGTAAGATAGATTATATAATATATCGGTTAGATGCTTTTACTGCTTGCAAAGATTGGTGCCATTATCTGCCATCTTGACACAGACAAGCAGTCTGAAAGTTTACTCTCTATTTTCTTATTTACATTTGCAGAAATCTCTGTGGTGTACATGTGTTGACTGTGATTTTTTTTTAACTGTGATGTTTTTAAAGAAATTGTATACAAGTGTTTTTTTTTTATGTCAAGGAACCACATTTTGTTTGACGAAGCTAGTTTAAATTAATACATTAATAATTTCCCAGGGGATATGGATCATAAAAATATTTCTTAATGCAGGTTACATGTGGTGAAAGATAAAAGTCAAAAGAAAGTAAACACAAATAGACATTTAAGTATCCTTTTCATAGTCCTTTTCTAATTAAGAGGGAGAAAATATGCCTGGTATGTGCCAAGCAGCAAGCAAGCTAGAGAATTAGCATATATTATCTACCTTCAATCTCAAAATGAGCAAGATGAATAGACATTATTAATCTATATTTAACAGCTAGGGGATTTGAAATCACAAGAGAGTAACTTACCACACTGAAAGGTAGCTAGTAAATGACAAGGGAAAGACTCCAGGTTCAAACTACAAGGGCCCAAAAGCTATGCTCTCCAGGAGCATGTCTTTTAGAGACACCATTCTTTAAAAGATTGAGTTTGCATCAGTAGCCTTTTCAAAAGTGGTTTAGAATCATCTGAATCTGAAATCATATAGATATGATAAGATGTTTTAACATTGCTCTAGCCTTCCTTGCTAATATATTGTATTTATTCATTATTTTAAAACAAATTGTAACTGTCTCTGCTCTTGCTATCACTGCTTCTACTGTAATCACATAGACTACAAAAGGCAAGGAGATCACAAATATGTTGCTCGAATTGATTATGATTACATTTGGATTGAAGACACCTCATTGCCTACTTCTGGACTCACATTTTCACATTTCAAAATTTAGAGAAACCAACATTCTCATAATCAGCGCTAACATTGTTTACAGGAGCATTCCTTGGATTTCAGCTCTGCCCTAATTGCTATCCATTTCTTATTTTTATGGCCAACATATTTACTGTTATATTCTAGTTATTATTCTGGCCTGTTGATCACTCCTGTTTTTCCCTACATATATTTCTTTAATATGCTAAGTGGTGTTTGACAGCAAAGAATTGATAGCAATGATACGATACTGTAATTGATATTTATAGGCTGTAGCCTTATCTCTATTACTTACTAACTGTGATACTGGAAAAGGTACTTTAAACTGCAAAGCACTCAATTTCCTCATCTGAAAGTGGGGAAAATTAAGCTACTTATTTCAGAAGGCTGTTATGAGAATTAAATTAGAAAATATATTAAAGAATGATCTCACTTGTGACACATGTTTAATATATAAATTAGTAATATTAAAGTTATTAAATTATTGCACTCAGTGCTTTGTATACAATATCAATTTGGGGGAGATTCCATGGTCATTTATACAACATCTCTGGCAAGATGATTACAGGACATTGTACTTACCAGAGCCGAGGCACGTGGCCACCTAGGCTACACAATGTGAAACACCAGGCAGCATCATTCACATAGATTACTATACATACTATACGGCACCCCCTGAAGTAGCACAATGCATTGCACCCTGAACCTAGTTAGCTTGTAACAGAGTAAAACCAGAAACTCCCTGACTCAAAAAATCAGATCCTATTTCAAAGTCAATCATACCTAAAGTGACAAATGCAGTTAATTGCCTATTCAGAAGCTTTTATTTTATTTTTCTTTCTCACTAAACACTTTAGATATAGTTTAGGAATATGAAGGTGTGGTGGTCAGAAAAGATGGGCTACTTCCTGGGCCCAGAGGATGAATGATGGTTGAACTAGACTAACTATGGCAACCTTATTCTCCTTTGCTAAAAGTTGATTTAAGGAGATGGACAAGTTAATCCTGTTATTCCCAATAGTATATTAGGGGTGTGAGGCTGGTTAGGCGTATTGAAAACGATTTCTACTATACCTAAAAAAAAATGTGTTGAGAGGTACTCCCCTTCCTTTCTTTGAATGTAGTCATGTAAGCAAGTATGGACTGCAGGTGAAGTAGTCATTTTAATCCTGTTATAACAAGCTTGTGGATAAAAGAAGAGAATCTATGACTAGCAAAAGGGAAATGTAGAAAGCCAAGAGGACCTAAGTAAAGTTATTAAGAATTACTAACTCCTTCCCCTTTCTTGTTGTGTGCAATTTTTATTGGGATTTCTACCAACTGCAAGTAAAAAAAAAATCTAATACATTTAATTAGTTTGACTTTTGATCTTTTTCTTTTATGCCAATGGATTTCACAAGGCAAGTTTTACTCTGATTTTTCTGTTCTCCCAGTCTGCTTTCCTACAGGCAATGCATTCTCCCCCTCTCTTCTTTTGACACTCTCATTTTTTATTACTACATATTTCAATGCAAAAAAGCAAATACTATTAAACAATTATACCCCTCTTTCTCCCTACATTACCTCTAATTTGCTTCCTCATGTGAAATGGGGATAGCATATGTGTCAAAGGGCTACCGTATAGATTGTCTGACAAAATCACAGACACAATCTAGGCCTTTAGTAGATTTTTAGCCTTCTAGTTGGTGAAAGCTTAAAAAGATTTTTTTAAATTTTATACACTCAAGTAAATCTCGACTAAAGAACTGTTTACAACACTTAGAAGAAAAAAATCTTTTCTACTATATACTGTTTGCCAAATGCCAACAATATCCTGATGTATCAGTAGTAAATGTACAGTATATTACATGGATTGATCATTTGTAAGGTAGAGCAATTCAAAGAAAATACGTATTTGCAAGTTCTGACAATGTTGTGAGATGAACAGCAAATTTCAATCATATATTCATACTGATAAAAATATTATGATGCTTCTTCAATTGCAGCTAATAATAAACTTAACCCAATGTCTCCAAACAAATGAGGCATTTTATTCTGGGCTTTCCCTTGGGGTATATTGGCTGGTGAATAGTTGTCTCAATGATAATATTTTCTGACATAAAGCTTCTCTCTTTCTCTCTCTCTCTCTTTCAATCTCTCTCTCTGCCCTATTCTCTGTTTCTGACTTTTTGTATAAAATAAACAAATTTTTGAGTTTTTCTTATAGTCAAAAAATAATTCTTTGTTTATAGAAAAAAGCATTTTCAATATTGGCAGTAGAGTGAAGTACTAAGAAGGCAATTCAAATGGCTGTAAGAAGCCTGTTTCTTATTCCAGCTATTCTTTATCCCTTCTACCCCCCATCAACAAGATGCAGTGAAGAATAAATGAGAGCGGCTTGACATTTATAGAGTGTCTGCTATGAGGCAGGCATTTTACTTGGTGTTCAGAGTAGCTCACCTCATTGAAGCCTCACTCATCAACTCAGTCGTATTTGATGTTATTTCACTTTCAACTTTTGAATGTGAGGTTCAGAGAGGCGTAAAGAATGATAGCATGAACATGTAGCACAGTTTATTAAATATAATATTTGGCAACATGGAAATTCCTTCAATTTTCTTATTTTAAGCTCCTGACACTAATATTTCCATTTCCCTACTTTGTCATGACTATCTCATAAAACTCATAATATATTAGAATTTAAATCTGGGTACCTAACTAGTAAATCAAACACTTGATTTTCAGGTAATTAACCTTCAAATGCCCCTTGGTATTTGATAATATGTTTAATGTACTATATCAGTAACATCGTATATTTACATTGTGTTTGGAATATACATTTCACGTTCACATGGCTCATTTTATTCACTCTTTCAACTAATCATGATTGAAAAGTAACTGTCATTTTATACATGAGAAGGCTGGGGTTCAGAGAGGAACATATTTGATGCTGAATTCAATTAACTTTGACCCTCCCTGCTCAGATAGAAGCAAGTTAATTGCTCACATATGCTCCCACACTGTTTAAAATATATACTATTACAACACATTTGCAATATTAGTCCAATAAAAACATATTTACTGAGTACGTGTTCTCTGCTAGACAGTATGCAAAACTTTTGTTATGCCATTTAATATTCACAATAATCGTATGAGTTAATTACTACTATTACTGTTGTCATTTCCATTATTATTTTCAATATTATGATCACTGATGAATGTTAAGTAAGTTGTCTCAAGAACCAATTAGTAGCAGAGCTTGGATTAACCATATAGCATTTGAGTCTAGAATCTCCAAATTTTTAAATACCCCAGTATTTTGTCATCTAGCCGTTACACTATCTAATATTTAAATGCACAGATATATGTTTTAATACATATGTTTTTAGTACATAGCCTATTGCTTACATATAAGTAGATTTTTTAATGTTTTAAAATAAAATAATCTGTAACTAGGCATGTTAGTAAACTTTGCAATGTATTGAAAATAAATGGGTAATTAAATCCAATTGTGAACTCTATTAGGCAGGAATTTTATTCATCCTGTTTAGTGTACTTCACAAGTTTGGAAAAGTGCATCACACTTGGCAGTTATTTATTTAATAATTATTGAATAGGTGGTTATAGTAAAATATACAGAGTGATACAGAAGTTCAGTGTGGAAAGAGAAACCGTATTTAGAGAAGGAAATTCAAAAGCTGGAGCAGAGAACAAAGAGGTTCAAGATGGAAACTACTCACTGTCAACCTTGGATGTGGTGGCTGCCGCTGCGTCTCCTCTAGGTGTGTTCCCGCTAAGTTCAACTTCTGGTTCAGAGGTTTTCAAAAGACATGAAGTCATGAGCTCATAAGCTTGGCACTCCCGATGGCAGAAACCATGACAACAGAATGAGACTGTTTGCTGAAAGAAAATAAATACATTTTCAATAGTTTTGAGTGCCAGGAATGGCTGTTGAGTACTTCAGATTTTCAAATTTCTCACCAACTTTATGAAGTACAGTCACTGTGTGCATAATGTTTTCTTTTCAATATAACAGTGGCAAAACTACTTTGATCTTTTTTTCTGAATTTTTGGAAAAGATGGAAAAGATAGGTATGAACCACAGCAGAAATACATTAACTAAAATACCTCAATTTTCTTGAAAAAATGTTGAGCTATTCAAACATAGACTGTGGGTTAAGTTCCTGACAGATATTTACTTCTACTCAATGTAAACATATCAAACAGGACAAGACACCACTTCAAAGTATATAGTTCGCAAATTGCAATTTATCATTTTACCACTGTTTTGCTTCTTAAAAAATATAAATCCTCTTTGTTTGGAAAAGATTTTTTTAAAGACATCAAAACAGAAAGTGTCACTAAAATTGTTTAATTTAGCTACTAATTATTATTAATGAGATTTTACTTTAAAATTTAGGATATATGTAATATAATGTGAATTGTTAAAATTGGACCACTAAAAAAAATCAACATACAGTATGAATAAGTTAACTTTTAAAAATTATTATTAATTTGGACACTGTCATTGAAATTTAAATAACATTGGAAAAAGGAGGAAAAATTCTCTGATGGTATCTTTTCACTTTTGGAGCTTTATTATAATTTTGTAACTATAGTCACACACGTTAAAATATAGATTTAATGATAGAGCAATACTCTTTTGTTAACTGTTAAATTCAAACAATATGGTTTCATGTTTGCATTATTCTCATAGTTGATTTAAAAAAAATGATACCAATATAAAATTTTAAATATTGTAATATAATAGATAATGAAATATAAAATTAAAAAAGTATGAAGTAATAAAAAAATCTAGGCTTATTCTAGTACTCAGTTTTTCATCATCTTCCCATATTGAACAGTTTTTGGTTTATTTTACAACTAATAACTACTATTAAATAAATTTACTTTAATTCAATTAATCAGTCATTTGAAATTCTAAAAATTAATATAGCTCTCACATAGATCATGTAGGAATAATTACAAATCAAACATATTTGGATAGGAAGGCACATGATCTATACCCATGGATGCAAGTTATTTTAAAGAAGAATGTTTAATAAATATTAAGATGGTCAAAGAAGTGCTTTCTCCTCTTTCTTTTTCTAGTAGCATTTCACAAATAATTTCATATATGGACTGAGTAGAGGCAAATGGGGATGCCCATAACTTTGAGTAAGTCAGTGACAGACACTGATATTAAGTTAACATATCAGTCATTCACTAAAGGTAGAAAGAATTCATTTTTTAAAAATTTTGTTTTGTTTTAATTAAACAATTTATAAAGCATAAACTCTACAGAGATGAGCAAAAACTGTACTACATTTTTAGTGGAGTTTAGCATAGTTTTAAATAACCCAATAGTTTAACTTCAATGGTGAAATCCAAAATGTACCCAGAAAAAAATTCTGTAAAATTCCCCAATAAAAAGCTAAGAGATTACATTAAAAAATTACATTATAGTTTTTTGAACTATTTATGATTAGACAATCAAGATTTCTGTTAGAGTTTAGCTCTCTGAAGCCAGATTCTAGTTTATATCTACAATGAAAAAAAAAAAAAACATTTGCAATCTTTCACAGTTGCTTAACTGTGTCATAGTTGAAAACTTTCTATATGTCTCTGCAGCCACTGGTGTAACAAGCCCAATATTACTATCATATTAAATTGTTTAACATAAAGATCACTTGTTGCCATTATGTTACTGAAAATTTGTAATTTATAACATATTGGATTAATTATATGCATTGATATTTTATGTAGTTGAGAACATAAAAGCAAACAGAAGTCTTTAGAAATTGAATAAGGGGGAAGGGTATAGCTCAAGTGGTAGAGCACACGCTTAGTATACACAAAGTCCTGGGTTCAATCCCCAGTACCTCCTTGAAAATTAAATAAATAAGTAAACCTAATCATCCTCCCCTCAAAAAAGAAATTAATTGAGTGGACAGAAGAAATAACTGAACAGTTGAAGAAATAATTCAAGTGATTAAAGGAAAGAGTACGTACGTATACCACTCACAAACACACTGCCTGTTTGGTTTCTAGTGTAATCCAGAGAATTATGAATAATTTCATAAGTATATAGAAAGCATCAATAAATGAAAGCTTTCTTTATCCTACAAAATTTATTATGTTTGGAGACAATATACTTCCAAATATTATTTGAATTAAGCTACTACATATCCAGAACTTAATGTTATGAGTTTATTTATTGATTTTGCATTTATGACATGAGGATATGATCAGAACTTTCTAACTTTTTGCATATATACTAGAAAACTTTGGGTTTAGAGGGTCATCTAGGTTGGGTTATTGATACTATTCATTAATACCTTTGTAACCTTGAGTTATTTAACAAACATTTCCAGGTGTTTAAATAAAAAATGGCAGCATTTACATTTTATAATTATGAAAATTAAATTAGATAACATGTAAAATACCCTAGTTCAGAGTAGACAATCTCATGCTTCTCTTTCTTTTCTAAGAATAATATTGGAATTATGATGAAATGCAGTTATGAAAGCTTTTTTTTTAAGTGAAGAAGCAATGTAAACACTTAAAGATAGTAAGAGAAACTATTACATTTACTTCTACATACATAGTCTCTTAAAAAATTTATATTATAGGTCAAAGGAATAGTCATGACAATTTTACATCATAGTAACTCAGGTTAAACTATCGTCTTTACCATGTAGGAATAATAGAACATTGAGAAAATCACACACCCTTAATTGGAGTGTCTGAAAAATGCAGGTAGCAACATATAATAATACAATTTATTCAATATGTTATAAAATAATCATATAAATTACTTACTAAATTCAAAAAGTTCTTAAAAATGTAGTATTGTTATTCATTTATACGTATCAAAAATTGAATTTAAATGATTTTAATGATTTTAGTGAACAATTATATACCTATATCTATTAATAAGTGTGTATCAATATATGTGTCCTCTTTCATAGAAAAACATTCGCAGTTTGGTTCTTCTTAAACATTTGTTATAATTTTAAAATGTATACTTATTTAGGTCTATTATTAACTAGTAAATTTCTTGATTATAAGTATATACTTTTTTATAGCTCCCATAAAGATAGACTCCCAAGATATAAATGGCATGTATCAAATATTTTATAGATTCCTTTATCCATATACTAAACACAGATATATATTAAACTTTAGATTAAAAGTTCTTTTAAAAATCTAAAAATTATGAATATATGTTTATGTTATATAATTCAAAGTATTTATAAATTAAAGATTTTGAAATAAACAGCGTAGTATGAGAGTGAATACTTTCAGTCTTGTACACATGGAATTTCTCTTTTCACCTCAAGAATTATTATCATAATTGAATACTAGATAATGTACTCATAAAATAACTATATATAATCCTATACTCTATAGTTGTCATAATTAGGTAGCTGAGAAGCAATTTTTAAAATTCTATTCCTTTTTATGCATTAAATTCAGAGAGAAACATGCATCCTTCAAAGCTATGAGGTAATAAAATGTAATAAGTTATGAGCAAAGTTAGCTATGTGAAAACATTTATAAATACTGGCACATAAATGTCACGATAATGAACCACCAAGTTAACTAAGATGTAGTTTAAAAACATGCCTAGTTTATTTCATTCTGTTATGTGAACTAGCTCCCAAATCAAGGCAACATGCAACAAAACATTGTTTAATTGCTCTCTATTATAATGTCATTCTGATAACAAAATTTCATTCAATAACTGAACAATCATTTTCAAGTGTAGTACTCCTAAAGAGTACTGCAGGAAATACAAAGATAAGTAATAAATGCTTCCTCAAATTCAAGGCATCCATTAGTGAGATAGATAGTAACCAAACCTACTCTATTGCAAAGCAGAATTAAGTAAATGGTAAGGGGAATATAAAGCATCTATCCACAGCACAGGAATGGAAGCAATTAACTTCCCATGGAGAGAAATCAGGGAGCCAGTTTCAAGACTGAGAGCTCAGTTATGAAATGAGTTGAAGAAAAACAGTAAATTTAGCTAATCTCATTAAAATGACAGTTACTAGAGTGCACTGCTAGAAACTGATCCACATTATACAATATAACTTCATGAATGTTGTGACTATTTTTGAAGAAACTCCAAGTACTACTAGCCTGATGTAATTTTAAACTAAAATTTGCTGGTATTTCATACAAATTTATAGTAATGAAATTACTTTCCCCTTCCAGTTGACCATATACTTTTCATATTTCATCCAGCTGATAAAATGGTAAAATGGTATCATATCAGAGAAATACTAGACTTAATGATGAATCATTTCACTTTCTCTGAACTCTGTATTTCCTGGGATAATTTTTAGTAAAATTTTATAATGAAAATTTTCATATTTTTGTTGTATGGCAATTCTGGTCAGTAATTTGAACTGAACTCCCACCTCCACCCTACATACACACACACAAACACAAACACACACACTCACACAATCACACACAAACACATGGAGACGCTGGATCAAATGTGACCAAAAATATCTAGATATCTATTTATCCAAGCTTGACACCAAACAGGGAAATAAATAACTGGAGCAGAAAGCAAATGATAGATTTAAATTGAGACAGAAGACCCATAGTTATTGGGGGTGGCTCTTGGTCCCAGCATATAGTACTGACTGGGCTCTGAAAGCTGCACGAAGCAGTTAGGTTCTTATTGTTGGTTTGTTTCTTTTAGTGAAGGCACCATCATTCTTACCTGTCCGTAAACAGCTCCCTTTTGCACACTGTTTAGTAATCCATCATATTGCATCACTACTTCTTGCCAAATGCAAGCAGTAGTGGATCCTACTTCCTCTTCTCCACCCATTAGGATAGTTTTACTTCTTTTATTTCAATACTGTCTTGATTTGTCTTCTTCAGATTTGATTTCTCTATAGGATCCTCTGCTTGATCATCACAATGATATTCATAAAACATAAATCTGAATAAAATTCAATGTTCTTTCCTTTTCCTTGTCTTTCATGACTCATCTTCAAATAAGTCCCATACCTTTAACAGACCCATAACCTCATTCACAGTTTCATCACTTCTCACTTCTCCAGAGTTCTTGAATTTTTCTTCTTCCATTTCTTTACCAGCTTTGTCCATACACTGTAGTTTTATAACTGTAATCTTCTTTCCTCTGTGTTCCATCCATCCACATTTGTGTGCCTCCATTACTATGAGAATGCCCACTCGTGTTTCTATCTTGTGTGCTCTTATCTCCTTGTACTTCAAGATGTCTCAAGAATTTCATGCCCATTATCATATCATATCATTAGGAGGCATTCTCCCTTCCCAATCAAATCCCCTATACTGTGTCTGGAATGTATCCTCCCACTGTTTCTCTGCTATGGTGCTCACATCACTATCAAAGAATTTAGAAAGTTGAATTAATTATAGCTGCCTAGTTTCATAGTCTTCTTCCTCACTCTATCTCTGTATATATTGATGTAGTAGATACTCCATTGATGTGCACTAAATTAATAGATAATTACATTGCAGTGGGCTGAATGAGAGGAAAAACACTTTGAGAGATTCATCAATTCATTTATTCTCTCTAGATATCAGTTTATTAATCAGTTAGTTATAGAAAATTGAATGGGCTGATTTTAAAGGCCCTTTTACAGACTTTAAAATGGCCTACAAATTCCTCCAAGATCTGATCCCATCACCTATTTGACCTCATTCTTTATTCATCTCTCCATCTGTTTCAGCCACATGTCTCTTCTTGGCTTCCTAAATACACCAGGCATTTATCTAACATAAAACAGTTATACTGCCTACTTTTTCAGGCCTATATGCTCTCCCTCATTATCCTTGTGGCTAACTCTTCATTTTCCTCAAGACATTCACATTGAAATCTACTGATCTACTGTAAAAAAAAAAACAAACATGTTTTATAAATAACATAGAGATTATAATAGGAAACCTAGAATAGAGACTCTAGTTTTGTGTTCCCTTTTACCGCATCACCTTTATCTTTGTCACAACCATCTCATTTACTTTTTATTATGTTTATTGATTATTGTCTAACATCACCTGCTGGAGTATCAACTCCTCAAGGACAGAAAATTTTTGTTTCCAAAAGACTGTATTTTGTTTGCACAGGAGTGTATTTTAGAAGCACCTAGAATATTCTTATCATATGAATAACTATTTGTTGACTGCATGAATACAGAAAAAAAGTTTAGTTCCATGAATAAAAATCCTTAGTTCAAAAATCTTGGGTTGCATTAAAATTTTTTTATAATAATTTTGAAAATTATCTTTAAGCCTTACCTATACTATTTCTATTTAAAAACACCTTCTCTCATCATCCTACACAGGCATTACAGGAAGTGGCACTCAAGGATACATACTCACTGCTTTTCAAATAATCTTTGTATAGTCTTACTCTTAGGTCTGACTTTGCTCAACTTGTCTACCTTGTGTAGATCTCTGTTCCCTCTAAATTCTAATCACAACTTACTCAATTCATTAAGTCTGTAAAATCTATCTCAAGTCCAAATTAGAATGAGAAAATATGCCTCATCTCCTTAGTTAGAAGTGATTTTTGTCTTTACAAAGCTACTGAAGCATTTATTAGTATAATTTATTTGATTTTAGTGATTAAAAGTATTACAAATTATTAATTTGAGTAATAATGGATTACTTCAACTAAATTACAACTTTTCCATGAGCAATTTATATATACATAAATGCATAATTATGTACATATATGTATACATGTACATATATGTGTTTATATGTGTGCAGTTTTCATTGTTTTTATTTTCCATAATTTAAAATCACAAAATAGAAATTATATGAAAGTGACAATACATTTTGTAAAATACAGTACATTTTGTAAAATACAGTAAATCTACCACTTAATCCACAAGGAAGTATTATTTTTTATTATTTGGTATTTTTCAATTGCTAAATAAAAATACGTAATTTTGGTTTCTCTCTATGGGATGGAATGGACAAAAAATTATATCTTGAAATGAGTGAAATATAATTAGGATGCTGCTAATTATATTCTACTTTAATGGCTACCAATCAAGGATCCACTAAAGCTCAGTAAGTTCATGTGGAAGGTTAATAGCTAGAGAAATTAACTCAATTTATTTCCTAATTCAAAATGAAAAGTCACAGAAAGTTTTCTGTCCTCTGTTGATTGAGGACCAAATGTTCCAGTAACAATTCTCATAGCATATTAATGATACAATAAATTGAGGATATTTTATTTTATCTCAAAACTTTATCGAGAAAGGAATCATGCTTAACAAGCACAACAATATTTTTAAAAAATTAACTCTAATCATCATGTAACACATTCTATTGAAACACACATCTCCAGCTGTCTTAAAAGAGACAGGTGCTTAATATATCGTCTACTTACTTCCCCAATTAAAAAAAAAAAAGACCCACATTCACCTCAGATAAAACCTGACAGTCAAGGTAGATTTGAATTAAATCTCCTTTATCATTATTTCTCCTACCATACTGTTATCCATTAAATGCTTAGACAAGTCTACAAGCTTTAACTAAAGATTATACCCTCTCCCTCAAACTATTGTTCAAGAAAGAGGTATTTTTTTTACAGTTTTTATAAATTCGGGTGGAGAGGTCTCATTCAATTACTTGTTTTCAGCAATCTACTCTTTGGAAAAGACACTTTCTCTAACATCTGCTGAGTATGTTCTTTCCCTACATGCATGGACTCTCACATTTTCCTTCAGATCTTTGGTGAGGTATCATCATACTAGAGAAGGCTTACTTCATCTGCAGGAATTACAAGTACTAAAGAGTATTCATGGCTTTGTGTTTCACTTAACTCCAAAACTGCACTTCTTCCACTGTTTTTCCAAGCAATAGATATATATATTTTTTTTATTCCCCTTGTTAGTACTTGAAGTGCCTTGTACAAATTATGGGTGCTACTGTTACTACTTTATTATTGTAAAAGAGACAGAGGAATTGCCAAGATTTTATATGGCTCAATGTCCTGAATGTCAGACATGATCAGATACAGATAATGTCTAATAAATCACAGGAAAGGAGTTCATTCAATGACCAAGAATAAATAAAAGCCAAACTATTGGGCTGAGCTAGCATGATACACACTATAGTTATAAAATGATGTGAGGCTATGCTGCTGGTATAAGGAAGCAAAAGCAAGATGTAGCTCCAGAGAAAGAATGACAAAAAAAAAAAAAAGAAAAAAAAGGAGGAATTATCTTTCTATTGCTCTATGAAAAATCACGACAAAGTTAGTATATAAAACCAACATAAATTTATGAGCTCAAAGTTAGTAAGTCAGAAATACAAGCACAAAAGTGCTGGATCCTTGGCCTAGTCTATCACTCAGCCTAGTCTATCAAAAAGTGAAATTAAGACATCATCTGGGTTGACTTTATATCTGGGTAAAAATCCACTTCTAAGCCTGTTCAGGTTGTTGGCAGAATTCAATTCCTAGTAGGCTATGGGACTGAGACCTCTGTTTCCTCACTATCAGCTAGGGATTATCAGATGAAGATAACTTCATCTCCTAGAAGTTATCCATATTCTATGTCACATGGTTTCCTTCATCTTCAAAGCAAACAACAGAAAATTTCTTGTATGTCAAATTCCACTTATGATTTGAACTTTAGATTTCAAGAATAACTCAGCCCCTTTTAAGAGCTCATCTAATTAAGTCAGGTTTACCCCAGATAATCTTATTTTCTTAGTTTCAACTATGTTATGTAACATTATCTAATTACAAGAGGGAGTGAAATTCATCATATATTCAGTTCCAAGGGACAATGCAGAGTGTGAGCATGAGGAGGCAGGGATCTTGGTAGTCATATCAGAATTCTGCCTAGCATAGGGCTAAACCTGATGAGGTATGACAGAATGGAATGTGCTCAGGACTGGGTATAAAAACATGTGAGATTTACAAATATCTGTAATATTTGTAAATTGTACAATATTTGTAAATTGTATGATGTTTTAGAACATCACATATCCTCACTGAGTATCAGATTTCTAGGTTGCACTAAGAAGTCTGCAGAATAAATGTTTTTGTTGTTTTTGCTGTTATTTGGAAGAGGAGAGATATTGTCATGTAAAATCCTAGTTTGACTCAACTTACGAATTTATTTAAGATATCTATATCTATATTTTCACATATAGATTGTCGTCAAAACCATGAAAATTGATTTAATTTTTTCTCCCCCCTCTTTAACACAGGCACTGGGGATTTAACCCAGAGCCTTGTGCACACTAAGCATGTGCTCTACCACTGACCTATACAACCTACCTGCTAAATTGTTCAAAAAATGAGTAACATGAACTGAGAAGAGGATCAAGAACAAAACACTGAAATACACCAGTGTTTATATGAGTCCAGGTCATCTGCACTATAATAAACTTAAAATTTTATTGAGAATAGAGTTGACATAAAACATTGTAAAAGTTTAAGGTGTACAATGTGGTAATTTGAGATATGTTTATATTGTGAAATGATGACCATAATGATGTTAACCCACTCGTCACCTGCCATATTTATCATTTGTGTGTGCATATTAAGAACTAAGATCTGTTCTCTTAGCAACTTGCAAATATAGAATACAATGTTGTTAATTATAGTCACTATAATATACATTAGATCCTCATAATGTATTCATATTATTATAACTGGAAGATTTTAACTTTGACCACCTTCACCTATTTCCCCCACCTCCCTGCCTCTGGAAACCACCAGCCTACTCTCTCCTTCTAGGAGTTTGGTACTTTTCATTTCTACTTATAAGTGACATCGTCCAGTATTTGTCTTTCCCTGTCTCACTTATTCCATTGATTAGCATATTCCTCTCAAGTTTCATCTATGTTGTCACATACGGTGAGACTGTCCTTCTTTTTAATGGCTGAAAAAATATCGAATTGTGTATATATATACATATATATTATCCAGCAATGGGCACTTAGGTTGTTTCCCTGTCTTGGCTATTGTGACTAATGCTGCAAAACACATGGAGGTGCATATATCTCTTTGAGACAGTGATTTCATTTCCTTTGGATATATACCTAGAAGAGGGCTGTTGAATCATCTGGTTGTTCTATTTTTAATTTTTTTGTGGAGTCTCCTCCACACTGTTTTTCTCTGCAAGAACGCACTGGAATTCTTGTTCTTCCTAAAAAAATTGCGGACAGCTCCACATTTAGGGTCTTTACTTAGGCCCTTCCTTTAAACACTGAGGCTTTCCCTCCTGATATCCATGCAACTTGCTCACGTTCTCGAAATTTTTAACCAAATCTAACTCTCACTGTGACAATCCTTTCACCCTAGTGCCAGCCCTCTCCTTGCTTTATGTTTCCCTATAGCATATCACCATCTAACGAAATGTACTTTTGACTCACAAATTTATTTATCACCCCTCTCTCATCCCTGGAATATAATATACATGAGGTTTGGCATGTTCATGATTTTCTTCTGATGTAGTTTCTTGGCTTAAAATGTCTCGGACAAAGAGGTACTCAAAAATGTTTCATGACTAAAACTACTAGAAATTATCAAATTGTCTTCCAAAGTAGTTGCTCAATATGCAAACTTCCACTTTATAAATAAAGTTCCTATTTTCACATCAAGTTCATCTATGTCTTGCATTATAAAACTTGTTGGTTTTTTAAAGAAATTGGCAAGTAGAAATATTTATCACAGTATTACTTAAATTATATTTCACTAAATTATGAGGAATGTGGAGAATATTTCCGTTTTTTCTCTCTTTTGCTATTGGCTACCTGTTCATTTATTTTGTCCACTTTAGACCAACTTTTGTTCCCTTTATTATTGACTTTTAAGAATTATAACTATATTTAGAAAATTGGTATTTTAGTTGTGGGTTGTGTTGCTCATATTTTCTATTTTCATTTGGGTATTTTCTTTGTGCATTATTTTAAATTATTATGCTGCTAATTTCATGTATTTTAATTTATCATTCTCCTTGTCCATGATGTTACGAGTTGTGTGACATGCTTAAAATATAAAAGAAATTCTTTTAATTTAAATCTTAAGAGAGGAAAAGCTTATTTTAATATATTAATAATTTTTAATTTCTTTAATCTTGATTTTGTAATTAATTTTGAAACTTTTCTAAGCTACAAATGTTTTTAATATTATGATTTAAAAATGCAAATGGATTTTGCTGAAATATATTCAGCACAACTTTACAATTAATATAAACATAAGAACCAAAGGCAATCTGTAAAGAAGTAACCATACATCTCTTCACTAAGGAATTTGAGAGACCCATTCATATAGGACTAAGGAAACTGTCTTGTTGCTTTTTATATTCTTTTTCCCATGTTTTCAAATCCTAGTTAACTTTCTAACAATTAGTTGCATTGTTCATAGTGATGCATTCTTAAATTCCTTTTATTGTGTGATAATGAGTAAAATAATTACAGAAAATATCTATTACTTATGTGTGCATTAGTTGGAATATTATAGATTCAATACAGTTATCAATAAATCTAAATCAATTTAATATGTCATTGGAATTTAAAATACGGACATGTTAGGAAAATAGTTACTTGCTTTTGTATTTTGCAAGTATCTGAACTGCTTGCCTATATTGATTAGTGGCATCTTCTGTTCATCCCACCTTTTGACAATTTGAGCATCTTTGAAGACCATCATGGACATTGAAGGGGGAAAACTCCTAGGTGGAACATCTCTGTTAATTCATACATTTAATATCAGATACTTGTCCAAAAATGTATGTTTGGTAGTGTAAGTATAAGCATTACATTTAATAGCTGATGCTAAATGTTTTAACTGATTCAGTGATTTACCCAAATTATGATGTTACACAGTTTTTAAGCAGTAAAGTAAGACTTGAACTGCTGAAACATAATTATTTTTTCCGAGTATTCCATGTTATTTGGGCTAAAATCTATAAAAATACACTGACCTTAGTCTAGTACTTGAAAGTGGATGAAAGATTTCTTTTCTCCCACCTACATCAGACTAAAATAACCTGAGATCAATAAGATCACAAGGAGGCAGTCATGCAAAAACTGTATTTGTGCTTTCCCAACAGAATGGGAAGAAAGGACATTAGATCTGAAGGAGAACGGATTGGACATAATGAAGCAAAAGAGGAAGTCCAGTGAGGCAGGAGAGGAGCGAATGGAGTCTAGGAAGGGGTAGAAGGGAAGGGTTATTATAAGAGAACAGAGAAGATCTCTGTAGATTTTGTACTGATTGCTTTTTAGTTTATTCAATTGTTTCTTTATTTAATAGGCTTATGGGTATAAACACACTTGATAATTTTATTTTCTTATGGGAACAGCAACAATGCAAATCTAATAGAATTATCAAAGGTGGTTGATTAGAGTGAAATAGACAGCCTATGAAAATATCCTTTAGTTGATCCTATTATTTGATTCAATGTAATAATAAAAAAAGACGAATGCTGTATATTCAATAAATATCTTCCTTAAATTCTGTCTATATCATCACTTGGGGTATAAAGATGAGTAATTGTTTTTATTTATTTATTATTTATTACTAAAAGCTGTTTGAGAATTTAAACAATATTTATTCCATACAGCAGGAGAAATGGATAATAATTTATACAATAAGGAGACTTTATGAATATTAAACTGATAAATTGCATTGCTTTGCTATAGCATTCTGAATTTCATGATCAAAGAATATTAGATTTTTTTTATGAAAGACAAGTTACTATCACTTAGTGACTTTGTGTAAGTTTTTAATTTCAGTGCTAATTTAAATGACTCCATTGTCCTACTGCACTGGGGAGGGGGGAATAAATGAGTCACCTTGTTTCAAAATATAAGGAAGTTTCATCTTTGATATTATTAGTCTCTGCATTGTGTTAGGCAAGCTGATTTTATGTGCTGGAGCAAAACCCATGGCTCATAAACTCAACAGAGGTGAGTGAGTTATGATAGTCTTGGAAATACATTAATGAAATTCTGCAAACATCAGTATGGTACATTAGTCTTCATCACATTTGGCTTTATTAAACACACAGATAGATGGGAGGCTGTCATGTACAACAATTGTTTTGCTTTTTCAAAATGACCTAAGGAAATATAAAAGATTTTCTTTTTTTTCCAGCTATTTTAACATCATGTGTAAATGATAAAATTTCATAGTTTGGTGATTTAAAGAATGAGACAGTTTAGGATTTTGTCATCACCATGATTTATTATTCATCAAGGATCTATAATATGTTGGACATCACAGAAAAAAAAAAAAAGGATGCAGCAAAGACACAGTTTCTGACCTTAATTTACGTTTGCTTATTTTCTCTACAGACTAGAGAAAATATAGTGTTTGCTTCAGAGTACATGTTTTGAAAGCTGAAGCTTTCCATCAAAACCAATGGGACTTAAACCTAGGAAGGCCTAGGTTGACTTGTACTTTTCAAAGCAAAGTAGATGTTAAAATGAAACTTTTTCCAACAAATAATAAAAATTTAACTGTTGAGCTCATTGTAGGACAGTTTTGCCCTACTGACCAATTATATGAATGTTCAGTTTTAAACAATTTAAAAACATGATTTACAATATGGATTTTTAAAATTTGGGATAATATGTAGCAGATTATGTAATTAATTTAGAATTTGGAACTGAAATATAGCAGCCACTTTAAAAATATGATGCAATAAATACCTTAAAAATTTTACTGAATGTACTCTGTATGCATATTTTAGCACTGGACATTCCTATTATCATTAGAATAAAGTACCTCAAACACCAAACTCATCTTTCTTTTCAAACCTAGTTTCTATATGCAACATAGTTCATATACTATAGAATAACATTTATACAATGTATGTTCTCTACTAGAGAGAAAGACAAATTTTATTATACATATATATAATATCATCCTTTGTCTAATTTTCTCCCACATATGGCAAGGTAAAGATTATGTAACATTACTGATGCCTTTATCATACATTGTAGTATCTTAATGTCTTCCAAACTTTCTACATTGCTTTAGGTGAGTGTAGACATTGGTCTATTATTGTGAGGAAATTAGAATATGAGGTTTATAAACTAATTAATTAATTAATTAAAATTGAGATAACATTGGCTTATACCATTTTTTTAATCAATTTAAAACCAAAAATTATCTTATTGATTATCAGTTAATTAAACACTATTATTGTAAAGGAAAATTTGAATGTCATTAACAATGAGGCAATATCATTAAAGAACCAAACACTTGGGAATAACTATATTACTAAATAATATGTACTAGATTACTATATAAAGGAGATTGTCATTCTAAGTGAAGTAAGCAAGAGAAAGAAAATACCGTATGATACTACTTATACGTGGAATCTAAAAAAGAAAAGACACAAATGAACTTATTTACAAAACAGAAGCAGACTCACAGACATAGAAAACAAACTTATAGAAAGAGGGGTGGGATTAGCTGCATTTCATGGGTTCTTTGTCGATTGGTTAATGCAAGTAATTCTGTGGGTTCTGAGGAATAGAGGCTGTCCGTAGTTGTCTGGCACCTGGTCCCAGGGTAATTAGGGTGGCCCAAAAATGTGAAAAAGAAATAAAGAAAGTTGTTGGTTATAGATTTGCTCACCCTCTCAAGGGGAATTGACAGACCTCTAATCAGTGCCTCAAAACTAGGTCAAGGCATCATTTAGAAAAAGAAAGAACACAACGGTATTACACTATTCTCTTTCCATACATAAACTGCCCCTACAGCTCCAGATTACTGGTGCCTTGTCTTGGGGTCAAACCCCTTTGTGGCTCTGAGTGGCAGCTTTCTCTCCTTGAGAACTGCAAGTAACAAAGGGTTTTGTCTTTCATCTACTCAAATGACATTAGTGTCATTGTGCTATGTCTTGCCATCAAAAGAATCTTTAAATCATAAAACAAATACCTCTTGAGAATACTTGTTATCAGGCAAAGAATTAGGGAGATAGGAAGATTTGAGGTCAAAGGAAGATTTGTTTCTTTTTTATTATATTTAGCAGAGACTGTAGTGTATTTGGAAACTGGTAAGAATAATTTAACAAGGAAGAAAGCACTGTTGATTTGGAGAGGAGGTGAGACCATTGCAGGACCAATGATTTTTGAACAAGGCATCCATACTGGTTGATAGAGGTGATGGCGAGAGCAAGGGAGATTCACAATAAAATTGCTACTCCTATAGTAGAAACAAAAATGGATGTTTTGCGATAGTAATATTAAGCTTATGCCACAATATCAGAGTATACTGGCTCCCAAGAGAATACATTTCAGCAAAACACAGTTGAAACTTCAAAACACTAATGTGTTTTGCTATGGATCAAGGAGTTTCCTCTAGAGTGTGAAAAGTTGGCTTCTTTCATTACATTAGAAAAAAAAAATCATGCTGCAAGAATTGCTGAGCTCTGCATTTCTCCATGGAAATTAACCAATTTAAACAAACAAAAAGCAGTGAAATGTGATTCACTCACTTACAATTAAGACTAGCTGAGTATATTCAGCATCAACATACAATTTTTCTCTGGACTAGTCCTGTCCCCAGAGGGTTCAGTAGTATAAAGGGTCAAGCTTATTAAATTATTAAATATCCTACTGGGAACCTGCTGCCTAACCCACATCTTTTCTGAGTAGGACTGCAGCAATGAGAAATGTGTGGGTGTTTGATTTCATGCATATCTTTGCAGTCTATCCAATTTTAAAGAGCTTGGGTGCTTTTGTGCCTGAAAAATTGTGCCTGATGTCTATTCATAGTAAACTTTTCTTTAGTTTGGTAAAGCATGCTTAACTTACCAACCTCAGATTTTGAATTTGCATATTTTTCTCACTTTTATTTTAATGTTTTCTTTTGCTGTGAAGCTGGCGAATATGCTTTTGAACTCTTTCTAATCAAAGCCATTCTATTTTCTTGTTATCCATTTGTTAACACACAAATTATCTAATAACTCTCGCTGATAAATACAGCTGATAAAAGGAGATCTGCAGTAGTAAAGAGTACTGAGATAAAATATTGAGCTATTTTGTTTTACTTTATTAACAGATACTTTTGAATGACAAAAATATATTCTATTAAGAATCAGATATTAAATATTTCATGAGTTTTCAAATATTTCAATATTCTAATTTGTCACTATTAGTATTCATTTACAGTTTCTTGAAAGTCTCATTTAGTTGTTAATAAATTGAATCATTATTTCATCTTCCCAACAGTTGTATTATAAGTAAAATAAAAGAGATATATCTGAAATCCTGAAAAATAAGATTTCATTTAGTTGAGAATTATTGTTATGAATATATATAATATATAATAAAACTTATGTTAATATCTATATGAACAAAACTTCTATGCTTATAATGTTAATAATTTTATTATAATGACAATAAGGAAAAAAGTATAATTTGGGGGAAATTTGTTTATATTATGTTATTTTAGATATTATTAACTGAATTGATTATTTTTTCACTATAAATTTTACTATATTCTCTAAGTAAACCATGTCAGTGTACTTGCTTTATACAATAGCTGAACTCCTTATAAATTGAATGTTATGTTTTTTTCTTTTAGCACAAAAACTCTCAAAGATTTCAGTCTCTCAACTTAGACATTTGTGGTAGAGTCTGGGAAATAAAAACTGTAAAAAAAATTAAATATTTTATTAGAATTTGGAAATATTCATTACAATTATTTTTGGTTTTATTTAAATACAGATTTTTAATTTAACGTCTACTTCCTAAAATATTTAACTAATCTCTACAATAAATTGTTTATCTTCAACATATACTGGGAATGATTTCTGAGGTAAAGATCTTTAGTTAAAAAAAAAAGAAACAATGGAGGGCCGTATTGCAAAAGTTTTTTCTTTTTTAATGACTGAGAGTTAAAGTTAGATTAAATATTCAACTATGATGAAAACGGCTGATGATTCATTTCTATATTCCATATGTAAAAAGTTACATGCTACTGATTATTTTCTTTAAAATAATTCAATGTGTTTCCAATAATAAAACACAGTATAATATTATATTTCTGGTGCAGTTGAGTTGAATGATGGATTAGCATCAAGTTGGTGAAAAAAAACATGAGCAAGCAATACTGTTTAAATACAAGATTCAGTCTCATTTGTTGGCAATGAGTATTCAGTATTTTGACTGCTAGGATGTGGCAACCTATGTTATAGACTCTGGTTAGTTAACAAAAAGCATGTAGTGTAAGTAAATATATGCCTTCTTAAATAAACTTTCTTATAAAGGAGTCTTAGTAGAAAACCAAGTATACTCAACAAAGACTGACAGTTTAGTGTAATGTGGAATAAAATTTCACAGGGAGGTTTGGTTTTTTGTTTGTTTATTTTTAGGAGGAAAAGAGAGAGCCTGAATTTATACCTTGTCTAGAAGATTTATGTGTATTATCCAAGCTGGTTCTTGTAACAATCTTTATCCTCTTTTTACATAAAGGATACATGGCTCTAGTAGGCAATGACACTGGGATCAGAACCAATCTAACTGACAATCAGTGCTTCCCTTCTAATGCAGTCTGCTGCTCAGAATACTTCTTAGTTGTTACCTTATTTGGATGTGCCTTAAATTTGAGTTTCCAGAACTCAAAATCTTATTTAGAAATTTGGAGTAAGTATATCTGATTCTACCTTCACATCTCTTATGAAAAGCAACCTTCCTAATATAAAATTATAAATAATTCAATAAAATTTATAGTTTGGAAAAAATAGTAAAACAAACTGAAGTTTTATTTCATTACTTCCTATTTAATCAGTATTTATCATATTTTTACTTAACATCACTGATATTTCCCTATGCTTATTTCATTTTTTTTTGTAGTATCAGTCATTGTATATATCAAGTGTCATATTACTGTAATACTTCTTTAATATTTTTATATTTCTACTCCTAGAAGATATGGAAGATATCAGAGGACCAAATGATAAAAATCTGTACAGAGAAGATCTGCTCAAATTATTATGGAAATGAACGAATTTGAATTTTTCATGATGAATAGATAAAGTTCCAAGAATATGATTTTAGACGATAGATGTATAATCAAGTTATCACAAACCTGTAGTTTTATGTATGAATGAAGACAGTGCAGTTGAAAATTATCTGTGAGCCAGAGAGAAATCCTTTTTGTGGAAACATACATCTATCAGTGGAATATCATCTGAGATTTAGTTTATGCACAACACAATTTCTAAAATGCCTAACACTTACAAACAAAATTGATAAATGTATAATAAGCAGATGGTTTAGGAATTTTTGCCTGAGTGCAGGAAGAAAGGAGTAGAAGGAGCCCCAGAGGTTCGGCTGTGTTGTTATACTATTCTGATTTAAGTTTCTTTGTCATATTTACTATTATTAATTTAGCACTTCCTACTTTTCTTTAAATGGCTTAAAAATGTATTATACTTTATAATCTAGTTAATAAACACAACAAAATCTAGAGCTAGAGATCAGATTTTACATTTTCTCCAGGCGGTTGTAGAGAATTACTCCTCCTGAAAGTGCTTTTGATGTCCTCTCTCATTCCTGACTTATGATTTTGATTTATTATTTGAGTGTAATGCCAGTTTTTTTTTTTCTCCCAATGTTCCTGTAAAAACATGGTTGTATCCAGTGCAGTAGTAATTCACAAAGTTTCAAATCAAAGAGTTATTATGCCAAGGAATAAATGGGAATAAGAGAGAGCTTGCCAGGCAGGTGCCATAGATTATTGAGGGGAAGGTTTGTTCCTAGGAAGAGATGACAGGTCTACTCAACTGTAAGCTTTGGGTCAGGCTCTAAGGTGATTTTGTTCTAGAGCAGTGAGCTAAAGCAGAAAATGCCAAGCGAGTCCCATAAATCTTGACATGCAGAATGATAAATGCTACAGCACTCAGGTAATGCATTTTTGAATATGTGAAGTTCAAAGTAGTAGTACCCCTAAAAAGAAACCCTGATCATGAACGGTGGCCACAGCAAGAAGTATTTCACTTGTTTTACATTGCCTGCTGAGAGTGGAGAGCTGAAGTAGGCCAGACCACAAACAGCAGGGTAGGATAAAAATTTAGTAAGAATAACAGTTCAGTCTAAAGTTCTTACAAACAAGCAATGCAATGAACATATAAGAGAATTAACACAAGATCAGGAACACAAGAAGGTAGAAGCAAATCTGAATTTTTTGTATTTGTCTATACAAAGGTATACCAGAATTTTAGCGTTTCAATGCAACTCATGTTGCATTAAAATGAGAAGTTTATTCAGATCATTGGAGCTTAGTGCTAAACTTAGGCCATTAGTTTTGATATGGGGATATACTGGGGGCACCTCAGCATCAGAAGTCTAACCATTTCAATTAAGAGATTCCATGTGTTGCCATGCTTACACATTATGTCATACTCTCATTACACGTATAGCTGTAAATATAGATACAGATATAGATAAGGATAGAAGATAGATACATTTTATATACGTAAGTATCTCTGGGCTTATAGCAGGCATGGTGTTTGCTTGACTTGTGCTTTGATTCCAACCATATATTTGATAAGCACTGATTCAGAAAACTGTTACCGTAAAGAGGTCCTTAGAAAACAAGAATTCACACTTTAAAAATCTAAAACTGGAAGGGATTAAAAATTATTATATAAATATGTACTCAAGAATAGATCATGAAAAACCTTTTATTTATTGCTTTATTCATTAAATTTTATAGCAAATCTCTTAAGAACATTGACTTTGGATCTAGATTAGGTATATATCCCAGATCCACTACTTAGTACCTTTATGATTCCATACAATTTACTAAAATTTTGTGCTTGTTTCCCCGTATGTAAAATGGAAATGAAAATCATTCCTATTCCATTGGATTGTGATGAAGATTAAATAAATATATGTAAAAGTATATGATTTCATGATATGAATATCTCTTTATATAGACATACACACAAGTATATGTGTATCTATTTATATTTTAATTATATAGTATATAACAATATGTATAATGTAATGTGGGTGAAAAAAGCATGGTTCAGAAAAGTATGCATACTCACCTATTGCGTTAGAAAGGTGTAAAATATGAATGAATGCTTTTGTTTTAAAAAAAATAACAAAATATGTGCCTATAATCCGAGGAAATAAACATGAAGTAAGGCCAGGAATAAAATCTAAACTTTTTAATAAATCTTATTTTACATTTTTAACTCTGGAGCATATAAATATTTCACATAGTTTAGAAACAAAGTTTAACTTAAAACATTTTACAAATCTGTTTGTACATATTAAGTGTTCAAGATGCTACCACTAATGATGATAGTAACAAAAGTGTTTATATATGCTAAATAAATATTAAGTGTGGGAAAACAGAAAAAAAAATGTTTCCTCCCCAATGAACAGTTGAGATGCTGAGAAGACAATAAAGATACTATGAATATCAAAAATATGGAACTGGGATAATACATTTTAATTGCGAAGATGCCTTCATATGACTTCTGGTAAAACTTAGCATTTTAAACATAGGCATTTAGTACAGTCTTTCCTAAGGACACAAACAAGATCATAAATAATTATCGGTATAAATGGAAAGGGATAGGAGACAGCAGCATTGGAGAATATTAATATATTTAGGAAAAACAAGTATTTATAGGAGTCTTTCACTTGACACGATGTAATAAACTGCTTGACAGTAAGAGTGACAGAAAGTAAGATGCTTTCTGTTGTAACATCACCATAAAGACTAAGGTATTTTAGAGAATAAACATAATGAAAGGAAGAAATGTAATAAATAATGCTTTAAAAAGGATGGAGGGTCTGATTACATCTTGTAAGGAGACCTTACATATTAAGAGAGGGATCAAGGAAAGGAAATAATGGATTCCATGCAAAAATCAAGAAGAGTGATGTTGCAGTTTCTAATAGAAAAACTAGAAGACAACAATGCAAAGCAATCCTCATTCTTAGACAAAATGTTTCACAATCTGCTATTTTAATACAGAGAAATATTCATTCAAGCATGAAAATCCATTTTCTGATATGTAAAATTCCCAAAATGCATTTTGTTCTCCCTTTTTAAGGAAGTTATTAGAAGATGTGCTTCAACAAAATGTGGATGCAAGCAAAAATATTAGCAACACAAAATCCAGGAAACATGATCTATAGCATAGATAGAGGTGAATGGAGCTTCCAGGAAAACACATTATAAAGGTAAATGTAAGAAATAAGGAATGAGATTGGAGTTGAGCAGGCAGGGAACTGAAATTTTGAACTTTTAACATTTTAGTTTAATTTAGTTACCTTTGTTGAGTTGAATTTTAAACCTTTTTAAGCATATAATTGTATTACCTTTGTGAAAATATAAATTAATGAAAAATAATTATGAAGATAAGTAAAATTTGGACAAGTAAAATATTTTAACATTTTCTAAATGTTCCCAAGATGTAAATAAATGTTAAAGTCCCACACATGTACTGAACAAATAAAAGAATATACATATGTAAAGTAACAAATAGGCAGCATGAAGAAATTATTACTTGGATTTAATCCTAGAGAGCCATTTTTAAGATTTTGGTATGTATTTTCTTCAGTTTGCAGAAAATTATGTGAAAGAGAAACCATCCTAACTGGCTAAAGCAAAAACATATTTTGTTAAAGGCTTAAGATAGTAACTTGAAACTGAGCTTATTGAAGGGACTTTTAAAACCACAGCACAGATCATGGCCACTAATTTTGCCTCTATGGCTACAACAATCCAGAAGCTGTAATCTCAGGAAGCTGCTGCCACACCTGCTGATTTTAGAACCAAGAAGCATATCCCTGGTCGGGGAAAAAAGAGGCCTGAACCTCAGACCACAGAGACAGCTGCAGAATCGTACTGCCTTTTCCAGAGTCAGTGCCAGCAAAACGGACATCTTGGAGCATATCTGTTCCTCACCTCACCATAATCTAGTCCTGAATCAAATTCACACAGAAGTGCAACTAATTGGAAGCATGTAAGTTACCCCCAGGGGCCTGTCTAACCACAAGGGAGTCTGAGAAAATAGTTTTTGCTCTCCCACCTGTACAGCGAAGAATAGTAGAAACAGGTTGGGATAGGTGTTGAGCAAGTCAGTGTCTCATGGGCATATTCCCCCAGTGAGGACAAGAATATAATGAATGGTCTTCCACTTGACTTCCTCACTTAAAGTCTCTCCTTTCCAGTGCACCTCGTATCTCACAGATAGATTTAAAATAGTTTGTGCCATGATTCTCCTATATAGACACTAATATTTCTAGGTTTATTTTGTTGTTATTTCGAACAATATTGCAGTCAATAACTGTGTATTTGTCAAAACAAGCACATGCTTATTTTTCTAGGATACCTCTGTGGAGTAGGATTGCTCTTTGGAAAGCAAAGCACAAATCAATATAGCCAATTTGATTTTCAAAAGAGTTGTACAAAATACACTTCCTTCAAAAATAAATAAAAACACTATATTTTGAAATCATTAAAAAATAAAGTATCAGTCTTACATATCTAATTTTAATTTGCCTTGTCATAATTACTTGTAAGGATCAAACATCTTTTGATACATTTATTGATAAAATGACCAATATTCTGCATTTTTCCCAGAATATAATGGTCACATCTGTTGTGTTACCCTGATGATTAATAATACCTCTTACTTACAATTGGTCTGTTTTTCCATTAAACACCCTGCCTGATTCTTATTTTTAGGTTTTATCAAGCAATTACTTTTTATTCGGGCTTCATCAAGCAATTACTTGTTTTATGCGTTACAAATATTTTCTCCCAGACTTTAATTTTTACATTAAATTTTGATTTAAAGTGTCTCTGCCTTTATTCTAGTCAAGCCTTTCTTTCATATTTGGCTGTTGATTTTACATTTTTTTTTAGAGTTCCGGGGATATATATTATGCTTTGAAAGCATTTCATTATATCTTAAAACTAAGATTTGAACATAGATACAATATATAAAACTAAAGAAACCATGTGCTTACTGTATATTCATCTCTGTTTTAAAGAAACTAATTCCCTTGTAGTCAGTAAGTTATGGATAATCTCAAAGTGCAAACACTGGTCCAAAAGACAGTGTTAGCATGCCCTTGGATTAAGACGGAAAAAAGGAGAAAGACAGGAAGTGGGAGGGTAGGAAGATGAGGAGAGAAAGGAGAAAAGGAAGAAGAAGAGGTAAAAACTTAAACTTGTGAGACAAAGCTCAGTTTCCTGGTAATTATAAATTCTATGCTGCGTGATTAAAAGTCCTGCAAGGCACAGAAACTTGCCAGAAACCCAGTCTTCTGGAGTGTCCTCGATGCTACTGATATTAAAATTATGATACTCTGAAGTATTTTGAATCTATTTTGGACTAGTGATTATTGTATATATTCTCTCTAAACTTTAGAATCTGGAAGGGAGGAGGGGCAGTTGTGGGCTTTTCAAATTTCCAATTTCCAACCATATATGTTCCTTTCTCCTTCCAGGACATCAAGTCTCATTCTTGATGTGATCAAGGCACTGCCTCTGTCCCAGACTGGACCAGCATCAAGGATGGGATGAAAAGGAAGGTAAAAAGTGAAAAGAAGGAGAAGTACAGTGACCTACAGAAAAGTAAGACTTCAGAGAGTTATACTCTTTCAAATTCAAATGGGACATTTAGGCACTATGTGACAAAGCAGAAAACTTGGATTTAGGTGAATGTAATCTTTTAGAAATTTTGGACTGAGAATATCTCAGAATGTAAACCTAATCAGTTATCTGTGAGCTGGTTCATCTGGGAGCTTAATCTGAATGGTTTCAGAAAGAGAACTATACCTTAGCCTCTCCCAACTATCCCAGACTCTATTTTCAAATGCATTAGACTTAAAATTTTCCCCAAAGGTTGACAAATGGTTGTTATGTACTCAGAGAAACTTGGTTCCTTTATTTTCAAGGCCTTATTTTTCAAATATCTCTTTAATTCTGTGATGTACACAGTTAACTTCCATCCGTGTCTATTTTGCTAACACCAGCCATGGTTATTTCTATTGTTTAAAATCAATACACTATGGTTATACACTATTGGTTATATTTGCTGGTATCTGGAATGGAGGCATTGATATGATAGCCTCTGATGGTTAAATAGATGAGGGGACGCGGGTGAGTACACGGAAGTTGATTCATTCCTGGGCAATATTTATCAGGTGGTAGCAAAGCAGTCGACTGTTGCCTGTTGCATCCTTTCCCATTTTCTGTCATTCGAGAAGGTTTTTAATCAAGGAGCCCTCACACATCAACAGGGCTTTGAGATTATGAGATAGGCTGTCAGGAAGAGTGCCCTATTCCCAGAACCTATTTTTTTTTATTGTTTTTTATTTTTCATTATTGAAGTACAGTCAGTTACAATGTGTCAATTTCTGGTGTACAGCATAATGTCCCAGTCACGCATATATACATATATTCATTTTCATATTCTTTTTCATTAAAGATTATTACAAAATATTGAATGTAGTTCCCTGTGCTATATTGAAGAAAATTTTTAAATCTATTTTTATATATAGTGGTTATCATTTGCAAATCTCAAACTCCCAAATGTGTACCTTCCAACTCCCTTTCCCCTGGTAACCATAAGAACCTATTGTTTATTCACGTACTGAAATGTGACCCACAGAGGCCCATAAATATTTTTAAAGAATTGATTTTGATAGTAGAAGAGAGACAATCAGCCATTCTTTATGTGACCGTGAGCAGTTTATGCCACCTACTTGTGAAGCTTCTGCAGTATATATTTCCTACCTTACAGGAAAAGATTGCTGAAGACTAAAATAAGATCAAAGCAATGAAAAACAATAGAGAAAAAGTCAGAATGTGACTTGAACTGGATCTATGTATGTCTAAAGCCAGAATATTTTGTTTATTTTCATTTAGATTAACCAATACTTTTCTCCTTCCTTTTCCTATGTTCTGTTTTTCTTCCGTCATTCCTCACCACCCCCATATTTTGTTCTGAAGTATTTTAAAGTGTTTGGTCACTTAAAATCAAATGGTAACTTCTGAGTTTTAGTTAGTATATATCTGCTAAGAACAGTATTCAGTCACCAAGTTGAGCATTCTTCTCAGATATTCAGATATCTGTCTCCTGTAGAGAGAGATAGTCTCATCATTGAGTACGTTACTATGGCACACAAATTCCTTCTTGTTTTGCAGAAAGCAAAGGACGGTTCCAGTTGACCCTTGAACAACATAGGTCTCAACTACATGGGTCCACTTATACTCAGATATTTTTCAAGAGTAAATACTACAATACTATACATGCAGAGGTTGGCTGAATCCAGGAACCACAGATACAGAGGACCAACTATAGTCAGATTAACCCCCGCTTTGTTCAAGTGTCAACTGTACTTAGGACTTTCACTAGAAATCTGCGATTGGAGGCATTTTACTAGCCTCTCTTCTGGTGTTGTCTTTTAGGGAGAGATCTCCACAAATAGCATTTGTGAATTAATCAAGAATGGTAAGGTCTAACTTTTTCCTTTCCAAGAATATTCTTCCACTTTTATTGCAATCATCTCTATCAAAATGCTTCATCATGTACACCTGATTTCAAGTGCGTTCAATCACTCTCTCTCCACAGGTTTTCCCCTCTCAAACATAATTGTGCTCAGGTTTTTCGCGTCTTAAATTATGCAGCTATCATTCAGACTTTTACCTTTGTCAGACTGCTGTCTATACCGATGAGCTAAACATGAGGCTTAATGCAAGTAACTACACTGTAAAAAGTACACGGAAATATATCTTCTTCAAAGTATTAAAGATCTGATAAGACAGAATGGACAGTAGGTCAAAATATATGTGGAGATATAAAGTGAAGAAGTAAAAGTCACTTTCATCTTGACAGCATTGGCATTATCAGGCAAACCACAGCTTTGTGTTCCTCTTGGGGTGTAGGGGACAAGACCAAGTTCAGAGTCCAAACAAGACTAAGACTCAATAAGGTCAGTAGAAATTTTCTGTCTTACCCATGCTATACATTTAATCCTCATGACTCATCTATTTTTTAACACAAAGTTTATACTTGTTAATTTCCCTCACCTATTTCACTGAAACTGTTTTTCAATTTCAATTTCAGTTTCACCCCTGAGCAGGTAGACCTATGGTTTAAGGAGAAGCTGTTGACAGGCATGTTTCACAATGTGATGTCATACAAGGTATATCTATGATGTGTATAAAAAAGTTAACTTGAGCTGCCATGCTGGAAAAGTAGCTCCCAGGTAAGGATGAACTATTGCTTCTCCTTTGGCTTCAGCTGTAGGTAATGAATACATTAGTTATCCATTAGTTATCTATCTATGTTGCCTTGACTTTACTCCAGCAGAACTGCCTGGTCTAAAAGAAAAAAAATTCACTATTATTAAATGATCATTCTCCTTATGCTCTATGCTGGGATTCAGAGCCATCTAGCAGATAGCTCTATCTATAAATCCATCATATGCATGGATGCAGAGTAGGAATGTATCACCATATCAACTGATATAAGCAAGGCATATAATTATACATAGATATAATTCATATATATATGAAAAGATATAACTGCCTTATAGATAAAATAGCTATTATTTGTATAAGTAAAACATGATATAGAAGAAATTTGAATGAATTGTTAGCATGGTTGAAACATGACAAAACAATGAATGGAATGTATTTTTATTTTTATATCTCATTTATATTTTAAAACTAAGCACAAGGTTTTATTAAATCTAACCAATTTTGGTGAGTCAATTGTAGTTAACAGAAATTAGCCTTTTCCTTTCTTGCTTCCAATTGCTAGGTAAAGTGACATCAAGAGAGGAATTCATTATGGAAAAATGAATGGCTGGTACAGTTTGATAAGTAAGAATACTGATGAAAATGTAGCAGAAAAAAATCAGATGACCAACATGGTGGTAATAGTAACACATTTCCAAATTAAATAAACATTTCCTTAGATGCAGTTTTTGATGCCCCAAATCTCTCAAGTTTAAAAAATGCAAATAATTTGATATGATTTTCATTTTCCAAAGGAATGATTTAATCTAAAGTGCACAATTAGCACACTGTTTGAATATCTTTTTGCTGGGCCAAGAAAATATTTCCTTAATTGATCCACTCTTTTTAGGCCCATTTTTTAATAACTCAGGATATTTTAAAATTTGCCTTCAACTAATTTTTTAGTATAGCCCTTAGGGAATGTAATCTCATTGGTCCTGAAATATTAATTGATAGTGACTTCAGTAGGGATATCAGTGGTAATAGTTTGATCTGGTAATTATCTGCACAGCATAATCTCTTTAGGGATTTGCCTTAGGAACATTGGGCATAAACTATGCCTTACATTTGCAGCTAGCTCAGTCACTCATTCAATCACACAAGAATGTATTTATTGAGAGGCTATTATGAGTCAGGACTATGGCTCCTGGTAAGTCTTTTGTAAACTAAGTTTCACCTAATGTCTGCTATTTATTTTTATATTGCAGTGATGTCTTCTCTGCTTTTATATTTTAACGATGTACAGTGCTAATAAATCCAGGCAATTTTTTTAATGTTCAAATTGTTTGCAAGTTGCTCATAATTCTTTCATATGAAATGCCTTTCTCATTCTTAGCAAAGCACAGAAATAACACATATATATATTTAATTTAAACCATTGAACAGAAATTTACATTGCCATTAAAATCGCAGGAAAAAAATAAGATTGTATCAAAATAATTCTGAGTAAGTACAAACTTCCAGTTACAAAATAAATGAATCTGGGGATGAAATGTACAGCATGAGAAATATGGTCAATAATTATATGATTATCTTTGTATGATGACAGATGGTGACATCATGATGATCATTTTGTAATGTCTAAAAATACCTAATTGCTATGTTGTACACCAGGAACTAACATGGTGTTGTAGCTCAATTATACTTCAGAAAACAAATAAACAAACACATAAAAAAAGAGATTAGATTTGTGGTTGCCAGAGGTGGGAGATAGGGAGAGGGGAAGGTGGATGAAAGCAGTCAAAAGTTACCAACTTCCAGTAATAAGATAAATAAATACTAGGGATGCAATGTACAACTTGATTAATATGATTAACACTGCTACATGTTATATATGAAAGTCGCTAAGAGAGTAAATCCTAAGAGTTCTCATTACAAGGAAGAAATATTAACAGCTGAATCATTTAACATTTGTTTTCATGAATTGCATTCACTACTAAATTTTCAGTATGTTGACAGCAACACTGAATTTTACATGTTCTTATATCTTTAAAAGTATATAAAATATGTATAGTATATATAAAAGTATATACATTGATTTGATAAATTAATTAAATGAATAGAAAATGTTACTCAAAATTGTTTTGAAATAAATTAATTCAAACTTAAGTAACCTGTTGAGTGTGAGGAATTGGTACATGCTGACTTAGGTAGAAATTTGCTTATATTCACTAATACAATACAAATATTGAATTTTATTTCCTTTCTTTACATTGCATTACGTTAATATCCTTTAGGCAATGTTAGTCAAAGGGAGAAAAATGATAGTTTCTATGAATCTTAAAATTATTTATAGGTGATTGTTTCAATATATTTTTATTGGAAGATATCTGTGAGGTTAACTTATGTTTAATTGTTGGAATATGTTAGTATTAAGTCCTTAGTGTGTCTCAACCAAATAGCCACATAGGGGAGCTCTAACCTAACAAAAGAATAAATCACCTGCTAAACAGAATACAATAACAGTACTTTTCCTCTTTCATAATAAAATCGAAGGAGAGTTTTAGCCTTTTGTACAGTATTCCAATTACACCTTTTTTTGCCTCTCAGAAATATGCTTGCCTAAAGATAACACTAATCACATTCAAAATAAATTACAGCAAAAAGCAGGGTTTTTTTTTTTTTGGCCAACTAACCAGTTTCACATTCTGCATTAGCATGGAATTACATTACAATGGCTAGAGATTTTAGTTCAAACCAATTACACTTAATGAAAATGACTGAATTCTAGCAGCTGCTGTGATAGGCTAAAGTAACTGATGAAAGGAAGTGCCTGCAAATTATATAAAGATGAAAGTAACAGATCATATCTTTAATAATTCATATTTAATTGCCTTGTTAAGAATGACTTTTTTAAAAAAAAAATCTGTCTTATATGGAGTATATATCTTAACATTTCCTGCAGGTGTGAACTAGAACATTTGTTTGTTGTACTATAAAAGGAAATACAATGTGAGAGACATTATATCCATTTATTTTTAACAACTGAAAATCATCTTTTAATAGCACAGAATTCTTAACAATTTAATATTTTTTACTTTTAATCCATTTAATTTCATAAGTATTTCTAAATGAGTTCAGCAAAAAGTAGATAAAGATATACTATAGGGGATTAATTTCTGAATGGCAGTCTGATAAACTCCATAGATCCCCCAATTTATGAAATCATACATAACTGATGGAAATTATTTAAAAAAATGAAACCCTTTTAAAAGCTTTTGAAATTATCCTAAGAGTGTTAGAGCAGGCAGATAGCTAGATATGAGCAGAGAAAGGGGGACACAGGCCAAATGGCAGGAACTGGGCAGAAAGGAGGGGCACAAGACAAAACACAGGAAAACATACATCTTGTAAGCACCAGGGGTCCCTGGGCAGAGAAGGAAAAGCAGGAATCTTTGGGCTGATAAGGGGCCACACCTTTTGGCCTGGAGACCAACAAAGAAAGGTCAGAAAAGTCAGGAATTTCCAGTGTCCTAATGTAACCTTTTGCTCGTTATGCCCTCATTTCAATAAAATTAGCCTTGCAGATCAGAAAGAAGTACCCATTATGCACCGATGCCATGACACTTCAGATTCAGACTAAATAAGGACAAAAATCCCTCCTCACTTTGGGAAGGTGGAGTTGGGATGATAATCAGGAAATACGACCCCAAGCCCTTCCCTCCCCAGTGAATATTCCCCCCATTCATTTTTACACCCTATGTATGTAACTAACTTGCCAAAGAAACTCAGGGCAGCCGCTCACCTGAGCCTGCCCACTCTCCCCTTGACAGTGTACTATCCATCCTTTAATAAATCCTCACTTTACATTTTTTAACCTCTATTTATTGTCTCTGAATTCTTTCTGGGACGGGACAAGAACCTGGAACACAGGTTGGATCCACAAGCAACGAGGGCATTCAGCAAAGGAAGAAATGTTTACTCAAAACAAATATAATAAATCTTGATAAGAACAGTGAGAGTCTGTGGCTCTTAGGCTATAGTTCAACCTCTGCTCTCAAATTAGCATGACTGAAACTACACTCAGGCTGGGTGTGGTTAAGAAAAGGTGGTGTCTTCTCCCTCCTTAGCACCTACTCAAGGGTTACAGTATCTCAATGCACAGGGGAGTGACCATCCTGATTTCTTTTAACCATCAACACTGTGTTTCTAAGGCTAAAACCAGGTGATTGCAACCAAGGGGCACAGGGGTTAGGAAGGGACTTCCCTCTTCTGCCCAGCTTCCACTTGCAGTGCTAAGGATTTACCTAAGGTGTGGTAGGCCAAAAATCCTGGGCCCCAATTTCCATTGCCTTAGTCACTTAAAGACTGGTGCTTCAAAACCAAAAGAGATAAGCCAAAACCAGAAGCTACAAACAAACGAAGGAAAAACAATAATAATCCCCAGAAAGAGGGGAAATTAGTATTCAAATGTGACATGTTATCTAATTTGTCCAGTTTTCCACACACAAAAAAAATTATGGGACATGAAAAGATAAGGGAAAGTGAACAGGCACAAGAAAAAGAAGGCAAAATAACTGTGAGAGGGCTGATATATAGGACTTAGAAGACAATTACTTGAAACTAATTACTATGAATATGCACAAAGAACTAAAGGAAATCATGCATAAAGAAGAAAACTATATTACCAAATATTGAATATCAATAAAGAGAAGTCATTTTAAATGAAACTTGTGGAGTTTAACAGTACAAACACATGAAAAATTACTAGATGGTATCAAAAGTAGATTTGAAGAAGCAGAAGAGTCTGTAAATTAGATGATAAATTGTTAGTGATTATGCAGTCTGAATAACAAAGAGACAAAAGAATGATAAAATATAAACAGACCTTCATAGAAATAAAGGACATTGTTAAACACACCAACAAATAAAGTGAGTACCAAAAGGAGAGGAGAGATAAGTGCAGAAAAAATATCTGAAAAGTTGCTGAGAACTTCTCAAATTGGATGAATAAAATTAATCTTCCAAGAAGGTCGGTGATCTAAAAATCAAATAAATGCAAAGAGATCCATACCTAGACACGTTATATTAAAATTATCAAGGGCAAAGACAAAAAAAGACTGAAATAGCAAGAGAAAAATGACTCATCATATACAATGGAATCCTAGTAAGATAAATAGCTGACTTATCAGAAACTGAGACCTAGAGACATAGGATGTCATTTTCAATGCTCTAAAAGGAAAAAAGAAACACAAAAGTACACTCAACCAAGAATCTTACATCCAGCAATATATCTTTCACAAAATAAGATAAAAATATAAAGAGATTCACAGATAAACAAAAATAGAGATTATTTATTGATAGTAGACCCACTTTATAGGAAATATGAAAATAAGTTATTCAATTGAAAATAAGTGACTCAAGATAGAAATTTGAAAACACATAACAAACTAATGATAAAGAAAAATATGTAATTATAGAAGACAACCCAAATGCATGCTTTTTTCTTATTTCTTCTATTACCTGAGTTAAAAAGCAATCTTATAAGTGATAGTAATATAACTGAATTTTTGGTTCTGTAACAGGGAAATGTAACATCTTTGACAATAAAAAGGAACAAAGGAGGCAGGAGAGAGCAAAGCTGATGTGGAGTAAAGAAATAATATTAGTAACTCATATCCACAGAAACAAATGTAGAGAAGTAGAAATGGTAAACAAGAAAGTCAATATGTGTATAAATTTCTATAAAGTAGATATCCTTCATTTCTTCTTTCATTTTGGCTAAAATACATGAAATTATATGAAGTAATAAATAGCAATGTACTGGTAGATTTGTATTATATTTAGATATTTTTAATGCTTAAAAAGGAGAAGAGAGCAATGTAAGTAATATTTATTTGTCTATTAGAATACAGTTAATATACATCTGATCTAGACTGAGGTGAAGTTAAGAGGTTTTGGCCAGATCTAGAACAACAATTTAAGAAAATACTTTAGAAATATAGTGAAAATTCTTAAGAGAATCAAAATGTTAAACTAGAAAATACTCAATGAAAAAGAAAGCAGTAGAAGTGGATAGAGGACTAAAACACATGAAGCATATAAAAATAAAAAGCAAATCGATAGATGTAAATCTAACTGTATCAATGATAACAATGTTAATGAATTAAAGAATTTAAATGAATTATTGAAACAATGGTCAATTTTTTTTTAAGTACCAGATATATGTTTTCTGCTGGAGACATTCTAAATTCAAAGAAACAAATAGTTTGAAAGTAAAAGTTTGGAAAGTGTATATATATCATGTAAGTAGCAACCATAATAAAGCTGGAGTAGCTATAGTAATATTAGGTCAGAAAAGATTTTAAAACCAAGTTTTACTAGACATAAAGAAACAATGATGAAAATAGTAAACCCATATGAAAACTGTAACAATTATATACACATGTGCACCTAAAAAGAGAGTCCACAAATAAAGAAAACCAAAAAAAAAAAAAAAGAATTGAGAAGAAAATTGGCAATTAAAAAGCAATAGTTGAGACAAAAATGAGCAAAACACTGACAAGGAAACAGAAAGTCAAAAGACTACTGGAAACCAATGAGAACTTGCAGACATGGCTACAGTATGGCTACCTGACAACAATAGAATACCAATTCTCAGATACACATTTAACATTCTACAGAATAGAGCAAATGTTAGGACATAAAATAAGCTTCAATACCTATAAAAAATTGAAATTCTTCAAGAATTTTCTCTGATCATAATGGAAAGAAACTAAGAAGGAAATTTGAGAATTTCACAAATAAGTAGAAATTCACACTAACTGCTAAGTTAACACATGGGTCAAAGAAGAAATCATGAGGAACCTAGAAAACACTTCGAGGTAAATGAAAATGAAAAGATGGCATACCAAAACTTAAGGGATACAACAAATCAGTGTCCAGAGTGAAATATATAGCTTTAAATGCCCATATAAAAAAAAAAAAAAGAAAGATGGTGACTATAATTAATAATACTGCATTGTACAGTTGAATTTACACACTGAACTTCAGTAGTTTATAAATATGGACTAGGTTTGGATTTCTAGCAGAACTATGATTCAAAAATATTGCTTCCTCTGTAATTCTAAGTTCCTCATGGCTCACCTTCAGCTCTGAGGAGTAGGTCAAAGCCAAACATTTTTGGTTTTTAATGATTATTGTCTTAGCAGTCTAGGCACCAAGAAAAGGAGCCCAGGAATGAAGTTATCAAAATACAGATGAGACAAGCAAAGACAGATAAAAATATGATCTAGGCTTCCTTAGGCATTCTGTCCTAGGTAACAAATATAGAACTATTGCGGGATTTTATTGCCAGATGGACTCCAGTAAGGATCTATTAGTGGAAAGGCGTAGAAGAAGATTAGACAGTGAAAGGGAGAAGCAATTTTTGCTTCTGTCTTTCTTAGAATTACTCATCCAAACCAGAGAACAAATATGGGCTGCAGCCTCATGAGCAGCCTCAGGTCCTGCATTGTGTGGCCTCTTTCTTGGTCTCAGTGCCAGAAAACCTTGTCCCAACTCTACTGTGCAGACCCCAAGTAGTGTTTCCAGCACCAGCAGCAAGGCAGCTGTTACCATGTTACTGTGTTTTCAGCAATAACTGTCACAGTGGTTCTGTCATCACTATGACTTGTCCCTTCTCTGAGATTCCAGCCAACCCCAAGCCATTGCCTCTTCATACAGAACCCATGTGGTATTTGTAGGAATGTTCCTGAACTCTTTTAATACAAACTTTGCTCTTTTCTCTTAACTAGAGCTGCTAGCTGCTTCTTGTGGTCATAGATCAGTTACCTTACTTTTTTTTTTTTTTCTTTCTTTGCTCTTTCAGTCCCTCCCCCCAAAAATCTAGATATGACAAAGTATAGAATGGACTGAAATTTACATGGACCTATTAAGATTTTAATATGTGCAAAGCTTACACCATAATATTTTTGAGTCTTTTATAGTTAAAAGCACCTGTATGTTAAGATATATGTTCAAATATATGCATATTTATTGCAATATATTTTAACTGACATAATGTGTGTCAACATTAATGTCTGTCAATGTGGTGATGACTAAAAATGTATGGCATATTATAGCCTTTCTAATAATGAATAACTACTTTAATAGTTTATAGTATCTATCTATCTATGATTCTAGAGTGAGGATTTTAAAAAGGAAGTCATGTCATTTGTATTTACATAGTTCAGTACTATTTGTTGAAACAAAATCAATTGATGTTGCCATGGGAATTTGGAAAACAAAATTAAAATATTTTGTTTTCTTATTTAAAAAAAAGCCATGGAGGATTTTAGAATAGCCTAATAGTGTTTTTCAGTGGGAAACAGTGTTATTCAGGTTGTGAAATTCCACTTATAAAATGGATTAAATAATTTAGATCTTATTTTTCTAAGAATATTTTTACTTTTATTCATTAAAAAATTTAAAAATCACTGTTTTCACTGATGTTATTACTTTTATTCATTAAAAATAAACCACTTTTTAGTCTCTTTTAGAGATATAAATACCTTCTTCTAAGAACTGAAACAAACCTCTGTAGTGAAGAGAAAAATACTTCTATGCTGTTCTTCATGAAATCAAATCACATGTGTTAAAAGATCTTTGTTCTATAGGTACGACTAAACCCTATTCTCCTCACACAAAGAAACAGAACATTGGGTTTGTCAAGGTACTTAATGTATCAAGAAAACCTTTTATCTACACTGTTTTATGAGTCACAGACTCCATCACTCTCACATAATGACAGAAAATCATTGAAACAAAAATGCTTACTATCCTGCAATAGCGATAAGAAGCACATTTATCCCAAACCAATACATCCATTATCTTGTAGTCTCAGGGATGTAGAGATAAATTGAGACTACAAGTCTCCTTAGCTAAGTTATTGCTTCAGTATTTCCCATTGGCATAATTTCAAACACCTGAAGAAGGGTAGCCAAAGCATTAATCCTACCTCATTTGTTGGATGTTTCTCTGACTTCACTGATGTTAACTGCCTTTCAGCTCTGATAAGCATATATGGCTAAGTATATTCCTGTGGTTTCAAAGAAGGCCCTGAGACAGAAATTAGAAAGATATATGAATACTGTTGGTCAAATATGAACTGTAAATTGTACAGAACTGTCCACTGTAGCTCAGACTGAAGTCAGTAGGAGCCTCATGTGATACCACATGGTCACCGAAAGTACCTACTACATGTTTATTTCTCTGAGCTAACAGATATTTATAACATTTAAAGAGCAGTTTTTTTGATTAATGTCTTCATACGTTTTTCCAACTTTTACTTCTAACCTATCTTATTTTTGTATTTGAACTGAATTTCCTGTAGGTAATATATAGTTCGATCATGTTTTTGAAATCCACTTTTCCAGTCTCTTTCTATAGTACGTTTAAACCATGCATATTAAGGATAATTCTTGACAGGCTATGACTAAATCTGTCATTTTTATTTTTTTACTTTGTATTATCTTTGCTTTTCATTTCTTTATTTTCTTCACATTGATGTGTGTTAATTTAACATTTAAAAATTCTATTTTAATATGCTTATAGGTATTTTGCATGCATTGCTTTATAGTGTTTAGTTGGTTACTCTAGAGATTATTATACATATTTAACTTATCACAGTCTACTGGTGTTTATATTTAACCAGTCTGAGGTAAGTGTAGAAGTCTAATCTCATTTTATGTCTTTTATTTTTCAGTTATAATTGTCTTTAAAAAATTCCTCTCCATATACTTACATCTATATCTGACAATGCTATAATTTTGGTTTCAACCATCAAACATAATAGAGAAAATTTACCAGGAGAAAAAGAATGGATTGCATTTAGTCACCATTTTATTTTTTACCTTGTTCTTTCTTCTTTACTGATGCTCCAAACTTTCTTTTATCTTTTCCTTTATTTTTATAGAACGTTTGGGGGGCATTTTTAGTTTTTTAGATTGGTCCTTTATTGACAAATTCTTAGTTTTTCTTCCTATATGAGTATACTGAGTTTCGGTTCATTCCTGAAGGGTATTATTACTGGGTATAAAATTATTGATTGAGTGTCCTTTTCTCCAGCAGTGAAAAGTATCTGGAATTTCCTCTTGGCCTCTGTGGTTTCTGATGAGATATCAACTGGTTATTCATATTGTTTCATCCCATTGCTAAAGTTCCATTTATCTATGTTTTCAAGATTTTTTGTTCACATTTTATTTTCAGAAGTTTAATTACAATGTGTACATGTGTGGATTTCTTTAGGTTTATTTTATACAGGATTTATTTAGTTATTTGTATCTTTAGGTTTATGGCTTGTGCCAAAGTTAGGGAGAGGATTCAGCCATTATTACTTTCAGTACTTTTTATCAACACCCTTTTCTCCTCTCTCTTCAGGACTCCAAAAAAGCCTGATGTTAGATCTTTGGTTATACTTCAATAGTTCTCAGGGCTCTGATCATATTTTTTCAGTATTTTTTTCTATGTTGTTCAGATTATTTCTATTCTTTTACTTTTAAGTATACTAATTTTTACTCTGTCCCCACCATTGTTTTAAGTACATTTATTGAGACTTTAACTTTAGTTATTAATTTTTTAATTCCAAATTTTCCATTTGGTTCTTCAGGTGGGTTTATTCCAGACACAACATGAAGGATCCTTAAGGGTTTGCAATGGTCTTTACATTGACTGTGCCAATGCCTAGGTCTTCATTGTAATGCTGTATTTTAATTTTTTAAGATGTTTAAGACTACCAAAGAAAACTGTGTAAAGAGTTTATGGGAGCTCTCTGTATTTCTTCTAACTGCATGTGCATCTAAAATGATTTCAAAAATTAGAAATATAATAAAAAGTAAAAAAAGAAAATAACCATCCTGATTACTCTAAACCTTTCTGTATAACTATAATATTAAAAACAAATTTTAAATTTTCACAAAGCTGATTACAATTTGTTCTAATTAGTAACACTACATTACAAATCACATTAAATTTAATAATGCATGCAAAAGTAATAATTTATTACATCTCAAGATTTTGGAGGTTAGTGGCTCAGGAAGGGCTTAATTGCACAGTTCTTACCTAGAGTTTTTCATGGATTTGCAAAATTATATGACAGCTGGGACCATACAGTCATTTGAAAACTTGAAAGGAGACTGGAGGGTTCACTCACATAGCTGACAAACTGGTATTTATTGTTGGGTAGGGGTATCAGTTTTTCTCTATCTGTACCTCTTCCTTGAGATCTTTACATGTTTGTTTGTATTAATTGTGTGGTTAAAAATTTTCTCCAGAGCAAATCATCTAAGAGACCAACTTGGAAATGATAAAAGTCTTACGGCACAGTATAAGCAATCACACATTATCACTTCTTCAGTGTTCTTTTCATCATATGGGGACAACTCTATATTGTGCATGAGAAGACTATGTAAGTGCATGGGTATCAGGAGCCCTGAACCATTAGGGTGATCTTGGCTGAGTGGAAAACATAATAGTTCTATTAAAAATATCAAATAATTCTTTATTTATACTAATATAAATTTAAAATTTTAACTGCAATTTAAAATAATTGGTATCTAGAGGATACAGTTTATAAAATTATACTTCTGATGCCAAAAATAACCTGGGAAGATATATATAACATAAAGCTTAGCTGACTCAACAGGGAGTCTCCTAGGTTTCTTAGCTTACATTTAGGAAATTCACTAACAATAATGAATATACATAAATTCCAAATTTCCAATTTTCCATATTAATGGAGTACATAACAGGCTTGACACTCTGAATTACATTTTTTAAGGGAACAAAACACAGAACTTTTTTATTTGTTAAAATTACTAACTATAAACAAGTACACCAAACTGTTAGCTGAAAAGACAATACCCATCCTACATCATTAACCCCATCTAGATTTTATGTTGCTGATTAGAGAGTAAAAGGATAGTTTCCTTGAAATTATCATATATTCATATGTATGAAAATGAAAAAGAAAAATTATATATGCAATGATAATTTCCCCCAAATTAATTAAAGTTTAGATTGTTCTTTGAAAGTGATAACTTTTATATCAAGGGTTTGAACATAATAGAGTTTATGTTTTTCAGAACATCCGGGTCCCAGGTGTCTCACAAATCCACCGGGAAATGGTTACGAATAAGTAGTTCAGATCTTTATACTGTGTCCCCTTATTTTTAAAAGTGTTTATTCAAAAAAAGTGTGGTCAAATATTATAATAGCACCTAGTTTAGAAATTTGAAACATAGTCACAACATAATGCTGTTGATAAAATGCAAACATTATTTAGTACCTAATTATACAGAAATATGTATTCAAAGTTACAGGTGCACATAGCACATTTAAATAGTAAGGGCTGTAGCAAAGAATCATAATTATGTAACTGGTGTATGGAGAAAATTTCATTAAGTTCTTCCTTTAGCAATAATCTATGTAAAGTCTCCCCTAGGGAGGACCAGCTTCTGTTCTGAAAGTTTAAGTTTAATTGTTAATTATCATATACAATCCTCTGTAATAATGCTAATTAGTTTCTAAGTGGCTGTACAACTATCCTCAGTGCTGTCATCTTGCCAGTCGACAAGAAATATTGTGATATTTTAATGTTCTATAAGTGTAATACTGCAGAAAACATAGTGAAGAGAAAGACTGTTGAATGGCAATTGGCAATTCTGAACCAGAGACAGTCTTTTCCCTTCTGTTCCATTAAAATCCTCAATACTATTTAGTAAAGATTGTAATAAAAACTTTGGGAAGCCTCTGTAGGGAAGTGTTCAATATTTTTGATAAATTTGCATTAAATTACACTTGATTTTTTTTCTGCTATCTTTTCATATTTTTAAGAAGTTATATTTACTTTTCAAGAAATTTACCTTAGAAAAAAACTAAGCCCATATATTTTCATATTGTAATGTGAACCTACAATATGCTTCACTACTTATCTATTAAAAACAGAATACATAGAAAATTATGGTAAAATATTTTGTAATTAATTATAGATTAGATGATAGATGTTGGCATTTAAGAGCAAGTTATATAATCAACTAAAATTATGTAACTTAAAATTTTATGTATTATTAGAAGTTTTATGCATATAATAACTATAATTCATAAACATGATTATGATAAAGAATTGAATAAATGCCCATATGCTGGACTCTGTAGTAAAGATTAAATTGAAATCTAAGTTATTTTGTCTCTGTTGGGGCCCATATTAATGAGCTAGACATGTGATAAGCCCTTTTATCTCTAACATTAAATTTTTCTATATATATTTAGGCACACTTATTGATATATGTGTCTGTATATTTACATCCATACAATCTTAATTAAGTCTTACACATTTCTAGATTTACATGGTATATTCATACATGCACACACATATGTAATATCCAATCTAAATTTTAATATTTTATGTTAAGACAGAAAGAGAAATCAAAAGACTTAATCATCAGAATAATATTTATTTAGACAGGCCTAAACTGCTAAATAGACTAGCAGATTATAAAATTAACTTTTCTTTAAATACTGGAATATATATAATTTATTTTTAATTCCAAATAAATTACTTTTATAATATTTGCCAAATAAATATACCTTGAATTATTTTTAACAATAATCTAATAGTGCTGTTTTATATTTATACCCTCTAATCATCTTCTGATTTTCATTTCTTTTATTAGATACACAAATAAATGTTGCATTTGTGTCTGATATTAGAGATTAAAGTCCACAAGTACGTAAAGTATTAGAGGTAAAGTCCACAGTAAGGAGAGAAAGAGAAATGAATATAAGCTGGGGGAAAACGAGAAGTTAAAATGCAGGAGCAGGAGGTAGAACTCTTGCAGTTGGACTAAAATCCATGTTTCATATGCTCCTGACCTTAATAATATGAGTGTCCTGCAGAAGCCAGGGCTTTGTCACGAAGCTAAATATACCTGGCCCCAGAGTTAGAGGTCAACAACGATCTAAGATAAGGCAGAGGAGTTATAGGCACAGCCTAGGTCAGACAGGTGAGCCTGAAGTTCAATGACAACATGTTTGAGTTAACAACACAGCCCCTCTTTCAATTCCACTCTCCATGTGCCCCATAAGAATTTTTCTTGGTGACTACAATAACCAGTTATATAAGCAGTGCAATCAGACAGTCAGGAATAGAGATTATCTAGCTATGATAATTCAATTTATAGTCCATCTGGCACTAATTTCTGTGAAGCACAGCCACTACCTGCTTTTCGCATCAGCATATGAAGTTATCTAACCAAGAAACGTCTATTTAAATGGTAAATTGAGGACAGTCCAGAAGTTCTAGAAATGTTAAAACAGATTTGGTTAGGAGGTAATATAGTCAGATTGTTTCAACTGTACACTAGATAATTTTAGAACACTCTATTTTAAGTCAAAATTCCATGAGAAATGTTCCAGAGTAGATAAAACGTACACACTTGGGAATCTTCTAATTTATATTTTCCTGTATTCCACAAATCCAAATTATTTCTTTAAAATTGTCTTTATTGAGGTATAATTTTCATTTGTTAAAATTTACAAGCTCCTCTAGGTGTCACAAATTTATTTAGGTGTGTATCCACCATAAAATCACACTATAATTTCCATTACCCTAGGAAGTTCTCCCATGTCCCTTGACAAGTTCCTCTTACCATCCTCCAGCTTGGGGCATCTACTGATCTGCTTAGTGTCACAATATTTCTATGATTTCTAGAATTTAATGAAAATTTTTACAGTATGTAGTATTTTTCGTCTAGCTTTTTACATTTTGCATAATGATCTGAGATTCATCCATGCTGAAATTATTGTATCTATGGACTGAATAGTTTTTATTACTTTTGGAAATCATTTAGCCATTATTTCTTCCTTCTAATTTTTTGCCTCCTCTTCTTGCCTCAATTTACACATATAAGAACCTGTGTGTCCCGTAAGTCACTGAAGTTCATTTTCTTTTTGTTTTCACTCTTGTATCTGTGCTCTAGTTTCAAGTTTACTGATCATTTTCCATCTGTAGTGTCTAATCTGCTATTCATTTCATCTATTGCTTTTTTATTTCAGATACTTTATTTTTCATTTCCAGAATTTCAATTTGAGTATTTTTACATATTTCTTCTTATCAAGCCCATATTTCTCACTTATTTAACTCTGAAGTATACTTATAATATCTATTTTAACATTTTTGTGTTCTATACCCATCATTACTATCATTTCTGTGTTTCTAAAATTTTATTTCTTCATTATGTGTCATGTTTCCTATTGCTTTGTGTACCTGGTAATTTTATATTGGATGTCAAGAATTGTCAATTTTTCATTGTTGGATGCTAAATTTTGTGACATTTCTTTACATAATTCTGTACATTTATATGCTATGCAATTAAGTTACTGAATTATATTTTTTTCATGGTTTGTTTTTAAGCTTCATTACAATAACTACAGGGCAGTCTTAGCTTAAAGGTGGTTTAGTCCCATTATTAAGCTTAGACACATTTGAGACTCTACCCAACACTTTGTGTATTATGAGGTCTCTCTGAATTGTGAACACAATCTCTTATAAGACCTGTGGAATGTCTGGTATTAGTTGGTGTACTACTTTCCACTGGTTTTGTCCCTTGCCCAGGTGGTTTCTTCTCACACGTGCACAGATGCAAGCATTCACCTTGGCTTCCCTGATGCCTGTATCTCTTCTGCTAGAGGCACTAACAGCTGTTTCCTTGCACTGAAGCCTGGAAACTGCCTTATGAAACTGAGCCTGAGCAATTATACAGATCACTTCATTTGTTTTCCTTCTCTCATAGATTACTGTCATGGGCTGTTTGATGTCCAGCATGTGACAGATACTGATTTATATTTTTTCGTGTTTAAGGGGAAGAGATTCAATCATGTGTCTTAATTCCAGTATGACTGGAAGTCTAAGTCAAGATAATACTAGGGATCTATTTGTTTTCCAAATGCATAGTTGAACAATTCATATATGGTATCTATAATATTTATGAGTCTAGAATCTTATCAAAAAAGGAAATGTAATATTGTTTAATATGATACCATTAGTGAACTGGATCTGGTTTCTAAAAATTAACACACTCTCTAAGAAAGGATTTAAGTGAGACTCAAACTTTTTTAAAATCTTGCTGAATGATAAACATTATCTTCACTATTTCTTAATTTGAGAAACCACATAGGTTTCTGTTTTTAAAATTGAAATAGCAGTTACTACACTTTGCATCTCTATCCTTCTAAGCAAATATTTAAAAATAATTGGATAATGTGCCAATATCATTTACAATTACATTCATTATCTAGTAGGAATATTACCAGCAATGGAAGATATCCATTCACATGTAACAGTCATGCATTCTATTTAATGTTGTTACCTCTTTTGCAATTAAATTATTTCATAATATTACTTGTTTACCATATCCATGTCAATTATCATTCTTCTTGAGAACAAAGATATAATCAACATAAACAATGCACAACTCCCTGTTCTTAATGTTGTGTGCTAATATAATCTGTTTTCTCAGAGAAGGTGATTTCTTTTCAAAAAATTATTTTTCTATAAAAATACATTTTAAGTAAAATTTTAGACTTCAAACATAGAGTTTAATTAATTTTACTCTTAAGTTCATAATGTATCATATCCTTAGATTCATGTAAAAACTTTTGATTTAAAATTTTTCATTTAATACTGATTTCCACTAATTTTCCTTCCATTCATCTAGCACTGCTAAATAAACTTACACTGATATTTCTGACAAAAGTCCTTAAATATGCATGAATCTACACAAAATGAATAATTTTGTTTTTGCTTAATAGTTTTACTTTTGCATAATTTAAATTGTGCTATGAAATTTAAGCATGTTTCCATGTTTTTATATGAAAGTACATAATATTTTACCAGATGCTGATTATTTCTTATTGATGGTCACTAAGTTACCACCTTGTTAACACAAATAACATGCGACATCTCCATATTTATATCATATATGTTTAGACTAAGTTTGGCTCATCAGGTGAAAGGGGATACCCATAATTAATTAATTAATTATTGCAAAATTGACTTCCAGAATGACTGTTCCAACTTACTAGCTTTCCAGGAGATTGCTATCTTTCTAAAAATTTTATCTTTCCAAATTGCCTATATCCAAAACAAGGCTTTGATAATCTAGGTCTATGATTATCTATATCTAGATGGATTTAATTGTGAATGTTATAACTGATTTAACTTTTATTCTGTCCTACAATGATTTGGGCCAGCTCCTGCAACATTTCAGAGTTCACCTTCTGTTATTTGAATATACATATATTCAAATACATAGATGTATTATTGGAGATTATGTATGTCCATATATGATACATATATATATATATATATATATATATATATGTACATATCATACTAGGTTTCCTAAATTATCCAATTTGATTTTACATTTTTATATTCAGTTTATACACTGGGTTATCATTTCCATGGTCAATATTTTCATTTAGAATTCCTTCAATACAATCGTTCTTCCTTACATCCAATTTTTAAACATCTTTTTGGATTTTACAATATTATTATACATTTCTGTCTAATCAGTTTCCTCATTTTTATTTCCCTGGTCTTGAACATAAACATCTTTTTGGATTTTACAATATTATTATACATTTCTGTCTAATCAGTTTCCTCATTTTTATTTCCCTGGTCTATGTCACTTTGTTCATTTCATGTCTTTCATTTTCATGACCTCCTCAGTTGTCTTCTAATCTTTCCTATGTGAACACATCTTGATTTGCTTGATATTCTCTATACCTAGGCTAGTGACACCTTCATGTAGCTATAAATTTAAGTTATTCCCTAAAGCGTGTTCCTCACATGAGTAGGGGAGAGGTGTACATTTAGGATTGCAATATGAGCTTCACCATTCCATGTGAACCCTGCCTTAAGTTATCTCCAGATCGCTGTATTACAGACCTTGCTCTTGTTTTCAACTGCCATTTTCCTTCTAATTATTTCCTATTCTAAGGATTAGGTAAAAGAGAGTTCAGAGGTCTGCAGTCCAGCCACCCTCAAGCTCTTGGCTCCTCAACCTCGTAATAACAGTCTAGCAACTTCTTAATATTACCCAATCTATTGGCTCTGTTGCTTTGCTGCCTTTTTGATTTGAGTGGATCTGGACAATTCTGGGATTACAAGGTCTGTGCCAGTGGTGCATAATAATGAAATCATTTCTTACTTATGGTTTATGCTATCATAGAGGATTTTGGGCAGCATGACCATTTCTACTGGCTGGGAAGTGTGAGCTTATGTTTGTGAGTACAAGCTGGGACAGGTTTTCAGCCTTGACCCCATAATCACTTTGTCATAGAACTAGGTTCAGGTTCTCAGAGACACAACATGAAAGACAAGGGAAAATTCTAGACTTCTCTTCCTCAGAATACTCCCACAGTGATCCCATAGTCTTCTCCAGTCATAAGCCTCCATTTCTCCCAACAATTGTGATCCCACTACTGCCTGATTCTTCAGGGGTTTTTCATATGCTTCCCATTATTCGGATTCGAATTTTATCAGAGTTGAAATAATTTTTTTCTTAAATTTATAGATTTTTACTCAGCAATTAGTATCACTAACCAATTCCTATTTGCTATGTCTTATTCTATTAAACATTTCAATTCTGAGAAATAACTTAAAATTTTGCCTTTGTCAACTGATGGTTAAAACCTCTATCAGTTATGACTAATGGACCACCACATTTCTTACAAATTTTATTTTCTTCCACTGAATTTCAGCAACTGGTGGGTAGCTCTTGGAGCTGTTATGCATTTTTTATCATGCTTACATCTTCTCAGAGACAAATTTCTCAAATTTTTCTTCTCTCTTGACTAAGTGTGTAGGACTGAACCTTTTATCCTGACTCTTAATTTCTTTCTTATTACCCTTTCTTGAAAATTATATTTCACTCAGCACAAAGTTTTACCTCAAGTCAACTAGATTGGTTCTCAGAGAATATGTTTACATTCTCCACTTTGCAGAATTTAAAAAAAAGTATACTTGTTTTATGGTTTACTTGTTTCAAAATTCTTTTTAATTTTCCTCAACATCTTTGTCTTATTTTTAGTTAAATTTTAGATTCCCTACTGGCTTTTCAGAATTGCTTACTCATTAAAATAAATTTATGTTCCATCCAGTATTTGTTATGGATCATTGGATTAAAGTTATATAAGTTCATGGATTTCATGGAGCAAGGACAATGGACAGTATGTTCAAGTCATGGTTCTAAAGGAACATGAGCATCTAGAGTGTTGTCTATCAAGAGGAATGTCTATCAAGATCAAAAGCTCTGCCCAAAAGTGGAAAATCTGAAGAAATGAGATTTAGCACAGATACGGAAAAAGTCATGTAATACATAATGCTTGTTTTCAAATATATGAAACAGTATTTGGTAACAATAACTTTTATATCCTCAGAGGAAATAATTAGTCTACTGTATATAAGAATGGATATGGAAAATAGGCTTCTGGAAAAGAAGTAACAAAATCAAGAGTTCAATCCTTCAAAATGGAATAGTAAGGGATGACATTTAAAATCAAGTGCAGAAAACTCAGTCATAGAGTGGATCCATTGTCAAATGCTACCTATGATTAGGGCAAATAAAAAAGAAATTATCAGTCTACTGGCCAGTCTTGTGTTATTGTTTTCAGCAAGTCAAAATTTGAAAAGTTTAGATTTAATCTGTTTCATCACAAAGGAAAAAATAATCTATGACATGTGGATCATGATTATAGGAAAACAAATTTAAGATTAATTAATACAATATAAATTAATTAAGATGCTTTTTTTCCTCCATTAGAGTGGTCAGAAAACTGCATGGATTGCCTTAGGAATCTGTGAGTTCTTCATGCCTGGCTGGGGAAGAAAGAAAGGAGAACCAGAGTTGCAGTACTACTTTGCTTGTGTCTACAGTGCTTAGTAACCAAGAAGGGGTAGAGTCTAGTAGGAGCTTCTGTGAATTTACTTTGAAAAATAGAGGTAAGGGAAATGATAGCAAGCTGGAATCATGTATTTATTTTAAGGCTATTATTAAAACCATACCATAGGATTTCAACATGTTTGTAATAACAGTAATGGATGATTCTATCACACTCATGGCTACTCTTCCAAATTAGTTCAGGTTCTGCAAAGACACTTTTATTCCAATTGACTAGCCTGCCATCATCCTTCATAATATCAAGAACTGTAGGCAGCCTATTAAAAGTGGCATCACAAATCCTAAAACTCATCCACTCTAGCAATTTTCCATTCCATTCCACTTTACCTTTATATCCCATTGCCACACCAATAAATCATCATAAACAGTCTCTGAACTCTTAAACTGAAGTAGTCTACTTGGCATAATACTAATCCTTTCTCTTCTAAGTCTCCTAAATTTGTTCTTTGACTATACTTACTGTATTAATGATTTTAGTGAACTATACCATATATTAAACATGTATAATGCTAATGTACAACTTAAATCATAATAACATGAAAATTCAAGCACAGAAGAACTAATGTATGTGTGTATATGTGTGTATATTTCTAGTATTATGTATATACAAATATGAATGTATACATATATGTGTATTTTATATAAAGAAATGTCTCTTATGCATTTAATGTACATTGATATGTAATGTATAAATAGTGTGTATAGAATGTGTGTATATATATGTGTATGTGTGTATGTGTATGTATTATACATAGGTACACACATATACATACATATGTGTATCTCCAGTATCTTGGAAACAACTATATTTCCTGCCTTATCAGACACCCTCCTCCAGTGATAATTGCTAATTTACCCAGTACTTTCTATATTGCAAGCACTATTCTACACCCAAAGGGAAAGAAAAAAAATACCAGTAGAAAAACTTAAGAAATATTTTACCTTAGTTGATCTTACATTCAAATGTGTATCTGTCAGAGCATGGGAAAGCATACAATTACATGAAATACATTCTTTTTTAAATGGTAATAAATACTATGCAGAAAATACAGCAAACAGTGTCTTAAGGATTGCTGATTGGGAGGACTTGCAACTTTAAATATGTTATTCAGAGAGACCTCACTGAGAATGTACAACATGCACTTCTACTCGTATTTCATTAGTCAAAGCAAAAACTTGGCCACCTTAACTTCACAATGATCCTCCCCTATGCACAAAATTGGAAAAGAACTGGATGTTGATGAATAATGACATTTTCACATTGCATTATTACTGCTGCAAGACACAATAACAAATTTAGCACTGCAGAGTGATTACAAGTATATAGAAAAAATAAGAATAGTCCTAGTACCATGAATTATGCTGTGTATAATAGGAAGTCAACAAGACTGGGGAGGACAGTATTTGCTATATGAAATACTAGGTGCTGGATGAAATAAAATTTGAATAGATTCTTTCTTTATATGAGATTAGAATTGAGATTGAAAGATTTATAAAGCAAAATCCTTTGTTATAAGTGGAGCTTGGACCCAACCAAACTTTTGTATGTGCTCTGTTTATATATACCATATTTTATTATCCATTTAACAGTTTATCTAGGAGTTTATAAACTTTTTTAATATACAGAATCTAGTATCATTCTTGAAGTGTAGCAAGCAATGAAGAATAGTTATTTAATTGATAAAAAGATGAATAAATTTACATTAGTGATATCATGGAAACCAAGCTTTAAAGTATCATCTTTTTCACAATTTATTTTAAAATGATGAAACAATGAAAACATTCATATTCAGTTGTGTGTATATGTGTGAGAGACAGAGAATGTCAAAACTATTCTTATTTATTTTGTCTAGAATTCAATTCTGGATAAAAAAATTATTTTTTAGATATGTGTTATATCTAGAAATTTTTAAGTAAATTTTTCAAGTAGTAGGGTAATAATTTTTGTTTAGAATTCATAGTTTCTTGAGCTATAGCCAGACACCTTTGAGTTTGCTGGGGCTATTGTTTTAAGATGAAGGTATCTGCCACGATTGACTACCAATACTTTTTTAAAATTTAAAAATTAAAAAAAATCAAAAGAAAAGGAAAAATAGGATAACTGCTTATCTTTGACTTGTGAACAAAAATTGCTATGACCGCTCAGTGACACAGAATGCAATTGCAGCAACATTAACAATAAGAAAGACAGCTGAGAAAATTACTGGAGTGGACGGTCACAAAATGCTTTTCCAGTCCATTAGACCACAGAACATACACCTAGATTTTAACAGATGTTCTGAGATTCCTGTAAAATATTAAAATGCTCTTTAATTCAATCATAGGGTTCCAGCTGAAGAAACAGTCCAATTTATTGCACCTTTTTTAGCTAATACCAAAGGTCCATTGAAGGGGCAGTGAAAGCACAAGGAAGCCCAGTGCGGCTCAGCTTCTTTGGCTCCAGGCCAGGGCCTTCTAGCATGCCCCTGGGTGTTAACTGTGATGCAAATGCCTGGAAGCCAGGTGCCCACTGCTTCTGAATTAATAGAGATGGAAACAAAATTAACAACAAAAAAATCTTAAGTAGAATCACTGTTTGGGAAACAAATCTTGGAATGCTCAATGGCATTTTGAGACTCTAATTAAGAAGTTTAAATTGATTCATTCAGCAGGGTCAAGGAAAAACAACAGAGCATATGAAATCTACCTGGAGGGTTTTGTGAGGTGGTGATGACTTGAAAAAAATTAAAAGAATAAAAAGACTCTTTATTTTTCCCTCATCCAAATAGCTTATCTTACAGACTTGTTAAAAATGTTTAAAAATTTTTTTTAAACTTAAAAGTTAAAAAAAAGTATATTGGTAAAATAAATTTCAAAATGAAAAAAGTATGCAAAGGAAAATCAGAATATATCAATTATTTCGAAAGAAGCTTGATTAGTATATTTTAGATAAATCATATAATATTACTATAAAAGCTATTTAATTAACCAGTATTAAATCTACATCTCAAAAGAGAGTATTTTGCTTCTAAGGACATGTGTTCTGAGCTTTATGATTTGTGAACAAAAATGAACCCCCTGTACATTTGCAACTCCTGTATCTTCAACTTTTTACTAAATATTCAAAATAATATAACAAAATTAAAATTTAAAAAGATCTATTCAAACATATGCAATGAAAGAGAATATGTATTATTAAAAATTATGTTGGATAAGTTCTTCATTCTTTACGTGTACTTTCCTTGGTGTCGTTTGTATACAGACACTGTGTTAGACTTTCGTGATGTTCACCAAAGAGTTATGGGCTAACTCTTTACAGAAGCATATGATAAGACTGTTTCTCTATCCCCTGGAAGTTAGGAATGGCCCTGTGACTGGATTTGGCCAATGGTGTGGTAATTTAAGTGATGTGAGACATTTCTGGGCATAAGTATTACAAGCCACAACACTTTTTTATATTATTTCTTTCTACTGCCACAGTGATCTTGGAAGCAGAGTCAAGATGAAATGGAACTAATCTGTGTTTTCTAGTGAGGCTAATATTAAGCGAACCAACTCATGTTGGAAATGTAGTGTGAGCAATTAACAAACTTTTGTTTTACTAAACCACTGGAATTTGCAAGCAGTTTTCTACTTCATCCTGATATAAACAGAAATAGGCAGTCACAGAAGGAGATGCTGCTTTTACAAATAGCTACAATGTGGGACACATTTTAAAAATCCTGCAGGGAGCAGAAAATGGGATAAACTATAATTGCAGCATGGAAAAACAGTGATTCAGGCAATAGAGTGATTTAAGAAAAAAATGAAACAACTAGTAAAATGGCTACTTTTGATAACAAGAATACAGATCATGGATGTAGTGACCTTGTTATCTCTTAGACAAAATGTTGGAAAACAAAATATTAGAAGTGTGTGTGATTGGCTACTGACTGCAAAAAAAGGGTCAGATATTTATTTGCAGGTTGGATAAAAAGAACAAAAAGATTAGGAGTACAAAAATTTGGCAGTTTGAAGAAACAGCTGCTTCTCACATGCAATTTCTAAAATATATTTTGTTTAAAAAGAATGCCTTGAGCTACAAAAACATTTAAAATTCATTATTCCACTAATTATGAAATCAATCGTATGTATATTATAACTACTGTTTAAACCTCTGTTTAGATTAAGAATTCTCAGATTAAAGCACTAATAGTGTGGTTTGCAGTAAATCCTGTTGTTTAATTGAACAAAATACTTCAGGGTAAAGAAGCTAATCATTTCTCCCACTCTAGTATTGCAGACTCACAGTACCTGAGACTAAATCATAAAGAGAGGTACAGGGATATGAGGGTAAAGATGTATGTAAATATAAGAAGTAGATTATGAAAATTATCTTGAGGGTAGTTATTACTTCAGAGTGATGTCTGTAATCAAATAAATAAAAATAAAAGCTAATTGAATTAAGGAGAGTTACACTGACCACTCTGCATTAATCAAGAGGCTAAGAAGTTTTGAGATTTAAAGCTGCTTGATGCCCCTCACAATCTTCTGAAAGGAAATAGGATGAACATGTCTTCACTCTATCAAGCTGTTCATGCCAAAAAACAATGCAAATGAAGGAATCCTCCAAAAAGGAAAAAACAGGGTTTCTAGAGAATAATGAACATGAAGCTTCTTCCAGGGAGCAGAACTAATGTTTCATCAAGTGCCCTCCTTCCCTCATGAAGACACAAAGCATCAACCAGAAATTCTGGACTCTAAACTCAATCTCATAACTGTATACGGATTTTGTCTCACTTAGGAACCTTGGTGATATGTGACGTTTATGTAGAAAGCAAACCTAATTCTGGGTATATATTTGAAGGAATTTAAAGCAGAGTCTTAAAGAGATATTTGCATGCCCATGTTCACAGCAAAACTATTCACAAGTGGAAGCAATCCAAATGTTAATGGACAAATGAATAGATAAACAAAATGTGGTATATTCATGCAATAGGATATTATGCAGACTTAAAAAGGAAGGAAATCCTGTCACATGCTACAACATGAGGACATCATGTTAGGTGAAATAAACCAGTCACAAAAGGATAATTACTACATGATCCCACTTATATGAGTTATCTGAAGTGGTTATACTCATAGATATAGAAATAATGGTGGTTACTAAGGGTTGGGGGAATGGAGCAAAGTGTAGTTATTTTTTAATGAATATAGAGTTTCAGTTTTGCAAGATGAGAAAATACTGGAGATTAGTTTTACAAAAGTGAATGTACCTAATGCCACTGAACTAAACACTTAAAAATGGTTAGGATGGCAAATTTTATGGTGGTTTTTTTTTACTACAATTAGAAAATTTTAGATTATGCCCTTAGTAGTTATGTTACATTACAGTTATTTTGGAGTTGCATTATTTTATCCTAGCAAATTTACAAATCTAGCTTATAATATGTGATACAGAACAAATATTATTTGGTTTTCTACTTAAGAAAAAAGAATGGGAACTATATGTAGATTTCTGAACAAACTGTTATTGTATAAAGGTTCTAATGACCAAAGCAAAAGCATAAAATATAATATTGGGCACACTGAGTTGACCTTTTAGTTCTACTCATTAATTGAGGTTTTAATCAGGTTACAAAATTGCATTAGCTAGCCTGCATTCCCTTGGACTTTTACATTAGATCAGGGACAAAAGGTGTGCACAATACAGTTAACAATTGTAAAAGTGTATCATGATGAAGGTATGCAAAAATGATATCGTGAGAAAGAGAGGCTCTGCTCCTGTTCCTAACAACATATCCAATTCGCTAATCTAAAATTCTTCTTGCTAGGAAACTCCTCCTCGAATTAAGAAAAAATGTGAAATTACAGCATATTAATACCAAAATAGAGAGAAAGTTTAACACTGGCAGAGTCTCATTTTAAGAACTAGTGAAAGGTGTGCATGCAGAAAAAAGAAAAGACAGCCCACATAAGTACTAAGCAGTAAATGCTTCCTTCATAAAGTAACAGTCAAGGAGTGTATGAATAAAAGATCAGGCTAGCCAAGTGGAAAGAAGATGAGGAATAGAGTAGGCATGAAAAGAAACGTACTTGAGATGTATGAAAGGTCATCCTGAGGCACAGGAATGGGATCATAGGACAGACCCAGAGGGCATATGTAGATTCAGTATCAAAAACTAGGTAACAGCCATATCCCAGTGTCTGACACGCTATTGCAGAAAGGTGTTCTATTATTAACTAGGGAATGGGGTTATAGGGAAAGATCTTAAGTAGTTCATTGACATTTGGATTTTGTTTCCAAAACACAGATACTACAGCAGTTTTGTGGATAGACTGTAAAGGGAGGCAAACAAATACGTTAAAAAAAAAAAATTGAACAAATCCTAAATAAGAATAATGGAAGTGTGAATAAAAATTTTATAAAGCTGGAAATGTTTTTGTGAATAAACATATAAAAAAAGGAGAGAGGGAAGAATTTACATATATTTTCCTTTTTTGACCTGAGTATCTGGGAGGGTATCGATCAAGTTTATTGTGGAAGGAATTATTCAGAAGGGAAAGATATGGGATAATAAATAGGGATTGGTGAAATGCTTAGCTGTTTTAAGGGGGGTATATAAGGAAGGGTGATGCAATCTCTTAGTTTTCAGGAAAAATCAATCGTCAGATACAGTTATTTTACCACCTAGGAGAGAGAGCTAATTGTTTTATGCAAAAACGTGCAGTGAGAGGAGACAGTCCATCTGAATAATGATGGTGTGACAAAGTGATGCTTCATTAGGGCTGTGTTCTTGTTAAAAAACATTGAGAGCTCAAGGCTTTCTATCCTGCCATGCATACAATCTTGGCAAAATCTAAACACAATGATGTCTTTATGTTTTTCTTATTGAGCTTTACGTTTCAATTATGGCAAAATATCAGGTAGAATAATATTCCTATTTGAAGAACATAATCAAATAAAAATAACATTTTCTTCTGTATAGTTGACCCATGGGGAAAATAGCTTTTTAAAAAATATTTTACTTAAAATTACTGCAAATGATTCAAACACACAGAAATCACTGAGAGAGAGAGAGAGAAGCAGTGTTTTGGTGGCTGTGCGTGCACCTTGGTTACCATTCCATTGCAAAATTCAGAGGTACTTATTCCATGTCCTAGGCAGTGACAGTAGAAATGAAACTTACTAAATCTATCATCTTCCTAAGATGCAATCTCCATTTTATATGCACTGAGTATGCCCAAGTGTTTCCAAATATCTTATAATGGAGGTCTCCAGACCTTCTGGAGTTAATTCTACTGGCCTCACTCTTACAGAGGACTACTGACTGCTAAGCAAAAGATGGTTCTGGGCAGGGAGGGCATATCCAAGATCAAAAAAGCTGGGAGGCATCTCTCAGTAGGGAAACCTGGCCCAGAAAAGCTGTATGTCAGCTGTCAGAGTAGATGCTGCTGTTTCCAACCCCCAGAGCTTTCCCCAGCCTGTTTTCCACCCTTCAGCCCTATTATTGTTGCCTGATAGCAACTCAGGCTCCTCTCTTAAGAAATGAGCATGGCCAAATGAGAGCTACTCTACCCAGACCTTGCCTAATGCCTGACTGGCATGGGGATGCTAGAGGTCAGTATTTTGACTCATGGTGAGAAAACTGTTCCAAGTAGTGCTCTAGGACTTCTCTATGCTTCTAAAGCTAAGACTACAATCTTGCTTAACTTCCTTTTTCCTGACCTAAGTCAGCTATTATTTTTTCCAAAGTGAGCAGTGCCATTCAACATTATTACAATTAAAAGTCCTTTGAGCCAAACAGTCCAGAACCTTCTGGGTTAAAGCTCTTTGGACTTTCTCACTTATTCCCTTTCATAGGAAGTTAGATTTCTCCAGATTGCTATTATTTTTATTTATGGAAGTAAGAGTAGGTGCTGGTGCACATTGGTTCAGAGCTATGGCAATGGCTGAGAGAGAGCAAATACGTTAGGGAGGTAACATCACCCACATGCCAACTAAACTAACTCTGAATGTGTGTACACGAGAATTCACCTGAAGCTAAAAAAGCCAATGCAATGGGAGATTGAATGCTGACCATCAAATTTTTTGTTGTTGTTGTTGGAAGAAAATTCTCTTGGGTTAATTTTATGATAGAAATAGAATCCATTATGGATTAGAAACTTAAAGTGTTAGTCAATGGTGTAGAAAATGAATTTGACAAAATCTAGCAGCTATTCATGATAAAAACTCTCAGTAAACTCTTTCCTCAATTTGATAAACAATACCTACAAATAACTTACAGCTATTATCAAACTTAGAAACTCTAAGTGAGGAATTCTAAGCTTTCCCAATATAATCAGGAACAAGGCAAGGATGCCCATCTCACCACTCCTTTTCACCAACATACTAGAAGTCTTAACTAATATAGTAAGTGAAGAAAAGGAAGGAAGAATTGGGAAGGAAGAAATAATAACTATATTTGTCCTCAGCATGATAGTCTATGTGGAAAATGCAAAATAATCTACAAAAAAATCTGGAGCTAACTGATTATAAAAAGCTTACAGGAAATAAGGTTAACAACAAAAAGTCAATTGTTCTTCTATATACCAGCAGTAAACAAGTGACATTTGAAGCTAAAAGCAAAATATTATTTATATTAACACCCCCCAAAAATACTTAGGTACAAATCTAACAAAATATGGATAGGATCTATATGAAGAAAACTACAAAACTTTAATAAAAGAAATCAAAGAACTATAGAAATGAAGAGATATTCCACATTCATCTACAGAAAGACTCATTATTGTCAATATATTAGTAGTTCCCAATTGATCTATAGATTCAACTCAAACCTAAAGTCCCAGCAATTTATTTTGAGGGTATCAAAAACAATGACTCTGAAGTTTATATTGTAGAGACAAAAGACCCAGAGTATCCTACACAATACCTGAAGAATAAAATTGGAAGACTAATACTCCCAGACATCAAGACTTAGTATAAAGGTAAGAAGTTAAGACTGTGTGGTGTTGGCAAGATAATAGACAAATGGATCAATGAAAAATAGAGTCCAGAAATAGAAAAAAAATATGGTCAACTGATCTTTGATAAAGGAACAAAGTCAACACAGTAGAGCAAAGATAGTCTTTTCAATAAATGTCACTGGAACTACAGGAAATCCACATGCAAAAAATTAAACTAGACATAGATTATATATGCTTATATAAAAAATTAACTCCAACTGGATCCCAGACCAAAATTAAAAACTATAAAATTTCTGGCAGATGATATAGGAGTATAATGACCTAAGGTATCATGATGAGTTTTTAGACACAAATGTAAACACATGATCCATGAAAGAAAGAATTGATAAGCTAGACTTCATTAAAATTAAAACCTCTTCCCTGCAAAAGACAATGACAGGAGAATGAAAAGACAAGCCACAGACAGGAAGAACATATTTTTAAGAGACATGTCTGATAAAGGGCTGTTATTCAAAATATACAAACAATTCTTAAAACACTACGAAAAAAACTGATTAAAAAATGGATCAAAATCTTAATAAGCAGCTCACCGGAGAAGAAATGCATAAGGGAAATAAGCATATGAAAAGATGCTTCACACATATGTCATCAGAGACATAGAAATCAAAATAACAATGAGATATCACAGCATAACTATTAGAATGGCAAAAATCTGGAACACCAATAACACCAAGTGCTGGCAAGGATGTGGAGCAACGTAAACTCTGATTCATTGCTAGTGGGAATGCAAAATATTAAAACCACTGAAAAGACTGTTTGGTGGTTTCTTATAAAACTAAACATACTCTTACTATATGATCCATTAATTGAACTTCTTGATATTTATGCAAAGATGTTAAAAACTCACGTTCACTAAAAAACTGCACATGGATGTTTATAGCAGCTTTGCCCTAATTGCCAAAACTTGTAAGCAATCAAGATGTGAGTGGATAAACTGTGGGTATGTGCAGACATGGATATTATTCAGAACTAAAAAGAAATAAGCTATCAAGTCACAAAATGACATCGGGGAAACTTAAATACATATTAATAAGTAGGAAAATCCAGTCTGAAAAGGCTAATACTGTATGATTCCAACTCTGTGACATTCTGGAAAAGACAACATTTTGGAGACAGGTAAAAGACCAATGAGTTCCAGGGACTGGGTGGGGATGACTGGTGAGTAGCTGAAGCACAGAGGATTTTTACAGCAGAATATACTCTGTATGATACTAAAATGAAGAATATGTATCATTCCCATGAAAACTGAATGTGAAAAACCAAGAGTGGATTTTGAGTGATAATGTGTCAATACATGTTCATTGATTATAACAAATGTACCACTCTGGTGAGGAATGTTGATAACAGAGGAAGATATGGATATGTGGAGGCAGGGAGGTTTATGGGAAATCTCTGTAACTTCCTCTTAATTTTTCTGTGAACCTAAAACTGCTTTAAAAAACAAAGTCTGTTAAAATAAATAAGTAGGGAGAGAATACTTAGAAAGAAGAGGCTCAGTCATCTTGGGTTATTACAGAGTATAGATTTTGGGGAGATGTAAAGGAAATTTTGTGTGTGTATATACATATATATATATATATACACACAAAGTTAAAGGCGAGAATGTGCACACACATGCATATAATCTATTTATCTATCTAGAGAGAAAGAGAGAAAGTTTTTTATCACTGTAGTAAGTTGATGTCCAAGAGAAAGTGGTTATCACAGAAAACCAATCAACGTCAAATGTGGCTAATACATCAAATGAACTGTATAATGAAAATTGTCATTAGATTGGCATAATGGAGATTATTGGGATTCTTTCCTCTGTGCAGTGGGGTCAAGGATCTGACTGGCCTGGACTCCAGAAATTAAACAGGACAGAAAGGAAGATAATATGAATAAAATACTCTTGATGAATTACCTCAAAACAGAAGCATAGAAGAGAGCAGCAACTGGAGGAACATGTTGGATTAAGGGTGTTTTTTGTTCATTTGTTTTGCAGTGAAAAATATTACAGAATTTCCTCATGCTGATAGGACTCACTTTTGAGGAAAAAAGAGGAAACTTGCAAATAGGAATTCTTTTCATAGATGCACCAGTGGGATTTAATGCACATGTGGAGATTTTGTCCTTAGATGAAGTAGTTCCAATTCATTCATTGTAATAGGGGAAACAAAAGAAAAGTTTGATAATCTTGGCACTGGGTACATTTGAGAGGTCTCTTCTGATTGTCTGAATCAGCTCAGTGACGTAAGAAGCAAAATTGTCAACTGACTGAGAACTAAGAAGAAAGCTTAGAGAATTAGTTGCATAGAAAAATAGGAAAAATGAATTGATACGATAAGGACAGGAGAACTCCCTTTAGGATTATATTGATTAGTGAAAGGTGAGAATGTGCACACACACGCATGCCTCAGTGTGTGTGTGTGTGTGTGTGTGTGTGTGTGAGAGAGAGAGAGAGAGAGGGAGAAAGAGTCCCCAGCTATAGTCACATGCCACATTGCAGTCAGAAAGTAAATACCAAATACAGTTGTAATCCACACATCTCTCCCAAACTCAGATTTAATCAAAGGAGAGAGAGCAAACTTGAGGATATATGTAAGGAGATAATTATAAATGTTGACAACTGGCTCTCTATGCAGAAAAGTCAGGCTGTGAGGGTTTGATGAGAAGCAAAAAGGTCAGTAACTTGTAGGTTATGGAAATGTCTATAAAATTTTTAGAATCAAGGTATTTGAATGATTGCATTATAGAGATAGAAGGTGGTAGTCAGGAAGATAAAAGATATTGAAATTCAGGAGATGGTTCAATTATTGTTCATTAAAAATCTAGGTGTGGCAATGAGAATGCCTGAGGAGAGGCAGATGAAAAATTCATTAGTGGGGAAAATGTCAAGAAACTATAGAGAATAGATAATATATTTATACTGAGTGATCACAAATGATGAAATATATAATTGGTAAAATACAGTGAAGCACAGTAAAATCTCCACTGAATGAGGGGAATTATAGAAGGGCATAGATGACTGCAAACAGGGAGGAATCACATTAAAATACGTGAAAGCAAGTAGATCAAAGTGTTAGTCATTTTGAGAGTCTAGATACTAAGGAATTTGGGGGAGGTTGAGCTGTTTGTAGGGACTGAGATAACTAGAACGAAGGGCTTGATGAGTCCAGCTCTCACGCTAAATTAGGGAGTTAGGCATTATGGTCACGGAAGTGAAGATAGCTGTGTTAAGTATAGTCTCCCTGTATGAGCCTGGACGCAGGCAGGGTATTTGAGAGTGGAAGTAAAGTAGAGACATCTCAGCAGGAGCATAAGGAGATCTCCAAGTCTTACTTCAACCCTGCAATGTTACTGTGCATGGGAAATAGAAAGCCTTATAGTTAATGCTGGAAACTGGCTGGGTGAAAGCAGTATTAAAGTTGAAGGACAATGCAAGTCATCCTGCCAATTACCTAACAGAGAAAACTTAATGACAAATCTTCTTTCATAAGCTAATATAGTATATAGCATGGTACTGGCCAGTATATTATTTTTTATTAATATTTAAAAATATTATAATAACCTTGAATATTTACTGATGCATTATTCAGGGATATCCTGATGTTATAGACATGTCCTCAGTGGGGGGAACCAAACAACTAAAAATGAAAAACAAAAAATGTAAAAACTATTTAACATTCATAAATGTAGAACAAAGCGTATCAAATATCTTTCATCATCTAGGAAAGTCTTTTTTACAGTAACTTTTACTTTAACTCTTCTTAGTCATCTGGAAATTTTGCTTTCCTTTTACTTCTTTGTTTGTAAAAATCCAAAACTATTATGAAGATTATTATTACTTTAGGGAAAAATAAGTCAAAAGGTATTTTATTTATCAAATAAAAACAATTTTTAAAACGCTGTTGAAAAGGTTCAATTTTCAGTAAAAGAGAAATAGATGTAAATGGATGGCAAAAGGAAAAGTGATAGAAGTTTGACCAAAATCACAATTTACCTGAAAGTAATTCAAATCCCCTCCTTTAAAATAATTGAGTTGGAAATACTACAACAGACTGTTCTTGCCAGAATAAAAACACTTTGACCTACTTTGACCATGCTAGGAATGTAACAGTTTCATCTATTTTCACATTTATAGCTCCTCCATTCCCAGTTTCTTTTGGAAACAGAAGAGTAGAGATGTGTAAAAAATTTACAAAGTGTAAAATATAAGATAAAATAGAACTTCAAGGGTAGATAAGTTAAAATGAACTTCTAGTGTAAGTGAAATAATATTAAAGCCATCCTGTACTATGTTAGCATCAGAGCTTTTGCTATGTAAATAACGTAGTATAAAACAGGAAGAGCTTAACGTGGCTGGAAAAACATCATGCAACAAGGATCAAGTGACTATGAGTCAATATTATAAGAATAATGAAGATACCCATGTTTGCTTGAATTAAACTATTTTTGATTGTGTATCTTTTCACAAACTTTACAATATTGGGGTAGTGGAACCAAAGCATACTCATCTTGATTCAATTTTGGGGTTCCTTTCAGCTGTTTTGAGTATATGAAAGTTTATTGATTATGAAGAAAAGTTTATTTTCAGACAGTATCATTTTACTTTTTTTCAATAATACATTACGAAAAGAATGCATAATAATATTACTTTGTTTTACTATTAGAGTAATAAAGGATTCTAGAAATGGGAAAATAAAATTCTTGAGTACTACAGATTAATTTTATAAAACAGGGATATCCAGTTGTTTAAAAAAACTATTTGGGGGGCTAACTTCATATTAAAAAAAAAGTCCCTTGTGCTAGGAAGTTCAGACTCAAGAAGCCATTATAACACACATACGCACACACACACAGACTTCTTGGGTATGTTTTTAATATGGGAAACTCTTTGGGTTCCCATGCTTTCAGAAAGTTGTTTTAAGGATTCCATTAGTGTAAAATATACCATATCAAATGATAACTTGGAGACTTGGGTCCTATTTTTTGCTCTGCTAGTTATAAAATCTATCACCTTGGACAGATCATTGTCCTCTGAATATCCTTTTCTACAGCAGGAATAATAACTAGGCCTACATCACATGCATAATGTGATAATTTAAAAAGAGCTTGGGAATGGCCTACAGTATAAAAATATAAGAGAACATTTTAATAATTATGAAAGGCAAGAGAAGTTCCAAAAATAGGCTTTTGCCTTCTCCTGAATTGCCTAGATACCTATAGATAGATTTATTAAAAGCTCAGAAGAGTTAGGCATTTAAATTTTATGTAAGCCCAGTGGCAACCACAAAACAGTAACGTGTAATAGATACACACAGGGTCCATATGAAGTCGTTCTGGATTCCTATCCTAACTTAAAGGAAACGTTTACAGTATTCGGAGACCTTGACATCCTACATATGAAGTAAAAGGATGTCCTCAACTTCCTTGAAGTAGGAACATACTTAGGTGGCACCAACCTTGGGTTCCAAACGGAACAGGCCGTCCACGAGAGGGAACGTGATGGCGGCTAGGTCATAAATCTGAGGAGCACGTGGAAGAAGCTTCTGCCAGCAGTTCCTGCTCTTGTTGCCAGTGAAAACTTGGCTGATGGGAGTGTCACCATCTCCAGGACTACTGACCAGGAAGCTGTGCGGAAGTTTGCTGCTGCCACTGACTAGAGCCACTCATATTGCCAGTAGCTTCACTTGTGGGCCTCCACCAACCGGACCCAGGCCGCCTTCCCGGAGCCCCGACTGGACTCGCGGTTACCCACCCCTGTGCTGCCCACCAGCCTCTCACTGAGGCCTCTCATGTTAACCCATCTACCACTGCTCTGTGCGACAGGGACTCTCCTCTGTGCTAGGCAGACAGCACCGCCATCCGGCACGACCAGGGAGCTCCCTCAGCGCTTGCGCTGCCGAGGAGGCTGGCGGGAGAAGTTCTGCGCATGTGCGCGCTGTCTGGCGGGAACACCCACGGGAGGTGGGGCGTGAGCTCGCTTCTCCAGAGTCTGAGGAGATTGAAAAAGAAAGGCGGGTGCTGCCAAAAAGGCCACAAAACGAGGAGGAGTTTCAGGGAAGGGGCTGCCCCAGCTCCTGAGTACACTGCTCCCCAACCTGAGGTCGTACAGGAGTCTGAAGGTGCACAGGTGCCCTCGGGGCCCATCCGGCTGCTGCCCGCTGAGGACTAACGGGGTGTCAGGCCTCTGCTAAGTCTGGGCTGCAGCTCCCCCTGCTCAGGCCTCTGAACAGGTAACAACAACCACTGCGTGGTTTTAAGTTAAATGGAAATAAGGATGACAGAAAATAAGTAGTTTCTAAGTTTCTAAAGAAAACAAACAAACAAAAAAACTGCTTCTTTGTTTGCTATGATGCAGCACTCGTCAGTGGCTTTCCTTGCCATCAGCTTTCACAGCGCGGTGTCCCGGGCACCCTCCCGCAGTGGGAGTCTTCAAAGCTCAGGCATGAGATGTGAGGTCCAGATCCTTCGCTCCTCAGGGAGAAGCTGGGAGTTGGGGGTTCCCTCTTGATTGGAGGGCGCTGTGTGGGGCCGGAGTTTCTGGCGGGAGTGTGGGTCTGCCTTTCCTACCTGTTGTGGGCATTTTCTCATTTGCTTAGTGTGTGGGATTCACTCAGCTACTTTCTGCGTTTTCTCAGGCAAGGGTGATTGCTCCATGTGTGGCTGTGTATTTGTTACATCTGTGGGAGGAGGGAAAGTCAATAGCTTTTTATGTCACCATCTTTGCCCCTTCCTCCCTCTCTGTCTCTCTGTCTGTGTCTCTCTCTGTCTCTCTCCCTCTCCCTCTTTCTCTCGGATAATTCAACAGTCCTCATTTTTGTCGCAAAAACTTAAGATGTTCACTTTCACTTAAAAAAAAAATATTAGACTGGCCAATCAAAAAACATCTGACAAACAGGTTACATTCTCAGGTCTCCTTAGACCTTCTAAGAGTGAACTAGAAAAGTAGTGGCAAGTCTAAAGGTCACATGAATAATAAAAATTTTGTTAAGTGTGTGGCCTATCATTACATTGTGGTGTTATACTTCATCCTTGATAAAAAAATTCCCTTAAAGTTCGTAACGATCTGTTTAGCAATCTCTTATGTACAGACCAAATCATTTTAGACAGCTTTTATATAATTTCTGAGAATAAAAGATCAAAGATAAAAACTAAGTAAGCATCGATATACAAAGGTAACTAAGCCCTTAGTTATAATTAAAAACATATTAATGTAAGTTAATTAATCAAGTAGCAATTTACCTGCAAAGTGAGGTTGTTTGAACTCAGATGTCTCATTGATCCCATAAGTTCAAGGCTGCACATTTATTTTCGTACTTATTTCCATTAAAATACTTTGAATCATGGAATATATTAGAAATTGCACTTTCAAGCTTCCACATAGGGGTGTGGGTGATGAAAGAATAAAGAAGACTTTGGTAATTTGAAAATTTCTCCAAATAACCTTATGTATCTTAAATGCACTTCAAAGAAATTCCAAGCATTCATCAAATTTTTTTTTATTATACTGACAAGAAGAACATAGAACTAGAACTCCTTGAGAAACTAAATATACTTCCCAGACTTGCCAAGAACACCAAAATCTTAAAAAAAAAAAAAAAAAAAAAAAAAAAAAGACTGGAATGGCCTACTACAAATCAAAGCAATATATACACATGTGGATTTTAGAGCTAAGAAAACCTGTGTTCAAATATCAAATTTGATGTTAAGTAGGTGTGTACTTAACTTCAGTTTTTGAATCTTTGTTTTTATTAGTGAATCAAGTAAAGTAGCAACCAAATCAAAGAATTATTAATTTATATTAAATTACGTTTTTTTATATTATTGAAGCAAGCATAGTCTTTAAGGATAATTTATTTGTAAAATTCCATTGTCTTACAAATAAAGCTTGACTGAGATACATATACCACTTGACCTAATCTTATTGAGTTTTAGAGTCTATTGAAGATAATCCAATTGTAAGATTTTATTTTATTAAGTTGTATACTGTTATTTCATTTAACTACAAGTTTGGAGTTTAACATTGTTTATTTAGTGTATACATACATTTAGTTGTTTCATAATACATAGCATTCATTTTCAAAATATTTATATTGCTATCAGGCTAAGTATCATCTTCATTTTACAGAGAGGAAAATTATGGCTCTGAGAGTTTAAGCTTAATATCCTGATTTTCATGGATTCAAAAAATTACCAAAAGTCAAAGAACACTGGACTCCAAAACAGAGCATATAACTCCTCACAACCATTACCACAGACGTGATGAGAAAAGCAATGGTGTGCCATCAAAGCACCTTCATTAATGTAAATATATGATTTAACTACTTCAGATTTAAAGAAATTTAGTGAGAAAATATACAGCTTTTTAAATAAAATATTTCCAAACTTTCATTGTTCACAGTGCCTGGGTTTAACTATGATGTAAACACTTGCCTTTTCTTAACTGAAACATTTCCTATTAGGATTCTAATTACATCAATCACACATCCTGGATCTGTTATTTTGTACTTACTATTTCCATATAGACTTCTTTGAAAGTTAGGATCTAACTTACATTATCTCAAAGGAGTTAGAACATGACATTTTGTACTTTAGAAATCAAAGTTGCTTGCTTTTTTATGCTGTAACCATATCAGATATATGTATGCCTCTTGTCTTTCAAGCCTGAAATTAATTTCCAGAAATGTGCATTTTAACTATAAGATAAGCATTGAGTCCCAAAAAAGAGTTTGCTTCAGTGGAGAATAACTAAGCTATAGGCATTGCTTTCAACCTTTAATAGACTGCAGGTTACGCATTAAAAAGCAAAGCCTTCATTTCAAAAGTTGAATAGAAAAATGATTGGAAGTAATTATAACTGCTTAAAAGTAGGTCACTTGGAAAAGTCAAATCTAAATATCTCTCCCGAGGGGCTGTAGTGTTTTTATTTAATTTTGAATAGAAAATATTTTCATTTATTTAACACATCTAATATTTTGTTCTATTCCCTTCAAACTAGAATTGATTGGTATAAATAATTTAGCATTAATTCTTCTTGTATTTAAAAATAAATTCTGAAATTTGTATTGATGTTAAAGAAGCACATCTTCAATATTCATTGGAGCTAAAACCCTTACAATAAACATTTATTCTTCTGCTTCGCTATCATCTCAACCTTATAATAAGTGGTATAGTCTACAAATAATAGCTCACTCTTGAAATAAGATGAGTGTAGTAAAATATTTGAAGTGTTTGAAGAAAAAAACAAAGGCCAACTTAAAATTCAGTATCCAGTGAAATTACCCTTCAAACATGAAGAAGAAATACTGATAGAAGTTAAGGCAAGTTTTTGCCAGTAAGCCTATCTTGAAGTAAATGCCATAAGAAGTTCTTTACAGAAAAGAGAGTCTATAGACCAGCATATCTCATGAACAAATATGGAATCCTCAAAATATCACATCTAACTCATCAGTATATAAAAATAAATTCATCATCTTAATAGGCTCAAGAAGAAATGTAGGGTCATATCAACAGATGCATTTCAAGTATTATATATCACTAGAGGAGTGCAAATTAAAGCAATGAAATAGCACAACACACCTGTAAGAACTGCAAAAATTCAAAACATTGATATGCCAAGTGCTGGAAAGGATGTGGTTCAACAGGAACTCTTATTCGTTGCTGATGGCAAAGTAGCCACTTTGGAAGATAGAGTTCGTTTTTTTACAGCATAATCTTGATACTACCCACCATTCACACTTCTTGATATTTACTCTTATGAGTTGAAAGTTTATAGACACACAAAAACTCACACAAATATTTATAGCATCTTTAGTCATAATTCCCAAAAATTGAAAGCAAAAAAGATGTTCTTTTTTTTTTCAATTAAAAAACGTTAATAGATGAATGAATAACCAAACTGCTGTACACTCATGCAATGGAATACTGTTAAGCAATAAAAATACAAATTGCTAAGTGGGAAAAAAAACCCATATGTGAAAGTTATATACTCTATGATTCCAACCATATGACTTTCTGGAAAAGCCAAAACTATAGAGACAGTAAAAAGATGAGTGGTTTTCAGAAGTTTGAAGGAGGGATGGACAATGGAATAGGCAGAGCTCGTGATTGTTAGGGCAATGAAAGTTTTCTTTAAGAGAGTGTAATGCTGGATATGTGACATTATGAACTTGTTAAAACCCATGGAACTATACAACACAAGAGAACACTAATGAAAACTATGAATTTTAGTTAATAAAGTATCAGTATTGGTTCATCAATTGTAACAAACATAGGTAAAAAATAAGAAAAAACTATGTGCCAGGGGTTATGATAAAGAGGGGTAGATGATAAATCTCTTTTTTCAGCTGGTCATAATTTGTTGTGACCTGTTGTTTGCTTTGCTTTATATTGCTAGATCTCTTTGGGGATTTTTACCAAAAAAAAAAAAAAAAAAAAAGTCTGTGCTGTCTGCAAATAAGGAGAGTTTTATCTTTTTTTTTTTTTTCTCTATCTGCATGCATTTTTCTTTTTGTGGTCTTATTTGACTGGCTCACCCACCTTCCAGTGCTTATGTTGAATAGAGGAAGTAAGAAGAGGCATCGTTTATCTTACTGCCCATTTTGGGAAAACAGCATTCACTATGATGATAGGTTTTCCATAATCGTCCTCTAGCTGTTTCAGGAAGTTCAGTTCTATCTGTATTTTCCAGAATGCTTTTAACAGGAACAGATGTTGCATTCTGTCAAATGTTTTCCCTGCACTTATAGATAATCATGTGTAACTTTTTTGATTCTTTTCTCTTGTACTGTTGTTGTTGTTTATTTGTCCTTTATTCTATAATTATAGTGCGCTATGTTCATTAATTTTTGGATTTTAACTTACCAAACTTCTCTTGGACAAGCTTCACTTGGTCATGATGTGTATATATTTTTGTATGTTGTTGTGTTCCATTTGTTCACATTTTTAAGAAATTCTGTGTATATATTCATGATGGATATTGATCTGTGGCTCTAATTTCTTTTGATGTCTTGGTCTTGCATCCATGTTGAGGTTATCCTGGCCTAAGAAAATGAGTTTGAAAGTTTGTATAAGATCAGGATATCTTTTCTACCTAAAAGTTTGATAGAATTACCCTAGCTTCTTTTGAGAGAAAATTCTTAATTATTAATTCAATTTTATTACCTCATATAAGTTTACTTACAAATTCTATTTGTTCTTTTTTGTATGTATATTTTATTGAAGTATAGTCAGTTTACAATGTTCTGTCAACTTCTAGTGTACAACATAATGCTTCAGTCATACATGAGCATAACATACATTCATTTTCATATTCTTTTTCACCATGTTATAAGATATTGAATATAGTTCCCTGTGCTATGTAGTATGAACTTACTATTTATCTATTTTATATATATTACTTGCTTTCTACAAATCTCGAACTCTCAATTTATCCTTTCCCACCCCCTTCCCACCAGGTAACAGTAAGTTTGTTTTCTATGTTTGGCAGTCTGTTTCTGTTTTGTAGATAAGTTTGTCTTTTTTTTCTTTTTTTAGATTCCCAATATGAGTGGTACCATATGGTATTTTTCTTTCTATTTCTGGCTTACTTAGAATGACAATCTCTAGTTCTATTCATGTTGCTGCAAATGGCATTGGTTTATTCTTTTTTATGGCTGAGTAGTATTCTATTGTATAAATATACCACAATTTCTTTATCCAGTCATCTGTTGATGGACATTTAGGTTGTTTCCATGTCTTGGCTATTGTAAATAGTGCTTCTGTGAACATTGGGGTGCATGTATCTTTTTGAACTAAGGTTCCCTCTTGATAATGCCAAGGGACAGGATTGCTAGATCATAGGTTAAGTCTATTTTTAGTTTTTTAAGGAATCTCCATACTGTTTACCATAGTGGCTGCACTAAACTATTCCCATCCGCAGTGCAGGAGGGTTCCTTTTTCTCCACAGCCTCTCCAGCATTTATCATTTGTGGACTTTTGAATGATGGCCATTCTGACTGCTGTGAGGTGATATGTCATTGTAGTTTGGTTTGCATTTCTGTGATAGCGATATTGAGCATTTTTTCATGTTCCTATTGGCCATTTGTATGTCTGCACTGGAGAATTTCATATTTAGGTCTTCTGCCCATTTTTGGATTGAGTTGTTTGTTTTTTATTAAGTTGTATGAGCTGTGTATATATTCTGGAAATTAAGTCCTTGTCATTCTTAAGTTTTGCAAATATTTTTTCCCATTCCATAGGTTGTCTTTTTGTTTTGCTTATGGTTTCCTTTACTATGCAAAAGCAAATCTATTTGTTCTTGACTTAATTTTGGTAATTTCTGTCTTTCTACAAATTTATTACTTTCATTGACTTTGTCTTATTTGTTAGCATAAAGCTGTTCATAACACTTTCTCATAATTCTTTTAATATCTGTAGGATCTATAGAGATGTTCCTCTTTAATTTCCTTGAGCTGCATTTTAATAGGCATATAGATTGAATATATGTCTCCCTTACTCTGATAGTAGAAAAATTCACAATCAGTGCATTATATAAAAATAATCTATTTTTAATATGTGTGAGAGTAAACTTCTTTATCTTCAAGTAATTCAAGTAAGATTTCCTCTATTTTTAAACATTTTGTTTCTTTTTCTGTATTTATGAAGGAATATGAATAACCTGTATACTCATTTAATTGCACTCGTACTTTCATTACACTGAAAATAAGCTAGGTGAATGATAAAGAAAAAATAAGAAAAAAACTCTGAGCTTTAGGAGTTTCTCACTACAGAAAGGATTCTCACAGTTTTTAATGGCCATCATGATTTTAATGACAATTCTCACTCCCTTCCTAATACACTCCTACTCTCCTCTGTGATATGTGTAATGTATATAGTGTATGACATTTCCTGATAAGTGACATAAGATACTATTTCCCAAACTACAGATTCTTAAGAACCTTGGAGTCCACACAGATTCCGAGTCAACCCTTGCTTGGTAGTTTCTGGTGATTCTGATGTAGATAGTCTTGAATATACTTAGAGAACATTGTTCTGAGAGGACCATGTAATACTGATGTCTATGCCAATCAACTCAGTGTTTCCTTTTATTGTTGTCACAAAGTAAGAACTGCCTATTAACCCATAAGTTTGCATTGTTTGATAAATACTGTTAGACATAATATCAAAATCAGGTTGAATTTAATTTTTTATCTTCATATTTTATGAAGTTTATCATTGTATAATTCTTAAAATAATACTGAAATAGAAACATAGAGAAGTTTCTAAGTAATCTGACTTTTAGAAGACTAGTAGTATAGAATCATTTTCAAGATAAAATGGCATGCCTGACTTGATGTATTTATTTTTCTTCATTCTTAAACTTTATTGACTATCAGATGCCCCTAATACACCTCAAAGCACTTTATTTCATTCCATCTTTGGATTATGTTATACACATACATGTCTTTCAATTTTAACTTGTCATTTCTATAAGTTGATGTTCAAAAATGATGTTTCTGTTTTGTATATTTTCAGCTTGATCTTGGACCAGGAAATATACATAAATTTCTCATAATATGTATATCTCACTGAAAAATAATTATAGGGATAATAATTAAAACTCTAATGTGATTTCTATGAAAATAATAGTGACTCAGTATTTCAGGATTGTGAAATACATATCTAAACAGAACATCACTTGTTTTTAAAACTGCCAAGCTGCTTGATGCCGTTTGATGGGCATAGTAGTCAGAATAGTGTCCACAAATATGTCTTTATCCTAATTCCTAGAATTTGTGAATATGTTACCTAACAAATCACAAGGGACTTTGCAGGTATGATTAACTAAAGGGATTATCTGGGTGTGCCCAATGCAATCTCAAGGATTCTTAGAAGTGGAAGAGACAGGAAGAAGAGAGAGGAAAAGTGACTACAGAAGAGTGGTCAGAGAGATGCAGTACTGTTGGGTTTTAAGACAGCGAGGCCACCAGTGAAGAATCAAGCAGCCTTGGGTAAGGAAGGGTAAGGGTAAGGAAATGGACCCGGCTCTAAAGCCTTCAGGGATGAAGGCAGTCCTGCAAACACGTTGGTTTTAACTCAGCAAGACTCACGTTGGCCTTCTGGTGTATAGAACTGCAAGATTAGTGTTGTATTAAGAAGCAACTTATTTGGTGGTGATTTGTTATACCAGCATTGAAAACTAACATAACGTGAGTAAATAGGATAAATATGAACCATCAGTGATCTACAGATCAAATTTGGTGAAATGCTTGAATAGATTTTAAATTTTAGTAGCAATCAGAACCATTAGAAATAATAATTTTAGTATGGTCAAATGGAATAGAAGTTAGAAAATTATTAAAATTCAAAAATACTCGAGTTAATCCACTCAGTTCCATATAATTAAACTTATATTTGCTCATTATTATTATTGTAGTAAAAGCAAAAGTAAGTACAACTTAAAAGCGGGTTTGTGTATACCTATTAACATCTGATTCCCAAAAGTGATTTTTATTAGTGATATATTATAGTTAGGATATTAAAAGATATGACTTCAGATATAACCAAGTGTCAATCAAGGAAGTCCATAATTGATTGTGGTGTTTATTTTATATTTTAAAAGAATTACTAAAACTGTTAAAATGCTTTTACTATCCAGAAATCTTATTGTCAGATTTTTTTTTAATGTTTTCTATGTCATATGCAAGAGTACTGTGTAAGTACTCCTCACGTATCTAATTTAATGTTTGCAAAGATCTGTTATAAATTCTATGATTCCCATTTTAGGTACAAAGAATCTGAGGTAGAATGTTTTAGTCACTTTCACAAATCCACATTTTATAAGCCTCAGAATTATAATCAGATCTAAATAAATCCTATACCTATCTACCAAATCAAGGTACTACTACATATAAACCTCAATTCCACTTTTCCATGTTGAATCACTTTATTTCTCTTCCTACAGACTTATTTTTTACCTTCATTTATATACCCAGGTGTGGTTAAGGATTATTTCTTGATGTGCTGAATGTAAATATTTCATAACCTTCTGTATCACTTCTTAGTTAAAATCAAATTTTAATTTCCTGAATGCATATGCTTTTATGAAAGAAATAAGACTGAAGAGTTGAGTCACAGACAGGAGAGTGGATAAAAATGCGTGAGATAGATTTAATCACAATTAAAGAAAATATGAACATATGTTGGCACATAGCTTTGTACATTGTGATACTCCTTTATTAGAAATATATCCTGAACATCATACGAGTTCTCTTATCCAATGCAGTACACATCAGTGTTGTTCCATATTTAAAATAGATAATTCCCCACAACTTCCAGCAGGTGGTAGCACAGTGTCACTGTTTGAATCTCAGTTTACACTTTTAAATAGGCAAAACTAAATGGTAGAAACAAAAGAATACACACTACTTTAGAAACAGTTTTTGGAGGGGTATAAAACATCCTTTTATAAAAATATTTGTTAATTATAGCAAACTTTATATTCATTTATGATTGTAAGTTATATCTAAATGGAGGAAAAGTAAAATTCAAAATAGTTGTTAAATATCCATTAAATTATTTCTTTCCCAGAGTTGTTTCCAGTACATTAAGTGAACTTTCCTTTGAGAGACCATTACTGTTTAATAAATTAAAATTTAATAGAATATTATTTAAAAGCTGCTTACCTTAGTGAGACATATTATTTATTGTATATAATCTTAAAAATATTTCTGTATTTAATGAACTTAAAAAATGAAACATAACATTAGAATTCTTTCTAGAATGTTTAATTCTGTGCAGCATAGGGCAAAAAAAATTCTCATGATCCATACTTTTCTCCTCTGTTCCTTATCTTAACAACATCACTGTCAATCTGATTTTATCAATCCAGTAAAGTCAATTTTTTCAAGCTGACCATCTCCCTTTACCTTATTCCACACATCAGCTCTTGTTCTGTCTTACCAATTTTACTACTTAAATATTTATGGGATCTGTCCAGTCTTTTCAATTCCCCTGTCACTTCACTGATCTAAGCCACTGTATCACCTAGATAACCTCGCCAGCCTCATAAAATATCTACCAGCCTCAAGATTCTACTATGTATCAGTGTGAGAAAAAAAAAAAAAAAAAAACTTAAAACACAAATTGGGCCATACTGTTTTTTTCCCTTTTTCAGCTTTATTAGGTAGAATTATTAAAGTTAGACTGCATATATACATTATATTGCATGTAAATACATAAATATAATATGCTGCACATTTTTTTTTTTTAGTTTACAAATACGTACTGATCATTGTTTCTAAGAACAGATTAGAACTTTAGCTTTTTAAACTTACATAGTTATCAAAGAAATAAAGCCAACCACAAAATAAGAATCAACAGAATGCCATACCATTCTCTTTTTAAAAATCCATTTAAAGTGTCTTCATTGCTTCTGGGATTTATTTAACAACATACACAACAAATTAAAAGAATTTTGTCAGATGTTTCAGATTAAGTAATGAATAAAAGAGAAATTGACCCGATTATAGAGTTCCAATGCCTGATAAAAAAAAATCAGTAAATAGAAAATAAACATCACATTAGGATGATTTGATAGTTTTGGAGAAGTTCAGGATGTTACAGGAACATAAAATAAAAGGAGATAATCACAAAAGTTTTCACTGAGAAATGACATTTATGTTGAGGGAGATGATAGACTGTGGGAGGGAGAGAAGAAAGAAGGAGAAAGCAGTCTACTTGGAGGTCAAGGTACTGTACTGACTCATGCAGCTTGAGTGGGACACTCAAGAGTCTCTAGACTGTATTTGAGTTTTGTAGTCAGTGAAGAATTGATGCATGCGGAAGCACCTTATGAGATTCGTATCTTAGAATCTCAAGTTGTGTGAGAAGGATTATCTGTGGCCCAGAGTTAGAAGAATGAAAGAGAAAGCAGGGAGATGAGTCTAATGATCTGAGTGTGTAGTTTTTAAAGCCTGATTTAATCTCCTTACTCATTAGTCTGTTCAGATTTTCTATTTCTTCATGATTCCATCCTGATAGGTTTTACAATTTGTTGGTATATCACTGTTCATAGTAATGGCTTATGATCCTTTGTAATTCTGTATCAGTTGTAATGTATCCTCTTTTATATCTTCTTTAATTGGAGTTTTCTCTATGCTCATATAAAAATGTGAAAATTTCTTTTTTCAAATTTTAAGGTGCAAGTTTTTGTTTTTGGTTTAACTCTTTTTTTTAATTGGAGTACAGTTGATTTTACAACTTGATAGTTGTATTAGTTTAAGATATACAGGGAAGTTATTCAGATATATATTTTCTTTTTCATATTCTTTTCCATTATGGTTTATTATAGGAATATAGTTTCCTGTACTATACAGTAGGACCTTGTTGTCCATTTTATATACGGTGGTTTGTACCTGCTAATGCCAAACTGCTGGTTTATCCTCCCACTTCCACCACTTTCACTTTTGGCAACCATAAATTTGTTTTCTATGTCTGTGAGTCTGTTTCTGTTTTGTAAATAAGTTCATTTGTATCATATTTTAGATTCTACATGTAAGTGATATCATATGATATTTATCTTTCTCTGTCTGACTTACATCACTAATAATAATAATTCTAGGTCCATTCATGTTGATGCAAATGGTATTATTTCATTCCTTTTTATGGCTGAGCAGCATTCCATTGGGTATGTATATGTATATATACATACACTCTTCTTTATCCATTCATCTGTTGATGAACAAAAAATGTGAAAATTTCTAGAATTAGCCCCCTTTCAATATATAGTGAGGTCCATGATTTAGGCTTCACAAACACAACTAACAGACTCAAATCAGTATGTAATAGTGTGAGGAATCAAGGACTACAATTGAGTAGGAGCAGCTCTGTCTGGTTCCTACAGCTACAGTTACAGCTGTTTGACGGACAACATGCCCTATGTTTTTGGAGTTGGTGATGCAAGTTTTGTTGTCTGTCCCAGTGGAAGCAAAAAGGAAAATAGTTTAGACCCAGGAGAAGCCCTGGAAGTGTAGGAGAATGTAGCACACACTGGTGCTGCATCTGTATCTCTTGGACCTTTTATATGCTACAGGTGATATTCAGCAGCCAGTATCTGCATCCCTGATACTGAAAACCTTTTTACCTTGAATTTGTGGAAAGGCTAGCTTCCTACACAGCTTTGGCAGCAGGCTGGACATGCCAAGGAATTAATAGTGACCAGGAGCGGCCCCCAACCAAAGACGCTTCTCCCATGAGTAGGAAATGTGCATGTGTACTCTTTCCCAGGGTTTCTCCAACCGATTCAGCTGATTAGCACTTTATGGCAGTTTTCTTCATATTATAGCCATTATTGAATGTTGCTCCTTCCCTTATTAATCTGTTACTTATTTAATAATCTCATTTTACAGCTAAAGAATTTCTCTTGAGTATTGGAGTTCTTGGCTAATGCCTATTAAGATACTGGTTTTATACTTGTGTTGCTAAAACAAATGGTATACCTTAAAGAAAAACACTGCCACATTACACAGACAGGACCAACAAAGACTCAGAACCCTTAAGAACAAAGATATAGGTCACCTTACAGGGAAAAAACTCTTAGCTGAGCCACTAGCTAAAGTTATAGGACACATTATATGATTAGTAAAGTAGAAAAGTGATGCAAACCAACTATCATCTATTGACAGATTGGAAAATGAGTCCTCTAGTGTCTACCCATATTTCTTTTTGGTTCTGGCATGTGCATATGAACATAATGTAAATAATTTCCCTCTTCCATACATTTCTTTTTTTCCTATTATTGAATAAAGAATGTACATTATTGTTAATATCAAGATAAGAATTTTTACAAAATAAAATTTTAATGTGCATGACTGAATGTTGTCTTAAATTTGTATTCAAACATTCATAATAATTTTGTTCAACTTTTTGATGGGAAAGTTAGAATATATTCGATTATGCAAAATATAATCATACTATGTTAGAAAAATAGTTAATTTTTGTATTTATTTTAGAAGTAAAAATAAAGGAACACATAGTGATACTGATATTAGACAAGATGGTGATGTTGAATATTTTCTATTATTACCTTTTGCTCCTCAGTAAATTAATGCCATGTATATATTTAGGGAATCTTTCCTGCTATGAAAAAGGCCCTGCTTCAAACAAAAGAATTAGCAAGTTTCAGATTCTTGCTTTCCAAGTCTCTCAGGCAGCTAATGTGTGCTTGGAAAATGGGCACCGTTAATCACATGCACTTATACCAGAAAGTGAGTCAGAATCAAATAAAATAAATGGAATGTCCATGTAGGATTTATGGTGGGGGTGGAGGAATACTAGGATCCATGTTTAGTAAGCAGGATTAGCAGTGGTAACAGTTCACATGGGAGCATCCTGGGTCAGGAGCATGATGAGGTCAGTACAGTCCAGAGTGTCTGAGTTGTTTGATGGTAGCAGCAGAATGTTCTCTGACCAGCCCTGTACTGGACTGGCTACAAAGTGTCCAAGCTAGTTTCTCCAACCCTCTTGGATCTTCTGTGAGCTAAACAATAACATTTAAGTAATCTCATTGCTCATTTACACTTACTAGACAAAATTATGTTTCTTTTAACAAATAATCTGCACTGATGGGACAGTTTTTAACTGTCATGAACTTAACCTACATCACTCAAAAAGACAGTTCTATATTTGAAAGAAAGTGACTGACAAATGTGGTTATTTATAAAGATGACAATATATCCTGGTTTCTAATGGAAACCTAATATTTGCTAATGTGAAAGATGGAATTCCTTCAAATTACATTATTCAGGCAGTGGCCTTCCAGGGCTACTTATAAATAAGTGGTTTTTATATGTACCCTAAATATTTAACATATACAGATACCGATTTTTGTCTAGCGGTAAATCTTCATCAAAAGTACTTGCATTCATTAGTCCTATAGATGAACTGTAAAAATAAGAATCCTCTCATGTTTTTTATTTTATCACTTTCTATTTAAAACAGACCTATAATAGCTAATATGAAGAATAGCCCAATTTTCAAAAGTATCCCAAGAACTGGAATTTCATCCATAATGAAAATCAGTGCTACAGCTATCAGCCTTTGCTGCTGTATCCCATCCCAAATAATGATGTTGATAGAACTCGTCTTTTATTGAAACTTAAAAGATTCCACTGCTTTCTCTGACTGCAAAGTGTGTAAAAATGAGCCAAGGATGACCTAAGGTGAGAATAGGTATTTTCACTTAATACCGATATTGAGTCACTTTAGATGCTGAGGCAGATCCTTGACAGCAACCTAATGGCATTTTTGTATCCATCTGTATTTAATAGGAAGAATAACAAAGTTTCTAATATGACAATTTTTAAGTCAGTGCTCATAAATCTATTCCACATACTTACATGAAAGTGATTTTGGTTATGACTGGAGCATTTATCTTTCCTCAGCAGAGAAGGATCTCTGAGTTATTTATTGTTAATATTTATATTTTTCTTTGTTTTAGGAACATATATTACATGTATGTATTCTATGGAATATTAATGTGTTTCTCATTTTCAATAGTTTCCAGTTCTGCTGTTGAAAAATTTCTGTCATTCTAATACTTGATAATTTATGGACATTTTTACCGATTTTTTTTTTCTTCCTTTCAAATGCTTTAGAAACTTCTCTTTATCTTGGATAAACAAAATGTTGTCATGATGTTCCTTGATGGGAGTACTTTTTATTCATTTTGTCTGGCACTCAGTCTGAAATCTAAAGAGGAATAAAATTCATGTTAGTAGATGACCACAATCAAGAGAGATATTGTATAGTATAAAATCTCATGACATGAGATTCAAAATTGGGGGTATTTGTGGAGGAAGAATTGAATTTATTATGAAGTCGGGAATGGCAGGGGAAAGTGTCTCTACTATAATTCTGGGCCCATTTGTACAAAGGCTGGGAGACAAAAAGCTGCCACAATAAAAACTTAGAAGCAACATTGCCCTGGGGCAGACTCAGGACTATTCAGAGAAGAGGTTAATGATTTAGGAATTTTTTTGATTATGGATGTTGAGTTCTATATTGTATACTGTAGGAATCTTCCAAGATAGGAAACATGAGATATGAGGAAATGAACTCTGTGCAGAGAAGGATTAAAAGTGTAGACAGTTACAAGGAGAAATTGGAAGTAGGACATGAGATGGGACTTGGAATTTTGGGAACTTTTAGGGTGATTTACATTCTTGGGGATAAAGAGCATCATATTATTTATGATGCCCTTAAGAATTGTAACAGTGACAACACTTACTGCTGCTGCTGTTATTTTCTTTTGCTTTATAATTTTTGTTTCCACAAACAAAATTCATTCATTATAATGAAAAAAGGAACTTTATTAAATTATTATCTGTAATACATAAAAATATAATTTTTAATACATTTCCTCTCAAGATGAATGGTTGCTCTAGGTACTACTTTAGGAAGGCACTGAGTTTTAAAAGTAAGTAAGGTAATCCCTGCTTATTTTCAGTAGGCTTGGGATTTTGTTAGGGAGACTGAAATCAACTGAAGAACTTTAAAGCAAGTGGAAAATTTGTCAGTACTATGTCTTATTTTATATTACACACTGCATCAGTTTACCAGAGGGAAAAGCTATAAAACTTCCTAACTCAAGGTTATGTTTAGTTAATATCAAATGTCTAGAAATATACGCTCAAGATATTTTTTCTGCATTCATTTGCTAAGAAATAGACTCATAATTCAAAATACTAGTGGTATGGATATCACATATTCCTTCTGTTGTGTTGCAATGAAAGACCACACACTTGACCTTTCTAGGGTATCTTGATCTACATTTCTAGGTATGATTGTAGGCTAAGAAAAAGGGCTATTTCAATATGGGAAACATAGACTTTTCCTTCTTTCACTCACCTATGAGAACTGTATAAAATACACAAAATCCCCAAGGGTCTAAATTACCATACAGATTAAAGGATTTCAGTGACTGTTTCTTGGTATCCTCTCTAGTGATGAAAGTGACAGACAATAGATATTGGAGTCATGATTTCTCTTGACTATGACAAGACTTCAGTGGTGCCCTCTATTAAAGTTCATGTTTATTTGCCAGAGGTTGCTAAAAAAATAGAATAGTTTCCCTGGATATAAGCGAAATCTAAAAGATCCAATATGCCAACTTGTAAATGAAAACTGTCTAGATACATAGTTTTATCGAAATCATTTTTCAGCACGGGAAGATTGTTTATTTCTGTTTCATTATCTCCAAAAAAAATAAAACCCCCAGTGTCACCAGAGGGGACAGACTTTGGCAGTACTAACACATGCCTGTATGCTGCATAAGTATTTCCTGAAAGTTGTTTGTCCACCTAAGTCATTTCTTGCTCTACATTTTTGCTACACACCACTGTTACTTCCTAAAGTCTCATACTTGACTTCTTCGTTTCTAACTATGGAAAATGAAGGCACATGATCTTCTCTTAAGTTCCTAAATTAGAGCAGTTTTTAGGCTTTAGTGTTTAATAAGACTACAAAAGGAACACTCATTCTGTTCTTTCCTCTCTTCCAAAGCCTAGCACTGTGTTGCAGAAAGCAACCAGCCTACATTTCACTGCCAGTGTACCTGAAACCATGTCCCACTGTGTAGTCCAGGCTCCTTTATACCTAGAGAGATTCTCTGTTCTCCATGCCCCTGTGTAGTTTAAAGGGTATGCATTTTAACTTATTGTTTCACATGTTCCCATTTTCATTAAGTAGGAACTTGCTATCTATATTTATGTTTAAACTGTTCACAAAAATGTGGCATACCAGAGAAAATACCATTAACTGCAAATTGCAATTTCTGTCCTAGAAATAACAGTTTTATAACTTCACTAAATTTATTATCCAGACTTTTATGGGAATTAACTTACACTCATAAATATTTTGCAAAGAAATGAGGACAAGTTGTGTTAGAAAATCCTGTCCAGATTATATTTCAACATGATGCCCCCAGTACATAATATCCCGTTTATTTACAAGGATCTGATTTTATTTCTGTGACCATGAGTACTTTCTGAGCTCAGTCTCCTAAGTTAAACTTCTTTTGAACTTCTTTTCATGTGTCTTGGAACTGTGATTTGGGAAACATTCTCTCTCTATTTGGCTTTTCTTATGCCTTGTAACAAAAATACTGGATTTCTCTCTTTTGTGTTCTATCTCATAGGATAAGATGAAAAAAAAAAAGTTAGACTTTCTAAGTGTAGGGAGACTTTTTCTCTTTTTAATTGAAGTATAATTGGTTTGCAATGTTATGTTAAATTCTGGCATACAGCATAGTGATTCAGTTATACATAAATATATTCCTTTTCACATTTCTTCATTATATGCTATTATAAGGTATTGAATATAGTTCCCTGTGCTATATAGTAGGACCTTGTTGTTTACCTATTTTATATATAGTAGAATGTAACTGCAAATCCCGAACTCCCAATTTTTAATTCAAAGATGGAAGAAATTTCTTCCTATTAGGTTACTGGCTGTGGATCAGCAAATCAACCAACGTAGTATATTCAGTAATTCCCAACATGGTGCTTATATAAGTGTCTCGAGTTATTTGACTTTGCATTGTCAGGATTAAACATTTAAGGATTTTTATTAAAGAAAAGGTCTGAGATGGCCCCTGAGGGAAAATAGGCAAGGGACTGGTAAAGCTGAAAGATACATCATGTTGCCATGCAAATTTGATTCTAAATGAAGGCAAGAGAATAGTAATATATGTGAAAGAGTCCTAGACTTTTTTTTTTTTATGTCTAAGAAAAGTTCTTCTGGGAGACTGGAGAGTTCTGGAGCCAAAACTGACTGTCAGAGGAGTTCTCTGTCTTCCAGGAATAGGCTAGCTATGGTCTCCTTGCCACTCTCAGTCATTAGCTAAAGCAGTTAGCGAGAAACTGGGCATCGTTACAAATGTGACTAATGGATTTCAGAGACCTGCAGCTAGGGGCCCTTGCTCATTTATACTCCTGTTCCTAAGGCTGCCAGTTCTACAGCTGGTGTTGTGCAGATAAGCTTCTCCACACAGGTTCAAGGAAGAGCTCTTTTGTGGTTCTCTGGGGCCCATTTTCTCGAGGAAAAACTTAAAAATGTGTTACTGCTGTGAACTTTAGTCCCCACTGATGCAACTCATCTTTAAGCTACAACTGATACTCACCTGCTCCCAATGACACTGTCCATTCTAAATCACTATCAACCTCAGTTACTTCTTCAGAGATCATGTTGGCTTCCTTAGTAGTGTGACCTAATACTTTATTCCTGACGGGTCTGATTCCTTGATAGTCATGCCCTTCTTCTCAGCCCAGGGTCGCTACATGTATCTATTCATAGAACAAGGAAGTACGAATGGGGCAGAGGCCACTGCAGTGGATCACCTGGGTTCTATACATACTTGCCCCATTGTCTAAGAACAGTCATTCTTTGTCCTACTGACCAAAGTCAATTATCTCTAACATGAAAGTGACCCCTCTGTTTGTCTTTTGATCCCTGGGCATATGAATTCTGAAGGGACCTGTTGGTGGCTGTAACTTATAGTTAAATGGGACCTTTGCTCTCCTTTTCTCAAATGCTACCTGTGTGGGATTCCAAGCCTGTGGATTAAATGGTCTATAAACGTCTATGTGGGAGTGCTGAGTGAGGTTTTGTGTGCAATGAAAGCAAACCAATATCTGGAATAAGTGTCTATCACTCTGAGGAAAAATACTTCTGGCCCTTCCAGGACCTCATGTTGGAATCCTCCGAGAAGAAGACGCTAAATGGGGTTAAATGTGATTAAATGCACAGGCATTTTATTAGGAAAAAATTGCTTATGAGAAAAACTTGGAGTGAGATCAGAAGTTGGAAGACTCAGGGAGAACAATCAAATCACAATGAAAGTCTGACCCCAGTGAAGGAAAGAGGGCCAGAAGGCTGGTGGAAGCTTTATAGACAGCAGCACAATCTAAGAAAAGTTCATCAAATCTGCAGAGTTCTTGAATCTAAGATGAAGTCAGAAGACTATGATGTTCCCCGTGAATGAGCCTGGCTTTGTATCAATACCACACTTAGTCATGGACTGGGAAGAAGTTGTGGAAATCATGGCCATGAAGTAAAAGATGGAAGTAGATTTTATAGCAATAGCAACTAGGGATTCTGGTCAACTATGCTCTCATAGTGGGAAAGTCAGTCAATGTATTCCTACCACTGACACACTTCTCTTATTCATTAATATAATAGTTAATGATAGGTGGCCAATACTTAGTTTTTGAATTAATAAATAAAATTTATTTAATTGGAGTCATTACAAAGGTATATTTGTACTTCTCTTTAGAATTGCCTTGAAAGTCCAGTTATGAAGTATAAAATAAACCCACAATTTTGTTTTATAATAACTTATTCTTTTTATTCAAAAAATATTGCCCAGCTTCTATATAATTTCAATTGCCAGGGTAGTTTTAAAACATTGTTGATATTGTCTCAAATAATTTATTCACAGAGAATGATGCATTTTAAATTAATTGTTGTGTAAAATATATGTTTTTGAAGAAATATAAACTCTGCACATAAATAAACTATGTTATAATAGCAGGAAATTAACACAAGGAATGAGGTATGATGTTCACACAACTGTATATATTATATATAATTTTACTATCACTGATATTTTAAAATAAGCTAGGGTATATTTTGTTAACTAAAATATTAAATTTATTATGACAGCTTTTGTAAACAATCAGCTCCTATTTTACACAAAAGACCACCAAATAGTATTATAAAAAGTTATTAGGGACACTTTTTGAATAAAAACATCTTTCGAAGTGTTTTGTGGATACCTTGATTTGTGAATGGTTTTAAGAGGTCACACATACTACATGTATCACTTTACTTTCATATATTGTGGTTGAATTATTTTAGGTTGTATTTTCTTAATGTCAAGTAAATACCTGCTCAAATCATAAATATTTGCTTATGATCACATGTATGTTTGCAAAGAAAGAGATCATTTTACTATTTGCATAAACATTAATATGAAAAGCACACATTTAAAAATGTGCTATATATATAAATGTGTGTGATGTAACATTTTATTTATTCCTTCAAAATTTACAGAAGAAATTTAAATGTATATAATGCATAAGAACTAATCTCTAATATCTGCAAAGGTGTTCTGCATCATATTCAATATAGTACACATTTCTCTCAAATTTCACTAGATGGTGCTATATATTAAATATAATAAATTCTATGTTTAGTAATGGATAGTTCATTTTAATGGACTATCTCTTTTATTATCATTTTATTATATTTATGACTGTAAAATAGGAAACTGACGTTAGATGACTCTATTTTTAACAGCATTTATGGACCTCATTTATGGAGAGACATAATTGGCACAAGTGATGAGAAGGCAAAATGGAAAAGTTCAAAAGCCTTCCCCCTAACATGACTGCTGAGGCTGTTTAATGATGTGTGAGAGCTTATCCGATTTGTCATGGTTCACACTTACCTTCTGTGTTACCATATCTCTTCTTTGATAGCTAATTGAGTTATAATTTATAAATTCCATATAAATCTTCTTTCCTAGAATGTGCAGTAATTATTAATATACACTAATTAACCATTCAGAATCGATCTGATGAGCCATAAAAAAAAATGCAGGCACTTACTTTGAAATTACATATCACAGGTGTTACCAGGCAGAGTTAATCGAGATCTCTGTCAAAGAAGGTCAAATGAAACTCTTTGAAAATGATAAAAACATAATCATTACCATCTAAAAATAATTAAGTCTATTTTAGACCTAAGTCAGTAAACTATTCTTTTCTGATAAATCCAAAGTAGAAAACTTTTAGGATTCTGACTAATATGTCATTACATAATAACAAGTTTAATTATTTTACTCAGAATTTAAACAGCTTTGGTAACTGAGTTGCAATAGCTCCTAAAAATCGAGGCAGATGTTGACCTACAATGGCTCTAGAAGAAAAGCAGGCCAACTGGATTAAAGAAGATCTTGGATTTTAAAATTTTCCTTAGTATTTACCTGTGGAAGCTATTTAAAAAATATATTGTATGAAGGAAACTGGTTTTGTCCTTCATTATAGTATTTTATTATGATTCACTGACCATAAAACTTTCCCACTTTCCCCAGAAGGCCCTGTTCTTCCTGCACCTGCCAACCACCCTGAACCAACATGCAAGCACATTTCTATGTTCACACTGATTCCACTGCACATTGGCCAAATTTGGGAAAGTTCTAGAATCACATCAGTACCATATGTGCCCTTTCTCACTTATACCAGTGGTTCTCTCTGCCCAAGAAACTTTTCCCTCAGATGATCTCATTACTTTGCTATTTATTTGCCCTTTATTGTCAGTCATGTCTGGGATTTAAGCTCCAAAAGAGGAGGAGCCTTTTGTGTCTTATCCAAGGACATGTGTCCTGAACCCAGGATATACAAAGAACAGAATAGTCATTTGTGATTGAAAGAATCAACATATTAGCCAAAACCAAAGGAGCTTGAAATTATAATGTATGTTTTAATAAGAGCAAATGAGTTCAAGTCAGGAAATATTGTTGAAAAGCGCATTTTTGTTTATATATGTAGAGTACTGGTTTCCCAAGCAGGTTTTTTTAGTAATTTTTTTTTCTACATTGGAACCAGGACACTTTAATATCCATCCTTTCATATTTAGCTGGGTTTCAATAGCAGCCTTACTTTAATGCCATTTTTTTCTGATTTTATGTGTATAAGTGTGTGTATGTGTGTGAGAGAAAGACAGAGAGAGAAAGAGATAAAGGGAAGGAGAGAGAGGGAAGAGGAGAGAAGAAAATGGAAAGAATAAAATTTTTATTTTATATTTTTAGTATGAAATAATATCACAATCTTTTTTTGGTTTTTGAGTCTGTGTTTTATTCCTTATTATCCCTAACTTTTTAAAGCATGTTTAGTGTAAACCATGCTGCCTACAGAAAGAGATCATTTTGTATTTAAATTATGTTATTTTAGCATCAGTACTGCTATTAATGATAGGGCAAAATATGGCTTCTAAAAAGTATAAACAGACAAAGGATTATGAGAATACCCATAACTGAATAGATAATATCACATTTCTTGGTCTACTGATTCAGATATGATTATAATTATGAATATAAATGCAGTCTAATTCAACTCTAACCTGATTAGATCTGCATAAACTTTAAAAGTTAATCAAGTGAAGTACAGAGCAACTATATGTGTAGGTCGTTACCCTTGGTAGCCTTTGGATATAAAGTATGATTGCACTTCTTTTTTTTTCCTAAAATCAAATTGTTAATGGCTGAGCTCTTGTCACTCCAGTTATCAGTAAGTACTTAGTTCCACTTGAAATGTCTGCTATATATTATTCTGCAAATGACATTGGTAAAATTGACCTCTAATTGGACTATTTATCATATCCTGGTGACCTTGCCAATTGATACATTCTGGTATTGGGAAGGCGCTCATTCCTCTTCAGGTTTGCTGGTGAGGTTTTGAAAACGCCTGTTAGAATTGTTAAGTATTTATAATTTCTGCCTTTGGTATTCATTTCCGAAATTGATGCTGGCCCTGCTGATGGTACTGAGATTGTTGCTGATGCTGCTGTTACTAACAAAAGATAGTAATTTGGCATTGTTGTTTCTTTACAGTCTACCTCTACTTTCCCATGAAAATATATAACATCTCCATTACTATCTTCTTATTGAAGTAATAATTCAAACCTGCCTACTTAGCAGAATTTGGTTTCCAAGGAAAGTAGGAAATTCCTCCTTGTCAACAATAGTTTCATATTGGCCTTTTACTTGGATATTAGAAAATAGAAATATCCACATATATATATAATTTACTATAATTTTCCATATTTACAAAATACAGAAGCCATTTAATCATGTGAATAGATTTAGAAAAGCCTTTGGCCAACATCTAATCATGATAAGAAACTCTTAGCAAATTAAAATAGGAGGTAAGCCTTTTAAACCTGATAATGCAAATTTTCAAAAACCTTGCAGACAACATTATACTAAATAGTGGAAGGCCAAACAGTTTCCCTGAAAGATCAAGAGAAAAGGAAGGGTGTCTCCTCTCACCAGTCCCATTGACCATTATTTTGAAGGACATAGCTATTGCAGTCAAGAAAGAAAAAAAACATATTTATAGATCAGAAAGAGAAACATGGAAATTTCTCTTATTAGAGACAATTTGGTTGTTAATGTAAAAAATCCAGTGAGAGCTACACAAAACATTCTGGATATAATGTGAGTTCAGCAAAGTTTCTGGATGTATGGGCAATGTGCAGAATATCAAGTGTGTTTCAAAGATCTAGCAGTGAACAATTATAAAATTTATATGAATGCAATGGAATATTACTTAGCCACAAAAATGGAAATTTGCTATTTGTGACAACATGGATGGACCTGGAGGCATTATGCTTAATGAAATAAATCAGGCAGAAAAGGACAAATATTTTATGTTTTCACTGATATGTGGAGTCAAAAGAAAATGAACAAATATAACAAAATAGAAACAGACTCACAAGGAATGAACTAGTGGTTACAAGTGGGGAGATGGGTGGAGGAAGGGTAAGATAGGGAATGGAGATTAAGAGGTACAAACTACTAAATATAAAATAAAAGATAAAAGGATGTAATGTACAGTACAGGATATATAGCAATGTTTTATAATAACTTTCTATGGAGTATAGTCTATAAAAATAGCAAATCACTATGTTGTATCCTGAAACTAGCATAATATTGTAAGTCAACTATATGTCAATAAAGAAGCCAAAAAATAAAATAAAAATGCAAAAGAACTAGAATAGCAAAAATAGTCTGAGTAACAAGAACAAAGTTCTTACTCTACCTGATTTTAAGACTTACTATAAAATTACAATAATCAAAATAGTGTAGTATTAATAAAAAATAGGCAAAGAGAATTATGAAATAAATACTCTTGAAAACAACACAAATAAGTATGGTCAACTGATCTTTGAAAAAGTTGCCAGGACAGTTCAGTAAAGAAAGGATGGACATTTTAATAAATGGTATTGGAAAGTGAACATTTATATTAAAAAAATACCTTGACTTATACTTGATACTTTATACCAAAATTATATCAAAATGGTTAACAGACCTAATTGTAAACCTTAGAATAATAAAAATCTTTAGAAACAAAATTTAGAGGATTTTTTTGTGAAAATATTTACTGGCTTGTAATATTTCAGTCTATCCATACACTACAATTTGTTTATCTGTTTACCAATGGAAAGACATTTCAGGTTTTCATTTTTTTCTTCACCCAGGTCAGGGCTATTACACAAAATAGTGATCTGAACATCCCTGTACAACTTTTGGTGTGAACTTACCTTTCCTTTCTGTAAGATAAAGGCCCTGGAGTACAATTGCCATGTAATTAGGAAGTCAATTTTAATTTTGTATATCAGACTTTTTTCCAGAGTGATTGCATCATTTTACTTTTCTACTAGCAAAGTATGAGAGATTAAGTTAGCCTGCAGTCATTCCAGGATTTCACATTTTATTTTATATATTTTTTTAATTTTAGCTGTTTTAATAGGTATTATGGTGGTATCTTATTGTGGTTTTAATTTAATTTATCTAATGGCTAATTAAACTGTACATATTTTGAGGTGTTTATTTGCCATATTTAATCAAGTGTCTGTTAAAATATCTTGACCAATTTGTAATTAATTATATTGTTTTGTACTGTTAGTTTTATAGGGTAATTTATATATTAAGGATACATGAGAAATACGAGAATTGCAAATGTTTTCAAGTCTGTCTTGCATTTTTGTCTTTATCATATAAAATTTCCCAGAGCAAAGGTTTTAATTTTGAAAATTTTAAATCTATCTGCTTTTTTATATGTATTGTTGCTTTTCTTTTTTCATCATGTCTATGAAATCTTTGCTAATCCTAGGTCACAAAATGTTTTTTATATGTTCTCTTCTTAAACATGGTATGTTTTTGAACATTATCTCTATTTTTTGTTTCCTTTATTTTTGTCAGAACTTCATAGTTTTCAGTGTACAAATCCTCCACATTTTTGCTAGATTTATACTTGTCAAATTTTTGGAGCCACTATTAAAAATATTTTAATGGTATTCATAAAAATTTGTTCTCAATTTTACTTTACTCTTATAAATATGTATAATTATTTACATGTTTTTATCCTGTAACTTTATTAAACTCACTTATTATTTAAAGGAATTTTTAGTTTACATTTCTTGGAATTTCCTCCATATGTAACTATGTATTCTGTGAATGGGGAAATTTTCATTGATTCCTTTCTAATCTGGCTATCTTTTATTATTATTATTTTTTTCTTGGTCTATTGCACTAAGAACATCTAGTACTATGGGGAGTAGGACTGAGTAGACTGAAAATCCTTGCCAGATTACTGATGTTAGGAGGAAAGCATCCATTCTTTCACCATTATGTATTATGACAGTTTTAGGTTTTTGTTGATGCTATTCATATAATAGAAAGTTCCAATCTATTCCTAGTTTTCTGGGAGTTTTCATTGGGAATGGGTGTTGAATTTGGACAGACACTTATTGTGTCACCCATATGATTATGTGTTTTTTTCTTCTTTATGGAATTCACTTTACATTAGCAGAATAAAATTATTTTAACCAGAAAATAGAGGAAGCTTGACTCATAGTAACAAAAGTACAGTTGAATGACATTTTCAATCATAAATTGGGTAATTGGTCTATGTTTTATTTTGGAAGCAGTGGCATTCCTCATATCACATTATTGACTTTTATTTAAATGGTGGTATATAATCTTGGATTTTTAGAAAAAAGTGAAATCCTGCTAAAAAGTTGATAAATCCATTTATGCAATATTGAATTATTTGTTTTTAAAATGTTTATGGTTGATTTCTGTCCCTTGTAATTACCCATATTTCATCTCAAGAGTTAGTTGAGGATACCAATTAACTTAAGCCTAATAAAAAAGATTTTTCCTGACCTTAGCCAATAATTACTAAAATAGTTTTAAAACAATTGCTTCTTGCCTTTATATTTTGTTATTGTTATGACTTATTTTGAGAATCAATCTGAACTTAAAAATCTGAGTTCAATTTTACAAGTAGCAAAGTACAGATGGATATATTTATCTATCATGGGAAAAATAGCAGGTGAAGATTAAAAATATATATATTTTTTAAGATTTTGGAGTTCTCATTTCAATGAAGATCAGGTAATCCAAGAACAGAAGAGATTTAGTTGCTTATCAATGCTGTTCCATAGATTTATTTTACCTTACCTAGGGATACATATTGATTGTAAGATGTGAAATGGCAGGTTGTTACAAAAGTCATTTTATGGGTTTATGAGTCATCTCTAGAAACATGGAAATATATCCAGAGATCTGAGCAATTCCTTACAACTTTCATGCACGTTCTTTCTGAAGAAAAATCAATAAAGCCTGAGCTAGTCACTCATGAACCCTACTCCTACTCATCAACACATACCACAAAATTACATATTACAGAGCCCCAGGGTTTACTATTATTCTAGCCTCTAGCCCGTAAGCCATAAATTTAAGTTGAAACTCAAAAGGGCAAGCAAAATAAATGGTCAGTGTATATATTACAACTGCCATGGATTTTGTATTTCCTGGTTTCTTTTTATACAGTACTGAGCTAATGCATTGTTTATAAACATCTTGCAAATCTCTGAAAACATCCTGTTCTCTGCTATGGAAAAACTACCAAAGCTGAAATAGTTCTTAATGTGCTAGATATAAAGCCAATAGATTCATAGAAGAATTATTTTCAGAGCTTTCACAAAAGTCCAGGAACTGTGATATAAATTAAGGAATTATTTGAATATGAATAATAATTGCCCTATTGGAATTAGTTAATGATATTAATTTTTAATATTCATGTTAACTTAATGTAAAATTCCAAGTCTAAAATCCAAGGGGCACTGTGGGTTAACAATATACTATGAAATGTTCCATAATCCCATACCTAGGTTTATGATAGCATGTGACCTCTGAAAAACTGTTAATTTACTTGTATATTTTCCTCTTTTGATTATAAGCTTCTTGAAACGGGAACTGTGTCTTTACATATTTGGATCTCTAGCAGCTGTCGTGTATCTTGCTTATAACATATTTAATAAATAACACGAAAATAGCCATCTTGGCTATAAATTTACAACTTCAGCTGAGAAGTGAGTAATTTTAAGAAAATGTAACTGGCACAATATGCCTAATTTAACTGAGTGCAGTAACAGAGACTTGATGGATTGAAATTCTTGTAGTTGTTTTCATCTGACCATTTGACATTTTTTATGCTCATTTCTGTATTTGAATTAAAAGATTACCAAGCACAAATGTACCAACTATGTAATATTGGACTTACATTACCAGAGAAGCAATGGCTATTCTTAAAAGAACAAAAGATAACTTCATAATGCAAGGGGGTTAAGAAAGCTTGTCTACTACTCACAAAAATATACTTGCCTCATTTTTTTCTTCTGAAGTTTTGATTAAATTAGAGATTTATGAAGATTGGCATAAAGCCATTACTGACTTTTTTATAGAAGGTAGAGTTCATATTTTTTCTTTGTTACAGCATTGGTTCAAGACAGTTTCCATCATGTCCATTAACCTCTAGTGACCTGAATCACTGTGACATGCATTCCAATATATATGATAAGGATAGCTTCAGACTATAGCAATAATATATAGAAGACAAGACCCTTACATTTAATTGATTGATGCTTGCTGTGCCTTTATGAATTTAATGTGTGTCTTAGTGGCTAAAATAATTCTATGTATATGTTAATTTATAAAATCAATAGTAGATGATTAAAAATAATGGTATAATATGTTATTATTTTGCAGTACTCTTTTCTATTTAAAAAATTATTACTTTTATCAATCAAGATAATCATTATAAATAGCTATTTGGCATTAGAAAAATTAAAACACAATCATTTTGATTTTTTTTTCCTGTAACATAGCTATCTTTAATGGGAAATGACAGTTCAAACAAAATTTATAATTTAAGTTACATATGTAAACAAAAGTGATTGAATCAGTGTGAGTTATTTAATGCCATGTTATTAAGCTATAGGTACATCTAAATGAAGAATTCTAACTTCAAATGGATTGTAAAATCTAGACTTTTCTGCACAAAATGCTTAGTCCCCTTCAGATCAAGGGTTTAAAGAATTGACCCACAGGATTAAAACCTTAATTTCGAATCTTCTCAACTCTAAAAAAGCCAAGATTAGTCAATGATTATTATTACTTTTTAATCAATTGACTTATTTGAGCTTTGTTGTTTACTGTCATAGAAAATTGAAATTATAGTCATCTCTGATAAAGTTTATTGTGTTATAAAAAAATAAACATAAAACCTTTGAAGAATGAGCTATCTCAGGTGGGATGAGAACCTTCATCAACTGTTTGATCCCACCCATTCAGATGAGAGGGGACCCAAATGTCTGGTTAACAGCTGAAGAGACACTCAGAGAATTGCTTTCCCCTATTAATGTTAGTTACAAAATAAGCATGAAATCCACTTGTTACAGGTGAATTACAATTTTAAAAAATCTAGTTTTTAAAGTTTCTTGAAAATTTGGCACGTGAGTCACCACTTAATGATTTTAGTTTAAGATTCTATATATAGCAGCTTGAAAACATGCTTCTTTAATGAATCATCAGTGCATAGTAGGGATGGCTCATAAACCTATCTTACTGACATTGCAGAAAGATAAATCCCACTGAAGTTTTGAAGGTTGTAAACTATTATATCACATGCTTCTTCTAAAAGCTTTCTGTTGACATCACTGTGAGGAAATATGCCATGCCAGCTATTCTCTTTTATCAGTTAGAATGGGCACCATTGCTTTTCTGTGGAGTTTACTTTTAATAAAATACCTTACTTTTGATTGCAATAGCAGTTATTTTTTTGTTAAAGTAGCAATTGATTTGTTCTTAAAATCTTGATAAAATAATATGTTGCCACCTATGAGCTGGAAGCTCACTTTTTAATTATTTACCATTTAAACTGCACACTTTCACCTAAATTTGGGTTAGTTTTATAATAAAAGGTAAGTAAAAGAAAGACAAAAGGGTTAGTTGATGGGCAGTAATGGCAGGGTCTAAAATGAGTAACAAAGCTCTTTAGAGATCAACTTGACAGACTTCAGAGATATGTATTCTTAGGTACTTATTATGTAGATGACTGTAATTTGTGTGGAATTAGGTTTAAAGAAATTGAAAGTTACTGACATTATGTTTATAGAATTTCCCTGCATTTGAGAAAGTGTTTAAGAAATTACAAATTTCTTCTTTCAATGCTTGGTCTTATTTATTGGTGGGGGGGAACAAGAAGAAACAAAGAAAGCTCTGAGGTAGAGGTCACTTTCTCCTTATATATTCATCCCTTTATTTCATTCCTTTGTATTGCTTAATTACCTGACTGAAACTGAAAATGTCACCAATGCATCTAGTAATTAAAATAATCTTAACCTGAAAGAAATAACATATTTATGTCCTCTTGATATAGGTAGTAAATGTGTAGGAGCAAAGTACCTGCTCATTCTCCAAAAGTGATCTCCATCATCTAGAGTGAATAAGACCCTAGGGACATTGTATTAAAAATAAGTAAGCAAAACATGATTAAAACACATATGCCAAAGTGCTTATTTTATAATTAATACTATTAAAGCCATGTTTATCTGACATCAACATAAAGATTGAAAATATCTATTATCAATGAAATTTGAATGAAAATCTACAGTGAAAAATAACAAAGGCAGAATCTCTTAATGTAGATATAATAATATGGAATAACATGGGAAGAATTATAACTGAGTATAAATTTTATCATTAATGCCTTCAGAATAATGAAAGTACTAAATATATGGTTGATCTTTCATAAAACCATCTTTTTAAACAACAGCTTTATTGAGATCATTCACATATCATAAAATTAACCATTTAAAAGTGAATAATTTAGTGATTTTTAGTGTATTCACAGAGTTGTACAGGCATCACCACTGTCTAATTTTAGAACATTTCATCATGCCAAAAAAAAATTGCATACATATTAGCAGTCACTTGCCATCCATTCCTCTTCCCTCCCCAGCACCTGGCAACCACTAGTCTACTTTCTATCTTTATGAGTTTGACAATCTATACATTTCATATAAATGGAATTATAAAATATGTGTCCTTGTATCTGGCTTCTGCCACTTAGCATAAGATTTTCAATGCTCATCCAGATTGTAATGTGTATCAGTACTTTGGACATTTTATTGCTAAGCAATATCGTTATATAGATGAATATTTTATTTATCAGTTCATCTAATAACCTACATTTGAATTATTTCCATCTTTTGGCTATAAGGATTAAAGCTACTCTGATCATTTATGTACGTGTTCTCATTGAGACATATATTTCATTTCTCTTGGGTATATAACAAAGATAGTATTTTTGTATCATGAAAAATCTGCTCAACATTTCGAGGAACTGCCTAGCAGTATTTCAAAGTAGCTACAGTTACACAGCAAGTTTTAAAATAAGGAAATATGAGTACTCCAAATTTAGAACTTTTTTTCCTCAAGATTTGTTTTGGCTAATCTGGATACCTTGCATTTCCATATTCATTTTAGGAATATGATTTTCAATTTCTACAAAAATATTATGCAGCTGAGTTTTTCACAAGGACTGTGCTGACTCTGTAGATCAGTTTGTGAAATATTGCCATCTCAATAATGTCATCTTTTGTTCCATGAAAATGGTGGTCTTTCCATTTATGTCAGTTTCCTTTATTTTCATTCAACAATGTTTCACAGTTTTCAGTGTATAAGTCAGTATAAATCCTACAGTTCTTTCTGTTAATTATTTTTTCCTAAAAAGTTTTGTTATTGTAAATGGAAATTTTACTTAATTTTTTGTGCGTGTATAGGAATACAGTTTGTTTTTATATCAATTTCATGTCCTGTAAGCTTGCTGAAAAATTATGTAGCTCAAATAATTTTAGAGAATTCCTGAAATTTTTCTGTATATGAGATCACATCATCTTTGAATAGAGATAGTTTTACGTTTTGTTTTCCAATCTGTGTGCTTCATATATACGTATATGTATTGACTAATTGATCCAGGTAGAACCTCTGTATAATATTGAATAGAAGTGGCTATAGTGGGATTCTTTTCTTCTTAATCATAGTGTTTCCTTGATACTGAGTGAATGATGCTTAGCAAAACTAGTATATAACTTTGGAATCAAATGGTATATTTACCTAACTTTTTCAAAAATACAAACATTGTTAGATAAAATGATTTGCACAAACATACTTTCTTAATTTCACTTGTTCACACATCATTACTTGGGGAAATTGCACGTATGTATATGTTAAACCATTAAGCATTTCTATAAAAGAATACTAAATATGACAGAACAAAAACAGTAATGAAATTTATAAGCTATTACTGGTAGTGAATTTTAACTGTTTACAGCCAATTCCATTGATTGTTTTGTAAATCAGTATTAACTATCTAGAAAGGTATTGGAAAGCTAGAGTATAACTACAGCTTTAGACCATTTATATTTTAAGAAAAAGTGAAAGTATTTAAACTTGCACAAAAGTTACATGAATGTAACAAAATTTGCATAAATAGGTAAGCTAACAAAGATTTACTAGGCTTCCAAACAGTTATGTACATGTATGCACTTTCATTTGGTAGCTAACAGCCAATGCAAACAGGGCATATATTTTATTACAAAAATTCTTTGTAAATAACAGCAGTTGCTATTTATCTAATTTAATGAAAATATATTTTAGAATCCATTTACATTTTGCTACTTTAAAAACTCTTTTTGTAGTATAGACTATTGTGTACACTTCTGTCCTTGGCTGAAATGGAAAGCACTTGATATGATTCTTTTATGTACTTATTATAAATGAAATATATTGTCAATGTGAGATCTTTGGAAAAATACAAAATGTTCATTCTAATGTCACATTATAAGTCCAAGAATATGAGGGAGATTATAGGAATAACAGAGTTTCAAGTACCCTGGTTTAAACCTGAATACTCTCAGCCACACATTGAGGCTTCCTTACTTCTTTCATGTTATTCAGAGATGTTAAGGGCATAATTTGAAAGTATTCAAAACTCCCTCAGGAATAATGTGGTTTGTTCAGCCCAGACTTCTCACAATTCCATGCATACCTACTCTCACCATTGCTCTAAAATACATTTTAACCTGCCAATACCAGATCTTGTTTCTTTGTTTTAAGGCCACTGTGTGAGCCCTGATGTCATAGCTTTTTTAGGCATCCACAGTTCATTCCAAATCAAGTGGCTTCCAAATTCCACAGTAACTGTGCCTGGATTAGTTCTAAGTGCCACACTCTCCTCTTGGAACCATTGTTCTCCAACGTTTAACTCTTCATAATTCTTGGCAGCTAACCAACAGTGGATTTCTCTCAGCAGCACTATTTTTCACTCTGTGCATGAATTCCATTACATATGTTACCCAAAAGTCTACAGGACAAGTTAATACTTCAGAACAAACATGACACTACGATTCATGCTCTTCTTAGGGGACTTTGCTTCTGTGACATTAGTTAAAACTATTCCTGTCTGAATAAAGGAGAGGTGGAAGTTGTCTAATTCCACATAACAGACGTATAAGTGTTCATGTCAGCTGTAGGTCAGCCTGCATACAAATACCTCAATTTGCCTATGTTAAATAGTAGTATTTTTAATTATGTTATGAGTAATCAGGAGATATTCAAAAGAAAAAAAATCATAACTTTGATTTTGTCCATAATTACTCTAAGAATATACCAAAATTTATTTAATAACTCACTCTTTGAAGTCTCATATTGCTTTTAATATTGCTACAATGAAAATATATATAAAATTTAGAAAATATATTAAATGTCTTTAGAATTGAATTTAACAGTGGACTTACTGGGTCCCAGTGTATGAGGGGCAACTAAATGGTAAAAAAGCTTTAAATAATGATGTACTTCTAGTCACCTCTCATCACATTCTTGCTAACATTTGATGAATGATAACAATATGTGATTTTATTATATAATTTTATGGTTACCATTATATATTCATATTTTATTTTTATTTATTGACCATTACTTTTTCTTCTGTAATCCGTATTTTCTTCTCTTTGTACTTTTTACTAATCTCTTTATTCTTTACCTCTACATTCCAGTAGAGTTTCTAATGTCTACATATCATAGATTTTTATTGTCTACAATATGTGAAAAAAATTATGTTTGTCATCATTTCCAGTATAGATTTTAATTTTGGTATTATGACTAGGGTTTCAAAGCAGTTTTTCAAAATTACATCTCTCTGCTTCTTCTCAACCTCTTTCAATAGTGTTTTCTGTCCCAGTTCCTTAGAAACAGTGGTTTTTGTGTCCGACTGAAGAGGTCAACTTATTTCTTGTCATTACAATGAAATATTCAGAGTGATACTTTTGCTATAATTATGCAAGATGATTACACATTTGCTTTTTTCTGAAGTATTTTTTTCAATAATCAACTAAGTTTCTACATTCATTATCCTAACAGTGATATACAAACCCAGGTGTTTAACTGCTGTTTATGCTGTCATTTTCTACATTTGTATTTCTATCCCTGGTTTTCCTATTGACTTGGATATTAGGTCAGATTCCTAAAAGAGAGTCAGAAAAGGGGATTTACATTCAAGTAATCAACAAAGGGAATGTTGCCATGGGCAATCTAAAATAGCCTAAAGAGGCAGAATAGAAAACAGAAGAAGCCCAGGAAAGACTTGCTTTCAGATAAGTGTAGCTCTAGGATCATGGTGGAAATTGAACCATAGAGTTTGTTTCACATGGAGAAAAGACACAGGTGCATACCTTGGAGATATTATAAGTTTGATTCCAGACCATCACAATAAAGTGAATATCACAATCGAGTCACAGATTTTTTGCTTTCCTAGAGCATATAAAAGTTATGTTTACACGATGCTGTACTCTATTACATATGCAATAAAATTGGCTCTAAAAACTATGCACATACCTAATTTTAAAAAGCTTTATTTAAAAAAAATGTTGTCATCTGAGACTTCAGTGAGTCATAATCTTTTTCAAAAGTAATGTCAAAGATCAGTGATCACAGATCATAACAAATATAATAATGATGAATTTGAAATATTGTGAGAATTACTAGTGACCCAAAGACATGAAGTGAGCATATGCTGTTGGAAAAATGAAGCCAATAGACTTGCTCCACACAAGCTTGCCATAACCTTTCAATTTGTAAAAAATGCAATTATCTACAAAGCTCACTAAAGAGAAGCCCAATAAAAGGAGATATGCCTGTGTTGGGTTTTGCTCTTCATTTGCTAATGCCCTGAAATAAATTTTTTAATGTGAAGTGATGCCAGTAGCTCAAGAGGAATATGTGAGCAGGTGTGGACAGCAGTGCAGGCATTGCACGTGTCTGCTGGGTGAATGGTAGCACCAAAAAAGTAAATGAGATCCTAGGGTATACCACATTGTGTGCTCCAATGTCAGATTCCCTACTTGGTATTTCCACTTTGAAATCCAGGAGTCATCTAACTAAAAGAGTTTTAAAATAGAGTTTCTTTCTCCTAATTCACTCTTCTAGTCTCTTGATGGCTCAGTTTTTCCCATCTCACAAGTGGCACAATCTTTCACTCAGCTACTCAGTCCAAAACTCTACGAAACCTCTTTTATTAATTTATATTGGTCATATCCTATATTCAAGGTTATTGTAAGACCTGTCACTCTATATTCAAATTTTTTCCTGATTGTCATAGTATTTTATGACCTGAGAGGACATAGGGCTGAACATTCTAAAAATATATAATTTTCCATCAATCGATACAACTGTGTTGTCACCTGCTTGTTATAATTATGTATTACAGAGGCAATGAGACAAGAAAAAAACAAAAATGTTAACAGGAAAGTCTGGGCACTTAATGGAACAATTTAACTCTTATCAACTATGACAAATTAACTCTGTCTATATTTTAGGGTCTCTATTGCTTCTTTTTCCTAGTTGAGTCCTCTTTCAGAGGAATCTGACAGAGTTCTGAAGGGAAAAGTTTCTAAAGTCTGTAGCTTTTGTTTATTTAGATCCTATAATTACAACATGATCAATGCAATAAATTGCTATATGTAAGTCAAAGGTTACTTTTCAATCTTTAAAGTATTTAAATGAATTTTCAGTTCTGCCTGTATTTGAGTGAAATTATGCAGTTCCTCTGACTTATTCTAATTCTTTATCTGACTCTCATTGCTGGATTAGCAAAGTAATCCAAGCCTTTTATCCAGTGAATCAAATACTATGTGATAACATAAAAGGGTAGTGCTTACACATGTGTATGGAAATGTAAAAGAATCATAATCACAACACAGATTTAATCACTCATACATTTAGATATATCATTCAGGAACTTACTAAATATTATAATATAATATATTAGCTCTTAAACACCTATTTTCCATCTAAAGAGGACAGAAAAAAAAAGACATTCAGCTTATCTTATCCTTGGCTGTGAGTCTTAACTTTCTTTGGAAGTAGGACATCGTAATAGTTTTTACTTCCTAGGACTTCTTCTTACTTGGATGTTTCGAAGTAGCCTATTTATTTTTAATGATATGATATTCTGTCCTCACTGCCTTTTACAAGGTTAGCTTGCTTTTACTTTTATATTACTAAAAGTACTGTCCAGCCTAAAGTACTGAAGTCTCACAATCTGCACATATGGGCAGAATTAATGACTAGCTGTGCTCTTCATTCAGTCTGTCCAAAATGCAGGGTGCTGCTTTAGCCTTTAGCTGTTGTAACCACTGTTGCTGTCGTGGGGTCTCTGCACGGGTCTGCCACTTGGTAGATCTCAGCAGGATCGTAAAATATATGTTCTTTGTTAGAAACCAGGATTTTTAAAGCCTTTAACACAAAGACCTAATGATGAATACTTTTTCCAGTGTCTGTGCTTGGTGAAATTCTCTTTAATAGAAAAACTGTAAAAAAGGCAGCTATTGTACCAAGTAGAAAATCTACATTCAAGCTACATTTCGTTAAATAAACATAGTGAAGAGTTGGTTATTTACGCTATTATTTCTACTCGAGACACGAACAATAGTATAAAAGTAATATCTTGTCTTGCCTCCTGGTCCCTTTACCCATAGGGACCGTGTTTGAAAATTTTATTGAAAAATCATGTTGTCACTAAAATCTGCTTTTCTCTATTTTCAGAAACATCAAAGTTAGAGAAAATTATTAGAAATTGTTGAAAAGAAACAAATTTCCAAAAATAAAAAATAATAGTAAATAATGTATTTATTTTTGCTACTTTTAGAAACCAAGTATTGTAAGTATGGCTAAACTTAGCTTTATTCAAGATCATAGGTCCATTTCTCTGGCTGAGTTCTAAAGGCTGTTTATCTGACCTTATTCCTCTAATCTATTTACCATATAGAGCATTATGTGTGTTATTTCATTTGAATTATGAAAAACTATATACATAATCTGTATCTTCATTTTATTGTCCACTCATAACTACATTTTATGATATAATTTTATTTTCATATAAATTTCAACTGCAGAGTTTTCAGTTTTACAAATAAATATATCTTAATGTATTCATTATCTTATTACGGACATATGCTTTGTTTCTAATTTTTCTGCTATTACAGACTACTGCAATAAGCATTCAGATCTGTGTCCTGTTTATTTGTGTCACAAATTCTGTGATCATTTCTGTATTTATTGCTGAAGTATATTTTTTATTCTTTAGAAATAACAGGAATTATGAATAAAGTTCTTGATATAGTTTCTTTTGGTAAGAAAATAATCATAGTAAGACTTCCATTTCTAAATAAGGCATAGAGTGTATCAGAAGTAAAATTCTAGTGATCATCCTTTTTTTCCTGTTTACATTTTCTTCATAGATTTGTTAAAAATGGGGATTATAACTAATTTAAAAATGTGAGGAGCTATGGATACACACTCTCAAAAGTAAGAGAAAAAAATGTCAAACTTGAGTGTATGGATTTTAAAATCAGGCTCATTTCTCAACAGAAAGTGAGCTAAAAAAGAAAAATATATATTCTTGTGGAAATATGTCGCAGTGTTCCATCCTAAACACCTATCCTAGCTGTAAGTGCTCTATTTCCTATTAAATTGAAGGAAAATCTTGGTGCTTTCTGTACTTTTGTCTGTAAGAGCAATAATATCTGGTTGTTAAAATTCCACTCCTATTTCTAACCTAAGAATAAATATAAAATATTAAGAAATAAAAATGTTTCAAAGTTCAACAGCATGATAAAAATAGATACTGACTTAGAATTAGCCCATAGTCCTACCCATGTGTATAACTTAGCTCTTTCATTTATGTGACATATGAGACCTAACTATATCTTTAATTTCTTTTCTAATTTACTGGTAACAAAGAGCATTATAGTAAATAGTAATTTTATTTGTTATCTTATATTCAGCTGTCTGCACCTGTGTTAGTCATTATAAACAAATGATTACTGTGATAGAAGCAGCTTATTTCATCAGAGAATGGCACTTTTCCTTGCTCTGATACTTCATTGTGCCAGTCATCTCCAAACATAAGGTCACAGCTGTTCTGTGACATTTTTACACAATGGAAAATCAGCCTGTTCCACAGAGAAATAAAAAAGAAATTTAATAACCTGACATTTGAAAGTGAAAAAAAAAAGCATTTCAAATACAGGTAATTTTACATAGATCTTATCTGAAAACAACATCAGTGTTAAAGAAATAAAAAAGAATATTTCCCAGGTCAATTTTAATACATGGACCTAACATGGCCATCATTGTCATTTATCCACTGAACAAGAGTGACAGCTCATGAAAACTATCCAGTAACCTACATTTATGCAATGCAAAAACCTCTTCAGTTTTTATTGAATATGGAAAATAGCTGCTCACTTATATTTTTATAGTGCTTTTACAATTTTACTTACATATCTATTTTGATGTACAACTACCATAAATAGGTACATCTCTATCTTAACATTACACATTTTAATTGTAATAAAATTTAAGGAATATTTTTAACAATATTGAAAATGCTTCTGCCCTCTCTTTTCAGTCCATGAATTTGTCTTTCTATTCTACCACCGTCATGCTGCTTTAATTATTTGGATTTGTAATTTGTATTTTCACTTAATTTCTATCTTATCTACGGTATACTTGCTGTATTCATGTTTATTATTATTGCATTTTGAAGATTGGCTTTAAAAAACTAAACTGTAAATCTGCATGTTTAGACTTTACGTATAGAATATTGACATTATTTCAGCCTTTGTGAAAATATTTCTTTGTTAAAAACCATAGTTCTTATTATAATAATGATGTTTTTGGGCTGTTTTGATATAAGTTGAACATCCCCATTCTTCATCAGGTATGGTTTTCAAGGGAAATGTTAATGACCATTATTAATAATTAGGGTTTTGATTGTTTTAAATTTTGTTTTTATGTATATTTGACTACTTGTCCTATAAAACAACTGAAAGCAGTGAGTCTTTTTTTTTTAAATATTTTACATTTTGTCTTGTTTGAGCATGTCTGGAATTCCAAAATGTATATGTGTGTGTGTATATAAATATATATAATATGTATATATACTCTTCTATGTTTTTATTCAATTCAATGTCTTTAATAGACATATATGCTGATTACTTGAATTTGTAGCCCTGCCCCCAGTGCAATAGCCTATTTTATATTTTACTACATATTTATATCTGTATTTGGATTCGTATCTCAAGTTTAAAACTAAGCCTATCAAAATTGAAATATATTTATTTTAACCACACCAAATCCATCCCTACCATTAAACACCCACCTTCTCTACATCACCCCAGCAGATGCTCACACAAAGACAGAGAAGTCATTCTTGATTCTACATATTTCTTTCCATGCCCGCACAACTAATCATCAGCAAGTTGTTCACCACTACATGTAACTTTCTGTCTAAATCGTTCTTTCCTACTCTCCCCTAGTTTAAGGCAGTTGCTGGGACTATGATAATGATCTCTTAATAGTTTGGTGTGCCTTTATTTTGGTGTTTTTTATAGTCCCTCTTCTAGATAGCAGCCTGAGGGCCATTTCTAAAGCATAAACCAAATAATATGATTTCTCTCTATGAAACAGTCCTGTAGTGTCCTATTTCAATTGAAATAAAGTTCTGACTTCTTACCATGACTTACCAGGTACTACCTGACATGGCCAAAATCTGCCACTCTAATTTCATCTCCCTCAGTGGTCTTATCCATCACTGGAATTCATAATTCCCTAGCCTTCTTACATCCACGCTCATTTCAGCTTCAGAGTCTTTGCAGAGGCTTTGGCATGCAGTTAGAAGTATAGGACCCCATATTTTCAAATGGCTATTTCCTTTTTGTTGTATAGTTTTAAATTCAAATGTCACTTCATCAAAAAAATTGTCCCTGCCATTCCAACTAAACCTCAATTAATTGTTGTGATATAACCAAGTTTATTTACTTTTTATTACCGACCATTATCTAAAAACAGTTTAATTACTTTTTAAATTTGTCTTTTCAATAAGATAGTATTTTTTCTTGAGGACAAGAATTCAAATTAGTCTGTATACTGTATCCTTAGAAACCAGTATAATTCCTGGATTTTAAGAGTGACTCAATCAACATTTGTTGACTTATAGATGTGGACTGAATATTTGTGTCCCCACAAAATTCATATGTTGAAACCCTAATCCCCATTGTGATGGAATTTGGAAATGAGATGTTTCAGGGATAATTAGATCATGAAGGTGGAACGTTCATGATGGGACTAGTGAGTTGAGACTGCAGAGAGCTTGCTCTCTCTTAACCATATGAAAAAACCAGGAATAGGACCCTCACCAAACACAACCATGTTGGCACTTTGCTTTTGGACTTTCATCTTTAGAATTGTGAGAAATAAATGATATTTAAGCAGCCCAAACTATGATATTTGTTATGGCAGCCTGAGAAGACTAAGATATTTACCAAATTCTTTTGTAATTAAGAGACAAGAGTATTTTTAAAAACACATTTCAAGAGACATAATATTACTGTGACATTCAGTCTTTATCAAGGAGTATACACATTTTTCTGATATATTTGTCTGCTTACTTATTTTTTGTTCTCATAGAATTTATTTTCTAATATACCTAATACATATGTCAGTTACTTTCTATGGACCAAGAGAATATGTGGATGAAATAACCACTTTCTATTTGTCCATCTATTTATTTATTCAACATTGTGATCTCTGAGATACAGGACACACACCAAGTGCATCTTATAGTTACCCAAGTTTACTTTCTGGAGAATGTCTCTGGATTGGAGAAAATGGAGGAATAACTCAAATTTAACTGCCGGTCTTCTTGAATTGAGATTCTGGGGTACCCATGGTGGACAGAGAAGGACAGAGAACTGGAATGGAGAAAGCTGCACAGAGAGAGAACCCTGAATATCTGAAAAGGGTGCCTTGAGTATTGTGGAGAGAACTGATCATCACATGCATTTGAGAAAACTTCAGGAGGAAGTGTAATTAGCCACCCAAAGGATTAGAAGAAATGCTGCCTAGTGCTCACACAAAACCAAGAACAATGCCTATTCTCAGTAGCCCAGGTGAAAATGTTTATGATACACAGGCATCAGAATACAAAGCAGGTTCCAGCCTCTGTACGGAGAAGAATTATTCTTAGATCAAACAGACTTAGTTATATGTAACAAACATTAAAAGAAAAACCCAAGATGATCCAAGTAACTTAAACACATCCCAGAATATACATAGGAATGCAAAAATATCTAGCACAGGAAATTAAATAAAATGTGCATAAATAAAGAGGTACACTGTGTATGTGGATTTGAAGATTCAATATTGTTAAGATGTATATTCTTTCCAAATTGTTCTATAAATTCATTGACGTTCCATTAAAATCTCATCAGGCTTATTTATAGAAATGGACAAGCACATTTTAATGGTCACATTGAAATACAGAAGGCCTCGTATAGCAGAAACACATTTTTATAAAAGAACAGATCTATAAGATTTATACTGTCATCACTCTTATTTTGAAGCTAGAACAATCAAGAGAGTATGGTGTTAGGTCAGGTAGATACATAGATCAAAGCAAAATAATATATTCCATAAAGAGACCCACACATTTATGGGGTCTGATTTTTTTTTTAACAAAAGTGCTAAGGGAATCCAGTAGAGAAATGATAATTTTTTACAACAAATTATCTTGATAAAATTGGATACACATTTGCAAAAAATAAAAAACACTTCAACCCATACTTTGTACTACATACAAAAATTAACTCAAAATAGGCTTTTATCTAAATGTATAGATCGTGAAGTATCCAAAAGCAAGCATAAGCAAAGATCTTTGTGATTTTGTTTCTTCTCCATCATTGTCCTCTCTTTCTTCTGATTGATGGTCTATTCTGCTTTCCCAGGTCAGTCTTAATCTATACTGTATGAGAGAAACACATTCATTGCATTAAAGGGACCACTCTTTTCACTCAGCCAGAGGAAGAGTCCTCTTTGCTGGTGGTAGTATATAGAAGGTATAGATATGGTCAATAGTGAAAGAGATAAAAATCCAGAAGTGTAGTGATTATAGCCTAAATATTTTGAGAGAATCCATGACTGTAAACATGTTCTGTGTTTACATAGTAAAATTCTGAATAGAAGTTTACTATGGCCATAAAATGAATGATCAGTCCCATCAACCTGCGTATTCTGGGTAGTACTTGCCTTTCTTAATGATGGCCATCATCAATGGAGCATGCTAACAACATCTGAGAGAGACCCTGGAAGTCACTATTCATGGATGGTGCATTATGTGATATTTTATCATGAGTAAAGATATAGTCAGCAATGCATAAATTGTGTTATGAAGGAGCAGAGGCAAAAAGATCTATATTGGCCAATCACTACTGGTCCTAAAGGGCCATGGCATTGGATAATAAAAGAGTTGCTATTTTTTTTTTTTATGTTGGGAGATGATAAATCAGCAAGGAATGGCATTTTTGACAAATAAGAAGGTGAAGAGACCTAGACCTAACCAGGAAGAGGTAGTACTTTGATACTATGGAGAATCTCCACATGTGCTTTTTGGACAATAAATACTCTTATCCACCTGTTACTTAAAATCATCATTAAATTATTGTGCAAATCCATATTTTTTCTAATAAATTTTAAATAAATTGCGGATATAGGAAGGGGTACCATAAAATATTCCCCTTGGGTCCTACATAACTTAAGGATGGCTCTGGTATCAATATTTAAGTTATCTGATTTTGAAGTTGTGCTGTTACGTAAAAATATTCTCTTTTTTAAGGAAATTATACACGGAAATATTTAGAGATTAAAGGCTCAATATCTGAAATTTACTTTTAAGTGATTCACAAAATATTACACACAAACATGTATTTGCTTTGTAATTTTTTTTTTAACATTCCAGCTCTTCATTTGGATTTTTAAAGATACAAGGTAAACTAAAGATCTACTTTTTGAAAGTGTTAAAGTAATTTTGAAACTTAGATATGTGTACCATTCTACCTTATGTTATTCTGTTTTACTTTAATATACCCAGATGTAAATTAATTTTATTTCCCAAAGTCTAGTGCTATTAATCAGGAAGAGGTAGGAAATCCTGGCTATGTGAAATCATAAATAGGTCTTATACCAATCAGAAGGAACAAAATTTATTATCTAAATTGTTCAGGAATCAAATAATTTAAAGATGAGTTACAATCTTTTTTGATATATTTTGTCATTTTATGTTCTATTTTTCAGCTGCATCTTTAAAGAAATTTATTTACCTCATATAAAAAGGAAACAATCTCCAGGTATACTGCTAAAAATTTACTATTGGTATAAAATAATAGAATGAATATATATAAATTAAACAGAAATCTCTCCAGTTATTTTTTAAAATCTAATTTGCAAGAATATTAATATGATGTGTATCTGTTGATTTTATTTATAGCTGTAGACTAATGATTATCTAATCACTAAGAGGTAATTTGGTGCCTGGAATGTGATGGCACTGGAAATAATTTGTAGGGCAGAGATACTATAATGAGATGAATCTGAGGCAAATGCAGGCTAAGAGACAGAGAAAGTGATTCCACTTCTTATTCCACTTTTCTGTTAATATCATATGATCATGGATATGAACAAAATAAGTACTGAAATACTCAGAACTAAATAATTCAAATCCATAAGGATTTTTACCTATAAATTGCTAAAAAAAAATCATGTTTCTGATAATCTTGATAAATGCTAGTTAATCATACTAGTAATAATGATGGCCACAGTGGATGCTGTCCATCACAATGTCAAGACTTAATAGACTCATGGATGCACCTAGAGAGCATTATGCTTAGTCACACAGAGAAATGCAAATACTCCATATTATTACTTACATGTGGAATATTAAAAAAAACTAAAATAAATAAATGTATGTAACAAGACAGAAACAGACTAACAGATACAGAGAACAAGCCAGTGGTTACCGGGGGAGAAGTAAATGGGGTGGGGCAAGATAGGAGTATGAGATTAAGAGCTATAAACTACTGTGTATAAAATAGATAAGTAACAAAGATATATTATACATCACAGGGAAATATAGCCATTGCTTTGTAAAAAATTTAAATGGAGGATAATCTGTAAAAACATCAAATCACTATGTTGTACACCTGAAGCTAATGTGATATTGTAAGTCAATTATACTTCAATGAAATATATATATATCAAATAAAATTTTTAAAAATACAATAGACCCGACAGTAACAAAATGGCCCATTACATTTTCTCAAGTATTTCCTTATGACTCCTTAAAGTTACATGTTAATAGCTATAAGAGAAATAGACAATATTGGGACATCAAAATGCACTCAGCAATTTGCATTTGGAGCTTCTCCTTTTGCTTTTTTTTTTCCCTCTTATTGGACATACAAAAATGTTCCCTATGGTTAAAAGGGACAGTGTAGCCACACTGAAGCTTTTTCCTTATAGGTGAGAGAAAAATCAGAGTTTTGATAAAGCCTAGTAATTTAGATTCTCTTTGGTCTTTGAAACTTTCTGCATGGCCAGTTTTCAGGCAGTTCATACTAGGAGTATGTCAAATCTCTGTTTCAGGAAAAACAGAGAAAAAGTGAATACTGTTTATCTGTGACTCTACCATATTGTTCTTAAATATTCTGAGATATCTGAATTTGGATTTATTAGGAACTTCCCATCATAAAATGTATATTTTTGAATTTATGAAACTTCAGTAGTACTTTTAACTTACCTGTGTTTCAGTTGTTCAGTTATTCTGGTGTCATCAGAGACAGAAGATTTCAGATCATGGTCTTCTTACTCCAGAACTCAACCTGTTCCTCCTGTGATGGTTTCATTGCCCAGGTTCAGGGTTCAGTTCCTAATGATTAGATGGAAAATCAACAGATGTATTAAATTATATTTCTTCAGTTTTAATGGTGAAATGTATATTATGTTTTTAAAATGATAACCTTCAAATAGTTTTCTTTTATGGAGATGTTACACATTTTTAAATTAACACAGCTTTTTGTAATTTTTGTCCTACATCTTTTCTGTTTATTTAATGGACCCAAGCTGTATCTTGGAAAATGGAGTCAGAATGAATCTGATTCATGTTCATAATTTTTTTTTTATCTTCTTCTTTCTACTGTGCCCTTCTCCTAGGCTTTTGTCCTGTTTCTGGCCTTTTGCGAATCTTTTATAAAAATTCTGTTGCTTTGCTTATAAGTTGCAATAATTTTGCTCTAGCATAGCTTTTTAATTGCTGTAAAAGTTAAATTTTATTCTTTATTTGGTGTTATTATCTGTGTACCTTGTGCTTTAATTTTGAATAATTCATTTGAAATAAAACTAGCTATTAACTATAAAAGTGACTAATCTTTAAATGAATATTCTTGCTCAAAGAGCACTTTTCCCTGACATGGTTACTTGGAATAGAGAAATTTGGTAGACTTCCTTCAAACCCCAGCTTACACAAAAAAGCACATACATAAAATTTTAAATTAGAAGCTAAAATGGGATTGAGAAAAAATTCCCAAAGTATCTGTTTGAAATTAAGTTGTTAGTACTACACACTGGCTTGTATTTCTGGAGAGATGTCACGGTTCCAGAGAGAAATTAGGGACTCATCAACAAATGTTATAGTTGATATTTAAAGCTATAAATTCTGGATGAGGTTTAATAGGGAAAATATAGATAATTAATGTAATGGACCTTAGGGCACACCTAAGGACATGTCAACAGTTAGATTTTACCAGAAGAATAGAAACAAAAGAGAAAAAGGAACAGCCAGTAATGAAAGAGTATTATTTCAGCAAGCCAAGAGAAGATGCTTCAAAAAGGTGTCATGTAAATGAGAAATCAGAAGTAAGGTGACTAGATAAGTTCAGAATGATCACTGTATGTGGCAACACAAAGGCTATTTGTGACATTGATAAACAGCAATTATAATGAGTGTTAGGATGAGAGTGTTCTTGGGAAGGGAGACTGTTCGGCAAGCAAGTGCAGACAGAGCTGATACAAATGAAGCATTCCTGGATAGAGAGTAAAAAAATTAAGTAGTAGCTGATGGAGAAGTGAATATTTAGATTAATGTACTAGAGTACAAAGTAGCTCTGTTTTTTTTTTAATGAATCTATAATGTAGTCAATCAACTTACAATAACTACTTTTTCCTTTTTTTTTTTGAGATAGGCTTATCTAACCACTTCTATTCATGTCAGAATTTTTTTTTTTTGTCAAGCTACATGAGTACATGATTTCCTTTTTATTGAAGTATAGTTGATTCATAATTTTGTGTTAGTTTCTGGTTTACAGCATAATGATTTCGTCAAACATATTTTTTGATATTCTTTTTCATTATAGGTTATTATAAGATATTGAACATGGTTCCCTGTTCTATACAGTAGGACCTTGTTTACCTATTTTATATATAGTAGTTTGTATCTGATTTCTTTACTAATTTTTCTTAGCTTTCTTTATATACATATGTGTGTGTGTGTGTATGTATTTATTTATTGAAGTATAGTCAGTTTACAATGTTGTGTCAATCTCTGGTATACAGCACAATGCTTCAGTCATATAGGAACATACATATATTCTTTTTCATATTCTTTTTCACCATAAGTCACTACAAGACATTGAATATAGTTTTCTGTGCTGTACAATATAAACTTCTTGTTCATCTACTTTTTATATATTAGTTAGTATCCACAAATCTGAAACTCCCAATTTATCACTTCCCACCTGCTTCCTTTCTGGTAACCATAAATTTGTTTTCTATGTCTGTGAGTCTGTTTCTGTTTTGTAAATAAGTTCATTTGTCTTTTTTTTTTAATTTAGATTCCACATGTAAGTAATATCATATGGAATTTTTCTTTCTCTTTCTAGATTACTTCACTTAGAATGACATTCTGCAGGTTCATCCATGTTGCTGCAAATGGCATTATTTTATTATTTTTTATGGCTGACTGGTATTCCATCATATAAATATAAGACAGCTTCTTTATCCAGTCATCTGTCCATGGACATTTAGGTTGTTTCCATGTCTTGGCTATTGTAAATAGTGCCACTGTGAATACTGGGGTGCATGTATCTTTTTGAATTAAGGTTCCCTCTGTGAATCTCTCTACTCTGCCATCTTGGCTCAGCCCTTCTTGTTAGCTTTCTATATTTATTTGTACTGTCATATATTTTCTATAATACATCATTTTCAATAGTTCTTTTATGTAATTTATTTTATTTTTGTTTTTTTCTGAGGTACTCTCTGAATAGCTTTCTAGGTCATTTACTTTCAGATTTTCTATATTTAAAAGTAGTTTATCAATCCTTTATTTTAGAAAACATGGTTTTCTATGTATTTTTTCCCTTTTTTATCAGAGTGTAAATATTTTGTTCTTTCTAGTCTTTTATCTGGTATAGTATGAGATGGGGTAATATAAAACTGGGAACAATTGAGATTACTGGATTTTGTTTCACTAGCTAATTGCTGCTTTCTGGCTATAGTGTCCCTGTCAAACATTTGATTCTTCCAGTCATGTATACCTCTATCTATCTGTCTATTTCTGGAACATGCATGTATTTGTCCTGCATGAGTGCTTTCAGTTCACCTTTGTCTCAGTCTTTTCTTTCTGGCTTCTTTTCCCCAGTCTCCTCTATTTACAACTACACCCTGGTTTCATTGGTACTTTTGTTTACAAATATTACCTCATTATATCTAGAGCTCTAGATTAGGGAAACAAAGAGCAAAGCATGGTATTTTCTCAAGCTTTTATTGAGTCTCTCTTTATTCAATGAAACAGAAATATATTAGATTGGCTTTCAAACTCTAGAACCATCAAAATCACTTGTAGACCTTCAAAAAACACAAGGTTCCAGGACCCATTTGCCCCAGATCTTCTGATTCAGTAGATCTGAGGTGACTTGATAACTTGCTTTTCTAACAAGTTACTCAGTGATACTGATGTTGCTGTTCTGGGGAACATAGTTTGAGAAATATTGATCTAGATTGAAGGACCTTCCTACATCACCATTATTAACTAGAAATATTGCTTCTTTTCCATCATAAGCATAAAAGAGGATCTACTGAAAGATCTTAGTCCTTCTAGTATTTGATACACTTCATCTCAAAATTGTTTGGATCAAGGCTTCTCAGCATTAATGATGCAGAACCTAATATAAAAACTTATGAAGTCTGGCCATAACAACAACAGTATTACCATCCATTCCATGAGCTATCCAGGACCTAACTTCAGACTCTTGAATTAATTGGCATACTTTCTCTTTTTTACACCATATCAATGGCTTTCATTATCTCCTTAGGGGAACCCGCTGGTCACATACTTGAGTGATAACGTCTCTTCCTTGCCAATCAAGCAATGATACCAGCTTTCTCTAGGAACTTATTTGTTGGTTTTATTTTTGACTAACTGTATTAGTTTTATATATTGAAAATCTTGGTAACAAAACAATCCACATTTGTTATCTCACAGTTACTATAATCAGGAATCCAAGGGTTTATTAGATGGGTCATTGCTTAAAGTCTCACAAGGATGAAATCAAGGTGTTTTCCAGAGTTGGTTTATAACCTGGAGGCTCAATCAGGGAAGAATCTGCTTCCCAGATCCCTTAGGGAAAAGAGATGGCAGAATTTATCATTTTTATGGATGTAGGAATCCTGTCAGTTTGCTTCTTTAAACCCAACCATACACAGGTAGAAACTACTATGAGTCAGCTAGCAAAATAGTCTTGTATAATGCAATCACAGGAGTGACATACCTTTATCATATCCTATTGATTAGAAGCAAGTCACAGATCTTTCTCACAATGGAGGGAAATAGATTACAGAAACGCATAAACAACAAAAGGCTGGTATCATGAGAGCCGCATTTTAGATCACCATACCAGTTAATAGCTTTTAGTGCTAAGTAACAATTACATCTCTTTGTTGCTGTCAGGAATCTTCTTTTAATTATTCCCTCTGAGTAATCAATGTTAAATCTTAAGGTACAATGATGAATTCACACTTCATAGTATGGCTGTAGCTGAGATATAATAATAATAATGTTAATAATGATAATTTATTGTTTTAATAAATCTTATTTTTTGTCTATTTTTATGTTTATATTTATTATAATAAATCTATATATTCCTGCTTTGGAGAAGAATGTACTTGATGGCTATTTTTTCTATGCTACACATTTTGAAATTCTTAACATGTTTATGTTTGGTTATATCATAAGTACAAAAACACAATTAATAGTTTATGTTGAAAACTTCAGGACAGGTATCATGTCATTTATTTTTCTAAAATGGCAGTATAGAATTACTCCTGCCTTGATAAAAAGCTAGCTCAGTTATTGACATTGTTAGAACAGAAGCTTTAATCAATATCCTAAGATATATGTGTATTCATTTTAGAATACTATACCTCATAGATCATTAAATATGAAAAATTTTCAATGTTTTCTAATCTAAGTAATATTCCATATTGTTTGATAATTTCAGCATTTGGTGTAGGCTTCAAACAATATATCTACATAAATTAGAAATAGTTATCAAAAGCCCATTAAGCTAATTTTTTTTAATTTAACTGTTTATTGGTTTTCCATGTATTTTTGTATTTTTCAGAAAATATTTATTTTCTATACTACCCAAATATAGCTATACATATAATATCAGTGAAATTAGATTTCTCATCTATGATCATAATTTTGGGAAAGTATTTATATAGTTTTGCTCTCTGCAAAGCTCATAAATGTTGATGCATTTATTAGAACTATTTCATGTATTTAAGTTTAGCAAATATTTGAAAGTCAAAAAGATTTCAGTATTTTAACTATCAAATAGGTCAACACACCCGCATGCCTATATTAAGAGAGAAGGGATCAATCATTCAGTATCATGCAATGATCAATGTTCCCATGTTTATTTACCACACTTATTCCCTATTTGTCTGGTTAAGTTGGATTTTGACAATTTCATATTTTTAATATTTCTCAAATAGTATTTCACCATAAAATTTTTCCATTTTGTTTGTTTGACAGGGCCAAAATTTAGCCTTTCAATTTACACCTAATTGAATGTGAATCTTGATTTAATATTGTCTTGCAAATAAATTAAATTGACTTTTATTTTACTCTTTAAAAGATAAGATGTTCATAAGGTTGCCAAATAATATATCACATACATTACTGCATTAGTCTTAAAGACAGTTAGATTTAATATTCTGAACTAGATTGGAAGTCATAGTTCACTAGAATTATAAGGCAGAATATTTAATACTTGCCTTCTCTTTTTCCATAAAGATCTGGTAATGAGCTTGGCCTATAAAAGAAAAATGATGCAATCCTGATGGTCTGAAAAATACAAATGAATCCTAACACTCCATTACATGTATTTTAGGTTGTTTTATATAAATTACGATAAATTTTCCAGCTTTTAAAGTTTAATGTATCTATCTCCACACAAGCTGAAGAAAATAATGTTCAGTAATATGCATAGGACTGGAAAATTTAAAAAATCGTTACAGACAGTGTGACTTCTCTATTTATAAATTTGGAACAAGTCAAAATAATTGCTCTATGTTAGAGAGAAAAACATCTTTATAAAGATAATATGACTGGCTTTCTATTCAAATCAACACCCTGCTGATGTTGTTCCTTCGCTCTTCAAATGAATGTATTTCATATAGCCCCAGAGTGGAAAATGTATCAATGCATCAATATGACAGGATTGGATGCCAGCATTTTACCAAAATTTACTTTCAAACAAAAGACTTTTTATCATATTGTACCATAATCTGGATGCTAAACTAGTAAGTAATAAATAAAGCAAATTTTTTCTTTTTCAGTTGTATCATACCAATAACATTTATACCATTACCAGCAATATGATTACTTTATTAATTCTAAGAATTTTTGTTATTTTCTGCAATTTTACCTCAAATTATAGTACCTTTAAACACATATAGTCAAATTTTTGTCTTTTAAAGTGAATGAGAGTTATTTTTCCTCAGTTTTGTGTATGTGTGTATATATATACACATATAAATAGAATCTATCCTGTCTTCTAATTATATATATATATATGTATATACACACAATAGATTTTTCATCTTTAAATGTTCATTTTATAACATTATTTTACTCAATTCTTAAACTTTTTCATTGACTATTTTGGTTTCCCATATATGCAACCATCTCATAAAGATTAAATAAAGTTTTGTTTAATCCTTACCAGTTCTTATGCCTCTAATTCCTTTATTTTGTCCAACAGAATAAGCTAGTACCTCTAGCTCAATGTTAAATATTATTGAGGATTTAAAACAATTTAGTATTCTTCCTAACTTTACTTAACTTTAGTCACATAATGTGCGCTTGTGTTTCCCCATACAAAGCAATAATGACTTTGGGAGAGATATATATCTATATATAGATACAGAGATATATATCTATATATATGTATAACTACTAATGATGTAAGATACTATTCTTCAATCTTTATTATATTGAGGATTTTAATATGGATGTTTACTGAATTATATTGGATTATTTTTCTTTATTCTTATATATTCTATCATATAATTTTTTTCTTAGTCATAGTAATATGATGAATTATAATAATACAGAATGGGAATCAATCACAATTGGTCCTAAACTCATCAAATTTGAATGAAATGTTCTTGACTTTTTCCTATTAAGATTTTGCATGCATAAACATATATGTGTCTGTATGTGTATATGTGTGATCATGTGTGTCATAAATTTTATGAACGATACTTTATAGATTTTGTACTTTATAAATCTCTCTGATTTTTTTGTGATAATCCTCAGAATCTTTACTGTTGTGTTTCAATTTGTTGTCAGGATGATAACTTACATTTGGATTATGCTTTTTGTTTATTCAGAGTATGTGTGACAATGTTTTCTTATCCCTTAATTAGGAAAAAATGCAATCTTGAAAAAATAAGCATATGTCATAGGATATGCTTTTTTGTTAATGGCAGTAATCTTAGAGTGAAATAAAATAATGACAAGATAGCCAATTTGTAGAAAGATAGTCACCATAAGTTTGGAGAATGTGTATGTTTTAGGAAAAAAAATTAAGGTCTGGGCTATACAGATAATTTGGTTTATAATTCAGGTTGAATTAACAGTCTTAACTAATGGACACAATTTGTATTATTTTATTAATGGAGCAGTGACAAATTTGTCCTTATACTGATAGGGAAACAAGAATGTCTATGGTCTACTTTTCAAACATTGTTTTAATGAGTGCAAATATCTATAAATAAATTTGTTTCTGCTGTGAAAGTTATATATTAGAAAAGAGTCAATAAATACTATCTTTATAGTTATATGTTTTGATAAAATTCACTTTCTTTCACTTTAAAGAAAATAAAACCAATTTCTAATATGCTGCTTTGACTGCAGTCTAGGATATAATTTCAAAAAGTATTGAAAATGTTTTATAATAGTTGACTTGTTGGCATTCCTTAAGTTTTAATGTATTACTCACTTATCTTTCCTAAGCCCTTCTGTGTTATCTTCTTTAATTTTCATGCTACTAGTCATGGTTAGTGGGACAAATTAAATTTCAAATAAAAGTGGAAATAAAAGGAGATTTTAAAATCATAAATCTGAAGAATTAAAAATTTTGGCTTAAGCAAGTTAGTCTAAATCCATCTATTTTAACATAGAGAAGCACAGTATTTTGAATCTATATCTATGTTTAGATGTAATATATTTGTGAAGAACATATCTGTTTTTTCCCTAAATAATTCCATTTGCAACAGGCTCAACATTTAAACAATTTTTGATAATATATTTTATTTACATACTATATCCAATGTGTCATTTGACATTGTAATCAACATAAAAATCATTAAAAACGTATTTTGTATTTTTATGTACTATCTTTAAAATTCAGTGTGTATTTTGTACTTCCAGCATATCTCAATTCAGGCTAAATATATATATATTTTTTTTTTTTAAATTTCAGCTTTATTGAGGTGCAACTGATAAATAAAATTTTATATATTTAAACTGTATGATGTTATGTTTTGATATACATATACATTGTGAAATAATCACCATAATCAAGCTAATTAATATAGCCATCACTCCACATAAGTACCGTTTTCTTTTTTGGTTTTGTTCTTTTTTTTTTGTACTGAGTGTAATTAAGATTTGCCCCTCTAACAAATTTCAAGTATGCAATAGAATATTGTTAATTAAATGCACCAAGCTGTATGGTAACTTATTCATCCTCAATATCTTATTCATCCTGCCTAACTAAAACTTTGTATCCTTTGATCAACAATTTTCCACTTCCCCTATTCCCTAGCATCTGGAAACCACCATTATACTCTATCATTCTATGAATTTGACTCTTTTAGATTCCACATGTAAGTAAGATCATTTAGTATTTCTCTTTACATGTCTGACTTACTTTAGTTAGCCTGAGGCCCTCCAGGTTCATCCATGATGTCACAAATGGCAGAATTTCCTTTTTTTAAAAGGTTGAATAATATTCCATTATGTATGCAATGGACTATTATATTCATTATATATAATATGTCACATATTATATATACAGCATATCATTATATATGTGTGTGTGTATTATATATGTGTATATATATTTATATACTTCACATTTTCTTTATCCATTCATCATTTGAGACATTTAACTTATTTCCATATCTTGGCTACTATGAATAATGGTGCAATAAACAATGAACATGGGTTTGCATATATCTCTTTGAGAGACTGACTTTATATCCTTTGGATCTATATCCAGAAGTGAAATTGCTGGACCATGGACTAAGAATTATTAATTTATCTTGTTTTCTAGAGGTAAGCAATATAAATACATACGACTGCTGAAGAGAGCTACAATTAATGTTTATTTCTGTATGTTCTGTGTATGTATAAATGTTTTGGGGGAATCATTCATTCTCTAATTATTGAGTAACCACATCTAAAAAATGTAAGGAATATTGGGAATTACAAAATATTGAAATTTGTGAAGGTGAGGACATGGACATTAGGAATTGTGTCTTTTTTTTTTTTGGTATTCTCACTACCCAGGCTGAAAATGAATGCTCATTGGTTGTGATGTGAATTGATTTGAATAATTTGATCACTCAATTCAATCTGATCACGTAAGATAAGAAGAAATGTCATTTTTAATATTATTTCTAAATCTAAATCTATTTGAATATTATTTTATTTAATCAGAATTCTTAATTCTTGAACTAAAGGTTAAAAAATAATTTTATTGATGCTATTCTGAAAGTAAGATTTAGCCCATCAATCAGTCTATGATAGAAAAACATTTCCACATTTTGGAGAAAGGAGTTAATTCCAGATACTCATGACTGTGCAGTTTAAGCACTGTTAAAGATCTGCTTCCCAGAGCACCACAGAATATAATTTTATTTCTGTTTTCATTTGGCAAGGAATTCTAGTAATTAAAATGGCAAATTACAAGTAAAAATCTTTTTTTAAACTTTGAAGTTTCTAGTAATTCAGGCTACAATTTTAATTCACTGTGAAACAGCTGGACCTGCCTGATTCTAGTTTTCAAATTAGTATCCTTGTTCAAAAAACAAAAAGCCAGGGTAGATTTTTTTTTAATGAGCATCTTATTTGTAATAATTAATGTTATTATATTTTCTTAAATTAGTCTGGGAAATAAGTAAAATATCTCATAAAAAGATATAGTTAGTTGCCTGACATATTTTTAATGCCATGTTTATAGAGGTTTTTATTCACCAGAATTTCTTATGACAAAAGTAGAAAAAGAAATGGATTTAATCCCCAGGGGAATGTTCATGGAGGGCAGCATCACATTAAAAGTGTGGACTTTTCTTTGAAAGCAGCTCGTAGCCAGAACAGGCGAAAGAGAATAAGAGTGATGTTAAAAGTGCTTTGAAAAGTGAAATGAAAAGGGAACATATTTGTATCAACTGTCATGGCTGTAATACTCTAAGAAAAGGACAGGAGACTGGAGAGGAATGTTATGAAAGGGGACTAGATGATGACCTGCTTTTCACTGTGCCTGCCATCCTTTCAAAACTCGACACGCTAATAATCTACAATAGTTATCTAAGCTTTTGTGACAGGATTTTCTGTTTAATTTCATGCGATGTTGAGGAAAATCAGTTTCAAAGGAATAACATTCAGGTACACATCATCTTGAACATTGAAATTAATGTGCCGTAATCACCTAGAATCTTATCATTAATACAGACCTGTAGTGTCCAATATGTTAGGCACTAGTCACATAGTTATTGGGTATTTAAAATGTAACTAGTGTAAACTGAAATGTAAAGTACACACTGGATTTTGAGGACAATATAAAAAAGTACAAACTCTCATTATTTCATATTGATTACATGTTGAAATTGTAATATTTTGGATAATGAGGTTACTTCACCTATTTCTTTTTAGCTTTTTAATATGACTACTAGCAAAGTTTAAACTGTATATTTGGATCAGTTATATTTCTATTCTCTTGTCCTGATCAAGATTTTAGCAGATGTAACCTCCCTGGTATGTTCTGACAATTGGATGCATAATACAAATGAGGGTTTATGATGAGACTTACGATATTATCATTCATTCAATAGCCTCTCAAAACAAAAAGATGATGAAGCTTGCTGAGATTAAAAGTGTAATTCAGTGAGCATAACCAGTTGGAAACTGACCATACCAAACTGAGAAATAAATCAATGCACTTAAAGAGTACTCACTAAAAAGAGGAAGCTCAAGAAACAGCCAAATGAAGTTGCTAATTAATTAGTAAACTCATCTGCCATAGATAACTATTTTCTTTAAAAAGGAAAGTCATTTATTGATGGAGAGACATGTTTAATAGTATACATTATTGGCTAAATGAAGGTTTTGGCCCTCTTCCATTAGTAGTGATTACAAAGCCTAGTCTTGGTAGCTGTTGTGGAATTTAAAATTCTCATGGTTTTAGAACAAACTTTGGTGTCTGTTTGTAACCAGAAACATGTAATACTTGCTGGTGGGTCTCAAGTTAAGGAAGACTATCTATCTATCTATTTATTTATGTATTTATTTAGGAAGATTATTAATCCTTACTGGATTCCACTAAAATACTGCAAGACTAGTAATTTGAGACATGTCATTTGTGTGAGATTATAAGTGATGTCCTTCATATGAATTCAGAACCAACAGAAGTGTTATCACCCTGCCCGTGTAACAGTTGAAGTTTGAGAATCAATTATTTGCACTCAAAAATTAAGGCTCAGTTGTTAAATACTGTTTTTTATAACTTTTATAAAACATCTCTCTTTTTCTTCATTAGTTACTTCCATTCCCTAAAAAGCTAAAAGCCAAAAAAAAAAAAAAAATTCTTGAAGTAATGTACTTTGGAGTAGAAAGTTTTACTCAATATTGAAAAAGTGATTTTTCACTTAGTATTTATAAGCAAACTCAAAAGAAAACATCATACAGTGGAAAATCATGAGGCTAAAAGTCCAATGAGTTAATTATGTCCTTGGCTTTACCACAAGCTAGCATGTGATATTTTGTATCAAACATATTTCTAAAAAACAATTGTCAGCTGAGGGAGGCTGACGTGGGGTTCTAGGAGGTGAGCGGCCCAAACAAAAAAATTCACGAGGAGTTGCCATACCGCCGGACAGACTTCAGCTGGAGACACCATGGGGTTAACAACACTTTATTGCCACAGGGAGGTGCGCACCTATGATGCACCTGTCCTGCTGTTTATCTGTTCTCTGCCAGCACATGCACAATCTGAGTTTCTTTGTTCATTAGGCTTACAGAATATCTCTAGCACATGCGTACTTCTATTTTCTTTGTTCTAAGTCTTAGATAGTTGATGCATGCGTATAGCAATTATTTACTGCATACAATAAACATGCTCTGATCGTGGCCTTGGGTCCCACAGCCTTAACTCAAGACCAGCTCACGACAATAAAAACAGAAAACAAATTCTATAAGGATAAATTTCTTCTACCTTTATAGTAAAGAAAGAAAGGAGAAATATTTAGGAAAACATATAATTAACTCAAACCAAAAACACAATGTATGCAGGCCTAATCATTGACCCAATTTCAAAAAAGGGAGTTGTGTTTATAGATATAAACAATTGCACAGGATTGTTTATCCTCATAATTTATCATAGTACTTTAGCCACATGAAATATAAAACTTATACATGTAGTTTTAGAATGCCCTTGACTGTCAATATTGAAATAATTTAAAAAACTCTAAAATAAGGGGAAAACTAGACAAACAAAAATAAACAATGACTAACAATAAAATTAAAGCAAAGCAAAAACATATGAATAAGAAGCAAAAAGTGTAAAGCAATGGCTTTCCTCAAAATGTCTGAGTAAAAACAAGAAACAGAATTCTTACTTCCAAGGATATATCAATCTAATTTTCGAAAGATTTAAATAACAAGCTGATTAAAATAATGTAATTTTCCCCATCGTATAATCATATTTAAAACTTCATTCCATCATGAATATATTTTATTTATGGAATTTTGACATCAGTATAAAAAAATGCATAGTTGGAAATGACTTTTTAAGTAAGAAAATTAATTCAAGTTAAATTTTAGAGGAGAGAATTGAATCTTGTTGTTATATTCGTTGCTTATTTCTCAGATAGCATTCATTAAATGATACATTTAAAAACTAAGAGACATTTACAGCTGAAAAGTCATTTAATATAATTTATGTTCATTACTTGATTTTATACATGAGGAGACTACTGCCCATACAGGTAAGTGTTTTGCATGAGATTTTGCTGTGTTTTCCCGTTGCATAAAGAGAATAATTTTCTCCACAATAATTCAAAATAGCCAATAATGGAAACAACCTATTTTTTGTGGGTGCTAGAACAGCTCACAGAACTTAGAGAAATATTTGACTTATTGTATTACTGGTTTATTATAAAAGGATATAATACAGATGACCATACAATGAAAGAGATTCATGTATTCGTCTTAATTTAGTGTTTGTACAGCTTCCATTTTTAAGTGCTTAGATGAATACTCTATTGCAATAAAAACATCACCATATAATTAACCAGCTATTAAAAACTCTACAGATTAAAAAAAAAAATGCACAGGGCAAAGTATGGGGAAAAGGCATAGAGCTTCCAAGCTCTTTCCAAGTTTGTCGCTCTCCCCGAATCTCCTTGTTTATATGAACCCAGAAACTCTCAGAACCCTGTCCTATTGGTCTTGTATGGAAGCTTCATTACATAAGCATGATTGAAAAAAAAATCATTGTCTTTGGCACTTGATTTAGCCTCCAACCTCTCTCCTTCCCCAGAGGTTAAGTATGGGACTGAAAGTTTTACCTCTCTAATCATCAGGGTACTTTTTTTTTTTCTTGTATTAGTTTGGCACCATAGACCAAATGTTTTTGTCGCCTCAAAATTTACATCTTGAGAACTAATCCCTAATGTGTTGGTATTAGAAGAAAGGATATTTGGTAAGTTTTTAGCTCATGGGGATGGAGCCTTCATGAATGGGATTAATGCCATTATAAACAATGCCATAGAGACCTCCCTGACTTCTGCTTGTGAGGACACAGTAAAAAGACAGTCCTCTGTGAACAATGAAGCAGGCTCTCACCAGACATCAAATGTGCCAGTGACTTAATCTGGGACTTCCCAGCTTCCAGAACTGTGAAAAATACATTTCTGTTGTTTATAAATCCCCTAGCCTACGTTATTTTGCTATAGTGGCCTTAACAGACATCATTATTATTATTATTATTATTATTATTATTATTATTATTATTATTATTATTATTATTATTATTATTATTATTATACTCTTATTATTGATCTCAAAGAATGTTTATGAGTCTTCAAATTTTCAGTGAAATAGCTACGCAAATTTGAAAACTGCAGGAAGAACATAGTTTAATAATGTATGTCTCTTCACACAGACTGAATTCAGTAAACATGATGTGCATAATAAAATAGTCTGGTTTGTGCATTTGTTAAAAGTGTCAAATAACAGTTTTACTGGTATTTTGAGTGTTCAGCTGCTTATTTTAGCATCCTCTATACGTTGTCAAAGTTTTAGATCATTTTGATATATTCTAATTCAGGATATCTCAAGTAGTTAGAACTTAGAGGCACCCATCATATTGATGTTCATACAAAGAGGCTTTTGCCTCTTTATATGAATGTTTAAGAATACCTTCAAGACCTATGAGAAGGTGAAAAATAAAGAACTAACTCTGTCAGCTTGACAATTTCAGAAATCCATTCTGCAAAGTAACCTTATACAAGAGACTGAACCAATTAGCCCTGTCACTCACAGACAGCTAAGTACAAAATGGATTTAAGGTTAGAACTCTGAGATATCAGATTTAATGCATGACTAAAACAGTATGTCTTGTGGCACAATGCTCCACAAGTGACTCTGGTGTCTTTGACACATTTCTGACAATGTGACTGATGATTGGCAATGAGCTATAAGAGGAACTTTGGGCATGGTAGAAATGGGTCAATGTTCAGTTTTGTTCCTCCACTCAAATAGAAAGAAACTCTAGAAAATTGTCGGAACTTAATTTTATTTTATTTTATTTCTCTTTTATAACTAAATCTTAGTTAAACCATATAGTAGCCATTTGATACTGATAAAGCTAGAAGAATGTGGTCTTCCAGGTAAAATGTCAAGACACAACTTTTCTTAAAAACTATAATGAAACAAAACATTTAATAAGGTCAGAATATCCTCACAGTCATAAACATGACAAACTACCTGTGTGCTGTGAAATGAGCAATAGTCATTATGTTCCCCATTTACAGAAATAGAAAAAGAAAATGACTAATCTCAAAGTTTCTTCCAATTAAAAAACAAAAATAAACAAACAAAAACTATTCATCATCTTAGTTGCCTGCTTCTGCAACTCCTGTTACTATAATACAAAGTGAACTTTCAACAAAGTATTTCATTTAGCTTAGTTTTAATTTATGTTTAAACCCATGAGCTGATTAGAGGGAATAATACAAACAATGAAAATATGATACATTAAAATGTTTATTTTCTTTGAGAACACAATAGCAAAGGTTTTTGTTTTTGTTTTTGTTTTAGAAAATGAAGATAAGTCATTATAAGTTTTCATGAGTTAGAGAATCTATTATAATATTTCACTTCTGAGAACTATCTTGAATTGTAATGAGAATTGTCCTTACAGTAAAAAAAACAAAAGTTAAAATATAAAATATATGAGCAGAATATATTTTCTTTTCATTCACAAGTAGTTTTACATAGTAAATTGAATTTTCAAGAACAACAGTCAGAATATACCAAAACACTAATTCACCTTAAGTTAAAGTGTAATGGTTTTCTTTAATCACAGGGATCTGAATAGTTATTTATAAAACCTAATGGATTGGAAATCCACTCTAGATGAGGATGTTTAGACAACCCTTTCACCATAAAAATGAAAGTAATTGTTTTTGAAATTTAGATGTTCTGACTTAATCAAGTTTTAAATGAACTGTGACATGATTAAAGTATTGTAAAAATTGAAATAAAATTATATCATCTAGATATGCTACATGATTGAGGAGAAAATGTTATAATAATGATCAAATACAAAATTTATGTTATCAGCCAATAAGATACAACCTTTTGAGATTCAGAGATAATGAATTTTTACAGAGGATGATATAGTCAAATATGTATATATACACACACTATGTACAACTGAAAAGAATTCCTGTATGTTTAAATTAGGTAAAAATTAGAAGAGATTTTCAAAGGTAACATACAGAAGGGTCAATGATGATATAATGATAAGTGGAATATGGTCATTTATCATTTTATAATGAATTAACCACTACTTAGATTTAAAGTGTTATCATTTTTCTTTCTTTATATTTGTTTATTTGTTTTTCTGGGTACCTCCAAGCCCTTCTAATTTGTTTTGATATCCATCTTGTACATACTCAATTTCATACCTTGAATTTTTTTTGTAACTGTAATCACTTGGCTGTAGAAATCACTTTTTTTTTTTTTTGGCTTGAGTATTGTACACCATTGCACACAAAATAAAAATCAAACTCCTGTATCCTTGTTCATCATCAGTCTCCTACTTATCTTTTTAATCTTATCTCTTAACCATGTCCATACTCTAAGATATAACTATATTGAACTATTTTCAGTTCCCTGCCTACTATATATACTATATCTCTATTCTGTGTGGGTAATTACTTGCCTGTAAGATTTATTGACCCTGCATCTTTCTTAGATAAAATTTCCACTGTTGGTCTTAATTCCTCTAGAAGTACTCTCCAAATCGCCATTATCTTTCTTCTATAAAACTTACAACCAGCCCTATCAAATCAGTTGTTAAACACTGAATGTGAATTGACTGTTTTAGACTTCATAATTTGGAAGCATGTTTGCATATCTTTTCCCATTATCTACCCTAATGCTTCAGTCATAATAGGTGATAATAATATCAACTGGATATATATTAATGCTAGTCATTCACTACCTTCTGATATCAGTGTATGTCAATGTCATCATACATAAAATGAGGAGAAGTTAATGCACAAGCAGTGATTGTAATGAAATAGATAATATACAAGAAAATATTTTTCCTGTTATAGAGCAATATATAGTTTGTTAGATTAATTGCTCAGATAGGTATAAATGTAAATATATACGACACACAGACATTTGTGTGTGTATTTAGTATATTAGGTTCTTTACCGTCAAGCATGACTGAAACATGTCTATATAATACTCTAAATTCTTATAGTAAATTCCTTCCCTAAGCTCTATCAAAGTGAGGGTTCCTGATATTGGAGCATTTTACAGGCCTTACTTTATTGAATCTATATGCTAATTTGATTAAGTGCCCCACAGTTCCAGTACAACAAACCATCCTAACTTATCATTTAACTCTTTTAGTCACTGATTTTGTCTGTGTGGCTACAAGCAGAATTTGAGTTTTACTGGAAATATTGGAGATCTAATCTTGATCCAAGAAATAATAGAATTATGAGTTTTCATTCAGATGTAACTACAAAAAAAAGCTTCAGCAAACTAGGAATAAGTTTTTCCTCTTTTTTATGAGCTTATACATCTTTGAATGTCCAGAAGATGTTGAACTTATGATCCTTGAAGTATAAAGACAGCAACTCATACTGATTTTACTATACACTGTCTTCTTGTTTTGAAGAAAACTTGTCTTAAAATACGAATATTAAATGTTTCTCACATGTGTCTTATAATTTTTATTTATCTGATAAACTTTCACTTAATTGTTCTATATCTTCTATATTGAGGTAAAAACAATATGTGAATTAATATTTTGACAAAAATGAGACAAAAACTACCCATTTCATTATTTCACTAAAAAACTTTTTAGCCAATGGTGTATGAAAATCATTTGAACAAGAAATGAAGAATAGGAAGCTTGATTTAATAATTTATATATCCATGGCACAGTTAAATAAAGTAAGTATATTCATTTGAAAAACACTTAGGGTATGAAATTCAGTTGTGAAATCAATTAAAAATGTACTCAAGAATTCTTGTTTTTGGTATAGGAGCTCAGAGGTCATCATCCTAATCTTCACAAGAGAAACACTAAAAACTGAAAGTCAGCAACTCGTAGATCCCTCAAAGAATTGAATAGTGGCCACAGGGAAAACTGCTGCCCCTAAATGTGAAGAGCTAGTCAGGCAAATACAGAGAATCACAGTTTACAAGAACAGAAACCCAGGAACAGAAACCATCTTTGGGGCAATTATGAGGGTAGGAAAACTTGAAATGTAATTGATGAAAATTTAAATGCTTAGTGTGGACAAGCCTGAAAGTTAAAATTTCCAAGGGACTCAGTATTAGGTGAAGTCCCCTCAGTTTCATGAGTTTCACATCCAGGAGTCCAACCAGGGTCTCACAGTGAACATCCAGGGAAAATCTCATGCTCCTGGCTCGGGGAGGAGAAAATAGTCATCTTGAAATATATCCAGAGCACTCTTTTCCTCTTAATAAGGCCATCATTCAAGGGAGACTATTTACCAAAGCCCAGCATCCTGAGGAAGGGATATACCCAACTTTACTTCCCTCTAGCCTTCCTTGAGGAGAACTGGAAAAACGCAATTCCAGGTCCTTCTAGTCTTACTATCCAACATTAGGGAGGAACATAACTGAGAAAAGTACGTGAGAGGATAATAACTTAGGGGCACAGGCACAATAAAAGAATGAGAATAAATCATAGGACTATGTCTTGCACATCTCAGACTTCATTTAAGATGTCTTCAGGAAAACCCAAGGTCAAAAGGAAAGACAGAAACAGACACCAGAAACAATTTTAGCCTTTGACACCTACAACTATAGCAAACAGTAAACATAGCATAACTCCTAGCTAGCTAAATATAAAACCCTAGTGTAAAGGTCTGTTTACCTCAGTTCCTTTCACTGAGTATGTTTGGCTTTCAACAACAAATTACAGGGTATGCTAGAAAACAAACAAACAAAAAAATCACAATTTGAAGACACAGAACAGCAGCAAAACTAGATCAGATATGGCAGAAATTTTATAATTTTTAGACTCGATATTTAAAATAACTATGGTTAATATGCTAAAATCTGAAATGGGGAAACTAAGTTGTCTTTAGAGTTATGCTTCAGGATTAGCTAAATAGGTTGCACATAACAACTATATCCATTCCAACACTTCTATTTCCTTGAGCTTTCGGACTCCTCCCTGTATGGCAAGTCAGGGAAGTTTCAGCATTGCAATTCTATTGTCCCTAGACCATCACTGAGTCCCATTTACCAACTTAGTAGACTATTAATATTCTTCTCAGTCAAATATTATATCTGGGTAAGTTCTCCTTAATCAGTGCACTTATACTAATCAAATACTTTGCATTTCATCCTTCTTGATCTAATATACTCAGAATGTGTTTGCATATTCTCTATGCCTTTGCCAACATAAATTGGTGACATCTTGCAGTATGTTCAGTGTCAGGCTATGTCCTCCTAGATGAGGTCTTAAGTGTCTCTATCTGGGATGTGCTGGAATGTAACTATTATTATCTGTATGGAGGACATGAGTCGTGATCTGTTATGGGTTCTGAGGACACTCATTATCCTTAGTCATGCACTTGGTGTAGTTATTGAAGAGTTTATAAAAGAGAAGGCTGGTCTCTTAACAGAGTGGCTGCCTCTGTTGGTGAAAGAGAAGGATTTGGAGATTTAAAATTCTCAAATTCATCCATAAGTGTGCAAAATTTCCCAACCATTTGTCTGGATTTCATGTCCTACCCTCAGATGCCTTTACCTGACACCAAAACCACATTCAATCATGTTCTGGGCTTAATTTTCAACCTATCTTTTCTACAAATATGAGTTGAGGTACTTGTTTTAAAGTTTCCAGAAAGGATTTCTGATTTTCCAGTTGTGCTTTCTATTGGATATTTAAGCCCTTCATTTTTTTTTTTTGACCATATAAGCTTACAGTCACTATGGTTACCATAGCAATTATGTTCCACAGCTATGTGATACACACATGTCTTGCCCTAAACCTGCCCTTCATCCATTGCATTAGGAACTATACATCAATAATTTATTATTCTATCTTCCTTAGAATTCTAGTATTTTATTTCTTCAAACAAGAAAGAAATTTTTCTTTGCCTTAAATATGTGGATAACTTGAGCTCAGAATCCCATGTTCAGAGGCTGTTTCTGGAGCTACATTACCAATTACTGTGGTGGGTTTTTTTCTGTTGTTGGTGGTGGTTTTGGCCAGAAACAAGTGGCATAATCACACAGGAGAAGTTTAATAAAAAGACTGTCTTGAAAATTGCTGAGATGGTCAGGAATAATGTTGAAGCATCCCTGAACTAGCCACAGGGAGGGGCAAAGAGAAGGAAAATTTACTGGAATACAAAGAGAGTGTTTCTATTTGCAAGAGACTATTCCTGACCAGAACTATGGGTTTTGGTAGAGAGAGGCTACTAACCTGCAGAAGTGCTGAAAGGCAGGAGCTAGAGGAATAAATACTCCAGAATTACTTTCCTCATATCTTCTAATTTCAAAATCACATATGTAAGCCCTTTGGGGCAATAGATACAGGTTAGAACACATGGGGACACAGCAGGTTACTAAAACATAAGAGGAACTATGGACTGAAAAGTGAAAAAAATATATCGTATTTACCATTGTCTTCCATTATCAACTACTAGAACAGTACAAGATAGATATGCTATTTCTAGTTGATTAAGGTAATCTGAATATATAATAACTTTGTAAATTATATCAAATTTGGCCTATAATTCAGATTCAGTTATATAATCATTAGGGTATAAGCATGACTTCATTAATTTAAATGCATAAATGAACCATAAAGGAAGCAGAGAATTTTGACTGATAATAAAAATAGTTTATCATATATCTAAGTAGGATGTTTCTAGATTTTGACCTTTAAAGCTATAAAATTGTTATATTTAACATAACTTTACCAGATTCAAAAATGCCTACCTGATGGGATCTGAAACATAAGTTTCTCCAACTTGCTTAAGGCTGTAAAAATGAACATCACAGGTTGTTCAAATAACTATAAAATAAGCATTGTTAATCAATTACTTTATTCCCATTGCATTCACATTAAAAGTACAATTAGTTTTCTGAAATTCAGGCTACTTGTCTCCTAAATACACAGGTCAACATATATATATATATATATATATATATATATATATATATATATATATATATATATATATATATATATTACTTCTTATCTTTGACAGAAAATGTTAATTACAGAAAATGTTAATTAAATAGTTATTACAATTTGTATCTTACCTGATAAGATGCTTGATACTTCTTATAATTTATATTAAAAGAAAATTCACAGTGCTTTTATCCTACTGTACTTGTTTCTTACGCGTTCATGAAACTTTGCTTGACCTTTAGATATGTCAACTAAATAATTTTATGCCAAAATTTCAGGTAGATGTTCTGACATATTTATAAAGTCTAGCTTGCCTATGTTTCATGCTAGCTTGTTAGTCAACATGCCTCCAAATGTGCATTCCTGCGATGTAAGAGAAGATGACATAGATACCATCAAATTCATTCATGACTGCAGAAGTGAAGGATTGTTCTCATGCTGTTAAGGAGTGACATCGAAAATATACAGTATTCATCCCTCACACTGAGCAGATTTAATTATATATTTTGATTCAACATTTCAAATGGATTAAAGTGGAACAGTCTTCCTTAAGTATGGGATTTAGCCTTGAAAATCCTGATGTGATGAACTCACTTCATTATATGTGAACACATTCTTAATACATAATCTCTAATTCTCCTGTTTTAAAAAGAAATGAAAAAGTCTAAAACAACCCTTCAAAAATCCACATCAATACATGTAAATAAATTTGTTATTATGTGAGTATGTAGGTTCATGCTCTTTATATTGCCTTTTGTTTTGAGCCAGTAGGTGAAAAGCTGCATTTTTATTACCACTGTACAATGTGCGTCACTGAATCTGATTTAAGTTGTTAAATATACCAGCAAATCTAAAAATAGAAAAGGGCTTCTTTCTTCTTTTAGAATATGGGAGAAAATTATTGGAAAGGTTCTAGCCTTTCAATGAAACAGGGTTATAGAAATCAAGGTTTTCTATCACTGTCGTAACTGATGTTTCCCTTTCTCTTCTTGAAAACCATAATTTAAGGCTTCTTAAAAAGTTAACATGATTGCACACAGTCTAACTGGATTTTATTTTAAAAATTAGAAAATCTACCTCTAAATTCGGAATTCAGTTATTTGATTGACACATTTTAAAATCGTGCAAACCTTGATGTATGTATGTAAACACAAATACAGCAGGAGAAACACACTGAAATATTTTTATTTAAAAGATTATCAATTTTCCCTCTCAAATGTAAACCCACATGGAAATATCCCTGAATACAAATATACAGTCATTCTTCATTACTAGAACTATATTTTAAAATTTTGTTTCATCAATAGCTTAGACTATTTTTCCATATCATTATGTTAATAGTGTTCTTTAATGGTTAGCATATATATTATTTTGTTTTTGTATTACTATTAATATTGTCTTTATTATTATTAGAGTCGTGATGTTTGTTAGCTATATTTGTTTAATCTTGGTAACATCCACTTCAAGCATTATCATCAATATTTTAAGACAAGTCTGGAAGTTTGGTGCCAATTATATTGTACAATAATTGCATATATAAGTAAATGGGGTAATACATGCACATACACACATTTTGTTTGTGTTATATATCATAAACTATTACAAGCAAGTTTTTTCCATAAATGTATAGATACACTCATTAATTGAAAGTACAGAATATTCTATTGCAACTTTTAAAATATTTTATATATTTACTCACTGATTTAAAATACTGTTTTTTAAGAAAAAATGCAGATTGTCTAATAACATAGGTTTTTAAAAAATTACAATACTTTTCTTCATGTTTTAAATCTTTCAAGATTTTCTACTCCCACATTTCCTTTTGTAACCAATATTGTTGTAACAATGTTAACAGGAGCAGAGTTAGTGATAAGAGAATGAATCCCTGAGAAAAACATGACTCAATTTCATGCATGAATGTTTACCTGAGAACTAACTTATTAAACCAGAATAGGTTAAAAAAACATTTTAAATGTTAAAGAAAAATAATTTAAAGGAAAAGATAAGATAAAAGGCAAATGTCTTCTCCTTAATAAGGTTTTTGGTGGGATAAATTAATCCCTTTGTGAAAATAATTTCAGTGAATAGAATTCTAAATGTTTAAATGGGGTAGATCCAGAGTATCATTTTCCTCTCCTATTATTTTCTAATATAACATAGTTAAGTTTTGACATTTGCATTTGAGTATTGTTTGGTTTGCATTATTTTGTTTGTTGCTGGGTTGGTTAGCTTTGTACTTTGATAAGATTTAATTACTTGTACTCCTCTGTTCATTGCAGTCATCATCAGTCTGGGCAAAGCCCCTCATAATTCCCATCCCCTCACAATGTTCCTTCTGATTGGCATACGCTTTTACGTGTTTTAACTAAGTCCTTGCATACATATTCATTTTAAAGAATGTAATGTTCATTTATGCATGTATGTGTTTTTAATTTACGTATATATTTTATGTAACTTCTCATTCTTACTCCTACGTTAAGCATCATATATTCTGAGAGATATCCAAGTTGCCATATTCATGTTTACTTCATTAATTCTGACTGCCACAAGTGATTCCAATGTGTGGAGTAGCCTCATTCCTCTTATCTATTCCCTAGTGATGACACCTAGATTCCTCTAGCTCCCTGTCTTTGTAAACATAATGTGAGAAGAATCCTTACACATATGTTTGTGAACTTTATATGAGTTTCTCTGGGAACATATATATCCAGAAATGATTTTATAGGATAATAAAGAATCAAGAATTTTCACATAGCGTAAGATTATTTTTTAGAACTGTGATTACACCTTCCATTTGTCTTGAACTGTATTTGAAAATGTCATCTTTCCCACTTACCTGCTTAATTTGGACTTATTTTCATATTGTAGAAATTAATTGCCATCTTTATGACATGGCATCAACCAACCCAGGACTGAATATGTCTCTCAATTTATTTATGACTTCTTTAACACAAATGATTAAAATTTCACAGTTTTCAAAAAATAGCTAGAGCATTCAGTAGTAGATGATTGATACTGTCTAAATTTTTTATGACATTGACAACCCACTTTTCTTAATATTATCTTCCCCAATTTGTTATTGTTGCAGGAGATGAGCTCCATCTTTTAAGTTGGTACTTTCTGCAGGTTAAGATCTCTGGAAACAGACAGATAGAGATGAGATGTGCAAGATGTTTGCTCAGTATCAACACCTGTGAAAGAAAGAAGGAGAAGGCAACATTGGGCAGAGGAAGAAGTAAAAGTGTGCTTCAGGACCCATAACGCCTTAGCCAACTTGGTGAAAAGCTGCAGTTTGAGTGCGCCCAAGAGATTTTTCAGTGTAGGGCCAAATGTCTAGGACTTTATATCCTTGCCTCCCTCAGTCAGCAAATTCCAGTTATCCTGGGAAAGTAGTCGTTCTGTACCAGTTCCCAACTTCAGGACTTAAAAGATCAATATTAATTTTTAAAACTTTTTCTCTGGGAGGCCCAAGGAACCATGTAAGAGATCCAACAACCTGAGTTTACCGTGCTGAAAATTCTATATGTAGGCCCTCTTATCAGAGAGAACTAAGTTCAGTTTTCCTGCCTTCTCTGCCGAGGTAGCAGACAGGCAAGGGGAACAATTTCAGACCTATTAGGCTAGTCCTTCTTCCAGCTGATTACCATTGAAAATGTCTTTATTTAATGCCATATGGAGCAAAAAATGGCTCACAGTTGACCATTGCTGAGTCTAGCCGTAAAAAGAAATTAGATATAATAAAATGGTTGCTTCAAGCCTCTAGAAGTGGGGACAATTTATGTAATGATAGACTATATCCACTCTATTCAAACATGTCCTGTTCATTTTTTCTGCTCCTATACCTACTGTTTCACTATAAGCACCACTTGTTCAACTTTGTCAGGTGCAAAGCTATTGTGTACAAATTTGTGTGTATTTACGTGTGTATGTGTCTCGTTAATCCATTTTTAAGCACAAATTTCAAGTACATTTTATAGTAAGAGAAACATTGACAAATACAGCACCAGATAAAGTATAAAATATCATGAATTTAAGAGAATTAAAAATACAAATTATGTTACTAGCACTTGAATAAATTAGGGATAATGAAAATTATATGTATAAATTTATTAAATAGATCACGTCACTTCACATGAGGAATGCTATTATAATAAATATTATATTTATTTTGCATGATTTTGGAGTGAACAGACTAGTACCAAAAATACGTATATCAAAATATTTCAAAGAAATGGAGCTGCGCCAAAGCAAATCAAGTTGCTTTGGGACCAGGGCATTCCTGACCAAAAGAGAAACAGATACTTTATCAAGTTTTGCAGAGTTGATACAATAATTTTATAGACTTGTCTAGTCTAACAATAATGTGCTTCGATAGTTTAAAAATAAATTTTTAATTTTGTTATATTACACATGAGCTCTACAGAGATGGGTTCCAACTGTACGTGTGTGTGTGTGCACGCACCTGCAGTGATATCACAGTGTAATATAAATGAGAAACTTTCTCTGCTGTACATTTCCCTATTTCCCCAGAACTAAATAACTGAATATCATTTAAAGACTGTCACCAGTCTTTCCATTTTGAAGGCAAAAAAATCGTGTGTCCTTATGTGTATGGATATCCTAGTTTTATGTGATGTGAAAATGTCTGATTGTGGCCCTCACTAATGTAGATAGACATATGAGTTGGATGAATACAAATCAAGCTGCCCTACACTGGACTATGACATTCTGCACTCTCAATTCTAGAGTATGAACAGCGAGTAAGTTTGATATTAGGCTCTTTTGCCTAGACTCAGATTGGAAAGGCAGATTGGAAAACAAAGAATAGACTCTCTGCTGCTTCTATTTTGAGGATATGATGTGTCATCTCTGCTTAGGTATTCAAATAATATGAGGTTACAGTGTCTCCTTTCTTATCAAATAGCAATGGAACAGATAGAAGACAGACTTTCATCTTCTTTAAGAATTATGTGTATGTGAGTTCTCCATTTTCGTTTTCCCATTCCCCATTTCTTCATTTTTCATTTTAGCTTCTGGACCAGTTACATTTGTCTCATGTACCTTCATGTAAGAATGATAAAGAGGCCACTACAAAACTGTTACATATACGTGTGATGTTTATATATACTAACAAATTCTTCATTTACTATGCCAATGAAATATAAAATTAATTTTATATAAAATTAACTCATGCCTGTGATGATAAAATATTCAAATAGTAATACAATGTATACAATTTAAATATTCATAACAATTTCTATTCAATACTAAATCTACACATGCAGTATTTTTCTCTCTTCCTTCACTTTCTCTTCCCCCACGAGCCCCACACACAGAATGTTAGCACTCCTGAATAACATGGTGAAACTCTTAATGAATTGATGTTTTCCTCCATAATTTCTTTTTAAACTATTTCAAACACTTGCAAACCATATGTACAGGTCAGTGATCATGTACATAATGTCAAAAGTTTGAATGATATAACTCAAATGTAATAGGCTAGGAACTGGAAATTACTTCAGTTCACTTTTGACTTGTAAAAAGCATGATATTTAAAATATGCTACCATTAATGGAAATTGAAATACAAATCTGAGATACTTATTTACCAGTATGTGGCTTCTTTTTGGGCTTTCAGTGAATATGTATTTAATAATCTTAACATAACTTAATACTACAAAATATGTCAGAATGGTTTGATGGTTACATTGATAAATTACATTTTAATAATGGCACTTTAATTAGAGTAAGAGCTGTGTTGAATATGTTCACTGTATTAAATGTAAGTAGTTAAATATGTTAGAATTTATGATATAAGGAAGCATGAGTTTTTACATAGCAAAACAAATTTAAAAGGAAAGATATGCTTAGCCATTATTGTAATGACTATAATTTGTCATAGTAAAATAAAATAAAATAAAAATATGCTTTGTAGTGGCTGCAATTTGATACATTCAGACTGAATTAAGCATGTATATTAGGCAGTTGAATGTGGTAATACAAGGGGATGGATTTAGAATCAAGGTTAGTTTAGTTAAAAGTAGGATTTATAGCCATATATTGGCTATGTGAGTTTGGGAAACTTTATTTGATATCCTATATACATATACTAGACAGGATTGAGAATATAGGAAATAATGTTCTAAAGTTCATACATAATTACACCTCTTATTCAGTAAAATTACTTCTAAAAAAGAGGGTTTTTTTAATTCTTAAAATTTGCAATTACATTTTTCTCCATGGAATAAAAAAATATACTATAGAACTTTAAAGAAACATTCATTTCAGAAGTCTTCATGGAGGATTTCTCTCTTTATATGAGCTTTGAGAGATTAACAAAATCTTTCTCGGTAGGAAAATATTGCTTAATGCACAAAAGTAATTATGAACTTAGGCTGCATACCATAGTTTAATCAGTTAAGTGAAAATTATGACAAATAAAACTAATCCATCTCTTTCAAATCACGTATAAGACAATTGTAAGGTTTCTCAATTTGCAGTTATTGGCTTTAATATTGTGAGTCACAACCTTTTGTTAATGAGACTCGAGCGAGTTTTCCTTGTCTGTCTGGGTATCATTACAGATAGTTTATACTCCTAAATGGAAAGTAAAATGTAGAATAATAATGTAGTTAAACAAACATAGTCAAAATAGAATTGATCTTGTAAAGAAAGACATTATTTAGAAACGTTTTTTGTAATTTCTTTTAAACAATAATAAATTCAACAGTGAACCCACTCTGTTTTGTTATGTACCTTCCAAATCTTTTTTTCCTATATATTTTGTCTGTCAGGCTATATTTGACTTTTATTAATTTTTACCCTAACTCTTTCCAATTGTTTGAGTCCTGGAATAATTTTGGTAACATGTTTCATTTTCTGTATGATTTTGCACAGTAAAATTGTTAAAACACTGGCAAACTTGTCTGCCTGCTAAAGCTGGAAACTGTCACCCAGAATTGACATTCAGACAAGATTTTGTGAGTACTTACAGTATTGGGAAAAATTTTAAAGTATGCATAATAATACGATAAATTTCTCAAAATCAGCCCTGAATTCAGGACCTTTTATTCAGAACATTTTTTCTCTCAAAAATAGACTTTTAATAATTTTGGATGACAATTATCCTAAAATCTGTTTGAAACTACACTCACATTGCTGACTTGTACAGTCATAACTATACAATACCCATTTAGTAATACAACTTCTTCTATAAACAATTCATGGTATAGTTATATTCTATATACATATAGAATTTTACAGTTATTGAATAAATGAATTATTAGTATACCATATATTGAAAAATGGATAAGGAGTTTATTTTTTTAAATCCTAATAAACTGATAAACTCCAGAACAAGAAAACTTTAATCATAATATCAGAACCTGTTCACTTTTCAATTTTTTAATCATGGGCTATGCTTATTTATTAATCTTTGTATGTATTTAATAAATTTTGGTTATAATAAATAACATAAAATGTAAAAAATATTTAATTTATGACATTTATTACTTTGTTTTAAAATCGTATATTCATTTTTAGAGTTAAAATAAATTTAATTGTAAAAAAACTATGTAAAAGTGAGTTTAAAAGTAATGATTACTTGTAACTTAGCTGAATCAATTAAAACATAAATGCACAGAAAACAAAATGAAAATAGGAAAAAATAATCTTCCATCCAGTTTCGACTATGTGAAGACAATTACCCTGATGCCTGAATTTCTGGACTATTTTCCATTCATGTCTGTGTAACAGACAAATACAATTAGTAGAGAAGAAAAATGTTTCAAATATACTTATTGGATTGAAAAACATCTTTTGAAAATACACAGTGAGAGTTCACACTATGAAAAAGATAAATGCAACGCTATTTCCTTTAGATAGAGATAATATTGTTTAGTCCTGTGTGATATTAATGAATAAATGAAAATTAATCATATATTAAATGTATGGTTCCAAAACCTAACTCATATATGTATAATTATTTACAGATTTTACCACATTGTAGAAGAAAACAGATGCTAAATAATTATAAGGAAACTAAATATTTATAATAGATGCATAGAAAATAAGAAATCTCAGGATTCATATTTCTAAAAAGACATGCATACTTATCTCATTCTGAGGTTTCATGTTGAGTCTAGATTTAGAAGTTTCATCAAATCATTTATGGGAATAATTAAGAAGGTTACTATGGCCACATGATATTTTTTAAATATTTACTTAGTACTGATATAGATTTACTTCTCAGAATATGGTCAATTCTGGCCTATTCCTAAGAACAAATGACTAGAAACAGGGCATTTAATTATCCCTAGGCTTGGTTCAATTTCTAAATGTCATCAATTTCAAGAACTATCAATGTTATTTCCAGACAAGATGGCTGCCAAACCACATCATTATCAAATACATTGCATCTTGTAACTTTGTGTCAAAATACTTCACTTCTTCATTTATTAAACAAATATTTCTTTGTGCCAGCATTATGAATTACTTGTTATATTTAGCAATGAAAAAAGGCCTATGCTTTTATGGCAGAGGAGATAAGATAAATAATTTACAAACCTGAGTAGGTGGCTGAATATAATAAGTAATTTATCTGCAAATCTAGAAATAAGGTCTAGAAACTTGAATATAAAATATTTGATAACATATTTCTTTCCAGTACTCCATCACTTGGATCTATAAGAGTACCAGGCCTGATGAGTATGTGATGATATAATGTCATACATGTGTGATTAAAAAAAAATCCCAGTATAATAAAGAAGCAAAATAGTACTAAAGGAGTAATCATTTGATTTTTTACATGTATAAAAAGATTCTAACAAATATATTTGTAATATAAAGTCCAATTCAGGTAAGGAGAATATTAAAAATTTTAACAATGTAGAATAATTGTTTAGTCAAACTATTAAAACTATAGACATTTCAAATCCTTGAAATAAAATGTTATTAAGCAAAAGTTCAGAAAATTTAATTCACTGTTGTTATTAATTCTTAAACAAATCCAAAGGATATGTTTATTTAGATTATATTTTAATCCTAGAATATGCTTAATATTAGGGCTCTGAATAATTTCATATTCATTTGTTCATCTGGCTAGAGATATGTCTATAAAATGTAGTCCTCTCTTAATAATAATCAAACAATAATAATAATGCCAATAATAATCATAACTTTTATTTATATAAGTTTATTTATAAATTATTTCACTAATGTAGAGATTTTTACTTTGCTGTCAAGAAACTGAAAATCAAGGAAGTTATGTGGTAATTTAAGATCCCATGGCTACATGGAAGCAAACATGGACTCATAATCCACTGGTCACATTGAAGAAGTAATTTTTAAGGGGGCATTAGAACATTAGTCATATGCACTATTAAGGGATATTTTATTAGCCATCACAGTCACAACCATATTTGGAAATATGGCCTTATCATTATTCAAATCCAATTAAGTGAATTATAATTAGGTGCAGCCTTTGAGTACTTAGAAAGGATTCAAGTCCTTGGTGACTACATACACAGGGAGAGGGGCAGCCTTTACTGGTTTCTCTGAGTCTTTTTAGCCATGTTTTGTCTAGAACTTTTGCCTGGATCCTTACGCTCTTGCTTACTCCTCGAGTCAGCAAATCCCCTAGGGGAAAAGGCCACTGCAACTCATTGTTCTGTGGTGCTACTTTTCCAGAATTTTGTCCCATTAAATTCAGGTTGCTTCAGTGGTTCTCTGATGGCATGAAACAGTATATTTTCTGTCAAAATTTGATAGTTATCTTCTGCAGTAGATAAAAATCTGCTCGATTCAAGCAAATAAAAAAAATAGTAAAGTGGTAAATTGAAATGCTAATGTGAAACTCTCAGTGATTGTAGAATTACAATTATGTGCGTTGTCTTTCTTCATAAGGCAATGCAACTGGGAATATAAGGTTTAAATGTAGAGAGAAGATCAGTAAAATTTAAAGCAAATAAACACTACCAATCAAAATTTGGGAAATTCTATTTTTTTTTAATTATTCAACATTTCTTTTAAAGCACATTTATAAAATTTAGAGCATCCTGTGTATGTGCCCAGACATACATTTCAACTTTTTTTTTTTAACTCAACATATTTTTAACTAAGAAAACAAACATGGCCATACAGTTTCTATGAATGAACAGTTTAACATCAATTACATAAAATGTTACAAAAATGAAGAATTTAAAAAAATTAATCATGATCTTTTCATCTAAATATGCGAGCACTTCCCATATCTTTTGCATGACCTCAGCTGAAAAATCTGTGTTAGCAAATATGCTAATTAGAGTTAGGAAAGAATTAAAGCATTATTCTTCATCCTTTTTTTTAATGGAGGTACTGGGGATTGACTTCAGGGCCTCGTGCATGCTAAGCATAAGATCCACTACTGAGCTGTACCTTCTGCCTTCTTCATATATTTTTTTTAATGACAAAAATAGACTAGAGGATTAAACAAATACCTTACTCAAAGTATTTAGTGCCCCTCCTCATCTTTTCTGTCTCCATTTCTGTCTCTGTCTTTGTCTCTCTCTGCTACTTGACTCACAAATAAAAACACAATCTGATAGAAAAACCAAGATATTTAATTTTGGTTTTACTAAGAATAATTTATGGAAAAGTTCTCTATGAATGTTTTTAAAAACTCAATATAGATGACTTCTGAACATCAAAATGAGTTTTTATTAATAGCATTCAGGAAAAGGATACTTTTGTTAAGTAAAATTGTTACTTCTTGATGTATAAATAAAAATTAATGTATTATAATTAAAAAGAGAGGGACTCACATACTCTTCAACGGTCCAAAACTTGTTTGTGTTGAGAAACACATTATTGGTTGATATACCTCTGAAATGGATAAACACATATGTATACTTCTTCACAGGAGATGAAATTCTGCTCCTTTTAGGATAGCATTTTTTAACATGTATGGCATATCTGCTAGGTACTAGACTTTAAAAATATGAAATAAGTAGATATGGCAAAAAGGGACAATTTTGATGTGTTCAACCTCAAATTTCTGGGTTGTTTTTAATAGTTGACCAATTCTGAAATTTATAGAACCCATGAGTTCCAATTTGTGACATCAACAGTATTATGAACTATATTACTTAATGGAAACCATAGTCAAAATTCTATTTAATATTAATAGTAAAAATTTATGAGTTGCTTTTCTATGCATTTGAAAGGAAGCTAAAGTTAAAGAATGCCATTTTCAGAAAAAAAAAGTCATTATTTTAAAAGTCAAAGATATCTCACTCTTCTCTATGTCTGGTTAAAATCTTTTTTTATGTTAAGAAAAAAACTATGTAGACAATGATTTAAAAAGGGAATAGTTCAAAATTGGCACTTTTTTGATGAAGTATGAGTCATACTTTAATTTGATATTAAAAGAATTTGTCTTTATGCCAATGCTATTTCAAAGAAGCTAAGTGGATATACTTAGCACATTTCAAAAAGGTATTTCACAAAATAAAGTTTATTTTGTACCGTGGTTTGACTTGAATCCAATTAAAATCATTTAGATTTTCATGCATAAAATCCAGCCATTTGTCTTTGAGGATGTTCTAGTACCTGTGTTCTTTCAGCTACTGTTTCTTTGGAGAACTTCTAAACTCATTTAACAATGAAAAATGTCATTTAACAGGAAGCACATGAATGAAGACATGCAAAGGCAAGTTTAGTACCTCTGCTTTTTCTCCATTTATGTTGATTTTATGTTACTTTAAAACATTTTATGAAGTTTTCTTATTGAAAAAATTAAAAATAATCTAGCATATTCTTAAAATAGTAAGTCAATGGAAAGCTCCTTTTTAAAAAAAAAAAAAAGCATAAAATCCCTCTGTATTATAGCCCAAAGAAATTAGGTATTTGAATATATTTTCCAGGAAAGCTATATATTGTACATCATCTTATCTGAAATAAAGAAAAAAAATCCTAACATTCTGAAAATCACAAAAGATAATTTAGGAATTAATTAATGAAGATAAGACTACATTTACTTTAAGTAAGTCATGTTCAAAATATTTCTTCAAATAAAGATAAATAACATATGCACAACTATAGAAAAAGTATATTGTGTTTTTCCACATAGATCACTAGTCTAGCCATCGCAATAGTATGTACTTAGGATAAAAAGCTGAATTTTATGTTATGACACCATGGATAAGTAATGTAATTCTCTCTTTGCATTGTCTAAACTTCAAAAATGATACACAGGCACTTAGCTCCCAGGATTAGGGAAAGTAAGTGAAATACTATACCTAGAGTATCTCTCAAAATATTTGGTATTTAAAGCACTATTATGTTATCTTTCTGGACAGAAATCATTTTATTTTTGTCTTTTTAATGCCAAAACTCTAAAACATACAATTTTCTCAATAAATATTTGTTAAATAAGGAATGCTGAATGTCCAAAATGTGTAAAACAATGTAATTCCATGAGAATATGAGATTGTAATTTACATAGTACTGCTCCACCATAGTTGACAGTTATGGTGAAGTAAGACTGATACAAATATAACCAAGACAAAGTATACTATATAAATAGAGAACAAGTGATACTATCCAAAAATGACAACAGTATTTAGGTGAACAAGATAGCCCAGTGTATAAATCACATCAGAGAATATTTTAAATGTGAGGGAACATTCAGACTTACAAACTGTGGATTTTGATGTGTAGAAAATTCAAGGGAGGTGTTGGGAATTGGTCTGAACAAAAGAAAGGAAATGGAGTTCAGAAACTGCCTCCCCTGCTCATCAAAATACTTTTCACACATGCCCCTCTATAGATGACAAAGTTATTCTCAGTAATAATTATGAAAGAAAATGAACAATAATGGTGGTCAGAAAAGAAATGTACGTAATAAAAAATATCACTGATGCTGTTTTGCATTGCTGGTGCATAGGATGATATCCAGGAGGCTGAATTTTAGTCTATTTCATTATTATTTAACATTTTCTACAGAAGTTCACCTTTTATTGCCTGACCTTGAGGCAGACCACTCCTGCAGTTTGCCCCGTGGCACATCACTGGCCTTGAGGATTCATAAGTGCAGAGGGAAAGTTTTCAGTTAATTTAATCTGATAAATATGTTCCATTCTATTTTTCCTAAACACATGCTCTATATCTCAATAAAAATAATGCATATTTCTCAGATTACTGAAAGAATAGCTCCTTGTTCTTTAAGAATGGAAAACTAGACAAGGAGCTAAAATCTCCTGATGATTGATTTTATACTTGGTACAATATTTTTGTTCATATATTATTTTGTATGTCTGTCACATATCTTCATATGATTTAATATTTGAGAAAGTAAAGAACTTCCTTTTTCTGCATACCTTATACAAAATCAATTTTATGGGTAACAATAGGTTTATCACCATACTTAATCAAATTCATGCTAATGTAGACAAATAAAATATTCCTGTAGGAAGTAATCTGGATTATTCTTATATTGTTGGCTTTGAAGTTAGTTATAGCAAATAGAAGATGCTCAGTTGAACTAGGGAATCTTTAAGACACTTTCCTACTGTAAGATTATATATATATTTTTTTCATAATTAAGTGTCAACCTGATGTAAACATTACAAAGAAATAGATTATCGGCCCTCTTAAAACTATATCTATGCAATTATTTACTAGTATAAACAAATGATCTTTGTATATAGACTCATCAACATATAAATATGTATATTTCCTTATATAGTATATTAAAAATAAATACATGCTGTTATTTGATGGAAAATGGAAATATTTCTTTTGATAACTATTAAGATGAAATAAGGAGAGCAGAAAGCTGTGTGTCAGTGTATTTTTAAATGAAATTCTTCACATAGCCTCACATAACTGTGAATAACTCATATAACTTTAATAAAGACTTTTTTATTTACCAAAGCACTGTTAAAATTTCCATTAGGTTTACTTAATATATTTATTCCGAAGTTTACATGGCTGTTCTGTCCAAATCTTCTCTCTCCCACTGTCTGTATGGTGTTTTTTCTTGAAGATAGGAGCTTCATCAGAAAATTGTAGGTTTGTTTTTGCCTTGGGCAAATTTTAATCACCTGCTAACAGTTGTACTCATTACATAGGTGTGTGAGTATGTGTGTATTCAGACATTCTGATGCTTTTATCTCTCAAAGTATAAATATACTCATTTAGAGCAGAATCTCAATGACTATAATAGATGATATACAGCAGATAGGTGGGTAGGTAGGTAGATGATAGGAATATATACTTAAGTTTAGAGGCACCAAAAAAGGGGGAAAGCTAGTAATTTTGAGTGTCATTTGATGAGACTTTGGGCATACACATAAACTGGCTTCTAGAAACTGTATTTTTATTCATGAACTTACATTCTGAAAGATTCAGGATACAAATGCTAGGATCAGATAAGAAAGGAAGACCCCATACACATAGCGCAAATGTGTATGGGGTTTTCACAGTAAATTGTAAGTGCAGCAGTACATGTTTGAATTGGGATAGCAACAGTACAACTGAATGAAAAAATGCATTTGGTTTAAAAAGTCTAATTTTCAATGGAGTATCACTAGAAGTAATTGGTAAAATTGTGAAACAGTTTTGCTGAAATTCTTCTAAAATATATTTTGTTCTTAAATGGCTGTATATTGTCTGAGTTTCCATATAATCAAACTCAAATGTTTCCTTGTAACATTCAGGACTTCAGAAAGGAAAAAAAAAAAATGTGTACTTTCATCAATTAGGACAAATAATCCTTATTCAAATGAAAAGATGCACATCTATATACTATATTAATGTTCTGTGAGTTTGACAATATACTAAATATCTCATCATATTTTTTCTATTTAGTTCCATCATACACTTCTGAATTAAAAGGTCCCGAGTTATATAACAATTTGTAATTCTCTAATTCAAAGGCAGATTTTCTTCTATAAATATTTTTTTGCTTAGTTTCTCTATTGTTAATAGCGTTTTTAAATTGACAAGGAAAAATCTACATTTGTAATTCTCATACAAGAAATAATTTCTCTTTACAACTTCTATTATTAAAAATAAATATATGGAATATTATATAGAGAAAATTGTTCTGTATAATATTTAATACCAAAAAATCCATATTGTGAAGCCTAACATGAATTTCATTCAAAAGCTACAAAACACAGGTAAAGATAAAGATTTTATAGTAATATATATTTTTATTTTCCAGTGTACATGATTTAAATGGAATTCACATTCACTGCGGCATATATTTTGAGTAGGAGTATTTTTAAACATATACAGAAGACTTAAAAATCAGTTTGAAATAAATCAATGGAGGCTAATTATCTCTAAGACCCCAAAACATGGTAAGAAAATACTAATATTTTTCCCTACATCTTCCAACATCATGAAGTGAAGCTGTTCTCACTCAGTGGAAGGTTCAAATACCTTCTTTCACTTCAAGAAGAAAAAATTAAAGTGAATAGGACTGGAAGCATGACACTGAAACTGAGAGACAGGGATCTCTAAAGTTGAGAAATTCAGGTGGCATAATGTCTCTATGCATTAACTTCAATTTAATCCAGCCTACATAATGGTAGCTATAGCAGAATGTATGCTTCCACATAGGAAAAAAAAAAGGTGTACTAGAAAAATAAAGGCTTCTAAGAGGAAAATTTTATGTTTTATATAAGATTATGAAGATGTATCCTCAAACTGGTTCTTAGTATATATTTAAATGGCTATGAACTACATTAATTGAAAATAAAATTCTAATATAACCAATCATTTCAATTTATTAATCATAAAACTATGTTCACACCATATACACTTTCTCTCACATAGAAAACCCCACATTTCAGGTGAAATCCAATTCATCAGATAACAATTTGCACATATATAGGAACATACATAAAAATACAAACACAGACACACAAAACTCTGAAGAATTCTATTAAATAAAAGCATGGAGTATTATTGGGAGATGGAAAAATCTCATATTTGGTAGTGCAGACTATAATTTATTTGTTATCAAATAATTAATGAACACTAGGATCCAAGGCATTTAAAAATCTTATTTAAAAGTATGTCATTATATTAAAGTTTATAGTTCCAAAGATTAATATAGAATTAAATAAAGAACTAATTTAATAATATGTACCATATAATCATAGAATGAAAAAAAAAGATAGTGTTAATTCATTTTTTGAAAACAGTACCTATGCATATAAAAATAATTTTAAGTAGTATTAAAATGACATAATTATACCCATCTGGGTGGATCTGGTTGTTAATTGTATCTTAATTTTGTTCATCAGAAGTTTATTATTATATAGCAAACATTACCTTACATTTTCTTAAAGGAAAAGTATGCCTGCTTTTGATTATAGTCAATTGAATCTAATTCAAGTTTTGAAAAGTTTAAATATCGCTATAATTAATTATTTAGGTACAGTATTTGACAAATTGTTTCTTTATCTTACAGCCTAAAGTGCTATTCCTATGACTTCATAACTGTGTCTAAGAAAGAATACTTTTTTATTAGGAACATATTTTATGTCAATGCATATGCCCATTTGCTAATGTGATACTTTAGCGTTTGTCAGCTATTAGTGAAATGTTAATAGAACATGGGTGTAAACCAATGAGAGTTATGCAGATTTGTTTCCAAAATGCTATCTTCAGTCGAACACTTCTATTTTCTATTCATTTCAATTTATAACTGTCCACAATATTCAGTTGAAATGCATTTAGTAAATCGGTAATCACTATGTTTCAATTTCATATATTTTACATATTCTCTCAATTTCATTATTTATTAGGATAAATCAGCATTACTCCAGGAACCATAAAATAAATATTTCCCCTTTAAATAGTTGAGAATATTTACTTTTCTACTATTTCATTTATCTAAATTTAGTTATTATAATTATAAATTCCCAATATATTTTATAAACACTGTATATTTATACATTTTGAATTAAACTCAGTTTTATCCATAAATGGTTAAGGATAGGGAAATGCATTATTCTAATCACTCTTCTTTTAACCAGCATATTTGATTTAAGGAGAAAAGCTAGCCCTCTTTCTTTGGGGAAAAAGAAGAGAATATAAAGTTTTACTTTACTGCTTATATTTGCTTAGACCATGGTTTCTCAATTTCACCACTACTGAGCTTTTGGATCAGATAGTTCTTTGTTGTGAGGATTGTTCTGTTCATTGTTGGATATTTAGCAATGTCCCTGGCCTCAACCCACTAGATGAAGTCTAAATCCCTGTCGTAATCAAAACGTCTCCAAACATTTCTTAGGTCCCCTGGGGGCAAAATCGCCTCTTTAGCTTGAGAACCACTGGTTTAGACTCTTCAGTTTATAAGTAAATACAAGACCTCATTAATAAAAACACTATAATGTAATTAGCCCACTGCTTTATCCAGCCAGACGGTACATATCCAAAAACTCACATGCTGCATGAAAATAAAATAATGTAAATCAGATGTTATTTTAATAAGCCCCATGGGTGGTGTGTAGCCTGAGAACAGTCTGATTCTTATCTTTACTCTAAAAGATCAAAGTAAGTGAAAAAAACAAAAGGGAGGAAAGTTAAAAGTAGATATTTCCTTTCCTTTCTTAAAGATTTTTTTATTCTGTGTTAAAAATAAGAATTTATATACTTTAAAGGCTGTTGTTTAGAATGAGCTACATTTTCCTGCTCATTAATTACACAGGCTCCCCTATCCTCTAAATTGTGACTACTTTTGACTAGTTTAGCTTGATAGGTTAGAGTAGTTGATGCTTCCAAATTCATAAGACACTTTTCTGGTTAGAGTTTTAAAAGCCTTTGAAGTTTTAAGAAGTTGTTAATGCTTTGCCATAATGTATTATTTATTCTCAAAGTCTTTTTGAAAGGTAGTAAACAGATTTAAATGGTGACTGTGATTAGTCTAATTTGGTTATGAGTGAAGATTCCTGGTAAATATGTTTGCCTATACTTTTAAGAATCTTGATCTGTTAAGTTTCATCCATACCATGAACAGACATGGAGGACAGAGGTAACTGATAAACAGAAGACAGGTCCTCCAAAGCTGAGAAAAGCCTTTGATTATTTCCAAATTAAGACCTTTTTTTCCTGAGAAATTGAACATACCTTATCCATTATAGCTGAGTCCTCTAGCCTAAGAGATTGAAAATAGCAGTAGTTTCCTGGTCAATATAAAAGATTCATTCCCACCCTCTCTCTCTAAGAAGACACACACACACATATACACATTTATACATATATTTATATGTATAATAATACATGGACATATTAATGTATGTTATATATACTATAGATTAATATAGCCATATGTGTATATAAATATATATTTTATATATATGCATATACATATATGAAGAGAGTAAATACTTAATTGTTGATATGGTAATTATGAATTCTTTGCTAGGAATGACCTAAGTGCCTGAGCACAAACAACTTTGAGGTACTGCCTCTCAATACCTATAGAACACCTTCCTTTTGCATCTTTCATTTTAATACCTAGAATTCTAACAAGAGATTTCAACCTGAGCAAGAAGTGGAATCTTATGAGAACTTCAGCCTTGGGATGTAATCTGTAAATTTAATATTTAAATCTCATATTTATGAACCAAAGTCATATCATCTCCATTTATTAAATTTCTCAGAAAATATTGTATTTGAAAGGGAAAATCAGGCCATAAATCTTGCCTACTTTATTTAACAAATATTCTTCAGACTACTTCAGAAATGAGGGTGAGATATTACACTGAAAGTAATATTCCTAAATAATCACTCTAGTCAGTTCAAGAAAAGGAAATGATTGATTCGTTGAAAGGCTTATAAAGAACATATGTTCTAACATTGAAAATACATGTGTAAGTACACACCCATTTTTTTCTAAAGTTAAATCAGATTATAGAGACAACAACTTCAACTTTTACCAGAATATCTCAATGTGGTACTTGTATATATATATATATATATATATATATATATATATATATATATACAAAGAAAGATTTTTGAGAGTAAATTGTATGATTTGAATAGGGAATGGTTCCCCTGCTGAAAAAAAAAAAATTGTTGTCTTTCTTTCTTCTTTTTAGCCTGCAGAAGCTAATGGCATTCAAACTTTAGGGGTTTGAATCAAGGAAATTCTATTAAAATATTGGTGTAGTAAAAGCATAATTAAATCTTTAAATTTTATCATACACCAGATTATCTGGAATGAACTAGGTTATCACCTAGAAAAATCCCGTAGGAAAAGAATTTAGAAGATACCAATGGGGTGAGTTGGGAGGAAGGATGGGGACAGTAAGATCAAGAGCACATACTGGGAGAGCACCAGTGGTTTGAACATCAGTGGGAAACTTTGGTGACTGAGTGTGGCATGAGAGTAACAAATGCCTTTGATTCTGGTAATTCAGGGGAAGTTTATGAACAGTACTGGAGAGGGCAAAAAAGCCAATTTCAAAAATGTAACTCGAGTTGGCTCTGCTGCAGAAACAAATACCAGATGTAAAAACGTAATATGCGGCTCTTCAAAACTCATTTCTCAAATACAAATCAGGCCCCCTTTCTAAAAATAAAAAACACATTCTGTATTCAGCAGATACCTGAGACTTAGTTGGAATATATTTTTCATGTAGTGAGAAACCAAAGTATGGTAAACAACCAAAAATTCAGAGCAGAAAATTCTTTGTTTATGTGACATCAATAGCTTTGGTCTCATAGTTTGTGCTTTACAGAAACATTGTCTCTAATATAATATAAAAATTAAATTTAGTGGCAAAACCTTTAGTTTCCAATTAAAGTCTTATTAGGATGCATATTTCTGAAATACTCAATTCCTCCGCCTTAAAATAAACTAAACAGGAAATACTTAAACAGTCATCATGATTTTTAAAAATTAGTGTCAGGAAGACTGTACATAATTTCTGTCAACTGAAAAACGATAATATATATTAGAACACATTTAAAAAACTAATTATTCCCTTCAAATATCTGGTATTCACTACATTACAAATAAGTTACATACCACACTATGCAAGCAAGTTAAAACTAGTAAAGTAATAAATAGGACCAATATATCAGAATGTTACATAAGAATCAAAAGAAAAAATAATGCTTCAATAGGTACGTCTCATTTGAACATTTTTAAGCAAATTAAAATATACATTAATTGGTTGAATAGATATCTTTGCAACATTATTATGTGCCAGGTATTTTTCTAGGTACTGAACAAATAATAATAGAACATACAAAACATTACATAATGAAGTTTTTATTATAGTAGTAGAGGTCATAATACAAGCTAAAAGAAAGCTATAAGGCACAGAGCAGGGAAGGAGGATAAGAAATGTTTAAATGGGATGCTGAAAGTTTTCGTAAGATTGTTAGGGAGTGCCTCTCTGCATGGCCACATTATGTGTTTGTGGGTTCAAAGCACTTTTCACTTAGGGACCCCTTTCTTTGTTAAATAGGCAAACACACACATCTATTTATGAGTATGTATATAATTTTATGACTGTTGCATAAAATCATAGTGTAAATATTACATGTTAAGATTTTACTTGACATAAAATTTTATTTTTTTCTCTTAGTTTTAAAATTAATTAAAATATTTTTGAGGAACCTTGAAAGTACTGTGTACATTTAGTATTGCACTTACTGGGCTTAGTGGATGCATTGGTCCTATCTCACTGAGAAGATGTCTTCTGGGGGAAAAAAGATAAATAAACTAATCAGAGATATCTGGGGGAAAGCATTAGAAAGAACAACCATTAAAATGTCTGCATGTGGGACCTTGCTTGTCATATGCAAGGAACAGCAGTAAGTACAATGTGACTGGAGGCGAACAAGAAAAAGAAAATGTGAGGCCAAGTAGGAGATACAATGAGACGGTTGACAGAGGGTCCTTTGGTAGGGCCTTTAACTCATTCACTAAAGGCTTTGGGCTTCATCCTGAGCAAGAAGTGAAGCCATTGGTGGAGGTATTCAGCAGAGAAATGAAATGATCATAATTTCACTTTAACAGAATTACTTGGGGTGAAGGAGTTAAGGGCAGGTCTTCAGCTTCTTAAGACAGTGTCCAGGGTGTTCCTATTAAAATGTAAAGAGGAATATGTTACTATTCTTTTAAGCTGATGGTGTCTGGGACTGGGGTGATGCTTGGAGGTGGTAATATGTGAAATCAAGGCAAAGCTAAAAGTATTTGCTAGAAGGCCTTATGTAGAGTTAAGAGGAAAACAAAGGACCATAGGAATCTACAAGAATTTATTGTTGAGCAAATGAAATAATAGTATTAGCATTTATTGAAATGAGGAAGACTACAAGAGGAGTTGATATTGGAGTGAATATCTATAATTCAGTTTGGCATATGTTACATTTGTAAAAACTATCAGCTATACAAGTAGAAAACTCAAGCAGACATAGGATATTTGAACGTAGAGGTCAAAAGAGAACTAGGTTGAAGATTCAAATCCAGGAGGTAGCATTTATATGATATTTAAATCATCAGACTACATGAGATAGTTTAGCGAGTTAGGCTAGATAATTAAAGTAATGTCAAAGAGTCCAGGGGAACTTCCAAATTTAAGAATAATAGTGGTGTAGAGGAACTCAGGCGAAGGAAGTGTTTCAAGAAAAATAGTGATACACTGTATGAAATCCTCCTAAATAGCTGAAATAAGATTAATGAAATTTGGTCATTGAAATTGCCAACATGAAATTTATTGATGAGTTTGGAAAGAGGAATTTTAGTAGAATTTGTGGACAAGAACCAGTGGAAGGGGCCAGTATGTTCCAGCAATTACATTCTACACTTTCAAGAACCTGTTCTGTAGAGAGGAAATAAATGAAGCAGAAGCTAGAGGGGGAAATAGGATCAAACCAGGGACTTTATTAAGATGGAATAATTAGTTTATTTCTGTGCTGGCATGAATAACGCAAAGAGAGAATTAGTAATGGAAGAGGGGGGAGAATCAATGTAGCAATGCCCTTGAGCATGTGTGAGGGACTAAGATGTAAAGGCAAGGAGAGGTGTTGGCCTTAGCTAGGAGCATGACAGTCCATCTATTGTTATTCTTTATGCATAAAGAGTAAATTAGTTAATATAAATTTTCCTTAAGAATTCAACAAATAGAAACTAAAATAATTTTACTTTATATTCTTCATATCACAGGTCTATAAATATCTCTGGGCACTGGAATAGTTATAAATAGATGTTTTCTATTTTACTTTCCACCTGATCTTTATGGAGATTCTGTGGAGAATAAGAGAGATAGATATAGGTAGATAGATATGCATATACATATATAACAATGATTATATTAAAATATATTGTATTCATTTTTAACTGAAATTGAATAAGAATAAAGAGTAAATGATTAAAAATATATACTTTTTAAAAATTCTGTGAGGTGCTCTAAAAGTAAAAGAACCCAGAGTGGCATGAAAACATAACATACTCTGATACTGAAAGCTCACACTCTGAGCTTTCAGCAAAGTTTCTGTTTATTTCTTTTTGGTTATAGGTATGAATATTTGTGGTATAACAGATTTTTTGTGTCTACCCACATGATATATCCCAGCCTCTTTATTTTCTGACCCAATTATTTGGGAACTTAGGCTCCTAATCCATCAAATTTAGGATTTTTCAATTACAACATGATTTTTAAGTAAATGAATAAAATGTGAATACATAATTTAGAAAAAAACTGTTACAATATTTGTCTCATTCAATATTTAAATGTGTTACTGATATTGAATTCTATTCAAACAGGGACAAACTATTGGAAAGTTTAAAAAAATCTATAATCTAATCAAGAGTGTTCAAATTTGTTTAAAATTATATATACGCAAATGACAATAATACCTTAAACACTAAATGCAAAATAAGCTCAGTATGTTACTGCTGACCCCCATGTAGGGTTTGATCATTTTGTTGCATTGCTATTAAAATTCGGCAAAATTATAAGCAAATACATTACTTGTGCTTGAAATTCCATTTACACACACACATATACTATGTATATGTACACAAACACAATGTGTAAAACAAATTTTATAGATAGAAAGATATCCCCTATGCATAACTCATAAGATTCTACTTAATTTCCTTTGGCTAGTGTGTAAAGGAAGAAATACAAAAATGTACTTGTGTTTTAATAAGGCATCATAAATATATTGATATTCTTACAAAATAAATCTATTCATGAATAGTTATAGCCATATTTTGTCTGCACTTCTATGAATGCTCAGCTATTTCATGGCATAAGTTTTGAGCATATGGATACAAAGACTAAAAATGTCCGTTCAGGATTGGGATACAGACTCTAAGAAAGTGGAAGGAGTACTGGTAGATATTATTTGAAAATAGTAAGGACATTGTTAGAGGTTATAGCCTTGTACACAAAATTAGATAAAACTGCTTCCACACCCACCTGTCCCCAGTAAAATGTGAGGAGTAAACAAATTATTTGAAAATTTGACTGTGTTTCCAAATGGAAAACAACTTAAAGACATGAACTCATCTACCTAAGAACTCAAAGAAGATAAAAACAGAAGTAAATAAAAAATCCCAACATAGAGAGAAGTGGCATTATTAATGGTGAATCAATCAAAATCAGAAAGGAATAGAATTTGAATTAGCAACAGGAAAATAATATAAGAAAACCACAGGAAATACAGATAAAATATTTCATGACAGATTGCAACATTGGTCTGATCCGTTTGTCTTGTATTCACTCCTGAATTTGCAATTCCTCCCACTAAAGAGGCAGAAATTGTTTCCTACTCCTTGACTCAGAGGCAGGTTTAAGCACGTTTTCCCTTATCTTGCATGTTTAAAGTGTTTTGCTTATTTTGTATACCCTCTTGGGCTTCTTGACACCACCATAAACAGAAGATGATTCATGTCCAACTAGTCTCAGGAGCAGGATAAGATGACTCAACCCAGACAAATGAACCTCCAGGCAACTCACAGAAGTATGAGCTAAAATGAACACTATTATATTTAATTAAGTTTTTATGGATCTCTTTAATGCAATAACAGGTAATAAATACACATTAAAATGCTAAATAGTATCAGAAAGACTATACTACATGTGGAGAAAAAAAACATGATCAAGGATAAGAATAACTAGTATTCTCACTTGAATTAGGCAACTTGATAAATAGAACAGATAATTTCCAAAGTTATAATACAAGAATATGATCCAGAGGTGTGGGTACAGATAGCTCAGTGGTAGAGCACATATTTAGCATGCATGAGGTCCTGGGTTCAATCCTCAGTACCTCCACTAAAAATAAATAAAAATTAAGACATTTTAAAAAAATTTTTTAAAGTAAAAAGTAAAAGTATCTAAAAAAAGCATGATTCAGATATGAAGTTTGTAATAATCCTAAAGATTGTGTGTGTGAATATATACAAATAATAATAAAAGTGGTGAGATGAAAGGATGCAGGAAGAAGTATGAGTGCCCTAAATCAGATTAACCATAAGTATCATATAAATTATATTTTATATGAATATTCAACAACATGGAATTCTTAGCTAAATTATTGGAATTCAAGAATGAAGAAAATATTGTTCAGCCATCCAGGAAAAATCATACAAACAGCTTGGGAAGGAGGGAAATTAGATTGGCATTACATTTCTTGCAAGTAACTTGAGTGCCAGAAACCATAGATACATATTTTCTTTTGATCTTCTAAAGAAAAGAATTGATTGTACAAAAATATAATATAAACCCTCCAGAATATTAGGCAATATGTTAAGGGACAGACATAAGGAAACATATTTAAACTTAGGAATACATCTCTCAGAAGCACTTCTTGGGAAAAGTCTGGGTAAAATGATAAGTTAAAAGGCAATGCCATTAATGTAAATGAATATTAATGGACAATTATGGGTATTATGCTAATTGTACAGAATGTAAATGTTGTCAAATTGTATTGTATAATAATATTAATATAGTTAACAATAGTGAAATTGAGAAAAGGGGGCTTAGGGGAATTAGGAAGAAATATGAGAGTATTAATGACCTCATCTTTTATATTATGTTTGTACTTGAATTCATCTAAAACTGAAACATTATTTATAAAATATAATGACTCTGTACTAATGTTGTTATTATCTCTGCTCTTAACCTGAGAGTGAGCTATTAAAAAACAATGTTTCTAGTTTTTAAAATGCATTTTTAAATTTTAGTAAATTTTTCAATACTATCACCCCATCAATTTGTTTCATTGAATGTAAGTAATATTTGTTCTAAATTGCATTTCATAAAAAGTGTTTCTTGGTTTATATCTGCATCTTTGGGCATGGTTACATGGGAATATGCCAAATAAAATTCTCTTAACTACATATTTAAGATTTTGTATTTCATTCTGTCTAATGTTTTCCTCAATATAAAAGTTTTAAAAAGTTATTATATCTTTTAAAAATATTTATCCTAATTGTACATTCATTTAATGTTTATGATTGTTAATCCTATGTAGATGGTTGTTAATTCTGAGTAGAGAGATTGTTTTTTTCTCCTTTTATTTTTGTTGTTTTCTGCATTCCCTAAACTTTTTGTTATAGACATGTCTTTTACACAACCGATAATGTACTTTGCATCTCAAGTATAGACATAAATAATGATAATAACTTGAACTGACAGTAAGACAGTAAAATAATGGTCACAGGAGTGACATGTTATGGAGTATCAAACAAAAAATAGATGACCATAAGTCAAATAGGAAAGACTGAACAGACAGTGATATCTTTAAGAGAATGGAAAAATGGTTCAGAATTTTATGAACATAAATATCAGGGAGATTATCTGAGTGAAGAGAGTTACACTATTTGTGAGTTCTTTAACAGAATAAAAATAGGTTTTTTGATCATATTGTGCTCAAAACTCTGTGGTGAGTAAACAGAAATATAAAATAATATATGCCCTAAAACTCCAAACTAAAGGTGATAGGGAAAGCCAGAGAGCCTCCATGAGAATATAGTTACTTCTTGAAACCAGAGGACAAAAGTAGCTGAGAATCAGTCCTATGACTCAATTACATGGTTAGCAGAGCTCCAAAAAAGGTTGAATTTTAACTCTAGCAAGTCACCTACACCGATGTTAGTGCCATGACTGAGAAGGAGTAGGACCCTGAGATTTGGGATGGGACATTTGAGTTGATTCATTTGGAAAATCTGAATCCTGATATTCCCCTAAACCCTCTGGATCTGCAGAGATATCTCCTACTCCTACCTATAAGAATTTAGAAACCACTTCTCCACTCAGGCGTGAAAACAATGCAGAGATCTTTACTTCCCAGGAAAGCATTTAACCTCCTCAGAGTCTCCTTTGTCATTTCTCTGGGACAATAGATTATATCATAACATAATCAAGTTTTGAAAGTGCTCGCTCTTGTAAAAAGGAAAGTAACTATATGCCAAAGGAGCTGCATAACTTACAAAACAAATGAACTTGCAAAGAGCCAAGGGAATGTATATGGAACTGGATATTAAGGAGATGAAAGAAGACAGACACAAATTTGAATAAGACAGTTTATCTATATTGGAGCATCCTATCTTGATACAAGATTTTAAACTCTGGGAGGGTCCTGGGGGATAGTGCTAAACTTGAGTGACTTTTGGAAGATTGAGTCATGGTCCACATAATGTGAAGTAGACAGGCCAGGATTTCAATCGGAAAGACTGGAGAAAGAAATCATAAGGTTTGAGAATTGGACATGTTAGGACAACGTAAATTCAGAAAACCTATCTGCTTACTATATTCTGTGGGAAGGTGCATTTACCAAAACAATATGGAATGCACCAATGCAAGCATCTTCGAGAAGTTCAGTGGTGGATATCTTTCGTAGGTATGAGCTGATCTCAAGTGATGTTGTGTTCATACTGCTATCCTGATAGTACTGACGTTAAGAGGATTACAAATCGTAGAAGCCAGGTAGCATTTAAAAATCAGAATAAAAATGTGGCAATTATAACGTGCAGCAGGTTCTCCCCGACATCCAGAAAGAGTCTGAACCTCCAAAAAACGAAAAGATAGGACAGAGGTGAAGGGCACCAACGAGAGTACTTGCTTAATTCATACAATCAAAACAAAATTCATGATGGATTATGAGAAGGCTGAGAGAAGCCATTCCAAGAAAAAGTGGCAATTTACTGTCCAATTTCTAGATGTGAGCCAGCTTTCAGATCTGATGTGCTAAAGGAGAGGCTAGTATTCAAGAAAGCATTACAAGTAAACATATTTATTATCAAAAAATACTTTAAAATATGAATAGATAAATATAGGCAAGTGATTGTCCAGCAAGTCTATTACCCTGTACCAAAGGGATTAACAGGGTTCCTTTTGAGGGGTATTAGAATCACCTGAGAGATCCTTGATACTGTTAACATACATTTTAGTTCATTCGAATTGCTATAAAATAGCACAGGCCAGGTAGCTTACAAACAGCATAAATGTATTGATTACAGTTCTGGAGGCTGGAAGTCTGAGACCAGGGTGCTGGGATTGGTTGGGTGATGATTTTCTTACTGGTGGAGGACTTTTTGTTCTATCCTCCTGTGGTGGAAGGGGCAAAAGAGCTCTCTTGGGGCTTCTTTTATAAAGACATTAATCTTATTCATGGAGGCTCTACTGTCCTGACCTAAGCACTTTCCAAAGCCCTACCTCCTAATACTGTTGAACATTTGAACTTTAACATATGAACTTTGGGGGACACAAACATTTACATCATAGCAGTGTTCCTTTGAGGGCTCTACTCTACATGACCAGGAAATCTTTATTTACTTTACTCCTGAAAGTAATAAAAAATGTCACAGAGAAACACGATAGAAGTGGCCAAAGAAATGGAACAAAAGAAATCCCAGGTGAAGCTGAACATTGCATATTACTACTACACTTTGAACAAGGGAAGCAAGCGAAAAGCTTAGGCTTTGCCACAGTCTCAGAAGAGCAACCTTGGCACAAACTTTTCATAGTAAGGATTCTAAATTTTCACTTGAGATACAGTGTTTGCTGATAACTAGGGAGATACCCTGAATCCCAGGGGTGAGCCAGAGACACAAAAGAAATAATGTAGAGTAAAATCTCAACAATAGCCCTCAGATAGCTGTAAGATTTCATCAACCTTCTTTGGGGAAAGACTAGTGGTTAGAAAGTACTATGCGTTAATATGGTAAAGAAGGAGGTTTTAGTGTAAATATACTGGGTTTTGAAACTCTGTCCCATCAATAAAGGGTGTGACCTTAAACAAGATAGTCTCATTTATGAAATATGATAATAACAATACATATCTGTAGAGGGCAGTTTTGAATGCCTACACAGCATCCAGTCACTCTTACCACTTTTCCAGTCAAACTTCAGGTTGAGTCTTCAGGGCCCATGGCCAATAGGGCAACTTGCTCATTCCCATCCCCAGGAGGATACAGTTTATTGGTTTAAGGATAATGTGATCTTTCTTGTTAACGATTAGTTGAGGATGGGGCATCAGACACAGTGTAGATGAAGAAATCAAGATGAGAAGCTTGTTGGATATGCCAGAATAAGAAAGACTCTCCTGGAATTCCTTGAAAAACTCTCCACCAAATCTCATTTCTCCTCTTATTTTCAGGATATATGATACTGAATTCACCTGAAGACATTTTGATATCAAGCTGACTTATGGAAAAGGACAAAATACCTGCACCTGTAAGCGGAGCTGAGAGCCTGGATTAATCCAATTCTGAAATATCTGGACTTTCAGATTTGTGAGTAAATGAATTTTCTTCTTGTTTAAGCCAGTTTGAAGGTTTTTTTTTTTCTTTTTCTTCTTGCAAGCAGCCAAAAATATCCTAAGGTAGCTTACAGGGTTATGAGTACCAAATGGGATAATGAATGTAGAAGAATTAGTGCCAGACACAAATTGGCACTCAATATGGGACAATCATGTATGTGTGTTCATCTCAGTCCAGTCACTAAACATGATACTTGCCTTTTACTTAACTTTAATTAAACTAACTATATTCTTATTAAACATTCAGAGTTATTTTTATTCATGTTGCCTTCAACATTTTTATTTTCCTATTGATTATTTTTGTACTAATGCATAGATTTGTATTATTCTAATATATTCACAGGGTTATGAGGACCAAAAATTATAATTAATTTAAAAGACTTTTAATAGTACTTGGTTCTTAATGAGTCCACAAGAAATTGAATATTATATAAATTAATGGATATATCCTATGATTTCCTCTCTTAATCAAATTTATTTAGAACTTTATTTTTTATTTTAAACTTATTTTGATGGACATTTTATGTTTTTTATTTCTAATTAATTTATTTATAACTAGTAAAATAGTATTTAGTAATATAATTATTTTTAATAATATAATTGTTGCAAATTTTAGAATTGCCTTGTGGTTGAGGAAAATCTCTCTTTTCATAACTATTTCACTGGTTTTTTAAAAAGTGAGTATTTTTTAAAGGGGTATTAAATTGTAATGTGTGTGTTCCCTCGTTAAGCCTTGAATTACTTTTTAATATTCATTTTATAGTTTCCATTCTACATCTAGATTCTGTACAGTCAAAATCTGCTACTTGTTATATTTATCACTCATTTTCAGTACCGTGAGTTTACTGAAGCATTTTGTAATTTTTGGTTAATATCATAAATCTCATTGAAAATTTCTCTTTGGGAACACTGTGCAGCCTGATATTAGGGCACACTGCTCTAGAATTTGAACACAATATATACATATAGCACTCTGAGAATAAAGAGTGAATCGGCACTTGATGATTCTTGTCACAGAAGCACCTACAAGTGGACTATAATGGGAAACTGGTTCCTAGATAATGTAAGAAAACTGCCTTTTAGAGATGGGGTCACCAGAAAAAAAGATAATTCATGGTTGTTGGGGTGTGTTGGGAAACACTGAACAATGGAAGTAGCCCATCTATCAATACTGGGGAAAGAGAGATAAAAATAATTTTCCTCAGGTAAGTGAACTCTTCTCTTTATTAACTTGCCATTTCATGATAAAGTATATACCTGATTATATGTATGTGTGTGTGTATACATACATTTGTATAAAGTGTACAATTCAGTGGTTTGTATTGTATTGACATAATTGGGTAGCCATCATCAGTTTCCAATTTTAGAATATTTTCATCCCCCCCCCCAAAAAAAGCCCGTACCCTTTAGCAGTCACTTTCAATTCCTCTCTATCTCTAGACCTCAGTAATCATGAATCTGCTTTCTGTCTCTACGGATTTGCTTATTCTAGAAATTTCATATAAATAGAATCATACAATATGTATTTTGGTGACTTAATTATTTCACCTATCATAATATTTTCAAGGTTCAAACACAATTTTAGAATTCATTAGCACTTTATTTCCCCTTTAATTCCTGAATAATATTCCATTGTATGGATATACCACATTTGTATATCTATTCACCAGTTGATAAACATCTGGATTTTTACCATTTTGGGGGGTATTATGAATAATTCTACGATAACTATTCATGTTCAAACTTTTGTGTGGATATATGCTTTGAACTATTTTGAGTATATCCTTTATATTGGAAGTGCTGGGTCATATGGTAACACAATATTTAACTTAGCAAATTATCAAACTGTTTTCTAAAGTGATTGCATCAATTTACATCTCCACCAGTAGTGTATGAATGTTCAAATATGTGTACCATTTTTTATATTTTTCTCTTTATCATTGATATGCAAGAATTTTTTTTGTATATTCTGTATACAACTTCCTTATCAGATATAGGACTTACAAATACTTCCTCCCATTCTGGGTTAATCCTTTCACTTTTTTTATGGTGTTCTTTAAAACACAAATTATTTAATTTTGATAAAGTCTAATTGATCTATTATACATATTTTCTCACTTGTGCTTTTGATGTCATATCTAAGAAACCATCATGTAACCTAAGATTATAAAAATTTATTTGTAAGTTTTCTTCTAAGAATTTAAAGGTTTTAGCTCTTACATTAACGCCTTAATCCCTTTTAAGTTAATTTTGGCATGTGGTATTAGAGAGAAATACAATTTCACTTTTTCAATTGTGTATATCAAATTGTCCTAGTACATTTTTTGAAAAGAATATAACTTCCCCAATGAGTTGTCTTGATATCCCTGATAAAATCAATTAATCATAAATGTAAAATTTTTTTTTGAACTCTCAGTTTTATTCCATTCATCTATATGTTTATTGGTATGCCAGTATAACACTCTTCCTAATTACTGTAGCTTTGTAATATGTTTTGAAATAACAAAGTATAAGTTTTCCAACTTTGTGTTTTTGTTTTTGTTTTTTCAAGATTGTTTGGCTATTGCATTTACATATAAATTTTAGAATCAGCTTGCCAATTTCTGCAAAATCAGCTGCTGAGTTTTTGAAAGGAGTTGTGGTCAATCTATAAATTTATTTGAGGAATAGTGCAATCTTATCAATACTAAGTCTTTTGTTCCATGAACTTGGGCAATTTCTATTTATTTAGTTTTGTAATTCCTTACAGCAATGATTTGGACTTTTCAGTGCATAAAAGTCAATATATTTTGTTAAATTTATTCCTAACATTTTAATATGTTTAATGCTATTATAAATGGAAATGTTTTCTAAATTTTGCCTTCGAAATGTTTATTACCAATCAATTGATACTTGTATATTGATACTGTGATTAACAATGGTGAACTTGTTTACTAATTCTAAAAGCTTTCCAATGGATTCTTTCCAATTTTCTACATATGTGATTGTCATTTAAAATTAGAGATATATTTACTTCTTCCTTTCCAGTTTAGGTGTGTTTTATTTCTTTCCCTTTTCTAATTGTTCTGGCTAGTACCTGAAGTACAATGTTCAATAGAAGTGGCAAACGTAGATCATTCTTGGCTTGTTCCTGATATTAAGGAGAGAGTTTTCAGTTCATTACCATTAAGTATGATGTTAACTGTGGGTTTTGAATAGATACCTTTTATCAAGTTGATGAAAGTCTCTGATATTCCTAGTTTGTTGAATTATTTCTCATAATAGTTTGATATTGTCAAAAGTTTTTCCTTCATGCATTGAAATGATTATGTGGTTGCTTTTATTCTAAATGTTATGTATTACATTGATTGGTTTTCATATATTAAACTAACCTTGCATTCCTGGGGTAGATTCAAATTGATCATAGTGTATAACTGTTTTCATATATTGCTGGATTTGCTTTGCTGGTAATTTATTAAGAACTTATTTTTTCATCTATTCATAAGTGATATTTTTCTTTAGTTTTCTTTTCTTGTGATGTTATTGTCTGGCTTTGATATGAAAGTAATGCTGGCCTCATAGGATGAGTTAGAAAATATTCTCTCCTGTTCTTTTTTTGAGGGGGGAAATTTTGAAAAGGACTGGCAGTACTTCGTTTTAAATCATCTTGTAGAATTTACCAATGAAGCAATATTACCCTGGAATTTTCTTTTAGGAAGTTTAAAAATTATTATTTTGTCTTCTTCAGTAGTTACAAGTCTATCCAAATGTTATATCGCTTCTTAGGTAGTTTCAGTACTTTTTGTCTTTCTGGAAATGCGTTCATTAAATCTGGATTATCTCATTTAGTGTTGTAAAACTATTCTTTTACATTATTAAATTAGAATTAGACCACTCTGGAAATCAGATCCCCCACAAGGCTTGTTATTGCTGTTTACTTTTATTTCTGTTGTTATGATTGTTGCTGCTGCTGCTGCTCTTTGCTATTTTAGTGACTTCCCTGAACTAACTCTACAGTCTGTATTCTTTGTCATGTATGGCTAGTAAAGTCTCTAACTCAGCTAATAATTGGTCAGAGATTTCCTTGAATGCTTTAAATTAATGTCTCCCACCCTTTGCCTAGAGTCTCTGGGTATTTGTTGAGGCAAACTTCAGTGCTCAGGCAGTTTCCAAATCTGCCTTATCACTTCACTTTCTGCTAGTACAGAACTTCAGTGTCTGTCAGAAGTGAGAAAATAGGGCCTCCTCAAGTCTTTCTGGATGTGCACACAACCCACCACATGCTTGTGATCTTCTGTATTCCCAGGAATATGTCAGAGCTTTTCATATCATTCTTCAGAATTTCCTTTATTTATTTATTTATTTATTTATTTATTTATTTATTTATTTATTTATTTATTTATTTATTTATTTTTGGCCAGCCTCTTGAGTACCACAACTGGTAATGCTGCCTTAGATAGCTGCAATGTTTAACAATGGCTGCTGATAATTTTATAAAAAAAGTCCTATAAATATGATTTTGCTCACTGAGTAGACTCTGAGTCAGATTTAATAAAGAACAAACTCTGTTAATTGGGCTATTCCCTAGAGCTTCTAGGCAAGTAGAAGGAAACATTATTTGGAAAATTCAGAAAACGTTCCAAACCTATTTTGGCTTCTTCAGTGGTCCTAGGTTGCTGGTTTTCAAGGATACTAAGGAACTCAGGGTGAAAGTGGGATGGACATATATCAAATTAAAATATCACAAAGCTTGCTGTAATTACTGAGGATTAACTGACATTGCTGTTATTATTAAGAATTAGCCATTGCCTTGAATGAATGTTCCTCAGGTTGTTAGAAACATGTGGTTAGTTCCCAAAATTCTGTAACAGTTGGATTTGATAGTATTTGCCAATGTTTTTACTGTTTTTACTGCTTTTATAGAAGACAAGATTTTGGAGGTCCTTACTCTTGACAATCCAGAAATTCTCCCCTTTCCTAAATTCTTTGAGATTTATAACAACAAGCATGGTCTCTATGACTTCTAATTTATCAATAGTTAATAAAATTAGAAATGTGCTAGTTAAACAAGAAAAGATTCACAATTTTATAAATGCAAATAGGCTAAATAGTGACAGTTATATCACTACAATGAAGATCATCCAAATTAATATTTATAGATTAAAACTTCATGGTATAAAGGAACATGAAGCACTAGCAACCTTATTGGCTACTGGTTACTGAAGAGGAATATATCAATTTCTAGGGTTGGCCAAGATAAGAGATTTAAGTAAGAAATTTATTCTCATTTACTGCATTTGCTGCATATTTTCTCCTGGTGGCATTCAGACAGAGATTGAATTATTAATAATCTAATTAAGCACATGCTTAGGTCATCGTAACAAGATATAAAGCAATGGGCTATTAATCCTAGTGAGAACTGATACTTTTCTTTGCTTTTTGTAGACCTAGTTTATCATTTTGCATTATTTTCAACTACAAATGGAGAGTTTGTGAAGTATACAGTGTTTTCACTATGCAGTCCTCTGAATAGCTTCTTCCAGGCCTGCTCAAATAACTTAACAGATATTTATAATTTGGAGCTTATTCCTGAGAGAATGAGATAGATTGATCCTGACTTCATTAGCAGTTTTCTATACACCTATATTCTCTATCAGTGTCATCTGAAATACTCTGTTTCCAGTCTATATGAAACTAATGTCTTTGATCAGAGCATTTTTCAATTTTAAAAGTATAAAATACTTGAAAATATACATGTAAAAAATGAGCATTGTATGTTTGTTCTCCTAAAACTAGAGTTACAGTTGATTATTACATAAAGAAATAAATAGATAAATAATTAGGTTAAAATAAAAAGGAAAGGAAAACAATGTATTTTAGAAAACAACCAGTAACATAATTCTGTCTTCCAAAGAAAGCCATATGTCTGTTAAAAAAAGAAAATGCGTATATTTTATGTTAGAAGTAGAAAATGTATGCAGTTAGAAGGTGCTCTAACATAGATCACAGAAAATGTTTTACATTATGTGTAATGAAGGCTTGGAATCAATATAAAATTTTCTAAAAGAAAAATAACTATTTTATAACTCTAGCACATTTTGTAATTCCATAAGTGCGCACATACACAAAATGTATTTACAAAGATAGGCTTCTATTAAAACAATGAGAGCTCATGAAACATTTTAAATATCAAATTACCTGAGTAGGATTATCTTAATAATACTTTGTTGAGTATGTTGTTTTCTAATTCATAATGATTGTGATTTAAGTGCAATATGAAATGAAACAATTAACAGTTTGGTTTTTTATTAATAGTATGTTAATTTCTTGATTTTTAAAAGAATAATACACATATTGCATTTGAAAAGTAAATCCATGCTAATAAGAAAGCAAATATATACTTTTTTTGAAAATTAGTTGAAATATTTATAAACGAATAGGCATCTCCTTCTTTTGTCCATGTTAAAATATTTTCTGATCCATGTTAGATTTCTTTTTTGTTTCTTCCCATTATTAATATGTCTACACATGTAATTTGTATTCTATGAGTTGGTGACACTGTCATTGAAAATAAAATTTCAAATCCTATGATACAGAAAACTAAATATTGAATAAATCAGGTTAAATGATTAAACTTGTATAAATACAAGTCTACATTCACTGTTTAAACAACCCTAAATCAATCAATTGGAAACAAAATTTAAGTCAAATACACACAGATTTTGATCTGTCTTTTTATGACAGAAACCATCTAAGATATTGGCATAGTATGGATAATGGTTCACATTTTCCGTTTTCATCCAGATGCTTGCAATTGTAAATGCACAGCCTATGGGTGTTCAGCAAGTTACAGTTGTAGAAACAGTGTTAAATTTGTTATCCACTCCTGAATAAATTTACTCACCTTTTGTTGACTTACGTAGTATTTCAGAAGTGTGAAATCATTTAAAAATGTTTTAAAGAAAGTTATAAACCAGCTATACTCAAGTTCATATCCTGCATAGCATACTCAATATTTTATGGTTGTCAGTTCCTACCAATAGAGATTAACACTCTAAAGTTATAGTTTTATTACAGATTCCCCATTTTTCAGTTAATTTCAGCATGACAAACTGAGACATAGCTAGTCAGATCCCACTGGGCTCATTATTCATTTTGTTCAGCAGCCCTGCAGGACTGATTTGAACATAAAGATCACACTGGCTTTAAATAGAATTCCATGGAAGGCAAAATGAAATGAAAGCACATTGTATGCGTGGTGCTCAAAGGAAAATATTTTTTTATTATACCAAAATATTGTTTCTATTCCAATATCTTAAATAACAAAATATATATTTTCCAGGCTTAATCTGGATGGTTAAATTTATAAATTGGCAACTGCCCCATTTTATATAGTTTACTATTTAATATGGGGAGAGTGGGGGAGATTTGCACAAATAGATTTAAAACTTCAATTATTTTTTAAAAGATTAACTATTATGGAATAGTTTTAGCATATTAGAAAAGCTTTAAAAATAAACTTTTCTAATCCTGACATTTAGAAGGAGAGAAAACTGTGATACACGTATTTTAAATAATTTACATTTCAATGGCAACAATTTTTGTAGATATTTCTTTTATGGCCCCTCTGAAACATTTTATACATTTTATATCGTGTTCTATGATTCATATTATGTTCATTTTTTAGACATAAGAAAAAATTGTCTAATCCACAATACATTTTAATTTTTAGTTGTCTTTGCAAAACAAAGAATAATTTCTGTTTGAATTCCCTTATTATTTTTTGGGTATTTTCCCATTAGGAAAACAAAATAATTTTCAATATTGGCTTGAGGTTGATCTATTACAAATGCAAGTTGGATGTGAAAATCTATTTCAAGGATGTCCAGGTAAACATGAGAAAAATAATTGTTTAGAAAAATGATTACTTTAGCCTAGTTTTCTATCTATAATAGTAAATTGAATGAAGAGAAGAGACTGTGTACATTAAACTTAATTATATAACCCAAAATAGCACATAATTACTCCCTTTCCCCCAAATTTCCTATTACAGTTCTTCCAACAATCACTTTTCCATTCATGCTATATTTTTTTGAATTATTTTTTCATAAATATACTGTCACTGGTGTTCAATTATGTCCACAATTTTGCATTACTGTTCACCTTTATGTCTTTTAAAATATATATGTAAAACTTCACATCTGAAAAACATGCAATAAAGTTTGAGTATCTTATCACATAATATAGGTTGATGGATTTCATATTAACTTGCAGGAACAGACAGGAAATATTTATGGATTATATTGAAAAGGCATTATACCTAGGAATGTATAAATGACTCCTCATTGGTAAACACATTCTATATTTGTAAGCTTGGGTCACCATTACAGGTTACCACAGACTGGGTGGCTAACAGAGTAGAAAATTATTTTCTCACAATCCTGGAGGATAGAAGTCCAGGAAGAAAGTAACAGAAGTTTCTGGTGAGGCATCTCACCAAGTTTCCGCCATTTTACTGTGTTCTCATATGACCTTTTCCTCTATGTATTTTCCTGGGATCTCTTCCTTTTCTGGGTAACTACCTCAGTCTTCTGAGATTAGGGCTTCTCCCTTATGACTTCATTTAACTTTAATTACTGCCTTAAAAATCCTGTCTTCAAATATGGGAACCTTGGGGATTAGAGCTTCAACATAAGAATTTTGGGAGGACACAATTCTGTCTATAACATCCTCCCTCCTCTAAAGAGGTATTAGCAATACTATCCAAAGTAGAAGAAATTCAGAAGTTTCTAAATTCATAAAGTCACTGTAGTGAAAGTAGGACTAATACATATTTGAAAAAGGTATAATTCTAACCAGAGTTTACAGTTTCTGTTTTATTCAACAAAAATGTAAGCATTTCAAATATGATGAGGTGAATTCTAAAGACTGCAAAGGATACTGAGTCTAAATATATAATACAAAAGATATATAGAAGTTATTGGCTTTAGGCAATATTCTGCATTGTCTTGATATTTTATTATTTATTATATAGGTTTCATAAAATTACCTTCATATTCCATATTTAATATTTGGTGTTATTTTCTCAGAATTATAAAGAAGTATTTGCATTTATTTATCCAGATATTTCCTGATTTTCCAAATATTTTCATTGGTTCAATTTTATTGATTACAAACTTAAAAAAAAACAATTCATAGTTGAATTCTAAACAAGATGGTAGTTCATCAACTTCTTAGAACATGGGTCATTTAATAAAAATGAGTAGATTAGAAAAAAAATTGACATCAACAGTACAATATTAGCCACAGGGCTAGATGCAGCTCTGATATTCAGGGCTATAAGAAGTAGAATCCATTTTTATTTTCTTTTGTTTGTTAGTTTGAAAGCTACCTCTAATGAGCCAGTGAAAAATAAACTAGAACTTGTCAAGCATGGAAAACTGAAGGCTTTTGAGCCATACACATATCAGGTAGTAATTCTAAGTAACATATTTTTCAGCTATTTTGAAGTTATGTAACCATCTAAAACTTCCACTTAGGTCTTTTAAGGAGCTAGTTACTGTCAATATTATTTCAAACGTCAGTCTATTTTGATATTCATTCAACAGTTAGGAAATTCTGGATTAATATTAGAAGTTGCTTATGAAATATATTTCTAGTTCATGCTTAAAACATAGCCATAAAGAAACTGTTATTTAATGTATACAAATTTTTAAGAACCCACAAATGCATCAAATGCCCTACAAAAATATTGAGACATGAAAAAAATCACTGACTGCACAACTAACAAAAACTGCAAAAGTGAAAATTAATAATGATTGCAATTGAAAAAAAATTAACATGCCTTCAACATTTTAATACTAAATATAGATTGAAATAGATTAATATTTTAATGAATGATGTAGTTTGGAGCATGTCACTTAAATAGATGATAGGGAGCATATCAAACACTATCAGCTATTTACAAATCAGTGTGAATTTGTCTATCAATATTTATGAATCCTAAATAAAAGAGAGCGTGACTAACTAAAAAGGAAATAGACATGCATTAAGAACACTAATGCCTCAGAGGAGGAAAGTGTCAATGACAAAACTATTGAAGGGAAGCTGGTAGGAAGACAAAAAAATCACAACCCTGCTAAAGGGTAGAGCCAAATCTGATGACAATATATCCTTCCAAATATTAATTTTACAAAATCAAAGTGCATCTTCTCTAAAAGAGTCAACAAGGAAGTGGTAGTTACCTGTATTTTTCAAAAGTTCTAAAAGAAAATTTAGAGATAAAAAAGGCTTTGACAACATAGGAATATGATATTTACATATTTTGCCATCAGCCAGCTGACTTAGATCACAGAATTGATACTAACAGAAAAAAATTTTACAAAAAGAAAGACATTTACAGATTGTGAAAATATTTTAAATAATCCAAGTAATGTGTTCAGAAATGAAATACTATTTGGGATAAATATATACTTACCTGTATATTAGACATTGTGCTTCTTCAAAAGAGGAAGAAAAAAACCAGGTCCTATTATCAGAAAAAAATAACTTAAATTGTAGTGTTAGGTCTCTCTCCTACTAAAACTATTTAAAGAACTCCACAAACATGATACTAATTTGAAACATTACTTGCTTTTAGATTACTCAATGAAGAGATTATTGTAGTGCATTATTTTGTCAGATGTGTGAGAAAAATAAGTTATTGTAGTGATGTAACTCAGTAAGTTGTATAATGATTTGTTGCACATCAACACATAACTGAATTATGTTTTCCTATTTTTCTACTATTATTTTATCTCCTACCAAAATAACTGCAATATCAATTTATTGAATCATGAAATATTATATACATTGATGCTTCAATTGTTAAATGTTTAACAATTATATTTACAACAAAAATAAAATAGTGAAATTGCTCAATTAATACCCATGATTTTTCTCATTTTATCTTATTTAAGTCTGTATACATTTATAATCCTCTCCTACCACTGAGGTACCACTTAGTCTTCAATCTTTTATTTTAATGGATCAGAAAAAAATTTTAAAAATAATACAAAGATATAGAAGGAAGCAGGAGTTGGGGGATTTTCTGGAACTTGTAGTCTTTGGAAGACCCAATATGAACATAAAGTGGAAACAGATTTTATGGAACGCAATGTTTAAAATTCAGAGATTGTAAGTAGAAGGAAAAAGTCTTCTCTCAAGGTGATTCTTTCTGCATGTGTGCCTTGGACGGTTTCCCAGAAAGGAGGAGCTAAAACACCCCATACTGCTCCAACGGTGTTGCATTTACTGATGGTGGAAAGGCTAAATGTCATGCACCAGCTGTGAAACAATGTTTTTCTGGACAATTATAAAGAGTTTTATAGTGCAGACAATAAAGCCTAAACTCAAAAACAGTTTCAGAGTGAAATTTTACTGAAGAGTAAGAGTAATGAAATATCAGTGATTCCAAATTAAGTGAATTTGTTACATTGAAGGATTCAGATTCTACAAGCAGAAGCTTTTTAATATATAATTTATGTTTTACATGGTATCTTATTATTATGGAATATTAAAATGAACATTTTGATTTTTTAGTATTATATTTTATATATCCAATGAAATCCTGGAAATTGAATTTCTTACAAAGTAGGAAAAATAAATTGCAAGTAAAGTAAAATATTTTATTTGATTAGCAAGTGATACTTCTCAAATAATTTTTTGTAAAAGTTAGTTTTATCATCTGCATTTTATACAGAGCAAATTGAGACTCAGAGATAAAATTATTTGAGTTCAGTAGCTTTCTATTTATTTTTTTAGTTATTGTTCTTTTTTAACTTATGTGGAGAATATCATATTCACATATATGGTCATTTTCTTTTTAATGAAAGATAAATAAACTTAATTAGAGTAGTTTTCCTCTTTATTTTACTTAACTCTTTTAATTCTTTAAAAATTCACTCAGTATTTCCTCCTGTTAAATAATTTGTACATATTAATTTTTTTCATAAGTGAAAAATATGAGTTTCCTTTTGGCATTTTGTCTTAATTTTGGCCTCTGCTATATAGGTTATTTAACTTTCTTTGCTCTAAACACTTTAAATTTCTCTCTAAACACTTTAAGATGTTATATAAATGACTACTCTTTGCAATTCCCCAATATTTAGTTATTCAAAGACTTGTCATATACATTCTAAATGTTAGACAAATAATAGTGTCCTTTACACAAAGAATAGACATTTTCACAGCTGATTGGATAACAAAAGAAGGAAGCATTGGAATAGAGATGGTTTTAAATCATAAACACAAACCCTCACCTCTCTAGATTTTACTTTCTATGTCCTTAGGGAAATTACTTACCATCTTGTAGCTTCAGTTTCCTCATCTATAGGTGGCAAAAAACAAACAACAACAAAATAGTGCCTACCTCAAAGAGTCTAGTAAGAGTAAGAGAGAGTGAATGTTAATTTACTTAAAACAAAGCACACTAACATAATGCTAAGCGGCAAAACTTAGTATGTATTACTTCATTGAATCTTCAGATTTCACGAAGTTGGTTCTATTATTATATTTCTTTTGCAGATGATGAAATAACTATATTGAGAACTTAAGTACATGGTCCAAGATTATACAAATAAGAGGTTGCCAAAACACAATTTGAACTCAGGCAATTTATATTCACAGTTTAAGCTCTTAATAATTTTTATAGCCTCAATAACTAGATGCATTATTATTATTATATTACTATACTTCTGAATATGACTGTGGAAGAATATAATTATTAGTACCATGGAATTCATGCACTGACTTCAGAGATTGGGTGAGAAAGAAATATTGAAGATTTTCCCTTGTCTATGGAACAATGAGATACAATTACCTCTATTGTTCAACTATAGATTTTATGAGAACATGCTGTAACACTAGGTCATATTATCTTATTAACATTGGTAGAGTTCCATCTCCTGCCTCCTCTTCTAAATTCTTCGTCTTCTCATTGAAAATTTATATGAAAATAAATGGAGAACACTCACAAAGTAGACTTATGCTGGCCTTATCAAATAGTTTCACCCTGATATCAAACAAGTTTCTTTTATGCTAAATGTAACTAGGTCAAGTTTGAATATGTGAGCCACTTTAGCATTAGAAATTAAGATAATCAACTAAGAAAATCAGGTCAGTGTGCATTCCTAAGCAGGACTGACGAAAGCTAAAATAGTTGTAAAGATCAAGAGATTATAGACTTAGATTTTAGCTTGTCTATGAAAATGGATACATGGATTGCAACTATAACTTCTCTGTAGTTTTTGATGTAACTTTCACTCCACAAATCAATTTGGCAGCATTTTTCTATTAATATTAATTGAAGAAGAAATCTCCTATCTTCAGCTTTATGTGCTAAACAAAATTAAATAATACATAGAAAATGCATTCAATACTAACTGGCATCAAGAAAGAAACATTATTGGACCAAAGAAGCAATTATTTATTTAAAAAATATTTTATTTATAAGAAAAGTATTATTTAACATATTTATAATAACTGAAGAATAGACTTTATTATTGGAAGCCTTAATACATTGTTTTCAAACTACTGAAACACCATTCTGTAGAAACCAAATTTATTCAGATGTTGTGTTAATCCTTATCCTCGCCTAATACTTTAAGCAAGGAAAGCTAATCTGGATTTATGTCATCTAAATAATGTCCTATATTCAAACATGATGTAATCTCTTATTCTTTCTACTTGAAATCCCTATTTCCTTTTACTTTTGCTTTCAACTGTGTTCTTTTGTCTTTCTATGGATTCCATTAACTGCAGCCAAATAACCAGAAAATCAGGCAAAGAGGTTAAAAAACTAAAAGCACAGCAAATGAAATCATACTGGTTTCATCAGTGAACATTCATCAGAAAGCCCCTCCTGTTGGATTTTTACAGCCTTGTTTCGCATTCTATGCAAGAAATTACTGAAAGATAGTACAGTAAATACTTTCTTCCTTTAGCTGTAACACTTAAAAATTTAAAGACAAAATCATCTTGAATAATATTAAGCAATACCATGTGTTTTAGTCACATCAATTCTGAGCTGTGCATTTTCACAGGGTTTAGCTATTTAGCTATTGGTGGAAGTGGGGGGGATGAACTTTTGAGAAGTTATTATTATTATTACTAATTTGGCTTAAACTGAAAAGAACCATAATAAGTCTGTTAGTGGATACAATAAGGTTTTTGTTGATAGCAGAGGGTTAATACTACTACTTCATGACCAACAATCCTATGCTATTTTTTTGAAAGATTCCATAGAAGGGTTGGTGTCTGGGTCACAAATTACATTGGCTTATTACTAAATGTGCTATCAGTTTAGATAAAGTCAGAGAGATCTGTGTTCTGTCTGGTTAACTATGAATTGTAGTTCATTCCTTTTTAATGAATATTTTTTTTTATTTTTTAACATTCTATACAAATTTTCTGGGTATAGAAAGAGCAAATTACATTTGAGAGTTATATAATCTCAATTTTTTTACTATATGAATTTCCACTCATGTAGTGGAAAAATATTTCCATGCTTTTATCCCGTAATTATTATAATCTACGTTTTTTTGGAGGGGAGGAAAGTATTAAATACCATGGTCTAGAAATTCCTGTTGTCTGTTAAGAGACAATTATAATAGGACCTTAAGTGTTAGAAGCCACCAATGAAGCTGAATAAGGAACATAATTAAAATAAAACAGAACAAAATTAAGTCTCTTGTAAATTGCTTCACCCAACATATACTGAGTACTTTGATCAGTAACTCCTCAAGGTGCATAGATTAAGTATGTGTAATATTTTTGTATGTCAGTAATACCTCCACAAATCTAAAAAGTAAAATAAAATATAACAAAATCTGCATTGCAATTAGATATTAACAAAAAACACATGTTGAGCAATAAGTAAGTTATCCCTTTGTAAATCTTGGTTTAGTGGTACACTCCATTTTGGTCAATGAAATTTGAGAGATGTTTGTTCTTGGTTTTGAGAAGGTTATATTCAATCTCAAGGAAGAAGGACAAAAAGCAGAGATCCACTGACCTCCAGAATTGAATGATGAAGCTCACAACTTAGTAACTATTATAAACATTGAATTATAAACATGAAACTAGTGTATTACATAAATAAATTAATCCAATGAAAGACAGAAGAAAGAAATCTAAATAATCTTGTTTCCTTCTAAAGTTAATGACATTCTTAATTTATTTATTTTTTTCCTTGTTTTTTGCTTGTTTTCTGAGGAGTGAGTATTAAAAGTTTTATTCTAGGGGTTTCCATTATCTATGGGAGTTGCCCACTTTAGCCCCTAAAGTATTGGAAGCCACAAATAAAACTGAGTATGGTCCAACTCAAAGACATAATTCAACAAAATAGAACAAAATAAAAATACATAGTTTTTTAAAAATCCAACTTCATGTGATCAATTTCATCATGCTAAAATTTCAGTAGAGTTTCATAGGAAAAAAATTTAAAAAATAAAATCTATAGTTTTACAAACTAAAAAATAGTATTTGCTTTAATAATAATAAAAAACTAATTATCAAATATGACATGTACAATGCTTAGGTTTAATTTTACTTACAATTATTTTATAAGTTAGTATGCTATGAACTTACACTTTGAAAAAATGATTAAAAGCCTCTAAAGGAAAGACCTTATAGAAATTGTTGCAACCAGTTTAGAAAATAATTTACCATTTTCTTCCAAATGTATATGAAGATATTATTCAAACTTTAAGTTTCTTTCCAGGTATCCAGTATGACAAGAAGTTTAAGGAAGATACCAAAGTTGAGGAAAGACATAAATGTGACAGACATAGATTTCAATTCTGTATTAAGTGCAAATATGTAAATTGATTTAAAGTGCAATGTAAAAATATAAACACAAGGGTAGATTTGTATACCTAACATTCTCATAACTTAAAACGTAGTGGTTGTCCAAATTTGAGACTACTTATAGTTTACAGAAGGATTAGTCACATCATCTGGTTTAAAACGGGACATGCCACAAGTAGAAACATATATTGGCCAGAAGTAGGTTCAATTAGATGGATTTATGAGTGTGAAGAAGATCATACCCTGTGAGAGTTGATTCAACAAATATCCAAACGCTACCAATATTAGATTGTTTTCAATTTTTTACTGTTTTTATTGGCTTTATTCTTTCCATTTGTGTTCTTCGACTTCTAGAAACCTATAGCTTGCTCAAGTTCCTATAGTAAATACTTTTCTATATCCCAATATGCCTTAACTTGGTAAAATATTATTCAGCTCATGTGAAAGTTTATACTGCATTGCCACATATTAGTTAATTTTGTACTTAATTTGCCAGTTGTATGTACAATGATATATATGCTCTTGCCTTTTAATTTCATAAACTGTTTATTTTGTACATATTTCAGATCTCTTTAGATTACATTGCTAAAAACTGAAGAAAAAGAACATTATTATTTTATTGGTTGTAGTTAATAGGAATTTTTGTACTATAATGGAAGAAAACTATACTTATAAATTAATTTTATAGTTAGGAGGGAAGAATCTGAGAAACATTTTAAAAAACATTCAAACAAGTCTACTACAGTTTATGTACATGGATGATATATTGTTAATGTTTTAAAAACAAAAGGTTCTATGAATTATTAGCTTAAATATCTGTGTTTTAAGTGAAATTTTGCATAATGTAGTTTTCTAAAATTTGAAAATATGCAAAGAACTTCAACAGCAGAAAAAAAAGTTTTGATTGAGTAAAGATTTCTGTTCTTAAAAATTTGAAATGAATCTTTTTTATGTATACTCTTAATAACACATTATATTGCATTATGCAGGTCCTGTTGTCTATTTATTTTTATTTATGTCAGCATCTTGAATCCAGGCAGGTAAATTCCAAAAATTTCAAGTAAAACATGATCTAGTTTTTGTTTTTGAGTGCCTCTGGGTATGACAATTACAAAACCTCTATAATACACAAACTCTTGGATTTTGAATATTTTATCATACATAACACAGAACTCTGTTAGAACCATGTTAGTCTAAATTTTCCCTAAGTTGAATTTAAATTTTTTATTCTAGATCAATTTTTCTAAGAATAGAAAAATTACTAAACTATTTATAACAATTCTTTATGTGTTAAAGACTTCTGCTAATTTTTTATTACCTAATTTTACAGATTTCTTAATGCTTCTCTGAAATGTTATTTGCCTTTTGTACTCTTCTGAAATAATAATTCATAACCTTTTAAACCTCTGGCCTATGTAGAAATGACTTAAGCCGAGTTTTTAGGGAATACTCTGTGAAGATTAAGAAAGGAAACCTCAACAAATTGGAGTTGGGAAGGCCTGTAGAGGGGCCTTTCATGCCCTGCAACTCAAGGTTAATTATCCCAAACAAGAAAATGTCAATTACCCCCATAAGAAAATATCAGTTACTGGCCCCAATTGGAAAAGATGTACCTTGTGCTCCCAAACAAGAAGTGCAACTACTTTACTATCCCAGCAAGAGGCAGAAAGTCTTCCTTCTTGCCCAGCAATACATCCAATCAATGTAAAGTGTCACAGCTCAGCTAAAGAGAAGCCATTGTCCCCTGAATTTTAACCTTCCTCCAGTAAACTTTTATTTTTTCCTTCCTGATGACTTTCATTCCCTGTCCCACCCTCCTCACTATAAAAGCCCTCTGTGTTGTCTAATCCCTCAGGAAATCAGTTTGCCAGATGAGATGCTGCCTGTTTCATTAATTGTTTAATAAAGCCAGCTAGATCTTAAAATTTACTCAGGCCTTAGTAAAAGATACACACAAACACATATGCACAATGGGTTTAGAAAAAAATTAACGAACTGCCCAAAACACTAGATAACTTGGGTTAAAAGTGGTAAACTCAATGATAGAAATTTAAAAATGTATCATTAAATGACACAAAATTGTAAGTTGACACATTTTACAACTTCTAATTATGACATATTAATCTACTAGTAATATTTTGATTTTTTATGTTGATATTAAATCAATATTTACCCAAACTGATGTTATAAAAATATAGGTTGGGCATCAACCTGAAGAAGAAACTGCAAGGTAAGGACATAGTATGTCTTTACTTTAAGCAAAAATGTCATTAATGATTAACAGAAATGGAAGAGTTTAAAAATACATGAATCAATCTCACCTCTTTTGATGGAAAGCTCTGTGTGTATGTGTTTTCTGCAGAATGGATTTTTCTTCTGATATTACCCTTAGAAGTAATGTTTGTCATGTAAAATTTTCTCAAAAAGATTTGACAAATACAGACAGGGGAAGTCATACATTGTTCCACTTTCTGTCACATGTTCAGCAACCTCATAAATCACAGAAGATAGATTTGACAAATTTTTCTGCATATTTATCTGCTTTTTAATATTATTCTATTTTTACTGATGTTATTTCTAAAACTATCCATAAAGTTAGTTACATTCCATACAGTTTACAGCTGTATAATTAATATGCTTATATAGTTATTTTAAGACTGTATGCATTCACATTCATATCCTTTGGTATTATTACCATAAAAATATATTTTGTTAACTAAATTTCTTCTGTGTTCAGAATATCTGCAAAATATTTTCTGTATCACTTTTGTCTTTGTTTTAAATACTTTTAATGATAAATTTTCTTTAAGAGCTCTTTTGTCTTTTAACTCTCTGTGTGCCATCTCTAATTGATTCCATTATTAAGTCCCATATGGCTAATTTAGAAAATATTTGTCTTCTTCCTGGTAAGCATATTAAGAAATAAGTTATTGTTAATGTATACTAATTTACCTATATTAAAATATTATTATATTTCAAACACAGATTTATGTTCATCGATAATGTAACACAAAATATATCTAAAATATTAGTTTGAATTTCTTATTCTGTTTTGGTATTTGGGGTAATCAACAATATTCATCATGTAATTTACAAAGATTATTGTTTATTTTGGATTCCCTTTCAAACACTTTGTGTCTCATTTTATGTTGCTAGCATTAGGCTACAGTTTCCAGCAAGCAAATTTGATTACAATACTTTACAAAGTTGCAGGTAATGTCTAGAAAAGAGAATTACAAACATGAGCAGCCTGATTCTAGAGTATGTGGCCATAATAACTGTATACTTTATATTGCCTCAATTTAAATGCATATTCCTGCTTGACAGGAAAGTAAGTTGTCTCTTCATTAAGTTGTTTTAATGTCATACATTAAGAAGAGGTACATATTAATACCATTGTATTCAGGTTTTTTGGACATAAAGCTCTAATTATCTTTGTGGGTTGACAAATTATGCCTCTGCTGGCCAAATGTTGCCTACAACCAATTTTGGTTTAAAAAAAAAAAAAGAGGGACTGCAGGTCACACTCATTTATTTATTATTATTTACTATTCTTTATGCCTGCTTTCATGCTTCAATAATAGATTGGAGTGGTATCCAAAAAATATCATACAGCCATCAAAACTTAACATATTTACTGTCCAGTTTTCTTACTAGAAAAGTTTGCAAACCTCTGAGGTCTAAATTAACTGACTTATTAAAAACAAAAAAGCAATATACTAGGTTACTGAGAAAATGTCCATTTTTATTCCAACCATAAATAGATTTTTGCTTATATCTTGAATCCTTTAGTTAATTATGTGATTTATCAAAGTTTAATTGTTATTGTTGATCTAAAATAAATAGACTTCCAATTATTTCTCTGGAAAAATTTGCCTTATTCATGATCAGCAGATTTGCAATTCAGTGTCTGCAACCATGACAGGCCATGTTCAAATCCCTGTGCAGCAAGGGAAAGAGAACTCTTCTATAAAGGATAAAAGGAAGTTAGTTGAGAGGGCTATGGTTAAAAAAAGAAAAGGAGAAACAGAGAGAGAAAGTCCACAAGTTTTCATTGGTTGAGTTGTTACCAGGAAGAAGAGTAGTCTTTCTTCCTCTTGTTGGGCATCCTGTGACTCTCTCAAAGTGTAAAAGTTTATGAATTCTAAATGGGGTGGATCTGAGATTTAGAAGAACTCATGGCAATGATTTTGGCCAAGATATTTGAAAGGTCTCTACAAATTTTGTCAACTGAGTTTTGATATGGTCTTAGTGTGTTTGTCTAAACCAGAGTATTGAGGGTGGGAAGCACCGTAAAAGTATTGTAGAACAGTCAAATAGCACAGGCTTGTTGAATTATCTGGCTAGTAAAATGGGTTCCTCAATCATTAAGAAGTTCAATGGAAATTCCTCAGGTAGGGATAATCTTTTCCAAAAGGACTCTAGTCACAGAAGAGGCACTAGCCTCTCTGCAAAGGAAGTCTTCAGTCTAGTATGAAAACATAGACCATGACTGAAATATTTCTATACCCATGAGACAGAGGAAGCTGTATAAAATCCATTTGCCTGACCTTGAATGGTCCATTGGACAGTTTAAAATCTCCAGTACAAACAAACTTCCCTGGGCTGTAGTTTGGACAAGTGAGACAAGTAAGGTAGGCACTTTCTGCGGTCTTAATAATGTTTCCCCACTAGTATTGATTCATGAAGGCTATAATTTTGTCAGTAGCCCAATGACTTAAAGCATGTACAGTGATGAGGAGTGGGTATTATAAACTCTCCAGTAGGACTGGGTTGTTATTTAGTTCAAATTAGAGCATTCTTTTTTTATTACACCAATAACTGTTGAATTTCCAGTCTTGTTTCTCTTTTTCTAAGGCCAATCATTGGGCATTGGGCTTGTCTAGCCAATTTTTCTAATTTTTCATTTGGGTAAATATTCCTTTGGACCATAACAGAGGTTTGGCTGCTACTAGTTCCTTTAAGAGCAGAGTATCTTGTGGAAATTTCAGCAAAGTGATTTTCCTTAGCTTCTAAAGAGTCAGGTTCAGAATATCTCAGAATCTTAATGATAGATAAGTGGCAGGTAAGATTATTGCATTTAATAATTCCTGAACATAGGGGCTATTTTAAATTTTATTTCTACTGAAAGTAAGGAAGCCGTGTTGTTTCCACAATATACCAAAATCATGAGCTACCCTGAAAGTATATTACTGTCATATAAATATTGACAGTCTTAACTCAGCCTGTTGTGCCAAAGTAGCCATAGGTAAAGATGCTAACTCAGCAACATCAAAAGAAGTTGTAATAGCATCCCCAGGACAATATTTGCCATCATCCACTTTTAAATAAGAATAGTCAGCAAACCATGAGATGCCATTATTACCCACTGGGATTTCCTGTAGGTTATCTTGAGGAATCAGAAGGTCGTCTGTCAGTGTAAGGCAGTCTTGAAGGCCTTCATTGGTGACTGACAGGACAAGAGTTATAGAGTTAAGATTATTACAGTAAAAAAAGAATTTTGTGAGGAGTTAACAAAAAGACTTCAAAGGAGGGGAGGTGGCTGACTGAAACATGTTGAGAATGAAAAGAATTCAGGAGGACTTCTGCTGCATAAGGTGCAAAAGTGGTTAAAGGGGATTCCACAACAGTTTCCTCAGTAGACTTAATGAAAAGGGCAGAGGCCATAATGGCTCTAAGGCAAGGGTTATGTCCTCATGCAATAGAGTCCTGTAGCTGGCTATAATATCCTGTGGGTTGATAATGATCCCTGTATTTGGGGGTGAGTACCCCAAGGACATGCCCTTCCTTTTCATATACAAAAAGGAAAAAGGGAATCTGATAATTGTGATTCCTAAGGAAAGTTGGGTTCAACAAACTCTTCTTTAAGACCTTGAAGGCTGTATTGTTTGGTTTTTCCCATAAAACCGGGAAGGGGTTGTTGTTGCTCAGTTAAACAAACAGAAGTTTGGCCATAAGAGAGGAATTTGGAAACTAATTTTGGCAAGAACCAAATAGCTTAGGAAATCTCACAGTTGGCATTTAGTTTGGTGTTTTGAGAAACTTAGGACACCATGAAGTCTGCCTAGATCTAGGTATAACCCTTGCTCTGATATCAGATGCCCTAAATATTAATCCTGATTTTGGGCAAACTGCATATTTTCTTTGGCAATCTTATATCCCTTTAAGTCTAAAAGCTTTAGCAAGTGGGTGCTGTTTTCCTGTGAGAAGATCAAAGAAGCAAATAATCCACACATTGCAATGAAGTAGAACCTCTTGGGAACTTTCTATCATCCAGATCAGCCATCAGGATTTGTGAGAAATTATAAGGACTCAGTAAAACCCTCAGGCATTACTATCCAGGTGAATTATTTTTCTTCCCAAGTGAAGGAAAAAAAAAAAAGTATTGGCTGGCTTCATTAACTTGAGTACTAAAGAATGTACTGGATAATTTAATTAAATAAAAAGATTTGCTTCCAGTGTAAGTGGATGTTAGTAAAGTATGACGGTTAGGAACAAAAATGTGTCAAGGAATAACAGTGTTGTTTACTGCTTGGAGGTCCTAGACAGATCTCCCCCATTGGCCTTTAGATTTTCTCACCAGTAAAATGGGAGTGTTACAAGGACTAGACCAAGGGATAATGAAGCCTTAAGCTTTGCGGTCACTTATTATCCTAGAAGGGTTTCTTTACTTAGGGATATTGATTAATTCTGGAAAGAGGTTTTCAGGAGTCTACTTGAATCTTGATGAGAGGTATGCTGTAAACTTTGCTAACATCAGTTGGAGATTTTGCCTATAAGGAGGTATCTGATTCAACAGAGACAAATGATCAGTGTTTCCAGAATGGAACAATGGAACAGTGTTTCAGAGATGGAACAATTAAAACAATTCAGCAGGTTATTTATTTCACGTAGTTGGTTACTTTAATGGCTACTACCAAACTGAGGATTGGGAGGATGTTGGTAAACTGGTTACAAGGTTGAAGGTATCTGAAGTGCTTAAATTTGTAACAAACTCTTTTCCAATGTCCTGGTTCTTTGCAGTAATAGCAGAAACCAGGAGGGTTTTGGTTTCATTTAGGCACCTTCATTTGCTGGAGTTGAAGATTAAGGCTTTTTGCAGTCTTCCTTTTAGCTGTCTCATCTAGAAGTGTGAGGCAGCTGGTTTGCAGATTAACTAAATCTAGAGTGGACACAGTTTCCCGTTACTTTATGGTCCATTTTACTAGAAGGGAAAGGTTCAGCTCACTAAAAAACACGGAATTAAAAGCTACCTAGGTGGAATCAATATCTGAAGCAAAAACATAATTTCTTTAAAAATAATCAGATTCAGTTCTGGAAATCTTGGAGGTATTGTAGTCCAATACACAGTATTAAGAAAATTAAGTTTGGGGATTTTAGAAGTTCCTTATAATGGCCATAGTTATTCTAAACTGCCTTTGGTCAGGTCATTTCATTTAGTTAGTAGCATACATAAGGAAAGCCAGAGGTTTTTATACATAAAATTGGCCAGACTCCCCTGTGTGGGGCAATGCCCTCAAAATATTTAGATAACTGGGTTCCCATTTCTCAGAGGTTTTCCTCTAAAGTAAAATAACAATTTTCAAATAGCCTAAACAGCTTACGATTCAAACAGCTCTATTCAGGCAGCTTGCAACTCAAACAGCTTGCAGGCCTAATACCAGCCCATTCTAAGGGGACAGCTTGGCCCTGGAGGAGCCAGACTGGCTTGTCAGCCAGTTTCAGTTAAAACGGTCTGATCTCAAAATCAAACCAAAGTGTCGAAGGAGTACCTCTATACAGAACAAAGCCTTAACTAGGAAGGACAAAACCTTAAAATAGACCCTGAGTAAAGCCTGGGAGCTTCAAACTCAAAGGGTGAGGATTTGGATCTAGGAGAAATACGAATCCAAACTCCAGGTTTGGTGAGAAAAGCAGTGAGCAACAATGGGCTCAGTTGTGGGTTTCTCACCTCTTCGCTCATCAGCCCTGGAGCCGTGGTGGGCGAGTTTTCTCTGGTCCCCAAATGCGCGACAAAAAACATTGACCTAAAACAGATAGACTGGTACTTATTTCTCCAGCAAAAGATGAGTTTATTCATGATCAGCAGAGAACTGCAGTCTGGGGTCTGCAACCATGCCGAGCCATGGGCAAGTCTCTGCACTGCAAGGAAAGGAGAACTCTTATTATAGAGGGGAAAAGAAAATTGGGAGGACCATAGTAAACAAAGAGTAAATGACTTTTCATTAGCTGAGTTGCTCCCTCACCAAAAAAAAAAAAAAAGTCTTTTTTGGTCACAGGATGAGAGAGTTCCTCTTTCTGGTCTCCTGACTATTTAATTGAGGTTTCTATTTATTAACTTTTTACAGTATACATTCTCCACCCACCCCCAAATATAGGATTTCCCCGTGACCTTTTAAATTGTGATTATTTAGTATTTTAATAATTGCTTTTTTTACTCATCCTTTTTTTTTTCTGTTTCGCTTCATTTTGATATCAGGGAGTTTTATTATGGTTAATGTGTATATGTGCCTTGACTTGCATTGTGGGTTTGTATTTCAAACAAAAATAATAATGATGAATTAAATGGATGTTATTTCCAAGGATAGAAATAGGATATTTTAAGCAATTTTCCAGAGAGTCCAAAAACTGTACAAAATTAGTTTATTTTTAAGCATTTCATTTAGACCAACTTAAAAAAATTGACAAGAAAACACATAAAAAGTTTAACATGTCATAAAATAAGAGTACATTAACTTCTTCTATAGGAAAAGACAAATATACACACACCATGCAGGAAGGCCTATCATAGTCCTTTGAGAATAACCTACAGTAGAAGTTATAGTTTACACAAGTAGAACAAATGTGTGATTTTTGGAAAATCTTGGCTACTCAGCAATCGCGTACACTTTTCTCATACTCACAATACCAAATATTAGCATCATTCAGCTATCTAACATATAGTTATTAATTCTTTCACTACTAGCACAACTGATGATTGTCTATCAAAAATGGATAGATTGAGTTTATTTAGGAAAATTCAAGAGGGAATAAAATATTTGGCAGAAATATGAAAGAAAACTTTTGAATAGTTTTTGGTTATTACAGTAAAAACCCAAGTAAAGACATTATTTGATTGGATATTGGGGTTGAGATTTTCCAAGAAAGATCATGTTTGACAGAACCATGTTATAAATCATCAACTGATATATATATATGTTAAATCTTTGCTAAAGACTTTTTTTTTTAAAGGAATATGAGTAAAGTAAGGAAGAAAACCAAGGGTCAATATTCAACATATTTTTAATTTATTTTACAAAAATGTTAGTAGCCTAAATTATGTTTACATTAATTTACATCATAATTTTCATTAACTACAGGTAGTGATCTTTGTAAAAGATATTAACATTTCACTTGGGTGTATGGTTTAGAAGAAACAACCATCTTCTCAGTGTCCCATAAAGGTGGTCCTCAGAGCCCTTTAATATGCAGGAGTCAAATGTATGATACTTATGAATCCTAACACTCAGCTTTATTTAGTCAAGATAACAAGATAACACACATAAATTTACCAAATTACTAGGTCATGGGATTTAAAACCATTAGTCATTTCCATGGTCACTATGATGACAGTAATATGGCCTATGATAATTCATTTAGGGGAGTTCTAACTCTAACAAAGGAAAAAGAGCAATTTTTGAATTTACAAATAAGTGATATAGTAATGAGAATTAAGAATAAGTATATTTCTATTTCTATAATATGATTTTCATTCAAAAGAATACCTTTCAAGTATCTGATCATACCTCAATTTATCTTGATGATAATAATTAACATTTAATAAAATTATTTCAATAATTTAAATAAATATTTAATAAAATTATTTTATTTATTCTTAAAAAAACTTTAAAAAGGCATTAACTTTTTAAATCTTATTTTGCAACACATTTACAGGATGAGGAATACACTAAAATTATGTAGGCTCAATATATTTTTTAGAGAATCATGGACTCATTGTGAAGTTGCAAGTTTTTCTAGACTGTGGCCTTCTGGCATTTATTTCATGGCATGCTTGATTGTCTGACCAAACGAAACTTTTTTAAATTGAAGTATAGCCAACTTACAATGTTGTGTTAACTTCTGGTGTACAGCATAGGGATTCAGTTTTATACATATACATTTCTTTTCATGTTCTTTTTCATTATTGGCTATTACAAGGTATTGAACATAGTTACCTGTGCTATGCAGTAGGACCTTGTTGTTTATCTATTTTATATATTGTAGTTAGTATCTTCAAATCTCAAACTCCCAATTTATTCCTCTCCATCCCCTTCCTCCACTGGTAACCTTACGTTTATTTTCTATGTGTGTGAATCAAACCAAACTCTTTTGTAGTTGTTTCCTGCACACATTCTTCAGTAGTTGTCTCAATTGTATTAAGAGAGAGAGACAGAGGAGAACAATGCAATTCTTTTTAAAGGAAAGAAAAATCTGTATAAAATTAAAATGACAATAAATAATTACATGGTATGCAAAACTTGGTCTTTCGATAGATATCTCCTTGGCACTGACTTATTATTGCATAATGAGAGAAACTAGTGTTTATTTAGAGCATTCTACTCTTAGAATTTTTTCGGTTCAATTTAATTGCAGCTTTAGTTATTGTAACATACAAGAATTTAACTTGTTTACTAAATTCATTAGAATAATTACACAGATTTATGTTATATGCTTTAAAGATAAATGCCTGTGTCCCATCCTACTTCTTTTAAATTACTATAGTTTCACACTACTATTCTCTTTCATAAGCTTTAGTTCAGTTTAGGATGTGCAATCTTTTTCCTAAATTCATAAAAGCAACATAAAAGGAAGCCATTTTTGATTAACACCCTTGAGATGAATTTATATGTATAATTAATTTAGGTAAAAAATTAAAGTTCCTCTTGGCTTATTGTTAATTGCAATTGTTTTTACATAATGAAAATTAAGTTATCTTAATAGGAATATATTATTAGAGATGGTTATGCAATTTTCCAGAATTCAATGGTTAAAAGTTATTCAGGACCAAAAACACATAGCTGAGAAACAAATACTGGAAAATCTAAAATAATATTATCACTCTTATGGACTTTTAATTTAATAATAATGCTGTCCATTGCTATTTGGTTAAAAAAAAAGGAGAGAAAATAGTACTAAATATTGTTTCATGTTAAGTAAATAGATAGTTTGAATGGTTAAATACATATCAAAAATGAAACAATGATAAGAAAAGAAATTTGATTTACTAAACTTGATACTGCATCATTTAATAATTTAAACATCATGACATGTCATATGAATAAATGATGTTCTCTGAAATTCTAATAACTGTTTTAAAAATTAATATACTAAATTAAAAACAATTATAATATAAATTAACACTACAGAATGAGAATATTATGAACAATAGTAATTTACATTATCTTTAAAGCAATTTTTTATTTTAAATGTTTCTATTCTTATGATATTTGATCATAAGATGATAGATGATGACTTTTTGTAATAGTTTAGGACATCAGGACACCATCTGGATTGTATTTCAAATGATGTTTGTAGTTCTTGCACAGATTGTTTAGATAGTAGAATAGCTGGAATCATAAACAAATATGGCATGCAGAGTACACCATTCAGGAAAAGCTGGTTGTTATTCCCAGAATATGCATATTAACTCCTTCAAGCTACTTAATTTTATTAAATTTATTTTATTATACATATACATATAATCTTGCAGCTAAAGCAGAGTCATATTATGAAAAACAAACAAGGAAACGAACAAAAACTAAAGGTCTAGAGAATTAATGAGTCAATTTAAATAAGAAGCCTGGGGACCCTTTAGGACTGAGGATACTTTCTTGCATTTCCCTCAGAGTGTCTATGACCAAGATCCGAAAGCAGGAGAAAATAATAAAAATACCAAAGGGAACTCACAGGAAAGGAGTGAGTCTGAGGTGACACAAATTATAGAAAGGCCAAGAGAGACCCCAAAGAGATGTAGTTCATGCCATACGTGAAGCTACTTGTGAGTCTTCATTCTGGGTAACTTGGAGGAATCGAGATCAATCTGTCTTGACTTGTTCCCTTCCTCCAGGAGTCTATAGATCAGTACAGGAGAACAGTGTGCACATTATTCTTAGATGAAGTAGAATGAGGTGTCCTAAGCAACCTGAGGCTCTCGAAAGGCCATTATGAAAGGGGTGGCACCATAGGATAGATAAGGTGTAAAAATGCACAGATGTTGTATAAAGTTATAATACTCAGGTTTTATATTTAAAAATATTTATATTTTTATATATATTAAATATATATATTTTATATTTATATTTTCCATTTCAATGGAAAATGTGTTCACAAGTTGCCAAGATAAAAGACAGTATTTCTAGAACTAATAAGAAGTGATTACTTGCATATTTTCAAACATCACTTTAAATCTGTTAGAACTTTTCTCCTTCCCTCCAACTATTTTTCCTATTTAATACTCTGTTACACATTTTTTATTTCCTAAAATCTGCTTTTAGGACCACATTTTAATTTTTTTTTTAGAATGGTTTTATCTCTGTTGGAAATTTTTGTTCAGATGTTATTAATAGAATTTTCTATATTGAGATGTACTTTAACATTACTTCCTTATTCTCTGACCTATAGAGTAAGATCAATGAGGACGATTAACATTATTGGACTCCCGAACTGTCTCACTTTATTTGATTCTTTCATTATCTAGAATTAAATTCCACACAAAAAAAGGCAAACAAGTACAAATTTTTAACCCCACTCCACAGATAAGATCAGTAAAATTCAAAAAGTTTAAATACTTTCACAAATATTTGAGCCGAGTCTCCCTGATACCAAAGTCCTTGGCTACTAGATGGTCATGTCTCCGGGAGATCCAGCAGAACTACATACTGTGGCTTGACTTCTGGACCCTTGCATATTGTGTCTGCTTGACAGTATTTTAAAGCTGCAGGTACTCACCGTATATATTGAATAAATAGAGGAAGAACGGAATCTATTTTTACATATTACTCCATGAACATCAGAAGGTGAATCTGCCAAGGTATTACTTTTATAAGTTAAACAATGAGCTGAACTATTTAAATAAACACTTTGCTCTAGAGAGGTCAAAATACTGAAATAGATGACCCAGCAGGCCATCTCTCGTTTTCTTTTTTTTTCTTTCCCAAAGCACTTTGTGTTGTAATATATGTCCTTGGAGAAACTATGTGTTTAATATTTAGTCTACTTAATATTTTAACTCTGAACTATTGTTCACTGAGGCAGAAATTTGGATCTTGAAGTCATGCAGCTAAATCCTATTAGAAGGCTAAAGAATCTACTTAAAATTTCAAAATGTTGATCTGGGCCATTTGCAGTGCATTGCAACGAAGCAGAAAATACATTTTAGAGTTTGCTGTATTAGAGATAATGGAAGTACTTTGCCCAAGAATAGAGATAATTTAAATTTTTTTTTTGTTTCATATACAATCTCACTGTATGTTTTAGAGTGATTTACAAATACTTATCTCTGCTGTTTTAATGTGACTGTGACATTTCTTTAGCTTCAAATACCTGTTGCCCAGATTTACTGTTACACAACCCCCCATCCTCACCCCCATTTCCATGGAACTAGATTTCTTTTTTGTTGTTTTTCTGACTTCTGCCTGGAAGACAGTTCTTGACCTCTCACTGATGTGGCACTGCTTGGCTGAGACAACTGTCATATTTACAGCTCTGCTTTGAATGTCTTGTTTGTATAATATCTCTTTACTTCACCCTTTTCCATGTTTCTTATGGCATTATCTCAGCTTAATCCATTGGTGATATGAATCAAATTCATTTTACACCTACATGAAAAGGAGAAGTAAAGGGAAAAGACAGGATAAGCCAATGATGAGAGAAGTTTGAAGAATTATTGGTTGTGGATTCCCAAGGTAAAAATTACGAATTTTTTCAGAGCTGGGTTGATGGGATTTTTACATACCAATTATAGCACCATTTAGCTTTCTCATGCATCCAGTCTCAAGGATAGCACAGTTGACCTGAAATAAATAGACTGCCAGATAATTTGCCCAGCAAAGGTGGGTTTATTCAGGATCAGCAGAGAATTGCAATTCAGAGTCTGCAACCAAGGCAGCCATGTGCAAGTTCCCTCTGGGCAAGGAAAGGAGAATGCTTTTATAAAAGAGAAAAAGGAAGTTGGGAGGGCTGTAGCAAACAAAGAGTCCAGGTTTTTCATTGGCTGAGTCCTTGCCAGGAAAGAAGAGGAGTCTTTCTTCCTGTTGGGCTCTGCTGTTGTCAGAATTCTTGAGAGCTCCACTTTCTGGTCTCCCAACTCTATTTAATTGAGATTCCTCTGTATTAATATTTTTGCAGTACATTGCTTATAACCTGTACAATTATGCTTCTGAAGAATTTATAAACAATGATGAAACTATGGTTTCAATACCATAAAGTGAACAAATGGTCGTTCCTTTTTTATAAACAGAAAACCTGAGAAGAGATCAAAATATATTTTAAGATATTTTCTGAAATGTGCATTTGAAGTTTGTTTTGTTTTGTTTTTTATGTCATCCAGTCAATCAGTACATCTTTATGGAGCTCCCTTCATGATAATTTATATGAACAATCTAAAATTAACCTCTGCTTCTGCATTCTACTCTGGTCACCAAGTGCATCTCGTATTCCCGTGAGGTAAACTAAACTTTATTCAAATGTGTTTGTAATGTGTGCATATGTGTGTCTGTGCTAAATTCAGTGAGTTATAAAAATTAACAAAAAAGAACCTCTGGCCTCAAGGATCCTACTATTTAGCAGAATATTTTGTTAGACTTTAATAAATTTTGTTTCTACGTTACTTGATGGTGCTTCTCAAAAATACCCATATATTTATTGTAGTCTGTACTTCTGTATTGTAACCTTCAGTTTTCCAAAATGTTTTCTCTTTTTATCATCAGAACTGAAACTAGATACTCCACCTAGCCTACATCTATCATTAGCATGACTTACTCACTTGCTGTCTTTACAAATACCATTCTACTATCTTCATCAACATGATTTATGACTACTATTCCAGACACTCTTGCCCAGGAGGATGACGGTTGTTCATTTTATTGCGTATTTCAGGAAATTTCCCAAACCTCATTTAAATAAATATCAAAGTGTTCAGCTTTTCCATGTATAGTATCAGATGATTATCTCTAAGGCTGTTCAAACCTTATCAAGTTGTTTAAGTATTATGTTTTGAAATCCAAGGTTTAACAATCTTAGAGGACCACAGAGAATCAATCAAGCTCTGTTTATCCCTAAAGCCCAAGACCTTTAACACAGAATAGCACTTCTCTTTGCAAGCCCCTGGGCATGTGGCTTGAGTGCCTCTTAGAACATTATGATTTTGGTTAATTTTTTTGGGTTCAAGTTTCAGTTTTGTTTCTTTGTTTAAAATCTCCTCAAATACTAAGTGAATTTTGTATCTTTGATTTAAAAAAAAAAAAAGAAACAAAAAAAAGTTTTATAAAAAAGGATTTAGATTTAAAAAAAAACTTTAAAAAATACTTTGATTATCAGATAGATATGAAAGCTTCTTTGTGTAAAATACACTGTTACTGTTTCTCTCTGTCCTTATCCTTTTTGTTATTTGTCTATAAGAGAAAAGTATATAGAAAAGAAGATAGACCCACTTTTCAAGCCAAATTTGATGAATGAAAAATCTTATATCAAGATTCCTCAGTAAGACTTTACCTAAGTTCCCTTAGTAAAAATTTACACTTTTCATAATTTTGTTTTGTCTGGAAACATCTGAATCTGAGGTAGATCTCTGTAAAAATGCTTTCTTTCTGAAACAAAGTGAAAATTCCTTGAGTAAGCAGTTGAAAATGCCATTAGATTGAGGGTCTCAAGACAATTTTTATTTTTTCAGCAGCAGTTTAAATATGTCTATTTCAGTCTGAATTTTAGTCTGTGCCCCTTTTAGGACCAACTACTAATTTATAAATGGATTTTAACCTATATTTCTATACTTATCTTTTAAATGGCATAATATCACTATTGATAATATTATAATGGCCAATTTGAAAGAATTGATAGAAAGAAACTTTATTGTTTGAAAGGTGCCTTAAGAATTGAAAAGCAGCAAAATTTCCAATATTAAATATGTGTTTAATTTATTTAGGATAATTAACTGCATTATTTGAAATAAAAGTGTACAATATATTTTTATTAAATTCAGCATTGTAAAACCATCACCACAAAGTAAGTCTAGAAGATTTTCATCAGCCTCCACCCTAAATCCAAATACAGTATCTGTCACTCCTCTTCCTCCCCCTCCCCACCCACCACTGACTCTTCCAGCCCTTAGGCAAACATTAATCTACTTTTTATCTCAATAGGTTTGTCTCTTTTGGGCATTTTATAAAAATGAAATCATACGATGTGCTTTTGTTGCTACATGCTCTCCCATGTTTTCATGATTCATTTATTAGTACTTTATGTCTTTTTGCTAAATAATATTTCATTGTATGGGTAACCACAGTGTGTTTATCCATTCATCAGTTCTGTGTTGCTTCCACTTTTAGGCTATTAGTGAAATTTTGATATGGACATTTGTGTACAATTTTTTATATACACACATGTTTTAATTTATATTTAGATGTAGATCATATGGTAACTCTGTCTTTACCATTTTGAAGAACTGAAAAACTGTTTTCTAAACTGATTGAAGCCTTTTACATTTCCAATAGAAGTGCATGAGTGTTCCCATTTCTCTACACCCTCAATAGCACATGTTATGATCTATCTTTTTGATTATAGCCATCCAAATGTGTGTGAAATACCTTTTTATTGTGGTACAATTTGCATTTTCTTAGTGATAAATGAGCAAAAGCATCTTTTCATGTCTTTGCTCTTCGTATATAACTTCTTTCGAAAACTATTGTCGACTGAAATAAGAGCGCAGCCTAAAAGTTGAGAGTTATGTTTTATTTGGCGGGAGTACTTGAGCTGGGATGACAGCCTCTCAGATCGCTTTGAGGGACTGCTCTGAAGAGGTAGGGGAGGAGCTAGGATATATAGGAGCTGTACAACAAAGACCCAGTAGTTGGAACAATAAGAGATTACTTGTTATCTAAAGAAAACCAGGCATCTCAAGTTAAAGAATTTAGTGCTTTTCTATGCATGGGGGAAGCAAACATTTGGGCTCATTGAATTCATTCCTTTGACAAACATCTAGCAGCTATCTAGGGCCAGTATTTTGTCCTTTATTATTCTGAGTGCACCATTGTGAGTGGTTGCAGATGCTGGGCTGCAGGCTTGTCTTCACTGGGGTGTGGTGACAGTGGCTGATGACTTTATGGTTTCAGCATTCTTTGTTTACTGATATGGTTTGCATAATTTTTTGGTCACACAATCTATTCCAGTCATTTGTCCACTTTTATAAATGAGGTTATATATATTTTTGTATTATTAAATTATAAAAGTTCTTTATTAAAGGATCACTTAAGGGAACGATTCTAGAATCTGTGTTTCTTTCTTATAGTTTTGTTGTTGAATGCAAGTTCCTGTACCTGATGTGCAGTGAGGCCAAACAAACTGAAAGGCCAGAGTTTGGAGTGTTGCGGAAAAATGTGTTACAGCTCGGTGTTACAGCTCAGTTGTGACAGCAACCTGGATCCTGGTGAGAGACCAAGCAGCACTCGGAGAGTTGGAGAACTCAGGTTTATTATGCCAGCGGGCCCAGGGGAGTTAACACTCCAAGCTTCTGGACCCTGTCTGTAGGTTTACACAGGCCTTTATAGGCTGCCAGTTTTACACTTTGCAACATCATATGCAAATAAAGTATAACAGAAATTGGCCAACCAGGAACAAGCTTTGTAGAAATAGACCAGTCAGGAGTGAGAGAAAAAAACAATCAGGAGTGAGCTCCATGCAAATGAAGTACTACAAATGGACCAATCAGAAGTTAGAGAAGTGGACCAATCGGAAGTGAGATTAATAACCAATCAGGAGTGAAGGAAATAACCAATCAGAAGTGAACTCAGGGAACCAATAGAATTTTAGGGATAAGTAAGCCATTTCAGAGGCAAAAACCAAGATAGATACTCTGGGCCAGGGAACCGGATGGTGCCAGCATGTGAGTAGTGGCCCTGCTTGGGGGCCCTGCTGGTTTTTTTATGGGGCTTCCCGCCTCAGGAGCAGAGAAAATTTTATTGCAGGGCCAAGCAAGGGGAATGAGTGGCTCCTGCTCAAAAAATTTGAACTCCCCGATGGTTTTCAGAGAACAGTTTTTATTGGCAAAATTCGGGTAAGGGCTACAGATTGTTTTTTCTGATTGGTCGGTGGTGAGGTAACAGGGTCATGTTCCAGAAACCTTGTGCTCAGCCTGAAGTTACCATCCTCCACCTGGGTGGGGGCCTTAGTTCCTGCAGAAGAACTCAAAGATATTGTTATGTATATCCCTTGAGGAGGAATCAAGATTCTGCCCTATTGCTGTACTATTGTTTCTTGACAGCTCTTCCCTTTTTTCTGCATTACCTCACCTTCCTGATTAGCAATTGTTTGAGTCTGCCCTTTGGAACACAGAGAAGGTTAAGAAGGCTGAGCCTTTTTCCCACAAACAAGAAATGGGGAACATGGAAAGGGTTTTGCACCTGGGAGGGCTCCTACAGCATCCTGCTCAGTTACAGTTTTATACTCAAACTTAGAACTACATATTTTGCAATTGCAGATCTGATTTCTATAGTGTCCCTTTGTATTAAAATAGCTATATTCATTTGCTCTTTCCTGGATAAATCAACCTATATAGTCCAGGTGATCTACTGAGGTTCTCTCTTACATTGACAAGTTTTCAGCTGGGACCACCAGGACTTTAAATTTCCATCTGATTCTACTCTTATCCAGCAGGTGGATGATCTTTGTTATAGTCTAATAATGAGCTGAGCTTTAAGACTGATTCCATCTATCTACCTAATGTTTTAGCACCCATCAAGCATATGGTTTCCAAAGAAAAACTATAATTTTGTCAAAGTAAAATGGATCAATTGGGTAAGACTTATCCTAGGAAGTTCAAACCTTCTTGTGAAAGACCATGAGCTGTTTAAAACTTCCCCAGACCTGTAACTAAGGGGTAGTTAAGAGGATTCCTGTCTCTTAATGACTATTGCAGATAGTGAATTACCAAATAATACTAAATTATCACATCACTGTATGAATTAACCATGTTCTTAACAACTCCACCTCTTACCAGAGAACCCCAATACAAATAGTCCTTTTAAAGCTAGAAATGAGCTCTTCAATTACTTTTTTCTCTACTTATCCTAAACATTATATACATAATACATAAACATCAGAAATATATCCACTGATCCCAAATTTTATCTTACCCTTCTTCCTGTCTAATTAAAAGCAGTGGTTAAGTACTTTAGTCACTCATAATATCCTGACCTCACTTGCCCCTTATTTCATTGTCCTCTGTGATAAAAATCCAAACATGGATCAATACACTCTTCTGTTTTTTCTCTGCTCCATTCAAGCAGCTGAGTTCTGTGGGAGTAAGTCACAATGTATGACAAACAGGTACTACTATTAATTCTTCATCACCAACATCAAAATGGTAAAAGAGCAAATCTATATTAATGGCCTAGTGAACAAAGAATGTCACCAGTCCTTTCAGTGTGTCAGCCATCAAGCCATCAGCTACTGTGGCCACCTGTGCACCCTGAAGGAATTCAGGATGGAGAAAAACAGGATACTGGCTCTAGATAGTTAACGTGTATATCAAAGGAACAATTTTAATAAGCCCAGACTCTTGTATCTTCCCACATATAGAAATGCACTAAAATCGTTAACTTGAGGTGTCTGTTTTGGGGTTTTTGTTTGTTTGTTTGTTTTGTGATTAGCAATAATCTTCTGATGTTCAATTACTTTTTTTTTTTTTTTTCGCTAAACACCTCTATAACCTGGTGTCTTCCTTGCATCTGGGGAATTGTCTCCTACAGCTATCTGAAAGACTCCTTTCTGGGGCTGTAGTCCTCAGTAAGATCATCTAATAAAACGTAATTCTCAACTTTTAGATTGTAATTTTTTTTTTCAGTTGACAGCCTTCAGGAATTTTTACTTTCATACTTTACAGTAGTACTGTGAATAACCATAAAGTCCCTCAATAATCTTTAGGTTAATGAATAAATTTTTCCCACATTTATAAAATTGCAAAAATATAATTTCTGGCATGTTGTATATTATATATAAGTTTTAAATAAAGTTTAATTAAAATTTTAGAGCAGCAGATTTATTTTGTTCAGTGTACAGAAATGTCCACCATATGAAGTAATTGGCAAGGCCAGCCTCCATAATCAAACCAACCAGCTAAATCACATTTACTTTCTGTCAGAAACTAACTTACTTCATTTTTCAATTCAAATAGAAATTTTAATAAGTACCTTCATGACAAGCACATTACTTCTGAATCCTGATTTTGATATAGCTATCCACTAGCTAATGCATAGAGTCTTGCCATGATTTTGTCATTTTTATGAAATCAATTAATATCCCCCTCAATATTTTTTTCTTTGCTCTAATGGGAATCTTATTTAGAAGCAAACTGTGTATGTGTGTGTGTATGTGTCCTAGAAAGCTCTAGAAATGCATCATATTAAGTTTGCTAATATGAGTATGGTGTGTTTCTTGCTTGTTTTTGTTTTGTTTTATTTTGTTTTTGTAGAATAAAAAGGGAGATTGTAAAAGAGGTGTTGGGAAATCAGAATCGAAAAGGTAACACTTCATGCAGATCTCTTTTAGAAAAGAGTACATATAGAAAAACTGAGATTCTAAACATTGATTCACTTGAAATGATCTCTGGCAACCTACTGCCATAAAGGTATTGGATTTATCTTGATGTCTGTGCCTTAAAGATCATAGCCATCCTACTACATTCCTTTGTTTATAGATTTGTTGATCCACCAACAATGATTTTTCTGAGGCTTTACTATCTTCAAACTTTTACTACCAATGGTGGTGACTCTTTTCTATGTAAATTTTATGTTAATTTAGTTTTAATATATTTATTTTTTTAATATAACAAAATAATAAAATATTTTTCTTAGGTAGAAATTGTAGTCTTTTAAAATTATATTTAAATATCTCTTCTGTTCTAATTATTTTGCAATTCAATCTCTAAAATAAATCTTTTTTTCTTTATTTGGAAATAATATCACCTTTACCTCTATAAAAATCAAAATACTATTTCATTGCATTTAACATTTTTCAGAATGCCTAGAAGAACATTATCTCCCTCTCAGGAAGTTACACTAAAAAAAGATTGAGATACAAGGTATTAAATGAGATATTAAACCATGTTTTCAGTGAAGGTAGAACTAAATGCACACAGATCAGATTCCTCTGCTGCAGCTCATTAAAAATTTTCGTCCTGTATCAAAAGAGGAATTTTCATAGTACATTTTAAAAATCTAATTATTAGCATTAAAGGATGGGTTAAAATTTATTGGCCAGAGTGGAAATTGTATTGACCTACTGAACTGAGTTGACATATTAGGAAGTCCCAAGACTATTAAAACATGAAGTATTCAATAGACCGTATTAAGAAAAATACTTAGAAAACTTTATATGAGCAAAAGAACAAATTCACTACACTAGTAATCAATTATAGACCTACAAAGATTTCAGTAAAGTCAAGCTTGAAATGGTCTTAATTATTTCAAGGAAAATATTTAATAAAGTGTATATATGTATTTTTATTGCTAACTTCTAAACCCCTTCATTGGAAATGGCTTAGTTAGGATATGACATCAACTGAGAGTTATAGAGACCCAACATAAGAGAAGTTAAAAACAGGAAACTAATTTCTCTGACACATAAAAATGTGAGCTAGTAAGACAGTCAGCTTCATGAAGTCATCTGGAGTCCAGTTCCCTCTGTATGTGACTTCACAATCTCTATGGAATGTCTCTCAATCACATAGTACATGATGGCTGACCACCTGCTTTTTATAGCAGCCAGCAGGAAGGCAAAAACAGAAATTAAAAGGCAGAGTCCTACCTACTAAGGAAACAATCAGGAAATTGTACACCTTAATTCCACTTATATCCCTTGCCAGAATATAGACAGAGCTTGCTACAAAACATACAAAAAGACATGAAGCATACATTACGTATTCTGAATAGGTTATGTGCCCAATATAAATGCAATGCTATGGAAAAGGAAGAAAACAGATTCGAGGGGTAAAACTAGCAGATTTTACAATGTGGTGGGTGTGAGAATAACTCTAGTTGACAAATCTAAAAGTCAGAAAAGTCATTGTGTGTTGAATATTTCTAAATATCATTTTGTACATTTATTTATATACTTTTGTATTTCTAAAAGATCTGTTTTTTTACTGAAAATTTTCTGAACATATACTACACCAAATATTCAGAAGCAAGAATAATTTAAACTCAGTAACAAATTCTGTTTTGCCATAGTGCTTACAGCTATTTGTAGTAGCTTGTGGAATGAGAAATCAGTTAAAATATCCAATTGATAGTACCATGTTTCCCATTGTAATCACATTTACATGCATACACTCAGCTAAGTAGAAAAAAAGTTCAGTCATATAATAACATAGTATTTTAAACATACAAGGTTAGTTTTGCCACAAAGTACTGACACAACAATGGATAGACAATAATACAATCAGGATCAACCCAGCAATATTTACTGGCAGTGAATATAGGCAAATTTGGATAAACTAAAACCAATACCACTACCAAAAATAAAAAAAACCCAAACAAACAAACAAATAAACAGACAAAATGCAACAGAATTTATAGATCTCAGCATATGTCTTTGGTTGCTTATTTTCTACAGATTAAAACAAATGTGAAGTTATAGTCAGATATAAAGTCTTGTTGTTCATCATCACTGTATTCACAATAAATAACAACATGATTTAAGCAAGATGTAAGTGCTAAAAACCAATATGTTGAGTGAACAAATGAATGGATCCTTGTTCCTTGCTTTGTCTTTAAATCACATTTAGTACAAATCAACATTCTTTATGAAAAAACTGTGAAGTGTTGCAGCAGTTTGGTGATTCTACAGATCATGCTGCAGGGGATGAGATTATCGTTCCTGTCTGTGACTTAGATTTACAAGTAGTAGCTTCCTGAGAAATCTCAGGTGAAAGTGCTGTCCCAGGACAAGAAGCCAAGTTTTCCTTGGCAACCTCCACCAAAGAAGAGAGCATTTCTACTCTCTCTCTATAAACGTGGAAATAGATAAAAAGAATTGCCCGATATGAAGGCTGTGATTAATTTACTTAAAATCATCTTTTTGCTTTACACTTCTATATAAGAATTCCCCAGCTTTAAAAATGTTTATACCAAATGATTATATAAGGTATCAATGCCCCTTAGTTTTCCTATAAATATATTTCTAACTAGTTAGTTCTTTCCCAAACCTTGTATGGTAGGCAAAATAATGGCTTCCCATAAATTTATATTCTAATCTCCAGACCTTCTGACAGTGTTATGTCACATGGCAAAGGGGGAGTAAAGGTTGTAGATGAAATTAAATTTGCTAATCTGCTGATTTTAAAATAGGATTATCCTGGATTATCCCAGTGGACCCAGTATAATCAGAAAGACTCTTAAATTTGGAAGGAGGCAGAATAGTCAGAATCAGAGAGAAGGCAGAAAAAAAGAACTCAGAGAAAATGACTCAGCCTCACCTTGCCAGTCTTGAAGGTGGAGAAATGTGGCTACAGCCAAGGAAAAGGGGGGCTGTAGATGCTGAAAAAGACAAGTTAACAAATTCTGCCCTAGAACCTTCTGAAAGAAATGCAGTCATATTTAAACCTATAAATTTTATAGATTTTTAATATCAGCAAAATCCAGTTTGAACTTCTGACATGAGATTTGTGAGAAAATTGTGTTATTTTAAGCTGCTGTGTCCGTGGTAATTTGATATAGCAGAAATAGGAAGCTAATACGTCTGCATAGGTTGTTCAATCTTAAAAATAATTTCTAAGTAATAAATAAATTTAATAAGTGTTAAATTGTAATGAGCATATTGACACCACTGAATTTTATTTCAATATTCTGAAGGAAAAAAAAAAGTGTGAATTTCAACGCATCCATGAAATGTATGCTGATACTTACAGTTAAGATGTTACAGTGAGTTCCTGCTCTGGTAATAACTCCCTCTGCTTCAACACATGACATTAACTAAACAAATATAATGGAGTAAAATCCCTAAGATAACTGAGCTACAGAAAAAGCAACATATCTGAAGATGAGAAAAAATCCCCAAGACAAGCAGAGATGGCATTTTAATTCACAGATAACTGAAGTGGTATTGTGCAGTGGTGGCACTGGTTTGCCTCCCATGGCAGGAAAGGGATTGGGGCCAGGTCTACTTTTTGAAACCTGGGCCTGCTGGGGGCCCAGAAAATGTCTACATCATGAAAAGGAGTTGGGAAGATTCCTGCCACACAGCCCTCTTTTCAAATATCATTATGTACTGTGGTGAGCTATAGGCCTAGTGAAGAAGGAAGACACAGACACAAGATTTTTAAATTTAAACACTTCAGCTGCTCTGGGGATGGATCTACATTTCACCAATTTCATGTTGGAGCGGTGAACCTATAATAATAATAATAATAATAATTTTTATTATTTGCCAATTAGTAGTAGTATTTTAATTGGAAGCCTGATTGGCAGACACAAAACATCAGCCAATACAGTAAGGATCCTTGGGTTCTTACTCAGTTAAAACAACCAGATCACAGACTGGGAAACTTTGATAAAGTGAGAATACAAAAACTTTGAGGAAGTGCTCTGTAACACCACCTCTGCTACACAGCACAAATTTGTCCTGCAGCCATATATGTGGGTGACTATATACTAGAGAAAGGGACTGCTAGAACTGTTAGGCATTATTAAATGCTGACCCTGAATTTACACTAATCTTTAGAAATAAGTGGGCTTCTAATGAGAAGAGAAATTTTTGAAGGTTGGATGACAGATGAAGTCCTGACTTGAGTCTGGCAAGCAGTGATTATAGTAAGACTACAAATCACCCCTGTGGTTAATTATCCAGCCTCAGATTATATAGCATAATTAAATATATTTTGTATGTGGCATATTCCTGTATTGATTTCTGACCTAGGAAGCAAATTTATCAGTATAGAGTGTGGTTATATGACAGACAAATAATGAATGAAGTCCCATGCCCAGCCAGCTTAGAGTAGTTGCTTTAGATCTACAGAACATAGTCCCTAGATGCATAATAGAACAAAGAAACCAGATAATCCATACAGCCCTGTGGTTTGGATCTTTGTTCTTTGGATTAAGGGCTAATATAGTGAGAATGGCTAAGTGGAAGCTTTCGAAATGGATTCCCTCCCCTGGTTAATATACTGAATCAAAACAATAATGAATGACAGAAATTGATTCCACCCGTAAATGCTAAAGGATGCAAGAGTGGTGGCTTCCGTGATATCTTCGTTTAATTTGCCAGCCTTGACTCCTGCAAAAAACTCAATGATCCTGAAGGATGAATGAAGTGGACTGTCATATGGTCAAACAAATAATAAGCTATAATTGCAGCCATTATGCCTGATGTGGTGTCTTTGCTATAGCTGATTAACAGGGTCTGCAGGACATGGTATGTGCCTATTCTATTGACTTAGTGAAAAATGTGCATTTGCCCCTGTTGCAAAAGAAACTGGGAAACGATTCTCATTCTCTTGGAATGAGTAGCAGTTTACAGGTATACTCTTGAGCTCGGGTGTTATTAAATGTCTCCCTTTCTGTCATAGTATGTTAAAGATCTGAATCACGTGCACCCCCTGAAATAGCACAATGGTCCACCACATTACTGTCACCCTGCTAATCAGAACAGATGAACAATATGTATATAGCATGTTAGAGCTAAGACACTGTTATGGCAGAGGATAGAGACACACTCCAGAAAGATCCAAGAACTCATCCATCAGTAGAAATTTTAGCAGTCCTGTTGACTAAAGTATATGCTCCAGGGAAACCCTCACACATATGTACAATGAGAAGTGAGAAAAAATAGTTTACACACAATTTTAATTGTGAAAACCAGGAAACGTAAATGCTGATCTGCAAGAAAATGCATAAGTAAGCTGCAGTATTTTCATACAATAATGTAATGGACATGAATTATCTAGAGCTGATTTAATGTTAATTAGATAAATTCAGAGCATAAATTTGAATGAAAAATCTTAAAAATGATATATCCATAACCATATTTTATATTTAAATATAAAAGTTGAAAAAGCAGCTTTTATAGAAACAGAGACACTAAAATTACAAAAGAACATACGTTAGAATGATACATCTGAAGTTGTGACAGTGGTCACTTCTGGAACAAAGGGGAGACATAGCAGAAATGGTATAGACACATGAGGAACTTCAAATATAAAATGTTATTTATTTAAAAATATATCTTAAATACTTATGAACATAATGGTCATATTTTAAGCTAGATTGTATGTATGCAAATATTTGATTATTTTCCATTTTACATATTCAAAATGTGTAATCATGAAGATAAAAAAATATTTTATATTTAAGAAACATGTTTTAGGTCAACTCTGGAAGCTCAGTATTGGGGTGCAAAGCAAGCTGGTTTTCAATTATTGATTCTGCAGCCTTCAGGCATGCTCTCTAATTCCTAAGGACTTTTGCTCAGCCTGTATCACTTCATGTGGTTACTAGACGACTGCCCCAATTCCTGATACTCTTTGACCTCCTGTAGTCTCAGAGTATCATAAAATTTTAGTATTGTAATAAACGATCACAGTATATTAACCACATTATGCAGAAGTAGAAGTAGTTTCAGTAATAGTTTAAATTATTCATTTTATGTCAAATGTCACAGATAATGGTAAATCAAAATATCATTTTCACTACATAGTTTCTCATCCCTTCAAACTATTTTTTTAAACTGTTCAAAATAAAACTACTTTGTTTTTAATTTTTATTGTTTTGTTTTCAATTATAGGTATATAGGTTTTGGTCTTTGTGAAATACTTTCATAAATCAACCTAATTTTTCCCTGGTTCCGGAATTCTAGATTCAATTTTAAGCATGACAGTTTTAAATATATGAGAAAATATATGTTGCATGTAGAGTTAGAATCTATTTATGAAATGAAGCTAAGCTAGTATTTAAAATGCTGATCTCACAGAGTCAACATGCGGACATAATGTACGTGAAATGCCCTTCTTATAAATCTGATCACAATTTTGCTATATTATGTAGTGATATTTATGTATCCAAGAGCAAAAAGGAAATGATTATGGTACAAATAATTTATATTCCATCAATAAAATTAGGAAACAAGCTATAATCATATATATGCATATATATATAGGATCCTGGATTTTTTAAAAAATTGTTTATGCATTTCATGCAAGTTATTTTTATCTGAGGTGTTCACTTGAAAGCAGATGTGAAGATCATTTTCTGGAGCTGAAAAGTGTACTAGGATGATAATATGAGGGCATGTCATTTTCTAATATATAGTCACTGAGTCTCAAAGCATTGACTGAGGCCATTTAGTCATGCTGCTCCAACTTTGCAGATACTCTGTTTGTGATACATTTAAATCTGCTTCCTTTTTTGATTTCTTCCTCTACCAATTTCCTAATATTTGGCTGCCTGTGCCTACTCAAAATCTTCAACATGATGCCCATAGAACTTGCCATTCCAGTAAGTGATATAGATTTTAAAATCTGTTTACAACCTTAAAAAGTATCTTGCTTTTGGTACTGTTTTCTCATTAAGTTACAGGTGACTCAGTACAGCTATAAATTATGAAATATTGAAGTACTCTAGAAGGAGCTACTTGAAGTTTCTCACTCTATAAATAATAATTTTGATAGCCATAGATTTGCCCAAATGAGAGACAGTAATACTGGGAGAGAGTCTTTATCCAGGTCATTTACTATGTATACTAGTAAAATACTGATGTAGATGATGAAACATACTATGAAATGGAAACACTATGCGTTTTTCTATTAATTTAAAACAAAATGTAAGTATTGGTAGTCCTATTACTGGCTAAGGAACTGGAAAAAGACCTCAGTTAGATGTAATTTGTAGAAATAGTCATTATTTTTTAATTGATTGTAAATGATGCATTGGATAAGGATTTCAGTTCTTATCTCCAGACTATACTCTGCTTGTCTTAGGTCAGTCTCTAATGTTTTGTTGCATCTGAGCCCCTAATTGAAAAAGATATTTATTTTTCACATTTACATTTGCTCAAATTTGACTTTAGTTACAAATGTTATATATGTCCTTGATATGAAAAATTTGTACTAAATCACACTAGCCAAGGTCCAAGTACCTTTATTCACAAAGGCTAAAATCCTGACTGACTGGGACACTGTTTTCTTTCTATCATTCCTGCAATCATTACCATTTCTTCAATTATTCCATAAATATACACTGAATACCGATCAGTGAGTAGGCATGTCACTGGTCCGGGGATATAAGTATTGATAGAGACAGTTGTTTCTCCCAATAACTCAAAGTTTGATTGGGTTCTGCGTGTGTGTGTGTGTGTGTGTGTCTGTGTGTGTGTAGTAATAAAAATTTCATTTCTTAAGCTCATAATATGTGTGTTAAGATCTTTAAAGCATATATTTATATATATTTTCTTAATTTTTACAAAATTTTATAAAGCTGGGTTTATTACTTACATTTCACAACTCAAGAATGTTTAACACAATGAGATTAAGTGTACTAAACTATTCTTGTTTCACTGATTACCTTAATCAAGCCAGTATTTATTTAGTCAGAGATGGTATATTTCTGTCCCTTGAGTGAAGTCCTCCTGGGCTTTATATTCAGCAACTTTGGGGCCTCTGACTCTTCATCCATGAAAGACTGAAAGAGCTTTCATTTTTTTTCTTTGGAGGTTTTGAGTTCAGCTCTAAAGTTCCTGCCTCAGGCAGCTTCAAACTGTGGCTAATGCCTTGACAGAAAGACTGGTCATGTGCTTGTGGCAGGATTCAAGCTCTCCAAGACTACAGGAAATATCACACCATCTATTGGCTTTCAACCAGATTCTCCACCTTCAGGCTAAACCATAGCCCAGGTTTTAGGCACAGGGAAATCTGATTACAAGTCTGACCTCCTGTTATCCATTTTGAAATGACAGTTCTGAATGACTGCCAAAAGCTTTATAGTTTTTCTTTCAGGTGGAGTCTGTTTGCCTGGACCCACTACATCAGCTCATGCCTAGAATGGCAAATGCTCCTAGGGAAGACATTTATCCAGCTTTTTTAGTTGCTGAAACAGAAGTGTTGTTAACACTTAATTCCTTTATTTTGACCCATGATGATTTCCTTTATATTCTTATGAGTTCTGTGGTATATTAATTGGCCCAGGATCTGGAAAGGCATTACTTTCCCCCCTCTGGATTCATAATTTACTGTATTTCTGGATAAAAACATCCCCTTCTTTCCTCCCTTCTCCAATTGTGTCAAACCTTATTTCTTCATTTTTCTCTTCAGTCTGTCTTAGCTCACATCCTGTAACACTTCACCTACTTTCTAGACCATACTCTAAGCTAAAAAAAAATAATAATGATAAAAACTGTCATCCTTCACGACACACAAACTGTAACAATGTTCTGAAATCTAGGTCCTCAAAATGATTTGGAAAAATACAGACAAACAAAAGCCATTCCATCGTATGGATTGGCAAGGCATCAAGTGCATCTTTTCCCATCTCACCTTACTACATTTTAACTGCCAGTCTACTGGCTTCTTTCAGTCTTTTCTACATGTGTACCAAGATGAAAATTTCAATTTTTCTCTAGTTTTCCTCAAGTCCTTATGCTAATTTTATACCTGCTATTTATGGTAAATGTAGGTTTCTGGTACTCTCTCAAGTTAGTGTGTTCCCCTAAATAACTCAATCTGCATCCACTTTTTTCCTCTTCCTCACATCTCAGTTAGTGAAAAAATACTCTCTTTCTATTTAAGCCTAATCTTTTTGTTGCTTTACTGAATCAAAATTCTTCTCACTCCCTCAGAGACCTAGCTACATCTATTTAATTTCTTCTCCCAATAGTAATGTTCATTTCTGGATCTTTATGTTCAGGTTAAAAGCATTATAAAATTCCTCATTATGAAAACAATTTTTACTTCAAGGGCTATTTGCTATATATATATATATATATATATATATATGTGTGTGTGTGTGTGTCAGAAGTTTAATTCTGTTCAATAATGAGGCAAATTGGCTAGTATGTACACCAAATCTGTTCTTCAAACAAAGGCTATAACCAAAAGAAAATTTACAAGGAAGAAAATAATAGAGCCATACTTTAAAAATCCAACAAAGGCATAATCCAATACACGTTAATGTATCCATTCAATGTAGTAGTGACTCCTATTAAAACAGTAATGGCCCCGAAACCTTCTTACAAGTGTCTGGTTTCATAGCAGTATATATAATAGGTCCCCATGAATGTGTATCGGGAAAGGCATGCACAAATTATTAGGAGCACTTAAGTGTGGAATTAAGTATGGAATATAGAGTGATGTCTACTCTGTATGTTCTAAATTTCTAAAGCAACCATAAATTATTTATTCAATTTTTATAAGTACTAAAATACACCAAAGGAGAAAATAGAAATGCAAGAAATCTCTCACTGAAACCCGTGTCCTCCTCAAATATAACTTGACTTTTTATCCCTAACCCAAGATTTTTGTAATAAAAGGCATGACCCAAGGGAAACAACTGGCCAGACTTAGCACTGGACACTCTGGCCAACAATCAGCCCTATCTGCACATATTTTACTCTTTCTCTTGTGCCCCACATGGACACAAGCTGATAAGGAAGCCTGTATTTTTCATCCTTTGGCACTGGTGGAAAGCTCAAACCACGCAAGCTCCTGCCCGCCCAAGTAGGGGAATCTCACCCTCAGCCCTACCTCCTAGCCATTAAAAAATACCCCAAGACAGTTTTCTTTCCTTGCTCTCTTAGGCCACTTTGGATCTGCAGGAGGGACTTGCCCTGCTCTCCCCAGAGACTTCAATTACATTCTTAATAAAGTTTTTCATACGCTTATGATGTGTGTATAGTGCCAACAATCTCAGCATCTGAACCACATTTTGGTTGTGTGGGAGGTCCATCCTGCTCTCCAGAATGGTCACATCACATCAGGATAAAAACAGAATGGCATGCGTATTAGATGAGTTAAAATATTTGAAGCATTTAGGACAGTGTCTGGCCCATAGTGAATATTCACCATGTTAGCTATTAGTAAATGCTGTGTATCAATTCCTCTCCCAGTGTGCTGACATCTGAAATATCTTATTAAAGTGAGCATGGTATTTAGTCAAAAGTGTAAGCATTTAAAAAATTATTTCTTGAACTTAGAGGAGGAGAATCACTCTTGAGAAAATATCAGTATAAATGGTGGAGACTGCAGTAGAAGCAATAAGAACATATCTTTCCTGTATTATCCTAATACTTGTTTGAAAAGCATTAACACGGGATCATGCATATGTGCAGACTTGTGGCTCATTCAGAAGAGTCACATCTCTGGCTTTCCAGTATTCCAAATTTGTGACATCAGACCTGGTCATCATATACATTACAGGAACAGGGTATTTATCCTTTCAAGTGTGAAAAACACTGAAGTATAGAACATTTTCTTCTACCTACTGTGAGAGTGTCTCTCCTTCCACATTCTGCAGTCCCTAAGCAAGGCTATAACAACAGAGAAGCTCACTTTGATGTGATGCTGACAAATCAGCCTGAACTATTTGTAAATCGACTCAATATGCTGTTTTCTTTTAATCTTTTTTTTTTTTTCTTTTTCCTTTAGTGACTAGATAAAGCAGATCATTTAGACTGGTTTGTTCCCAATTCCTTTTAACTCTCATCCAGCATGTTACAATTCTCGATATAATTTATTTTCTATGGAGAAATTTCATTGACATGTGATGTTGGTTTGTTACTGAGCCATGGAGGGAGTAAACGAAAGCAAAACGCTTCAGTCTCACCGATGTGAATCAGGTCACCAAGGATATGATTTTCAGTCTAGTAGCTATTGTGGCACCTTCTTATCTCAACAGGTAGCTTTTATATTTGTTAGCTTCTTACTCAAGACAGGCTCCTCTAACTCCCTGAAAGCTCTTCTGTAATGTGGCAATGGAAGAAGTTTCTGCAAATTCAGTTTAGGGTCTGTCCTTCTACTCAGGTCTGTCAACATTATTTTAACTATTAAACATATAATAAAAATTACTTTCTCCTTTAATTAACTATAGTGGATTCTTTAATCATAGTGTAATTGCACAGAGCTACTACAAGCAACAGATACTCGAGGGGAAAATAATCTGGAATTGTTTTTCAGAGTTGGGAAATTTTGAAAGCAGCAGGAATCTTGTTAACATTGGTAGATGACTACTGCTAGTCATTACTAGGTGCTGATGTGTTAGCTATTTAGGTTAGCTGTATTGCCTATGGTCACCTGAAGTTAAGGGTATAATAAACAACACTTTGATAAATTGTGTGGCTTCTGCAATAAAGCATTTTTCAAGAAAAAAGTGGATATGAGGTCTGTGAGATGGGTTGTGATTTACAACACATACAGGCGCTTAAAGGAAGAAAACAACAAACTCATGATTTTAAATTTTCAGCTCAAGAATGGTCACTTAATTACAAACCCTCTATGACTTCCTTTGATGGTTTAGCTATGACCCATATAGTTAAAAATCAGATACAGAAGCTGCTCCTTCAGATTTCTGAATTACAGCCTAGTCTGATTTTGCAGCCTCGCTACAGTTGTTATGTTGATATTAAGCTATTAATTGAAAAATTATGATACATTGAGAATTAGAATAGGGTTGTCAGGGTACATTGGGAAGACTCTGAATAGTGCAAAACCTAAAATCCCTCTGAGCCTTTTTTTTGCCAGCTTCAAGCAGATCTATTTCCTTTGTATGATGTACAGGTTGTCGTATTTTACAGACCTAATAATGTCCTTAGCAAGAGAAATGTCTTGTAAGAGGATTTCTAAATGCTTCACCATTTCTACTGTATTAGTCAAATTTCAGAGATAATAATGGAACCACATTGTGGCAGAAGCCAAATGACAGCACTTAATTATGAGGCAAGATGGTCCTGGGTACCATAATAGGCAGAAAAGCTAGAGTGGTAATAAGAATGGGTTACCCAGATGTTTTCTTGGTTGTGACTGGGAATGGAATACATGATCTATTTGATTGATACCGTTAAGATGGCCAATCATGTAGCTACTTTTACTCCTCCTTATAACTCACAAATAAAACATGGTAAATATATTAAAACCTGTAAGAAAGGCAAGAACAAGAGAGGTGACAATGGAAAGCAAATTTGCAAGATGGAGTAAAGACAATGAATACCTAGATAACTGAGTATTATGATAGTAGTGGTCAAAGCTGCAAACCCAATTCACAATAGAGAGTCCTTAGAAGGTTCCAGAACTTACATCATCAGTTATCTGTGCTACTGGAGCTAAAGGGAAGGTGATTAAGGAAGGAGACTTGAGTGCAAGATGATTAAAAAGCAGTCGGATTCATATATTGCGTTTTCCATCTATGACATTTGATGATTATATCCCAATACAACATTCTGGAAGTTTACTTTCTAAGAGGTTAATAGAGGAAATCTTTGGAACAGTTAAGACCTTGAACAGTTGAGAACAGAGTTGCTCTACTGAAAACAAATGCTGTTGTGTAAATTTCATAAAAATGTCATAACCTATGTCCCTTTTCTTCTTCCCAGTTCCCATATCCTCAACCTCACAAATAAAATTGACCAGAAAGGCTCAAGGTGAAAAAGCTAAAGCTACTGGTATTCCCACACTGACCTTTCCATTTCATTTAAAATTAAGCACAATGTCAGTTCCTTTTCCAAATCCATGCTTTCAGAATTTCGAATCAAAATGTTAACCCTTACTATTTACAATAAACAAATAACCAGGAACTGAGAGGCATCTGAATAGGGCTTATAACAACAACGACAAAAAATTGGAAGGTGGAGTATAAAAACAAAGACAGAGAAAGAGAGAGAGAAAAAAAAAGCATGCAGACAAACAAACCCTGGGGAAAGAGAAACTATATAAGGAAGGAAAAACTTTAAAAAAAAAAACTTTAATGTAAAATCTATTATTAATGTCCTCAGATCTAAGAAAAGATTTCTATCTTTATAACACAAATATGTAAATGAGATGATACTTAAAAAAAAAAAAAAAAGAGTATTCCAGAGAGATCTGAGAATAAAACATTGTAGTAAAAATTATACAAGAAGAAGAGCAATAATTAGAAGAAATGGAAGATAATGGAAGATTAAAAGACCTTCCAGGAAATAGAGCAAAGAAAAATAAATAAAAAATATAAGAGAAAACATGAGATAATTATAGCATCAATCTAAGAGACCCAATCTTAAAGGAATCTAATAATTCTGGATAAAGAGAAGATACAAAATAAAAGAGAGGAAGGAGAGAAAATAAGAGGGTAGATAGTACCTATGAATAATTCAGGAAAGTCCTTTAAGTATAATAAAAATAATAGTTTTCATTTCAAAAAGATACAAATAGTTCAAAGCGCAATGGATGAAAAGTGACCAGAGCAAAACATGTTACTTTAGAATAGTATTTTTGAACAGAGACAAGATCTGAAAGGCCCCAAAGAGAAAAAAGTAAGTAGGAGTAAAATGAATCAAGATGATTTCAGAACTTTTAATAACAACATTGAAAGCAAGAAAACACTGGAGCAGTACCTTTAAAGTCTAAGGGAAGAGTGGCATCAGCAAGATGGCAGACTAGGAAGCTACAGGCCCTACTTTTCTTGCAGAGATATCAAGTTAACAGCAATATATGGAGCAGAAAACCTTCATGAGAACTCTAGAGACCAACTGAAAATTGACAACGTGCAAGCTATTGGGGAACCAAGAAGGTATTCCAGTGAAAAGGACAGGGAAATTCATGGCATTTGGTGTACTCGTTCATAGAATAGTACAAAGCAACAAGGAGGAAATACCCTATACTAGGGTTCCTCGGGAACAAAAGAGTGTACCATGACTCCAATATTCTGGTTTATAGGGGGCTGCCGGAGGAAATGGTTTCTGTCTCACCTCACTCTGAGCATTAATGGAATCAGAGCCTTAGTAGGAAATCTGCTAAAAGCAGAAGTGATCAGCACATTAAAGCTGCAGTTCTGCTGGCAAACACAAGGAGGAGAAATAGATCATAGAAGATCTGAGAGGTTCTAAAATCTTCAGCCCAGCTTGTAAAGATCTTGCCCTACATGAAGCCAGTATGCAAAAACTGGGAAAGGTAATGTTTGTTTGTTTGTTTTTGTTTTTAAATGCTCAAATTTCAACAAGAAATTTTACAAGTTATACAAAAAACTAGAAAATGTGGCTCAAATATGGCACAAAGGAACAAAATAAAACTCCAGAAACTACTTTTATATGTAATTGGAGATGTTGTCAGTTAAAAATAGAATACTATAATGTTAAAATATTTTATGTAATTGCAATGATAATAACACAGAAAATATATGTAGAGTATACATAAAAGGAAAAGGGAAGGGAACCAAAGCATATTACTAAAAAAAAAAAAAAAAGAAAAAGAAAAAGAAAAAAAATCAAGAAACCAAAAGGAAGGCAATAAGAGGGGAACCAAAAAGCTACAAGACATACTGAAAACAGTAGCAATAATAAGTCCTTTCCAAACAGAAAGATACCTTTATGATAATTTTTTGAGACATTAGATTTAAGGGCACATGTAGGCTGAAAGGAAAAGGATGAAAAAAGAAAAGAATTCCATGCAAATGCAAATGGTAATCAAATAAGATCAGCAGTGACTATATTAATATTAGTTAAAATAGACTTTAAGTAAAAAACTGGTCAAGAGACAAAGAAAGACATACGATGATAAAGATGTCAATTACACGAGAAGGTATAACAACTATAAATGTTTACATACCAATCCTCAAAGTTTCTAAATATATGAAGCAAAATTTTACAGAATTGACAGGAGAAATAAACAGCAGTACAGTAATAGTAGGAGAATTCAATACTCCATTTTCAACAGTGGGTGGAAAGGAACTGACAGATCAAGAAGAAAATGGGGCACTTGAATAACACACACTGTAGAACATTGGACCTGACAGACACACACAGAACACTCAGTCCCAAAATAGCGGAATATACATTCTGTTCAAGTGAACATGGAATCTTCTCCATGGTAGATCACATGCTGGGCCAGAAAAAAGTCTTAATAAATTCTACAAGACTGAAATCATACAAAGTACCTTCTGTTATGACAATGGAATTAATACAGAAATCAATAACAAGAAGAAAACTGAAAAATCTATAAATAAGTGGGAATTAAACCACATGCTTCTAAACAACAAAGGGATCAAAGAAGAAGTTAAAATTAGAAAAAAATTTTGAGACAAATGAAAACAAAAATACGACATGCCAAAATTTATGAGATGAAGCAAGAGTGCTGAAAGGAAAGTTTATAGCTATAAATGCAAACATCAAAAAAATATGAAAGATCTCAAATCAACAATCTAATTTTACATCTTTAAAATAAAAAATGAGAAACAAACTAAATCCAAAGTTAGCAGAAGAAAAAATAATAATTAAGTTTAGAACAGAGATAAAATTGAAACAAAATATAAAATATAAAATTGAAAACAATAGAAAATCAAAACATTAAGATTTGGTTATTTGAAAGTTGGCAACATTGAACAACATTTAGCTAGATTAGTTTAGAAAAAGGAATAGATTAAGATAACAAAAATCAGAAATGAAAGAGGGAGAAATACAACCAATGCCTCAGAAATAAAAAGGATTACAAGAGATACTATGACAATTGTACACCAATAAACTGAATAACCTAGAAGAAATAAATTCCTAGGAATACCCAACCTACCAAGGTTAACTCAGGTTAGAAAATCTGAACAGATCAATAAGTAATACCTGAATCAGTAATCAAAAACATCTGAACAAAAGAAGCTCAGGACCAGATGGCTTCACTGAAGAATTCTACCATTTAAAGAAGAATTAATACCAATCCTCTTGAAATTCTTCTAAAATTTTAAGAGAGGATACTTTCAAGCTCATTCTCTGAGGTCAGCATTATCTTCATACCAAAGCAAGACAAAGAAACTATAAGAGAAAATTGTAGACAAATATCTCTGATGAATACTGATTCAAAAACTTTAACAAAATACTAAAAAACTGAATTCACTAGCACATCAAAGGATTATACACCATACCCAAGTATGATTTATTCCTGAGATGGAAGAATAATGCAATGTATTCAAATCAATATAATGCACCACATTAACAGAATAAATGCCAAAAGCACATGATAATCTCAATTGATACAGAAAAAAAATTGGCAATATTCAAAAACTTTTTATGATAAAAAACAAAACAAAAAACTAGGAACAGAAGTCCTTTTATATAAAGCCGACAGAGGACATCTTACTTAATGGTGAGAGAAAGCTTTTTCTCTAAGTTAGGAACAAGACGAGGATACCTACTCTCTCCACTTCCATTCAACATTGTATTGGAAAGCCAGCCACAGTAATTAGGTAAGACAAATAACTAAAAGGCATCCAAATTAGAAATAAAAAGTAACATTTACCTTTGTCACAGATAATGTGGTCTTATAAGTTGAAAATCCTGAAGATTCCACACACACAGAAAAAACTGTTAGAACAACGAATAAATTCAGCAAAGTTGCCATACACAAAGTCAACACATAAAAATACACAACTCTATACACCAACAATGAACAATCTGAAAAATAAATTAAGAAGCTAATTCAATTTACAACAACATCAAAAATAAATAATTTGAGGAAAATGAAAACCTAACCAAGAAGGCAAAGGACTAATATACTGAAAACTGCAAAATACTGCTAAAAGAAATAAGACACAAATATATGGAAAGACAACATGTGTTCTAGGAAAGACACACTTAATATTGTTAAGAAGTCCATATTACCCAGAGCAATCTATAGATTCAACACAAGCCCTATCAAATTCCCATTGGCATTTTTGCAGAAATAGAAAAATTCATAGTAAAAGTCATGTAGAACTCAACAGACTCCAAAGAACCAAAACAATTTTAAAAAAGAGCCAAGTTGATAAACTAGCACTTTGTAAATTCAAGACATATAACAAAGCTACAGTCATCAAAACAATATGGTACTGGTATAAAGACAGACAAATAGGCCAATAGAATAGAATAAAGATTCCAGAAGTATGTTTTTCATATATAGTCAAATGATTTTTGACAAGGATGCCAAGATAACTCAACAGAAAAAGGGAAGTCTCTTCAACAAATAGTTGGGAAAACTTAATACACACACACAGAAGACTGAAGTTGGATCCTTATCTTACACCACACACAAAAATTAACACAAAATCGATGAAGGACCTAAATATAACACCTAAAATTATAAAACTAGAAGAAAACTTAGGGAAAAGCTTCAGGACATTGGACTTTGTAATTAATGATTTCTTGGATATGATGCCAAAAGCAGAGGCAATAGAAGCAATGGGACTAAATCAAATTTTAAAACTTTTTACATCAAAGGACAAATTCAACAGAGTTAAATACAACCTAGGAATTGGAGAAAATATTTAGCAATCATATATCTAATAAGAGGTGAACATTCAAAATATATATTTTTTTAAAAACTCTTACATCTCAACAGTAAAAATTCAAATAACCTAATTAAAAAACATGCTGAGGACTTAAACAGGTTTTTTCCAAAGATGATACACAAATGACCAACAAGTATATGAAAAAATGATCAACATCACTAATTATCAGAGAAATACAAATCAAAAGCACAATAGAACAGCACCTTACACCCTTTAGGGTGGCTCCTTTGGGGTCGGAAGGTAAAGAGACAGAAAATAGCAAATATTTTCAGTGATGTGGAGAAATAGAAATATAATTCAGCCTTAAGAAAGAAGGAAATCCTGTCACATGCTACAACATAAATAAACCTTGAGGACATTATGCTACTTTAAATAAACCATTCACAAAAAGACAAATACTTTATAATTGCATTTATTTGAGTTATCTGAAGTAGTCAAATTAATAAAAACAAAGTAGAATGTGATTGCCAACTAGGAGAAAGGGGAAAAGGGAAGTTGTTTTTTAATAGTTTCTGGTTTGCAAGATGGAAGAATTCTGGAGATGTTTCATTACAATGTGAATTTATTTAACACTACTGAAGTGTACACTTAAAAATGGTGAAGATGTTCAATTTTATATTATTTATTTTTATCACAAAGAATCTGAAAGAAACATTTTTTCACATTAAAATTCTAAATCCGTCTATACTATGAGTCAGGTGGGCATATAGAATATGGACATTTTTCAGGCATGTTTGATCACAATCAAATTATTTCAAATGGATCCCTTCAGAGCAAACTCCTGGAAGACTTATTTTCCAAAACTGGGGAGGAATATATGTCATGAATGCAGAATTCACAAGACCCAGGGAATGGGCCCTCCAAAACAGGAGTTGGATAAAGGGAATTTTCAATATGATAAAGAAGGGATATGATATCATTAAAGCTAACTGTATAGATTATAGCAGCCCAAAACTTTGTTGTCAAAATCAACACACAGCTCACAGGATGTTGCCTCTAGTTTGTCCAACAATGAGCTACACTGACTATATCCAGGATGGAGATTTGAGATGGTCCAGATTTGTGTGAGCATTTGAAATAGAAAAGAAATAGTAAGAAATAAAATTTAGGCAAATTTATTTTGAAGGAATATATACTGAAGTAGTCGTGAATACTGAAAAAACACCAAATTCATAAGAAAGATAGTAAGTGTGAATCCACTTTCCACCAATAAAGTGCTTTTGAGAGAGAGAGGAAGAACTTCAACATAAATTTGTGATCAAAATAAATACTTACTGCATTAAAAGAAAATACACATTTTTGTTAGCACTTTTGTATGAATAGAATACAAAAAATAAGAACTGAAGTAGACACCCTGAGTCAACCAAAGTATGATGCACCACAATTTTCTGGGCCTTGGCCAAATGGGACAAGATATCTCAATCCTTTATGAGTTCAATGCTGAAACTGGTTCACACATCACATTCAGGACCAGCTTATTTGCTGACTCCACAGACATCAACAGGTATTAAGATTGGTAATATTTGACTAATTCTTTTTGAATATGCAATCTACAGATTTTTGTTACAGTTGTTATTGTCAGTAGTGCTTTTTAAAAAGTATGTATATTTTAGGCCTATAATCCAAAAGTATAACTTAGTGATTGTAAGCTGAGAATTGAGTTTAAAAAGAAAGAGAGAAAACATCTTGATAAGCACTGAAGCCAGTAATTTAATTAGTGTCATTATCTTTTGTTTGTTAGAAATTTGCCATAAAAATATCATAGTAGCTAATATTAAATTCAACTGATAATAAAAGGTCTCATTTATGAGCTGCATAAAGACTATTTTGGCACTTACCTCTCTCATGCTTTTCCCTTCAACAATTTTCTTCTTGAGCTTATTTTAATAAGACAGATGGCATATTGTGATCTGTTTCCAACTCTAAGCTTCAGCAGAAAGCTGGCTTGCAGCTGGAATTTGTAATGTGGTGATGTATCCCAGGACTTTCTTTAGTTACATGTGGCACTTCAAAGAATGTTCAAAGGGACCAATAGAGAAATCCTGGGACAGCCTCAGAATGGCAAAGGCATCAACATGTGAGGTACTGTCTTTGAAGAACCACATGCAGCAGCAGACGTCAGAGCTTTGGTACATGTGGTATATTTTACTTGAAGAACCAACTTAATGTACAAAAAGGAACCTGGGAAGAATTAAAGCCCCAATGAGCCTGCTTCACTTAGATGGAAAATAACTTTCTTTGTTATTTAAATACACAAAAGAACTTCTTACGACATTTAAATTTAGGAAACACAGCAAAGAAAGAAGGAAAGTAGAGGAGGAAATTCTGGAAAAATAGCTCTGGGCATTTACTGTTCACTTACTAATTTTTAGGCTAAAATAAAATATATAATCCCATATAATCCGAAGAGTAGCTTTATTATTTACATAAAAATAAAATACCATGGTCTTTATTCCCTATGACATCTACATTAATTATTTAATGGGGAAAAAGATTCATTAACCCTTTCAGGTCATTAACCAGCATCCCACCTGTAAAATCTAAATATTGTTTATCCATTTGCATCTCATTGCCTGACACATGTTAATTATGCTATGTCTGCAGAACACCGTAACAACCAATCCCCTCCAGAAGAGATGCTCTCAAACCTATTGCTGGGCTTTGAGATCTGTTGCTGGGCTTCAGAGTAAATGTTAAGTTGTGCTAAGTAGAAGGAGCCCAAGTTGAAACACCAGAATTTAATTTCTGTCAGTCGTCTCTGGAACTGTATTTAAAATTATCAGAAGACTCTCTTTATCCAAATAAAAAGAATAAAAATAGGACATTTATGAAGAAAATATTATGATTGCAAAGCTATACAATAACTTGATGAAAATCAGAATGTCGCAGATGAAGTGCCAACAAAGAAAGGAAAGAAGCCTCAAGACGAAAGAAATCCCTGGGCTTCTCAGCACCTTAAAAGCATTGGGCATTGTTGGAGAAAGACCTGTGGCAATGTTCAACATTTAGTACCCTACTTAGATCAGGTTCAGGTCCTTATAATTGCTAACCACATCAAAACCTTTATTTTTTTCAGTTTTTAAAAAATTTGAAATATATGATATAGATATAGATATATGTCAATGTACATTATGTTTGAGTCCTTACACCTCCCCAGACTGAAATATATTCTCTAATTCTTTTATTTTTTGCATTCTCTCTACTTCTTTTTTTCTCTATTTTAATGATTTAATAAAATTGTATATATTTAGATGTACAATAATGATTGATTATATATATGTGTATATATAGTGAAATGATTACTATAGTCAGCCTAATTGATATAACCAAATCTATTCTCTTAGCAAGCTTCCAGTATGCATATCATGTTATTAACTATAGTCATATTGCTGTATACTATATCTCTAGATTTTTTTCATCCTGCACAACTGTAACTGTACCTTCTAACCAACATCTCCCCATTTCCGTCACCTTCCCACCTCTAGTAACCACTTGTCTGCTCTCTGCTTTGGAATTTTTAGATTCCATATAGAAGTGAGATCATGTAGTATTTTCTATCTCTTTGGCTTATTTCACTTGGTATAATGTCCTCCAGGTTCATCCATGATCCATGTTGTTGCAAATGATAAGGTCACCTATTTTTTTTAAGGCTTAGTTATATTCAATTGTATGCATATACCACAGTTTCTTTATCATTCATCCACTGACAGACACTTAGATCGTTTCCATATCTTGATTATTGTGAATGATGCTGTAATGAACATGGGAGCATGGATATCTCTTCAAGATGCTAATTTTACTTCCTTGGTGGACAAAGGACAAGAATATAGACTTCTTCACCCCAAATACATACATACAAATAACGAACATGTATTTTAAAAGGTGCTCAAGATCACTAATCATTAGGAAAATGCAAATCAACACCATAATAATACATTACCTTACCTGTTCAGATGACTTTTATCAAAAAGATAAAAGGTGAGAAAAGTTGGTGAGGATGTGGAGAAAAGGAAACTTTTGTGTAGTATCAGTGGAAATGTAAATCTGTACAGCCATTATGGAAAATAGAGGTTCTTAAGAAAACTAAAAATATATCTCTCTACTTTTTAATCTCTTTAAACTATACAAGTTAATATAATTTGGCTTCTTTTCCCTCAATGTATATATGTACACATATACATATATATATAACACATACATATATAAATAACATATGTGCACATATAAATATGCATATATGTAATATATAAGTATATGTGTATATATCACAATTTTTCTAATTATTGTTATCACAATTATCCTGATATATTTAAATGAAATTAATATTCTCAGAAGTCCCCAAAGGACAGCCCAAATTTCTGCCTTAGATTTCTAATACACTTTCACATTTAACATTTCCACACTTACTGACCCTTCACACTGTCTCAGAGATGCATTCCCTGATCACCTTAAGAAAGTTTCTATAGTCATATAGCACAATCTAACAAATATCAATTATAGCTTTATACTATTTACATTTATGGTGTATGGCTTTTGTTAATATTTTTATTACCATGAGTTCAGGAAACATCTGTCTTGTTCAATATTGCATCTCCTGTGCACATTACTAGCAGATAATGGATGTTTCATAAATGTCTGTCAAATGATAAATATTTGTGAAGAAGTATATCAGTAAATATTAGCAAGACAATTTAGTATCTTCATATTTAACAAAATATCTCAGAAATATTCATTTTTATAAAATCTTAAAATATGCTACACTTAAAACAATTGATTTTGTTCATTAGGGTTTTTTAATACATTGAATATTTGTAAGATTATTTTTAAGTTGTGGGACTCCAAAGAAATTAATTTATCTTAGCTGATACTCTCATTATTGAAAAATTTATGTAAATGTAGAAGTCAGCTATAATATTTTGTTATATAAAAGTTACCTTTTATCACTAGATTTCCTTACTTGCTATTTTAAAAATCATATACTTAATTTTGTGTAATAGTAGCAATTAGATTTAATAGCTAATTGTAACGTCATATATTTTCACATTTTCCTAGTTAATTGAAAATAACAATCTGCTTAAGCCTTCACGGTGGATATGCATATTTTATATGTGTATAATATATATAAATATACATAGAAAACATATACACATACACCTGACTGAAGTACTTTTAAAAGCTATTTGTAAACATAAATCAAACTAAATCTGGTTATTTTTTTTAAGAAAAAACAGTTCTAATTTGACTGAAATATTCAGATGAAATCAAGTGAGAGTATTTATACCAAAGGAAAGAAAGAATAAAGTCTTTCCCAGTTATTCTGCATTCCAGAGAGAAGAGGGCATTTGATATCATCAGCGTATTACAGATTTATGAATTCCACATTTTCTCTACAAATGCTTTCTTACTTTGAATTTTCATAGACAACTTTGTCAAAAGGATGGTCCAAAGATAGAAAAAAATGAATAACATGTAAAAATTATTTTATAAGTAATAAAATATGAACATATAAACTAATAATGGTTAAAAAACAATAGGTAATATACATAGGATCTTAGATTTCAGATGATAAGGATATCCTCAAATATAGTTTACATTTGGAGGAGTACATATCCAAAGGTTTCTGATGAAAATGCACATTTATTCACAATAGTATTTTCCTGTTACATCCTTAAAAGTTACTATTCTGTATGTAAACAACTGCTCTTAAAAATGCAGTATATATTTTCTGTATGAACTGTTTATGGAAACATACAGAATTCGTATACAAAAATATCTCAGAAAAATAAAATTACAGAAGAAATATTAAAATTTAATTCATAAATAAGCTCTTTTTAAAGTTTTTTTCTTCACTAGGAAAGGAGCTATTTTTTAGATTTATTTGTAGTACTTTTCTGCATGGAATCCCTGAATGAAATTATAAAATCAAATCAAATTCTGTATGTATAAGCATGAGACAGAAAAAAAAGAGAATATGTGTCTGTTAGTGTTTCTATGTGAGTGTGTGTGTGATCTACTTTCCATTTCAATTTTGTTTTCTTTTTTTTTTTTGGTGAAGGAAAACACTGTGGTTAGATCCATGCTGCAAATAATCAACCAACAAGCCACAGTTCCCTGGGGCAATCGTCTGAAATATTTAAACTCAATTTTTGTGTATAAACCAAGCCCTCTAGATAGACCTGTATTTACAAAGTGGTCAATTTTGCTTACTACATTGCTTGCAAGATGTTTTCTTAAATTTAGCATTCCTCTATGAAGTTTCTCAAACATTTTTCACGGATGTATCCCAGACGGTAAAAGGGGAAGAAAAGTTAGAAACAATTCAATATGGTCCACTTCATCGGCCTCTAGTGCAAAGTCAAAACATACTTAAATATTCATAATTTATTCTTAAAATGTATGCCAATTGTACACACTGTACTATATCTTTCTTTATTTTAATATTCATTGTTTCTCCTCAAAATCTTTAAGTAAACAATGTTCTGAAAAACTATGTCACAATAAATTTTATATAATCCCAATGTGATATTATTTACCTTCAGCAAATTTACCCGTGGCTCTGTGGCCATTCCAATGAAAGATATTTTAATGAAAACTTGAAATGCTGATAGATTTTTGTAATATTTGCTTAAAAGAGGTGATTTCTTCCCCTAGATAGTAAAGGAAAAAACACCACACTTTAGTGTTAACTATTACTTGTTCTCTTCCAAATGAAATAATGCTATCTTTAAGTGCTATAGTCTAAATGTTTTTGTCTCCCCAAAATTCGTATGTTGAAATTCTAATCTCCAAAGTGATGGCACCATGAGGTAGGGCCTTTTGGAGGTGATTAGGTCATGAAGGCAGAGGCCACATGGTAGGAATTAGTGCCCTTACAAAAGAGGCTCCAGAGAGCTCCCTAGCCCCTCCCACCCAGTCTGCTGTATTTTGCTAAAGCAGCCAGAATCAACTAAGGCAAGTAGCTGCTTCTGTGTTATAATTAATTTTGTCATTATTCAGTGTAAGGTACAAAAATTTTGAGGCAGCTTAAAGTAGTACACGCATACTATGTACCCAGTACTTTTGTTAGTTGACAGCTTTAATGTAGAACATTTACGTACACTCTAGCTCCAAATGGTGCAAATTGCCTAAGCGAAGATAGAGGAGTAGTCTGGGCACAAGGGAGTGCTGGTCACAATGAGTGCTAGAATGTGCAGAGGTTATCACTCTCCGTGCAGCTATTACATGAACTTATCTTTTCAACAGAGTGGATTTTCACACTGCTAGATATGTTTGGCATAGAAAATATTCATTTTTTTAAAAGCACCAAGTAAGTCACTGAAAATTTACTAAAATAAAAAGAAACAAAAAAAAATATAAACCCAAAAAGCCTCAAATACTTTTTTCTTTTCAAATTTCTGTTTTCATTCAGCCACAATCACTTAGGTTGTAAATCACTTCCTAGTGTGTTTTGTCATTGCAAGGACACACATTTATGCCTTCTGGCAGTAATATTTAAAATGCTACTATTATAACCTGAAAATGTTGAGAACCATGCATGTTAACTCATTCCCTTATACATAAGCTTAAACATGTCATCTGTAGGGATTCATGCTGCTCTACATTCATATGTTTTGACACCATTTATAACAAATTAAGCACAATGCAATGGAGGAGTTGACGAATGTGAGGAAAGGGCACTGCCTAATTTACATGATGAAACTTGCATATTTAAAATATCATTCTGGCTTCAGAAGGTAATATGGACTGGAAAAGTTTACCAATCAAAATAACAGACTGTTGAGATGTTTATGATGAGCTTAAACCCAAAACAAAAACTGTGGCCGTAAGAGTGGAGAAAATCAACTTATTTGAGACCATTTTTGCATCAGGACATGTGATTTTTCTCTACATTTGTCATGAGGTTCTGACATAAATCAAATCTTGGATAACAGAATAGGGCATTTGGTAAATGCCCTAATTTTCTGTGAGGGACACAGAAAATTAAATACATAGATGTTTAAACTAGAGTCCATGAGCTCTCATGAGATCCATGGATGAAACTGAATATCAGTAACTTGGATATTAAGTAAAGTAAAATCTTCGGTTTCACTGACTTCAAACTGAAACAGCATTTTATTCATTATGTATTTAGGAAACTCACAACATTAGTTTTAGCTGTGCCAGTGAGTTTTTCAGCAATATAAATTACATGTATTTTATATTACATTGCAGTCATTACAGCTTTGTCTAAGTATCTCTTCTACTTCTACTTCTTTGCCTTTTGTTGAAAGAACTAGCAAATTGTACTTAAGGGACCTTGGTACACATAATAATACTGATGGTTACCTGTAGGTAGTTGCCTTAAGCCTACTGAGTCAACTGGAAATCATCTAGTAAGCTGCTGAATCAGATGGATCATGAGAACTACTTATTCTTTTTAGTGTCAGCCTCCATTTAATCCTGTAAGAGAGTAATCTAAAACCAGCTTAATGATAAAAAAAAAAAAAGGCTGCTGTTTAATGCTAAAGAGGTATTTTCTTCTCCTTGCTTGTCATGAAAAAAAAAATATGGAGAGATTCCAAGATCCATGGGTTTGTCTTTTTTTATTTTTGCTCTTCATTTGATGAAATTTGTTTCTTACTGTACTAACATGACTTCCTTGAAAAAGGATTCCATCCATTAGAAAGAATAGTGATAATGTCTATGATCAGTTCTAGGGAAATTATTACCAAATAGACAACAGCATTAGCCAAGTGGTGGGGGAACTCCAACAGAACCCAGTTACACTTCACTGCCTGTACCTCTAGCAGTGGGAGTGTTGGCCACTGTGACTTACCTTTACGGTAGGTCCTAGAATCAACTTCTCTAGTTATTCTAGTCCTAGATTTTATCATGATTTATCTGAGCATCAAGTAGCTGATGGGGTGGTGGGGGTAGCTATACAGATGTTGAGATAAATCATCAAACTTGGAAAAGAAAGACAAGACAAAACACTGACTAGATTTTTTCAAATGGAAACCCATCATCTAAGATTTTGTTTGCTGTGTTTCATGGAGAGATGGTCTCTTGCCATAAAGAACTTGACAGTCATATTTTGATGGAACTATTGTGCAGTCATATTTGATGGAACTAAGAAGCACTATTGTTATGTTCCATTGCAAAAGGAAATAAAAACACAGTTGACTTAAAAAATAAAAACGATAACTCTCTCCCTCAGAATTTCAATATAATCTGTTTTACAAACACAGGAAACTGTTGCTAAATAGCAAAGTATAAGCAAATCCTCATAGAACAAAGCTTTCAAATGTATGTAGAATGTGTGTTTTAGAGAGAAAAATAAAATCATTATGTGGGAGACATGAAGGTGATAAATTATTAGAAGGTAAAGAAGTGAAACTTGGGAGTTGTGTTTTCTTGACTGGCAATCAGCATGACTATTGGTTATTGAATAAACTGTTTATTCTTCCTTTTGCTCTTCCCCTCCCCAACTAAGGATACAACATACAATATATATAAACTATTTATAGTATTTCAAAATAGTTTTGATTTTAATTAAAATCCACAATAATCTAATTATTATTATTTATGTGTTAAAAATGAAGACACTGAAGTTACTACTCTTTGTAGGTCCCAAAATTAGCTAGGGAAAAGCCTGTCTTGGAATCTAGGTCAGCATACTTAAAAACTAGTTTATTTTCCCTTGAGAAGGAAAAAAAGTAGCCAGACATTTTCATCACTTACTCATTCATTTATTCATCTAACAAATATTTATTGAGCCACAAGTATGACCCAGACATATTTCTGGTCATTTGGGGAAGACATTAATAAACAAAATGATTAAGTTCACTGCCTTGTAAAGTTTATATTCTAATATGAGAGACATCAAATAAATAATAAGCATAAAACATAAGTGATATGTTTAGTGAAGTAGAGTTTCAGGAGTTGAGGAGGGGTGAAAAAAAGGAAAGAGAATAAGAGGTGCACAGAGCGTTACAGAGATAGCACTGCAGTGGATGTGGGTTTTGGGGCACCTTATGGTACCGGATATAAACTGTGGCAAACAAAAAAAGACATTAATGAGTCACAGTGACTTCCACTCTGATATTGGGGGCAAGGCTTTGTGTGCTGGGAAGCAGAGAAGGTTGTTTCCTGGGACTCTTCTCATTTGATGATAGAGGCAGAAGATCTGGTAAAGGCCTTATGTCAATACACAAACCCTCTCTCGACCCCATGATGGTGGATGGCCTAGAGTTTTTGTCGTTTTATACTCAGAACATGTTCAGACTTATTTTTTTACTCCATTTGGGATATTGGTGACCTTCAATTGAGTGTTTTTCCTTTATTTTGACCACTTTTCATAGGTTAGTGGAATTCTATTGAAATAGTTTGTTATACCAAGAGCAAGGGTCTAACCTTCACCTGAGGCCCACTTTATCCATAAAGCCTCATAGTGTTGAGAGTATGTTTCATTATCTACCATGATGTTTGGAAACAGGTGAAATAATTAGACTATAGTCTGGATAACTCAGGCTTGAACAATTCAATTGCCACTATTATAGGACCTAGCAGAATATGGCTACTTTCTTTCTTGGAAAACATTATTAGCCCCTAAAATCATGAGGTATTGTATTCCATTCCTAAGGGTGCTATAACAAGTCACCACAAATATGGCATTTAAAACAAAAGACATCCGTTTTCCTATAGTTATGGAGGCCAGATGTCCAACATTCAGCATGCCCATGCTGTGTCTGGGGTCTCTTTTAGTGGCTGTCCTGGAATTCTTAGGTTTGTAGGCTCAACTCTCCAATCTCAGCCTCCATCTTCATACTGGCTTTTCTTCTGTGTGTGTTTGTGTGAAATCTCACTTTGCTCTTTCTCTCAAGGTTCTTAACTTAATCACATCTTTTAGCGTGTAAGATAACATTCACAGGTTCTAAGGATTTGACATTGTGAAAGAACTTCAATCTAAAATTGAACTGGAGGGTATAAAATGATAATCTCACACATGTGCCTTCAGAAAAATAAAACCTAAGGACTGAGAGACTAATTTCCCATAAATGCCTGATTTACAGAGAACTGCTAATGTTGGGATTTTCTTAAATAATGATGAGTTGGTCAGGGGTTACCTTCACATCAACCTTGGAAATTTTGCTTATGTTCCCAGAGACATGAGCAAGAAATGACCCAGGTCGGGTTGGTCTTGCAGAGCAAGCTGAATTGAGCTTTGTTTGTATGACTGAATTAGATTTGTCTGTTTAGGGAATTTTCAATCTCCATTTGTTTTGATTTTAACAGATTCTTAGTGAACTTTCTCCTCCTTACATTCCCTGCCCATAAATGCAGTCTACCCCAAACCCTCAGTGTACTCTTCTGTAGCTTGCTCCAGCTTGTATGTTCCAAATTGCAATTTCTCTGCTATTTCTGAAAAAATTCATCTCTTTGAGTTTGCCTGAGTTTACCTCTTTATTTAGGTCTACAACATGGGGTATCTTTTCTACCTACTAAACATATAATAAGTTAAGATAAAAAACACTTACTGGATGAAACTTAGATCTTATTGAAAGCACGGTGACTTCCCTGAAAAGAAAGAAATTGTCTTGAAAATGCTGACTTACAAAACTCATTGTAGCCCTAAATCACTCCCTATACCTTCTCCCTGTTCTAAGTTCCTCCTGGCATAGTACAAAGCAGGAGGTATTGAGGAACTGTGCAGCAAAGAGGCTACCACTGTTCTTCTGCTGTTTGTATCGACTCTGCTATTTTTTTCTTTACCAGCTTTTGGAATTTTATATTTATAGTATTTTATAAATACTTATAGTATTTTATATTATATATACATATAAATACACACACATGAAATATATGTAATTATATATATATTATTCACATAGTTATATATGCTTATATATATAATATGTATATTATTCACATAATTATATATACATTATATATTATCAGACCATAAACCATTAAGAATCCTGTAAATGACATATTTTTCACACTTGATGCCACATTATAAAAGTACTAAATATTTTAGGGTTCCATTGTTTTCTATTACAGGGTAAAATTATTATTTTTCACAATTTTAAGTCTAATATAATTATTTATGAGCTCAGTACAATTAAGTTTGTTATAAGTATATTCCATTAGAGTATTTTAACAAAATATGCTAATATATTTTGAGACATGTGCTAGACACTGTTCTTAGGAACTTTGTATGGTAATCCACTAAATATGCTCAAATACTCTGTGAGAAATGATGTTATTACTCCATGTTACAGATGAGGATTCTGAGATGTAAAGATACTTGGTGATGGAAGGTAATCGTACATTCAGGTCAATTTGTTCAAATTTCTACAGGATCTGAACTCAACCTCTTTGGCTCCTGAATCTGCCCTCTTAACCATTTTTCTAAAGTAAGGGTAATGTTACTGAGGCTAGTAAAATGAGATATATTTAACATAAATATTTTAAGTTATTTATTTGGAAATGGAAGGATACAGCAAGAAGGTTATGTTGATTATTCATTCAAGACATCTTGCTTCCCTAATCCTACAGAGTGAATAAACCTTTTAGTCCTTTTGCTTCCTTAAGTATTACTACTGAGTCTATACCAAAGAGATAATGTTAATCATTATAATTTTATACTTACTATTCATTACATTTTTACTTCAGTATTTTGCAGCACCCATCAAATCATCTAAATACTTTAAAAATTTAGAATGTACTGTATTAATTTTAAAAGCTGATTTGAGTTTTAAATTTTCAGAATATTAATTATTTTTATAATACGCAACTTTGTAAACATCAAAAATCATGGTTATGAAATAATCATATGATATGTGCAACTATATGTGGAAAGGAAGAAAATTAATCTTTATTGGGTTCCTATTATATACCAGGCACTTTTCACTTCAAGGCACTTTATTTTTTATCTATCTGATTTTCACTGCAGCATTCCCCCTAACTGCAGAGCAAAAGAGGCACTATTTTTTTTTTAAGGAATACTCTCTATTTACATATAGTTAAAAGGAATAGAGAGAGAAAGAGAGAGAGAGAGAGATAAAATGGATATGATTAAGACACAGTGAAAGAGATTAAATTATACATATAGTCGACATACACACATAACATATTCCAACTGAGAACAAATAACAATCAAGTGATTTGCTTACATTCACTAAACTACAAATAATACAACTAATGAATGGTGAAGTTGGGCTCTCATTTAAATTTCAATAGCTAAATAGTCTATTTTTATTCAATACATGAATACAAACCATTCTTAGGGTTGTAAATCAAGCTATTTTGATAGAAATTATTTTTCTTAAGTTTTGTTTTCCACTAGATCTAGTTGTTTCTTTACTTGGAATTTATATTTAATAGTTCCTTATTTTCTATCTATTTATGTTTGAACATAATTCAGAGAAGACTTAAATTAGCCTTATCTAAGAAACTTTATTATATCTATATGATTTCTATAGCCAGCTTGCTAGTTGTATCAGTTAAGAATCTCCAGAGAAACAGAAGAGAAACAATAGACTATATATATATAGTCTATATATATATATATACACACACATACACATACATGCATGCACATATAACCATATGTGTGTGTTGTGTGTGTGTCTGTGTGTCTCTGTCTGTGTCTGTGTTTGGAGAGAGAGAGATTAGGAGAGAGACTGATTATTTTGTGAAGGCTGGCAAATTCAAAGTCTGTAGATCAAAATCCAGCAGGCTGGATACTCAACCTCAGTCAGCTACTGATGTTGCAGCATTTCTTCTTCAGGGAAACCTCAGTTTTGTTCTTAAGGCCTTTTAACTGATTGGATAAGTTACACACATTATCCAGGCAATCTCCTTTACTTAAAATCAACTGACTGTAGATGTTAAACATATCTAAAAATATCTCACAGCAACATCTGGATTAGTGTTAGATGGAATACATGGATACTATAGATTCACCAGCTTGACACATAGAAAGACATACAAGTAACCACTACATTCATTTGTCTTAATATGAAGGAAATATATTAGGCATTTAAAATTATGTGCTGCTTCTGACATGGTATTCCCCACCACACCTTTCCTACTCACTGAAAAAAATGGTGACATACTTGTATCAATTAGTGTCAGCCTTCCATTCTGTTTCATACTATGCTTTTCTGACTTTTTAAATGTCATTTCTTCTCTTTCTTATTTTAAGCGCAATGTCTTACCAATCAAAGCTTGCTTGTTCTGTTAGAAGAACTAAGCCTCAGTAATCCTTTTGTAATTCAATGAAAAAACAGCAAGGATTTGACAATTGTCAAAGGAACGTATTGCATCTTGTTCTTGCATCTTTATTTTTTCCTCCTTAGATTAAACATAATTGGGATTTTGTTGCCTTAAAACATGGTTTTCTTGTCTTACAACATCCAGGACTTGTCTGCTATCTTTGTTCAGCAAGCTTTAAACATGCAGAGAAGATATGAGATGCGATCAGGTACCCTAATGACTAATTTTAACAATGAACAGTAGGGGGGTTAAATATAGGCATCAGCATGCCATTATATATAATCAGTAACAGTGGGTACAGTAAGAGCACGGAAAATAGCTAGAGGATAGGTTTTTTTATAAGCATCATGGCTTGAACAAAGCAGAGAAAAGAATGTAATGTTTTGACTGATGGAGTCTCTTTTTAAAACGCCTATGGAGAGAAAAAAGCTAAATTAGTTTCAATCTTGTCTACATCTTTAGTTACCCATGCACATAGCTTTGGGCTTTGCCACAATAGAAAACAAAAGAAGATGCAACTTTCTAAATGTTACAAATGAAACTGTTTATTTGCAAGGCAAATAAATAAGCTATTAATGTTTGAACACCATGTCTTTGAAGCAGCAATGTCTGAATAATATTCACAACCAAGAACAGTCATTCCCAGATTATGTTCGTCTAAGTTACTTTTCTTTGTCCTTTCATTTGCTTCAAAAGGATTGGATTCTCTTTAAATCTTTCTTGGAAAATAATTGACTAGCATTTCTAAAATGTATAAGAATTCATGGTAAGTTTTACTTATGTTTTTCTTTTCCTCAAAAAAAGAAATCACAAAACTTAACCTCCAAAGTTAAGGTTATATAACTGAAGGAAAAAAAAAAAAAAAAAAAAAAAACCTTGTGGATTTCTTTCATCTGCTGTTGCCAGACTCTCAGACAGTTCTGGTTCTCCATACATGTTACCTTTCCTCTTCTTAGCCCTTCTAAACTCAATGAAGACAAGGGAGAAAACTGATTTCCAATTTACCTCCCAAGTTTACTGAATAGGATCTTTCCCTTTGAATGGAATTTTGTGCTAAAATTATGTTTTCAGGAATTCAGACTGTCTTGAACGTCTTTCTTTAACATCTCTTTAGCCATGCAACCTGGAGAAAATTATTTAAACACCCTCTGCCTCATATGTCATCACCTATAAAAATGGGAGAACTTATAAACTCTACCCACATGGAGTTTTTCTAAGGATGATGTTCTTCTTGCCTTAAAATTGTTCTAATATAAGTTCCTTTAAGATATGAAATAAATAGGTTTTTAAAAGCAATTGTAAATTCCTAGGAAAGTTGGTAAATCTTAAGTCATTAAGTAGGACCAATGAAATAAGTGGCTTACTTAAGTTTAGCTCTTTTCAAATTTGTGGATTAGGCCATTTTTAAATTAGAGTCCTATCAGGTATTTTTTTTTCCTCTGGCCATGATAACTCCCCTTTTTCACCATATTGTTAAAATAATAGCTGTTATTTTCTGACACTTAATATGTTATTTTCTGACACTCTTGTAAGTATTTGTTTGACCCTCATAATTACCATGTGCATAAATATCACCATTATGGCTCTTTCACAGATGAGCAATCTAATGCTGATAGGCTACTTGTCTGAAGTCACGTAGCTACAAAGGGGGAGGAACAGTATTTTAGATTGTTATAATTGTCCCAGTCTTTGGGGAGAAAAAAAAACCACAAGAAAATAAATTGAGAGACCATAAAAGTTGAAAGGATAGTTAAGACTTATAAAAACAAGAAGAGAAAAGAAAAATACTGACTGAGACTATATATAGTTGTTTTAGAGCAAGGGTCAGCAAATTCATTGGAAAGAAAGTCACTGATGATGGGACTATGTTGTCAGCTCATAATTTTTTAAAGTTTTTAAGTTGCCAAATTTGGAAAATATAAGTGTCCAAGCAATATGAAACGTAAATGAAATTAAAAGCATGAAAATATTTTCAAAACCAAGGACTATGATAAGTAGAATAAAAGACAGTACATTCCTGTCCATTTAATAGTCGATTTAGTTAATTAAAAGTATGTGCATTTACTCCTGTGTTTACATTTGGTAACTGTTTTTGAACATCTGTAAAACATTAAATAGTCTTCATTAAGTTTGACATGTTTTATAAATAGCTATGCTTGTAAGCTTACAGATAATTTCTATAACTCTACTAAAGCATGCTTACTGATTGTACATAAACTGTGGAAATACCTAAGAGAAATCGGAGTAATTTGCTCTCAGTTAGCTCTTTGTCTATACGTTGTGTCATTGAATACTAACAATAACTCTGTGAGGTCAGTAAGATTAACTTTATTTCTGAGTTGAAACCGAGACTCGAGTGGTAACATTAAGTCCTGAGTCAGGAATATAGCTGGTAATAGGAACAGAGATCTTCAATCTGCATTTCTGGCCTTTGCTTCCTTACACATGATACCTGTTGAATGACATTTTCATCATCTCGTGTCTTAAAGTACTTGCACTAAGGCAGCAAAATATTTTTACAAGAAACAAAGAGTAAGGTCAAATGCACATAATTTTTACACTGTCCACTAATTCACTAGTTCTCAACATTTTCAATAATGGACACCCCATCATGGCATGAGAAGGATGTTTTGTTAGAGAAAATAGAAATTTGCAAAAACCTATTTTTATTCAGTTAAGTTTAAAATAGATTTATATTTTTCAAACTCACCAAAAAGTATTTTTATTAAAGAGAGTAATAAAATATTCAATGTATTAAAACATATGAATGTTTACACAGTGATAGAACATGAGATTTTGGTAATGAACACACTCTCCAGTCACTGCCCTTTATTGGAACACACACACATATTTCACAAAAGTAAATTCACCTAGTGTAATGTGGTACAAACTTTACCAGGGTTAAGAATTATGAACGAGTGTTAAAACTGACTTTTCTTCCTCTCTCCCCTCCATCTTTCTTTCTTTCTTTCTCCCTTTCTCCCTTTCTTTCTTTCTTTCTTTCTTTCTTTCTTTCTTTCTTTAAGAATGATAATTCAAAAAAGCAAATTCATTGCTTCCATTTGTTACTTTAAATTTTTTATAACTTCCTTAAAATAAAATACATTTTATAATATTTCTTCTCATATATAAATTTTAATTAGATAAAACAGAAGTAAAAAAAAATCAACTCTAATCTCATCACCCATAGATGAACATTTTATATGTCTGTAAAGAGAGAGATGGATGAACAGATACATAGACAGACACTAATGAACATAGTGTCATACATTATGTAACTGCTTTGTCATTTGTTTTTATTTTTATATCATTAAACATTATTCTAAATATAACTTTAAGTGACAAAAATAAATTATAGTGTATAGTCATAATATAATTTAAGCAATGGATATTGAAAATTCAAGCTATTTCCTCTGTTAGTTTTATCAAGTTTGTAATGATCATTATTATAATTAGATATTTGAGCACATACATTCTTATTTCTTTAAAGAAATCTTCGATCAGATTATAATAGAATATCATTTTATGCATTCATATTCAGATTTTTTTGTTAGTAGTTAGTTTGCTATTTCAGAAACTAGTGAAATGTTTTTTGTGAAGTTATACATCTGTCAGATGGCAAGAAGTTTCCTTTTGTTTCCTATTTCTTTTAACTTTTGCACTTTCCAATGACTACAATATTTTTTCTAGAAAATTTACGTTCTGGCTGAATTATATTTTGATGGTTTGTATTCAGTTTTTAACATTGCTACATATCAGTTTCACTGGGAAACTTTTTTTTTAACTTGTTTATTTAAAAATATTCCTGTTTATCACCCCCTGAAGATTCCTATTTCATATTTTGAAGACAGGACATGAGAAACATAATTTTGAAGCAGTGTCATGGTTGATCTTATTTGGAACTAGGCTTAAAAAAAGCTTTTTAGTTGATAGTGGTTGTTACTAGCTCAGGTTCTGGAATCAGAAACAGGAGAAAAGTTGTACAATGAGTTGATGATGGATTTAGAGAAAGTTACTTACACTAAAAGAATGTGCAAAAGCACAGGCATGTTAACTCATTTTAATCTTGGTGAAAATTTTTAAGCAGAAGATTTATATGGCAGGCTCAATTAAATTTTTCTCTTTTGTGAATAGACTGAAAAAATGGCAAGGGTGAAAGCAGGGAGAGCTCTTAGAAGACCACTACAATAACGCAGGGGAAAATTCAGTGTAGCTTTGATCAAGGCAATAGTAATGGAAGCAGTGAGAATTTCTCCATTTAAAAAACCATTTTGAAGATAGACTGTATATTCTGTTGATGAATCAGTCAAATGTACAGTGGGAGAGAGAGAAGTCAAGAGTATCCTAAGAGTTAAAGCACCATTCTAAAGGTATGAAATTGTCTTAGATGCCCAGAGGAGATGCATTTAGTATAATTAGGTTTGTGTTGCTATAGAATTGGGAAACATTCAGCCTGTACATTTGAGCTAGGAGATGAAATGCGTAACAAACTAGTTTATATGCTAGCGTGTGTTCATTGGCTCTTCATTAGATTTGGAAATTCATAAACTACAAAAGGCATCAGATTTTCATTAAAGATTGATGAGCACTCTTTATCTGGATAGTGTCAGTTATTTCCATGACATTAAATGAAATTATATGTAGAACTCCCTAATTTATATACATATATAATATATATATATACATGTATATATATAATCTCAGCACTTTCTCCAAGCTTAAAACTGGAGAATCATCTTTGATTCATTTATGTTTTTATACAAATATAAAGGCCACTCATAAGGCATGCAATTCTTACCTTCAAAATACCTTCTCCACATCCCTTGCCACATCCTGGCCCACTATCCTATTGTATCTTGTGCATAACAGTGCAATAGATTCCAGAGTATACTCCCTGACTTTGTTCCTTTTCCACAGAAGCTGGAGTGATTTTCTTTTAAATGTTAATAAAATCATATCCTTTGTTAAAAAGTATGTAACTTTCCCTTTTACCTGAATTAAATCCAAAGATTTTAATAATGAACTACAAAAGCACAACACAACTTCCCTTCCTCTCCAAATAAAACATGACCCTACTGGTCTTCTCAGATATTTTGGTGTTTTTCTCAGTTCCTACAACATAGAAAACCTTCCTTCTTTAGGGTTTTTAGGTTTTGTTTTGTTATTTTGCTTCTGCCTGGGGTTTTCTACAATGTCTGTTAGGTATATGTAATTTTTTTCATCTTTAGACCACAATCAAAAGCTTATTTCTTAAGAGACACCTTTTATGACCAGCTGATCTAAATAATAACCCATTGGTCCCTCCTTTAGTTCTCCGGTTCTCAGATTTGTTGAAATCTTGGGTTAACAATAGACAATACCAGACTGTTGGTTCAGCACTAACTTCTCTGAGAGAGCGACCATCTTTAAGAGGCTAGCCTGAGGCAGAGGAAGATTTGTGCTGAGAGGGGGGCATGTGTATTTCTTACAGAAAGTCTTCTGGAGAAAGAGCTAAACTGAGCTTTCTGCCTGAAATTTGATTCTGATATTTCTAAAATATTAATACTTTGATGTTTGGACAAATTCATGTATTATTTAAAATCTACTAGCCAACTTTCTGGTTACTAAAAAATAAAGACTAAATTCTTCTTTAAGGAAATACTTATGCTTCTGGACGGTATTAAATAAAAGAATGTAAAACAAGCTAAACTAATGAATTTTTATATGCAAACTAAATTTTATTTTCTGTATCTAAAAAAGTCTAGTCAATGAAAAGATAAGGAAAAAAATATGTTTACTTTATTTTAGGAGAAATTCCTATCTGAGATTATATTTGTTAAATATGGAGTTTGAGTTGTGAAATTGGGAAAAGAATTGATTTTCTCTCTTCTTGATTGTAGGATTTGGAGCCAGAATTTTAGATAGGAGGGAACTAGGTGAAGATAATACTGTCAGCAAAGGCTACAGAGACAGGAGGGTGAAAGAAACCCTCGATGGGTAGTTTGAGACAGGTATCACTCAGAATCATAATGACCTTAATCACTCCCTATCAATATGTTGTAATATCTTTATTACCAAACTTTAGCAAAGTTTTGAAAATGTTACAATTTCATATAAGATGTCCTTTGGAGGGTTAACAGATGCCTATGAATGCTGTAAAAAGCTTTAGGGAGAGATAAAGCAGTTTATAAATTCTAATCCTGTGATCTCTGTGAAATACACAGAGGAATTGTAGGCATCAAGTGCCTGTCCACTGGCTAAGGTGACAGGCAGACCTGCAGGACAGCTGTGTGATGCATGTAAGCATAGTTTAAAGGTCCCACATGTATATGGGCAATTTACCTGGGAGAAGAGTTGAATTCTTCAGATCAAGAAACATGATTAACAGACTAATATTACTTAGGTAATTTTAAAAGGGAAATGTAAATTCTAGAATTATCAGAGACTGACAGCTTAAAGAAGGAATTGTGAACTTGATTTCTTTGGTATGAGGGTGTAATTATTAATTCAATAGTTTTTGGTGATTTTGTTCTTAGTGTTTATTCTTACATCATTGTATTAAACTATGAAAATATGTATTAAATATCACACATCAATTAAATTTCTTAAATTTTCACTTTCAACACAGTACTTTTTGTCCAATATCTTAGCTCCATTCTTTAGGGTAATCTTAATAGACTGAAGCTTTACCATCTCTCCTCTTCAAACTCCTTGGCTCTCTGACATTTTGCCAAATTATATATACAATTAATAATCTCTTGTGAAAACAAAGCAGCCACACTTTTTAGCATTTGTCTATTAGGACTATCCTTTAAATGATGTAGTCCATTCATCGACTTGCCTAATTTTTGTGCAGCCCATTTATGGATATAATTAAGGAGAAAATTATGACAGGAAGGGAGAATAGAGGAGGGATTTCTGGCTACTTCACAGATCTCTTCTATTTTTGTGGAGGGTTTTATATCTGACAAATATTATAGATCTCTGTTCCTAGAAGTAGACAGTTCAGGAGGGTGAAAGTGTCTCTCCTGTCTACTTTCAGATTTGACATTTTTCCTCTGATTGAGAGGGTGTGTAGGACACTGAACATTATTCTCAATATGACGTCATTGGCTGTGTAGTAGGAGCTCATTAACATAGGTCTAGCATGAGATTGTACACCAGCTGCTTTTTCAGAGTAATAAGGTTTAATTTAATATATCGATATTTCAGTGGAAATTTGTTGGTCTATTATCAGATAATATTTTAAACCAGAATTGTATAGGTTCCTTATGAGAAAAAAAAATTCACTTAGACTAGAATCTTACAGTCCCCCAAATTTATTCAATGTTGTGTTCAATGTTGTGCTAATTCTACATGCAACGAATATGATGATATTCTTATAGCAAAAGTCATTTATAGTTGCTTAATTCAATTTTTATCATATAGAGTGTAAATTGTCATCAAAATTGTTGTTATAATTGCAATCTTGTATACAGCCTGTTGTATCTAATTTCACAAAAGCCAAAACAATTAAAAATAATAAATTGTGTACAAAAATGAGAAAATACATATATAAAGTTAATGTCATTTGATACTCATGAAATTTTTTATTTTAGTTTTTTGCTTTGTTTTCCCCATTACATTTATTGATTGATGTATGTGTTTATATTATATCTAAGTACAATATTTCATTTTGAGTTGGAAACCTGTCTTCATATATTTTTATACATGACAGACTCTTGAGGGTCACCATCTTTTGATGGATTTTATCCTGGAAAATAATGTATAGGTAAACAGAATTAATGCTTTGAGTATGTTATGTATGTAGATGGATAGCAAATATCAGAAAGAAGTTTTAGGATACTTAAAGGTAGGTACTGAAGATCTCATACTGCTTCTAAGACAGATAGATGACATAACTATGCCTTTTATAAATTTCCCTAATAGTAATTTAAAGTTCCTTTTTCCATAGTAGCATTCCCTTGTCCCAGCTGCTATCTTTGAAGTGTCTATTCAGTGAAATTTCCTTGAAATCTCCCCTTCCCCCCTTTTCATTTTTTGCCCTTGCAATTTATATTCTCTAAAGATTTAGAGCAGTGAACATGATGATTTCTTCTCCTGAAATATTCTTGCTAATGGATATTGTCCAAGCAATTTGTGTAACACTACAAGCCCACTCATGTAAGAGTGTGTTTGTTTTTCTGCTCCAGTTCGTTGTAGAACATACCCAAAATCAATAAAAAGTGTGGAGAAATACTGCCTTAGGGAAAATAGCTATGTTTAGCAATGTTTGGGTATATGTTTCTTGAAAGAAGAGTCCATAAAAAAGTGAATATTATGTTTGGTTTTGAAAGTTTAAAGCTCATACCAGGCAAAGACTAGGTCACACAAACATGACTCTAAAAGGAATTCTCATTGAAATAGGAGTTATTTATTACCTTGATTATAAAAATTCTGTTTCTAATTATAGGTGTTTAAGTGAAAAATATTCATCTTTTAAAGGTTCACTTTCATTTTGAAACTTAAACAAAGTTACTAGTCTTTAATGTATTATCCCTGAAACTGTAACAATCAGATGCAACATATCTTGCTGCTTAATTAAGTAAGTCATTTGATTTTGTATATTATTTTCTACTAAATCACATGATAAATCACATCTCTATATTGTTTCTGTTCATTTCCTTATAAGATTTTTCTGCCACATGTTTAAAATTTAATATTCAAGAGACTATGAAAAAAAATTTTTGTGTACTCTGAGTATATAATTAATGGTGAGATATATCTCCAGGATTCTGACATGTCAATAAAAATAATAACAACATATATATCATGACTAGTATCATTAGCTATTATAAAATTGTATACATAGGTTACTTATTTAATCATATCAACAATCTTGTGAAGAATGTTTCCTCTTCATGTTACACATGAGGTAATAAAGTTAGAAGAAATTTAGAGAGCAGTAATTAGAATCAGAGGATTTATCATCAACATTTTTCATCACTTGGGAATTTACTCATCAATATGTTTTCCAAATCACTTGTCAAAAATCCGGAAACAACAGAATTAAAACCACCAAATCAATAAATGAATACCATTTAGTAAAAGGTTTAGTGTGCATAGGAGAATAGCTCACGAACTGAGAGCTTTCAAATTTTACTGGGGGAAACCATTGGAAAATTCAAATATGCAAAGCCTCTATCTTTTTAGGGGCTAGAGATATGTGGAGAAGTGGATTATCATTGCCTTCTTCGGTTTCTACCACAGTGTAAAAACCATATCTCTATCAGGCACCCATTCACTGTTCTGAATTGGAATAACAGGCAGTGTCAACCTATGGGCAGCTGTAGATTGTCATGTACTGTTTGCACTGATTAGTATATCTAGAATGACCTTGATTAATTTTTTCAGTATCTGACTTTTTCTTATAGATTTGACTGAATTAACAACATCGCTGCAGTTCATATTAAAAATTTTAAGTTTCAAAAGTTAGCTATTATTTAGTTGAGTAAACCAGAATTCAGTAGTTCACAGCTCATAGTCAGATGCCCAAAGTATCTGTAATAATGAATCATCTGAGTACATCATTACTTTTGGCATTTGACTTTAGAACCAATTATAACTTTTTAAACTAATCTTGAAAATATAAGAAACTTAACACTCTTCCCAAAGTTGCTTATCTGTAAAATCAATCGCTAGTATATTACTTCATGAAGCCCAGTTAGCCCTGTCTATCTTTTCTGTGTGAGGAGATACTAATCTGGTGTGTCTGTCACCAATGGAACATTAAAGACTCAAAACAGTTGTCAAACATTATATTTTCCTCATCTGGTTAGGCATTGTGGAGCAATCAGCATTAGAGATCGTAGATCATTTCTCTTGTTTTTTAGCATTAATCTGGGATAACATTCTTGATTGACAGTCTTATAATTGCTAACCATGTTCTCATTTTTCTTCCTACCAGTAGAATCACATGACTGTGTTACAGATATTGGGCATATCACTTACCTTGTAGACTTTGTCAAATATCATTAATGCTTCAAATATAAGATTTCTACAGCCAATTTCCTTGTAATCCCTGGGATGTACCCCATCTGGCCTCCCATATTTTAGCCATACAATATTGTACTATCAAGTAACTCTCCTTCTTATATCTCAGTGTCTGTAACAGACATATGCCACTACGCCTTTCCTATTGTACCGACCGAGTATATTTAGTAAAACTTTATATATGATTTTTTCTTAGAATTAAAATAGGGCTATATATCATTTAAAGTATTAAAATAATAATTTCTATGTGAGAAATTTTAAATGTCATTTGAACATTACCATTTTGTATTCAATCTTGGGCTTATTCTTCCTCAATTGTCCTACCTCTTGTACATTTTCTAGCAAAAGTTAAGTCTAAGTCATTATTCTCATGGTATGCCATACTATAATGGACACTAATTTGAGAAATTGTGTGCAAGTTTAATTGGTCAATTTTTCTCATAAGATTACTGTTTGGATGAAAAAACAAAACAAAACATAACAAAAAAAAAATCTCCTGGAGCCAAAATAAGATACAGCTGGAAAAAACATCAATCTTGTCAATGTTATCGTATTAGTAGAGTGTCCAGTTTTATCCCTAATTATTGTGACTCTTGGATTGGATTTGTGTGAAAATTGTGCACTGCCAAATAAAACATTCTAAATAATTCAGTTCATGTTTTAATAGAAAGAGATTGAACAGTAGTAATAATAAATAAAGGATTGAAATTCTGAGTCTTATCATATTGCTAAGTTGGGCATATTTTTAAATCTTAGGATATACAGTCATAAAAAATTTATAATATTGAGACATTTCTTATTTAGTATAAAACCATTGGATCACTACTCTAGAAATTTGGACCCCAGTGCTGGAAAATCTGCATGATTTAACATTGAACAAAGATATTGTATGGAATGAAATAATAGAGTACAAGGAAAGAATATGAGAGAACATGAATAATGAAGATTTGGATGAAATAAAATGAATAAGTGGTACAATTACATTAAATAATTACATTAAATTGGAAATGTACTCTCAAAACTAATGTTAGAATATAGCTGGCTTAAAAGATTTTAAATAATTTTAAATATGTTCTTATTATTTAAAAAAAAGTAATATACATTAGTACTATTTTTGCAACTCAGAGCTCCTCCAGCCAGGAAAAGGATTTCCCTTCCAATGGCTGGCTGTGAAAAAAATAATTGGAACATGTCTGTCAGGGCTCAGCAGGAAAGAGATTATGCACTCAAACAGGATTTTGATTAAAGTTTAATAAAGAGACTAATTATTAGATGTAGGCAGAATTTAGGAAACCCAAAAGTTTAAGTGCAGCTGGGAACTACGCAGATATGAAGGGAAAGAAATGGTAACTCAGAGAAGTAGTTGTATTGAGAGGGCCCCCTGGAAGCTGTGACCTTTGGTAGAGGTTGCAGTCAGCCACAAATAACTTGGAATTAGTAAGCTAAACAATTAACAGCCTGAACTTCCTTGTCCCCATCCTGGTATCTCATACAAACACCTCCCATTGACCAAAACCAGTCAGAAGTCCTAAAGCCTCTTATATAGTCTAAATAGATCAGTCTATCCGAGCACAGAACAGAGCAGAGAATGGATATGGTGAGACACATTGAAGATTTTTAAACAGTAGAAATATCATGCACTATAGCAGTTGTGTGAAAGGCAAAAGCAGAATATCTTCCAAGCAAAAATAAGCTACAGCTGGACATATAGTTTATGTCTGTAATGTACAGTAATCAGAATAATGAGCTTATATCTAAGCTTTCAGTTACAAACATATTTAATAAATTTTAGTCTATGATTCTGTATTTCTATTTTATGTTACCTAAAATTAAGTAATTTCAAACTTTATGCAAGCTCTGTAAGTGGCTGCCACATTTCATAGGGCTTGACATAACTGATGAGGAAGATACTGTACAATAGTCAAAAGTAGTTTGAAACTCAGTGATTTGCTTTCACTATTTCATTTGAGAAATGTCTAATACATGTTAGCATGTTTAACTTTAGTGATGCATTTCTGTGATGTGATTATAGAATAATACATTTTAAATGCATGCGTGTAACATCAACTGTATTTAACCTGAGAGCTGGAAAGAAGGAAAATTTAAATAATGTTGACTAATCTGTGTCACATTTATTACAATGGCTGCTGGACCCTTGGTCAATGGAAAACATAAATGTGATTCCTTAGTCAGTATTAGCCCCTATAACATCTCTCCTTGAGTGGGTATCTTGACTAACTCCTTGGAAGTCTAGAATTAATTGTAACATTCAGTTGTCATGCATCTTGATTTAATACCTAGACATGTACTTTACCTGATGTCCAATCCAAGAAATACAGAAAAATATAGCTATGTTGCCATCAGTGAAGAGAATACACACACACACACACACACACACACACACACACTCATACACATTTACATATGTATGCATACATGTGTCTGCACTGTCAATTTAAGAAATGTTCAAGCTAAATTTGATAAAATTTAATGCTTGCTTTAACCATAGGTTTAAAACTGAACTTTCGTGTATATTTTAATTGCAGTAACCATATTTTCTAAGGCAAAATGAGATTAGATGTCAGAAATTAAAACTTTGTATTTGAAGCTGTACTGTCTAGAAAACCTAGTGTGCAGTCCTTATCAGTATCATGCTTTCCAACACCATTTACATGTTAATTAATATAAAAGCTGTTTCTAATTATAGGTTGTGTTTATTTTAAGGGAATGCATAAAGATGGGACATTCATAAGCTAAAATAGTAGTGGAAACTTATCACAATTCTGTGACAGTTTCAGAAATAAACATGAGATCAATATGAGGCTTTGGCATTTTACATGCTGATAATCAAAATGCTCTTAAGCTTAGGAATTCATTTTTGAAAAAATAATTTTATTTTCTAAGTAATTTTAAGGAAGCATATTTTCTATTGATTTTGCTTATGGTATTTTCCACATCTCACTAAAGTAAATGCATGGTGACAATTCAGGTCCTTTATTCTTTATATTTATAGACTTACACAAATCTTAGACTTTGGAATAAGGAAAAAGCAAAATTAGACATAAATGTTTGAGTTTTTTTTTAGAAGTGACTGTCCATCTTAATGCCACTTCATAATTACAGTATAGCACATACTTTAGAGCAAATCATGTCAAAGATGAATTTCATTTATTTTTAATATAAACTTAAATATTTATTTGCACTGCTATACTATACTATATACAAGGAGATGCAACAGCGGAGCTAGAATAAATCTTTGTATTAATCTGATGGATGATTAAATTCTCATTTTTTAGTCAATAATTCATGATATGAGGTCTAAAAATATTATGATAAATATTACTACAATAAAGACAGTAATGAGAATTATATGTGCTTTTTTTTCCAAAGTCCCCATAGTCAACAAATTTTCATCATTGATGTACTCTGATGCTAGTGGAAGGGGGACTGTATTGGGTTGAATTACATCCCCAAGAAAGATATGTTGAAGTCCTAATCACAAGTACCAATGAATGTGACCTTATTTGGAAATAGGATCATTGAGTTGTAATTAAGATATAAGTTAAGACGAGGACATACTGGAGTAGAGTGGGCATTTAATCTGATTAAACTAGTGTTTTTTTTATAAGAAAAGGAAGAGACATGCAGACGACACACGCAGACAGAAGAACCCCATGTAAAGACACAGATACAGAGAGGGAAGAGGGCCATATGATTACTGGGACAGAGATTAGAATTATGCAGTTGCAAACCAAGAAATGCCAAAGATTGCAGGCAACCAACAGAAGCTAGGAGTGAAAGGATGACCCTGACGATGTCTTGATTTTGGACTTGTAGCATCCAGACTGTGAGAAGCTAAATTTTCGTTGTTTTAAGCTACTCAGTTTTTTTAAGTAGTTTGTTAGCGCTGCCCTAGCAAACTAATACAGTACCCTGGTACCATCCAAGTCAAAGTCAATCTCTGTGGTCACATATCCTGTTACCCTTAATATGAGCTACATGAACCAGTTCATCAAATGCTAAAGTCAAAGCAGATGCAATACAAATGGAGAGCAATGTACCAGTCTCCTGAAAATGTGTGCTGTTTAAAAAAGTTCTGGACTCTCCTCCTGAATTTCTTCTTCCCTAGACCCTGACTCTTGGATCTGTAAGTTCAGACAAGTCAGAGGGAAATATGATCACATGCTATTTTTAAGTACTTAAGGATGACTGGGCCAGCTTGCCCTTTAGGGCCCTTGATTAGAGAAGAAAACGTGATTGGTGGGTATGAGTATAGCTCCACAGGCTGTTTGCTTTATTCTTTATGGAGTTGCTTCCTCTGAGCATGTGCATACATAAACATAAACACGAGATTTATGGTTAAATTGCTATACCTGTTTTCATAAGGAAGTGCCTTATGCAATATATGTTTATAGTCCAGTATTACTTAGCTCAATGACCTCATCACACAGTAAACAATTAGTGATGGCCTATGAGTCTGAGTAAAATGTGTTTCTGTCAAATTCAGGGTAGTGTACTTCATGGCTAAGAACTACACCTCAGTTCCAGTTCAGTGCTTAGAGCCTTGTGCAGTCGGCGAGCAGTAGTTTACCAGCTTTACAGCAGATAGCTTGACATTAATTCGGATTTCCCAGGCTTTCTTTTTGTGGGACAAGTCTTATAGAAAAGGGCTACACTTTAGCCAGTAGTTTGAATGTGGGTAAATCTCTGTATGTAATACATGGACAGCCAACTGGCAATAAAAGTGGCTAAATTATATTAGATATTTTTTTTTCTTAATTGAAAATGCCATTTCTGTATCATAGTGGAAATCCTGAGAGCTTGTCTCACCTTAAATTCAGTTCAGACAAGTCCACTTGCAGAATAATTATGAAAGGTTGAAGGAGCATGCCTTTTTTTTTCCTTAGCATAATAGTAAAATAATCTGTTTCCATTTGTTCCCACAAATGGGGTAGGCATTTATATTTAACAGTTGGAGAGGAATTCCTTTAATACCAGTGATCAGTGTGCTTTTGGGTATCAGTTAGAGTTTCTAGTCCCAATAGGATCTTCTCACCAAAGATTTAATTTAGATATGAAATTAGTCATGGATTTTTTTAATTCCATGGGGCCTTGAGAGGGTAGAGTTTTTCATGTCAAGGCTTGCTTTATTGCTACCTTCACCATTTTTATAATTTCCTTATATAAAGATTCCCAGTCAGTTTTGGATGTTTGTCAAATGCTTGGGACAGTGCCAGAGTGAAATTCTCTTATGTAAGATGTCCAATATTTATAAAGGCAAGTCAGCACTAAGAATTCTTTATTGTAGTTGGTAAATGCAGATCAAATTTTGCTTTTACTAGGCGATGAAATGTCTCTCTGTGTTACAGGATACATAGATCTCAAGATGGGCCTGGAGGGGCAAAGGCATTGATGGTATCTTCATTTTAGTTCCACTGGGTAATAGACAAAAGTAGTATGCAACACAGGCAAGTTTTTTTTTTTTTTTCAGTGCAAACTCAGGAAAATATCATTATTGTAAACAAAATATTCACATGTTATCAATAGTTCACATTAAGTTACAACTAGTTCAACTGACAGATGAGTATCCCTGGCGTATTCAGGAGAGTAGGAGCATACTGAACGCTTTGCTTTAGGGATATAATAAGGTGGCATTAGCAGCATCCAAGGCTGCATACAAATCTAATACTGATATATTCCTATGAAGTTAAGCATTTTTGAAACATTATTGGCATTTTTCATGTTTAAACTTCAAGTATCTACATTACTTTAAGGCTCTAAGTACACCTGGCTTCCACAGAGAAGGCTAGGTTATTAAATTTGCCTGTATAAAAAAATTATGAAATAACCAAGTAATGTGTCTTCCACTGTTCTACAAACTAGTTTCAATTTTCAGATTTTGGGAAAATTTAGGATTAGAAGCTGTTTGGGGCCATATATTTGGCTGAGATTTATATAAGCCAAAATCAGAGGTGCCAAAGAATTCATCCCAATCTATATTTCCATGTAATGGACACTCAGAACACCTTCATAAACCATAGGATTGACAAAAGAACAGTAAGTGCAGTCCAGACACAAAACACAAAATCACAGCCATGTAAGTTCTCTCTCTATTAAGTTCAGGGATCCTTGGCTTCCATCTTGGAATCAAAAGATACAGGCCCAAATCTTATCTTTGCCTTGGTTTGTCTTGTTTCCTTAATTCTTTCTGCATTTCTTCTAGGTTAACAGTCACATATCACTTCATTGACTCACCTAAGCCTTTGCTGCACAAAAGCTTTAAAATCCCTTCCAATTTTTTGCATCAGCTCATCTACTTGGTTGATGATCAGAGCTATCCCCTAAGCTAACAGTGTTTACTTCTTTAATTAGATTAGTTCCTGGCTTTCAGCCATAAAACTTACGTATTCTTGCTATTTGTTTCTTTTCCCATCCTCCTAAAAACCTAGGATCTTTTATGTAGGTAACAGCCAGCCTTACTATCTGTTCTCCTTGCTACCTTACTATCTTTATATCTTCATTCAGTATAAATGCACTTCTCTTTCATATTCCTTGCTTGTTTGGCGATTTGGCGGTGATAGACTCCTCTGCTACTGCCCCATGCGTATAGGCCTGGAGCAGACATTTCTAGGACCTCACTGGATCCTGTCCCACTAAAGTCATAAATCTGGAGGATTCAGCTACTGGACTCCTCCAGCCACACTTCCTCATGATAGGAGTTTCCCTGTCGCTGTCCCCAGAGAATGTTTCCAACTGGTGATATGACCCAGTTTAACTCTCTCAAAACACAGAGCGTTGGATCTTAAACATTCTCACCACAAAAAAAAAAAAAAAAAAAAAAAAAAGAAAAGAAAGAGAGAAAAATTATGTGACATGATAGAAGTGTTAGCCTAAGCTACAGTAGTAATAATCATACTGCAATATATCAATGTATCAAATCATGACCTTGCACACCTTAAACTTGTACAACTTTGTATGTCAGTTATAGTTCTGTTAAAAAATACAGAGCATTGCTCATTATCCACTGAGGATATAGGTAACTAGAAAGAGTGATTCTCCTGCCCTTATTTTAAAAAGTCAGTAAACCTACAAGTTTAGAAATTGTCTTGGATTCAACCAGCTGAGTGTCACAGGGTAACAGAGCAGCCATATCTAAGGAAAGATGCATATTTGTAGTAAGTGATAGGTGATACATTTGCTTATGTAAGGCCAACATTTAAAAAAATGTTTTGCATTTCGTATGCTAAATACTATTTCTATACTTCTAACTTCTAGTTTGATTTTCCCTTTTACTATAAGCTGTTTAGAAGTGCTTCTTGTTTACTGAATCGAATTTCTCTAATTTAATGTGTGACTTAATTCCTCTGTGATCAGAAATGGGTTGTGTATAATAATAATCCCTTATAATTTGATTGAGATTGATTTATAAGGAAATATGTGCTTATTTTCATAAATGTTCTTGGCATGTTTATTTAAAAAAAAAATCTATGTAGTCTTACTTCTATGACACATCTTTCTGTATGTTTCCTTAAATCAAACTTACTAACTGAATATGTCAAATCTTACAGATTCTTACTGATATTTTACATTTCATCTACTAAATAATTAAAGATTTTCAATTATATATGCACATATGGCAATATATCTTAAATATGCATATATGCTATAAATTGTGCATATTTGAGGATATACTATTAGATCTGTAAAATTTTATATTTGTAGTGTATGTCTGCTGAATTAAATAGTAAATTATTTTGTAATCTTCTTTCCTCTAAGTGTAGTGTTTTATCTAATGTTGAAATTGTTACATTCATTTTATGTGCTTATTGCTTGGAATTCTCCTGAGATCTTTGACTTTTATTTATTTATTATTTTGGTGTCCCATTAAAATAGATAGATTTTTTGAAGTTCTTTTTAAAAAAATCTGCATGATATTTCATTCCTACTGTATTACTACTCCACTTATATTTGTTTAAATTACTGATATTTGTGATTAACAACCATTTTATCCTTTACTTCTTATTTCTCACTCATTTTCTGTTTGTTTCTCCCCCTTCCCACCCCTTTACTTATCCTTTCTTCTGAGTTGGTTGATTTTCTTTCAAATATATTTTGTGCAATTTCTTTTTTTTGTCCGATTTCTTTTAACTACATGAAAAAACCTCTTTGTATTATTTTATTGGTTAACCTAGAAATTTTGGTGCAGGTATTTAAATTATCAAAATATGTAATGCAGTTACTAACTTTGCTTTCTTCCCAAACAATCTAAAAACCTTAGGACACTTTTTCCACTCACCTGTTCACTTTGATATTGTTGTTGCTAGTTATTTTCTTTCTATCTTATTTTGATCATGAACTAGTTCATTGTTATCATGTAAACAGTTAATGCTTTTCCATGTTTTGAGAAAAGTGTGAAACTAAAGAAAGCCGAACAGCAGATTTTCTTATTAAATTATTAATGTAAAAGAAAATTCCAAGGCTTACCATAAAATTCAACTCCCTTTTATCATGTTTACCACAAGAAGTCAATTGAAAATCACATGTGTAGGAAATAACATTATTGTTACTAAAAGAACAATAGTTTAAGTTATTGAACATTCTGGCACTTCTCAAAATCTAATGTGCATTGGGGTCAGGGCACATCTTGTTAAAATGTAGATTCTGAATCAGTTGGTCTGGCATGGGGCATGGTATTCTGCATTTCACAGACAGGAGTAGATGATGCTAGTGGTCAGGATCTATGAATCACACATTAATATAAAGGGGATGACCCATTTAAGCAGTGTAATACTAACATATTCCATACAGAGGATGAAGTGGAACCTACTATTACTTTCTCCACTTAAAAAAATGTTGACAAATATTTTTTCTTTAAAAAAGCAAGTAGAATATAGTCTCTCGATTATTAAGTTTAATAAACATGAACTTATCCTTTGACTGTTAATATACCCCAAAAAGGATGTGAAATGAAAACATAAACTGTTTCTCTTCTCCCAGTTACTCATTTGACATGTGGATGTCATGAATAAAGAGATGAAAATATTCTGTTTTAATGTATACTTTTAGCAATAATTAATCAACACTCTGATTAAATTTGTCACAAAAATAAACTTGTTAAAAATGTATGTAAATATTTGTAGTGCTTTCTGTTATAAATATTTTTAAATTTATGTTACATAAGCTCTGGTAATTTTCAAAAAAATTTGTCACAACAAATGTTGGTAAAATGAAAATAACAAATTAAATTAGTGATATGCCATTAATAACATAATTCTGAAATTAAATCACTTCACAAATAATAAATACATATTTATATATTAGGTATATAATTACAACTTTATATTGAATGTCTTTAAACCATGAGTTAATCTTCTGTTTTTGGTTCTTAATTTTCCCAAATTAGAAATAATTGCATCACTTTAGCTACATATCACTCATGAGGTGTTAAATATTAGTTATTTGCCAAATTAAGAAAAAAACTCTTTAGATAACTTTTCAACTATCATTCCCATTTGGTTAGCAACTATTTTATTCTAATTCATTTATTTCAGAAGAAAGTTGAATTTCTGTTTAGCCTAAATTGTCTAATATTCTGATTTATTGTGTTTCAACTTAATATCTTCATTATTTGTATACTTTACTGATTTCTATGCTCACAAAATCTATGCTCACAAATCTCAAATGTATGCCTTCTTAATTTATTGATTATTCTCAATATTTTCCCAAGGCTAGAGGACATATTTATTCAAATTATATCCTAAATATGCCATTTAAGTTTCGTAACTGTGAACTTTAATTTTTGAAGAAAACATATTTTATGTATAAGGTTAGTTAATGGACAGCCTTGTCTACAAAAAGGAGAGGGCACAAAAAAAGGATGTTTAAATTCATATGAGATATTTGGTTTTGAAGAGAGATCAGGCTGAGTTTTTAAAAGTATGTTTATGCAAAAGTAATCTTGACTCATTATTACCTTTGGTTATTTATTTGGCATGATACAATCTACTAATTTGTCTCTATACTATTATAAGAAAATAAATAGGAAGTAACTAGATTCAATCAGAATATGTTACAGAATAACATGTGTAGCAGCAACGTATCAGCAGTGTATGCCAAATATATGGTAGCTTTAAAAAAATATATGGTTTCATTTGAAATTATACACCTAAAGGCTTCTGTTTAAAAAGAATTAAAAATATTTATTATCATACTTAATCTCCATCTCTACTGTCTTGTCTGAACTGGAAATAAAAGCCTCACTAATGAAGATTAGAAATTCATATTTCTAATTTTATTTTTATTGGGAAAAAATCTAAAGTTAATTTTATAATGATTATATTACTTTACAAGTTAAAAAGCTTTTCTTTATTATTTATTGGTTTATAGGTTTAATTATAAGCCTGTCTGTTTATATTGAACTGTCCTTATATGTAAACTGCCATAATTCATATTAGGCACACCCATTGTAGAGCATAAAGTCATATGTTATCGAGAGTCCATACTGATCAGAGGAAACATATGGGATTTTAATGAACCAATGCATATATTTGTATATCAGCAAATCTAGAACAAAGAATTCTAAAATTTATATGGAAACATAAAATCCCCTAAACAGTTAATATAATCTGGAGAAAGAACAAAACTGGAGGTAACACATGCACTGGTTTCAAATTATACCTCAAAGCTACAGTAATCAAAACAATATGTTAGTAGCACAAAAACAGACACAGAGATCAGAGAAACAGAATAGAAAGCCCAGAAATTAACCCACACTTATACGGGCAATTATTCTACAACAAAGGAGGCAAGAATATACAATGGGGAAAAGACAGTCTCTTCAATAAATGGTGTTGGAAAAACTAGACAGCTACATGCAAAATAATCAAATTGGACCACTTTCTCAAGCCATATGCAAAAATAAACTCCAAATGGATTAAAGATTTATTTGTAAGACTTGAAACCGTAAAACTTCTAGAAGAAAACATAGGCAGTGAGCTCTTTGATGGTGAACTTAGCAATATTTTTGGGGGTGTATATGTCTCCTGAAGCAAGGGAAATAAAATGAAAAATAAACAAATGAGACCACATCAAACTAAGAAGCTTTTGCACAGTGAAGAAAATGATCAACAAAACAAAAAGGCTGCCTACCAAATGGGAGAAGATTATTTGCAAAGGTTATAGTCTGATAGGAGTTAATATCCAAAATATGCAAAGAATTTAAACAACTCAACATCCAAAAAAAAAAAAAAAACAAAAAACAATTAGAAATGGACAGAGGACTTGAACAGCCATTTTTTCAAAGAATGCATACAGATGGCCAACAGGCACATGAAAAGATGTTCAACATCATTAATCTTAGGGAAATGCAAGTCAAAACCACAGTGAGATAACCTTACACCTGTCAGAATCCAAAAGACAACAAATAACAAATGTTGACAAGATGTGGAGAAAAGAGAACTCTTGTACACTGTTGGTGGAAACGTAAACTAGTGCAGCCACCAATATGGCAAATATTATGGAGGTTCCTAAAAAAATAAAAAATAAAACTACCATACAATCCAACAATTCCACCCCTGAGTATTTATCTAAAGAAAATAAAAATACCAATTAGAGAAGATATATACATCTCTATGTTTATTGTAGCATTATTTACAATAGTTAAGATATTGAAGCAACCTAAGTACCTATCAATAGATAAATGGATAAATTGTGTTGTATATATACACACACACACATATATATACACACATATGTGTATGTATGTGGTATATATAAATACACACACATATATGTACACACGTGTTTGTGTGTATATGTGAGAGTGTGTGTGTGTGTGTACACACAGTGGAATGTTATATAAATAAGAATGAAACCTTGCCATTTGCAGGACTATCGATGGATCTGAAATAAGACAGACAGAAAAAGACAAATACTGTATGATTCCACATATATGTTTTTCTATCTAAAAGACAAAATGAATGAACAAACTTAACAAAACAGAAACAGAGTCATAGATACAGGTGGTTGCCAGAGAGCAGGGGCTGGGGGATGAGAGAAATATGTAAACAGTCATAGATACAGGTGGTTGCCAGAGAGCAGGGGCTGGGGGATGAGAGAAATATGTAAGGGAGATTAAGAGGTACAACTTCCAGTTACAAAATAAATGAGTAACAAGTATGAAATGTACAGTGTGGGAAAATAGCCATCAATAATGTAATGTCCTTGTATGGTGACCAAAAAAATGAGAAATCCTTGGAACAAGAACAGACATTGTATTGGGCAAGAACAATAACAGCCAATATTTTAGTATTACTGTGTGTTCTAAGTACTTTCTTATTTATTAGTTCCTTTATTTTTCACAACTCTACAATGCATATAAGAAAATGGAGGCACAGAGAAATTGTATGACTTAACTCCACAGAAATGTTAAGTGAAAGAAATGAAATACCAACTTGGGCAATACTATGAATTGAATTTTGTCCTGCTAAAAATATGTGTTGAAGTCTTAATCACAGTTCCTCCAAATGTGACCTTGTTTGGAATTAGAGTCTTTCTTTGACATTTAACCAGGTTAAGATGAGGTCATTAGGGTGAGCCCTAATCCAATATGAATGATGTACTTATAGACTGGGGAGATTTGGACACAGACCCACCCAGAGGGAAGATGATGTGAAGACAAACAAGTAGAACCACACAGAGTGGGAAGATTGGAGTGATGTATCTACAAGTGAAGGAATGCCTGAGGCAATGCCAGAAACTAGAGAAGAAGCATGGAACAGTTTCTTTCCTAGTGCCTTTAGAGGGGGGTGGTCCTCAGGACACTTTTCAGACAATCAACTTCTGTTATCATTCACTCAGTGTATGGTATTTTGTTACAGCAGCCCTAGGAAACTAACAGAGGGCAAAACTGTGCATCAAGGCTTTGATCTTTGCATACAATTTCATATTTTAAATTTAAATTTTAAAAGTCACATAGTAACATTGATTACATATGAGACATATAGCCTTACTTGAGGCTGATAAAAGAAAATTGCATCAAACATTTTGGATAAAGTTAATATATATTAAAGGATGAAAAACAGGAAACCAAGAAACAAGAGTAAAAACCTTTTGACTTCATTGGCTTTAAAATTAATATCATTTAAAATGTTACCTTGTAAGACATTTAAAAAATATACTATTATTAAAAATAGAAGTTTTAATCAAACTTACAAAGGAAAGATTGTACTGTTTTCCAAGCACAAAAAAAAGGGCTTCTCCTAAAGTCAATTGAAAAAACTAACACATAAATCATTGAACCAGATACTTTGAAACTTGCTATTTGCTGCTGCATTGTAATCACTCATGTTTAACTGTTGTTATCCTGTCAAATTAAAAATAAATTTTGTGTAGTTTATCAGTAATTAGTTCTTGCTTTGAAGCAAAATCTATTACTTTACCAACTAAATGTCTTTTCTCTAATGCATGTGGGTCAGCAGTAGACCTTTGTATTATAGACTGTCAAGACAGATGGCTTGAGATTGTCATTACATTAGAGTTAAACACTATACCCCTCAGTTTGTCTGATGTATTCTGAATGCTAGCTAGAATCTTCCTTGTGCTGATTACACAATCTACAGCATCTACCCATTTTCTGTTTTATTGTACTTTGTCAAAAATAGTCATTTTATTTTCCAGTATAATTGCCAATGAGAAGCATACTGAAGCTATAGTTCATGCGCATTACTGGAATGTCTGTCAGCCTTCCTTGGAAAATGTGAATGTACCATAAATTTCTGACTCTAATCCTAGCAGTTTTGCACAATGGGATGGCTCATTGCATTTCAAGAAAATAATATATAAAGATTAACATATTAAGGTTGTGCTTTACTGAATGGCATTTACTTTTATCAAGTGGAACCATCCCAATTAGTTCTTATAGTCTAAGGATTTTACTATTTTTTTAAATTGTTGCACAAGTCTTCAAAATGCAATGCATCAGCAAGACACATGAAAAATCATAAATTGTTTTACAATGCTTATATTTTAAATGTAAATGGTAAAAAAAAAGAGAAGCTTTATTAAGTTATCTGTGTCTAACTTTTTTTTTTTTTTTTAAGTTTAGGCACCAGATCAAAGTAAGATTTTGAATAAGGCTGAGTTGACTAAAAAATAGATGATATAATCAATTTGAAGCAGGGGAAAAAGAACTTGGCTGAACGTTAAATTGCAGATTAGTCTTAATGATGATTAGGCTAAGCAGAGAGAGTAAGAATATGTGCAGGGGAGATTAAAAGATAACAGAAAGTTGTAGAAGATTAAAGATAACAAACTTGGATTGTATGAATATGATTAACAGAGAGCTATGGTTGTGAACGTTTGGAGCCAATATTGTCAAATTGAGTAACAGATATCCATGAGTTTAAAAAAAAATCAAAATAAGGGTATTACTTATTGAGAGAGATTAAACTAATAGGTATGTGCCATACACTATTCAAAGTGGTTGGAATACACTGAGGAACGAAATGGACCTGTTGCCATACTGCTTATCTACTAGAGGATAGAGAGAGTGGATAATAAAAAAATGATATTAAGGTATGGGAACAAAGATAAGAAGTGGTGAAAGCAAAACGACCTGTTCTGAAGCTGATGCTGTAATCCAGGTGACAGATACAAGTGACTTGACAGCTAAATGTAATATGGTATCCTAGGTAGGATCCTGGAACAGAAAAAGGACGTTAAGTAAAAACTAAGGAGATATGAATAAAGTAAGGACTTTAGTTAGTAACAATGCATCAGTATAGGTTCATAAATTCCACAAATGCATCCTACTAATATAAGATGTTACCAATAGAGAAAAGGGTTGGGGGGTATATAGGAACCCTCAGCAATTTTTCTGTAAATCTAAAACTGCTCAAAAAATTAGGCTATTATTAATAAAAATAATAAAAATGATGTTTTAACTTTTAACACTTTAATATTTAATATATTATAAATATATGTACATTTCATATAAAAATAAAAATAAAAAAATAATGTAATATTATAATAATAGTAATCCAAAGAAGCTTAGTCTTATCTTTGCTGTCCTCCGTGTCTGTCTTCCTTTCCACTCTTCACTTTGCTAACCAGAGGTCTGCTGGTATCTGGTTATCATTTTCTTCTGGCCACTATTTTTTTTTTTTTAACCCTACCCTAGAAACTGTAGTACCCAGGCCTTCTGAAATTTCACAAGACTGTTATGCTTCCTTTTTTTTTTTTTAAGTCAGTATATCTCAGTGTGCTCTTATGTGACAACATCTGACTATGTTTATTCAAAGACTTTTCTCCTATTAGTTATTCAGTTATTTCCCTCCCACCTCCCTGTCTATTGAATCTACTTATTTTAGCACTCTTCTGTGAGGGGAATTTTCCTTTTGTTATTTATTCTCCAGTGCTTTTGCTTTAAATAATTGTCTCATCTTCTATCTTTATCATTTCCTTTTATGTTAAAGGATTTCATTTATTTCATAATTAATATCAAAAAACAAAACCTGAAAACTTATTCCTGAGTAGTTTACTTTCAGTCTGACCATTGAAAATTGTCCTAGCAGTAAATGTATTTTAATTTTCACAAGCGATTTATTGTTTTCTGTTTTCACCCTAGTTAAATGCAAATTGCCACCTTCTCCATATTCTTAAAAGAGCTGCTGAATTAGACAGGGAAAGGCCCATAGTCATGCAGATTTTATCAATTTAAATGTTTGACCACAAACATCAAGTGGGTCCTTGGCCTTGCCTGGAAATCTACTACGTATCTCTGCTTAATTATTTCTTCGCCTCTTAAGCATATTTTTCACACCTCCTTTATTTTTTAATAGGCACAATCTCTTTACTCTCAGTTTATGAGCTTTTTATTTCACTTAAAAAAATTAGAATAGAATGTCCTAATCCTACCTCATCTATGCCCCCTCTAATGACAATTTCTGTTCCCCATTTTAGCAAATGTCGTCAAAATAGTATTCTCAAGTCACTGATCCACTTCAATGTTGTTAGTAAACTAGGATATTATTCCCAGTATTCATTTTAATATTTCAGTTCTCACCTTGGCGGACCCTCACCTTCACTGTGGTTAGCTGATTAACTTCTCCTTGAAGTACTCATTTTACTATGATTTCACTATTTTTCTTCTTTCCCTTCTATTTGGCTGGCTCCTTCTTTAAGATAGCCTTTTGTTAAATCTTTATCTTCTATATCACTGGATGTTGGAAATGTTAAGAAAAGCTTTAAGGCTGTTTTCTAGGAGTGATTCGTTACTCTGTAAGTAAAAAGAAGGGGTTTGGGAATGTAGCAGAGTTGTGGAAAGAAAACAGTGGAGTTGTGAAAGTGGGAAGACACTTCCTTAGTGTGCAGGTAATTTGATTCTGAGTAATAGAGTTAAAAGGGATTGAAGTTCAGTAAATAATTTGTTTAAACTTGACTCATTTTCCTCCACTTCTGCTTATTTTACTATCCGGTAAACAGGTAATACCTTCTCTGCGCTCCCATACCATTTAACATACGTCAAGATTAATTTTTCTTTCACTAAACTCTTAAAGGTCTCATTCTCTCCCTTTAGTCCCTGCAAAATATGAAAGCTAATTGTCAGAATTAAGATAATCTGTTTCATATAAACTCTTCCTGCAAATATAAGAAGATTGAATATGTGACTTTGAAGACTCAAATCAAAGAATTTGTATCTTTTGAGGGCCTGGTCCTGAATGCAAAGGAGGCAGAGCACTCTGGGACATGCTCATTCTCAGAGTCGGCTTGATGGGAATGGAAAAGCAGTTTTCATTCTTCCACATTCCGTTTCTTTACTAGTGAACAATGGAATTATTTAATGATAAACTCTACCCCTTCATATTCCACTCTCTTGAATTTGTGATCAAGTCCCATTTATATACTCCTACTATAGAGCTCAATCAATTATTTTATATTGCCTGTTTATGTGATTTTATTTTTCTTCTAGTTGAAAAGCATTTTTAGGGAAGTGTTGAAAGGACTTCCTAGAATAGATTTTCTTATGATTCTTTTGTAATAACAATGTGATGGAAAGTTCTAGAAACTGAAGAGGAACAAACTTGTACTCCATTGGTTGTATTAAAATATTTTTAATGTTATTTTCAGTCTTCTTCCTGGAGGCAAGATTTTAAATCACTTGAATATTCAGGCACAGAAGTAGTGCTCATTATTTGGTAATTTAGTATCCGACAAGAGCGAGTTTGTCTGTTCTCCCAAAGCAGTCTCTGCAGATTGTACATGACCAGCATCCTAGTAGAGGGAGGGATCCACACAATGTTTTACTACTCTCAATGGGCAGAAATTTGGAGTCCATTGTGGAATTTAGTCACAACTGCTTTTTGCTTTATGTTAGCTAAAAAGGTATCAAAATCATGACTATATGTCAGAAACTCTCAGTCTTATTTGGAGACTGCTGACAGATTGTTCAATAACTAGCAGGAATTGAAATCAATCATCTTTTCTGTATCCATTGCTAAATACAGCATGGAGACATAGGCATTAATAAATATTCTGTTAACTGAATAAATAAATGGCTAAAAAATTAACTATTACAAACTGGACAACAGCCACAGGATACATACATTCTCTCGCAAAGTAATTCATGATATATTACATGTACTTCTGCATGCATATTTAAGCTTATAGTCATGCTTAATAAAACAGAAGATAGATGATAGATAATAAATTAACCAACTCTCTACCAAGCACAGTGGAAAGCTACTAAATTTTATTAAGCATATTTAAAATTCAACATTATTTAAGCAACAATTAAATTATTACTTACACATTTAAATCATAAAAATTTTTATTAAATACTTTAGATTATGAGGCATTCAAAAGTACAGGATTTTATTTTATTTTATTTTATTTTTGCTTTTAGAATATGAAATTAGAGTGTAAAATTCCAGGAAACAATAACACATTCATACTTTCAAAGTGGACTTTATGAAAATGTTCCCAAAGTGGAATTTTATTATTTGATTTATCACAAGCTTCTTTTTAAAATATATATATTTATGTGATATCTATCTTCTTTGACTGCTGTACTGGCTACTTGAGGGACTAGTTGGTATCTAAGAAATAGTACTGAGTGAAAGTCCAGGGTTGGGGTACAACTAGGCATATGTTCTCCTAGTTTGTAGCTTTGACCATTCTGGGATTACATGTGTTAATCATGTATTACAGGAAGCTATGTAAATATTGAGACTTTTTTCAGTTCTGTCATTATATAATGGAAATTGTTTCATATCTTATACTGCCAAAGTAATACAAAAATAGGAAGATACTTTATATAATATAAAACTGGTCTCTAATTTTTTAAAATTTCACTGGCATACTAATCAGAGCATCTAGAATAGCTGACTCTTTAAAAAATGTTTTTAAACAACTTAAATTTAATGAGTTGTATCCAAATTAAACAAAATATATATGCTTTTTTTATTTTCTTTTTTTTTAACATTTTTTGTTGATTTATAATCATTTTACAATGTTGTGTCAAATTCCAGTGTTCAGCACAATTTTTCAGTTATTCATGGACATATACACACTCATTGTCACATTTTTTTCTCTGTGAGTTATCATAACATTTTGTGTATATTTCCCTGTGCTATACAGTGTAGTCTATTCTACAATTTTGAAATCCCAGTCTATCCCTTCCCACCCTCTGCCCCCCTGGTAACCACAAGTCTGTATTCTCTGTCTGTGAGTCTATTTCTGTCCTTTATTTACGCTTTGTTTTTGTTTGTTTGTTTGTTTTTGTTTTTGTTTTTTAGATTCCACATATGAGCGATCTCAGATGGTATTTTTCTTTCTCTTTCTGGCTTACTTCACTTAGAATGACATTCTCCAGGAGCATCCATGTTGCTGCAAATGGCATTATGTTGTCGGGTTTTATGGCTGAGTAGTATTCCATTGTATAAATATACCACCTCTTCTTTATCCAGTCACCTGTTGATGGACATTTAGGCTGTTTCCATGTTTTGGCTATTGTAAATAGTGCTGCTAAAAACATTGGGGTGCAGGTGTCATCCTGAAGTAGATTTCCTTCTGGATACAAGCCCAGGAGTGGGATTCCTGGGTCATATGGTAAGTCTATTCCTAGTCTTTTGAGGAATCTCCACACTGTTTTCCATAGTGGCTGCACCAAACTGCATTCCCACCAGCAGTGTAGGAGGGTTCCCCTTTCTCCACAGCCTCTCCAGCATTTGTCATTTGTGGATGCTTTTTTTATTTTCTTAAAGTATTTTTATCATTTATGTAATTTATACTTGGACTTTACCTTATACATTATCATTTGTTCTTAAACTTTCTTTTGCTCTGTTTTCATTTAAAACAACATTTGTCTCAGGAATATGGATTATCTATTATGTATACAGAAGTCATCTATCTGATTTATTAGTGTGAGGGCCAGAATGAATTTACCTGATAGTTTAGCTTGTCAACTAAATCCTAATGATTGTTAGAATCACAAAATATCAGAAGAGGGACTATTCACTTGATTAAATTGTGATAATTGACATTTCAACATAGCAGTCTAATTTTTACTCAATTTTTTTTTTAATTATTCAAACTAAGCCATTTTTCACCTTTTTCAGCTGTTATGAAAAATAGCAACATATTGTCAGGACAGATTTGCTATAATGTAATTTGCATTTTCCCTCTAAGTGAGAAAGAATTCTTTCACGTTTTTCTTCCTAATAAGCTATTGGCTATTTTGATAGATTGGTGTTACTTAATAACTCATCTCTGATAAGTAATACATTTTCTCATTTACAGATGTACTTCTCAGTTTTTTTTAGTTAAACAGCGAAGACACTTCTTGAAACATTTCTGCATGTTGCATTTAGCTGTGGTTAATTTTATTGTTAAACTTTTCCACATACTACATTATTTCCAGTTTATAATTGACTAATAGTAACTTACGATAGTAAATATTTGTAAATATTTTAATCATTTAATGCAGATTTTAAACATTAATGCTTTCTGATCTTCTAATTTTAGTCTCATCTACTTTTGGTTAATATCCAAGAGATTATAATAACAAAATACACTTAAGGTACATATTTTCAATATATTTTCTGAATATAAAAACGACGTCTCTTTTTCTACTTTTGCGATGCACATTTACTTGGGTCAGATATGTGAATGGTGTTTAGTTCTTAGAAATGTTTCAAAATGAAGATTCTTTAAGTCACTTTTCCCTTGTTCTTAAAACCCACCTAGAAATGCTTTTGTGAAAATGCATTGTGTCATTATGTAACTTCAGCAATTACATCATAAACAATTTAACTAAGGTATGCTATTCCTCAGAAGTAAATCTTTCTTTATAGTTGACATAATAATAGCCAACACTTTTATAGCCCTTACTGTGGTGCCAAATGTTTCCAAGTGCTTTAGATATATTAACAGAGTTAATCTTCTTAATTACCATATGAGTAGTGACCGTTTTGAAGTTGAGAAACTGAAGGACAAAGAGGTTAAGTAACTCACTTAGTATTACAGAGTTAGTAAAGGGAAAAGCCAGGATTCTAACCCAAGTATTTTGGCTCATTCTTGCATTTTGCTCTTAGTTGCTAGCTACTTTAACATCTATTTTCTTTTTCTTTCTCATATTTTAATCCATTATCTACTGAGATAGAGCAAAGCAAAGAAGTCTACTATACAATTTTCTAATTTTAGATAAGGAAAATCATATTTCCATGCTACAAACGAGGAAATTGAAAAATTCTAAATGATGAAGTTACAGTTGAAGATATATCTACTCAAGGACAAATGCTTACCAAGAATTTTAAGCTTTGGAGGAAAAAGAAATAAAAACATGAAAATGCCAAAGTCAGAAAGAATTTCACTGATCATGATGAATTTAGGAGACACTATGGGTTGGTATGTTTTAAGGAAATGAAAAACTTAACTTCAGCAAACAAATGAACCATAAAAATTACGTGCTTCAAAATTTTGAGCAAAATCAATCAGTACAGTATTTAATGGCAAATTCTATTCTTTAGAGAATAATAAGCTTGGGTATGTATTAATGTGTATATTTCATTGAAATAAGTATCACCATATTTATGTATATAACTCATATATACACACATACATGTATCATATATATAGCAAAAATTCTTTATCCTACAATATAATAAAAATTTTATGTGATCACAGTGAAGGTTTTATATGGATAAATTTCTTATTGAAAAACACTTGAATTAATTATTTAAGTAAATGGATTCCTATTCAACTTCCTACAAACTTCTATATTTTACCTACTAGTATTTTACATTAACTTTTAATGTATCATCACTTTTAGGACCAAGATATTATAAGAGAGATTGGACATAGAAAAACAAGTGAGTAGCTAGTCTTTGATACAATGCTAAATAATATAAAATAGATTTCCTTTATAATATCAATATATCCAGATATGATTAAACTCTTTAGAAAGGTTGAAATATTTCATTTTTTCCCTTATTATTCAGCTTAATCATTTTTCATTTGTCTCTAAATAATTATTTTCTTTGTGTATTTTTATGTTCAAAATGTTGGCAAAAACCACAGCAGTTATTTTAACTTAGAAAATTTAGTATTAACAGTTCTTAACTTGACATTAAGGTTTTAGTTAATAAAAGTAAATAAAAAAGACCAAGGTGTTCCTTAAGGAAGAGGGGAGCAAAGGGAAGAGGTTGTGGTTCTTAAAAGTTCCAATTTGAAATGGGGTCTTGAATGATTGATGCTCAGATCTGTGAGGCGTTATGTCGATATGCTTCCAGAAGGGGCTCCAAGGGCCCTGGGGCCCAGACTTCTTGGGTGTTCCTCCTACAGAGAGGTGGGAGTTTGTGTCACCTCCCTTTGAATCATTATCATACTAGTAACCAAGAGAATGCATCAGAAGTGATGCTGGGTAATTTCTGAGGCTAAGTCTGAAAATCTTACTTTCCCTGTTTCTCACGGAACACTTGCTGTGAGGAAATCATCTGCCATGTAAAATGTCTGTCTATCCTGACACTGCAATGTATAGAGGCCACTTGTATGTATCGTAGTAAGTAGCCCAGTTGAGCTTCCAGCTGACAGCCAGCATCAACTGCTAACAACAGATATGAGCCATCCTGGATGAAGGCCCAGTTGTGCCAGGGGATGACTGCATGACTGCGGACTTAGCCAGTAGCTGATGGCAGTTACACCAGCGACCCCCAAATCAGGCCCATAGTGATTCCCTGAACTACTAACTTATTATATAAAAAATGGGAGTTCTATGCCACCGCCTTTTGGAAGTGGTTTGTTACGCAGCAATAATAACTGGAGCAGAAGTACCAGTAAGCAATAAAAATAAAATATAAAAAAATAAGTAACAGTAAGCATACAAGAAGGTAGAAGCCTCTTCTTCCTCCTCCAGCCTTGCAAGCTCCCTCAGGTACTCCCTGTTGGCAACGTCTCATTGGGTGGTAGCTGGCAAAGCAGAAATGTGTTTTGCTGAATTTTAGCTTCTGCATCACAAAGCAGAGCATAAAGTAGCAGATTCAGAGCTGAGAGACAATAGTTTAGTAGATGGTGCTACATATTTATATAAAGGATGACAACCATTCCAGGCTAAAACTAAAGTTTTAATGACATTTAATAGTAATTACAGTGCACATTTTATAGGTATTAGAAATGACTCCAAAGTAGAAAACTAGGATATGGGTTTGAGAAATGACATGTGGATGAGTATTAAGTGAAACTAATCTACTTAATAGAATCAGCATACACTGAGACAGCTATCTCCGGAATTAAACCCCATCTCTGTTACCAGTGTCATGAATAATAATTAACCCATTATTAGAAGAGCTTTCAGGTAATCTCATGTTGTCATTAAAAGGACTAACACACATTTAGTCTGCCTCTTGTCACTCTTGATAATTAGACTATGTTAACATGTAAGTACTTGAGTTAAAAAGAAAAAATAGCAAAAATCAAAATTAAGACATTACATATTTCCATTCTGCTGTTCTGTACTAAGGGCTTATTATAGTGTGTTTGCTCCTGTGAATATTATTAAGTTGTATTACTGGAAATTAGATAATCATTACTACTGGTAATATAATAGTTGCAACTTCCCAAAGTTCCTCTTGCATGAGTAAGGAGTAGAGAATACATTTAAAAAAAATAATATTTTTTGAGTAAGGGTTTTTGCATATTTTTTTTGTTAAATCTGAGGCATCCTTTTTAAGAATGACCTCTCATTATTCATCTTATTACTTTTGAACCAACTATCCTTAATTTCCCTCCTCAGAACACTCTGTGTACCTATCTCTTGTCTTCTATCTCATTAATTAAACTCCTTTTGGATTCTTTATCTTGACTATGTATTTGAGATATACAATATTTTGCACTTATGAACTTGGCTTCCTTTACTAAGTGGCATTCACTTTCTTATTCAGTTCATACTGCAACAGGGCTTCTCTGATGCCAAAACATATCTGTTAGATGCCTATCTCTTATTTCAATAAAATTTCCTTGAGGAACTGCTTCTGTAAAGTTACCTGTAGTACCATAAACTGGATACATAAAGTTATCTGAAATAAAGAGTTTAATATCAGTAGGGCAGTGTAATAAGAAATATGTGTCAGGAGTTATCACCACAGTGTGATCAGAAAACATGGTAGGACTTGAATTCAGATTTATTGAACATACAGGAGTATCTCTATGTGCTATAAATTTTTGTCAGTTAACACAATTACCTGTAACTTCAAAAAGTACGGATTAAAACATACCAAGAAAACAATTCTTCTAAGAATTATTAAGAAAAAGTCTGTATTTCCAATTTCTTAATATTCTTTGGACCATCTAAGGATGATTAATCTGTTGAGTGTTCCCTTTGTGCTATGGATTCCATATTACCTTGATTAATAATGCATATAAGTGCTATTAATTATTATTCCAGCTTTAACTTGAGAAAAATGAATTATCATTAAGGTTACAAATTTCCCTAGCATAACTCATCTAGCACAAAAGATTGATAGATTCTGAGAATAGGTAAGTGGAGAATTAACCAAAGTAAATTTTCCAACAAGCTCAGTTGATTATAGGCAACATAATGAGATATATATATATATATATATATATATATATATATATATATATATGTGTGTGTGTGTGTATATATATATATATATATGCTATATATAAAACTAAATATACATATATACATGTATATGTACATGTAGTTACATATTTAGTTATGTATTTATTTTATTGTCTCTTGCTTTATTCAACTGAGACCAAAAATAATAACATGTAACTAACAATAAATGATAAATATCCAGAAGAAATATTACCTGCTTGCCAAAGGAAAATAAAAGATTGGGACATGACAGAAAAAGAAACATTTATTATTTGGTGTGTTTGACTATAAAGAGAATGTTGAGCCCTGTCAGAAGGTAAAGGGTGGAATAAGTGATTGAAATTTATTTTTAAAAGGAAATAAAGTAGAAAGAGGTAATGCTAACTGTAGGGAAATACTACAATAAATTAAAGGTAACCGTGGTTCCCGACGTTATGCTACAAAGGGTGGTTGGAGGGCCAGTGGCACTGGCAGCACTGGAGATATTTTTAGAAATACATTCTCCCAAATCTAACTAAATAAGTCTATTATGGAGTCAGAATCTCCATAAGTGCACCAGGAAAATCTTGTTAAAATGTAGACTCTGGTTCAAATTCTAGGGCTAAACCCCAGACCTACCAATTCAACTATGAAGCTGCCAGGTAAGGCTGATTCTGCCCTCCTGCTCTTAGGGCTGATCAGCATTTCTCAACTGTTAGCCATATGTTCGTAGGTAGACAGAAATATAAACATTAAGCAAACTAATCTTTGTGACAGACAATATTGGTAGGTTAAACAGAAGAAAAGTGCATGCTTGGATGTGGTATAAGGGAGCTAATACCTTATTTTGCCCAGGAGAATATCAACAAATTATTTCTAAAATACAGAAATTGTCTATTTACAGTGAGACTAATTATTACATGAAACATATCCACCTTGACGAAATAATTGAATTTCAATATAGCATTTCAAAAATTTACTTCCTCCACATTTTTGTTATAATGATTGATTAAACAGAAAGTTTACACCTTTAGAATCTATGAAAAAGAATCGCCACTTAATAAGAAGATACATTTGAAAATACACTTTAGTTGCATCTTCTAGATTGAAACATAAATAATGAAAACGAATACAAATTATGTGCTGCATGTTGGATTTATCTGGAAAAAAAAAAGAAGCCGATTAAAAAGGCAACCTGATTTTGAAAGTATATGTGTATATATATATATCAAGAAAACAACTATTGGATGATTATATCTGATTAAAACAAAATGTGAGTACTGGGATCCATTTATTCTAATAATAAAAGGACATATACCTATATTATTAGTACCCTGGGTTAAAATAGTACTAACTATTAAATATCAGTAAAATTAAATGTCATTAAAATAGTTTTTTTTTTCTTTTTGTTAATGTAAAGGGAGAAAAACAATGCAATAGTTTGAACAAAAAATATTTTCCTCCTTATTTTCAGCTTTTTAGATTTCTCCAGAGATATCCAAACATGTGTGACTTCTTTTGCTTGGCAAGAGAATAAGCAAAGTTGTAGTATTTTTTAAGACAAAGTTTTTTGTTGGCACAAATTCAAATTTTGGTGAGTTTCCAGACATTTCAAATTAAGTATTCTTTAAACAACAACAACAACAACATTCCAAATAATAAAAACAAGAGCAACAAAAATCCATATGGTTCAGAATGAAGCAATAAAACATTTCCTTCAAGCTCTGTTTGCTTTATACATCCATTAGCTAAACTCTTACCACACAAGAAGCACTATGCCTGTTTCATCCCTTTGTGCTGAGCAATGAGGGTAAAATTGAAAGATACACAATTTTCACCCTACATTCTTTCTTTGACATTTTCTGCATTAAGCTGAGATTAATATAAACAAAGACAGATGTCCATAATCATGATGTCAAGATATGTTTTCATTAATTCTTCTCAAAGGGGAATTATGCTGCACATTACAGTGTGAGGATGATGAAAATTATACATTCCTTGAATATATCATGTAAAGCCCCACGGGCTCCAACATTCTTTGAAATGAAGCATTATCTTAACAACATAACTTCCTGTAAATAGTTTGACATAGAAAATTTAAAAAAATAAGTGATGAGATAAATTTTTATTAATTATTTTTGATTTAATTATTGGCTCTGCTGGCAATTCAAGAATCCAAAATCTCTGGGTAAAGATCATGTATCAATATGAAATCTTTTCAATAAATGCATTTGTGGTATATAGTCATTTTGTATTCATAGTTAAATTGTAAAGACTTTCAGATCTGTGACTCTGCCAAAGTCTTTGACTACTGCACATGCTTCTATGAATAAACCTCTAGTGACAAACTTCATACTTTGTAATTTTGTAGATATTGTTGATGTTACTGTAGCCATTGGAAAAGTTTTCACAGAATAAGAATTGAGCTTAGAAGGAAGGCCTAAGGATTTCAAAAGAGTGGAGTAAGGCAAAGATATTCTAGTTAGAAACCTTAGGATATGCAAAACCATGTTACTTGGAAAGCAAGTATATCTTATTTTTAAGTTATAAACTAGATAGTTAAAGAAATAAAAACTTTGGCACAAACGTATGACTAATACTTTCCTTTTTATCTTCTCCTAGATAACAATTAGAATCAAGTGATTTTCCCACTAGATTTTATTAACGCTTCAGGATTTTGTAGTGTCATATTTTTCTCACTTTGTTCATTTTAGTCATGTAGCTCAACACTTCCACATAATCAAATAGGGCATAATCATATTTTCAGTGTAATTTTAGCTAGCTAATGGAAGTCTTTATTTTATGGACAAGGTATAGATAAATTGTGATTTTTCCCTTTATTCTAGTTTCTTCACTGCTCTAATTTTTCTTATGTCTTTAAGTCTGTTAAGTCAAAAAAGAAAAAAAAACTATAAATCACTGTGGCATTGGTGAGATCAAAATATGATATTTTTTTCTGATTTATTTTAAACAATATTTAAGCATCTGATTTATTTTTAAACAATATTAAGCTAACATTAGGCACATTTAAGCATAGACTGATTAATTTTTCTCCAAGTAATTACATGTATAGCAAAATATTTTATCATCATTTTGTAATCAAAAATTGGTTTTGAATTCTTGGTTTACAACTTACAAGTTGAATGTTAAGCAAATGATTTGATATTTCTGGGTTGATTTGTTGATATATCTATAAACAAATCATAATAATAAATAATATAAATAATCATAATAATAAATAATCAAAATAATAAAATTTTGATAACTACTTTGCAGGATAACAGTAAAGATTAAATAAATAAAATAATATTAAAGCAATTTTATTATATCCTAGAATAATAATTATAATTCAAAGTAAACCAAATAATGTAATTCCAAAAGTTTAAGACCCATATGCATGCATATATCTTTTCTAAATGGAAAACAATTAACTCACAAATTCTCAAAAAAGTAATTAGAAGAAAGTGCTAATCTGCTCCCATGGATGGAGACAGATGTCTGTGCCTACAAGAAGCTAGGCCATCTGTGTGTACTGCAGCTTCGTTGCTCTGTGACAATGCCTGCTGAATACAATGCAGCTAAATCTAGAGCAAATTAAATAAGTATGTATTCGTTTTCAAGTATGTTCGTCTTTTATTTTGCTTTCAAGAAATGTTTTTATTTGTTGTCATTGATTTTCACATCCCTAGTAATTTTATTGCACATTTAAGCAAGAAATTATTAGCCACTCTTCTGTACGGTTGTGTGTTTTGACAAACTCAAACTTAGAAATCGTGTCATGTTCTCTGAGTCATATTCTAAACAATCCCTCACCAAAGATATACAAAAGAGAATTCATCATGCACAAAATTTGTTGAATATAATGGTTTGCCATTTAACTTATACAATGTGAAAGTCCTAGACCTCTGATTTTTTTATTTCAAAAATGCATAATCAATATTGTAAAGAAGTCTCAAAACATATGAAGTAAGATCTGTGTGGAATTTATCTCACATTGTAAAGATAAGAATTAGTAAACTTTACAGATGGCTAAGTTTGTATTAACAGAGCTGCAAATCCAACTTTTCTTCCTTCTCTCCATGGTTCTTTTCTGGAATGCACCATAGTTTATATCCTGGCTATTGTCGGCTCTCACGTCTGCCTCCTAACTCAGGCTCTTTCCAAGTATTTGCTGGCATAAAGCAAAACCTTTTAAGATAGGAGGCATATCAAACAGCTTACTCATGTCTGCTTATAACAGATCTCCCTGTGCTTAAAGTGTCACTGCTACTCACTGTCTTTCTGCATAAAAACAGGACCCTCATACATGTAGCATTATCACAGCTGATATCCACAGGCTTCATCCAATCTGATTTTTCTGTTATATAAAGCAATCTTGCTTCCATGAAACTTTTGCAACACTTTATTCTCCTCTGCTTATAAAAATGTACTCGTTATATTTCTTATACCTATTTTTATATTATTTATTTAGGTGGTATGATGGTTACTTTTATGTGTCAGCTTGACTGGACTAAGGGATGCCCAGATACCTGGTAAAACATTATTTCTGGGTATGTCTATGAAGAAGTTTAGCATTTCAATTAGTAGACTGAGTAAAGAGATTCACCCTCACCAATGGTGGGAGGCATCATACAGTCCTTTGAAGACCCAACAAAAAAGAGGAAGAATGGCCAGTTCTCGCTCTTCTTGAGCTGGGACATTCATCTTTTCTTGCCCTCCAACATGGGAGCTCCTTGTTCTTGGATTTCTGGACTCCCTGGTAATTTGGATTTTTACTAGTGCTCCTCACCTCCCCTAAATTCTCAGCCCTTTGGACTCAAACTGAATTATACTACTCACTTTCCTTGTTCTCCAGTTTGCAAAGGACAGATAGTGGAAGAGAATAGTATGAAGTTTCCTTAAAAAAAGCTAAAAATAGGATTACCATATGACTCAGCAATTCCACTCCTGAGCATATATCTGAAGAAAACTCTAATTTGAAAAGATACATGCATCTGAATGTCCATAGCAGCACTAATTACAATAGCCAAGACATGGAAGCAACTTAAATGTCCACTGACAGATGAATGGATGAAGAAGATGTAGGGTGTGTTTATGTGTGTGTGTGTGTATATATATATGTAAAATTCAGCCATAAAAAAGAATGAAATGCCATTTACAGTGACATGGATGGACCTAGACATTATCATACTAAGTGAAGTAAGTCAGACAGAGAAAGACAGATATCATATGTTATCACTTATATGCAGAATCTAAAATATGATGCAAATGAACTTACTTGTAAAACGGAACAGACTCACAGACATAGAAAACAAACTTGTGGTTACCAAAGAAGAAAGGGGGAGGGATAAATTAGAAGTTTGGGATTAGCATATACAAACTACTGTATATGAAATAGATAAACAACAAAGCCCCACTGTACAGCACAGAGAACTATATTCAGTATCTTGTAATAACCTATAATGGAAAATAATGTGAAAAGAATATATATATATATATATGTGTGTGTATGTGTGTGTATAACTAAATCACTTTGCTGTATACTAGAAAATAGCACAACACTGTAAATCAACTATACTTCAATTAAAAAAAAAAGTCAAATTGAGCACTAGTTGTATGTAACTCTTACAGCATCCTTCATACTTCAAAATGTATTTATGACTATTATTTTCCTGCTAGAAACACATGCACAAAAAAAGGAATCTCTTTTACATCCATGATTGCATTAATTTCCTACTTCAGGTACATTTATTAGTTTCTTTTAAGTCACAAGGAATACAACATATGCAAATTACTTCAATTAGTACAAGATCCTTGTAAGAATTAGAAGTGAAGGTAATTAATTCAGTAGCCAAATAACTAGTCTTAAGGCTAACATTCACATGAGCTCAGACTTGTACACAAAATTGCTTAAATTTTCATAATTTATTCAAAAATTAAAATTTCTATTTCCTTTCTTTATAGCAACCCTAACCTCCGCTTCATCCTCGTCATAGTAAATGGCGCTGCCACCTCGAAAACAAGTAAGGCTAGAATCATAGAAGGTATTCCAGACATTTTCCTTTTCCAGACCTCTCACATCACTCATGGCATGCTCCTGTCAGTTTCACCTGAAAACTCAAGTCCAGGAGCAATCACTGTACAATCTGTCTTTCACTGAATAATCTATCATAAAATGGATTAAAGACAACAGACACAACTGAGAAGAAGGAAGAGATCTGAAGGGCTTTAAATAATAGAGTGTTGGGTAAGATCTTTATATATATATATGTATAGTGATAAAATATATCTACTAACATTTAAAAATTAGCAGAGAATCAGACATTTAAAAAACAGACTTGAAAAATACTCCCAAGAGAACTAATAGAAATGAAAATATCATCTTTGGAATTAAAAAATGCTAAGGGTGATTTCAACAGAAAATTAGATAAAGCTGAATAATTAATTAAGAAATAGATCAGAGAGAATTATCCAGAGACCATGAAGCACTGTGAAGTTAAGAGATGAAATATACAAATGTTTTTCCCAAGTGCACATCTCTGCTTCTTCGTTATTTCTTAAAGCCTGTCAATCTCTTAATTATGTATTTGATACTTCCCTGATACCGCCTACTTTAAAATTTTGTTCAGAATGACACACTCAGTTGGGTAGTTTGTAATGGCAGTAATGTTGGTAACAGAAAAAATGGGATAATAAAATATTAAGAAACATACCAGCTTTGAAAAACACCCTCACTAGCACCAAAAAGCAGTCACATATGCTGTCTAACATTAAGACCAAGTCAAACTGATCATCATGAGCCATGTAGCTCAAATATTTTTAGTTTTTAATTAGAATTTAAAATTCTAGGGTTCTTTAGATTTATTCTGTTGTTTGAAAATGGAAAATCTTTTTGAAAGTTAATTATGTAATAAAAATGTAACACATCTCAAATAAGATAGCTTATTTTCCAAGCTTAAATTCCAAATATTATTTTTTAATATTTTTAAAATTTGTGATGATTAAAATATTTAAAAACATTAGCTTGGAGTCTGATTTCCTTAAAATTTCTGGAAACTAAGTAGTACTATCAGTATTTGCTAGTGTGGTGTACATTTATTTAAAAATCTATGAAAAAGTGAGAATTGAGCTACTTTTATATATTTTTTCTTCATCAGAACCTTGAAATGGTAGAACTAAAATTTATTTAGAAGGTTTTTTTAAAATTTAGCCTAGCATATACCCATGTATCAATAAAATATTAAATGAATTCTTAGAAAAGTGTATATTTCTCATAATTTTGGGAAAATGATGACTTTATAGTATTTTTGCTGAAGTTTCTTTCAGAGAAACACATGTAAAAGCAGAACTAAAGAGTAGGAAGTACTTAATTAGTTCTAACTCTTGGATTTGCCAAAATATGTTAACCTCGCCTATAACTGCCAACTCAGTTCCTGAAATAGGAGGGCTTTAGAGTTTCCATTATCAGCAATATGTAGAGGCCAAAAATATTATTATTTCTGTTCTAAATTGAATTTATAAGCAATTGTCAACTGGATGCTCATGACAAAATCCTATGTTCCTTTGCGACTTTGTGTCACTTATGACATAGCATTCACTTTGCTTTCCTGATTAACAGTCAGTCTTTGTATAGCTTGGAAAATTGCCTTAAACTCATGTCCACTTGTTAGGTCTTTGACATGAGGATTTATTTAGTCTGTTCCTTCCCTAGAAACTTAGTTTGCCAATTTTTTTTCCTTTCTCCTTTTTAAATAGACAGCTGACTGGGCCTCCCCTGAAATTATTTCCTGGAAGCATATCAACATAACACCACTTGCTATGTATTCCCAAAACTTAAACTCATTTTCATGTCCAAGCTCTTAAATTAGATCTCTTTGGGTAGTTTTCTAACTGGAAATTGAAAGTTTAGTTTGCCATAAAATTTTTGGACGCAATATGCTAGACTACTGATTTTTGCTTGAAGCCAACTCTACAAAAAGTTTTGTTCCCTTAGTCTTGGACCGAACTAGTAGCCATATGTGATATCTGTGCTGGACCTGATGATGTTTTCAGTAAGTGAAGAAAACGGCCACAGTTTTGAGAAAGATGTCTAAAGTAGAAGGAGATGGGAATGCTAGAATGGATATATTAGGTAAGACCAGATAACCTAACCTCTATTATGTTCTCTGAAAGTGTCTAAAGAATACTCTTTCTACTTAAGGTAGTAAGAAATCCATTGATAAAGAAGATATCAACATCTCTGAGACTCTCAGTGGTGGCTATTTTCTGCATGGTGTGGTTGTCAGCAGAAGGATAATGTACTACTTAATAATCAATGGTATAGTGAGATTTTGAGATGGCAGAGACTAAGTGACAGCAAAATTAGTATAGTGGGTAACAGATGTGAGCATGTATCAATAACTTGAACTTTAGGATTCTGTGATGATGACTAATAGATCATGGCTTTCCTAGAAAAATGATAGAACCAACAATGGTGTATCTTGATGTTTATAATCAAAAGCTCATGGGCTGGTGAGCAGCTATGGCAATGGAAAATTGTGGTCCTTCTCTTAGTCTCTGGATCTAATGTAGTTCATAAATCTAAATCTGTTCACAAATCCATAGTCTATTGTTTGATGTTGAGGCCAGGTCCCCTTGAGGAAGAATCCTTCTGTACCAAGACATATTCAGTCACTTCCCAGCACAATTAGTATAGAGAAAGAAAAATGGCCAAAACTTTTTAAGACATGTTTGATAGTTTTTGCTGACATTGGCAGCAGGGAACAAGAAAAACCATTACAGTTCTCCAGTTAGAGTGGGAGCTTAAGGAGGTGATCAAGACGTTACTTATTAATTTTTACAGTTGGGCCAAAGGGACCACCAACACAACTTTAGTTATTTTCCCTGGGCTGAAATTTAATAAATTGGAATTTATATTTTAGCAACTTCTAAAACTTTACTGGTTCCCTGTTCTGTAGAGTAAGACTCATTAGGATAAGAAGGACTATATAAAAGCCTAAGGAACTTCTCTTTACTTCATCAACATTGTCAATCAGTAGCAATAACACATTCCATGAGGACTAATAGTGATTAGTAATGCTAGCAAAGCCTTGAAGGTTATGAGTGCAGTTGTGCCCACTGCAACTTCCATTAAATTGCCTGTCTGGTCTCTGCACAAACCGTTTAGATGGGTGAAGGTAGATATCTCTAAACCTAATCAAATGTTAGCTCCAATCACAGCTGCTATTTTAGGTATGGTAACTTGTACTGGCACAGAACAACAAAACTTTTGGCACTGTTACGTGAGTAGTGAATTACTGAAGAATTACTTCTTGATATTTATCAGTAGGGAGAATCAAATCCAATTAACAGTTACCTGGAATGGGCAGGAGTACACATTTATTGTCTTGCCTCAAGGTTGTTAATTCCTTTATTCTCTATTACAGCTTAGTCTGCAGGGAGTTTGATCATCTTGACATTTCAGAGGATTTTTCATTAGTCTAATATATTGATCACATCATGTTAATTGGATGCAGTGAATGGGAAGTGTCAAATGTCCTAAATTATCTAGATGAATGTGTCTCATCAGTTGGCAGATAAACTTAGCAGAGATTCAAGGGCTATTCACAGTGATGAAATCCTTAGGAGTCCGGTGCTCTATGATGTGCTGAGACATGCCCTTTATAATAAGGGGGGGGGGGTTGTTGCACCTCTCAGCTCCAGTGTCCAAGAAGGAGGCACAATACTTGGTGAAGCTTTTTGGAGTTTGCAGATGGTGCATACCACATTTGGGTTGGTAACTAAGACTCATTTATTGGATAACTCCAAAGGTAGTTGTTTTGAGTGGGGTTCAGAATCTTTGCAGCATCTCAAGGCTGTAGGGAAAGCAGGTGTATCACCTGGTCCACATGGCCCAGTGTATTTGATGGTGCTTGAGGTGTGCGTAACGGGTAAGGTGCTGTGTACAGCCATTGGAAAGGCCTGACAGGAGAGTCACAACATGAAATACTTGTGCTTTGGGGCAAGGTAATGCCTTTTATAGTTAAAAAATGCCTAGGCTTTGGTTAAGAGATGGGTTAGTGCAATAAGCGGGCACTACCTAAAAAGAACTGCTGCCGTTTTACAATTCCTCTCATGGGAGACACTGAAGGACAGTGACAAAGAGAGATCCTTCCACGGGACAGAGCTAGGAGTAGTGACGTTGGTCATCAAATCAGAGTGAAAGAAGAGATAGATTGAAGTACAGATGTACTATCAGGCAGTGACAAGTAGCTCAACCAGTGTGATTAGAAACTTGTGGAGAAAAACACTGGGAGATCTAATCAAAGACGTTCTGGGGAGTTGTGTGGACAGCCATATGGGGGTGGGTATAACGTGTGCATATCATTTTGTCTCACGTTAATACCCGACAGAGAACATTCACTGTAGCAGAAAATCTCGTAAACCGTGTAGACAGGAACAGGACCAGCTTCATGGATGTGATACCTGTATAGTTACACCTGCCCCACATTCAGAAGGGTCTGCACTAGGTTTAATGCTCTTCTGTCACTGTCTTGAAATCCACAGGATTTTTTGAATAGAGGCCCTAAGTTTTCATTTTGTACTAGGCCCCAACAATAATGTCATCAATCTCAAACAAGATGATGAACTGTCCCATAGACAACTAGGCTCTATCATATGTGACTCCAGTATTTATCCCATGGGCTTCATTAATGAAGTGCAGTAATTTGACAGTAATAGTCTCTGTCAGTGGACTCCAAATCCCAGTACCCTGATGCTAATGTTACTACTGGCATTTTAGAATATGCATTCATATAGGAGCCAGACAAATAAAGGACAGCAATTTAAATTTGAATTTTAAGGAAACAACAGGGTTTTTTTTTTAGTATAAATATGTTTCAGGTATCACATTAGTCATATTTATACTAAAAAATATGTGGCATATGTCTGAAATTCAAATTTGATTCAGTTGTCTACGTGTTTATGTGCTAAATCTGTCAATCCTACCAGCATTACAGGCAAATACTAAGTACTCAATTAGCACTATCCTTTGGTGATACCATCTAGCTTCCTGGTCTCAGGGTGATTAAATTAACCACTTCCACACTGAAAGTGAAAAATATATTCTTATAGATATCAATGCATGTTCCTTTTTTTGAAATGCTTCCATCAGTACCATTATTAAAATATTTACAGAATGCCCGATGTATGGCCATCTTATGCAATAGATACATTAAGGATAAGTCACACATCATATTTCAAAGTCAGTGAGAAAGTGGGCTAGTGACCACAGAATTTACTGACTTTACTATGTTCCCCAAAACAAAGAGAAAAATGGCCTGATAGAATGGTGTAATAGCTCATTGAAGGCTCAGCCAAGATGCCAGCTAGAGAGATCTATACTTTGGGACTTGAGTACTGCCTTTTAGGATGTGACATATGAATCAAATTAAGTGTAAGCATGTGACACTGTGCCCTTAGTAGCTAGAATATCTTATCTAAAAACAATGGAGAATTAATAGAATTCAATAGAATTAACCCCTTTCACCATCACTGAGTCACCTGTATAATCTGTGCTTCCTGTCCCCACAAACAGGCGCTTCTTGAGTTGGAGATTTTCATTTCTAGTCAGTCAATTCATTTACCAAGGGATGCAAAAAGGTTTGCACTGAAATTGAAGTTTAAACTACTAGCTAGTCACTTTGAATTCTGACAGCTAATATAGTTAATTGTGATTATTAAGAAGGTAAAAGTTGCTTTTATGCCATAAGGTTCTGGGAGAATTATGTCTACAATTAAGAGGATTCACTCAGGCATTTCTTTTTGTTTGTGTTCCCAAACAAACAACAAAAGATGATTTCAGCAATAAATTTCAGTATCCAAGGCCTCTGACTTTACAGGGACAAAGACCATAGAATATTTCTTCCAACAGGCTTGAAAGTATGTAGGATGGATTTTGACAAAGAAGAGACTGGGACTTACAAGGTGCCAACCAATAATGTCATCTGCTCCCAGATGGACTAGTCTAGTATTAATGAGTGTGGCCGTATGACTTAATTAACATCATCCAATGGTACTATAATAACATTAAAATTATCCCTACCTTCTATTAAATATGAGTTTCTTAATTTGAGGCAAGGAAAATGACAGAAAACTAAATGGCAAAAGTCAGGGTTGTGGCTTTTTCCTTTTTATTCTTCTACATTTATTTTTCACTCTTCTTTGTGCCCCAGAAGGCCAATGTCTACCGACCGCATTGTTCATGCTCCCATATAGGATGGCTTCTAGGTACTTGGGTAACAGGAGGCCAAGGGAGGGATCCAAGGGAAGGAGGAGGGACAGCTCTTTTCCACACTACTTACTATGGGCAGCACTTTCCGGTTGTGGCTGTGTCTGCCCGCCTTATAGCATCCCTTGGGCAATCCTTCCTTTCTGGCTGTAACTCTTGCTGGACTTCAGTAGCATGATTTACTCTGGTATATTCCCCTTCCCCCACTCTGGTGTAAGGCTGGTAAAGGCCTATTAGTATCTGAGGACCTTAACACTTCTTGTTATTTCCTTTAACCCCTGCCCTCACTTTTCTAAACATTTCTTTTGTTACAGACTTTTGAAAAATCTGAGTGGAAATCTGTTCTCTGGTGGGACCTTGAGTGATAACTTCACCTGCCATTTTTAATAAAGTGTTTTCGGAATTGTATAGAAAAATGAGAGACTGACAAGAATACAGAGATTGCGAGTTCTATACTTTGTAACCTTAACCCTGACCATGGGAGAGTTTTCTCATACTTTGAGCTCTTCAAAAGAATCTGTACAAATCCAAGGCTTCTCCTTATAATTCTTGTTTTCTTTGAACTTGCAAAAAGTTTAAATCCCTGCAGCAGTGCCAAGCAGGGGGGCTCAAAACAGACCTCAGCTGTTTTAATAAAAGGAACAGAAAAAGGAGAGAAAAAAATAATGAAGTAAAAGGCCCTGAGAAGTGATTTAATTGTGAGTTTCTGGGATGCTTTCAGGGAAAAAAAAATCAGTTATAAAAAAATAGTAGTCACTAAAATCTTAGCTTTCATTTAAAAATGCAATCTTTTAGGTGTTATTTGCTTGCAATATTTATGGAAAATTAAATTTATAGGTATATGTTCATTTGTTTTTGAGAACTTATATCTTAAATATCATAATGGGGGTAACACTGTGCTTTAAACTTGCACAGTGTTAGCTGTGAAATATGAACGTTCTAATCTCTGTAGGTACTGAAATCACAAGAGCTGTAGGAGAATCGTGTCATTATATAAAGTAATAGAAATCCTGGCCTTATTATTTCTAAAACTTTGATCTGTCTAGCCAAATAGGTTAATAAAATAAGGGACTCAGGGTGGATATCTCTTCCAGTGAAAAGTCTAAAAATAGACTACAGATGGACAATTCTGAACCATTATAAGATTAAAGAACCATCTGCAGCTTAAAGGCAAGTTTTATCCCCATAAAGACCCAGCAGGGTGGTGGTGGATGCCTGGTCTTTCATGTTACTGACATTTCTTGAAATAAAGGGTTAGGATTAGAATATCTTGGCTGGATATTATTGGGAAAGTGAAGTTTCTGATAGTTTTGCTCATAAGAGCAAAGCTAATGATGTCTCATTGAAATTAGCCAATGTACGGAGTCACCCACAGAACTTATCTGCAAGTGGATTTCAGCCTCATTTTTGTGATGATCTATGCATTAGATACTGTTCAAACATAGTGCTAGAAAAGGCCTTCCAAAACCTAGATTGAAGAATTAGAATTATTCATGCAATATGGTATCCTACCATAAAACTTTAATCTCAACTTCTGACTTTTCTATATTGTACGGTATAACGAAAGTCATGACTTTGGGGCAAACATTTTTCAGCACATCTGTAATTTCAAAATTACCAGGAAAAATTATCATGTACTATCAGCTTAATGACAGAGCACTGGTCAACTAATATCATTGTGATCAAAGGTAAAAAATATCATTAATGAACTATTGTGTTCTATACCTGGCTTATGTTCTGTTTTTTTTTAACTTTTTATGAATACTTACCTGAGTTCTGCTATTTTTAAATTTTTATCAATGTATGTAAAAATTAAAATAATAAGCTAATGACCATTCTTAACTACATTTCATGTTTTAAATTGTAACATATATTGGGGAGTTTAAGCTTCCAGTATCTTCTTCAATATATTTAGTTTACTGAAATAGAGGTAATGAGATTTTCTTATGAGACTACAATCTTTATTCTTGGAAAGATCTTCCTGAATCCATTTTCTTTATAATAATGAACAGAATAAGACAATCTAAAAGAACATCTGAAGTTTCTCTTTCTCACATCTCTGAACTTAAATGCAAAGATGTCATATAATGCTTTACATCTCCGGGCCCTACCTTCAAATATTTATCTCTTTATAGTTTTACAGTATGGAGCAATTTACCTTCATGTTCATCAGATATGAAATACAGGAAATAATAGTTCTAAAATCATTAAGAGTAGGATGAATGATATAATGCATATGGAATGTTTAACACATTTATTGAAACATATTGCCGCTGTTCAAAATCAGTGGCCAATCCCAAGAAGAATCCTGTGTTTCCCAGAGCAAGTTAAAGCACAATAATCTACATTTTTCAAAGGCTGCAGACTGAATATCCCCCATCATCATCTCCCAGGATCTTCCTGCCACCCGAATTCTTTCTCAGTTTTACTCCTGATAATTGCCCTTGACCTCAGCACGTGTTCCTTGTGCACGTCTCACGCTGGGATGCCAGTCCCTGATGATGAAAGATGCTAGTGAGAGGAACATGTGTATTCCTGCACTATAACTTAGTGTATGTACCGTAACTGCCTCTACCATATTCAGACAGGGAGAAATTTAGATTGTTACTCTGAGACAGACTACTAACTTGCAATATGAAAAGGCTCGTTACCTCTTCTTTTCACATGACACCCCAAACTTGAAAGCTGAGGAAAATCTCATCAGTTTCTAAAGTAATTATTTAAAGCACACAATATCAAGTGTGAATGAAAATGGACTGAGACATATTTTCAAATCACAGAATCTATTTTTTCCCCATGTCTGGAATGAAATAAATTCTATTGGAAAGGGGAGGGGGTTAAGTAGAGAGGTGAGAAGACAGCTTTCTTTTCTTTTTTTTTTAAGTGAGAAAAGGCAGTAAGTAGAGGGTAGGGTTTCCTTCCACTGAATCTCAGGTCTCTGCTGCCACATACACATGCATGAAGGTCAAAGTTTTCTACAGGGGTCCAATACTAATTCATCAGAATACCCCTGGACAAGAAAGCTAGGGTTGGTGGTGGAGCTAAGGCAGCAAACTGAGGTAGGGTTACACCTGTGTGAAGCTGGCTGCCACAGCCATGTCTGTAATGAAAGGCGGGCCATGCAGACAAGTGGAAGACGGGCGTACAAGATGTTTCATACATTCTTTATACCTCAGCCTCCCTGGATGCCTCTTGGCTCCTCAGTATTGCTGAGCCACTTCCACAGTTTTGCTCTCTGCAATGGCTGATCCTTGTGTTTGGAATGCTTTCCCTGAATGTTAAATAAGTGGATCCTTATTAATGTTCAGATTTCAATTTAAGAAAGTACTCGGTGGCGTCTCATTATAAATATCCACCCTGTCTGTCTGTACAAAATTATTGCTTATATTACTCAGCATAGCACTTACCAATTTTTCACTTGTACACTGATATATTTTTTTCTCATTTTTCTCTCTCTTTTAATTAGATGCTGCCTATGAATGGTATCCTCACTATCTTGCGTTTAAATGTAAAGCAAATAAAATAGCTTTAGGATTCTCAGTCCTAAAGCAATATTTGGCATAAAGTATTCTTTCAATGAATATTTTGTGAATTGAAGACATAGATGTATTCTTCTCAATAGAAGCAGACATATCTGTGGAAAAAGGGTGATGCCTTGCCAGTAGATCAAGTTGGAAAGAGATTGATGAGCTCAGGTGAGGAGTAACACCTTTCAGATCTAAGGGGAGTTAGGAATACTGTGAAGATACACAGGCCTCACCCAGTCCTCAGGGTCGTATTCAGCCTATGCTGAAATCTGAAGAGTTGCTCTGTTGGCATCAGGACCCAGCAGGGAAGCAGAGAGGAAACACTGGAAGAATGTGTAGTCTCTTCTTCTCCCACAAATAATACATGGCTATTTGTGAAGAGATTGTTAACTCCCTCCTGGTGCACTGAAACGCAGAATTGCATTCTCTACTTGTTTAAAAATGGGACCTGGAGAAGCTTAAGGAAAGACTAAGGGAAAGTATTTGACCTGTGCTGGGACTGATTTATTTATCCAGAGTAAATAATTTTGAAATTATTTTTCAAATGCTGGGATTAGTTGAATTTACATTTTTAAAAAGTCACATAGTTATTGCCAAGAGAGAAGATTGAGAAAAAAAAATTCAGACTCAGAAACTAATTTAAATTGTTTTAACCCAATTTCTTTTAAAAACCTGAGGTTTATGGATTCTTGTAGATGTAATATGTCACATACGTGAATTGATTTTCCCCATCTATATTAATATTGGTTTTCTAGGCCAGAAAGTTAGACAGCCTGCTACATCTTTACTGTTTTCCAATAGATGTAATTTGTGTCAAGAATAGGCCTTTCCCTGAGGAGTTAGGAGTAAGTGTTATAGTAAATGGACTCATTCAGAGTGCCTTATTTGTTATTGCCAGATATTTTTCTAGATGCTGTTGAATAAAATATTCAAAGAATCTATATATTAATTAAAATATTGGCAATATTTAAGATCAAATTTTATGTATGTTATTGATTCATTATTTATAGGTACATACTCATTTCATTCAAGTAGGACATTACTACTGTTTACTCTTATTGTATGAAAAATAAAAAAAAAAAACTTCCAAGATTTTCTTACTACAGATCTTAACTCTATTTGTTGGCGGGGCGGGGGAGGGGGAAAGCAGCTTTATTTTTTGCAGCAGATGTTTTATTTTAATGATAGGGCTGTGAGTCTATCTTTAGAGTCTGACATAATAGTGCAGGAAACAATTGTCCGAAAATTGTTCAGACTACAGGAAAACAACGTGAAGTGGGGGCAGGTTGTCTTGAGTCAAATGTTCCAAACAGGATTGAATGACTGAGGATGCTGATCCCTCTGGATTTAGTAAAATCATGTTATTTGCCTGATGTACCACAGCTTCCCTTCACTGCCTAAACAGTACTTGATTTCTGATCTTGGCCTCTGCTTACCTTCCTCAGCTTTCCAACAGCCTTGCAGAGGCCCTCCTCCTGACCGCCTGCAGTCCCCAGTCATGCCCTTCAGCTTGATGGCATCTCATTTTGAATTTCAAAAGACTTTAAAGGGTTCTCCTGTTTGGGATGTGGAATGGCAGCCTAGATGGGGCAAGTTACTAACAAGTCTGGTTTGAATGCTATCAGGTTTAACTTTGACAAGTTTTGAAACCTCGCTTTAAGTCACTTACCTATTTTCTTCAAAGGATATAATAAACCATAATAATAGGTTGTTTTACCTGAATAAACTTTAAAATTTTTTAACATCCAATAAATTTCACAAAGTAGGATATTCCAACCTATATAATAGTTCTTCTGATTATTTGTGGAGATTATACAGAAAACTCTCGGAGTCTAACATTTGATGAAAAGTTTGTATTCACTCAGACTACACTGCAGGACCTGAATGCTAACACTCTAAGAGTCAAGCATTCAGCTTTCTCAATAGAATAATCAAGAAAATGGGAAATGAGTTTCTGTAATAGAAGAACTTAGCCAGAACAATTATTAAAGTAGGTTTTCATACACCTATATCTACAAGGCATGACTACATGGCTGTGCTGGAGTCACTTTTATTATCCCCAGGAACATTATTATTGTTTATAAGTAAATGCTTTTTGTGCTGTTACTTCTTGCTTAATAAAAATGTAAAGTCATATTTAAAGACATTTATCCTAGAAAATAATGATTTATTGTCATTAATATTGTTATTTGCTGTGTTCATGTGACTTAGTAACAGTGATATTATCTAAAATGAACACATTTCCAGAAGACTTTTCAGTATTTTCCAGTCACACTCTCAATATTAACACCTAACTTGATGATATTTGTAGCTTTTTAATAAATAGTAGTATTAATAGTTTTAATTATTCATACAGAAACCATGTGCATCACTTTAGCCATCATGCTATTACCTGAAGCTTTGGATTCTCTAATAATATTTTCTAGTCTTAGGAGTGACTCCATATTCTATGCTGGTGATTTTTAAGTCTGTAAAAACTTCTTAAAGAATCAAATTTGCATACCAGGATTTTTTTTAACCCATTAATTGCCAAAGATATACTGAAGCCATACAAACCATATTTTAAAAAAGAAAAACAAAATATTTGGAGAAACGCTCAAAGTAAATCCTAAACTATATGCCAACAATACATAAATTTCAACAAATTCTTAATTATCATTCCTTTAAAGCTGATATTAGAATATGTGATATGTTGATCTTAAGCTTATTCCAATTTACTTATGTTTGTTTGTGTTTATATTCTCTATCACATTCCAGTTGCAAACTGAGATGAAACTGAAAGATAATGGTGATAGTGAGAAAGGAGAGACAGAGTTACATAAAGGCAAGAGTGGCAAAAAATAACAAATACTATTTAAAACCATGGAAATTGATATATTTGCCAAAGTAGAGTTCAAAGACAGTGGAGATGGGTCCAAGGAGTTGCCCTTCAGAGCACTGAGCATTACTGGGACAGAGGGCATGGTGGAAGAAGTCGAAGGGCTAAAAAGTAGCAATCACAGAAGCGGGAAGTAAACACTTATGTTTTCCATCATGAAGGTTAGAGACAGTTTGAACATGTTGAGAAAAGTGGAAAGAAATTAAATTGTTTCCCATACATGGGGGTATGAGTAGATATTTCAATTTCCCAAACTGCTTTTTTCTAAATATAAATGTAATCTATGACAGAAAAACTACAAGCAATGGCAGCTATAAAAGGCCATGGTTGTTAAGCAAGGAATGTATGTGTGTATGCATGCATGAATGTATTTATATATGTGTCTGTAGGATACATACATATATATTTCACCCAGACATCTAAATGTTCTCTTCAGTAATGGAAGTGCTACAATGATGATTCATTCTAATTGTTTTCCTATTAACTTTCTCTTTTATTTCAACTTTTCTAAGGAGAACTCAGAGTATATTCTAAGAACGATAAAGGTTTTTTCTTCTTTGAATTAATCTTTCCTGTTCTCTGTCTCAAACCTAGATCGTTCCAAGAGCACAAAGTCTAAGATAGTGACACAAGGAGTATGAATGAATCTTTTACATCAACCTTCAGTTAAGAGTTCACATACCAAATCACCTGATTTCCCCTGAAAATAATGAGGAAAAGTCTAACATTGAACTTCTTAGTACATTTGGTGTTATGTGCAAACTCAGAAAATACAGTGTTTGACCTGAATATACGGTGTTCCTTCTCTTATTCTCAATGGTATATACTCCTAGCCCATTCAGGACGTCAACCAGTGATGCCTACTTCTCATCTGTACCTCTTCTGTTCTTTTCTTTTATTTTCAATAATCTGTTTTCATTTTCTGTGATTGATACGGAAGAACTCACCGTGTCCTTGTCTGTGTTGTTTATTTTTCAAATTTATTTATTAACCAAGGAAAAATTAAAACTTCTTTAATTGAAAACATAAACTGTACTTTAGAAAATAATTTTAATCTTATTTAGCTTATATTTTTGGTAACATAATAGCAAAGATGGTATTGTCTGTTTTACTGCATGATGGGAAATTCATTTTCAACAATTATTTGTTGATTAGCTACTATATGGCTGTTACAGGAGCTAAGTACTAAAAATAGCACTGTTAGTAAAAGAGATGTGTACTCTGTCTATAACTCAACTTCAGTTAAAAATTATAAGTCATAAATCACCAGTGTCTCAAAGAAGGTCCATAAATTAGTTTTCTTTTTTGTTGTTTTATCATATATTTTGTAGAACATTTTCTAGACTTCATGTGAACATTGATACCACGTTAACATGATTAGTAGGAAAATAAGACACCATATTGAATTAATCAGGCTAATGTAGGTGACCAAAGTAATCAATTTTAAACTTGTTCAAGATCTGGTAATTTTCAAATAGCTTAACAAATCATTTCCTTAAGTTATTTATATTTCACTCTTCTTGAAACAGAATCTTGGTAGATCCTTAGGATACTATTACTATTTCCAGCTCATCACTACACAAGACTTAGAGTATAGGTATTTTGTTTATAGTCTATCTGAATTTGTACTTTTTCCCCAGTAGTTTGGCATTCTTGTTTTCATTCTTGAACATATTTCACCCCATACTAATTTCAAGAAACATCTTCCCTCTATTGTGATTGTAGAAGGGAAGCAATAAGGGAGAATTAAATATTAATAATTTTCAGGAAGAAAAATGTCTTAAAATATATGTAGGATACATAGGATAGATGGCATCTGTCAACAGCAATTACAAAGAAAAGTATCATGTAATTTAAATCCACAGAGGATGAAGAAATTAAGTTAAGGTATTTAATTTTACACTACAGCATATAACTTTACAAGATTTTTGTATAATTACATGTAAAATAACTCTAAAACATTAACAAAGAAGGCAATAAAATAGTTATCATTCTTGAACAAGAATATAGCTAATTAGTGGGGGGAAAAGCATAGAACTCTATTTAATGACAGCCTGCCTATCTCTATACGTACAAAAACAAAAACATATTTCAATGCCTACCTAATAAATCAACCAACATTTCAAAATATTATTAAGAATAATAGGCAAAAAACTCACAAAAAATCTATTTTATATCAACAAAAAATAGCAGGAAGAAAAGAATTTAAGACAGGCATTACAACCTTTGTTCCTCACAAACGCGTAGCAGCATCAGGCATAGTGCTTGTTACTGCTGCCGCTCTTCTCACCATTGTCACTGCTTTTACTGTTTATTAAAAAAAAATAATTTTACCATAGAAACCTACTCACACTTTTGGGAAGCAAGTAAAGGACAAAAACTAAAATCTGTAGAATCCTGACTGCATGTCCATATTTTGGGGTTTTGTAGGTTTACACTGTTTCTGTATTACCTCATTACTAATGGCAAAATAATAATAATAAAAGAGATTTTTTTACTAACCCAGGTCAAAGAGTTATTGTAGGTTATGTTACTAATACATTTATTTTCCCTTTATTTTCCAAGAATATTCATTGTACTGTTACTTGACAGGGTTTAACTAATTTTGTCAGTATTGCTACACCTGATAAAACGTTCCTATTCTTCTCCAATAATCTAATCTTTATTTGGTCTTTCTGGTTTTATTCCTTTGGTTTCTTCTATCCTCATCAGTTTATCTGTGCTATCAGATTCCCATTACATAGTGGTTGGAAATCTGCAGATATTGTCAGCCAGTAGAAAGGCCTGTTTGGCAACAGAAATACCAGAAGAGCATTCCTTTTTATTCTCCCCTCTCCATCCTCAACTTCTCAGAAGAAAAGTCAACAATCCATTGCTTACGGTTCTTTTCTGTTTCCTAGACTTCTCTGACTCCAGTAAACAGCTCATCTTCAAACCTCACATGCTGTCTCCAAACTCTCACTGTTAACTTTATTTCCTATATATTTTTAGTTCTCGTATACACAAATCTGCCCTTTGTGAATATTTTGTATTAATAGCACACCGTAATTAAAACTCCCTTTGCTTGAAATTTATTATACTTTGGGCATAAATAATATTTTAACATAGCTGCTAATACTTTTTATTCCTATATCATTGTCTCTTCTTTCTCCTTTCCTCCTTTCTTTCCTTCCTACCTTCCCTCTTCCCTCCCTGTCTCTCCCTTTTGTTCTTATTTCCTTTCTCTTTGATATAAATATCTTTTAAATTATGATAAAACAGTGTTTTGCTTTATTCTGGAAACATCTCTTTTCTCTCTTCTGGTTTATATTAAAGGGATATATAAAGAAAAACAAGAAGAAATGATTTGATGGCTTAATCTACTTTCCATATCTGAAAATCAGGGCTGTAGGGTTTTAAATGAAATTGATTATCACCTCCTGCCCTATTAAAACACTGATAAATACACTAATCTGAAACAGATAAACATTTTTACAGAATTTTCTTTGGTTTATTACAAAGGAAGGGATTGCTTGTCCTTCCAAAGAATATTTTAGAAGGCAATGAATATCAAAACAAGAAAAAAAAAACTTGTGTGCTAAGAGGCATAAATTTTATATAAAAAATCATATTTTATAAAATAGTTTTACTACTTCCCAATCCTGTAGTAAGTGATGAATTTATACCCTGGGATTTTTTTATGACTAAAGTAAATGTTGAAAGCCACATTATTTTGTAAACATCTGAAAATATTTTCATGGGTGGCAATAAATTTGTATTTGTGCCATATGAGATTGAGTATCAAGCAAAGTGATCATTTTAAAATTTCTTCTTTGGTAGCAGGTTACTACAAACAGAAGTATTTATTTTAGTTAGTCTTTATTTTCACATGCTATATGGAAAAGTATTTGAAATATATATCAAGGAATTGAGAAATTTCCCTTGAGCTTTTGAAAGGAAAATATTTTATATTGCTTGCTATCAAAAAAGCAGAACTCTTCAAAACTTTTAATGGGTGTTTTTCATTTTTGCTTCTGACGGATCACAGATTTATGAGCCTTCATTAAACATTTATAGAAAAGATTAACTGTCCCTTCTTCTTGAACTACAAGTCAAAATAATTTGGTCCATTCCAATTTATATAGCTATAGCATAACTTTAATCTTTATAGTTATGAAATAAACTTTATCCCCTACCTCACAAACAAGACCAACTCCCAATTATTTTTAGTTTCAGTAGCAGCCCAGTTAAAAACTCATCTATACTTTGTAAGTCTCCTTGACCTGAATTCTGCCTATATCTATCTCTCATCTTATCCTCCATAATAATTTAAAAACTCATCTTAATAAAGTATTTCTAGTTCCTGGAGCCCTGCTTTTACCCTATATGCCTTTGAGTTTTGTGGATGTTTTGTTCTCTGTCTGAGATAGTCAGCTCCTCAGTGTTTGTGTGGAATACTAGTACTTACCATTCTAATTCACCCTTGGATTTCATGTGCTCTCCAAGCCTTCTTACAATCTATTTGGACCAACATTATTATTGTTTTACTTGGTGCTTCTTTTATGCTATTGTCATATAATCTACCACAATGGTTTATAATCATGAATTTAAATCCTATTATAAATAACATAATATTTTCCTTTGCACCATTTAATAATATAATATCATATTTTCTTTAAATTCACAATTTCTAAAATAAGATCCTCTAATACTAGGTGTTCAGTATATGCATGTGAAAATGTACTGAATTATTAAAATACAGAAAATTCTACTATGAAACAAGAGATATATAAAAATGAATAATGCTTTAGGTCACTTCTTGGTTCTCTTTGAAACAGCAATCATGGTAGGATGCTCCCATTTTTAAATAACTAAAGAAAACTTCTTCTGTTATACCCCCACATAATATAGTAATTCTCATGTCCTTCTATTTGTGGGAGTTGCCTACTCATTTTATAATGCCATACCTCCTCTCTTTTCTTCATAATATCTCTGTGTTTCTTGGGCCCCCTTTAATATGTCATTGTCATAAAGGTTTTCCTGATGTTTGTTTCCAGTGCCGACAGATTTCTTCTTCCTTGATGTTTCTCCTGTCAGTTATCTTTGCAGCAAAACAACTATGATCTCCTTTGAATTGGTTTCTTATTAAATTAGCCTTCCTGTAAGAACTTAGGTTTCTGCATAACTTAAAAATTCTCTCAAATATTTAACAAAAGCCTGATGTGTGAATATCCCAAATATTTAACAAAAGCCTGATGTGTGAATATCCCAATAACCCTTCCTGATTAGCTAAGTATGTACAGAGAGATTAGAACAGGGGCATTCTTTGTTTTCCCTCAAGGGGGGTGGCTGTTTATCTTTTCCATTTCCTATCCTGTAGATAAATTTACAATTCCAGAGAGTAACAATTTACCGTGTCCTTTCTGTTCCTGCACAACCATAAGCACAGCTATTTCTGTAGCAGAGTTCCCTGAGAAAATTACATTGGCTGCCATCGCGAGACAACTGCTTCCAAGTTGCAGGTCTCAAGGTAGTGATTCCAAATAAGGACTAAGTGGTAAACTTCATGTATTATGAGGGGCTTTAAAAACTTCTTCCCAATCCAGTACCTTTCATCTCCTGACTGCTAGAATATTTAAAAGGAAATAGTTAAAGTCATGCCCAAATAATACATAAAAGCAAAAGACAGAAAAACAGAATTTTATATCTTTTACTTGTTTTTAATGTATCCTTGCTGGTGTAGATGTTTCACTGTGACTTCTAATTCTGATGCTTAAAGGGACAATTCCATATGATATAAATTTATGGTAACATTACTATCCATCTCCTTACTTATCAACCTCTTTCAGTGTTTCATAGGTCATTTACCTCCTTTAGTGTTTCTTGGTAACTGAATAATTAAATATCCCTTCTCCTCCCCTCAAATATATTGAAATTCTTGCATTAAATAATTCATTTCTCACAAACCTAGGGTAAATACAATGAAGAAGAAAATAATTTCTAATGTCTATATTGATGTAGGAGTAATTGTACTATTATGGTATACTATGGTATTACTTCTTTGAAGTAATTGTGTCTTATTCCATCATACAAGGTCATAATTATAGTGTCTGACTATGTCTATTACCATATAGCAAGAGCACTATTTGTGTATATTGTATGTCAATGAAGAGTTTTAAGCTGCTTCATCTTGCTAATTATGTAATATAATCAGGGTGGTTCTTTTACTTGAGTTTATTTTGCTCTACCAGACATGATAGTACATAGATTTACTTGGGTACTCAATAGATGCCTTTACCAATTTGTTTAACAATACAGACTTTCCGAGTTGTATTTGGGTTATATACCTTTTCCAATTTTAACACTAAATTTTACGGCAATGTTTTTCACTAATTTTACATTAGAAATCAAAGGAATATATTTTTGTGACATAAGGAAAATGTATAAATATCAACACTTAGATGACAGATATTTAATGTATTTTCCACTTGGTATTTTAATTTTTATAAAAAAAGAAAACAGAAGGATATTTTGGTGTAATTCCTATATAAAAGTCATAAAAACAGTTAAGTTTTAATGATAGTCTACTTTGATTACCAGGTCAAAAATGTCATCCACATCAAGTCCTACCATTTCACATAGCAGCAAAAGTGACCCCCTTGAAAAGAGTTGATCTTGTTTCTCTTCTGATAAAAATGCATCAGTGGTTACCATTCATATTTTGAAAAGAAAGCCAGTTATTTTCTATGGCCTACGAAGTTCTGCATTATCTACACTCTGCCCAACCGACAAAGACTCTCTTTAACCAAATTTAGTCAGGTTCCTCTGAGCCCTCTTCTGTACCAGGCCTGGACCTCAAACCTCCTCTCTTCCCCATCCTGTCTTCCATCCACCTAGCTTGGTCTTAGCAAGAATCCTGCTAAAAGAGTTTAGTGAGAATCCCCTTACCCTTGCTATCTGATCAAGTTCCTCATCCCCTACCCTTAATGTACACCTTTTGGCTTTTTATAGCAAGAAACTTGTTAGTGAATTTAGCAACTATTCTCCTACTCTTGAAGTGTCCTCTTAGCAATTTTCCATCCACAGACTCCCTCACTCTGCTCCTCGGTTACAAACCTCCAGTTGTCTTTACCTTACTTAGAGTAGAGTCCAGTCTCTCTCTACTATTGTAATACCTCCATTGCAAGAGTCTTGAATAAAGCTTTACTGTTTCTAAGAAATGACAAAATTATTTTTTTCTTTAACACCATCCACCCATTCAATGCTTGTCCCACTTCCTTTCCTTCCTTCTAGACTGCTACATGTAAATTTTTACACCATACAACAGTGTTGCCATTTGAGATACTACATGTGCTAATTCTTCTTGTGTTGCTCTCTATTCATTCTTTGCAAGACTAAGTTCTTATAATTTATCTTTCAGATGTCAAGTCTCTTATTTAGAGAGCTGTTCATGACAATCTTTCACAAGTTCCCTCCACAGCCTCGTCACCCCCATTCCCACATATGCTTTTAGTTTCTGTCTCAGATTTTTGCTTGCTTCATTCACAGAATTAATAACAGCATTTTGTTAATGGGTCTTTTTTCCCCTTACTCACCATAATGGACCTGTGATATTTATAATGTATCTTCTCTAGTATATACCATATTTCATATTAAGTAGCAAGTACTTAATAGGTACTGCCAAGAACCGAGATAGGTTTGAGGTATTTTTTCTGCCTAAAATCAGACAAGCTGGCTTGCCACAGTTTCATGGACGCTGGCAGAAGGCAGATACTCCTGAGGTAGAAACAAAAACTTAATTACAGCTCAGCTAGCAGTATGAATTTCATATTCACATCAATTTCCCATGTACCCCAAACCCCACAGGGGGAAACATAGATAGGCCCGTATTTCACATACAACAAATTGCTCTGAAGGAGAGCAACACAAATCTTTGAGAACTAAAATCTTCTAGGATTAACATTTTTCCTATGTACTTGGATAGAATGTTTTGAAGATGTATTTTATGCTTCTGTTTTTGTTCCATGTATGAAGTTTTAACTAGAAAATGAAATTATATTAGAAAAAACTTTTAGCACCTATAAAACTTTATCTATGTGAAGGAACAATCTGGATTTTCCTCATTTTTTTAATCTTAGAAATCTGGATACATAATTAGGTCAAACCAGAAACTAAGTCTAATGGCCAAGATTCTATATTATAAATACTGAGATCGTAAACAAAGAAGTAAATAAGCTATCAAACTATGTGCAATCAATGTGTATGTAAAATCCTAAAATTAATTATTTTTAAGTATCTGATCTCATAATTAAACTTTTCGTGAATAATAAAAGGACCAATGTCTCTAACAGTTTTCTATCTCTAATATGTAGTTACACCATGTCCATGTCTATAGTAACATTCAATAACTGAACCTCCTTTATTTCTTCAAAAAATAGAACACACACATTATGTTGGATCATAAACCATTTTAAAAACTGATGAGCTCTTGCCTCTGATAGCAGCAAAATATTATTAAATATGGCTATGATTTTGAAATATTGACAGCAGTGCATAATTCATTTTTTTTTCATATGCTCCATGGAGGAGAAAATCTCATGACGAAAGCAGTATTTTTGATATGTGGTTTTATTTCTTCTTTATTTTTAATAAAATAAAATCCTAAAAGAAATGTTGCTATTTTTGAAAGAGCAACTTTTTAATCATATTAAGGGACAAAGTAAAAGATAGTAAAATATGGTGTAGTAAAGTTTTGTTTTTACTTGTTTTCAGATTCATTAAATGCATGAAAATCCACTTACAGTGGAAATGTTGCTATCATAATTTTATAAACATATATGTCCAAGAAATAATTAATGATTTTTTTCATTATTTATAGAATAAAAACAGTAGCAGCAATAAAATCCATACCAAAATAGTAACAGTAGCAAAAGAGCAACTTTCCCCTTTGCCGTGATGTCAGCCTGATAAATATCATCTACAGTTTTCGAGTGGAAAAACAAAGATCTGGGATAGTGTAAAGTTCACTAAAATTTTTTTTAAAATAGAGGATATGCTCAAGGTCAGAACATTGCAGATATGGCATACCCCGTACCATCATCTTCCTGTCAAAACGAAGATCTGTTAGTAATTTGACTGTCTTAGAGGTCAAAGTCAGCAACTTTTAAAGAGTAACAATACAATTAAGACTTCTCACAATGTATCACCCATATTACGCAGCACAAATTTTTAAAAAATTATTATATATATTCATAGGAGAAAAATGAGATGTATATTTTTTTAAAAAGTAAGTGGAAAAAAACCTCAATATGAGCCAAATTTAGAAAATAGCAGACAAGATCATCATAATATCTATTGTAAATATACTTGTGAACTTAAAGCAAAAGGTTGACCTAAAGTGAAAATATGGAAATTCATAGTAGAGAAATAGAAACCAAATGTAAATTACAGAGAACAACATATAGTATCTGAAATAAAAATTTCATTAGTAAAGATTAACAACATAGGAGATTGCATGAGAAAAGGTCAATGTCCTTGAACAGATATCCAGATGAATAACCCATACTAAAGAAAAGAGAGTGGAAAGATAGAAAGCCAGATTTATTAAAAATATAAAGAATAAATAAATAGATTAATGACCTGTAGGGAAAATGTCAAGAGGGGTAACAAATATATAATTGAAGTCCCCAAAAAAGAGATGTGTGTGTGTAATTTTAATATATTTACATATACATGAATGATTAATGAGTGGGATATCACAAATATAATGAAAAGCATAAACTGTAAACATATACATTCAAGCAGATCAGAAAAATTCAGGCAGATTTATACAAATAATACCATATCTAGAAACAGTATTAAAATATAAAGAGTAAAATCTTAGACACAATCAGGGAAAATAAGAAAAATTACTTAGTAGGATATAATACATAGGATGGCTGACTTCTGATTAGAAACAATGGAGGTCAGGAAAGAGTGAAATAGCATCTAAAAAATGCTGAAATCATATCATCATCATCATCATCACTTTATACATGTCATTACATATAAAGTGAAAATACCTTTTAAACATGGGTGAATTAAAGATGTATTAAGATAAATATATGCTGATAAAATGTGTTACTAGCAAAACTACACTATTAAAAAAAAATAAACTAAAGAAAGATCTATGACTAAAGGAAAATGACACCTGATAGAAACTCAAATTAACAGGATGAAATGAAGAGAAGTAGAAGTACAAATATCATAGTAAATGGTAACATTGATATGTGGAATAAATATTATGGTGAACAATAACATTGCAACAATATTGCTTAGGTAGACTTAAATATATGGAAAAAATTGCAAAAAGGGTAGTGGGTGGTAAAATGCACCTTAATATTATAAGTTTTCTGAATTTTATAAGTGGTATAATAATTATCATAATATTATTAAAGCATGTGTTTTGTAATACATAGAACAACCACTATAAAAAAAACAATGAGTTATATTAAAAACCAAAAAGAAATGAAAGAATTGCATGTGAGGATTTTAATACTGTAAGGCTAATGTAGATAGTATATTACCCAGAAATAATTCTTTTAAGAAAACATTTTCTCCTTGGCGTTAATGTACATTCTCAACAGTTAGTTGCTTTTGAACAAATGTGTAACTATTCAGAGAAATACTCTGTCCACCCAAAGGAATGTCACACATCAGTAAGCAGGTGATGAGGCTGTAAGAGTTAGATTTGATAAATCCTGTTAATTTTATGACATCACTGAATCCTACCATTCAGGGAACTAGTGATTTTGTTAAATGGTAAAAGAAAGCAAATAAAAGACGTGAGGGATTAGAATTAATTTCTCTTGAATCTGGGGTAGCAAAAAGTTAAAAGAAAAAAAGTAAATTAAATATATCCTCTACTATTTGAGAGAAGAATATGATATAAAACAAACAATTTTCATTTATCCCAGTTAGTTTGTGTTTATGTTTTCCTCTGGCAAGTAGAAATCAACCTACCCTGGGTTTTTATTCATTAGGTTACTGGTACCTGCAGGATATATAATTGTCTATGAGGTGTCCTGAATTGCTTATCTAATGTCCATTAAAACTCAAGGGATGAATTAGACTTTTCACTTGGTAAAATAGTTTAAAAAAATAATGAGTGGAAAACTATAGCTTCTAATGCATGTTATATTTACAATTTCCTAGAGCATATATTTTAGTTTTCTGGAATATTCATTTAGCACAAAACTAATCAACAGGAATGAAAAGCTCACATTTATTTCTTATTTTCAAAAATGCAAATTATACTGTAAAAACAGAAGAATGTTTACACGCATATTGAGTAGAATCTAGATGAAATTTGTTAACCACAAAACAAACAATAAAAAAAGAAATAATGAATTAACTATATAATTCAGTAAAAAAAGTCTTAAACTTCAACTTTGTAAATAACTTTCTCAGTTCTCTACTTCACTAGAAATATGTAAACAAATTCATAGAGAAAATAAAATAGATATATATTCTGTAATATATATACATTTATAGATTTAAGAGATTTTTTTGACAAATATGAACCATTTGATATTTAATTTCACATGCTAGCAAAATATAACTTCCTGTTTTTAATAAAATGGCTTATAAAGAGGATCAGAAATTCTGTGGACATCAAATAGCTCCTAAAATACAGTACTTTTATGAGCTGAGTGTAAATGAATCAAAACCATATGGCAACCATTTCCTTTAAATGAAACGCACGTGGTGAAAACACAAAAGAAGAAAATCCTGGGCAGAACTCATGTAAACGTAGCCTCTGGATTTTTAAAGTTGATGCTGCCTTTTCCTGGTACTGAAAAAAATATGGACAAACATGAAGGACTACTGCCATTCTTCTGACCTTTAAGATCCGTTCACTTAAGACTGGCAGAGCAATGGATGTACTTTTTCAGTATTTCTATTTCATCAAAGCACTTTTCTTTATAGATTGTTCCACAGTAAAACAAGTGTTTCCAGTCGTTTTCTTCCTTTACAGTATAGCTACAATTAGGACATGAAAAGAAATGGCTAGTGTGAGCATGATTTGGCATGAGAAAGACACTTAAAGTAGGAAATGCCCTCAATATTACAAGACAAACTTTGAAAGAAAATTCTACTATAAAATTCTTCCCGTGGTAATTTTGTTTTCCATTTTGTGAGGAGGGTCTCTCTACACACACCTCCTTATTTATTTTTTCCTGAAACGAATGTTTTTGAAGTGTTATTGTAAAATCAAATTGTACATAAGCTCTTGAGACTCTCCATGTGAATTCCCTCCCATACATATTGTCGTCTCTGATGCACATTGTGTTTATTTTAACATAAAACTGATGGAAAAAAAATGATTAGTGATTAATCGTTTTCGACTTTCCACCAACATCTTTTTTTTTTCAAAAGAAGATTTTAAATTAAGTGTTCCCTTAAGTCTGCCCTAAAAGTTATTGCTGTGCCGAATGTACTATTTTACTTTTGGACTACATAGTTGATGAGGAGGGAAGCAGGGCTAGCTGCATAATTTAAGAGGGCCACAGCAAAATAAAAATACAGGCCTTATTAAAAAAAAAAAAAAGCTATTCAGATTTCAAGATGGTAACAGCAGAGAATTGTGTTAAATGAGGCATATTACTCATAAATTAATACCATAATGGCTTGACATATTAATATTTCCCTAAGTGATCTCCCTTAGCCTCAACAGATACACATATCCTAGATCATACAGATTGCAGTGACATTTTTTGTTGAAAAGTCTTTGGAATCTTAGTTGCATGCTCATCAATCCAACTTCATCTCAGATTTACTCTTTTAGGCCACCAATGGACTATATGAGTTAACTTGGACATTTTAAGTCATCAATATAGAAATCTGTTGAATACTTTTATGTGAGTGCTTCTGGATTGCTCTTATATTTTCCAAACAGATCTTTCATATTGATGTTTGTTCCATTCATATTTATTGATAAGGTCACATGGCTATATTCAATTAGATTCCTTTATTCATGGCAAAAGCAAGCTGGATATAGCTATCTACTGTGCGGTTGGTTGAAACTAATGGAAAAATCTGTGTCGAGGTGTGTCTGAATTATCATATTTATTAATTTATTTGAATTTGAAGAAGTCTCATATGGAAGAAGTCATAAGATATAGGACTAGAGTCTCACTGTAGGGGGATTTGTGGCATTATAACATTGTGGATAAGGGGGAAAGTTAAGACAAGTGTGTCTGAATTTTAACATACATTTTGACTACTTTGTGCATAGACTTACTTTAAGGAATAATTTTGAGTCTTGTAAATATGGTGCTCAATGTCTCATTATTTATAATTCTTCTGGCAAAAATATATAGTGTGATTTAGGGTATAATTTGTATATTAGAGATAAAAAAATACAATCACTTGCAGACTGCCTGTTTTGGGCTAGATATTGTGATAGTCATATTTACCACAATTAACCTTTGTAAAAAATGCTTCATTTAGGTTTTGACACATATTTCATTTATTTATTTAATTAAAAAGGTTTTCAATATTGATAATATAAAGTTAAGAAGGAAAATTCCCTGTTATGCCCTCTGACTCAGGGAGGTTAACTTATTCTTTCAATTTTGTACAGCTGGTTGTGATATATACAACATTCTAACATTAATCTTTCTTATAACATGGAATTATTATCTGATATGTCATTCATTAACACATAAATAAGAATTTGCCATAAAAAGTCCTTCATGAATATAATCTGAACAGTTCAATAATTTGTGTTAAAAATCGTAACTGCTATGGTAAAATTTTCTAAATTAAATAAGGAATATTAAATACTAGCTAACTATACTTGCTGGTTAATTGTGGTTGGTCATTATATACAATTCAGAATTACCAGTATTCAAAGCATTATAATAAAATGAATTGAAAATATTCTGAAGACACTGTATTTCATGGATTTACTCTATGATAGTACCTCATTTTCAATTATAAGTAATTTTTTCTGATAAGATAAGGTTAGAAGCCATAGAAGAATAAATTAAATATGCAGTATATTTCTCTCTTAATTAAATCCAATCCCCAGCTTTCTAAAATTCAGATTCAGTTGGTATTTGTTGATAAGCACCTTGCCAAGGGCTGTGCTATGTTTTCACATTCATTATCTCATCTGTTTCTACTCCCAACCCAGAAGGACCAATAGCCAAATTTTCATGATATAGATTATTAACACTGAGTGAGGCTCAGATAGGTTAAATGATACATCAGCATTTACAGTTAAAGTCAGTCAAGAGCAAGGAGTCAAACTCTGGTAGTCTGATTGCAAGACTAATGTTTATTCAAGGTTAGCATCTTGTAAAACATGCAAGGCAATTTGTTATCAGAAATTTACCTTCTTTATCAGATATTTTGTTTGCTTTGTTAATAACGTTTATTTCAAAATGCTGAAAATATAGTCCATAAAACAATACTACTTTCACCCACAGAACAGCCAAACTGTGTTTTAAGGGAAAATGAAAGACTAACAAATTTTGAAACTAAAATATATAAACAGAAAAAAGAAAACCTACTCTTAATGCCATTTTAAGTAACCTTGAAGAAGAAATGCATTGCCTATTTTTCTCTTAGTTTCATGCTTTGTAAATCTTCTCCTTTTATTTTCTTATTCCAGTTGATTCACTTACCACACTTGAAATATATGTTCATGGTTAATCAGTTGTGGATCAAAAATTGAGGACTGCAAAAATTTCTCACAAGACAATCACATTTTAAAATCAGCTCTTTGATGTCACCTTCAAAATATGTAACACATTTTCTCTCTCTAGTTTTTTTGTTTAAAGTACATTAATTACATATAATTTCAAGCATTCTTAATGAACATATTTATAGGTATTTGCATTTTCCAACTGGATTTTTCTGGACTACTGTGTGTATATCAGTGATCTCATAGTTGAGATCTTTGCTAGAGGATGGACCTTTGTAGGGCCATCGATACATAATTCTATACAAAAATAAAATGTAGTACTTTTGGTAGTTTATAAAATGGGAATAAATAGAAAAAACAAAAAAACCAATGTATTCCATGGTAAGTGATAAATAAATGGACTAAGAAAGACAAAGTGTCCCAAGAACTTAGAAAGGAGACAATTGTGTAGTAGTCTTATTAATTGAGTTTTCATAGAGGTCCAGGGGCATTGTTTCTAAAATAAGTGAGTCAGTAAGTGGAGAGGATGGAACCTAGTTTTTCAGAAATAGAAGACTATATGAATAAAAGTGAAGAATGGAGTGAACATGAAATTTCTAGACAGGGGAGGGTGAATAACATATAGATTTAAAGGAGGCTGTTGTTGAGAACTAATGGAGAACTAATTCAGCACACATGGAGGACTCTTGTCAGCCTAATTGCTATAGGTATTTTTTAAGGAAATTTGAAACCTTGAAATATTATAAGGAGGGTGGTATAGTTGTATTATTTAAAACTGCTCTTTCTAAAAAGTAATGCAATAACTGGTGAAAGATGATAGCTAGGCTTATCGTAGTGATCATTTTGAAATGCATGGAAATATATCAAATCACTATGTTGTGTAACAGGAACTAACTTTGTGTTGAAGGTCAATTATACTTCAGAAACAAACAAACAAACCCAAAGAAAAAGAGATCAGATTTGTGGCTACCAGAGGTAGTGGTTGAGGGAAGGGGGAATTGGATAAAGGCAGTCAAAAAGTACAAACTTCCAATTATAAGATAAAGAAATAAAAAAAAAATGATACAGTTGGGAGGAAGGTGTAGAAAAGAACGTACAATGGGAAAACTATACACTGCAGCTCTTTCCTACAGGAAAATGTCTAATGGAACTAAAAACTTAGAATGACTTACTGAGTAAATCTGTGATGTGTACAATGACAGAAAGAGAGGATACAAAAGAAAAAAGAAACTTGACAGTGATTAACAGAGTGTTATTACCCAGAGCTTTGGGGAACGTACTAGCCTGAATGATTGGAAAAGTGTGATAGAATTGCATGAACTAAGATACTCAGAATGTAGATTAGACCCCATTCTCTCCATCCCATATTTAGCTTCCCCAGCTCACTTGGAATTCAAAGTCATCACAAGGCGCAAGTCGATAGGGAATGCTGAGGGTGGAACAACTCATGAATATATTCCCCCAGAAAGTAAAGCTGGGCATTATGAGATAAGTGTACCATTAATACATGGGAACAGAAATCTCTGCTAGAGCCCCGGGGCAGTGAAACACAGGTAGGAGAGTAAAAGGAGAATGAGAAAGATATGTAGAGATTATGAGGCAGCATCTGGTGTCAGATTGACTGGTTTCCAATTTGGACTCCACCATCTCTTCAGAACATGGACCTTGAACAATTGACTCAACTTCTCTGCATCAGTTTCATCATCTCTAAAATGTGGATACTATAAGTCTTCCATGGAGTTGAGATTAAGCTTAAATGCTCTAATACATAATGTAGCACTTAGAACTTATAAATGTAAATATTATATTTTATAGGAACTCAGGCTTATTAAAAAGACTCAAGAAAGCGCTATCACATGGAATTATTACAGGAATTTCAAAATGAGAGGTATATACAATAAATTTGAGAGCTAGGGACAATATATATTCTTTCATAATCATTATGTAATGCTGAAGACTTTTTCATCAACCCTCAAACTTAACCACATTTTTCCTTTTTGAAAATGTAGCATGGGGAAGCCATATAATTGGCAATGACAACTAATGATGGGCCAGCAGGTTTGGACAGTAATTTCAATTTATAAGATAGTAAGGAACAACATTCACAAAGATCTTTTTCTATGTGTTTCCATAGCACTGTATTCTCAGCCCTCTCATAGTTAACACAGTGTACTGTTTATGTGCATTTAATTTGGTTCTTCTCTGAATATTGTACCACTAAATTTCCTGCTTCTCAGTTTACTGGATATATTTAGTTTCCTTAGTGGTTTATATTTATATTTATATTTATATTTATATTTATATTTATATTTATATTTATATTTTTAGTGGATATGTTTAAATTTCCTGGTCTCAGTTTAGTGGATATATCTATATCAAACTAGATATATACTGACCTGATAAATATACTTGACATTCTGAATGTACAGAATGATCCACCCTTCCCCTCCTGCTTACTACAGTTGGTTCATATTTAAAAATTCATCAGTCATCTTCCTCACAAAATTTCAAATCAATAAACATTTCTTGTATAAACACCATGGATGATACATTGAACAATTGCTGTAAAAAAGAAAATTTTGCATCTAATCACTGCCAAGAATGTATATTCCTATGGGGAAGATAAAACAATCCACATGTATATGAAAGAAACATAAACATTTGACGTAAAGCTTGATAACAATGATACATCTCAAATATATACAGAATTTATAAATGAATGTTTAAATAATGGAAAAGAAAGAGGAAATACTTAATGTTCTGAAGTGTGTTTAACATAATTTTGCCAGAACAGATGTGTCTAGTTTGGCCTCTGAGGTAGAATTGGATGTGAGCAGGCAGTGAGAAGAAAAGGAGATGGTCCAGTTGATAATCTAACACAAGAATGATTGTTAACTCATGTAATTTTCAGAGCAATGCTTTGCCAAAAAAAAAAACCTTTCTCATTACAAAAATCTCCACATACACTTTAAAATTAGCACTGCATTCATGCTTCATCAAAATCAAAGTGAGAGCATTTCATAATGCCTTTTGTTTGTCTACAATTATTAAATCAAAATCAGGTGCCTATTCAAACAGACATACAGATAATGGACAATTGTTTATCTGTAAAATGCCAAAAAGTTAAAATTAGAAAAAAAAGATTTTAATGTATAAATTATTTAAATCTAATCACAGTCAAATTTCCACTTGACATGACCCTGAGAAACCTAGCTTTTGTCACTTTGTAGTGACAATAATAACAGAGTAATCCTGATCATACACAAGTAAGATGAGTTGCTGCTGATGACACTTTTGAACTTGTTATAAACTAGCACTGGAAAAAAATGTTTCTATTATAATTTAAACCTAATGGAACAGAAACTCCTTTAGTACTGTCAAAGTCACATTATTTGTCTTGTCAGAGAAAAAGCTGGTGATTATCACTGAACATATTTGTATATTTTAATTGCTATTTATCTCAAAAGTTTTTCAACTGTGTATAGTAACAAAGGAAAGCAATTAAAATATCAGGGGAGGTTGGCGGAGCAGAGTAGATAGCTATTGTCAGCAATAAACTATCAAACACAGTTGGTAATAGGAAAATGTGTCATGGTCTAATAATCATATGAGAGGAAGGAATGAGTAATAACTTTCCTTATGAACCAAGATTGCAGAGAAATTTTAATACTCTTTTCAATTTGTATGATATAGAACATCCAAACTTATATATACATGTGTGTATACATGTACATACATACGTACTCATAAGTATTTTAAAATGGTGTCCCCTTAATATTTTTCATTTGAGATACTCACTTTTTTATAACAGTAATTTTGCACAAATCCCAGAAAAAAATTCTAAACTCCTTTACTCTCTGGCTGATTTTTCAGAGTCTGAGTGTGTGGTATACAGCATGAGTGTAATTGGAAGGCTATATCCATGGTAAGAGTATCTCCTGGTTTTTGACTTACATCTAATTGTTATTTATTCATTGACGTAAACTACCAGAGCTAAGATTTCTGAGTTCCCTAAGGAACTGAAACCATGATGATAATTTGATTTATTTTTTTTATAGATCTGTTGCTCCCATAAATATCCCACTTACAGAGTGGAAGCTCTTAGTAATTTATGAGAAGTTATGCTAAGAAGATGGCAAGATTATGGCAAAAGTTTCCCAAAAAACACTTGTGGCTCCAAAATTAGTTGATTTTTTCTTAGAGAAAGCAACATTTTGGCTACCTTCCTTCAAACCACAAAGTTTAAGGTGTTTAGTGGAAAATGCAAACTAGTATCATGTGGTTTTAGATTTAGTGGGCAGTAGGTGCAAAATATTTGAATGTTTGTGATGATAACAAGATAAAACCAAAATATACTGTAAACATGATACTATAGTATATATAGGCACATTTCATTTTATTGTGCTTAGCTTTATTGGGCTTCACAGATACTGAGTTTTTTACAGATTGAAGGTTAGTGGTAACCCTTCATTGAGCAAGTCTTCGGGCACCATTTTTCCAACAGTGTTTGCTCAGTTTTTCTCTGAGTCACATTTTGGTAATTCTCACAATATTTCAAACTATTTTTATTATTATATTTGTTGTGGTGATTTGCGATCAGTGATCTTTGATGTTTCAGCTAGGACTTACTGAGGGCTCAGATGATGGTTAGCGTTTTTTTAGCAATAAACTAATTTTAAATTAAGGGATGTACAGTTTTGAACATAATGCTATTGCACACTTTAAAGACTACAGAGTAGTGCAAACGTAACTTTTATATGCTCTGGGAAATCAAAAAAGTCATGTGACTCACTTTATTGCAATATTCTCTTTATGGCAGTGGTCTGGAACAGAACTCACAATATCTCTGAGGTTTGCCTATGATTCCAATCTGTTATCACAGTGAAATCATATGTCCTGTACTTATTCACTTGTGTGGTTTTTAGAGCACTTGACATAGTTTATATCTAGAATCTTCAATGCATGTTAAAAAACTACTGTGGTTTAAACCTTAAGGAATAGATCAGTATTTCAGAACTTGGGAAATCATTAAAGCTGTTCACTCCTATGCCTCGTCCCTCTTTCCCTCCTGATTATCTGTTGTAATTGGGTAGTATTTTCAATTATTACTGGAATAGATTTGGGTCTTGTGGGATGACAAAAAAAACTAAAACATTTACTGAAACCACATACTAAGAAGAGGTCAGAAAAGAGAATCATTATTTACACTGAATGAATAAAGCAGATACATAAATTCAGGTCCTACCTGCAACACAATGTCCATGGAATTAAGAAGTCCTTCATTATAGCATCATAGTAATATTTATTGTTCTACTCCAGAAACAAATCAAAACATTTTACAATAATGAATGTGTAACTACTTATAGATAAAGTAAAAGTTGAATGGGAGTGAATACCCAAACTGAAGACAAACTGAAGAGAAAGAATGACAAACCAGAGTGAGTCTAAAAGTCAAAACACATGTTGTCACAAAAGTGAGGCACTTTTTGGCTTGAATTGTCATTTATATGTGAGATGATTACAATGAGATATCACAAGTGAATTTTTTATTTGAGGCAAACTTTTGATAGATGTTGAGAACAGATCTACTAATTCATTTTATTCATTAATTCGTTCATTAAAGATATGCTGAGAACCTGTCTAAAGAAGAAATAGCACATGTTATGATTGACATAATATAATATTGTGAACAATGCCGAGGGAATTATTCTTAGTTTCACATTAATAACTATTCCCATAGAACTCTTCCTTATAACATTCATTCCCATGGAACATACAATGCAGATATGATTCAATAAAAAGAAATTATTACAGTGTTCTGGTTAATTCCATGCTTTAAATTGCCTATAATAATGGATCCCAGGATTTTGGACCTCAGAGCCTTAATAACATTGAATAATAATAATCTAGAGATGCAATAGAGTGCTTGAAGTGGGGACACAAAAATATATCAAAACAAGGGGAGAGTATACCACAGTGGTAGAATGCCTGCTTAGCATGCACAAGGTCTGGGGTTCAATTTATTATTAAAAATAAATAAATAAATAAGCTTAATTACTGCCCCCCTCAAAAAATAAATAAAAAGAAACTGCCACTTTAAAAAATTAAAACAATTTAAAAAATCAAAACAAAATTTAGGCTCTACAATCATCATCATCATTATTAAAGGAAATGGAGATATACCTTTATTATATTTACAGTTTTATTTATTGACATTTGCTTTTAAGTGCTATGCTTCTCCCCATCACAGTTTTGATTTTTATTGTTTAATTTGTATTTTTATTTGTGTTTTAATTATATAATTGGTATTTTTCTTTCCATATGTAGTTTTATTTTATGTAAATGGCACTCCATTTTTTTTTATTTTTTCACTAAGTTATTCCTTATTTTTTTCTATTGACTGAATATTTAATCTTGTTCAATTTTTCTTTAATTTGAATATATTTACTTAAAAATACTGTATGTTTCTTATTTTCATTATTTCACCTTGAGTCCATGGATACTCTTTCATGGATTAGCTCTGTTCCATGATAGTTGCTTCAAAAACACTGCATTTTTAAAGACAGTCTTTTCAGCAAATGGTGTTGGGAAAACTGAACAGCAGCATGTGAAGCAAGAAACTAGAACACTCCCTTACACCATACACAAAATAAACTCAAAATGGATCAAAGACTTAAACATAATACAAGATACAATAAACCTCCTAGAAGAAAATATAGGCAAAATGTCATCTGACATACATCTCAAAAATATTCTCCTAGAACAGTCTACCCAAGCAATAGAAATAAAAGCAAGAATAAACAAATGGGACCTAATAAAACTTACAAGCTTCTGCATAGCAAAGGAAACCATAAGTAAAACAAAAAGACAACCTATGGAATGGGAGAAAATTTTTGCAAATGAAACCAAGAAAGACTTGATCTCCAGAATATATAAGCAGCTCATACAACTTAATAAGAAAAAAACAATCAACCCAATCCAAAAATGGGCAGAAGACCTAAATAAGCAATTCTCCAAGGAAAACATACAAATGATCAATAGGCACATGAAAAAATGTTCAATATCACTAATTATCAGAGAAATGCAAATCAAAACTACAGTGAGGTATCACCTCACACCAGTCAGAATGGTCATCATTCAAAAATCCACAAATGACAAATGCTAGAGAGGCTGTGGAGAAAAGGGAACCCTCCTACACGCTCGTGGGAATGCAGTTTGGTGCAGCCACTGTGGAAAACAGTATGGAGATTCCTCAAAAGACTAGGAATAGACTTACCATTTGACCCAGGAATCCCGCTCCTGGGCATATATCCAGAAGGAACCCTACTTCAGGATGACACCTGCACCCCAGTGTTCATAGCAGCACTATTTACAATAGCCAAGACATGGAAACAGCCTAAATGTCCATCAACAGATGACTGGATAAAGGAGTAGTGGTATATTTATACAATGGAATACTACTCAGCCATAAAAACTGACAACATTACACCATTTGCAGCAACATAGGTGCTCCTGGAGAATGTCATTCTAAGTGAAGTAAGCCAGAAAAAGAAAGATAAATACCATATGAGATCACTCATATGTGGACTCTAAAAAAAAAAAACAAAAACAAAAAAACCCCCAAAAACAAAGCATAAATACAAAACAGAAATAGACTCATAGACATAGAATACAAACTTGTGGTTGCCAAGGGGGTGGGGGGTGGGAAGGAATAGACTGGGATTTCAAAATTGTAGAATAGATAAACAAGATTATACTGTATAGCACAGGGAAATATATACAAGATCTTATGGTAGCTCACAGAGAAAAAAATGTGACAATGAATATATATATGTTCATGTATAACTGAAAAATTGTGCTCTACACTGGAATTTGACACAACATTGTAAAATGATTATAAATCAATAAAAAATGTTAAAAAAAAAAACACTGCATTTGGGGATGAATTCCTGTATATCATTCATTTACTCCTCCATAAATATATTTATGTTAGCTGAGCTTTGATAATTATTGACCAGACATGAGTTCAAGATTTAATGATGCTTGATAAATAACTGGTCGTCAGCTAATTATGTTACTAGAGTAGTAAATCCATATTAAAAAAAAAAACAAAAAAAAAACAAAACACTAGTCACTATCAGCATTATCTTTGAAAGCTGAGAAGACTACCAAGAGAATGTGTCTAACAAGAGGCCATTAACCACCCCATAAAGGTGGATGGTGGTAATACCATGAACAGAACTGAGGTCATCTTTGTAAGGTGATTTTGGATCCACTCTAGGACATAGACAAAAAGATGATCAGAGTCTCGGAGGAATACAATATAGCATATGGCTGCAATGAACCTTTACCTTGCAATATTTTTAAAGCAGCTGTAGCCAAACTCCTCTCATTAATTAAAAACAATCTCAAATAATAACAAATCAGTAAAGCACGAGTAAAGCATTCAGCTTTGACCAATGTAACTTCCGGATGTGTAAATTCAGAAATAAGTAGGTTGCAAAATATATGGTTAGATGACTGAACTCTATGATTAACTCTATGATTTAAAGACTGGAGAAACCTTAGAAAGGGAGTTATCTAAGGATATAGACAATGGGGATATTTCTTTTTGATCTCGAATTGGTCTGACATTGGAATGCTAGGTAAGTGCCCCTCTTGCAAATATCTCACTGCCAAATCTTTGGAGTGCTGGTGTTTATTTTAAGTTTTTCCTCCAGGCTTAAAGTCTGCAAAACACATGTTATCCAGGCGTATTTTGTTATTTGACCCAGACATCTATTTCCTCAGCAATTTAATTAGTCCTGAAGAGAAGTGCAAGCACTCAAATTAAGTCTTTGTAAAATAAAAGCAAATCTGAAATGAAATAGAAAATGCAATCAATGCATTTCAACAGAGCTCCAAAAAAAAAAAAAGGGAGTAAATGGACATTATAGTTTTGCAACTCTAGCCACTTTTACCAGAAGCCCAGCTATTGGGTGAATCATATTTTATATTCTGAAGTCTCTCTAGATGTTTGTCTACTTACAGAATAGGCTCTTCATGCAGAATGTGTCTCAATTCAGAACTATTTAATTCCTGAACCTTTAGTCAGGGGGAGTAATGGGGGGAGTATGGGGAGTATGGGGGAGTAAATCCATATTAAAAAAATCCATATTTATTCTCAGACATTAGTGCCAGATTATTGATACATGTTTCCTAGACCAAGCATGCTACTAATCTGCCAGAATGCACTGCTGTTTAAACTTGGTACTGCATCTAGGTAATTAGCATCTGCTATCTGAATCTTTGTTCTTAAGTGTCTCTATTCTGATGGCTTTAACTTGGTTTACTCACTTTCCCTCTACATCTTGCATCTCCTTTCAAAGACATGTAAGGTGGGAAGCTAATATCCCTTCATACGTGTATGATTTTTATATTTACATGTTAATTACCTTCTCATACAATCTCTCATTTTCTTCAAACAACATTTTTAAATGATTGCAGTTTTCTCTGATAAAAGATAAATGTAACGTCTTAGCAAATAGCTGGATTACATTTTCACTCTGTTGTAGAGTAGACCTGTACAAACACAGGAAAGACTGAAATGTAACAGCCTACTGGGGATTTGCTATTCTTATAACAAGTTATCCTTCTTTTTAATTCAGTAGGGACATCACACAAATACATATGCACAGGTCTATTTCCTTATGCCCACTGGTGCCATGGGCATGTTTATGACAGATAATCCCGTGTTTTTATTTTATTCCATACTTACAAATGTAGAAAAATCTATCCTCTGCAATAATATAATATACTGGTTTATTGTTAAGTATCTCAAAAGACTCATTTTTGTTTCTGCTACATACCCATCCAATTGCTCCCCTCAACTCCAGTGGGGTTAAAGAAAAGAAGTTAATTTATTTTACTTTTTGGCTGACAGAAGTTATAAATATATTAAGTGGTAATCACATAGATTCCTAATGCAGCATACACTTTGATTTTTATGAATTACCAGAGAATCTTCATATTTTGAAATAGGAGTTCTCAAATACCTGACTTTTCATGGCAAATCTGCAAATCTGCAAAATGTACAGGAAAATAAAAACAAACTTAAAATGTGCATCTATTGATTCTGAGTTAATATTTGAATTCATTTTAGGTGTGAAAGTCCTATACGCTTTCCCTCCTGGTTGATAAATTTTAGAATTTTCAAACACTGATAAAAGTTGTATTGTTGGTAAAGAATTCTGAATAATATCAAAGGATTTAGCTGTAAAGTTTTTCTCTCTTTAAGTTTTTATTATACATTGTAAGCAACCTTGTAATAGGTAGGAATTTTTATGATAGATTAACCTTTTATATTTTGCCCACATTTGTCCTATTAGCTTTTATTACCAATTTTGTGGAGGAAAGCATTTTGTAAGATTTAAATTTTATTTCCTCAATTTATATTTTATTTTCTCTCCTTATATTTAATAATAACCATAGAAAACTGCATCTTCTAAATTATTAAAAATTCCCAAGAACTTTAACTATAGAATTGATAGATCACAATTTTGCCCTTAAAATAAGAAAGGCAAACACCAAAGTATTTTCTGAACATACCATTTCTTCATGTTTGTAAACATGGTATGTTTTTGAAAACTTCCTTTGGTCTTACATGTTTTATAGTGAAGAACTTCACATTTAAAATAAACTTCCCAGATCTCATTTTCCTGAAATCAGACTTTATATCTTCATTATTTGGTTAACTAGAAATTCTATCTAAAATATAACAAAATATTACATATATATTTATATGCAAAACTTTATCATGTATAACTTATTATGAATAATTAGATTTGGTTATAGAAATATGATTAGGATAGTAAGTAGGAAGAAAGATAATGCTATGTCAAAAATCCATTAGCCCTAATTTCTGGAATATACAAACAGCTCATATAACTCAGTAACAGAAAAAAAAAAAAAACCCAATTCAAAAATGGGCAGAAGACTAAACATTTCTCCATTGAAGACATACAAATGGCCAATAGGCACATGAAAAAATGCTCAATATCACTAATTACCAGAGAAATGCAAATCAAAACTACAATGAGGTATCTCTCACCTCACACCAGTCAGATGGTCATCATTAAAAAGTCCACAAATGATAAATGCTGGAAAGGGGATGGAATAAAGAAAATCTCCTACAGCACTGTTGATGGGAATGTAGTTTGGTGCAGCCATTACAGAAAACAGTATGGAGAGTCCTTAAAAAAACTAAAAATAGATTTACCCTATGATCCAGCAATCCCACTCCTGGGCATATATCCTAAGGAAATTCTAACTTGAAAAGATACATGCACCACAATGTTCATAGCAGCACTATTTACAATAGCCAAGACATGGAAGCAACCTAAATGTCCATCAACAGATGGTTGGATAAATAAGTTGTTGTATATGTACATAGACAGTTGAATACTACTCAATCATAAAAAATAATAAAGTAATGCCACTTGAAGTAACATGGATGGACCTGGAGATTGTCATTCTAAGTGATGTAAGCCAGAAAGCAAAAGAAAAATATCATATGATAGCATTTATATGTGGAATCTAAAAAATGACACAAAGGAACTTTTTACAAAACAGAAACAGATTCATAGACATAGAAAACAAATATATTTTTACTAAATGGGAAAGGGGTGGGGTTGGAGAGATAAATTGGGAGTTTGGGATTTGGAGATATTAAGTACTGTATATAAAATAGATAAACAAGAATTTCCTACTGTATAGCACAGGGAACTATATTCAATATCTTATAATAACCTGTAATGAAAAAGGAAATGAAAGTATATGTATAACTGAATCACTATGCTGTATACCAGAAATTAACACATCATTATAAACCGACTATACTTCAATCAAAAAAAAAAAAAATCATTCAGATTGAAAAAACAAAAGAATCCATTAGCCCAATGCTACCATGTTTCATCCTTGAGGACGAAGTAATCCCTAAAAATATTCTGTAAGTTGAGAGATACTAGAGTTTAAAGAGTAAATGATTCACCCTAAAACATTTGACTCGATTTTTAAAACATTTTTAGGACATGTGACAAAATTTATTTTGTATTTTATACAAATTATCAAGAGAGCAGCAGAATTTTCACTTTCCATTGTGACTATTGGACAAACTGTAAAAAGCATGTCTATTTATAGTATGAATAGCAATATCTGGTGTTTTCCCCCATCTTATCTCTAAAATACACATAAAGAAGGAAAAGTTAAAAAAAATGAGGCAATATGGAATATTTACACTGAGAGAAACTTTATTTTCAATTTCTAAAATGAAATTTCTCTACCTCCATTGTCTATGAAACTAAAATGAGAAATAAAATCAGTGATTAAAGTAATCTTTGAGAACTGCAAAAGAATGATGACACAAAATTATTGTGATAGGCTAAAATTAAAAAAACAAAAAATTAGTAATCCTGCAATAATGTAAAATAAAATTAGGAAATAAAGTAGACAAAGTAATATTTAAGAAGAAATAAAATATGTTAAAATGTTAAAATATTCAAAATTGATAGAAACTTAGCTAGTGCTTTTGCTATAAAACTAAAACAAATCTTATTTTCTTACAATTAAAAAATAAACCACTGGAGAGGAAAATACATTGTCATCAAATGATTTTGAGATCAGTCTATAGTTTTTCATCAAATTATACAGCAACAAAAATTTAGATGGACAATAAAAATAATTCATAAGCTATATCACATACAAATAAGTATTTGCATTTTATCTCATAATACTTTTTAAAAGCTTTCTAAATATTGTAATAAGAACAAATTTTAATTGACATAAAACTAAAAGGATACCTACAAAAACATAAAAATTTGAAAATCTATTAAGAGTATGAAAAAAATTGGCAATACATTTTATAGAAAATAAAAAGTAATAAAAATATAGAATGTTTAAGTTATTAAATGACATTAAACTTCAAAAGCTAGTTAGTTAAGACTGGAAACAGAAAATACTTGACTGAAGCATTAAATGACCTTGATTAAATGACCTGTTTACAAATAAAAATATAAACATGAGGATAAATAGGCATAACAAAAGTCTAATTAAGCAAATAATAAAATAGCATTTACAGTCTATATTCTGATTGGCATTATAAACTTATAAAGACAACTTTTCCTAAAAGAAACTTGAAAATATATGTTATGACCCTTTAAGGATCCTTTAGAGTACTTATATATTTTGAGAATACCAGAAGGAAAGGCAGCCAGTTTTTTTTAATGATTTAAGTGCTGTTATGTTTATACCAGCAAAATTTTGATACAATATATTTAATAATAGGAAATATTTAATTGTAGCATATACTGTACAATATCATTTCAAAGAGTTTTCAAAAATACTGGACCACTTAAAATGTATAATAATATGTGGAAAAAATCAACAATTAAACTTTCTATTCAGCCTGGTTAAATATACAAACACAAGGCGAATAGAGTCTGGTTGTGTGATTCTAGAGCCAAGTTAAAAAAAAAAAGAAATCATAAGACCTCTAGATGGATGGAGATTTAGCCAGGCTAATACTTGATATGCTTCTTAACATTTTGTGACAACATTTTTGAGAGGTCAAATACAGCTTGTGATGAGTAGAAATTTACCAATTTTGCCTTAAATTTCTTAAGATTTCTAGGAAACCAGGTATATAAAAGAACATCCAATTTCTAGGTACAGCATTGGTGGTAGAGTTCTAAAGGTCCTGCTGGAAAAATCAGGCTCTTTCTCAACCCATTAGAATCATCTGGAAGCATTTAACAACGATTACCTTCTGGCCCCACCTGAAACCAATTAATGCAAAACATTGTGGAGAGGGGCCAGAGCAAAGGTAGGGTCACAGAGCTCCCCAGATGATTCTAATTTTCAATTAGGGTTAAAAAAACTAACACTGACTTACAACCTTCTGCTCTACCCTATGAACTTTTGATCAGACCCTGAACTGAAAATATTAGAACAAAGATTCCAACAACTGATATTTCAAATCAAACCTTAGGCATCATTTAAAGCCAAAGCATCCTTAAAGTCCCCAAGGGAAGAAGTAAAGATTCAAAGAGCCAAGAGGTATCTGGATGCAGGGATGAGATACCGTCTCTCCTGCAATATCCAGCATAGCCAGCTGCCAGGTTCAAGGCAGCAGCAGCAGAAGCAGAAAGCAATTTGAGCAAGAGGAAGGTTACAGTTAGGTGAGTCTTGATCAGATTTTCCTGTTGTCCTGCACTCAGAGATCCTTCATGACCCTATTGCTGTTTTACAACCTAACAGAGCCAAGGTAAAATTACATCTGAAATCTGATGTTTCTGTGAATTCCTGGTGAACCAGCACCAGCCAAGGCTGAAATATAGCCTGAATTAGTATCCCTCAAAAATTAACCTGAGTGCCAGTGACAAGTAACATGGTTTTACTAACGTAAATGATACACTCATAGTTAAGTGACTTTGCAATCTAACAAAGAAAAAAATATCTAAAATATACATATATTTTAAGAGGAAATAGTAGGCCCTCTAAGACTTTGAATCACTGGAACAGAATCCTTGTAGAAAATTGACAATACTAATAAAATATTAGATTTTGCAGCCTCATTTTTCCCATTTTAGAACAAAACTTTTTAAACCATAGACTGCCTAGAAAATACTTAAGTTTATGTAAATCAAGGAATCTAATTTTGCCTCAACTTTTATTACCTTTAGAGAAAAGAATTATAACTGGTCATTGCATGTATGGGAGCGCTTACCTTTTTCTTTTTTTAATCCAAGGAAGTTTTAAAAATAATGTTGAAACAAGTGACTTCAGAAACTTCCCTTCACAGCAGGCATGTTTGCAAGTGTTATCTCATTACTCTTTCCTCAGTCATTAGTTAATAAATGGCTCAATCAAGGATAGGCTGAAGGTTTTGTTTGTTTGTTTGTTTTTAACAGCTGGAAGCATTTTGTTCTCACGGATATGAGTGATAAAGCATTTCTGTCTGTTGCTGACAACTATCTTGTGACAATCAAAGAAACTAGCTGAACATGATACTAAGACCTGATTATAGGTAACAGAATCTCAGAGTGAAGCCGAGGAATGGAGTCCTGCCTGCCCGAAGCTAGTCCTACTTCTGAACCCTCAGACGTGTAAGTCAAAAAAACTTCTTTTCATTCTTTAGCTGTGTGTGGTTTGCCATTGTTTGCAAAAGTAAGCATTTTAAATGATAAATCCAATATTATCAGACATTTTCTTAGCCTTGTCCTTATTTAAATTACAGATTATGTTTCACCTAGGACCCTTGGAGAAAGCAAATTTTTAAGTGGGAAGTAAACTTAAAAATAATTATCAGATATGCATCAGTTCATGATGCTAAATCTTATACTGAGTCTAATTTGGTTTCTTTATTTGTCGGTAAAAATGAAGGCAAATGGTGTTTATTATTTAACTTTTATTTGGAGATTAGATGAATGTGCTTTCCAAGGCTAGTAACATGTTTTTGTAACAGTAAGAAAACTTGGTTCTTTCAGGAAGTGAGATCCAAAATCATTTCCTTTGCCGAATATCATTCATATGATTGAATTTATATGCCCACAAATTTATTTGCTTATTGTAGGAACAATCTGTGACATAGGAAACAGTTTGTTAACTTTTAAATTTTCTTTTAAATTTTCTAAATTTAATAAATATACTCTAGACCCAAATTAAAGAGATGAACTGAGGCAAGCTTGGGTTACCAAAAAATGCAGTTATTTGGGAATAGCAGAGGAATTGCAGTTCAGGGTGCATGAACTGTAGAAAACTACAGGTAAGTCCAGTGATGGTTTGGGGTGTGCTGTTTTTATGAGCAGAGTGCAAAGAAGGAGGAGTCCAGCCAGAGTCCAAGAAGCAAGAAGTCCATTGGCTTGAGGATGAGGAGAGATACTTGGCGAATGTTCACTGATTAAGAGAGAAGTTTTGGTCTTCTGTAAATCAGGCATTTATGGGAAATCAGTCTCCTAGTTCCTAAGTTTAAATGGCTTTCGTGTTTCTACCGTATCAATGAGCAGGGCTTCTCAAGTTGCAGGCGATGAAAGGAAAACAGCCATTATTGGAGATCTGCTCTAGCAAAATAAAGTAGCATTTCCCAGGGATATGATTGAAGTAAAGGCATAAATAATTCAGAGCTAATGTCAATGAAGGGACAGTAGTGGTATTCACAGCCTCATTAGGTACTAGTGACTGTAAGAAAGTAAATTCTGAAAAATAACTTTACATAATTGATGACCGTGTTTTTATGTCTTTCTGAAAACTGACTCAGTATGGACTATTGGTAAATATAATGGGTTTTGGTGTTAGGAATTCCACCTAACTGCCTTTACCTCCCCACAAATGTGTTGTAGTCTTGAGATCTTTAACTATGCATTGTAGTCTTGAGATCTTCAACTATGCATTGGAGATAAAAGTTTAATTACATGACAGGAATTTTGTGACTTTTACTCACGCAGTGAATGAAACTCATTACAATGTTTGGCATATAGTAAAAACTCAATAAATATTATCTTGCAGTGATCACATTTTACTACCATTACTTAAGTCTGTATCTTTTCATTTCTCCTGCCAACAGCCAGTCCAAACTGGCAAACATTATTTGACCAAACTATTTTAAAATACTACTAAAACTGCTCCTCACTGTCCACAAACACATAGCCATGTTTGGCCTCCACTTTAAAGGCAGGATGTTTATTTTCAAATTGCAATTTTGATTCTTTCAATTCTTTTTTTTTTTTAATCTATGTATTTTATCCTAATGTAAAGTCCTAAATGTGGCCTGTAGTACACTAAACTACCTGTACCTCCAATCTGTCTTTTGTCATCATCACTCTACTTTATCCTGCCAATATGCTATCTAGCCTTTGTGTTTTTGCTTACTATTATGCTCTTTCTTATGTTGCCCTCTCAATAGCAATTCCCTCACCTAAAACTTATAACCTGTTCCTTTATCCTATCTCCACACACTAACCCTTTATCCTTCAATTTTGATTTTCATTTAATCTAAATACCCAGTCCTACTCCCAGAATAGTGTATGCACCTGCATTGTCCAGCCCTTTTGACTTTCTATACTTTTTGTAACACTCATCATACCTGTATATACTTGTTCCACACATACCATCCTTATTAGCCATAGAGTCTGTTTTGGCCAGTGGAATCAGTAGCAGATATGTAAATGCTTGATTGTTGAATACATTACTAAGCTTGTCCTCTTAAATGTGTGCCTTTTGCCATGAGACTGTCCTGCCTTGGTTATTCACTGGTTCAAAGATACATGTGACACAAACTTGAGCTCAACACAGAGACTGGAACATACCTCTGACAAGTCCAGCAAACATTAGCTGAAGCCCAGCTGTCCAGGAGATAGGAGTTTAAGAAATGAATGGTTATTGCAGTATGCTAATATGTTCTGGTGTGGTTTGGTGTGTAAAACTATATATACACATACATATACACATATATATGTATCTCAAAGCAGGACAACCAGGGTTTGGCAATTACAACTGAGTATTGGAAATATATTTAATTTGATAGGAATTTCTCCTAAGGAATTCATATATCCTGAGAAGACTTATTTTGAAGAAAGTATAGGAACTTGAACTCATTCTGCTCCTAATCTGCCTGCTTCCCTAGCTCAACCTCATAATCTAGAATTAAAGAATGACCAAGACAACAATGCTGTTGGTATAGTTACTAATTTAGCCCTATGTTAGAGCTGAGATGCTGTATGAATCTTCTTAAATCTTGGTAAGCCTAATATTGTCTTGAGTTCTTTCATTCTGAAGCTAGAAAATTTATTCATGACAAGAATTTATGCAACAAAGACCAGGAATATGATTTTCCACCTTCATTGAATTAGCACTGGCATATATTCCAAGTGAGAGATCTAGAAATTATAAAGCATCTATTTCCAAATAAAAATTTGAGTTCATATTGACTTGATAGTCACAACAGTCCCAAGTCTTCATATGTTGTAACTTAATTTATTAAGCCTTATCTCCTACATGCTATACACAAATGGGTTTTGTATTTGTTTGCTTACTTTTCTTTGAGCTAGGTAAAACATATACATTTATTTTAGTAAACTTTGCCTTGCTATATTTAGCTCATTGTTCTAGGCAGTATTGTCTTTTGTGATGTGTGTGTGTGTGTGTGTGTGACTACAAACTCAATATTTCTACTTTTAAGTTTTCCAGTAGTATTTCATTCAAATATTTGATCAACATGACATCAGTGGTCCTCATTAGAATATTTCATGAAACACTGAGCTAAATAAATCTAAGCATGAAGCCCTTCATTACATGGCAGCTCAGGAATTATTAGATAGTATTGATTTAAATTATTTAAATAATTAGTTCAGAATTTACTTCTACTTTGTTGAAGTATCCTATGGGCTGATCTTGATTATCTAAAGATTTTTGCCAGTGTTAACTCTTGGAGTGTTCACATACTCCAAAAAATAATAAAATTATCCTGCTACATTACTGAATGTTTCAAAACTAAAGTTAGTGAATTTTATCATAAATTTAAGAGGTAATGCTATACTATTTCTGTATGTTTTTATGAAGCTGTTCTTTATACAATGAAGAACATGAGAATGTGGTTCTCATTATAATACAAAGTGGAATGGATGATTTCTCAGGAGATTCATAGTAAAGTTCATAGCTATTTTTAAATGGTATACAGTAAATATTTAAATTCCTCATATTGCTGCAAACTAACTCCACTTCAGGAAAAAATAAAAGTAATAAACTGTTAAATGTTTTGAATGAACCGAAGATTTTCTCTTTGTTTTCCACTGTGGTGACAGCTAGGAATGATGAAGGAAATTGTTATAACAACTCTTCTGTGATTATTTTGATGGTTAAAAATGATTCCTAAATATTCCAACAAGTTCTATGTGAGCAATGATATATTTGTTCTTATAAGTTCAGTTCAGAGAGGTACATATTTTAAATAGTATTACATTATTCTTTATATTTGAATAAAGATCAACAAAGGGATACATTCGATTTGACTGGGATATTGATTTAAGGAACACTGATATACTGTTTATCATAAAATATGTATCAATGTTCTGTTTATAAAATGTTGTATTATGAATCCATTAAGAGTGAATCATATATGAAGGTACATATGAACAAATAGCTAATTATCTGTAAACTGCTCTTTGAAAGATAAATGAGAGATTTGTTAGCTTTTTGCTCTACCTTTTAAAGTGTTTCTTAAAAGTTCGAAATCTGTCATTTAGTCCTCAATAGTCAAGGTAAGCTTCCATCATAAGAAGTAAAGAGGCCTGCAAATACATGAATAAATGCTGGTTTCTCACAATCTAACTCACTGTGATACACTTGACAAAACTAATCTGTTTAAATATATACTGTCCTTGTGAAAACAGTAAAAGTCAGTTCTTTCCACACTAAATATAAATATTTGAGGAAGAGATAGAAAAATATATCAAGGATTAGCAACCACCAGGAAAAGTGAAGTAAATTGCAAATAGAAGTATATTGTGTACTCTACAAATGTGACAGACTTGTGGATTTGGAAGCTTATGTTCTTAGTTTGTTACTGATATTTACCAGTCTCTGTTTCAAGTAAAGCAGTTATTATCATCAAGTAATTGGCTGAAATTTTCATTAACCTCATAAGACTTATGTGAAATTTTTAAATATTTGTTTCATGAAGCAAAAAGAATTAAGGAATACCAAGGAACAGCCTGGTTCCCTTGGAAAGAAAGAAAGCACCCTGGGAACTTACATCTCTGAAAAACATGATCTTGGGTTAGCTAGATCCAATTAAAATGAAGCCTTTGAATACAAGTTAAGCCAGCCTCAAAAGAACAGCATGCTCCAAACAGACATAGTTACAAATAGAAGAAAAATAAGAAAATCTTTAGAAAATTAAGATATGTATAAAAGTAAAATAAATAGTAATTTGAATAGCTTAAAATATATTTAGTATATTTAAAATTGCTGTGTTATAATTAGTATTCAAGTTCCTAAGCTGTTCATTTTGAAATTTTTGATGTATTAAAAAATGCATATATATTAAAGAATATGGGGCAGTGACAGATGGTTGAAATGTGATTGCACTGTAGAAAACCCCATATAATCACTTCCCTAAAGAATATAGAACCCCCCCCCCCAAAAAAAAAAGTCAAGGAAATGTTGTTCTTGCATTGGAGAGAAACCAATATCCTTAGAAGGGTTATAACATGATAAGAGAAATAAATTTCCATGGAAACCTATATCCCAAGGGGAGAAGAGTAATTTCATAATATATAGTGGCACTAAGAGTGTTGCCATCAACTTCTTCATTTGTAGCCCACTCCAGTGCATTACAATCAATATATGTATCATTAAATCATTGCATGGAGTATATAAAATACCTTTTACTAAAATAATCTTCACTAAATGACAACTAGCAGAAATATACTGCCTAGGAATCACATGTGAGAAACAATTTTTTTTATGCAATATTCAGAAGGAAATGGAAGAATTTGTACATTTTTCTATTCCTAATATAAGCTCTTTGTCAACTATATTTCAAAGTCAGCTGTTTACATAATATTACCAAGTAGAGACTTTAGAAGTAGATCTAAAATATGTATCATTAAAATCAAGCCTTGCTGTGTTATGTATTATACCTTAAGATATTGAATATGGACAAAATTAAGTGATTATAATCATTTAACATATAACAATCATCCAAAACCTCAAGAAACAATTCTGTATTTTTCAATAATTAAAAAAAACTTGCATTATACAATTATTTGTTGATAAACTTCACTAAACATGGATAGTTATAAAACATCATTTAGTTTTTTTAAGGGAGACAAAACAAAATGCTACAAAGTATTAAAGATACAACTATTGCTTTGATTATGGTAAAAATAATAGACACAGTATAAGGGAATATTAAATTGTACTGCTCTGCCAGCAAATATAATTGAGTTAAGCATATAAAGTATATTTAAATTATGAAAAAGCATAAAAATTTTATATTGTGTTAGCAAATTATGCTGAAAATATGAAAAAGTATAAAACTAATTATGTTTTATGACAGCCAGAGAGTTGATTGTCACAGAATTTTCCTTAGTATTTGCTTTTTTTGTTTGTTTTTGATGCTGTTAATAGAACAGCTTTATTAAATGAAAACATTCAAAAGATAGCACAGTTTTTAATCCTGTAGGAGAGAGAATATTCTTTCTTGCTTGCTCTTACTTTCACTCGGAATATATAAGAAATTTAAAGTACTTGAAGTGGATTGAGCCCCTCTTGACTTTTGACAGAACATTTTCTTACCATTCCGGAAGTTCGATTTTATGGTTTATTTTAAGAGAGTTTTAGAGTGGGGATTTATTTCTTTGGAGTTTTCATTTATTATTCATTGTTATTAAGATTTTAAATTATATATAGTAGATTCATATACAGTAAATTCACAGTTTGGTTATATAATATTAAGAATTTTGGCAAACGTATATAGTCATGTAACCACAATCGTGGTCAGTATATAGAATCATTTTATTACACTTGTTTCTTTTTTGCCAACTCCTTAGGCCATTTTTAACCACTAATCTATTTTATGCCCCTATAGTTTTGTCTTTGCAAGAAAGTCATATAAATAGAATTATACAATATGCAGCCTTTGAGTCTGACTTTTTTCCTGCATCATAAGATACTCGTGATCCATCCATGCTGTTAGAAGTATTAGTAGCTTTATCTTTGTATTGCTGAGTATTATTCCATTACATGACTATAGCAGGGTTTGTTTTTCCATTTCCCAGTTTTGGGACATTTGGGTAGTTTTCCAGTTGAGGTGATTTCAAATAAGCCACCAGTAATATAAATTTATAAGTTTTTGGGTAAATACAGATTTTCATTTCACTTGCCTAAGTACCAAGGAGTGGGTTAGCTGGGTTGTATGCTAAAGGTATGTTTAATTTTATAAGAAATTGCCAAACTGTTATCCAAAGTTGCTACAATGTTTTATATTTCTATCAACAGAGAATGAGAGTTCCAGTTTTTAGACAATCTCTGTAAAATTCAGTAGTCAATATTTATTGTAGACATTCTAATAGATGTACAGTAAAATCTCATTGTGCTTTTAATTTGCGTCAGTGAATAAATGTTGAACATATTTTCCTGTGCTTATTTGCCATCTCTGGCTCTTCTTTGGTGAAGTGTCTCTTCCAATTATTTGTCCATTTTTGTAATTGGGCTGTTTGGTTTCTGACTATTGAGAGTTTTTTTTTTTTTAATATTTTGGATACAAATCTTTATCAGACATAATTTGCAAATATTTTCTCCAAGTCTGTGGCTTCTCTTTTGATTCTCTTAACACTGTATTCACAGAGCAGAAGTTTTCTAATGAATTTGCTGTCACATCTAAAATGTTTCATCTGACCCAAGGTCACAAATTTCTCCAGTGTTTTACTCAGGAAGATTTATGATTTTAATTTTTAAAGTTTTGTTTATGATCTATTTTGAGTTAATTTTTGTATGTGATGCAAATTTTGGATCGAGTATTATTTATTTTTACATGGACATATATTGTTCAGCAACATTTGTTAAAAATGCTTAGACTCTCCAAAAAGTAGCCTTTGCAATTTTTTCAAAAATCAGTTGACCATATTAGGTTTATTTCTAGACTCTGTTGTGTTCTTTTCATCTATGGTCTATAACTTCTTAACTATAACAATGTTATGATTATAGTAGCTTTATGCTAATTATGGATGTTAGATAGTGAGTCCTCTAACTATTCCCTTTTTTAAAGTAATGGTATAAATTTGGATGAATTTGCTGTATGAGTTTTAGAATAAGCTGGATCAAATTGTATAAAAAAATTCTTGCTAAATTTTGACGTAAAATACATTGAACCTATAGATCATTTTAAGGATAATTGACATCTTGACAATTTTATCTTCCAACCCATGAAAATGGTGTATTTCTCCATTTACTAAGGCATGCTGTGATTTCTTCCATAAGCATCTTATTGTTTTCAGCATACAAACCTCACATATATTTAGTATTTTTGTGCTCAGTAACTTTGTACTGTACTATTATAAATGGCACTGTTTGTTTGCCTCAATAGCCAAATGTTAATTGATAGTATATAGAAATATGATTGAATTTTATGTTTATTTTTATTGTGAAATCTTGATAAACTGGTAACTATTTAGTTAAAAATAATGTTTTAAAAATAAATGTCTGCCAATAATTAGTCACAAAGAATGACTTTAGGGAAGTTGGATATTTAATGATTAAAATTGTGACTTGATTAGTAGAATCAGTAAATTTGAGAAACTTTGAGTTAACAACAAAATTATAAATATGAAACATTGTAGAGATTAGTTTTAAGTTTTAGATAAAATTTCCAGTCATGTGCTTTAAAGAAAATAAAAATATAAAAATCTTCCTGTTGTATCTATACCACTTATTGTATACTTTGCAGAAACTTCAGTGGCTTATTTTGATACATCGTTTTTATTTTTCACTAACTGCTAAGTGAAAGAATTTTTCTCTGAGAGTTTGGGTATGGAGGAAACTTCCTCAGCAAGTTTGCCTCCAGTCTGGGTCTGAGTTAAATTGTTATTTTCAGCTAGATACTTGATTACTTTAAAAATAAAATAATTTCATGCAGATAATTATAAGATCTCAAACTTTTAAAGTTTACCTCAAGAAATATGCTTTCTATATGAGTTACTGGGCCTTCAGATAGTCATAAGGAGAGATAAAGAAAATACCTCCCTCTTCAAATAATGTGTTTTCTCTTCTAGAAATAAATTTAGTTAACATTAAGATTTTAATACTTTCAGTATTTTTTTTTCCTTTTTAAGTAGTAATCGAGGTTGAAGTGACCTATGTGATTGAGACAAGTAATTAGAGTTGAACACAATTTTGTGTTTATTGTGTGAGTTTTCTTTGGTTAGAGCTCCAATAAAAGTTTGTCAAAAGTAGTTTTCAAAAATATTATAGCCAGTGTAGAACTTCCATCATCTTAGTGGCATCTGAGCCAACTCTGTCCATCATTCCCAAAAGGGATTTGGTCTATTCAGAATAAATTATCACATGACAATTATGATTTGCAAACATGAAGTTGATCTCTACAGTTGGTAAATTTGTGTATGTATTTCTTTTTGAATCCTGAAGTGAAGACAGACTAGTAGAAAGGAAATACATTCATTGTGTCCTTGTTTGCCTTGCAATTTATAAATTTGGGCTTTTTGCTTTTTTGGCCTTTATATTTCAGTTGATTATAGATAAATGTGTGAGTTTGTGTGTATGTGTGTATGTATAATATGCACACAATTTATAACTCAAGTCTTACATGAAGAAACACTCCTGTCTTGAAAACGTGTTATATTATCTATGGACATTAGCTAACTATACTGTGTACTAGGAATCATTTGACTTGGCTAATTAATTATGAGCACCAGAAATGGGAGAGCATTGTTAATAAGCACCTGTCTTCTCAAGATTCTAGCCTTATCTGTAAGTAATTGGCACTATACCAACCTTTCTGTTATAAAAAGTGTTGGAAACAGAATCACATCAATAAATATAAAACTGTTTAATTTCTCTTGTTGTTAGAAAACCAAATCAATCAAACAAACAAAAAAACCCCTGTATCCTTGCAGCAACAGTTAGATGAGAAAATTTATATTCTTATCAGGATTAAACACAAGTCTGGTCCTTAAAATATCTTATGTTCTCAGACAGAGATGTTATAAAATCCCTACTGGCACTAGTATTTTATATTGGTCTTATTTTTTTAAAAGTATAAATGCTTTTATTTATTATGAAAGATCTGGGGTAATTGAGAGTTGAAGAAAGGATTTCACTTCTCTACCAGCTCAGCATGTGCGCATCTCCTTGCGTCTTATTGACATGAGATTTTAAATCTCGAGACACAGAATTAACATTACATGTTAAATTTGGTTGAACATTAGTTATATAATATTCCTTGGAAGTTTTCCCCCCCTGGAAAGTTAGAAATCCAGTAATCTTTTACTCTTGCCCTCTCTAATTACACCTTCTCTTATTAACAAGTGTGTGATTTTTTTTTTTATGTGTCAGCTAATCACCTTAGAGACAGCTAAAATTTTGAAGTTCTGTAACTTGAGTAAATTTATTAAGTGACTATTAATAAAATTAGTATTTGGAGGACCCATCTTAAAATAATGTTTTTAACTTGGAAAAACAAGCTTCTCTATTGAAAATTTGAAACTAAAAATCAACTGTTAATGTTAGATTGAAGAGTAGATATTGTATTATTTTTCCTTTCAAATAGTGACTAATGCTGATCTGGGGCCTTTTATATCACAACTCAATTTGTTTGTCTCATCACTTCCTGGTATAATAGAGTCAGTGGCTGTCTCCATTTGAGTGACTTGACCAGATCTTGCAGTTGAGGAGTTACGGAGGAAAACACTGCTCCCCTCTGTACAGCCAATTTGAATGCGTTGACAAATTAAGCTAACAATTTTTATTTTTTACATTTCAAGGTAACTCCTATTTAGTAAAACTAAAGTTGTAAGTAGCATTTTAAACCAATTATCCTATTTTCCAATATAATAACTTTCCTCTCTTATACATAAAAATGTAAAAGAGAAATGCAATTTTCATTTGAACAATTTTCATGTCTGTAATGAGTTGTGACTTTAACCAGAGCTGAATAAACAGCAGGTTTTCTTTTCTTTTTCTTTCTTATCTTTGCTTTTTCGAAAAATTCTCCTTTATTCAAGCCCTAAATTAGTCTATAGATTAACGTCACACAGCTTCTTAATAAAAAGTAACTTTAAGGTTTTACAGTTGCATATTGCAAATGCTTTCTATTAAAAGGAAATTTTATTCAAAACCTTTAAAACTAAAAATTAGAGAATTCTAATATCACATAAGACTATATAATACCAAGATAATTGGATTTTAATCCAAAATGCACTGAATGCTTCTATGTAAATTAAACTCCTCAGAAAATTGAATTTTTCATGGACGAAGTTTAAACATGACTTTATGTTTTATTCCTATTGCAATAGTGCAATTATATGTAGAACAAAATGGGTAATAAGCATGGCATTTAATTTATGCAAACATTTTGATTTAGCAAAAATTCTAAAATGGGTAAAGCTTTTTAAAAGAGCATATATTTGCTTAGTATCTGAGGTAAGCTGTCACCTAAACTCATATTTGGGAGAAAGGTAAATATGTTTTTATAATTGTTATAATTTAAATAATTAATACCTTATAGATAAGTTCCTGCAAAACTATTATATTACTGCAAATTATGTACATGTTTATAATTGTTCTAATTAAACAAACATTATGGATCTCCCTTTTAATTTATAAATTAAATATATATATATTTAATATCTAAACTTTGATATATTTTAATAAAATATTTTAAAATCTTATTTTAATAGTAATCTGAATATATTTTCTGAAAAACCTAATTATGTTTAAGGAATTTGCAAAAGTACAATACCAAAATAATTCATACTGAGATGAAGACTCTTGAAAAGATAAAATATGTATTTTCCCAATTCATAATAAATAAAAGTTGAACAGTTAAAACTAATAGGTGTGTATATGTTAATAATTAATATGTGTGCATATGTGGATATAAATGTAATAGGTAAACCAATATCTAATTTTAGACAATGAACAAAAGAAAATTTCATCAGTCAATATAAAATCATTTAATTCCTCTAGTTAGAAAAAAATTATTTCCTCTTTTTAACCAATGATAACGCAAGTTATAATAAAATAAAATTGTAACAGAAACTTGTTTGTACTATAATACAGAGTGTCGCCCTTTTATTAATCAAGTCACCTTATTTCTGAGGTATAGTTTTCAACAAAAGATAGCTATTAAATTCAAGAACTGAGAAAGATTTAATTTAGAAACAGATTTTGAATCACCATAATAAAAGTTCTTAATCAGCAGTTATAAACGCATTTGATGCATTTAATTTTTGATGCATGTAACTTTATTTTTCTCACTATAATATTAATAATGGCACCCTAACTATAGCAATGCTAGTTACTGCTATTAATAAAGGAAATAATAATTTAAAATTCAATTCACTTTTACATTTATCATATTCTTTTGAATTTTTATTCTTGTAGGTTTTAGAATAGTATATTTATATCAAGGAACACATTTTTAATAAATGTGAACTACTTGCATAATTAATTATGAGCACTAATGAAAGCATTTAACAAATAATTTAAGCTTTGCATTCATTAGCAAACTCTTATCCTCTGTAACTACATTTTGTCTACACTCAAGTAGAGTAAGAGCTGTTGCATGATTGGTTCTTTAACATATCCCAAATATCTAGAAGATTGCTTGGCATATAATAATAGTAACTCTTGTTTTTTGTTGAAAAATAAGTAAAATTGTATTTAGTGTTTAGGAGATTCCTGATGGTTGGTACTGCTCCATTTCCTTGATCTATAGTGTTTATAAACCAAAATCTTTCCATCTTCACATTGGGCAGCATTTGAATTCTTTCCAATTTTTGTTATTACACTTAATGCTACTGTGAACATCTTTGTACGTGTATCCTTAATCAATCAGATGAGTTTAAGAAAGTGTGTATATATGTATCTATGTGTGTTTGTATGTGTGTATGCATTGATTTATTGTAGTTACCTCTTCAAGTCAAAATGCATGTATATTCCTATGAAAGTATACTTGTGCAGTTCAAGCTACAACTACCAAGAAATCTTGTGGTATCAGCAAATGAGCTTTAGGCATAGTCTCCCATTTTATAGGTAGTTATTTTGTTTTTTTAGACAATTTTGCTGGATGCCTCTTTCAGTTGTCATCTGATTTCTGGGAGGACTTGTTAATCTTCTTTCTCAGTATTTCTGTGATCCTAGCATCTGAACTGTTTAATCCACATCTCTAGGCTTGGTCATTTACAAGTATCTAAGATCAAATCTGGCCTCAGTTGAAGTGAGATATAAACTATCTCATATTATCATTCATTGCCTTATATATGAGCTGTGTATTTCCAAAGATGATAGGGATATTATACAAAAACAAAACTAAAAATTAGGAACATACATATTAATGGAGCACTCAGAAATAAATAATAATATAAAACAATTCAACAGCTTAGGAGGTTCACCTATTAAAAATTATAATTGTTCACATATTTATAATTACTTGAGGGAAAAAGAACAGGCCATATGGAGGTTGTGGGTAGGGGTAATTTGTTTTGTTCAGATTTTTAAAAATTTTATTAAACATTGGTTAACTTTTTATTGCTGAGGCAGCTGACTTCCATACCACAAAGCATAAAACAGCAAATTTTTTCTTGTAAAACATTTTAAGAGCAGATGTTACTAGACACTTAATCATAAAAATATGTCCTGACATTTGACATAGAGTTATATTTTATAACTCAATTGTGTTTTGTATTTTCTAATTCCAGTAGTAGAACTAATTTTGTTAATAATATGCACACCTAATATAAGATGTCATACTTGAGTCCAATCATATATTGGAATATGTAGTAAACGTCTGGATATATATGGAAAATTATCTATTCTTGGATACCTTCATATAAGATTTATATAAAATGTCATCTTAGTAGTGCTCTGTGCTTTGGTTTGGCCTTCTTAGGAATCTCTAAGGAAATACACAAACTAGTTAAAAAAATAGAAAGGTAGGCACTGATTGTCATGATTCTAAGGCCAGTAGAAGATGTTTCTTTGCTGGCAGGCCATCTGACAGAAGAGATAAATCATTCAGCCCCTACATGGCAGCTCAAGCAGAGCTCAAGAGATTATTTCTATTTTACAAGGTTAATCATCACATTAGAGAGATCTTTGCTCTTTAACATATTTCTTATCCAATTTTGATTTAATTATATGAGTCCAGAAACCCATGCAAATAAATGAGAATCAGAATATTCTGGAAGTAAAAATAATTTCTTCTAAAATAGATATATATTAGATATAGATATATGATTAATTATCTAATTTTTGTTAACCACTGTTCGAAAATTAAAATGTAAAATTTCCCTTATAAATTCTATTGCTAATTATAATTTTTAGATTTTTAAATATTTGTTTCAATTATAGGCATGTTGATATTATAAAGTCATAGGGCAATCAATTACATTCTGGATATTTGAAGGGAAAGCAAATAGTAGGGTGGATATATGCATTAGCATGTACCCATTCAGAACTACCAGTACTTTGCCCCTGACAGAATAGTGGGTTTTGCAAATAATATTTCTTCTAATTCTACTCTCCAGATGTTAACTACTGAAGTGGTTTTGATTAATATAGATTAATAATTTCTAATGTTCATAAATTAGGATATAAGATATAGCAAATATAGTGAAAATAAAATTAAGTATTACAAATATTCAGATGAGGGCAAATGATCTTTAGGGAGCAAAATTATTGATCTAAACTTTGTAACTAAGGAGGATACCTTAGTAATAGAAACTATACAGCTGAGAAGAAGAAGTAAAATTTTAGTTGGTCATTGCGTGAGAATTGGCAGATCTGCTAGCCAAACCAGCATGTAGAAATTATTGAGAAAGTGATAAGAACATTTAACAAATGTCAAAGATGGGGATAAACACAATAGTGATTAAAATATGTTATTAATTGCAAAAAAGAATAAACAGCTCCCTACTCCCTATTTGAGCTACAGCCTTCCTTTTTTAAAATATGTTTTAATGTATGGTGATGGGATAAACATTAGAAAGTAATGGAGGATGTTAAGAAGAAAAGAATAAGTCTATGCAAGAGCAAATATACTGATGCTCTAATTTATTTCTTTTTGACAGTTATTCTGTAACTTCAAGTTGATTTGGATTTATCATATTCTGGTTTCCAAAATACAAGTTGGTTCTATTACATATTTCAGTGCCCTTGAAAATTCAGAAATAATAGCTACACGTCTATCTATATCTACTTCTACATCTTCATCTATCTATATTAATATGTATCCCCCAAAGTATATATCAAAAACCTACAAAAATGAATTTTTTACATTTACAAAAATGCATCTTTTTCAAAAATAAGCAATTTATTAATAAATAAATGTGTAAGATAAACAGCATAATTATTCACACTTTAATATGAAAAAATCGTAATGTATTATTTTACTGAAACTATATTTTAATTCCTGTCATAGCAATCACTACAAAAGCTTAATCTAATCCAAATGACTTGTTATTTGAGCAAATCGAATACATTTAATGTGAAAGCATACTTCTAAAATTTTTCAGACTTAACTGTGACTACTTCCAAGGAGAATTAAATTCCACAAGAGGGCATATACTTTTAGCAATTTACTTTTTTGATAGATGAATAAAAGTAGCTGCACGTAATATTATGTGTCAGACAGACTGGAAGATGGCCCCCTATCACCCACCTCTGGTAATTCATGCTTTTCTGTAGTCCCTTCTATAATATTCAGGACCTGCAGCTTCTAGCCAATAGAATATGGAAAAAGTAATGTGATGTCATTTTCATAATTACATCACATACAACACTCCATCTTGTTAGTAGACACATGCTAGTAACTTTCCTTGATGGCTTGATTAACTAAGTGACCATATTGTGAATGCCATGTGGCAAGTAACTGAGGACATCACTAGGAACTGAGGATGTCCTACGGCAAGAAGCTTGGACATTCAGGCCCACAAAAGCAAGGAAATAAACTCAGCCAGCAACCTGAGTGATCATTGAAGCCAGCCTCCAGATGAATATGTAGTGCAGCCCACTCTTTGATTGTAGCCTGGTGAGATCTGAAACAGATAACCCATCTAAGCCACGCCTAGACTCCTGAGCCAGAAACTGAGATAATAACGAATGTTTATTTAAACTGCTAAGTTTGTGGTGATTTTTTATAGCAATGTAAAACTCATACATATCCCAGTGGAGACATTTTCAAATCTATCCATTGACAGGCATGCTTTATGTGCCTGTTCTATGTGAATCAAGGACCAGGACAGATGAGCAGCAGCAGCAGTGACTGAAATACAACTCCTAATCTTGCTGTGACAGGCTGATCCCTTATAAAATTTTTCTTAAACTTCCCCCATTTATTTTATTGATAATTTTTGCTTGAATCATTAATTTTATTAGTTGCAATTTATGATTTCATGGTGCATGATTTCTTGGTTGCAAATGATGATATTCAGATTCTCATATTCCTTCCACATTTATCAGTTTAATTTCTTTTGTAAAGCTAACTTTCTCTCACCAGCTAGAGTTATTCGATTATTTTGAGATGAAGCATAAATAAGAAAGGCAGACCAAGTGCTTCATTTTCCTCTGTAATTGCCCAATTTTATAATAAAAAGCTATTGCTTAAATGGCCAAGTTTTGTTTATGTAATCTTGTTCTCTTTTTAGAATATTATAAACATCATGGATTTTATATGTATATTTAATTAATTTCATGTATTATTCACAGTCATTGTTTTTTATGTAAAAATTTGGGGCCTTCATCTTGATACTTTCTCCTTCAACGTGCTTCCTTGCTCTGGCAGCTTAATCACCTTTTGACATAAGTTGTCCCAGAGTCATCATTCTTCTAAAGAGCCCTGTCTCTTGTGGGAAATCAGAGTCCACAGTTTGGGACTTACCTCCTGGCGTTAATTGCTATTGAAAGATTATTGCTTCTTGTCCTTCTGAGTGGACGGAGGTAAGAAGTACATATTTTAAAAAAAACTTGGGATCTCCATTTCAGTTTTAATATTTCAGGGATTTTACTTAATTCCTTCTATTTTATTCTGAAAATCTTTTGTGTAATCCCTTATTAAAAGATAAACTGAAGCATATTAAAAATTTTAAGAGTTTATTTGAGCAGAAAGCAATTAGAATGTAGTGCCAAACTGGAAGTGGTTATGAGTGCTTCACAGACCGGAGCCAAGGGAAAGAATTACACAGAAAAAGTGTGGAAGCAGAAGAAAGGAAATTACTTCATTGGCTGTAGCTTAAATCCTAGATAGCTGTTTGCAACTGGTGCATTCGCTATGGAAAACAGTATGCAGGTTCCTCAAAAAACTAAAAATACACCTACCATATGATCCAGTAATTCCACTTCTGGGTATTTATCCAAAGAAAATAAAAGCACCACTTCCAAAAAATATATGTAACCTATGTGCACTGGAGCACAACTTACAAAAGGCAAGATATGGAAGCAACCTAAACATTCATCAATAGATGAATGGATAAAGGAGATGTGTGTGTGTGTGTGTGTGTGTGTATAATATTATTTGGCCATAAGGAAAAATGAAATCTTGCCATTTGCAGCAACATAGGTGGACCTGGAAGATATTATGCTAAGTGAAATAGTCAGACAGAGCAAAACAAATACCATACGATTTTACTTATATGTGGAATCTAAAAAACAAAACCAAAGAACAAACCAAACAGAAACAGACTCATAGATACAAAGAACAAACTGGTGATTGCCAGAGGGAAGCAGGGTGGTGGACAGATAAAATAGATGAAGAGGATTAAGAGGTACCAACTTCCATTTATAATATTAAGTAAATTCAGGGATGTAATCTACAGCGTAGGGAATATGGTGAATAATATTGTAATAACTTCATATGGTGGTGGATGGTAACTGGGCTTATTGTGGTGATCATGTCATAATGTGTAAAAATATCGAATTACTATGTTGTACATTGAAACTAGTATAATATTTTATGTTAACCACAAATCTATTTAAATTTTTTTAAAAATATGTTTATTATTTTGAATATCTTGTATATTCTATACCTATTCTTTCCTATTCCTTCTATCTTTTGGTTTTATCAGGCTTTTCTTTGATTTAACCATATAGTTTGTAATCCATAAATGATATCATTTAACCCTGCATGTTTTAAATTCCGCATAAAAGATATCAGCTGGTGCCTCTCACATACATGTGTGTACATTAAATACACAACTGAAACATACTCCTATTTCACATGTGTTTACTGTATGAACATAGAGTAATAAGTCCTCTACTGGATATATCTCAGGGCTAACTTTCCTTCCATCTGAGTTGGAATGGAAGCAAATCTCCCTTTCACCTTGAAAGGAGAGATATGTAATGAAACCGTCTCTTTACTGAATTCTAAAGCAGACAGCTGCACCTTATAATGGATATTCCAAGTTCTTTCTTCTGCTCCCTAAAGTTAAACAGTAGGGAAAATCAACAGCATCCTGATATGTACTCCTAGTGAGAGGTTCAAAAAGTAATGTACACCGAAGTTTTTTATTTAACACTCAGGTTTAACCAAAAATGCCAAAGCACCTTACTATACTCTTCACTATAGCCTTTCTGTGGAAGGCAAAACTACCTCTAATCTCAGAGAAATACACGTGCTTGGCATGCCAGTCCAGGTTTACCAGTCACCGTGGAGTGGATCCCAAAGGGGCAGTATGTTTATTTTAATAACTAATTTAATAATTGTTACCAAAAAAACCCTTTCACATAACCAGAATCTTTTTGAGATGCTAGAAATTCTTTCAAAATGAAGAAACAGAAAGCAGCTGGTCTAATATTTTGTCTTAGTAATGTTTTAGATTGCAAGTGGCAACAAATTTACCTCCAACTAACAGAAAAAAATGATTGATGTTTCCTCACTGAACCAATTCTTTGATGCAGAGGTACTGGTTACTACAAATACCTGACTCATACCCGTGACCAAAGGGCAGGGCACTGAGTTTAAAATCTCCTATTGTAACAACATCACTGGCGTTGAGAAATATTTCCTAAAAGAAGGGGAAATTCTGCTGGCGTGCTCGATTGTCCTGGCTCAGAGACTCAGGATCAAAGTTGTTGGTACTGTCCTCATCCTATAACCTAACTCAAAGGTGGAAAATATTTTGTCCAGCTGGGTAAGGAATATGAGGCCATTGTAACTGAATGTTCTGTCTGTGTGGTTCTGCTTTGTAAGTTTTGGTTTGTCTTTAGCAACAACCTTCATTTGAATCAATTCTAAGTTGCAAGTGCTCTAGTCACCCCTGTGAACATGGTGCAGGGCTTTCTTTTTCAATGAATGTTCTCACTTTCTCATCCTTCATGTTATTGATTATACTGGAATATTTCCCCTCGGATTCTCTATGACAAAGGTATGGTCCATTCCTAGATGCCATGTAGAGACAAGGGGCTTAACCTAAGCAATTTAATGTTAAGGAAACTCAATTTTAAAAAGATATTTTCAAATCCTTTAAGCCAATATGACTGACAATTCTTGATTCCTAGGTACCAATATGATACCACTGCAGATAAACACACCAGAGAAAGAAATGAGAGTTACTTTCCCACTTTTTCCCACATGAGAGTGGAGAAAATGTTACTTTTCCTTCTCTGTTCATACCTATGGAATATTGTCTTAAAGATAAATAGAAATATACCCATACAAGTGCAGCCTTATAAAAAGAGAAACAGTCTCATAGACAAATGATTTAATGCTGTGTGCTTATTGTTAATTAGCTTGGGGAAATGGGATCTGTTGACATAGTTTTTAATGACCTTTTAAAATGGTTTTGCAGTCACTGGTCTGTTTAAATAAAGGTCTCTTCACTGGCTCAGTGTCTGATCTTCCCACGGACTATAAATAACTATGTCATATGTATGACTATGTCTAACATCCTTTCACAATTTAACTAACTAAAGTCCAGCAATTAAAATTCTTCATCCCCTTTTTAGTATTACCCTTAAATTTTACTTGCAGGTTTTATTATATTCTTTGATAGAAGTATTGCAACATTCTCTGCATTCTTTAGTAAAATATTAGAAATAACTATTTCTAGAAGAACACGGAGTACGAAGAAAATAGTGCCAGTCTCTCTCTTTGTACACACACACACACACACACACAGAGGAATTTCAGTGTATGTTTCATTCATTGAGGAAACTTTCAGCATCTCAGAATTTTCTATATAATGAATGTAGACATAAATATAATGGGCTTCTTGTTCCAGTAATTAGTAGCTTTAGACTTATTTTTTTACCTCCCTTAAAGCATTTTTGTTGCTCTCTTCTTAAAGTAATGAGTTAATCAAATGTATTACCTTATTGTTCTTTACTCAAAAATACTCTGAAAGATTTGCCGTTTGATCCTTTTGATGTGAAGGTTAAATTTTGGATGGAGACATTGCTTCTGCTTTCATATATTATATAGGTTAGGTTTTGTTTCTCTATTTTAAAAAGTGCACTCACATGCATGCTTTTTATTACCTGTTACTGTAAGTTGTTTTTATTGAGGGGATAGGCCTACTTTATTCATTATTGGGAAGCTTGCAAATATCCAAGTCATATTTTGTCAGCTGTCCATTCAAGTAAAAATAGTTTCATAAAAATTCTCCTGTTCAACTCACAATTGAATCACGCAAGTTCTTTTCTTGTGAGTGATGAGCTTTATGCAGACTTCTTATTTTCACGTGAAGACTATTAAAACAATGTTTGCACAGGGGCCAGAAATTAATAAAATTAAATTAATAATAATAGTTAATAAATTTTCATCTTAATAGAGTTTCACCAAGATCACTGTTAAGTGAAACTGACATTTTCCCCTGGACTGCTTAGGGGTAAAAAATACAATGGCTATTATAACTGTTTGGTTTTACTGCCTTAATACCTGCGAAGCTGCCTGCCAGCAATTTTACCTACCACTGTTTTTGCATCATGAGCGTAAATGTCAACAGTGAAAACAGAAATACTGTCTGACTATTGTAAGGAAAATAGTTTTGACCTCTCACCCCCTGAAGTGCCCAGTTGACAATCAGAGATTTGTAGATCACATGTTAAAAATAACTGGTCTAGGGAACTTGACTCTATCTCTTGTTCTGCAGACTTGCAATATTTGAATATTGAGTAGCTTTTGTCCCTGAAGTATTTTTTTTTCTTTTGAAATTGTCTTGGCATAATAAAACAGAAGTTTGTTTCTTACTGAATCCCAGTTGTTATGAGATGGGTGCAACCTCAGGGTAGTCGTTCCCTACTTGGCAGCAATCCTGGCTGCTTTGTTTATGTAGCAGCTCCTCTCCAGACACATTTCACTGGGGTAAGGTTAAAAAAAAAAAAAACAGCAATGACGGTTAAAACCCTTGGTCAGAAGTGACACACTTTATTTCTACTAATTATCTATTGGCTAGAATTCAACATAGGACCCATCTAACTTTTGAGTCATTGGAAATGTAATGTTTGCAATGCCCAGACAATAGGGAGAATCAGATAAGGGCACCAAAACACTCTATTCCACCTCATTGTGCAGTCTTTTGTTAAAAGTTTTTGGAGTTTCAGTGTGTACCAGAAATTTTGCTGGGTATTTTTGATAAGAGATTACAAGAGGCAATAGTTGGCCTCACTTGAGGGGGAGGTGAGGATGAATAGATAATATAATAAAATAATCAAATGTGATATATGTTCTAACAAAGTGAAGCTTATGCAGTGTTTCACATGCTACTGAGATGCAATGTAAGAAGAGCACAGACCCACTCATTGGCTTTGACTTCCTGGAGAGATGTTAACCTTTACATGAGTAATCTCTGTGGAGCCATGGTGATTAAATTGAGTTCTAAAGAAATAAAGAATTTGAGAAAGTTATAAGGAAGATATATCTATAGGGTAACTTTAAATGAATTGAGGAGATAATTTCAAGAATTGCCTTAAAGAAAACGAAGGGCCAATGTGTTTGGTAAAATCATGAGAGAGCAGGAAAAGCCGAAAGTAATTAAAGTGTGGCCAACATAAAGCCTGCTTTCTGCATTGTTGGACATTGACATCGTAGTTTTTGGTGAAATGCCAGTTTCCAGATGCTAATCAAATTATTTCTTTAAAGTTTTCTCTTTTTCCTTTTCCTTTTCAATATCAGCTATGGATGCTAAACATGAACTTGAATGTCAAACCCTTGCTTTACTTTGATCATGGATGAGGCATTGTTTGGCAAAGAGACTTGAAGTTTAAACTCTCAACAGAGTCTTTCTGCTGAAAGAGGAGATGTATGCTCCTCTGTCAGGCAAACAACAGAAGGGGTTTTGTGTAAGGCCACATAAGCATAAAAATGGCGGATGCCTTTACTTTCAGTAGCTTAAAGTGTTCAGTCTGAACAAAGCATTCATCATTGGGCATACAATGAAGACTTCTAGATGTCAAAGGAAGAGATGGTTGGATGATTAGGGTGCCATTTCATCAAACAATAGAGTAGTTTCATTCACTTTCAGTATAATTGTCTTTTTTTTCCTTAAATTTCATGACACTATCTCTTCATTTTCAACAAAACAAAGAACAAAGCCTTTGATTGTAAGCACTATTTTTAATCATTGTTCAAACAGGAAAAAATAGGTTAATAGTTAGTCAAGTAAAATGGCATCAATAAATAAAGTTTGCCTTGCTATTCAAGTGAATTTTTAAAGGGAAAATCATTATCTTTATAAGAAATGTGTGTAAACATTTTTAATACAAAATTGCCTGTTATCAAAGTTTATGTCTTTGAAACTTTGGAAAATATGTTGAAATTTAAGATAAAGACAGAATAAAACTGCAGTTGTTACAGTATGATGTCAAAATACATGGATTCTGTGAGAATGAGACATTTATTTTCATGTATATCTATAAGGTTGTATATGTGTGTTTATGGGTTTTCATTTATATAGAATAATAATTTCTTGATTTCTATGATCTCTTGATGAATCTCCTGTTAAATTAAATATGATGGAAGACTAAAGTTCTCCTGTTTCAGAAAAAATTAACTAATAACCTGTTATCACTTCAGTAATTTCTGTCTTTTATATCAAATCATAATCAACTCATCCTTTATTTCTTCAGTCTTCGACTACTGCATATATATATATATCTCCAGCAATTTGTTTTCTTTTGCCAGAAAGTAATATTCTTTTTCAATTCCTGATATATCAACATATGTCAATATATATATGTACAATTTTTAAGTAAAATTACTAGCAATTTGGTTAATCAAGTTGTTCTTACAGAATGTATTTTTCCATTACTGCATCATTGCCATTGGTGTTATTTTCACTAACTCCATTATATTGCAAAGATTGAAAAATCTTGGAATCAGACAGACTTGTGCTATCTTGTACTTACTAACTTTTTACCTTGGATACATTGCTTAACTGTGATACAGAAAGTGGAGTCAGTTCTACCTGGCTGACGAAGATTACTTCTTGAATAGCATACAAAATATTTCAAAAAAGAAGAGATACATTAAACATTCAGTAAATCATAGCTGGTATTTTTGAAGTGGGAGGAAAGGGGACAGGGCACAACCAATGAAGGAATGACACAGCAGTTGAGGACAGGACAAACTGGTTAGAGCTAAGATGGCAAAAGATTCGACTTCCAGTAGACCACCTCATGAGACATCCACGGGTGCCATGACAGTCCCTAGTCTGAACATAAAAGGTCAAAAAGTGTGTGGGAGGCATTTCCTGGAAATCCTCACCCCTTCCTCAAAGTAGTTGGAATAATCCTCCTACTTATTAGCATATGAAATTACCGAGCCCATTAAACCTAACAACTCCACACCTCCTGCGTGGTTGCTCTGGCTCTGGCTCTGTCGCTCTCATTCTGTCACTCTCACCTTTCAAAATGGCCCGCACTATGTCTACAGAGTGTGTATCTACTATTACTTTAAACTAAACATCCCACACCTCTCGGTTTCTCTCCCTCTCATCTTTCTCAGATGGCCCACATTTTGCCTATGGAGTGTGTATCTCCTAAGCCATTTTCCCTTCTGAGTCAGACAGATTGCACTCTGTCTATGGACTATGTATCTCTCTAAATAAACTTTCACTTTACCATGCCTTGCTCTTGAATTCTTTCCTGTACGAGGCAAGAACCTGTTCTGCCCCAACATCTTTCCTACTAGTATTGCCTTTGAATTTGAAAAATAACAGGCTTATCCAGAATAAGACCATGAGAATGTAAAGATATAAGAAGGGGATACTCCAGAAATTTAGTCTTAAAACGTATTTGCATCAATTTAGGCATTTACCATGTTCTTTCCTCAAGCATTACTAACAATATAGGAAAATAAAAATGATAATAATATGAAGTATGTACTCATAGTGGGGGAAATAGGAAAGAAAAAAATGGCAGAGAGAAGCACAGTAAGGGTTTTAGTAAAGAAGATAAAAATAAAAGCTAAGGGCTTTCACAGAACAGTAATAATCTGAAGCAAGACAATTCTGTGAAATCCCAAAAAGAGATAGCAGAAATTGTAAGAATTGTGATGAATTTGAAGAATAGAATCAAATTGTGTATGTGGAGAAATTAGAATTCTTCTGAATTACCTCCCTAATCAATACAACTAATTCAATCTTCCCAAATCCACAGGAAACCTAATACTTAATCTCTGGAGCATATAAACCGGAGAAATGCTGGATTTAGGTATAAGCAATAAAAATGGGGACGTTAATGTTATAAGCTGAAATCTGCTCCATAACAGCAAGAAGCATAGCAGTTTTCCCAAATTTCAGTACCAGGACATTGTCAGTAAATAGTATACAGCTAAAAATATATACATTTTAAAAAAAAAAAAAAAACCTGAAATTTTCCAGAGAAGTAAATAAACCTGGACATTTAGAGATCTTATAATGAGGGGAAATATTTAACCTGATAACCCTGGAGCACAGACCCCAAACATATAGCTAACAATAGGTTATTAAATTATTTTAAATACATAATCAGAAAGCCTAAGCTTACTAACTATTCAGGAAGTGACACCAAAATGAAGACAGACACTAAACATAAACAAAAATAAAAATATTTAAAGGTTATAGAGACAATGTAGAAAGCACAACTAAAATTAAACAAAAATAGGTCTTCAGTGAGATAATAAACAATATTGAATCTGAATCATTCAGGAGAGACTGGTTAGCCCTCTTGTAGGCATAAAACAACAACAACAAACAAATAAAAAACTTCAGTAGCTTAATAAAAATGTATTTATTTACTTTATTACTATTATTAATATTATTATTATTGTTTAGTATTGCTGTGGTGCTGGTAGTAGTAGTATAGTAGTAGTAATGTTGCTTGAAACTTCAGTCTTGGGATAGAGGACTCTCAAAGGCACAGAGTAACCATGTTGACTGAGGTTCCAGCATCGAATAGCTGCAACACTGTTATACACGATTTTTCATCACCTGGTTGGGAAATGATAGTACTGAGTTCTTCGTCAGGAACTATATGCTCAGAAACAAAGGGAAAACACCTCAGTGCTTGCTACAACCTACTGGATGGATCTGGTCATATAGTGCTATCCATCTTCAAAGAAAATAAGAAAGTAGGATCCTTCCATTGACTTGAAAAGTAAAGAAAACTGAATATGGTTAAGCATTTGAAGTTTCTAACATAATTTTAAGTATGAATATGATTCTAGCAATTAAGAGGTATCCCAAAATAAGATAATAGTGTTTGTATTTTGTAATTGTGACAGACAAAAGCAAATTCAGTTGTTAGAATGGAAAGTAAGATGTGGAGATCTCCCAGATTGCAGATTTATACTAAATAAATTGCTATAATAAAAGATAAATAGGAAATTAGAAATCTCAGAAAGAACAATACAAAGACAGATGGAGTTATCAAAGAAATAATGCGTAGAAACAACATCTCTAGATTGAACGGGCTCATTTTCATTAATGACTGATGACTAGAAAGACATACTCCAAGATGTTTCATTCTAAAATGGTAGAACAGTTGTCTTGGGAGAAAAAAAATTTTCAAAATAATTGGAATGACAATGAGATGTCATTAGTACTCTCAAATGTAGCATGGGATTATAGAAGATAATTGAGTAGTCTCTTCAAATTTCTGAAAAAAATGGTTTTGAAATTGTTAAACTATTACCAATCTCCTTTGAAAGTACAATAAAGACATTTATAGAATGAAGAAAAAAAAGTAAAAATTGCCTCCCTACCTCTCCCTTTTCCTATGAAGCTACTAGAAGTTGAACTTGAACAGCGTAGGGAATTAATTTTTGTGAAGAGAGAGATACATGATAAGGAAGTAAAAGAAAATCCTGTAGGGTAAAGAGGAAGTCTCACAGTGAGACTCAATGCACAGAGTAGAGTAAAATCAATCTAGTTGAGAGCAGGAGACTAATATGCTGGAGAAGGAACGGCCACACATTAAAACAGTAGCAACAGAAAAGAACAGCAACAAAAAATTGGGGAGAAAACAAAGAGGAACTGATACAGAGTATTTAGAACTGTATGTGACCATTCAAGGGAAAACAAATATTGAAAACATGAATAGTCTGTATTTAATAATATAAACATTTATTTATATATATATATACATATATATATATATACACACACACACACCAAAATTGTTACAAACATATAGGATAGGCTGTGGAAAGAGTAAGCCACGTGAAGAATTTAAAACAGCTAAATATTAAAGCACCACTAAGAAAGTAAATAGATAAGGTCAAAAACTAATTAGATTGTGTATAAACAAAGTATTTAGCCATGTAGAAGCAAAATAACAGAGAAATAGCTAAAAGAGTTGAACATAAATGGTTCAAAGTTGTGGAACTAGTAGAACTAACTATGAAATAGGAAACAGCTATATTTTATTATATTTTTTTAAAATTACATAGATAGTTTGATGTGGGTTTGATGGAAACGAGTTTATTAAAAACATAAAAATATACAGAGTTAAAAGCTATTTTTTGAGAAATGCCTGCCATGACTCCTAAAAATATAAGGTGCTTCCTTTTTATGTTTCTGTGGTAAATTATACATAAAATGATGATGATGTACTAAATTAAATGGCATTGGGAGTAATATTCTACAAAGAATAAGGAGTTGAGTAATGGCTTATGCTGAATCTTGGGTAGCTAGCTAGACTAGGGATAGAGCATTCAGGAGGACTAGTAATGGAGTGTTATTAAAAGGTAGAATACCCTTGAATTTCTTCAGTTTTTAAAAAAATACATGGAAGAAATTGGTAGGAAGAGAGTATAATTGTCAACTGAAACAAATCCAATTTAGTAATTAAAATCCCGTGGCATTACTTCCTACTTAATAGATTAATACAGAATATGGCAAAAATATGGCCACAGGCCAAATATGTCTCCTTTTTTGGAAATAAAGTTTTGTTGAAACAAAGCCATAGCCATTTATTATGCATTGTCTATGACTGTTTTCATACTATAAGTCACATTGATTATTTCATACAGAGACTGGCCCAGAAAGCATAAAATGTTATATACTACCCTGTGCTTTACAGAAAAAGTTTACTAATCTCTGAACCGGCTAGCACATCAGTGATTCCGTTTGCTTTCACATATTTAGCTTGCTGAATTTTCAGATACATATGAAATAAGTTATCTGAAAAAGGGTTGCCATAATTATCCTTAACACTTCAGTAAATGAGCATGTTTATTTGAATTTGTATATTGACAACTAGGCAATATTTCTTATTAAATATATCAAAATAACAGTTACAAGATGATAGTGTTTTGGGAACAAGGTGTTACATTTTGTTCCATCTTCGTCTTCATTTTGAGCTCATTTCTGCAGGAGCTAAACAAAAAAAGTTAACATGTTAAACTTGAACAAAGAAAATCAGCGCTATTGTTCTAAAATCAATCGTCTTAAATTCCTCCAAATAGTTAAAAAGTTTGATAACATAAGGAGAAGAAAGAAATGTTTTTATTAAATGTCTATATATTGGTAAAGATGAATTCTAACTGTATATATTGTCCCCAGGGGACTTTTATTGAAAATACTCTAATTCAATATACATGGCCAGCAAACACGCCAAACTGAAAATTCTAAATATAATGATGACCTTTAAATTCTTTAAGTTGTACATTTTTTGCAAGTCTAAACTTCTCATCTGTAAGTAACTATATTGAAGTGTTCAATTCACCTCCTCATACTGTCAAGGTTATAGTTACTCTGGTTTGCACAGTAAAATGTAAATGTTCAGAAAAAATAGTGTGTTTGATTTTAATTGGTTGACTGTGTACTTGGCTAGTCACTATCAAATTTCTCAGCTTCAGATAGAATCGGTCCGACTGATTCCATGTTATAGAAAAGCAAAATTGAAAATGTACTTCTCATTAAAAATGACAAGCATTGTAATAACTAGCAAAATTAGTTCCCAAACTCTTTGTATCAAACTTCTAAATATTTAAGAGAATTATAGGTCTATTAGATCTCTTTCTTTTGTGTGGAAACACAATGTAATGGACTGGGTTTTTAAGAGGGATGACATAGTGACATTTCCCAGGTAGAGGCCCCACTAGGAGTGATGCAAGAGGTGCCACTGTTAGCCATGGCCTCGTCGAAATACACTCATCCTGTACACCATAGAGTCCATTGCTTTTAGCATCTTTGTCATGAAATCAGCATGTTATTGTCTACCACTCTGTGTTTATCAATTCATTTTTCAAAAACACTTTAATCATACCAGACATATGTGCCTTTTACAGAAGCCAGAAAGCTATTATCTATGCCTGAAAATTTGTTGGGGTAAACTACTGTTGCTGAGTTTGTCCAAGTCTTTTCCATAATATATTTTACTATGTGAAGTATGTTAAACTGATGGCAAGGCAAACAATAATAATAAAAGGCTGTCTTTTAATTTTAAATATCCACTTAATTGATAAAATCATAAATACATACAAATATAAGAATTGGTATGCAAAACTTGAGTTCTGATTTTATTTCAAGAACAGATTTTGGGAAATAAAGGAAAAGTTCAAAGAAGTAAAATGTTTTCAATTTGAATTTCCAATTCAGTAAGATAGAAGTAACATAACCTAAGAAACTAAAGATTTTGTGCCATAAAACAAACAAAAAAATCAATTACTCTCTAATATACTATAAAGATTTGCATAATGTTCAAATAGTATTGAATAATTGCTTCCTTGAACCTTAAGCTAAACTCAATTTATTTGGCTCACATGCTCCAGATAAATTATTAACAATAATTTGAAAAACATGCATTGAGAAATCTGTTCTATTTTCATTATTTTCACAAAAGCTATTAAACCTGGCTTCTGAAAAAAAGGTACATATTTGTAGCATTTAGATGTGATTAGTCTGATTAAAAAATGATGAAATGAAAGAAATATGTTTATTGAGGAAAGAAAATGGAAAGGAACACCATTTTATTTTTTGGAAATGTTATTGTACTTTTAAACTAGTATACCTATTTAAATACATTATATGTATTGTAATTATTTACCAAAGAGATGTAAGTGCTGAATTTTGCAATAAAAACAAATTATTGTTTATATAAAATTTCTAACAGCAGTCCTATAAATGAGAAACTTTTGCAGTCTTTGAAAAACTGATCTTAAATTTCTACTCATTTAAGAATGGATTCATTACATAATTTGACCTGCAGTCTTCCTACTTCAATCTCACATGGCATCATTCTATGGAAATAAAAGACAGTGTTTTTTCAGGAAGTTATTATGGTATTAATATCCATATCAAAGCCTGCTTCCTTAATTTTCTTTTCCTGATACAACTCAGACTTGTTTTTGATAAAAGGTGATGATCAAATGCTGAGACTATAATAGTGTCATATTATCTCAGTCATCAAGAAGAGAAAATCCTTTCAGAAAAATAATGAGACAGTATTTCTTATATCCCACCTAGATTCATTTTTGAAGAAAATTGCCCCACTCTATTTTTACAGTCTAAAGCCTTATGATGTAAAATTTCTCACTAAACTCCATAAGTCTGTAAAATATCCTCTATTACAAGGGTCCAGTATCACTAGAAACATCAATAGGTAAAGACTCATGACTATTGATTTTAAATCACAAGATTGCACTTTTTAAACTGACATGTTAACAATGTCAAACAAATACAAAAAGAAGACTATAACTACCCTATATAAATTTAAATATTTTCATCTCTAAACCTCAAGATATAAGCCTAAATAGGTAAACTCTAAAATAACCAGATTTTACTACCATCTCCAAGCCCAAGCTTCCACCAAAACTATCTGGATAATTCTAAAACAATAATGAAAAAAAATTCTAAGTATTTAGCAATAAATTGCCAGTGGGATATTAATTTTAAAAATTATTGAGTCTAAGCAGATTTTAGTAACTTTCAAAAAATTGCCACTTAAAATAAAATAAATATATACAATTTAGTGTGCAATGTCACCATTTTTTCAGAGGATATGAAAATATTTCATATTTTGTCCTTTCTCTTTTACTTCTATTTTTGTAACAAGGTATGTTTATCCATTTATCATTTATTCATGTATACATCAATTTGATTTACATATAAATGCAAAGATGTATTTTAATTTTCAAAAGCAAATTGCACAAAATAGATATAATGTATTCAATATATATAAAACACACATTGTAGAACATCTTTTATGTTTCTACATATGTGTTTATATGGACATTATCACATATGAAATAGCTTGGTAATAATAATTGGCTATAAAGTTCAGATTACTTTGGAACAAAAATTGTACTTCAAAAAAAAGTGGTTAGAGGATAATTCACTTTGTCCACATTGATTAAAATTTGTAAGAATATATCTATATATTCAATTTAAAACATTTTTGGAAAACAGAAAATAAGTATAATTTATTATTACAAATTAAATTAAAAAATCATAACTATAATCAGAACTAATAGCTTTCTAAAATGTTAATGCATTCCTGTTACGAGTAAATATATAGAACTATTAGAATAATCAGCTTTACATCTTTGCTTAAGCATCTTCCAGCCCATCTTAGTTTTATGGGGTTCATTCACTGAAGCCAGTTTTATTTCAAGCTATACCCAAGAATGTTTTTTTATTAAATTCCAAGACATTATTGTGCTAAAATTAGACAAATTACATATTACATCAATCCTGAAGTCTCACTGCGTGTCAAATGAGATCACACAATCCTGGGATAATTGAATTTGCTGTAAAATACTGAATCTGAAAGTTCACATCAGTTCAGAGTCAATTATCCATTCTTTCCCATGATGAGAACTCTTTTTGAATAATACATAGTTCATTGTTAATTGTAAAAAATTGTTTTCTGAAATATTAAAATACTCATTAGTTTATTTCTTCAATAAACTAAAGAATTTAAAATCATAAATATAATTTATCTGTCATTTGATCATATTATATAGTATAGTTTATTAAATAGGGCAAGTATAATATTTTGTCAAAACAAAAATCATTTTGTTATAAGTTTAAGCATTTATAGGAATGATAAAAAATACATATTTTGTGAATACACATTTGTCTTTGTGCTCTATAGTCTAGTCATCTATGTATGTATTATTTTTTAACTATTGTAAGCTTTAAATCAGGTTTTTTAGGTATAGTTAGTGTAATGGCTACATTTAAAAGCTTTTTTTTCTGATAAAGTTATTGAACACCTGATAAAGAAATTATGTGTTCATATACAAGGAAGAAAATATACTAACAAAGAATTTAATTGAAAAATTCAACCTTCAAAAAATATATTTGCCTTCGATAATGAAGAAACTATACAAGAACAGGAAACTACAAGAACAGTGAAATTTCAGAGGAAAAAGAAGCAGAAAACACCTAAATTAGATGACTTTGGTAATCTGCTGAGTCATCTTCCTCGCTTAGTTCCATTTGAAGAAAATGAATGGAAAGAAGTTTGTTGATTAACTAGGTGCAAAAAAGAGTGTTAAAAATGTAAAGTTGTAAGTTTATTTAAAATACAGAATTTTTAAACAATAAAACTATTACACAGTGGCATGAGATTCTTGGCATTGGAAGTATATAGTTTGAAGCTCTGTGAAAAGGTGAAGTAAAGGTGAGGAGAGACTTCCTACACCAAGCAAACACTTGTCATAGTTGACCTCAAACAATCCTTCAGCACAAGAGACACTGTGTCTGAATGCAGTTGGGGAATCTCTATCACAGAGAAAAGTTAGATAGACAATTAATTTATGACAGTGGAGCCAAGAACAAACAATGGAGAAAGGACAGTCTCTTCAATAAATAGTATTGGGAAAACTGGACAGCCATGCACAAAATAATAAAATTAAACCACTGTCTTATACCATACACAAAAATCAACTCCAAATGGATTAAAGAATGTAGGACTTTAAACCATAAAATTCCTAGAAGAAAACTTAGACAGTGAGCTCCTTGACATTTGAATCTTGGATAGAGAGACAGGAAGTGGCCTAAGAAAAAAGTTTGTGGTGATATCTATTTGAGTATTGAGGGGTAATGAAAAGATCCTGGCTGAAACAAAATATTCTTATAAGAAAAAGTGGATGATAAATAAAAATTAAATTTTGTGCAGTTTTATTGTGGGGAATGTTAAACACTCAAGCTAAGAGGTGTGATATAGACCTATTGAAGGTTTCAGAACAGCATCTCAGCACTCTTCCTGAGGCAGATCTATCTGATTAACCAAATCACATTTGGAAGATTCCTTGGAAAGCTGTCAATATATGTTTTTATCCTGAATTGTGACTTAAAGTCTAGTCAATCCTGTCAAGACTTCACCAAACATTGGTTGGAGAAACAAGTTTTACATATGGCTCTCCATTTAAGGAATTACTACAAATCGCATGTACTAAGGAGCTACCTTAATTGTTTTTTCCACTTTTTCCCTCTTTCAGCAGCACCTAGCAAATCACCTTTTGTAATCCAGGAAGAACAACATCCATATATCCCTTCAAGCACTGCATCCTTGTCAAGACTGAGTGTAGAGGATGCTTTCTTACTTAGATGAGGATACTAAGACCCTGAAACTGAGTAGAACATTTAGTGGCCTGATGGCATGACAGAAAAAATTCCTGAGCACCTATATTTGAATGGGGCTAACTAAAATCAATGCATGCTGAAATCTCTCCACCACAGGATGTCAAACAACATGACCCTTATTCTAATCATTGAATACTCAGCACTGGCACTTACAGTTGAATGTTCATAAAAACCACCCAGGGAGTTTCTTTAAACATTTATGTTCTCATCCCACACTCAAGAATTCTGATTCAGGAGATTTGGACTGAGGCCTCAGATTACTGCAATCCAGTTTGACTATAAAATGAATTTTGGAGGGAAAAATACTATTTAGTGTATTCTAAATAAATTACTAAGTCCTTTCAATTCTGTTTAATTTACTCTGAAAGACACTATATTTTCAGAATGTCTAACTTCGGGATATGTTCAGTAATTTGGCAATTAAATGACCAGATTAAGAAAAGGTTGCTCCACATAGGCTTAAGGGAAGTTTAAGGAAAAAACAAACAACAAAGTCTTTGAGATAATTAAAGTTACATTTTGGAAAACATGGTGTGTTTCCTAAGTAAAGTTTTAAATTCACATTATACTACCTCCCTGGTATTTCCTTGGTAAATCCTAGTTTCAAAATTTGACTTCAAGAAACTGACAAAGAGGCCAAGAGCCCAAAGCCAAGAGCAGCTTCATAAATGCTGAAATAATAGATGTAAGTACATTTAATCAGAAAATCCTTCAGAAACATTTTTATAAAAGTCATTCTTACTTTTGCTCTGAGAATTGGAGTATCAACTGCTGCAGGGCCCAATTACAGTTTGTGCGTGGCTTCAGGGAAATAGATATATTTTAAATTCTCTTTCCCTCACCATCATTTGTTAGGCATCATCTCATGGACAAACGTGCACCTTTAGTTTAATATGAGAAAAGATAACAAAAGTATCTCAATCATTCCAGAAAAGAGTAAAGCTTATTCAAGGGAAAATGCATTATATAGATTTAAAGATAATTTCACAGTAATGTGTATTCAAGTAGTTATTTCCAAAAATATTTTATTAATTGCATCTCTCCATATTTATCTCTTGTTTTTGCATACTCTTTGATGAACTAGAAGAGAAAACTAATCACATAGAAGAGGTTTTTTTTTAATGGTTCAGTTATGAATGTCTACTTCAATCTTTCAAGCAGATTTTTCACAAGATTTAGAGGCTCAGACAAGCCGAAATCACCATTGCAGTAGGGAGGAGATCTCAGAAAAGCAGGCATGAGAATGAGGACAAAGAAAGCCTAGAAATGGGAAAGAACAACTAAAAAATATCATTATATATGTATCTTTTCTATACATCTGTATCTATATCTATGTATCTCTAGCTAGAATTGCATATATCAAGTTATTTTCTCTATATGTGTGGATAGATATAAACATAGATATGTATCATTTATATACATACAAGTTTTATATGATGCAAAAAAGTTGTACTTTTGGATTTGACAGTGAATCTGATTTCATACAATACAAAGCCTTATTTTTGTAGATACCTTCATAAATGCTTAATAAGAATTTGAAAAAAAAAAGTTGTTATATTGATCAGTTCAAAATGAATTTAGGCCAAAAACTCAATGAATTAATTCAAGGAGAGAAATTGATTGTAAGGTGTACTGATACATTTTCATACATAATTCATAATTTTAAAAGAATTATGTGTACTATTCCATAGTAATAAAATAATTTAAAAATAAAATTGTATCATAAATTATGAAGAGTAGTTTGTTAATAGTTCTATAATTTTGTGCCCTGATGTTCATGTACAAATATATTATATTTAATTATCAGCATGTGTGTTAAATTTACATCCTTTTATGTTTCTAAATGGTTTATTTGCCATGAGACTGTTCAAATAACTTAAGTAGCATGAAGTAGACTCTAGAAAATAAACAAAAAGATGAATCTTATTAGAGTTGATCTAAGGGAAATTTATTTGAGCTAGTCATAAAGCTTTTGGGAGCATTCAAATGCAACTTTGTGAATTTTAAATATGTTCAAATATTGCTACTGTTCCTGGGGATGTGTTTAAATGCTGTTAAATGTTTAAAATGTTAATGAATAATTTTCTTGACTGACTCTTTATTTCTCTGAATACATGTATGTTCTTCATCTGTTTCTTAAAAGCATTATCAGGGGAGCATCAATAGATGGTCCAAACTTCAGTATGCTACCTTTCATTTGCTCATCATGTAATTCTTCCTAAGTAGCTCCCAAGCCTGTTTTGAATTGCACTAGTTTCTTTCAGTGAATCAGATACTGATGAAATTCAATTTAATCTATTCTAGCTTAACATTTTTAAATACTTATTTTTTTCTTTTTCATTATAATTTATACATTTATTCCTATAGATTTTTCATTTGAAAATAGATGAACTTTTTCTATTTAGTACCTGCATAGGACACAAGTCCCAAGACCATTCTCACTTCAGATACCTACTGTAAGTTTAGGGGTTCCCAAACCACCCTCACTTCTAATACAAACTGCAAGTTTAGAGGTACCCAAGACTATCCTAAAGTTTGATAATTTTTTAAAAGTGTCACAGAATTCTTCAAAGTTCTTATATTTATGGTGAGGATTTATTACAGCAAAATGATACTGATTAAAATCAGGCAAGGGAAGAGGTGCTTAGGGCAGGGTCCAGGAGAGTTCCAAGTGTGAGCTTCCAGTTCATGGAAGCTCCTAGTGCATTCATGCAAACAGTGCTTGCTTGCTTCTTCCCACAATAATATGTGGTAACAAGCATGGACTAGTGCCAACCAGAGGAGATCGCCTGGGTCTTGAGTCCAGAGTTTTTATTGGTGTTCAGTCACAAAGATGTTGTATACCACCTGCATGACTGACTTTAGTCTCCAGTCCCTCCAGATGCCAACGTGACACAACATGTTCCAAAACCTCCACCTTAATCACACGATTAGCATTCAGTTTGCCCCAACGCTCTATGGTAAACAAAGGCAATCATCAGAGTGGACAGTCTACTGCTTAGAGATCACCTCCTGGGAGCTGAGGGAAAAGGCTAGACTTCTCCTTAGCAAGATTAATACTTTACTGCACAGAACTTTAGACTCAGTGAATCATACATTTCTATGTATAGCTTGGAGAGCAATATAAAAATGCACTTACAATTTTTATTAAAACCAAAAACATCATTATTTTTCCTAGCAGTGCTAAATAAGAAAATGTGTAAAGAATATCACCACTATTATATTAATTCTACTTCTTCCTCATCAGTTAATACATAAAGTAACTATAAGGAAAAAATTTTAGACTAGTACTCAAATTCTTGCATCTCATCACATAAAATTTGACCCTGATTTCCTAGCATATGAAGAAAATGACATGAAGAAAAAACAAACAAGAAAGTGGAATTTTAATTTGAAAATTCTGCTGTAAGAATTAGGAGACTGGAAGTCTTATCCTGGCTTTGTGACTAATTTGTTATATAATTTGGGCAAACAGATTAACCTTTCTAGAATTCAATTCACTCCTCTGTAATTAGTGAGTAGATTGAACTAGATTAATTTAAAATCCCATCAATACCTTTAAAATTCTGCATATTTATACTTCTCATGAAAGAATAAGAGTTGTATATAGACTTAACCCAAAACAAAGATAAAATAAAGCCATTAAAAGCAGTATTCTTCATGTATTAAAAGGACCCAAGGAAATATCAGTAATTTGAGTCATTTTTAATATTCTCATCATGACTGTTGAACTGCTTTTATTAAAAACTCTCCCTGATACATCCTAGTGAAATAAATTAAAACATGCACACTTGAGACAAATTCTAATCAAATTAAATCAGATGATTAATGTATTTAAATATTCAGAATCAAAACATAGCCCTTTGCTCAATATGCTTGAAGGTTGTTGATTTTCCCTTAAATTTTTGCTTATTTATATGATTTTCAACTTCATTCATAGTTAAGATCAACAAGCTAAAATACTGTAGTACAAACACACTAATTTTTTAGATAATTCAAATGAATCTTTCCCTAGTTTAAATATGCTGCTAAAATATCAATAATAAGATGAATAATATTGAAAGATAAATACATAATATATACTAATTCCCCATTTTTTATGTATTTTATGTCCTGTCTACAGAAAGGTTTTTTTCCTCTATGTAACTTGAAATGGCATATTTATACTGGCAAGAATTTCTCAAGTAAAATATTTATTTCTGCTAAGAAAATGTTTTAGTTGAGTGTTTCCTAATAGCCCCAAAGTTAGTTTCAGTAGCAAACATTTGTTCATCCAGAAAATGTTTCCAAAATGGACTATCACTTTCAAGGGTTTTGGCAACTGTGTAGTATGGGCAGTAGGCTTAGCCAACTGTCTTTCCATCTGCTACTCCTGCTTCCCCGCAACTTTTTCCCAATCAGCCAGGAACACTTTAGAGATCACAGTGGCTTCCTGGAAAAAAGCATATTTAAACATTTGTTCCACTAAGGTAAATCAAACATTTACAACACTCCACACTTCATGCAACCTTATGAAGAAATATTACTCATTACTTGAATGATTTTGAAGTTAGTGAATGTTCTGTAACATTTTCTTTTCAAGTGAATATGTAGCTTTAAAAATAATCTATTAGGACAATAATTAAATAAAGACAAATTTAGTTCTACATATATCTAATACTAAATTAGAAATATAGAATTTCAAAGTTAAAAACCTGGTGATTAAATTTCCTGGTAAAAATCTAAAGTAGTTTGTATTTACTAACAGAATAAATTTATATGTTCACAAATATACTTACTGAGATTTTCAAAATAAAAAAAAAAACAGGAAAAAAGAAGCAGCAAGTTTTTCCTATGATTAGGTTATTTTTCAACCATTTCTGAAATAAGAAAAAATAAAATTATAAATTAAATATTTCTGGAAATATATTAATTTATATCTATTATTTTATGTAGTTTTATTTGGTTTCTGATTTGTTTAGGTTTATGTACAAATTAATATAAAAGGTATTTTAACAAACTTATTCAATCAATCAATCAATGGGGGCTTAATAATATATAAATAAGGGTTGGGGAAAGGATACTTAAACTACATTAATTTGTACATCCATCAAAGAAAGAGGATGACAAATGCTGAGTGGAAGTGGATTTGATGCCCACTTATTTCCCTGGTCCTTTAAATTATAATACTTCTTAAAGCAAATTTGACGACTGACTGTCTCAAGCTTGTCAACAAGACTAGACTTCTGAATCTCTATCACTTTGCTTCCCACTCTCATACTCCTGGCTCCCTTACTCATTGCCTCCATACTTGTATACCACAAAACCATGTTGGTCTCCTTTCTTATCCATGCTCTCCTGACTCACTGAATTCAAAGCTCACTGTCCAAACTTCAAACCTATAACAGTGTAATTTCTTGATTCTAAAATGCCTGACGTGACCTGTAGTAGTTGATACAGAGACTTTTTCTTTCTGGTTTTTTTTCTATTTCCTTCCTTCTTTCTTTCTCTTTTTCTTTCTTTCGAATGCTGGTATATAACCACTGTGTAGAAGGATTGGTCGTATAAATGTTTCACAGATATTTATTTTAGATGGATTATATACTGATATGGAGATGCCATACCCTTGCTCAGTAGTATGAAATACATATTCTCTTGTTAGGGTTTTAAAGGTTCAATAAATACCACAGCTCTTCCTCATTTGGATTCTGGGAAATAAAAGAATACAAGCCATGGATGGAACATTAAAAAAAAATCATCAAAATTACTAATAAATCAAGGTTAGACTAGAACTTTTATCCCTCTTCAATAAGGACCTGGAATAGAAAAGTGAGGACAACTTTGTTTCTATTGAGTAGATGCCCTTACCTCTTATTGGTTCTGTGGAGAAGAGATGAGTCCTCACATTAATGATTTGTAAAAGATTAACCCCAACTGATAAAGTAGACAAATAATGCTAAAAATCAGAAAATTTGAGGAGGAGTAACAAGGTAGACAAGAAGCCAGGATATTAAAGCAAATTTCTCTTTGTTTGTAAATCAGCACTGGGAAAAACATATTCCTAGATCATATTCTCTTATCTCCCTAAGCTGAGCCTTTAACTTTATGGCCAGTCGTGAATGTAATCGTCTGCCTGACAGGAGAAGGACAGCCATTCATGAGGGCAATCCTGCACCCACATTCATGAACAACTCCTTTGAGCATTGACCTGGGACTGCTAGCAAAGAATTGCTAAAAATTCCCCTAAAAGCTGTGAAATGAGTCAGAAGAATGCATAAATAATTTTGATAAATAAAACTGATTGAAGAACATCACTCCCTAATTATTTTACTACCTATTTGTGTGAATAAAATTTCCAAAGTGTGCATCCCAACACCCTGGGCATTTCTCCAAACCCTAGACATGGTAAGACTTGACCTTTAATTCTGTCTGGTCCCTTAGTACTGATGTTCCAGAATTCCTTTTCTAAATGACCACAAGTTTCACTTCTGCTACTTTAATGGTTATTTGCTCAGGGAGGATAAACCAAGTAATATAATTGTCAAGAATGTGGATGACATCTTGCTTATATCCACATCACAGAATGACAGAAATAAATGGATTCATCAAAACACAGGTATTAAAGTAGGCTGCACACATCAAAAATTTTATCTACAAATTTATTTCTTTAGTCCAACAATCTTGAAGACATACTGGCCAAAACTCACTTGCTTCATCTAGTACTTTAAAATTTATTTCCAAAGATGTCCCTGAGGTAAATTTTGATCAGATGTGTTGAATTAGATCCTCCTCTACCATGTAGATAACTAATACTGCCACAATGAAGGGATCCTGAACTGCCTTTTCTTGTTGTTTGCATTTTTCCTAAACAGTTCTACAGCCTCTAATTTCTCCTTAGAGTAGTGTGTGTTACATCGATAGCAGAAAATAAAGTGACAAAACTCATAACTTTATAACTTGGACAATACTAGTCATATGTTCTCCGAACAAGTCCACTAAAAGAGTAGTTGAGTTCTCTTTCCTCAGATCTTTCCATTTCTTTCCAGAGTGTTTTTATTGGCTACTGTTAGTTTTCTAGAGCCAATATCCTCTAAAAACTCTTCTTTAATCCTTAACAGCATTTAATTTGACCATATTTGAATCCCCCTGCACCCCGTCTCTCTCTCTCTCTCTCTCTCTCTCTCTCTCTCCCCATTTCTATAAATAACTAGTCTGACTTATAAAAGCTTCGGATTCTTTGAAGTAGTACCTGCTTCTCTTTCATCATTGGGTACATTCCCAAATCATCACTCATCTATCATTCATCTTCTTTCATCTTCTGTTACTTATACAGTGAAGATTATTATTCAAACTATCATTTTACCCTCAGCAAAATAATGTCATCTGGTGCCCTAAATGTCTACACTCCTTCTGGAAGATTAAGACATTTCAGGCACAAGTTTTTCTTAAAGCTTTTATATTGCCATACTTTTATCACAGTATACATTATATATATATCTGTAAATCTATGTATATATACATATAATACAGTATAATATAATTTTTAAAATTATTTTTCTCTAAGTGTTAGTCATATTTCCATGGTAGAGACATCCATCTTTAATATACTTTTTAACTTTATAAAATTCATTACATATCTGTCAAAGTAACTCTTCTCTGCTTTCCCAAGAATCATAAACATATTTAGCACATACTGGGAAAGTATGTTCTCAGAGGGAATGGGAAGAAACATGCCACACCGATTTCCTTATAAGACCTACTTGAGCCTCCTGTGTTTTGTATGTTTTAGACTGAAGGCCAAAACATCCTCTAATGGTTTAGAGATTAGGTTGATAAGTGGAGCATAAAGTGTAAAACTAATAAATCTACCAAGTCATCTTTAGATATATTCAAAGGCTATTTTATAAGAGACCTTAACAAAATCAAAGGAAATCCTCAAGACCAAAGGACCCATGTACTCTGGCTTTACTAATAACTTACCCATGTGTTCTTTCCTGGAACATGTACTAGAATTTGTGAGTTTAAAAAGCTGATTAAAAAATGCTGTCCTTTCTTGCCCTGGTTTTGAAGCAACTGAGAAATAATGCCCCAAAGCAGATTTGCAGCACCTTTTATTACAAGTAAGTCACATTGGAGAACACACATTTTGTGTGTGCCATTCAGCCTTCAACTGCCTTTACCCTGAGTCTTGTCCTTGGACTAGGACACCTGAGGGAAAATTAGAACTGCAGAGCAGATACACTTACCCAACTTGACCAGGCAGTAGAAGATGGAGAAGAGAAACTCAGTCTCTCATGCCCAAGATTTTTGATAGAGTAGACTTATTCAACTGAGCATTGTGAAAGAAAAGCCCAACAAGGAAGCACATGCTATTTGGCAGAGAGAAGTGAGTGGCAGAGTGGTGTGAGCAGGGAAGGATGGTGCAGGAAAAATCCATTCATATGGATTCATATGGATTATGGCCCTGCCTGTCTCTCTCAGTTCCCACCTGGAGCCCAGCAGAAAAATAGAGAAGAAACTATTCCCATTATGAGATTTTATTCTCTGAGGTGTCAACCAGCAGAGCACGTCTGCTATGCTATGTCAGATGCTGACAAGAAATGGGAATGAATCGAGTAAGCTTGCATTTCAGAAAGTCTAAACACAAATTAAAAAGAACAAACCAAACAGAACAAACACAAACAAGTAGATAAAGAGAACATAGTGCTGGTTACAGGAGTCAAAGAGGTGGGATGGGGGGGAGGGCGAAATGGGTAAAGGGGATCAATTATATGGTGATGGATGAAAACTAAATTTTTTGTGGTGAGCATACCGTAATATATATAGAAGTAGAAACATAATGTTGTACCCATGAAACTTATATAAAGTTAAACACCAATATTAACTAAAAAATTTTAAAAAAGAAATTCTGCTTTAGGAGCTTAAACAAAGAATAATTTATTTTTATTGCTTTTGTTCTCCTTGGGCATTCTATCACTGGACATGCTTACTATAAATTTATCTTTAAAAACTATGGATTACTGGGGGAAAAAAGAAAGAAATATGTGTGGTTTTAAGAGATCTAAGCCAGAAACCCTTTTAGCCAATTATTTTATATTCCTTGAAATAACGAAGCCTCGGTTCTACAATTTCAAAAATGGCAAAACATTCCCTGCCTCTAAGTACATTGCAGGAAAATAATTATGTAAAATGAAATAAATTTTATTTGAGAATATATTTGTTCACTAAAAAGGAAGATCTACAGAAGAAAAACCTTTTCAGTATATTTAATTATTGTAACCGAATGTCTAAAGTGCTTCCTGGTTCATAGTAGGCAATTGTTAAATAAAAAGAACTGGAAATATATCATACTTAATGAGGTATTGTGATTTTCAGTTATCACATTGACCTAGTATTAAACTTTTTATCTTTGTAATTTCTGTGGAATCTTAGATATGTGATACTGTGAAGGTGGATACTTCAGGAAATACGTGTGTGTGTGTGTGTGTGTGTAATCACTTGTGACTCTATTTCTATGTGAGTATATGCATACAAGTATATGTATCATTTTATATATATATATATATATATATATATATATATATAAAATTTCTTGGTAAATTAAGTAACATGAATAGATCATTGTTTGTTTGTTTGTTTGTTTTTTTTGCCAAGTGTATTAGTCAAGTTTCTTCAGAGAAAAAGAACCCATAGGATAGACATACGTATAAGAGAAGACTTATTTTGGAAACTGGCTCACATGATTGTGGAGGCTAAGAAGTCCCATGATATGCTATATAGAAGGTTAGAGAACTAGGAAAACCAGTGGTATAACTCAGTCCAAATCCTAAGGCCCAGGAACTTGGAGCTCTGATGTCCAAGGGCAAGAGAAGATTGAAGTCCCAAGTTAAGGAGAGCAAGAGAGAGAATTTGACCACCTTCTATCATTTTGTTCTATTGGGGCCCACAGTGGATTGGATGGTGCTCACCCACACTGGTGAGAGTGGATCTCCTTACCCTGTCTGTTGCTTCAAATGCTAATCTCCTCCAGAAACACCCTCAGAGACCCACCCAGAAATAATGTTTCACCAGCTATCTGAGTATCCTATAGCCTAGTCAAGTTAACCTGTAAAATTAATCACTACCCAAGAGATTTTTTTTCAGTCAAGATAAAGTTTAAAAGAGCCAACAGAGAGCAAATTTTCTTAAGCAATTTGTACTGAATACAAGGGGGAAAAAACCCTCCAATTTCTCTAAATGATATCAGATCTCCCCCTTCTATATTCTTAACCTACACATTTTTCTACTTCATCCCAGAGATCCTAAGATTCTCCTCACATCAAGATTCTCTTGGACAATGTTTCTTTATTCCTAGGATTTTCCCCTCCAATTTATCATTCGTGTTAATCATCATTTTCATTGCTTATAAAAAGTTGGAAATAACTTTTCATACCAGTTTCAATAGTGTTACTCATAAGTTATAAAATTCTTTACCATTTGCTAATAAAGGTGACATTAAAATGCTACTTAAGTTTACATTTTAAATCTTTAATATTGTCCTTCTCTAAGGATCATTTTTGCCTTATTTATATGCTCATTTTTATTCTAGGACCAGAGGTATAAAGTATAACTGAATAATTATGGACTATCTTTGACATCTGCTTGAAATAATACTTAAATTCCTAACCTCTGGGAAACCTGATATGCAAATTGTCATCTTCACTCTATTTTCTTCTTGATATAAATCCTTGCGATAGTTTGGACCAAGTCCAGAGTCTCTTTGGAATAATAAGCATAATTCAGCTGATTTGCCCATTATTCTACTGCATGATGGAAAGTAAAAGTTTCAAGCAAGAAAATAATTGCTGCTTATTTTGCCTTTACTCATCTGTGTGTACTATGAGAATCCAAAAGTAAATAGCACACATAAACTAAGCCTTCTCAATTTTTGTTTGTTTTTTGAGCACGTTTGTTATTCATAGTACCCATCTTTTACTATGTGATGTGTAATGTAATTTTTGTAATGGCTCTTTAAGGGAAGGTAGATAAAAATTTCCATTATGGCCTTCTTCATGGGAAAACTTCCTATGTATTTGAATCTATATGCATATATTCTCCCAGAATATATGACTGTTTCAAGTTTAGGTGTAACTGATATACATTATTATTAGTTTCAGACGTACAACATTATGATTTGATATTTGTGAATACTGCAAAATAATCACCACAATAAGTCTACTTAACATTCATTACCATTCATTGTTACAATTTTTTTCTTGTGTTGAAAATTTTTAAGAACGACTCTCTTAGCAACTTTCAAATATGCAACATAGTATTATTAACTATAGTCATCCTATTTTACATCACATCTTCATGACTTATTTGTTTTTAAGTGGGAGTTTGCACCTTTTGACCTCCTTACCCATTTCAACCCCCTCCCACCTCCCATTCTTGATTAAGGCTGAAAAGGCATGGAACTTTGAAGGTCTGCTTTATAATCTGCTTTCAGTGGTATTATGTCTGTGTGATGGGAAGAGTCCTATGTGCCTCCTAAAAATCTAGTCTTAAGATAGAGAAGGTGAGGTAATAACAGGGGGACACAGATCTCTGGGATAACATAGAGCTCTGTGAGGTCACAGAGAGATCTTTTAAATTCTCCAGTGGCAGTCATACAGCAGGGAAGGTGTGGAGTCATGTTAGGAGATGATGCAGCTCTACGTAAATTCTTGAATCTTACTCTTGATGAGCAATGTTTATTTTCTGCCTCTGAAACTAGTAAATATGTGCTGCATGTTCTCATTTGTTTTCATTCCCGTGTCTTAATTTCTTATATATACATATAACATCTGTTAATTTTATATAATTTCCTAAGATTTATCTTCTAGTTTTCTAATTATTTTTAGCTCTGTGTAATCCGCAATTCTACATCATCTGTGGTAAAATTTTCCCCATTAGAAAGATATGCACATGAGTAAGTATTAAAGTGAGAAAACATAAAAAAAAATAGGCAATTTGCCCAGAGTAAGGAAAATTTCCATTGAAAAGACCCTAAGAGAGCTACATTGTGTCTTACAGATGACACATGTTATAGTTCACCTCTCCAGAGCTTAGTCAAAGACCGGTTACCAGTCAGCATCTGGGCAAAGCCTCCTGATTATGGGGCAAAAAATGAAAGTAAAGTAGTTGTCTTGGACCCAAAACCAAAATTTAGGAAGAAGTCCTGTGGAAGTTTTTTAAATGGTAATCCTGGGCAAAATGTGTGTAAAGAACATAATTCTGAAAAGAAACTTTCCAAACTTCTCTGTCTTTGGGACCAGGTGAATGACTGACTTATCAGTCTTTTCATTGTCAGTTTTTCTTTTATAGACAAAAATATTTATGATATTAGAGCAGACAAGAAAGTAGATGTAGATATTTGATTCTAGAAAACAATTTCACCAAATACAATGCAAATTATTTTAGATAAACAAAAATCACAAAAAGGATTGTATTCTTAGGAAAATAAAATGCAATGCTTAAGGGATTCAACTAATTACTGTAGCTCAATCCAGTATGTTAAACATTAGAACTTTTCAGCAAGTAGAAACACAAGGGGTCTCAGATATGCACAACTGTTACGAGTTAAGGTCCTAGTCACGGGTGTTGAAGTTTCCAGCAAAGTCTTGGTTTGATGAATCTCTAATTCTGACAGTGTCCTTCGAAACTGACAGACCTAAAGAGCCCTTCAGCATGTTCCCAGAGTGTGAGCTAGAAAAATAAATTTTAATATAAATCACTGAGATTTGAGGGTTTCTTTCTATGCAACATTATTGCAACAATAGCTGACTGATAAAACTAATAAAAATGTAAGTATATTTTTTGCATCAATGTAGCCCAGAAACTCTTGAGTAAACATAGTTTATGACTGAAACTAAGGAGATGAGATTTTTGAAGTACAGACATAAAGTATATATACTATTTACCATATATGCAGAATATATATCATCTGTATCTGCATGACAAGTGTTTTTTATACTCAGTCCCCCAAAGCGAGTTCTACAGAGCACATTCCACTCATTGTTCATAATTTAAAAAGAAATTCTGTTGCCAAATCATTTTTGGAAATGCTGTATAAAGAAAAAAAAAAAACAGCATTATGAGCCCAGGGACTTCTTGAATGCCTTCTTTATTTGTGTGATTTTGATTATATTTTCTTAGTCTTACCAACTTTTTCCTAGGCTATTATTTTTCCTATGCGTTTAACATCGATATATATCTGGTGAACAAAATGATCAAATTACCACAATGGCATGGAATTGTTTTAGGACTTTTCATTTATTTTGTTTTTGGTGCATTTACTGTTATGGATTGAATTCTGTACCCTAAAATTTATATGTTGAAGCCCTAGCGCCCATTGTGACTCTATTTGGAGAAGGGCTTTAAGGAGGCAATGAAGGTTACATGAGGTCATGGGGGTGGGGCCCTCACCTGATGAGACTGATGTCCATCAGACTATGATCACCCCTTCTTTCCTAGCTGAGGAAATTAAAACATCCACTCAGTGGCTCAAAAATATTTTAACTTATATTTAAATAATCTGTTTTTTTAATGCTTCGCCTCATATTTGATTTATAGCAAGTTCTGCTTAATTTATTGCAAGTCTCTGCTTATTCACAATATATCCCAAATCCACCCATGTCTATTCTTCTTGACAGCAGTCTACTCCAAATTACCCTTACTTTCCTCTAGACTACTAAATTTCTTCCTAATTGATTTCCCTCATTCTACTCATATCCTCCTACAAATCTGACCTTCATGCATAGTCAGTGTAATATTTGGAAAGTATAAACCACACCATATCACAGTACAGCTAAAACTCCTTCTGTGATTTCCAAATGGTAAAGACCTTTCCCCAATCTCATTTTCTACTTCTGTTTTGTCTTGTTCACCATATTAGAGTCTTGAGTTGAAGAATCCTGAATTCATCAAATAACTCACCGGTTATTTGAGAATGACTTTTGCACCAGCTTTTGCATCAGCTCTGTTCTTTTCCTGCATTGTTCTTCTTTCTCTCATCTCCATGTCCTACCGCGAATGTCACCTCCTCAGAGAGGACTTAATATCCTTCCTGACTAAAGATTTCCCTCATCCTCAATGACTAAGTAACTACCTATCAGGTTTCTGTGAGTTCTTTTTAACACTTAACATTATCTGAGATTATCTTTTTACTATGCTTAGTAGTAAGTTTTCAGGAGATTTTTAATAACTGTTTATGGATTGAATGGGTGGATGAATATCCAATAGTTATATTCTGCCTGTGCTGACCAAGTGGAAGGACTGGCAGAATATGTGGGTTATGGACATAAAACAAGTAAAACAGAAAGGGACACACAGGGACACACAAATACACACTGACACACACAAACACAAACAGATACACACATATGCGGTACCATTGATGCTAAGAGAGAAGCCTGCCCAAATCAGGGTTATTTTGGTTTCAACTTAAACAAGCAAAAACAAAAAAGGAAATGTATGGGAAGAATAGCGGGATATTAAATAAACTGTGGCATCAACAATCTTAAAGAACAACAAAAGAAGTTGGGCTTCAGGGTCAATTGTAAGCAAAGACTTGAGTGAGATTAGTGTCCACTTCCCCTTATGCTCTCTCTTTCCTTCCTTTGCTTCTCACTTGTTTCAACACGTTGGTTTTATTTTCCCTCTGAGAACAGAGGGAGTCCAAACTATTATCAAATTAAAAGTTTCATATCTCAGAGCTTTTCCTTAATTGCAGTTTGAGAATGCTGAGGGACTCTTCTAAGTGACCATGTTAGTAGCAGTGACTTACCCATACACCAACACTGTGACCGGAAAAGAGGGGTCATTTAAGAAAGTAGGATCCCCACTGTAAACACATAGACATGCAGAGATGTGGGGGAGTGCTAGGAGACCACGGTTTCTAGAAGGGACCTACACTAGGAGTACCATACCATTAAAGTCCTCTCCAACAAACTTACAGAAATAGTTATTTTCAAAGATGATCTCTAACAGAAGTCTAAATCATGCGGTTTTTTGTTTGTTTGTTTGTTTTTTCAAAAATACCATGCTGTATTCCACCTCCACTCCCTTTATTATAGGTTTGGCATAAACCAGAAAACTTGAGCTAGCCAAAAATTTGATCTTTAAACTGTTCATTGATACTTATTCCAATATTATTCAGAAAAAAATGTATTGTCTTAGTCCATTCAGGCTGTGATAACAAAATAGCATAGACTGGGTAGCTTATAAGTAACAAAAATGTATTTCTCACAGTTCTGGAAGCTGAGAAGTCCAATATCAAGGCACTGGCAGATGTGGTTTCTGGGGAGGTCCTGCCTCTTTGTTCATAGACAGCTGGTCATCTTCTCACTGTGTCCTCACATGTCAGAAAGGGTGAGGAAGCTCTCTGGGGTCCCTTGTCAGGGCAATAATCTGTTCATGAGAGCTCTACCTCCCAAAGGTCCCACCTCCTAACATCATCATGTTGGGAATTAGGATTTCAACATATGAATTTTGAAGGGACACAAATATTTAGTCCGTGGCATGTTATTTATTCAGGTACTATTTTTATAAAGAATTATAAGACACCACATTAAAATAGCAATGCATTGTTACAATGTGATATTGGTTTTAGCAGTAATAACAAAAATTTTCAGAATAACCTATCAATAAAGTTTGATTTTTTGAAAAATATATCATTTATTTAAATGAAAGAAGACAACAATCCTCATTCTTTGTCCTACATGAAATAATTTAATTATTTGATGAAAGCTACTATCATTAGGTTTAATTCTATAATGTAATCCTAAGAAGAGCCTAAGGTGACTTAGCATATGTTATAGCTAATTTATCTTGCTTTTAGTCCTGCTTTTTACTTTGTAAGTTGAGAAAAGTACATCTCCTATATTCCATTGTTTTAATGTAAAAATGGATCATAAAATGATTATGGAATGGAAAATAGCTTAAACTGTTACCTTCCTGCCCAACTGGAACTTTGCTTTAATATAGTTTTATCTCTTGATTAATGTTCTGTCAAGGTGGAAGCCACAGTGTTTGTGATTTCTGTGCTTGATAACATAAATCATGCTCATAGTAAATGTAAACTTTCAAAACAATGTCTATGTGTTATGCCCAGCTAAGTAAGGGACACTGAAGTATTTAACTAAGACATAAAACTTTTCTCTATTCAGTACAAAACTACCTTTACCTAAAGCTGTGATGATAATCATAGTTGATGGAAGAGTATAAATAGTATGATTTGCCTGCCCAGTGATTTAGATGCCTTTGTTTCAAGAACAGAATTCACTTAAAAATATAAACATTGTCTAAAAGCCTCCTTGTTTCCAGTGCTTTTTTTTTCAGAGACTTTTTTTATTAGCCACCCTAAAATGTTCTATATTAACTTTGATTTAAGATTATATTTCTTTTGATTTTTTTTTCTACACATAAAAGACAACTGTAGCTTCTACTGGGATTGTGTTATATCCTATTTCTAAGGAAGAAATAGGAAAATGGAGGGAAAGAACTATCAGATTATCACACTTATGAATACAATGTAGTTATTCTCTTACTCTGTTCTATTCTGTTCTATCTCTAGAAAACATTTTGTGTGGTTTTTTTTAAATATATGTATGGATGGAAATTTTTATCAATTTGGAAAATGTCTTGGTAAAATTTTGATTTGAACTGGGAAGCTAACGTGATCAGAAATGCTGACCTTTTAATATCCCTACTTCAATGTCTACTTCTTTAGGATGAATGCTAACCAAGGTTCAGAATGTTCCAGATGTAACCAATCTCATCATCTAGCTCTAGGCAATTCCATTTTTTTTATACTTTAGTCGTATTTTTTGTCAGTTGCTGCTTACTTGCAATTTTTTTTACATTTTCCACTACTCCATGTTCATATGGTCTCTTTATTTTGTTTAACCATCCTTGTCAATTCTCCTAAATCTAGCTTATCCTAACCCTTAAGTTAGAGTCCTTCATTGGGGTTCCATACTTTAAATAATTCTACCACTTTAAATAATTCCACATATCCAGGTAAGGTCAAGACTACCATACATATTCTCAACACTATGTGCTTCTTTAACCTATTATCTTCTAGCAGTCAATTTAAATTGTTAAAAGGTATTTATTTTTTCTAATGTCAGTTGCGGTTGGAAGATTTCTAAGTTTCTAATATTCTAAAATGGCCCAAGATTCCCCACCCTAATTTCTTAATTAGGTTTCATGATGTGACTCAATTGACCTTTTCATTAGTAAGTTACTTGGTTGGGCCAAACCTAATCATATGACTCTTTTAAAAGGAGGGAGTTTTCTCCAACTAGTATAGCATGAGAGAAATCAGAGATAATCAAGTGTGTGTGTGTGTGTTGGGGTGGAGAGGGATTTGAAGCAAGAGAGGTTCTTTTCTGTGGGAGAATTTGAATAGGACGCTTGGAAAGGACCTTAGAGTCTCCTCTAGAAACCAAGAGAAACCACCAGGTATAAGAAAATAGGATCTCAGTTCTACATCTGCAAGAAATATTTTATACCTCTTTGATTTTGTTCTTCCCACCATCATTTCCCACCTTTGAGGGTGCAAGAAGACAAAAGGAGGACCAGATTTCTCTTTTGATACAGTATGTGCCAAGCATCGAAGTGGCTTTGTCTAGCCTAGTGTCCATATTTAAGCAATACAAAAACAAACAAAAACAAAGCAATAACACAACAACAACAACTCAGAACATTTTTGATGAGAAAAGAAGAAAATAGTTGGCCTGGCTATAAAATCTATGTGGAGTAATACATCTATCTGCTTACTTAATGGATACTTGAACAGAGACCCTGTATATGACCTCATAGATTATGAATTGCGTGAGTCCATGAATGGTGCCCCCTGGATTTGTGTAACACACAACTTGTACAAATGCACATAAATACAGAGACCATATCTAACTGTACTATCAAGAAAAATTATAAATTTTTTATTTTTGCATTTCCTTCCAGGGTATGATAATGTCTGGTATCCCCTTTCCTTGACAAGAAAATTGATACACTTATCACGATGAATGTTTGATTGTTGTACTTGACTTAGGGTTGTTTTTGAAAAAATGTCAAAGAAAGCCACATACTCAAATGATCCTCTGAGTGTGTGGTCACTCTGAATCTGATATAAATTAGAAGAGAGGAAATATAATTCCTGTCCCCTCAGACTTCCTGTTCTTCACCATTTTCCTTCTCCATTGCCTCCATCTCCTTGAATATCAGAACACAAAGATCCCACTATAAGCTACTTATTAAAGATCACTTTCTGATATGAATCTGATAAATTTCTTCAAATCAAGGGTTAAAAGTAAGTTGTAAATGAATGTGCTACTATTAGTATTGTTTAAAAAGGGGGACATATTTATGTGGGAAGTTATTCATATTACAACTAAAATCATGTAGGAATCCTTGAATAAAAGCCAAATACTTTATTTAAAATATTTAAATCAATGATATTGGATAAATACTATAGTTAAATTTTTAAAAAATCTAGATGATCAAGGGATTAATTATGTAGAGGCTAATGTGCTTAGATTATGAGGTTCTTGGGAAGCAAGAACTCCCTGAATTTAGAATTGTGCAACTTAAGGAATATCTTATTTTTTGTCTGTTCACAGGATATGGATTACTTTGCTTGCATTGTTTCCTTTAGAATATTATGTATGTACCAATCATTATAGCATCAATATGTGTTAATGTTATTTAAAGGAAACTTACTCCAGTCACAACTAAATTCTAATCTATATTCTGGAGAATTTTGTGTCCACATCCATAATTTGAAGAAGTACACAATTTTAATCAAATAAAAGTGGACATGAAAATCTAGTTCCCTAAACATCAATTTATTTCTATAGGTTTCTTAGCAAATTATAATCATGAGGAATATATAGATTTTATTACTGCCTGTTCGACAGTCTATGTGACCCTGTAGAAGTAACTGAATTTGTCAAAAGATTTCTAAATTTCTTATCTATAATCTCTCAAGATAATGTGAGTTTTTATTAAAGTATTTTTAACTTATTAAGACCAGATATACTATAATCTGATACACACAATATAGATTCTTATTTTAAGGTAATCACTTTAAATGTTTAATTGACTCTGTTCATATTAGAAAACGTTTATTGCTTAAGCATGCATTTATTGAGCAGAAAATGTTTACAACACCATGGTTAAGTGATACAATATAAAATATTTACACATAAATGTTTACAGAATTTAGTTGTATGGAATATTTTTAAGCTATCTTTTTCCTAAATATGGACTATGAATTACAGAAAAAAATGATTTTTTTCCTGCAAATTTTAACTATGGAAAAGTTGAAAACTTCATGTCAAAGTTTTTAGAACTGCCTCGTCTGGGAGAAAAAAATGGATTAAATTTACATCAACACAAGCATTTCTATTTTATAAGCCAAGAAATAGTAGACATAAAAGACTGAATATGTCAGCTATACCTCCTTTAAGAACATATTTATATTTCCTTGAATAATTGCATGATTTATTGAGTGTTAGTGAAAGAAAACTTAATGTTCATTGCTGTTGGGATATGTGCTAACCTGATTAAAAATCTAAGAGTACTAAAATCAGAATTTGAAGTTGTATTTCCCTCCAGACTACTATCAGTTTTGAAGGAAACCATCACAAAGATAAAGAAATGTTCTCTGAAAGTTTAATTTTAGGAAAATATGTAATGTGTCATATTGTAATGACCCCAAGGAACTAATAGGAAGGCTAAAACTTGCATATGAATAGTACACAAAGCTCTTCTTGGTTTCCTTTTTATCTTTCAAACATTTTATATAGACTTGCTTGGTAGAAAATAAAAGTATAGCTTTGAACTCATGCATCTAGAACGGGACATTGGAGAGGAGGGTAATAATACTGCCATGTTTTAAAGAAATCACTATTCTTTGTAAATATATTTAAAATCGGGTTTTTCTTGATCATATGCAATAAAAAATGTAGATAAAGCTATTTGAATGAAAGGTCAGAGTCTTACAGACAACAGTGTACTATGGTTCATTCTCACATAGGTATTCCTGAGCCAACATTTGCTATACATTCTTTTCAATGTTGTATTCATGTTTACACTGAGACAGTAATCATGCAGTTATCTTGAAGTTGAATCACTAGGTAAAATAGAATGAACACCATTCTAAGAATCAGCGCCTATGGGTTGTAGTACTGCTTATGCCACATTCTAGCTATGTAATCTTGAGGAAATGACTGAAGTTGAGAATTAGAATCCTAATTTAAAATTTTGAAATAAAACACACAACCTCCAAGAAATGATATTTTTCCAACCACCGGATTTCAGTAGAATATAAGATTTATAAGGGCAAGTTGCTTTTTACATTTATTTTTTATTTTAGTTTAGGATACCAGATCCAAAAAGCACACATTTTTAAAAACAATTTTATCGAGGTGTAATTGACATAGAATAACTATACATGTTTCAAGTATACAAATTGATAGGTTTGACATACATGAATATGCATATACCCAGGAGATCATCACCACAGTCGAGATCATCACCACAGCCAAGATCATGGATATATCCACCATTCCAAAAATGTTTCTCTGCTTCTTTGTAATCCCTTCCCCTCATTTGTAAATACCAATCTCATTCCTAAGCAACCCTTGATTTGCTCTGTCACTACACATTAGTTTATACTTTCTAGAAAAATGGAATCATATAGCATACACTCTTTTTGTCTGGCTTCTTTCACATAACATATTCTGAGACTCATCCATGTTATTCTATATATTTTACTGCTGAATAGTTTTTCATTGTTTCACTATAACACAACTTATTTATCCATTGATCTGTTGATGGATATTTGCATTGTTTCTGGAGTGTTATTGTAAGAGATAAAGATCCTATGATCTTAGCCATTTTAGTGAGGGGTAGTAATATTTCGTTGTGGGTTTCATTTACATTTCCCTAATGATTAATGATGATGAGCCTCTCTTCATGTGCCTATTTCCCATCTGTATATCTTCTTGGAAAAGGCTCCTTTTTATTATCCTTATACACCCTGGAGACCTATCATAGTGGCTTGAACACAGTAAACACAGGAAAAAAAGATGAATTAAGGTAGACTTTGAACAATAGTGTGTTTTTCATATATTATCGTATTTTTAAATAAAATGTTATTTTAGAACAGTTTGAGAATTACAGAAAAGTTGAGCAGATAGTACTGAGATTTCCCACATATCAACATGAACTTTTCACTTTTGTCAACTTTTTACATCAGTATGGTACATGTCGTGGTATGTGAAAGAATGTTGATACACTGTCATTACATAAAGCCCATATTTTATACAGATCGTCTCAGTTTTTACCTAATCCCCTTTTCAGCTTCAGGAATCACAGAATAACATATTACATTTAGTTTTCTTGTGTCCACAGGCTCCTCTTGGCTATGATGGTATCCTAGCTTTTCTTGTTTTTGATGATCTTCAGTTTTGAGGAGCACTTGCCAGTTATTTTGTACAATATTCTTCAACTAAGATCTGTATGACTTTTTTCTCACTGATAGACTGGGGTTAAATGTTTTGGGGAGGAAGATCACAAAGGTGAAGGACCACATTAATTGCATTATATCAAGAGTATGTACTATCAACATGACTTACCACTGTTGTGATGGTTTTAGAGGTTATACTATGTGAAAAATGCTTTTAGAGATGAAATACTTAATCTTTTACTGTGTATAATTTAACCATATTTTCTCATAAGCTTAGATTTAAAAAAAAACTAGGAGTTGCATTAAAGTTGGCAACTTTTGAAACTAAAAACCATATAACTGTCTCATCACAGAGTAAAAATACATGAGTGACATGTAATTACCTTTTATAACCAAGAAATTATCTGATGAATGTCTCCTTCTCTCTGCCCAGTTCATGTTCTATTTCAAATGACTAGTTTAACTTTCTAAATGCAACTTGATAAACAGTATATCAATGCACAAAAATAGAGTAGAACTTTCTTATGTCTTAAATAAGTAACAACATAATTGATGTAATCTCCGTATCAATCAAAAGGAAAATAGGCTAAATTTCATTACTGTAATGAAAATTTGAAATTAGCCCATAATGTCCCACAAAGGAGAGACTATTTTATATGTTGTAATGGGAGACAATGTGGTATAATATATTGCTGCATGGTGCGATGGAAAAATCATGCACTAGAAGACAGATATCCTGGGTTTGAGTTCCATGAAAACTGCTCTCAAGTTAGCTGCTTAAGAATCTTAACTCCTTTGGGTTCTGTTTATCCATAAAATGGCATTGTAATGCTTATGGTGAGTTAATCTTCAAAGTTTTTTTTTCCATTCTCATATTTTGTCCTGTAGAATCATACTTAGGAATCACAAAGGAATTCTGTCCCAACCCAATTAAGGGTTGCATTCCAGGTAACAATATTACCTACAGTTACATTTGTTCCCCTCTATTTGAATATCCTGAGAGACAGGAACGCAGGATATTTAATCTACTTACATAACATCATCTAAATTCTATTTATATATGACAGCTTTAAATTTATCAACTGCCTATTCACATGACTACTTATATTTTTAATAGATATCTCAAACTTAAACATGGATGTAACTGGATACTGACTTTCCCTTAAAACCTACTTAATCTGCATTTGTATCCACTTACAGTGATGACAATTACATCTTTGTAGTTGCATGTGTTATTCTGTTGTAAATTACATTCTTTCTCTAATTTACTAGTATCATCAAATCCATCAGTTATTCGTGCTTGGTCTACCTTCAAAATATATGATGCATATAACATCTTCTCACCAACTCCAATTCACAATACAATTTTAACTTCCTACTATGCACCTTCCCTGCCTCCACCTTTCTCATTTCAGTGTGCTCTCAACAGAAGAGATATAGTAATCATTTTAATAAGTCTAATCATGTCACTTCTCAGCTCAAAACCCTCCAAGTCTTCCCCATTTCTCTCAAACTTAAAGCCAAATGGTGTACAAAATTTACAAAATCCTACAGTAATCTGGCCTCCTATTCATTCTCTGACCTCATTCCCTATTATTGACACCCACATTCATAAACATCAACTATAATGGTATTCTTGAAAAGTACCAGGAAAGACAAAATTTTACACTGTACCCACAGATATCCACTTGACTCTCTTATCTTTTTTTTCATTGCTCAAAAGAAATTTCAAAGAGACATACCATCCTGGTTCATCTACAGTCCACCATTTCCACCTTCCCTGCATACTCAACGCCTTACTATGGTTTATTGAAAGTTTTAGTTGAAATGGAATCAACAACCAAAAAGTCAGGATAATAATAATAAATAAAACTTCTTCTTCATTTATATAACTGTTTTCCCTTATTGAATTATAAGTTCTTTGAACACAAGAAAATTAAGTTCCAAGGTGATAGTCACTAACATTCTCATCATGATATCCTTGGTTGTAACACTGTGCCTGGAGTACTCAGTAAACATTATTAGAGAGAATAAGTGATGAGGAATTGATTAGCCATTGCTTATGTCAGTGTTTAGTCTAAATACTCAAATGTGTATCCATGTACTTTATAGCCATGTGGCTATTTACCAGCAATTTTGTTCTAGGTATAGTTCTGTATATAAATATGTAGTACAACTATATAGTGTAAATATATATGATATATACTGTATATCATGTGATATAAATATATTTATAATATATCTGTAGTATATTCATAGTATATATTTATTATATACCACATACCATATGCATATATGGTGTGATATATATGTGTGTTTATATAGATTATCATAATTTTAGAAAATAGTTTTATATATGTGTTCTGTTTTTTCAAATCTGTGTATAATATATTTTCTCTAAGGATATTTTGTTGTGAAATATCAATCATCTTTCTAAATATAGTAAGAAAGAATTGTTTGATCATCAGTTTGAATATTAAAGAACTTATACTTTATATTTAAATTACCTGAAAAATTGGTTCCCAGCAAGTATATATTTTATATATATATATAAAAAATGATAAATATCAATTCCCACTGTTTTCCCTAATTTGAAAGTGAAATCTGTAAGATGATTTATTTCCACTAATTCTAAAATGCTTATTATTTCCTTTTCAAATATTTTACATTATATTTCCTTAAAATAGCCATTTTATAACTTTCCTTGTTTATGACTTATAGTTGTGTCATGTGTTGTCTTACATAACCTCTATGAATATAAACACATATGTATGTATGCACATATTTTTGTGAAATATCATATAATTTTAGTGTTTTAGTCTTATCCCAATCAAGAATTTTGAATACTTGTTATAGTTATTATTATCTTGTCTCTTTCCTCTTTTATGCTTCTGTTTTTCAGATAATTTCATATCTTCCTGATTTTTCTTCCATATAATAATCTGGATCCTATAAAACTTTTTTTTTATATCCCAAGTTCAGCTAACCTAGGCTTAAGGATTAAGAATCTTAATTGCTCGTGGATATTTGTCAAAATCTGATTAATCAAAAGATTTAGTAAATGTGCCTCATTTTCTTGATTAAAAGCAATCAAATTGTTGAAGTTTGCTGAATGACCTAAGGGGAAAAACATATATTCTAAATAAGACCACATGTTTCTAATTGGAAATAGAGTGTGTAACAGCTTCATTAAAATCTTGTTGTAAACCACTTTTAGCAACAACAAAATCAGCATGCCCAATAAATCTGAATCCTGAGAGAAATGCTACTGGATAACTTTGTTGTTCTTTCCTTAGGTTAAATAAATAACATCACTCAAATTCCTTATTGTATAGTTAAATACTTACATGTAATCAACAAACTGTCTAAAAAATCTCTTTCATTTTAAGAGAGTTTTGAAATGGCATTAATTTCTTTTCATGAAAACAGAAAGGATATGTTAAACTTTGTGAAATAATTTTGATTTAGGAGAAGACTCAATTATACTTTTGCTGCTATACAGGGTTCAAATGAAAATTATATATTGGATAATGGTGAAATAACTGTAAAAATTCAAAATTTCCTTTTAAATCATCTATTGATAGTGTTTCAGAAAGTTTGGTTAAGTAGGAGGCTAGCAATGTCAAAGCCTTTTCAATTCTGCCAACTTCATTGGTATAAATTTATTGTTATTTCAGTTGAATTATTTTTGTTTTGCTTGTTTACCAAGGTGACATGAAATTAAAAATGGGACATTATAATGTATAATTTTATCAGATGTTTATTTGTATTTATAAGATATTTGACTTTTAAATGGAACTAAAATATTTTCAAGAGAATTTATCTGGGAGAATTTTTGGCAGATATTTACATGAACTGAGTCTATAATTTTTTTAATTAAATTGATAATGCAGAGTGGAAAATCCACTCAATAGAAACAATGAGGCAATTTAGAATAGAGAGGAAATCAAAAGGAGAAGCTAGTGATCGCACTAAAACAAAAAAGGAATTCATAACATGATGGCTGAGGATGACCTAATCTTTACCCGGTCTCCTTCTGTTGTTTCTGTTGCATGCCAGAAAGCTCATATTTAAGCTTGAAATAAACAAAGAAAAATGAAAATACCCAATGGGCTAAATTTATTTTCTAAGTATGCATTTCCTTCACAAAATTATAGCATTTCATGATTATTTCCAATATATTTTATAGGCATTTATAATACATCCACTGACATGTACATGTCATTCTTTGTGATGCCTATCATATTTAAACAGAATTTTTCACATTTCAATTTGATATTTTTATCATTCTTATTTAATTATGAAAGATCTACTTAGGCTTCTTGTATAGGATTCATGAACATAAGAATGTATATGAATATATGTGCATAAATATGTATGTACATATACACAGAATACCTTAAATTATATCGACATTTAAATCAATTAAAATATTAGCAGATTTTTGATACACCTGTGAACTCTCCAATATATCAAGAAAGAATGTAATTCATTTCTTTACTGTACTTTTTCCCCTTCCAATTGTGTGTATAAATATACGCCCTTTTCATTCATCTCTTAAGTGGTGTATATACTGCCTTCAAGACAATGAAGCTCCTGTATTTCCACAGCACGTTTGAAAGAAGAGAAGCAGGCCAAACAATTTCAAATCCAAATTCTTGTTGATCTTTACATAAATACATATATTCTACTTCTATATTCAGTTTTATGTAAAGATCTAAATAATTAATGGAAGTTTTAGATTTGTAGGCTTGAACAGATGATAAATATAATTCTGGTATGGCATGGTATATAATATCTCTGTGAGAAGTTGTAAGTTTCTTATCAATTGAAGTCCATAATAGAACTGAATATTATACTCAACATTTACAGCCTGGATGTAAAAGGATGGTTATATGGCTTGTAGTAAACTGAGGAAGCATTTCCCTCCTTATGCAAACATTCCATGTGGGTTTCCTCGTAACGTGCTACTCTCAAGATAGTCAGACTTCCCACATGATGGCCTGCTTTCCCCAAAGCAAAGATTCTGAGAAATTAAGGCAGACGTAACAAGATTTCTTATAATCAGAAAGATCAAAGCAGTTTTTCTTGCACTATATTGTTTACACAGGGCTAGCCCGGGTTTAAGGATTGAGGAGCCTATAAAAGGATGTAAATACAGGGAAGTGTGGTTCTTTGGGTTTGGAGAGTCATCTTTTAGACTAACTATCATGGTGACAACCAAATCAAGAACATTTAAAAAGAGCTAATCTTTTAAAAAGTATTTGCTATTAGAAAGGAGAGCAATGCAACAAAATTTAAATTATTTTATTAGGATAATATTTACTAACACCCCAGTAGGTCAAATTTAAACTTACCTGAAAAGTTTATTCATTGATCTACTCTTTTTGCCATTAACTCATCCTTCTGGAACCAGAGTCACTATTAAAATAAGATATTTCACAGTAGCCACAATAAATCTGTTTTACAGTTAAGATAGCTAGGTGATGATTTCCAGCTATTTATTATCCACTATATGACAGAGAACACTGAGACATCAGTCAATCATTCACGAAGAGAATTTAAAATGTGCAAAGCTATGTTCTCTGAAAAACTGATGACTCTGCCCATGAAAATTCCTGTGGCCTCCTTATGAGGTGCAGGAAAATCCTATATTTCGGCAAGCTTATTTAGATTTCAATACAAACAGTGATCTTATTTTCAATATTTATTGTTCTTGTTTTTCAATGAATAATACAGAATCATTGTATTCAGGCATCCTTGAGATCATTCAATCTAGATTTTAACATTAACTATCTCCTGCCAAAATGATGGTTCTAAAACCTGATGTTTAGGGGAACTTTCTAAAGGAAATATTCAACCATACTCAAATTATTTCCCCAATGTCAAAGAACAAAATTAGAAAAAAAAAAAAAACTTGTCAAAAATAGTAAGACTGACTTCATTCAGGGCCATCTTGATAGAGAACAGTACAGTGGAATTTTACAGTGGGGAAGAGAGAGGAGGCTCAACTCTGAATAACTAAGGAACAGGGTAGGTATCCGTGGGTGGGAAATTACTAAAAAGAAACATCAGAGGTAAGGGGGAGTTCTGATTTAATCGAACTAGCAGAATTCTTTTTGAAGACAGAAAAGGGTAATCAGATATAACCTCGGGGATGATGGAGGATGAAAAACCTAATTGTATGCTGAGGGAGATCAGATATGGAGGGTGGGGAGTTCTGGTGAAACTGACTCAGCAGGGTCCTTTGCTAAAACTGTTACAGGGAAGTGCACAGATGCCCACAGAAGAAGTTTCAATAGGCTAGCTAAAGTTTGTTGAAGCAAAGAATCTTTGTTAGTAGTCACTGAGAATCATTTTTTGACTGGTTTGTGAGTTAGCCTATCTCTGAAAGAGGATTATTGACCTAGTTACCTCTGCTCTGATTTGGCTCTGATGAGCTTAACCACCTCACTGCACAGCCTAATTTGCCACCAGAAACCCCAGAATCTGGGCAAGCATATTCGGCAGTATTAACTAATGCATATTTATAGATCTGAGAATTTCACTCTAAAACTAAAATTCCTCATGAATTTTTAAGGATCAATTTGTGTGTGATTACTTTTTAAGGATAATAACTTTTTATACACACAGTACACCTGCATAGTTCTGTCTAGAATATTTACCTCGCCATATCAGAGATATTGTATTCAGCAGTTTTTAACTAAAATTATTACTGTCTCAAATCTTTAAGGCCCTATTTGAGAGACATTTCATCCAGATTTTACAACACATATGTGTTTCACAAATTGCAGTTATGTATTATCCAACTACTGGCTTTACTAAGGAAAGGACAGGATTTAGACATACATGCCAAAACAGAAAAGTAATATTATTAAGTTATTTTTCATTTTTATTGACTTTTCTTCGAATTTGCATGGACAAGTTTTAGTTAAAAATTAAGTTTTATCAGGTCAAAAAAATTACCTATTGATCTGTAGTCATTCAATGTCTTTGTCGTAGCACTCATATGCAAAACAAAGCTAGTGGGAAAAATATTCTTATGCATGCTTCTTTTGGTGAAAAGCTTCTTTTGGTGAAAAATAGTATTTCATTTAGACATACACTTTTTTTTTTTCTTTTTGGCTGTTAGAGTGCACCAGCAGTGTGCTTCTTTTTTATTTTATTTATTTATTTATTTAAACATTTTTTATTGATTTATAACCATTTTACAATGTTGTGTCAAATTCCAGTGTAGAGCACAATTTTTCAGTTATACATGAACATATATATATTCATTGTCACATTTTTTTCTCTGTGAGCTGCCATAAGATCTTGTATATATTTCCCTGTGCTATGCAGTATAATCTTGTTTACCTATTCTACAATTTTGAAATCCCATCTATCCCTTCCCAACCCCTGCCCCCTTGGCAACCACAATGTTGTATACTATGTCTATGAGTCTATTTCTGTTTTGTATTTATGCTTTATTTGTTTTTGGGTTTTTTTATTTTGTTTTGTTTTCTTTAGATTCCACATACGAGCGATCTCATATGGTATTTTTCTTTCTCTTTCTGGCTTACTTCACTTAGAATGACATTCTCCAGGAGCATCCATGTTGCTGCAAATGGTGTTACACTGTTGGTTTTTATGGCTGAGTAGTATTCCATTGTATAAATATATCACCTCTTCTTTATCCAGTCATCTGTTGATGGACATTTAGGCTGTTTCCATGTCTTGGCTATTGTAAATAATGCTTCTGTGAACATTGGGGTGCAGGTGTCATCCTGAAGTAGGGTTCCTTCTGGATATATGCTCAGGAGTGGGATTCCTGGGTTAGGCATACACTTTCTTTCACTTATTTATTAATATCTGACATCATAGATCAGTAGCATAAAAATAGCCACCATTAAAAAATAGATAAATGTGCATTTTGGATGAGAAAAGGTTAATGATACTGCTAAATAATTACTGTAAAGAAATGATGTAAAATTAACTGGTCTAGAATTAAAGTTATTATTTTGAATAGACACAATGAAACTTGAAAATACTTTTAAAATAATAGTCACATAATAGAACACATCTCATATTTTTATATAGATAATAACCTATAGTTCACCCATTTCAAGTGTATAAATCAATAATTTTTTAAGTAAATTTACCAAGTTGTGCTGGCATTGTGATAAATCAGTTTTAGAGCATTTCTATCATTCCAATAAAATCTCTCAAGCTCATTTACTATTAATTCCTGTCCCAACTCCCCCAACCACTCCCCCCAGGCTAATCCATTTTCTCTGTAATTTTGAGTTTTCATGGCCTTTTTTTACAAGTGGAACCATATAATTGATGGTCTCTTGTGCTTGACTTCTTTCATTTAATATAATGTTCTTGAGGTTCATTCATACCTGTTTTAAATAATGCTGCTAAAAACATTAGTGTACTATCTCTTTTTCGATGTATGTTTCCAATTTCTTAGGTATATACATAGGAGTGGAATTGCTGCTTCATATGGTAATTTATGTCTAAGATTTTAAGAATATGTTTTCCTATATTACATCACCATTTTACATTATCACCAGAAAAGAATGAGGGGTCCCATTTTTCCACATCCTCATTGATATTCGCTACCATCTGTCATTTTTAATAATATTTTTAGTGGGTGTGAAATGGTGTTTCATTGTAGTTTTAATTTGCACATCTGGAAAGAGTAAAATTGTTGACCATCTTTTCATGTGATTATTAACCATTAGTATATACTATGTAATCCTTTTGAGACTTTTTTCTTAGGGATCACCAGGTAGCAGCATACCTATACTAAACAGTTTTATTTCATGCTTATCTAAACAATTTTGAACAGACTATATTTGAATTCTCATGTCATAATTACTTGCAGGAAGGAAGTAAAAGTGAAAAGGTAAAATTGTAGGATTTTGCTTTATCTTCCTTCTGTGATTTGAATTTCCCACACAATATTTCTCTGTGGAATATTCTGATTTACTCAGTGGATAGTGCCTTAGCTCAACTGAGACCAAAATGAAATAGGCATATTCTCAGGTAGATTTGTTGGTTAAGCTCCTCATTAATAAAAATGACATTAACCCTGCTCTTAGCTGAATCATTAAGCCCTGTGTTTTTTATTCAGCTGGCAACATATAATAACTGCTCTCCAAGCATTGCCTCTGATGATCAGTCTGAAAGTAATAATTACTCAGTATTTGTGTAACTATTACTTGAGACTTCCACCTCTAGGAATATGGTGATTGAGATATTTTGAAAAACCCTCTTGCTGAAGCACATACATGATAGATCAATCACAATAAACATAATTTTATATTCAGAGCAGAACTTCTAAGAATGTGAGGGAAACTCCAAATGTGCCTATACCCTTGAATAAAGGAGAACAGGAGGAAACAGAGTAGAATAGTAAGCAAACGTAGAATCTAGAACAGTGTAGCACTTTGGACACATAGGAAAAATGGATCGGTTTGACTAACATTTAAAAATTTGTGTTGAAACAAGGATTAAATAGGCAAGATATCCTGAAAGAAGAAAAAATCTTTGTGATAAATGACCTACTGAATATGTAGACTCTGAAGGAAAGGGATTAAGACAGTATGATAGCAGTGGTGGAGAAGGACCTACAAACTGACCTACACATATGTTCAAAGCTTGATGTGTTATAAGGGAATATCAGTGAGGAAGAGATTGCCTAGTTGAAAACTTGCATTCTCATAACTTATGTATATGAAAACAATTATCTCTCATCTTTACATAATATTTTAAAGGCTCAGGTAGGGATAAAAGACATTAACATTTTTGGAAGGGAAGATAAGACATACATTTATTACCTTGGCAAATACAATTTTTCACAAGCCAGAAAAACAAGTTATGCCTTAAAAGAAGACATGATAAATTTAACTATATTAAAATTAATTTTGTTTTAATCAAAGAAGACAATACCTGGAAGAATACATATGAAATTAATATAATGAACAAATGATTATATTCTATAATGTATAATTTAGGAGAGTGAGGACTAGACAGTGAAAACAGATTAACATTCAGACACTTAATACATTAGAAACAATTCTCACTTGTTTCACTACAAGCTGAATGGTCTTGGTCTGTGGTAGCAGCCTCTGTGTGTGTGTATGTGTGCATGTGTGTGCGCATTCACATACTAATGAAGGAGGACAAGGATAGGTGCATGTGAGTAGTAACTTTGTTTCACACAATTATTCAGGAAAGAATTTCAGCTCATCTTTTCCAATGTTGTTTTGGGTCTCCATTACAATTTTCAGAAGGGGAAAGCACTCTAGCGAGTGCACAGTGAAAGACTGCAACTGTCCTGGGAGACACTCATATCATTTCCATTCACATTACATTGACTAGAACTCAACAGCATGGTATCCTTGGTTGCAAGAGAGGCTAAGAAATAAAACTTGCATGACCCGGGAGGAGAAAAGAAATATGTTTTAGTAAACAGCTAGTAGGTCATCCCGTAATAAAAATAACTCATATAATCAATAGAAAAGAAAAAAAAATACCCCATGGATATAGCTGAAAATTGCAAATACACATTTCAAAGAAATGCAATGGTACTGTGAAAAAACTGATGGAAAGAAGTTCAACAACATCAATAATTAAAGATACACAAAACTAAACCAAAAGTTAGAAAATCTTTTCTAAATTGTGGTCAGAAATTAAAAGGAATAATACCAACTGAGGATATGCTGCTGGATGGATTGTAAATTATGTTGTAAATTGGTTCAGACAGAGAAAAATTTGGTGATATAAAAAACAAGATTGGCATAACCTATTGGCCATTCCCCAACATGTATCTCACTAATTTATTTCATAGTAGTACTAGGATAAATATACCGCAATATCCATATAATTGCATGCATAAAAGTGATCATCTATTCAAATGTTCATTAACAGAAGAATAGGTAAAATATGGTAGATTCACACAGTAAATTTCTACACAACAGTTGAATGAATAAACTATTGCTAAAGAAATCAACATAAATGAATTCAGAAACCTAAAATTGAATGGAAAAGAACAAAATTATAGAAGATTGTTTATCATAGTGTATTATTTATGTAAAGTTTAAAACTCAAATTAAAAGTCACATTGTCAATTATACATAAATGCATGTATGAGATATAATACAAAGTATGATTCTATATTAAGACATAGAATTATAATATAGGATATATACAGATAGATAAAATTCAAATGAAAACTAATGAATGTTAAACACAGAAATCAGAAAGAATTGTGCTTATCTGCACTGAAGAGAGAGAAATATTTGATCCAAAAGAAGATTGTTTGGATCTTGATCATGTTTTTTTCCTTCTTAAACTGGATTGTGGGTATGGGGCATTCATATTTTTCTTAATGTATATGTGTATGCAACATAACATTTTTTATATAAATTATATATCTTAAAATAGTCTTTAAAATTAATTAGTTAAGGTTTTCTAAGTGCAGGGAAGACAAACATGTCATACATCCACTCTTCCTGATTCTCAAAAAATATATCTCTAAGTTGAGCTGAGAGATAGATAAGCAACCATATTTAGGGCTTGATATTTGTTGTTACATTTCTTTCACTCTTTTGTTGTCTTTCTTATATATATATTTTTTTTATGGAAATTCTAAGTGCTTTATTGACATTTACTCTTACAGATTCATTGACTTTATTTTCTAGCAGTATACTCTCTTCTCTATTTTATATTTTAATATATTTTGTTGTTTATATATAGCTTGCTTCTGCAGGTATTTCTTCTATATGTATAAATTACAAAAAAATCTATATATTTTGTACATGCAGCCACTCTAAAAATATGGCCATGAAAAAATATTCTGATTTTCTTATAAGTTTAAGCACTGTGCTTTATATTTCAGAGTAGTTTAATAATAAGCACTAATTGAATTAATTAAGTAATACTGTTAAAATTGATGGACCTGATTTTTCAGTATGTAAAAATTAATAGGACCATTCATACCTAATGAAGTTGCTGCTAAAAGCACCTCCTTGTTTACTTTACCCTTAGATAGCTGAAGTGATTGAGTTAGGGTGGAACAGGAAAATAGGAAGGAAGAAAGAAAGCAGGAGTCAAGAAAGCAATTAGTAGAATCTGATAGAGTGTTACTGAACTTAATAAAACTTTAATGACTGTCCTGATTCTAAAAGGGAAGGAAAACATGATTCACTGCTAAGAATTCTATTTGAAAGTAAAGCATTCTATCAATATATAGTGATCAATAATCTATATTTTTCTTTGTAATTATTTTGAATGAGTTATATAATCACAATGCCTAGTACTGTTAATTACATTCTTAACTTGAGTCGATAGAGACTCTCTCATAAATCTTTTTATCTACAATAGTATTTGTACAGGCAGGCACTTATTGTGGACAATAGGCCTTTAAACCAACATGTGTGTGTGCATGTGTGTGTGTCTCACGGGGATTATTCCATTAGTTTAGAAAATAAGATCCAATAAAATATGTATGTACTTTATGTGATGTATGTCATATTAATTGATGGGAATTAAACTTCAGAATAAGTTCCCCAAATTAATCACAGTAAAGCACATAGGCTACACATGCAGGCAGATCACATGGCTACCTATTTTCCATGAGCTGCTATAACGTGTCTCCCCAGATTATTTGTTCCTGCTGACCATAAAATTATCTTTAAAATTCCACATAAAAACAAGAGGTACTTGTTAACTTACATGTCTTTTATGATTACTGATTTTGAAAAAAAGCAGGTCAAAAGTGAAGCAAGAAATTTCCATTAGAGGAGAATAAGAGTAGAGTATATTTGTTGTTTGAAACCAGTGGGCAAAGATTGAGCAGTGATCATGTTTGTTAAAGAGAAGGCAATACATAGTCAAAACAAAGATCTATTTCATGACGTGTCTCTCATTAGCTTTGCGTGAGGCAGGATAATAATGTACAAAAACAAGCTTACAAATTGGTTTTCAAAAAGTAAACAGTAAAAGGAAATGGACCCCCACCATCTCTGTACTTCTAAATAGTCCATATATATAAAAAAGTCGGCTTGAAACAAAATTCTGATCCAGCCCCAGCGCCACTCAATAATCTTTACCTGTTACTAACTGCTTATGTAAAAATGACCAAACTCCTTTCTGGCACTAAAGAAATTTTATGGTCTGTTTTTCTTACGTCTACACCATGTTCTATTCTGCTTCCTTCTCTTCACAGTCACTACCCTTCAGCCAGTTAATTTCTTTTCTCACACAGTCTCCAGCCTTTTCTTCTCTCTGTGTTCTGCCTGAAATTGTTTACTTTTCCAGGAATAACCTTAAGTCCCTCAGCTGCTTGCCAAATTATTCATATTCAATACTTGCTTCAGAAATGAAGGCCAGTTCAAGTGCTCGCTGACTGACATTTTTACTAATCTGTCTTTCCAGAACATACTGTATCTGTGCTCATTCTGAGGGACAGATCCCTTTCTGCCCTCTCCTTTAGTTATTTATACTGATGGGGTTTTTTTTCCCTCTGTTTTAAGATGGATTGTTTCATGGGATTATAATCTTTATTTAATTTTGTTTTTTACCTCCCTGGCCTGGAACATAGACAAGAAGCATTGATGGTAGATGTAGTCAGAGCTGAGGGAGGCCTAGAAGCTCTGCATTTAGTTCTGTGCTGTGGTCTACATTCTAACACAGCAGACATTGCATAGCCCTGTCAATACCAAATCATCTGAGGGTGCTCTCCAGAGTGCCCAGAATCAAGACATGGTATAGAGGGGTCCAGAAATTTACACAGGCCCCAGCAATGAGACAAATAGCTTCTGAAAAGCTGGCCAACTAACAGAGGGAGAGGATGGAACAAGAGTTAAGTAATTTAAGAACTTTTAGAAGGAATCCTAGGATCCACAGATCCAACCAGTATAGTAGATTCAATGGCTCAATTGAACCAGCCTCACCACTGTGCTAATGCCCAGATCTGACCATGTCACCCAGCAGCAGACCTCAAGAATAGCATAAGAACCTGTACATGTGTATCTAAAGTAATCCTCACCCATTTCCACCAGGTATCATTAGGCAACGTTCAAAACATGCACCAGGTATATTACTGTGGTCAAGATGGCGGAAAAGTACATCTGAAAAACTGAGCATGGATCCAAGAAAAACTGGATAATTCAAAAATAAGCTGCTAATCAAAAGAGTCTAAAAATGTTATTCACAATAATATGCCTCCCTGAACCTGAAAATTTAGATCAATGATAAAATTTAAAGAGATTTTTTATCACATATTTGAGTTGTGCCATGACTAAATCTTTTGTTCATTGTTCTACTATACTAGCAAAGATAATTTAATATCATTATTGAGAAAAAATGTTTTTAATAAGATAAATTAGCAAAGAAAGCCCTTGAATGAGAAATATAACTCATTTTAGTGATTCACAATTAAACCTATGAAAAATGGGAGTAGCTATCTTCTACATTACCGATTTTTTTGTGAAAATTAAAAATCCATATTTGCTGTGTGGTAACTCAAAATAAAGGTAGTAAATAAAGAATTAGGGTAGTGCCCATAAGTCCATTTTATATCCATGATGGCGCATTCATGAATTGTTTGTACTCTCAGAATCATTAATCAGGGGCTTTGTAGTGTATTAATGGGGAAATACATTTAATAGCTACTACCGACTTCAATGAAAGTATTTTGAAATATATTTTTAAAATAATTTTAAACAAAAAGCCTTCCTTATTCTTTTGTGGCTTTGAGTTGTATTGGTTAACCTCTTTTCTCTCATTGCTTATGAGTCAACACAGTCTATCTTTTGATCTTCCTATTTTAAAATACACGTCTTCACTAGTTTTCTGTTATTCCCTTTCTTCCTATTCTGTTCATTTTTGTCAATGAGCTTCCATGAATAATTTACATCTATGTGTGATAAATTTCTAATCATTTTTCCAGACAAAACCCCTTCCTGCCTGTCTCCAGAATGATATGTGTAATTGATTGTTGGTCATTTTCACTTGGTTGTCTTACACAGACATCTCAAACTCAGTGTCTAAATCTGTGATCATTGTTTATCAAGCAAACTGTCACTTCTCCTCTATAACCTAATTTAGTGTATATATATCTACAGAGCTCACCCTTAAATCTTCTTCTTGTTAGATTCTCACATCCATTAATAACCAATGGATAAATTGTAAATTATGACTATATTATATACATAAATGTACATAATGGCTCCTAAATAACTCTGTATTATATCCTCACTTCTCCATCTCCACTGTCCTCTCATTAATTTGGTACCTGATATTACTGATTATGATAACATGATGATGATGATCATAACCACAATCTTGTTCCTTTCATGGAAAATTCAGTTTGCCTCCTTCTCCCTTTCCAAATTGGATAATTCCTACTTAACATTCAAAATAAAGTTAAATATAAACTTTATTTAAATTTTAACTTTTTAAATAAAGTTAAATAAAATAAATTTTTATAGCAACATTAGGGAAGATTAATATATTTGAACTTAATTCATTTGTTCAACAGAGTACGTTTACTGGGCTGTAACTCTGAGCCTGGAAATGTAATACGCCATTTGGTTACAAGTGTGAGAAATCCCTGTCCTCCCAGAGTTTACAATCTATTTCCTGCTATTGTGTATGTAGCACTTAAGATATATCAGATATTGTAATACATTGTTTAAATACATCATTTAGCCTTTCAGAAAAGCCTGTGAAAGAGATATAATCATTAACGATTATTATCCCTATTTTGCAGATTAAAAAAACTGAGGCACGCAGACAGTAACTGACAAATTCTGAACTCTAACTAAATGCTCCCTTTTTAATTATTAAGTTATGACCATTTGATACAAGCATTCCAAATATAATTGATCACCACAAGTAAGTCAAACCTTAAGATGAGAGTGTTTAGAGGTGGCATTTACAGGCGAATGAGGAAAAATTTTGGAGATTGATTCAAAAATAAATTGATATGTGAAGGATCATGAAAAAATTCTTGATTTCATATTACTCAATAAATTAAACCTCATTGAGTATCAAAGATCTGGGCCTTTTTTTCACTCAAAGAAGCCCACAGCCTAGTAAGGGAGAAGTACATACGAAAAAAGAAGCAAACAGATACATAAATTGAAATGTAATAGTGACCACACTATTGGTCCTAATAATATTTCATAGAATAAAGAAGGTAAAAATAAATTCTCACTAAAAGATCTGAAAACATCTTTACAGAACAATTGTCTTTAGATACTTTTCCTGAAGGTAAATGAGGACTACACAGAGCGGTTGAAAAACATTTCACACCGAGGTAAACATGGAAATGTAAACATGAAAACTGTAAGCTCAGAAATAACAAGTAGACATGTGTATTTAGGATAGAATAGGGATGGTGGTACTATGTTAGGAAACTAAAAAATCGGGCTGAAAGTCAGCGGTGAAGGTCCTTGTGTGCTAGGATAAGAAATTTGAATTTCATTCTGAAAGCACCAGGTGGTTTCTTGACATCATGTCAGAAAATGGCATGTTTTTCAAATGTACTTAAACATATCCCTGACCAACCTGGAGTTCCCAGAGAGAGAAATAATACAGTGGTTGAGAACTCTACCAGATTAACTACTGGAACCCCACATATCACCTGCACTTCAGGTAGCAAATACAGTTCATTAAATTCTGCCTCAAGGGTTGTTGAAATTGTGTCTAAGCATGTTAAAGCAACACAGCATTCCAGAGCAAATGATGAATTCAGTTTCATTCAATGCAGTTCAAATTTTTAAAATGTCAAAATACCATTAAATTAGAGCAAAGTACAATTATACAAGAAGAAATTATACTAAATTAGTAATAATGATGATGATAAGGGCATACTGACTGTACATAAATGTATGAATATTTAATTATATCTCTTTCCCCTATATGAATTAGGGTAAATTCCCTTAATCTCTAGCAGCCATCTATAAAATGGGTGAAATTCCTTGCACTTACCTTAAAATATTGTTTTTAATCATTAAATAGAATACAGTATATAAAAGACTTACTACAGTGTTAGGCACAATGTATTATTGGATTAATTATAGTAAAAGTAAGCATAGTTGTCACATAGCAACAAGAAATATAAATTTACCCTGTAGACTAGATTTAATTGATTATTTTAAACTGATATTTGTTGTAGTTTTTCTCTTGGAGAAAGAATAACGAGTAAGGTGGGGTGAGGAGCCTGGAGCTGGTAAATGAGAGCCTGAGTGGAAAAGTGCCATGTTAAGGTTTGAGGGGAAAAGAACTAAGAGGGATTAATGTCTGCAGTCAATATAAGGTCGTATCATTTAGAATCTGAAAAGTCTGCACGCACAGTGTGAAAATTCCTTGTGAAATTATTTATTTTAAAAGTTCCACACTTCTTGATATTTCAGCTTTGTATGTTCTGTGTTGCTAATGTAGTTTGCAAACTCTAATTTCAGAACCACTGAAAGCACAATCTAGGAGAAGAGAACAACTTAATTACTTTCAGTTCATGTACATGCATAAAGTCAGTAAAATTTTTCTGCATAATAACCTAAAACTATGTTTCCTAATTCAAAATATAGCTAAAACTAAAATTTGCATTGATTGAACAAAATCCAAATGCCTTTCTTCTGCAGCAACTGTTATATAAATAAGGACACATTCAGCAATGACAACATGAGAGAAAAGTGTGAAGTACTGTTCGAACTATGAGGGTCCATTCACCCCTCATGTCAGAAGCACTTCCCTTTCTCTTAATGGTCGCTAAGCCAGTAGGTTAAGAATCTTCCTTTGGATTCACTTTTGGGTTACACACTCATCTGAGATACAGTCCATTCATCCAGGATCCATTTCCCCATAAAAGCTTGCTTGGTGCTATATGGGTGTGAGAGATTGTGAGTTACTGAGTAAACTACGTATTTCCTGAAAATGAGCTTAATAGCTAATGCTATGTCTTAGAAATAGCACAAATGTTATCCGATAATGCACAGCTAAATTACAACTGCGTCTTTGGAATGGATCTTACTCTTGTAACTGCAGGCATAGATGGATGAGGTGTTCCTCTGGAGTCCACTTCCTCACAAGGCTTTTTCTGCTCTACTTACCAGTTAGAAAACACCTGCCTCTCTGCAGAAGGCATGTCACAAGAGTGGTTAGTGCCACATTTTCTGAGGTGCTTCACATCCTGCCTGCCACAAGGGCCCATCTGTTACCTTTTTGTAGCTGGCTGCTGCCCTGAGCTCTACCTGAGCTATCTAACTGGGGAGAGTGCTTTCTCCATCACCACCCAGATCCGGGGTTCTCAGTGCTCCCTCTGTCTGCACACCCTACACACAGCCCACTTCCATCAGGAACATTTCTCATTACACTGCCATGGAGAATGAGAGACGCATTACTGTTCTTCCTTCAGAAAAGAAGGGAGGAAGGGGAAGGATGCATGTGTGTAACTTTAAAAAGACTGGAGATTCTGTTATACTGGATGGCAAGTCAGTTCCTCATGTGAATGATTGTTACTATTTCTAAGTAAACAACCATCAATATTTTGGCACAAGAAATCTTTCAAAATATTTACCCTGAATAGAAACTTTTCAGGAGAAATAAAAACAATAAATGGTGTGGAATATTTAGAGCTATGAGTGTAATGATGCTAAAGAAACTGTGAAATAAGCATAGCTAACATAAGAGTTCTGGGAAAATAATGTACTTTGACTTTTTCCCCCTTTATTTCACTTTTAAATTATTGAGACTACCATTTCTAAAATCATACACTCCCAGGACGGATTAATGGAGCTTGACAGAAGCTTAGGAAATAGTGTCTGCAGCACCCTGCCCTAGGGCAGCACGTGGTCAAACAGCCACAATGGCCCATTGTCTGTGCTTCTCTCCCGTCTCTCGGGATGCAGATGCTGCAGCCCACAGTGGGACTTTCACACCCTGCCTGCCCACAACTTTTTCAGTCATGCATCGGAAATCTATTAGGTACTAACAGTATTAACAGAATTTTAACCGAGAACACACACACACACACACACACACACAGAGTTGTTCAATGTGATTTAGTAGGACATATTGAACATCTCCAAAAGAGAATTAATTACTCAGGTAACTAGCAAACATTTAGACAACTAAATGGCAGAATTTGGGTTTTTTTTTTCTACACCCTCGATGTCTTAATATCATAAACCGTCTCTTTAAACATGCTGAAATTGGCCTTTCTTCAGTAATTTACAATCTTGGAACAGCATAATCCTTGTATATATTCTTAATACACTTTGATGGACCATTTTTAGCATCATATTGGAAATAAAACACTTCATTTAACATTGTTAGGTTGTTAACATCAGCTGTAGAAGAAAAAGCATTTTACGTGTATACTATTCTTTCATAAAGTTCTATGAGATTAGTTGAAATCCTTTTGCTTTTTTCTGTTAATTTATTGAATCAAAATACTACTTTGTTTCTAAGCTGAGAAATATACATCCTTGTAAGGTTATTTCTCGGCAAAAATGCAACAGGCAACCAAGAGATTTGCCGTTCAGCTGTTACTTTTGCTTTGGCAATCTGGGTAGTTTGCTTCTAATCTGTAAAAGGGCCCTGAATTGTCCTTCTATGAGCATATCTCCTGTGCTAAGATGAGATGATAGTAACATGAAGTATAGCTCTTGCTTTCCACTCTGCTGTTTATTTTCACTTTTTAGAGGTCAGCTACTGCTATGATGATCATATATAATTGGAACTAAAGGCAACTTTTATGACGGCAGCTGTCATTTAGACAAATTGTCTCTAAGAATGACAACAGCAGTGAATCAGCCTTGCAAATAACTACCAGACATTTACCACTTCCCAAAAGGTTACAGCCCTTTCCTTCTAGAGAGAAAGAGGCTGTAAAATAAAAAGCATCCACATTTGCAAACAAATGAACTAGTATAAATTATTTTGTGGCTAGATTTCCAAGACAATGTCAAAGTGAATTTGATTATAGAATGTATAAAAATTCTTCTGGAAAGTAATAATCTGAGTAGGAGTATAATAAAGTCCTTTTCTAAAGCGAGAGTTTAGTATACACCCATAGTAGACAACAGGTTTCTATCTTCTCTGGTTATAAAATTGTAGAAATAAAAGGAAATTCAGTTTCAGTGTAATAAGCTTAGGTTAAAAGTGAGGTTAAATTTCCTGACAACACTTGTTAAAATAATATGGTCCCCCAGAAAACCGTTAATTTGCCTTTGAAGATATTTTAAGTTAAAATTTCTAGTGCATGTGATTTCTCACATGTGTTCCTTTCTTCTATAAAATGTCTCCTACTTTTTTTCCTCCTTCAATAAATGCTTAAAGCTTTTTAACAAAGACTCATTTTCGCATGCTCTTTCCATCTCTGTTGCTGTTTGGAAGCCAAAGTAGGACTGTAATAGTGCTTTCTGCATAGAGTGATTACCTAGAACAAAAAAGAACAACAGCAACAACCACAAACCACAGAGATGCTTATCTTATCACTGAACATTTATCCTAAAAATTTTAATTCTCTTAATGCCATACAAAGGTATGTGACCTGATCATTACTATAACTTTTGTAAATCTATACCAACTATTCAGAATAGGGTTTAATACAATTGTTACTATATTAATCTGTTTTCAAATTAGGTTACTTATCAGAAGGATGGACTATTAGATATCAAAGAAACTGAAAGATCATCTAAGGTGGTGTCTCTCGATGTATGGTCCATGAACCACTGATATCAGAATGACTTTTTATGTTTGTTTTAAAAAGGCCTACACAGGCATTACTAATTAGCAACTCTGGAGGTAGATCCTATGACTATAGATACCTAGAAATAAGCACTTCTGCTAAATTAGATCATGTTAAGGATGACTGACACGTTACTGAGAGTCTGCACACACAGTAGGTTCTGAAGTTGCAAAGATGAATACAGCATTCAAGGAAAAAAATCTTGCATTGTGTAGCAAATGCAATGATAAATATACTAAAACTAAAATATAAATGAAAATTTTGTAACACATTTTGTATCGAGTATGGAGACACCAAAAAAATACATCAAAGTAAAATTTCCTGAAAGAATTAATGCCAGTTCAAAGTTGAAGCAGCAAAGGAAAATCAGGAAGGCAGATGAACAGGACAAGGAAATGCATTAACATAAGAGGCCACAAGAAGGGTGGAGGAAATAATAAGACAATATTATATTGTTGAATCATAAATTTTGAGACATATAAGTGGTATGAATAAAGAGATATGCAGAAACAAGATCCAGCAGCAAACATTCCTATTACAGTATTTGGACTTACCTAGAGTTAATGGGGAATCACTCAAGGAATTTAATCAAGAGAGTGGCATTGTCAGATGTGTATTCAACATATATTCTTCAGGAAGTTCTGTTAGGAAGGATTTTAACAACAAAGGTTTGTTAAGAGATAAACTGAGGCATGTTAAAAATTTCTGAAAGTTAATTTGAGCATGTATTGATTTGACTGAGGCAGCATCAAAGCAAAGGTGGTTAGGAACACTCTACCATAGGACCTAGGAGCAGGGTTTTCATAGACAAGGTGAGGAAGCAAAAGAAAGGCATTATCTGATTGGCTACAGCTTAAGCAGTTGACTTATCTGGCAAAGCCTACTTGGCGTTTTGGGATTAGTTGTTCTTAAGTTTCATTTTCTTGAATTTGAGTGCACTGATTCTGGCTTAGGTTTATGTTTGCTTATGAAAACTACCAAGGCATTAGAGCCACATCAGTCTAAAAAGGCCTCTTTGTTTAATTACTTTACCAGACTGAAGGTTTGGAAACATATTAGGGTATAGTTATAGTAATTCAAATAAGAAATGATGAGGTCAGAGATTGACAGAATAGAAATTAAAGGATGAAATTAAATATAGTAAAGCCATAAAGCACCAGAATTTTATAATTACCATAATGTGTAAAATTAAATAGAGGGAAAAATTCAGAATGGCTTAGATCTTGAAATATCTATATCAACCAACTGAGAATAGAATAGGTTTAACTTCCAGTTCTGCTATTGATTGTCAATACCACCTTAGAACTCTAACTAAAACTCTCAAAGCCTTCTTTCCTTAATTATTACTTTTTTTCTTTACAAAACTTAAGATGCTGCAGATAATCACTGAATGTATTTGCATGAAAACTAGAGTGAATATTTGTTGAATCCCTAAGTACAGCCAATTCTTGTTATTCACTAGTGTTCTCTTAAATCACATGGACAATAAATTAGCTACTAATACAGACCCATTTCTCCTAAAGGGAATACAGGGTTAGGTTCCTGCAAGCTGTGGTCACAATATTTAATCAACTGATTAGTACATGACCTTGGTTTATATTAGTTTCTGTTCAAACACCTTATTTTAGATAGAGAGAGAGAGAGAGATAAATAGATATGTGTATATATTCACTGAGAAGGATGCTACTACAGAGAAACTGCTCTACTGTTTTTAAAGCAAACCATTGCAAAAATATGTATTTTATTAGCAAATTACCTCTGACAACACATACATGTACATAAAAAATTATGAGAAAATGTTCAAACCTTAAAAATTTATAATGCCAGCAGTGTTTGCCCCTTATCTCTTTTATCTGAAATAATGTAAAGGGGATTTTAAAATACCAGGACAGTCAAAATGGAAATTATAAGCAAATTTCTGGCCTTAGCCTTCTCCTTATTTCCTCCAGAAAGGCTAGCATTTCAAATGCCTACAGGGTACATTTTACAAAACAGCTGCAAGTTATAAGACTGTGATTTTGATCATCCTTGTTAGAGTTAATGATTTATCAATGATTTTAGAAATTGTGTCAGAAAAATCTGGTAATAAGAGAATTCTGTTCAGAAAATATCTATTTGGGTTCAAAAATACTGGAATTCTTGGGGAAATTGTACTCTAAAATCGTAACTCTCAAATAGGCCTTTAATGAGCTCTTTGTTTAGTAGCATTTCTGACTGCTTGCTGACTGCTAATGCTGAGTATATGGAGGGTAGACTTTTGCCTCTAGAGCATTGCTGTGCCTGCCAAGTGTGGACTTTTCATAAAGTATGATAAGAACCTCTAAAAAACAAGGAGTTGCCACTTCATGGAGACTATGGAATGGGATTGTTTTTGAGCTTCTTGCTAATGATAAATGTCTGTATATGTGGAAGAATTTGCTCCAAGACTTAGTTTGAGACACCATTAAGAAAAGAATAGCCCTCTATTAAGGGGATAGCTTGTAATGGAATAAATGTTTGCATCAACTTAAAATTCATATGGTGAAATACTAACCCTCGACATGATGGCAACAGAAGGCCACCCTTTGGGAGGTGATTAGAACATGAAGGTGAAGCTTTCATGAATCAGTGCCCTTACAAAAGGGACTCCAGAGAGTTTTCTTGCCCTTACTGCCAGTTGAGGACACAGTGAGAAAATAACTATCTGCTACCCAGAAACATGTCCTCGCTAGACCCTGACCATACTGGCACTCTGATCTCAGATTTCCAGCCTCCAGAACTATGAGAAATAAGTTTCTGTTATGTAGGCCACCCAGTCTATGACAGTCTGTTATAACAGCTCAAATAGAATAAAAAATCATCCAGTCTGGAACAAAGCCCTGCTATCTTACACACTCCCGCAAATCACCTTATACAAACCCAAATCCTATGAAAAGTTCTTCCTTACACCCTCTTACTTAGACATCCCTGATTACACGTGCTGTGTGATTTTCCTCCCTGTTACTGGTAATCAACACAAGTTGTTCAACTGCAGTTATGTTCTTGGTGGTCTTTTCTGGAGAGCACTGACACCCAGTTAGGCTCTAATTCCAATTCTTATACCTTCCTCCTTTGTCCTATGGTAGGAACCACTTAGTTAATAATACTAAGCTTTTAGTTAATAAATTCAAAATTAGTGGCTGTAACATGGATGTGTATGTTTGAATACAGAGTTCCTACTCCTAGAATGAGTCAATATTTAGTCAATAGCAGCCATTAGGAATGTCTTCTGCCTTAACAGTTTAGAAAATGGTGTGTTAAATATTACAACATTGCATTACCAATTGAATTTTGGTTTTTGCCCTATAGCCATTCATTCTTTCATCTTGTAGTTTCATTCAGTCATGATAAAGGATTAGAATAATTTCAAAATTCTCTATTTGTTGAGTGTATTTGAATTCAGAAGATATGGTAAATGTTCTTTTTTTTACTCACAATTGTATTTAAAATTATTTTGACAACTGCTAATCTTTTAAAAATCTTTTGCTCTTCTCTTCCCAATGATATCAACAAACCAAATCCTGTGTTTGCATATGTGCAAAACTGAACTGATATAAAGCAGACTTTTGTATCCCAACTCTTTCTTGAATTTGGTTCATTTTAACTTTGTTAGTGTTTTTATTTTACAGCAAATTACCTACAGATGAGGTTCTGCTATCATAACATTATCAATTCAACCACATCCTAAGTTATTAGCACACATTTTGTTTTTCATAGTAAACACATACAGTAATTTAGCCTCTATTTTTCTTGAGGAGGAAAAAAGGGTTTGGAATTGAATTATTGAATTTATTTAGTTCAAAAGAATATATGCCCCTCCTGCTGCTATGACAGGCCATACAAGAAGTCTTCCTTGAGGATGAAAGGGCAAGTAGATGTAGATTCTAAAAGAGAAAAGAATGCTGGAGAAAGAGAATCCCAGTCCAATTCCAGTCCTTCTAGGCATCCTAGTTAAGGTGCTCATAATGTAAGTACTGCCATCTTGGACACCTCACCCCCCTCAGGTTGCCAGCTGACTGTAAATGCAGGAGTGAGTGAGTGAGCCCTGTACCATCTCATGGAGCAGAGAGGAACTTCCTGGCTGAGCACAGTTCAGTATACAGAAGCAATTAACTCCCTTAGAACACAGACTTGGCCATCATCACCAGTGATCCTAGAACATAATGAAGTTTTGGGAAAAAAAAAAAGTAAAGTAAAATAATAAATTAAGAAATCAGTAATCTGACATGAAAAGACAGTATCACCTTACACCAGTCAGAATGGCCATGATTACAAAGTCCACAAATGATAAATGCTGGAGAGGGTGTGGAGGAAAGGAAACCCTTCGATACTGTTGTTGGGAATATAGTTTGGTGCAGCCATTATGGAAAACACTATGGAGACTCCTCAAAAGACTTATCATATGATCCAGGAACCCCATTCCTGGGCATATTATCTGGAGGAAACTCTAATTCAAAAAGATTCATGCACCCCAATGTTCATAGCAGCACTGTTTACAACCTAAATGTGCATCAGCAGATGACTGGATAAAGAAGTTTTGTGTGTGTGAAATACAACTCAGTCATAAAGAGGAATAAAATGTCATTTGCATCAACATGGATGGAGCTGGAGATCATCATACTAAGTGAAGTAAAACAGAAAGAAAAAGAAAAATACCATATGACGTCACTTACATTTGGAATCTTAACAAAAGGACACAAATGAACTTATTTACAAACCAGAAACAGACTCACAGACATAGAAAATGAACTTATGGTTACCAGGTGGGGAGGAGTTAGGGAGGGATAAATTGGGAGTTTGGGATTTGCACATACTAACTAATATGTATGAAATAGATAAACAACAAGGTCCCACTGCATAGCACAGGGAACTATATTCAATACCTTGTAATAGCTTATAATGAATAAGAATATGAAATAAATATATATATATATATATATATGTATAAATGAATCACTAGCCTTGCCCCAGAAATTAATAAAATCGACTATACTTCAATATAATAATAATAATAATAATAATAATAATAATAATAATAATAAAAAGGCAAAGCATGTATGGTACTCGACAGAGCACTGTGCCTGAATTCCCAAAAAAAAATAAAAAAGACAAATACCATTTGGGGTTTCATGAAATCATAGAATATAATCAAAGAAAGAAACCTACTAGTGAATGGAATCAACTTTCATGAAACACATCTGGGGAAGGAAGCTGCCATGAAATACCAACGGACAAAAGTGGAAGGAAGTAGTCATCTACTAGTGGCTCTTTACCTTAAAGTTATGTCTCATAATGCAACCTATAATCCATGTATGCTTTCTTAACAATCTCACCAATGCTCACTGATAAAAATTTAAAAATATTAATAGTAACCCCTCCCAGTTCTTTCACGACACAAGTCAAAAGTCACCTACATCATACAGCCTGTCCTAACTTCCCCATCAGTGTCAGGTTCTCCCTCCTCAGGGCTCCCACAGCACTTGACTCTGCATTTTCCATTTGAGAGTTTAGCACTAGTACCCAGCTGGCCATTTACACACCAGTCTCCCACAGCAGACTAGGAGCTCACTGAAGACTCATTTCTATCTGCCACAGTGTATAATAGGAACTCAATAATTTTTATGAAGAAGAAATATTGTTTAGTTTTTTTTTTTAAAAAGTGGGATGGTGGAGAATATTGCAGCCAAAAGACCTGGGTTGCAACTCATTCGATCTCTGAGGCAGCAACCAAATCACTTAGTGTAAAACAAAACCAAGCAAATGAAACAAAGAAACAAACAGAAAAACCAAAATGCATTTTTTTTTTTAACCACCAAAATGAGAGAGTGAGGGTGAACATATTTTTCAGGCTGTCAGTGTTATATAAAAGCTATGTACTGTTATGATGTGAGATTTAGTTTTGCCCTCATCCCATCCTTCACCAAGATCTCTTTTATTTCAATCTCTATTCTAAATTATTTAAGAAGGATATCTCTAGCCTTTCTCTGTAAATCTACAGATTAAAGTGATCTATACTAGTGCTCGGTTTTCTATTAGCAGAAATAGTTGAAGTCATTTTAACTCTTCTAAGAGACAAGTTATTTCATTATAATGAAAATGGAATTATATGCTTCCCCAAGATTAAGCCAAGATGTGTAGTAAGCAGAAAACTGTGTTTCAAGCCTCTTAAGTCACTTTTACATTAAAAAAAAATACGTGTATTTTGAATAAAAAAATGTAATTGAATTCAAGCGAAACATGCATGATACAATTTCTCTCCTATAAATGTAAGATGTTACTTCTGGTTATGTCTATAGCTGTTCCACAACATTTATTCCTGTTTTTCATTCAACTCACTTTTACTAAGTATCCAATATGTACCAGATGTTTTTCTCAGCCCTGGTCCTATATCAGAGCAAGATAAATTCTTTTAGAAAGGAAGGTTAAAAATGCACATAAAACATATCATGACTTCAAAGAGTTATTTGTGTAATGAAGAAATCTAATTCAGATAGAATAGGGTTTATAAAGTGATGGTGTTATGAATGGAAGGACACGTTTTATTTAGCAGTCAAGGAATGTTTCTCTGAGGAGGTGACATTTTCAAGACCTGAATGAGGTGAGAGACATTCATAGATTTAAGTAAGATAATTTCAGACCCAAACAAAAATTTGCAAATGCTCTGATACAGAAAATATGTGGCATGGTAGAAGACTCTTAAAAGAAGAAAGTATATGGAATAAACCTAGGGCATCTATTAAGACGTATTTAAAGGTAATGCAGTATAATTACTAAATTACTGATGATAGCTTACTTTGCTATCATATAGATATAAATATATAATATGTATTATATACCTCACACACATATTATACATTGCTGTACAAAGATAGTGCTGATATTGTTCAAAGTCACTTTATAAGAATTAGATTAAGCTGGGGTAAGAGAGTAAGTATTATCATTTCTTAATTCTCTAATGCATCTGGATTTTGAAACTATTAACAAAGAGAAAAACACTCAGAGATAAAAACATCAACTTTATTATTCACAAGAACTTGAGCTGGAGATTATAACGTAACTGTGGATAAATAAGTTTGTTAATATAACACCCCTAAATTAGGCAGATTTATCATTCTGATCATTGACAAAGGAGAAAAATTCTGAGTAGCTTCCACCATGGGACAGAGGGCAGGTCAGGGTGCCGTCTACGTGCTATCTACAGATTTGCCTATAACCAAATAAGGCCCAGAAAAATCTCACTCACCTGTTTTCCTTCCATTGAAGACCAAGATTCCTACTATAGGAAGATCCTCCAAAAAGAAACCAGGAAGAGTAGAATAAAGTGAAGGTGACTATATCTTAGTGAGGGACAAACCCAGTCAGCACGGGTTATCCCAGCAAAATTGTTAACAGTGTCCGCTTCCACTATCTAACTGTCTCAGCGACCCTGGAAACACACCTTGTTCTAGTTATTAAAACTTTTCTCTTTGTCTTTGGAAAGATTTTTATTTCTTTTTTTTCTCATATGTATGAAAAATACACTTAAAATAATTAGAAAATTGTATAATTTTCAATACACACTTGATTCATGCGGTAGATTGATTTTGGTGTTAATTTAAAATATGAGTATGAAAATTTTTCGAAGTGCTTTCAATTGTTATTAAAAATATAGAACAATTAAAATTCTGGAGTAAATATTCCTAATGTAGAGAAGAATTAAAAAAAACTAGACAGAAAGCTTCTTTACTCACTTTTAAAATTAGGTTGTCTTCCTGCTTGTATGTATTTTTCACCACCTGGTCAACTCTACTCTATAAATTCACTTTTCTATTCTCATTTAAATGATGGGATATTATCTCCAAGATCTCTTGTTCTAAATTCTATAAAACTGCCTAAATTCCACAAATCAGCATTATATTTCATCACTTTTCTTTAATAGTATGTATTAAAGAAGTTTAGTATGGTAAAACTCAAGTTGTTACAAATTACAATGTTGTTCATAAAATTGGTTGCATTAAATTCAAATTCACTATTTGATCTCAATTCAGTAGAACTTGTTATTTAGTATTTTATATGAGTTATTTGAGTAGACTCATTATTTAAATTTACTAGAGTCAGCTGTTAAATTGCTTACATAGAAATAAGTCTTTTTAGTTTTAAAATAAACTTTTTTTAAAGCAGCAAGGTATTTTTTCATATTTGTGCACAATTATAAGATCCATTTTTTTTTACATTGCAGAAAAATTCTGATAAACAGGTCTTAATTTCCTTTCAAACTAACTCCTTTATTTTTATACAGTCACATGTCTATTAATTTTTGATTGATACAATTTTATACTTATCATTTTCTCAATTTTAATTATTTGTATTGTATGGAATTTAATCAAGTTCCATCAGATAGTGAATTATATGAGAGGTTTATTTGAGGGAAAAACAGGATAGTTTAAGGTTTTTATTGTTTGAAAGATATTCATCATTTCAAAGACATACACATTTCCAAGAACATAAATTTTATGAGGACACAAGACAATGATCAAAAGAAGATATAATGATTCTTTGGTGTTTGCAATAATATAATGATTTCCAAGTAGAAGTATTACATCTCTGCATTGTATACAAAAAGAAAATAGAAAATAACTACTCATGAATAGACCACATTTACTTATTTGAATATTTTGTGATAAAGTAGAAATTGCATTATTTCATTGAACACTTAACACATAAAAGAACCATGCCCTGATCTCTTATTGATCAGTTTGTAAGAAAAATAGGATTAATATTTTTTATAGAAGAATTTATAAAATTTGTAAAATCATTATGGCACAGATTGTAAATTGTTCCCCCACATTGGTTTTTCTTCTCTTCATTAGTATTAGAACCTTCAAATTTTAGCTTATCTCCAGAATAAATAATTCATTTTACACTCTCCCAGAAAAATAACCATGTGTCAAAATTCTGACCAGTGAGTACAACTGAAGAGATATTGAAGTTCCTGAGTCTTGTCTTTGAAGGGAATAGATATGCCCCCTACTTTCCTCTTAATTAGAATGTAGATGTCATGAGGGAGCTAAATAGCCATCTTAAATCAAAAGGTGGAAGCCAGTTTTGAAGGTACTCATGTTCACTGTGTCCTATATGTCTGGTGCTGTTCAAAGCAGAGGTGATAAAGTTCTGAACAAAATAGACAAAAATTTCAGTACCCATGTAGCATTCATTCAAGCAGATATATTAAAACAAAACAAAACAAAACAAAACAAAAACCAGAAAACCCTCCTATAAAAAACACATGGACGACCAATTCTCATATTTTTAATCATCTCTTTAAAATGTACTGTTTATCAAAGAGGAGGAAATCCTTACCATGTGAATTTCCATCTAATACCTTCTCAATTTCCTTTTTTATTTTCTCCTCCTTCTCTGGGGCCAAGTTTCTCCCTTCCCAGTTTGTGGACTAAATCATGAAGAAGAGCTATGTGGTATGATGACTAACCTGTACTATAAAGTTCAAATCATATGGTATTTCCATTTTCCATCCTCTCAGGAACAAAACTTATCCTCTAGAAATCTCAGGCCCCAATCAATCAGCACGTAATGCAAACTGAGAATTGATGGGTAGTATGTACGGCCTTGGAAATGAACGGCAAAATAGAAGAGTTATGGTCCGATTCCAGTCTATACTCTGTTGTGACGGAATTGCACCATGAACACTCAGAACATTATGAGAGACAGAAATGACCTTTTAAAATTCATTGTTTTGGCCTGTATTATAGCAGCCAAGCAACAACAAAGCAATAGATCAAGAGTAAATATCAAGTAAGTTTACAAGCTTGTATTTCTCATTTGTGAAAATACTATATATCCATATGTCTATACCATTTCTTTATATATGCATTTATCCTTGTATTCCAATATTATAGAATAGTGATAATTTCACTATTGAAAGTTATTCTATCTAAAAAATAGCAATTAAAGTAATAGAAATACACGTTTTGAGATGAATTTCAGGGTAGCAACATCATTTTCTATGAATATGTCCATTCATTCAAAATGAAACTTTCATTAGTGAACAGATAGCATGTACTGTAACTAACTAGTATTATGCATGTTATATTGTGCTTATCCAGCATGGAATGTAAACATATTTCCTAAAATAACTAAAATTATGATGTTTATATTTGGATACACTTGTCATTATCAGTTAATTCTGTGTTGGATTTGTGTGTGTGTGCTTATGTGTGTTCATATATTTAAAAAAAATAACGTAAAAATGAGGCCTTACGTTGTACTATGTCTAAGTCTGAAAAACAGGATTTTATTTATCTTTTTTATTCTTTTCTCCTACCACTTTATTTTATTCTATGTGTTACATCTTCTGAAAAACCACACATAAGAACGACATGGCCAGAGCTAAGAGGATGGAGTAAACAGGCAGGAAGAAAAGATATATCATGTCTATTTTCAGGTACCACTTTGTTCCCTTAGTTTTCCTTTGAACTTCATGCTGAATAAAACATACAGTCCTGTGGTTTCTAGAACTCCACAAATTCTCTGCAGAAGAATCAGTTCTTTAGCTCTCAAATGAAGTGATAAATAGGAAAATATTTGCTTGAATTCTATTTTGAACTACAACACATTTATGCCTCAATTAAATAATAAGCATAATCATGATAATAATAATTATTTATTATCTAAGTGCTTTACTTGGAACAAGTCATTTAACTCAGCTAACAACATTTTGAATAAAGAGCTGTCATAATGCTCTTATTTTCCAACAGGAAACCTGTCACAAACATTTACACAGTTTTCCCAAAGACATTTATGCATTCAAATCTCAAGCAGTTAGACCTTATGACCATCGTTGTTAGATAATAAATTATATTAACATCTAATATTAGCATTTGGTTTTGCAAGATGAGTAAGTTAAGAAGTCATTATTTATATCATAATTACTTTGTTTTTTAATACCTTGGCATCAGATTTCAATTAAATAGAGTTATCTTTAAGCTAATGAGATGTTAAAACACTTTCCAAAATGACTCAGCAGTCAGTCTCCAAACAATTCCATACATTGCCACTGACTTTAGGTCAAAAGTATATGTCTCATTGATATATTATAATTATCACATCATCACAGATACCTCATGTTAAATATTTGACATATCATCCAACAGAATTTTTCTTCGTAGTTGTGCTAAAAAAGAAAACAACCTAAAATACTATTAAAAGCATAGCTCTCCACATATTTTTGCCTCATCTTCCTTTTATTCTCTTCAAACTAAATATTATTTAGTCTTGATCCTTAATGATCTGGACTGAAATCCCTTTCCAGTCCTGCATACCCAGTGCCCCCAGTCTAAAGCACATCAGCAGCATCACTACATGCCATTCACACTGCATTCTACCCTGCTTCTCTAAATATATTATGCACCAGGGGCAGCAACTCTTGTCTATCAAGGACTATATAGTAAATATCTGTGGCTTTGCAGGTCATTGATGTAGTGCTAAAGTTGCCATAGACAATAGGTAAACAATAAGCAATCAGATGAGTTCGCCCACACCTGTATTTACAAAAATGTATAGCAGTCCAGAGTTGGTCAATAGGCCAGTGTTTGTTGGCCCCTGTTGCTACATTTCATGTCTTAAATGCCATTCATATTCATATATTCTTAGTAAGATGTCCTGGTCATTTTTAGTTTCCAAAATTAATATTCTTCTCTATGCAGTCTCTCCTGGTCTCCCATCTGTCTTCTCTGTCATATTAACCCCTGTCCTTTACAGTGGCCCTACGTAAATGTGTTTTTTTCTAAATTACAAATCACAATAGGCCATACTTGTGCATGTGTGTGATTACTTTTTGTTTTCAACTGTGATTATTCAGCACGATATCCCCCATAGTACTGAACATAATGCATTATACATAGTTGAAAATAATTCAGTTAAATATAATATATGTATCAGTATTTTTTTTTAATGTATCTACCATTGTGCTGATCTGGGAATTTTGTATGGCAAGTTACACGCTGAGGTTGTTTCTACACAATACCAAAACATCTAGATTAAAAGTAAAACATTCAGTCAACCGTGATGTTGTTTCCAAGTATCTACATGCTTGGCATTGGGAAAAGAAAATATTTAGTTGATGGATGTTACTTTTCATTTTCCATCTGGCTGTTTTGGCTTCATGTAGACAGAGCCGCTGACAGTCAGCATTGATGACTAAACAGTTTCAGGTTTTAGGTTTGGTTTTAAGCCCACCCACATGGAGGTAGACAGATTAGCTTGAAGATGAGAAACTGTTGAATGTCTAATCACATCTATACTTTCAGCCAAGAGAAATCTCTGAGGAATAATGATCTGCATTTACATCTCCCCAGACTGTTATACTACCCCATAGAAGAGTGTTTGCCTGAAAAGATCCCCAGTTCAGTTACCCAGACATATCAGGAATCTCCAACAAAAGTCATATCAGCCTGGGGCCCCATATCCAGTAGGGAGGAGGAAATAATTCTCCCCACTGGGGTTAAAACCAAAAATTAACTGGCTGAATTTCCCTGTCTTTTTTTTTTTTTTTTTTTCCCTAGAGAAAACTTTAAGATTTGTTTGGGAGGAACATGGCAATGATGTAATATGAGTAGATATGTTTTTGGTTCATTTTAAAAGGGCTTTGAATTCACTTTGTGTGGAAGCCAGTGGAGACAAGAAATAAAATATCAAGGGTACTATATTAATTATAAAACAAATCCACTTAAAATCTCTATAAAAATACGAAAAAGTTTGGATTGGCTTCAGAGTGACTATACAGCAAAGAATTATCAGACTTCACATCTTTGTGACCTGTCAGTCAATGAGAAGGTATTTTTAAGTTAGATAAAATTCTCCCCTCTCTCCCATACTCACATACCCAACACACACACACTCACACAAGAGGGTAGAAGTCACATATACTGCAACATATGTATGTACACAAACAAAAATGTATACACATACGTAGATCTAAATACCATGATTAGGCTATTTTAAATGAGAGAAAATCTAATTCTCTCTGTTAATACTTGTTTTTAGTTTTTGTCAAATACACAACATTTTGGGCAGGATACCGATCTTAAAACCAACATTTGTCTTAAAGAGTAATTCAACAGTAAAATACTTTGGAATTAATGATTTGATCATTTGTTGAGGATATTGAAAATATGCAATTTTTAGCCCTACTGATAGAAATATGGAAGTCAGCTATTTTTAGCTTTTCTAACAGTCTTAATCTTTTGTCTCATACCTCCAGGGAGTCATAAATAAGTTCTTGTCTTGATTTATGTAGCCAAGCTATATTATTGCATAATTGGTGTGGCTGAACTGACATTGTTAACAGTGCTAATAATATCTTACAGGTAAGATATGTGTATTTGGCACTAATAAATAGTAATAAATTATTCATTCTAAGTAGCTGATTATGGAATTTGGACTGTGCAAAGACCAGTGAAAGTTATTTAAGAGTTTTTCTAAAAGTTTATTTATTTACTACTTTATTTGCAGTGTGTTATTTAAGGTAGATGGAGAGATAGATACTGATCAAACAATAGATAGATAGATAGATAGATAGATAGATAGATAGATAATGAAGCTGTATTTCATATTTATGTGTCATACCAAAATTTAGAACAACATTAAACCACTTGATTTTTAAAGTAATTTGTAAGTCTAAGCTTTTATTATTGTTAATACATTTGATAGTGTAACTGTACTCAGTCATCAGTTTTGCATGGAATAGTACTGGATGTCATGTTTTCCTCATGGTAGTGTGCTTGTGGGAGCAAATAGCATCGAATACAACTATTAGTGACTTAAGTTTTACAGGGATTTATTATCTCATATAACGAGATTTGAGACAGGATAATGGATTAAACCTTGAGGACACATTCAAGGACCTAGGTTTCTGTAGGCTCCTCATATCTGCTTGTTATCCATTCTCGTAGTTGGCTAGTTCCTCTTAAAAGCTACAGGCTCTCGATATCACTTCTCACATATCAATACCCAGAAGTTATGAAGGTGATGCAGGGTTAAACAATAACAAGACCCTTTATGCTGGACTTTTACCTGGAAAGCATCATTACTTCATCCACGCTCATATATCCCTGTCTTTTGAGGCAGAATACTATAAATGTGATCACAGGATCATGGGCTCCTTGAAGCTTCTCACAGGTGACTTGAAAAATTGAGTCCGTCTATAGTTCAATCCCTGTGTCTGGAGGGAAAAAAAAACATACTTCATAGAATTTTCCTGAATGTGAAATCAATTATGTTGAATAGCACTGTAGAACAGACTTATAATAGGTGGATTTATCTTAATTAAAACAAAAAGCTAACTAATTTTAAATAAAACTTTATGTAATTATTTATTTGCTTGTTTAATAAATTACTATTTTGATAAAAGTCATTCTAGCCCAGACTCTGTATTTCCTGGGATTTAACTGACTTCCATAATGTCCAGAGACAAAATAAAAGCATCTTTATCAGAGTTAGTTTTTCATTCTTTGCAAAACTTGGCCTGATTTTCAGCACACATCAGTTATAGGAACCCAGCAGAAAATGTGTCCAGCCTTCCTCAGCGAAGCTGCTCTTTCAGTGACACACTGTGGGAAGACCCAGGCCGTACAGGATTAGCTGTGCTTCTCGTTTCCTTCTCTAAGTTTTCACATTGTTGTGAAACGGACCAGGGACCACCATGAAAGACATAAGGCAAATTAAACCACATAAGCAACTCCCTAATACATTTCTACTTAAAACCAAACCATGGAGATGGACTTGGTCTATAGATTTAACTATGTCTCTGTAGATATATTGAAGAGGAAGGAAGTAGTTATTTGCAATTAATTAGGACAGATGTATGTTACCTCTGAATTTGTGTTGAACAGTTTATTAAAAAAAAATGCCACAAGACTGACCTTTATCAAATACAGACTATACCTCTAATTGTATCTTAGAAAAAAAGTCTGCCTAAGAAGATATGTTCCTGGTGTTTGATGAGTTGATACTTCTTATTAACAAAATAAATATATTAACATTTCTCAAAAATTTCTTTCATATAAGAAGTAAACTACTAATTATTGAAATAGGTAAACATGGGGAGGTGGAAGAAATTCCCAATAAGACTAATTTAAGAGCAGAACTTAAGACAGCAGAATTCAAAACTGAGAGAAAATCTGGGACCATCAAGTTAAAAAAAAATTTTCATGCACTGATATTTTTAAATTGTTTATTACTTCTAAAATCCATTATGTCATATTTTTGAAGTTTGTGTTTCATTGCCTTGTATACAATATAGCTTCATCACCTTCATTTTACCTTAAATATATAACATTATACAAGATATTTAAAATATCTTCAAAGTTCATCTTTTTATTAGTTTCAGTGAGAAATATAGCGTATCTAAAGGACAGAGTTTTTTATATTTACATAAGTTTAATTCAGAGTTTGTTTAACCTGCGCTAGGAAAGTGTTTGGTTCAGTTTTATTTTATTTCAGTCTTTATCCAATTACCCTGAAGTATGTGTAGTAGGAAAATGTAATACTAAGCATGCATACAGTAAAGTACTCAAATTATGCTGATGTATAATCAATTTAAGTTGATAAGTAGGTACTTTCTGGAAATGGATTATATGGTTGGTAACATTTAAATCTTTCCACCTATTACCAGGCAATTTGCATTTCTCCTAAGGAAATCCCTCTTGGATTCTCTGTTCTCTTCCTGATGAGTGAAATGTATCCACAACAATTACAAAGAAAGTGTCTAAAATTAAATACCTACCAGGATATTTAGGTAACCCAAATGGTTGTGTGTGCCAGGCAGGGATTATGTGGATAAGAGAAAACATGCCTTTGCTAAAAGCGAGATACAATATCCATCTCCAGGTGAATTTTGCCTTTTGAACATGTAACATAGAGGATACCAAATATGTAGATTTTCAAGGGAAACCAGAAATCTAAAGTGACTCTCATACTAGATTATACTGCTTGATACTGTCAAAGGAACTCACTACTTTATATAAAATATATAGTGTTTGTGGCACTCCTTTCTCTCCATTATGGTGTTTTTATGAGTTTAAATGTTTTATATTCTATCCAAATAAATGAGGAGTTAAGAAATTTGCATATTCCAAGATCGTACAGAATTATTTTACCATTCAACCTAGTCTTTTTTGGATCCTTTATGATGGCAATTTTCACGAACAGTATCTTCATATTGTATAACATTTAGAAATGTATTTGAATAAGTTCTTTACCTAAACTATGTAAAGACACATGCCATATTCAGTGTGCATACTTTATCCTGATGTTTACCAAATATGTCTGATCACGAGAGTAAACTGCATACTTATTAAAAATCCTTACTCAGAGGGCCTCTGAATTGATTCAGTTGATCTACAACAGGGATGGCACACTACAGCTTGCCAGCCAAATCCAGACCACAGCCTGGTTTTATAGGTAAAGTTTTGTTGAAACACAACCACATGTATCTTCCCTATTGTCTGTGGTTCCTTTTCTGTTACAATGGCAATGTGAAGAATTTGCGAAAGAGATCATATGTTTATTATGTGGCACTTTACAGAAAATGTTTTCTGACCCCTGGTCTAGAACAAGATCCAAGAATCTGAATATCTTAAGAAGGCTCCTTCTAAGTGACTATTGCAATGAAACTAGTTTGGCTCTTTATTTTGTATGCCAAGTAATTTATCTTACCGATTTGCAAACAATAAGTTACTATTGAATAATATGAGTAAGAACAAATTTCAAAATATTTACCCAATTAATGATCTCCTTTTAAGAAACTGATCCTCTCCCCATGACTTTTTAAGAGAATTCTATTAAAATGTTCTAGAATCTGAACATTTACTTATATCATTCACATGAAATAAAAACTTTTTTATTTAATGATCTAGCTTTTATTCACTTTCTACTTGTATCCAGTTTTTATTATATGAGGAACAATGGTAGAAGACGGACAGTTGCCTTATATACATAAATACAAAAAAGTACAATAGTATATTTGTATACATATCTCAAATTTTCAGACATAGGTTTTAAAGTAACATCTTTTTCTGTTGTTGTTACACAAGAAGAACAAGTAATTGTAGGAAAAAAGTAGCTAAGTAAACATATTCAAATTCCAGAAGATATTTTAAAATCTTTACTTTTAAATGTATTTATGAATAAAAATATAAAGCTGAGATAATTTCTTATTATTCATCTTAAACTCCCATCCAATGAAAGGCATAGTATCTATTATCTTTATTGTTTATTATTTTGTAATTGATTTGTCAATGTCTTTATTAAAATGTAGTTTCAGAAAGATTTACATCAGTTTTATTCAACTTTCCTTCCGCATGGCAACAAAATAATGCTAATTGCTAGCATGTATAAAGTCCATTATATGGCTGGCACTTTTATAAATTTTTATCAGAAACAGTACATTTCTTATTAAAGTAAGTCTACTGGATAGATTTTGTTATTATATCCATTTTACAGATATGGCAATTGAGGCTTGGAAAAATTACATTATTTACCTAGAGTCTCAGCAGCTAAGTTTGAATTAAGGAAATTTGACTTCAGAATGTAAGTTCCATAAGTTTTCCCTAAATGATAAATGTTCTGTTGAGTCACTGTTTCTGTCTCTTTCATCAAACTACAACCTAAACCCGCTCTTAATAGTACCTATAAATTACATTTTGTGGACTATCTTTATTCTTACCCCTACTTACAGAGTTAAAATGGCTGGATCTTAAGCAGACCTTGTTAAACCACTAGTGCCTAAGTCCTCCAGGTCTTCATGAATTTAAGACAGAAGAGAAAGCTAATATTCCAAAAAGCTCATAATTAAATGATTAAAAGAAATTGTCTTATACATGCAGTTGCAATGTATAAATGTTAATGGCTGTTAGAGGTATCTACATACTTGTAGAAGATATTTATGGTATTATGTTCAACATCTCCACACTAACTTTAGTTGGGGAGCCCTCCAACAAGATATATAACACAGGAAATGCCATCATTATGACATGGTGTTGACCTTTGAACTATAATTAATTCATTCAGATGTGACTATCAGTCCAAAAACTAGACCATTTAAACATTTATGATTAAACCTTTAATCATAAGCCTACATTTATGATTTGGAATCTTAATAACTGGAAAAGGAACCTTGTCTTAGTTAAAACTCTGATATATAATGTGTGGTTGCTGACAGTGGCCATATTTTCTTACTTAAAGAGAAAGTATAAAATGCATCAATGGTGAGAGAGACAGAAAAAGAGAGAGGAGACGCGAGGCGAGGGGAGGATGGGGAGAGAAGAGAATCCAGCTATCTCTAAGGGCATACAATGTTCTAGTTTCAGTTTGTCTTGAGGCCCTTGACAGTGTGCAACTTAATTATTCCTTGAGTTATCCTACATCCTTGCAAAGAATCCCAATGAATAGCAGCAGACTAACAATCAGAATTAAAGTTTCTATCTTTTGCTCCCTGAAAAAAATCATCTCCTTGAAAGAAACAAGTAAGATTTCTGTTGATGCATAGTTGAAGAAAGTAGAGTTCCTCTGCTCCTTAGTCTCTAGTCCTCTGTCCAAGTAAGACAGAGCCCTGCCTCCTCTCTAAAGAATCTAAATAAAGAAAAGAGAAAGCTGAGAATGGGCTTGGTCACTGATGGCTTGTTTAACTGAGTCAAATCTAAAAAAAAAAAAGAAAGAAAAAAGAAAAGAAAGAAACTAATTAAACTGTATTGCATTTGAGTTAGAAAAAATGTTAAATATGCAATAATACTAGCATATAACCATGATGTTTCTATTTTTATGCAATGTACAAAAGTTCAAGTATTTTTAAGAAAGAGGTAATAAAAATCTAAAAGCATTCTATTCATTCCAGAATTGAAGAATGAAGTTTTAAATTTATTTTTTGTTTATCCCTGCCCGACTTGGGACCTGCAGTAAACACAACAAGCTATTTACTAATCATATTATTTTATGTTTTTATGTTGTAGGGCTTTAACTTATCTTGCATTAAATCTAAGAACAATTTTTCATCTTCATGAGGAAATTTCTTTCAATTCACCGAAGCTTTCAATGTGCATTTTACATTTCTCTATAAAGAAGTGGTATTTTAATTATGACATTATCAAATTAAACTCCTCAGTCCATCCTGAACAAATAAATTGAAAGGAATGACTGAAAAATCAATCAGCCTAGTAATTTCCCCTAGGCATTATTTTGGCAGAGAGTCTTTTTTATGAGTCGTGTCAATCAGTTTGAAAACTGGTGAAGTGCTCACTTGGCAGGTAACCTTTTGAGGGTTATTTATGAACCACCAGAGCTATTAGATGAAATAGTAAGCCCTAAAAAATTAATGAAATTGCAGGAAAACCTAGCCTTAACAGAAAATTCCTTTTCTTCTCAGACTCACCCAAGAATGGAACCAACTGAAAACATCTTTGAAATATAGTCTATCCAGTGATCACACTTTTATCTTTATTTATATTCCACAGGAAGATTCAGAGTTAATATGATAGGAAATGCCCTAAGCAGTGTATTCACCTAGCACGTACCTGCAGCTATTATTTATTTTGACACACAATCAATTTTAACTGCATTATTTTCCTCGCAAATTTTAATGCGTAAGTAGATAGCTTTTATTAGCAATCAAATCATCTGAATAATTATTCAGTAATTATTTTCATGAATCAATAAAAAATCAATGATGCAAAAAAGGAAACAATTGTTGCACAAGAGGTGCTAATAAAATATGAAATGTTCTTATATTTTTATTGACATATGTTAGCTCACCTACTCAAAAATTACATGTATGTCTCTGTAAAAAATAATACGCATGTGTACACATTGATGTTTCTTTTATTTAAAATCATTTCTTCCTTTTTAGTGGTCTCTTGGTTATTTTGCTGTTGTTAATTAACTGCAACTTTTCATCCATGCAAGAGAAAAATATGGATAAGAAGGCTTAAAACTGATCAACCCCTATTGATATACCAGTTGTAACATTTGGAACTAACTCAATCTATGTGATGTTTAATAGCAGTGACATTGACATTGGTGAGCAAGACCTTTTATAATCTTAGATTAACCATAGAAAGTCTTAGATTTCTTAGTGTTAGATGAATAAATATCTTCAAAGGAATCTGTCCTAGGCAAACTCCTAGATTAGACCATGTTTGTCTCTGGCGACTCAATTTTTAAGACACTTCTTTTTCCATAAACTACTAGTAATCAACTCCTTTTGTTATCCCAGGCCAGTACATTTTAGGTGGCAATCTCTCCCTCAGTGGAATGTATTTCACTAATAAATGTCTAACACTTATTTAGCACTAACTGTATGCCAAGAACTGTACTATGCTATCACCTCATTTGATTCTCACACAACTGAATCATCTTTTCCTTCTTTGGCTTCATTTCCTTAAGCCTTTTGCCTTGTTTATATCTAGTCCAACACATTGGAATTCTCATGAATCCTAGAATACACAGCCTTCTTGTGGCCTTGGCACTTCTATTCTCACTATTGGAAGTTCTTACACCAGATTTCAGTTCATAGGTCACTGTATAAAGTGGCTCACCCTCCAACTGTACATACTCTGCCCACCGTTACCTCCCTTTGTGTTTCAGCCTAATAGTAAGATATGTATATTATATTTGCAAGTTTATTTGTTTATTACCTGTCTCATTACTTTATTCATTGAATGGAAGCACAAGGAAAGATGGGGCATAGCTTACAAATCTCTTCTAAATCTCTAACGAAGAAGAGAAACCTGAGACGTACTAAGCATTCCTAAATGATGTTGAATAAATAAACTACCACTTCTTTGAGGTGGTCATAATTGTGGTAATCATTGTACAGATGAGGAAATTGCGCTGTTGAGGAGAGGTTAATTTTTTCCAGTGTCATGTATCAAGTAAATGATAGAACTAAGAATCAGAGCACTGATGTAACACCAAATTTCCTGTTTGTAATTACTCCTTACAGTAGGGAGTGGTTTACTCATTACCCTAAGGCAATAAACAGAGTTTGAACGGACCAGAAAGATGTCTTCTATACTTACATAGCAACGTGTGAGAGAAGTCAAATGTTCATATTCCAGAGGCAGCCACTATAAAAGGCTCTGTAATTTGCATCTCTATCAACATCTGTTTATTAGGTCAATACATGTCAGAAGTGTTTTATAAGGGGAAAATAGTAACCTTTATCTAGTATGATGAATATTAGTTAAAGATATTATTGGGAACATTAAAAGTATCCAAAGATGTGGATTGGCTAGTGCATTTTGAAGATTCTTGACCCAGGTCACCCCTAGGGATAACCGCCCCCAAGCTAAATTCCTGACAGTTCCTTGACCACTGTGGACTCAAAGCTTTTGGTTTCCTGATGTTGGCTATAATGGTTACACAATCAAAACTCTGGTCTATTGTCTACTGGGGACTCAGTTAAACATTCCAGGAAAGGTAGAGGTGAAAAAAGACAGGGGGAGGATTCAAGCCTATCACCTAAGTAGTATAATGCTTTTATTTGCAAGCTAATAAATGGTCAGTGAAAGTCTATATTGTGACAGAATTTGTTCTGAGACTAGTTTTTATTATAAATTCATAAGGAAGTCATGGACCTAGTGGCAAATTCTCATCAAACTAAAAATGTTTCCAGTGGCTAGTTATCTATCCAAAAAATCTTAAAAGAGTTCCACATAATATAATGACTAACATTAGTTCAAGATGACATAACATCCTCCATACAACATATAGTTCAAGTGATGCCCCAAATCCTAAACAATTTCCATTTATTTATAAGGTCTTAGCAATTAAAAGGATCAGGAAACTTAGCCCAAATATGTCATTATATCTTCTCATTGCTTTTTCTGCTTATCTTTGATGTTTGATGAATTTTCAGATTTTAAAAATCATTTTAGAACAGGCCATCTGTAAATAAAACTTGAAAATAATATAAAAATTGAATACTTAACATCTTCATAAGGATACTAAGTTATTATTAATTTTCTGGATTCTTGAATATTACTCTCTTGATACCCACAAGCTTTTGATCTACATACTTGCAAAGAAAAAGTTATTTATAACCTAAAATTTGACTTTTTTTAACATAATATTGAAAACTATAAAATTTAGCAAATTTAGAATAATTATATTTATACTTAAATAATTTGATTTTTTAAATTAATTTGTTTTTATTGAAGTACAGTTGATGTACAATATTACATGTTATAGGTGTATAATATGATTCACAATTTTTAAAGGTTATATTTAATTTTAGTTTGTCTATTACTCAAAGATAAAATTTGCAAATTTGAGTAAATTAAACTGTTTACAATTTATCTTCCAAAAATAACTGGAAATGACAAGACATTTGAAACTATACAAGTAATGAGATTATTACATTTTTGCTGACTTATCATCTGCGAGGCCCTCATCAAGGTTATTTTTAACTCTTTAACCAAAGAAAGTTGAGAAATAACAACAATGAAGATACACTCTTAGATGGATTCTTAATGTAAGACTATTTTATGAATGCTACTTTCTCTGATAAAAAGTAGGTTATTATTTCCTCAGTGGCAGAAAATATGAAGAATTTTGGAAATTGAACACATTTGATACCAGATTAATTGGGAGTTTTCTTCTTTTCTTCAAATGATAAGTGAATCAGTAGAAGAGTATAGCTCAAGTGGTAGAGTACGTGCTTAGCCTGCACGAGGCCCTGAGTTCAATCCCAGTACCTCCTCTAAAAATAAAAATAAATAAATAAGCCCAATTACTGCCCCCCCAAATAAAGCTGACAAGTGAATCTTTCCTTGCCTATTGAAATTTATTACAAAGTTCTTGGATGACAATCGAATGGCACATATGTCTGACTAGAGAGTTTCTTTCTTTCTCTCTTTCTTTCTATTTTCTTTTTGTGTTCTTTGACAAATTTCAAAACATCAGGGTTTCTTGACCACATCGTTGGGGAAATGTACCCAACGTTGTTTTATAAATTGTAAAATGTAAGAAAATATTCATATAGTAAAGAAAAATTACAAAGCTCTTTTTTGTCTCAGCCCCCAAATAAACTAAGTGTCAGACAAAACAGTAAGAATAAAAAAACTAGAACAACTAAACTTCTTCTCCAAGTACTAAAATTAAACAGCGTATTATGGTACCTGTGATCCCTAAGATAGAGTTAAGCCCAAGATAAAACAGGAATATATAAGAAGGCTCTTATAGTCAACACTTCGATTAGAAAAAAGTTAAAAGGGAAAACAAACTAAACAAACCTCACATACCCTTTTAAATCTAGACTCAGACAAACCTAAGTTTACCTGCAAAATATCATTTATACATTTTGAGTTTATATGCAAAGTTACCTCTTGACCCTCTACATAATAATTTTTAAAGCAAAAAAAAATGATGGGAGTGGCAATACATTAAAAGTTTACTTTATTTATGTTTTTTTCAACCTAACTGTTCTTCAAAGGATTTTACTTAGGACATCCAGAAATATTACCTAAGGAAATCAATTTCTCAAACGTGTTTGCTTAGGCTCTTTAGCGTATGCCAGTTAATAAAAGTTGTGATTGCCAGATCTCAGTGTTTTATTATATAAAAGCCTCTTTGCTCATTCCGTTGGGTCAGCTTTCTAACGATGAAATGAGTTTTTTCTTAGAAGCTCAATTGTCAAGAGGAGTTGGGTTAATTTAGATTATATGAAAAGAAGCAGGTACTAGTAAATGGGATATAAAATACTTAATGGATTCCAGAAATAAAGTCAGGCTATCGAAGGAAAAGAAGTGAGATGGAGAAGAACAAAAATTAAAGTAGACCGGCAAGTGATTTATCCAGCCCTTTGGGCAAGGTGGCCTGCGTTCAGGTAAACTACTTCACCACATAGCACAAGATGTACCTTTGATATGTTCGTCTTCTTAATACTTTTGCATCTTACAGATTATTTTAAAGTATAATTTAAAGATGACCCAAAGCAAACTAGAGACATGACACTTCTTAAATTATTGTTATATCTAAAGTGGAGATGAAAATCCCAAGAAATAAATTTAGTCATCAAAGCAACTTTAACTACATATTTCAAGATATTCTGGGACATTTTCAATCAGGTAGTCAGGTTTTCTTCTTTTAATTTTCTCAAAAATAATGAATTCAAAGCAGCAGTACAAATTAGCATACTTTTGATAGAATTAGACTATGGTTAATTTGAATCTAATTTTAAAAGAGATGCCTGTTTAGGTATTAGTCAAGTGATAGAGTAAAGCAACATTTAGATCGTCAGTAACAGCAGTTTGAATTATGCAAATGACTACAAAAGTGTTGGCAGCTGACAGTAAACAAGGAGATAATGAAATGTCTGGACACAAACTTTCAGCTAAGAATAAACCTACTCAGTTGAGGTTAATGGACTCTGGGCCCTGCAGCCACATGTTTCTTTGTCAGCTCTTAGAAGCTCTTCAGCACCCCTGTGGTGTGGATATAAATATGAAGAGCCGTAAAGTAAGCAATAGCTCTTCTGCTTAGAAAACAAATGTGAGAGTGGTGAGGATTAGCCTGTCAAAATATTTACAAGCTTAAAATGACCTTTTACGGAGCATGTGTTCCTAAATCCATTTAGAGAGAAATTCAGCAAGGTTAAATGACTCAACCAAGGTCACACATCTAGTTTGGCTGTGTATGAATAAGAAGAGTGTCTTCATTCTTTCCCCTTTATCATGATGCTAATAGATATGGTGGCCATATATATCATATTTATTAGCAACTTGACGACGTAGCCATGATGTAGAAACTGTGAGAGAGGAAGAAGAAGCATTATTTAATTTTTATGTTTCTTTTGTCTGAAACACAGACATTGAAAACTGAAATAATGATTCTTTAACATATTAATTTGTTTACAGATTCCAAGCAACCTCTCCAGCATCTTCCCTCCTCTAAATCTTTCTTTTCCTCCTCACTCACACATTCTAAACACATATTGTGGATACTGGGAACATTTACAAACATAAAAGATGATTAAATTTACTTACAAAAATAATTGAAAGTCAAATAGCAAATATATATTTTAAAATGGAAAACAAATCCATGGAATTGATGAAATTACTCAGTAAAGGTATATAAAGAGTACACCAGATGAGCATCAGTCTTAAAATAAATGAAGAGCAACAGGAAAAAAAATTGAAGATTAAGTTGTGCATGTGAACAGAAAGACAGGAAACTGCAAAAGAGTGCAAGGGAGTGGTTGCTGAAGAAGGGTGATGTGTCAAAGAAGAGAGAGTAGCCAGCATTTTCAGATGAGACACAAAAATGTAGTGAGAATCAGAAAGTTGTTCAGTGCAATTAACAGCAAAAGAATTGTACTGTATTATTTTTTTCTAATGCTTATTGGAGAAATTAATGTGGTTGAGGCTAGATTTGCTGCATTAAGGAATACATTGGGTGGAAAAATTATGATAACAGAGTAAATTAATTTCAAAAGAGTCATGTATGAAGTGAAGGGGAGATGAGTGACACGGCTCAAGGAAAGCGTGGATCTGAAACAATGTCTGGCTCCAGAGAGGTTTTTTCTTAGTTTGTTCCAAGACAGGTAAATTTGAACGCATTTAGATACTCCCTGAAAGAAGATGGTAGATAGAAAGAGGTTAGGGATATTATACTGTAGGGGGAATTGATAAAGCATTGATTCTTTTTGAAAGAGTGAATATTTTGAGAAAAGGGTAGCAATCATATGTCAGGAATTGGTCTTGACATACAGGAACTTGCTCCCATCGTAGAGTGGGTATAAATAAGGAAATTGTGTGTGTAGACTAAAGAAAGATACAGTGTCTTATAAGTGGAAATGTCAAGCCATTAATGTATAATAGTTTGTATTTTCTCTGTGAGGTAGAAAAACGAGGTTAAAGTTGGGAGTGCCGGGATGATTCTGAGGAAGTCTAAAAACATAGTGGAAGGGCTTTAAGTATCCATTGTGTCCATTGTACAGGAAGCAGAATAAGTTGACTCTTGATAGATTGAAGGAAAGGCAGAAGGCTGAAGAACAAGGATCAATAATGCTCTGAGGGGCAGACCTGTAGTGTTTTCTCTAGGAGTTCTTAGCAATTAGAGGGATGAGCTAAAAAGGCAAATATTTGAACTGATTCTAGATGGGTTTCTCTATGTGAATACAATAGAAAAATAACATTGAAAATATTAAAAAGAAGTTACAAGGCATTGAAATATTAATAAGAAATTGGGTAAAAATCATAGACCATGAACTGAACAGGGAAATAAATGACTGAGAGGGGACCATGATAATGTACTTTAATGATCTCATACTGAAAAAAAAAAAAACCTCCCAAACATAATACCAGTAGCAATTCCTCAAAAAACTGGTTAGCTCTATATAGAATCATGTCACTCACGTTGGCTTAATTTCAGCCATACTCTCTCCCACTTCTAGCCTTTTGATAGGTAGTTCTGTTCTGAAGACTCTTACTTCTGTATTATCCAGGCTAAATTTTACTCATCCTTACAAATTCCAAATTTAACGTCATTTCTCAGGGACACTGTCCATCACCAAATGGATTAGCTAGAATTTTATTTTGTGTACCCCCTATTTTCTTTTGTTCAAACTCTCTTTTCTTTTAAATTCATTAATAATATTTAAATTCCTACTCAACCCCGTGACATTTTCCTTATTGGGAAATCAATGTTACTACAGCTTCCTAGGTTAGAGTAAGATTTACATATTGCAATAGTTCATTTTAACTTGAAAACATTCTTCAACTGATAACAGAAAGCTTCACTCAGTTAATGAAAACAACTTACTAACAATGCATGTTTTCTAATATTCACTTTACTAACTTTAGTATAATTCATTATCTCCACTATATTTATAATATTTTTCAACATTTGTTTTAATATAATTTATTTATATTGTATGTTAATATAAAATAATTGTTTTAAAGAAATAACCTTCCCTAAATACCCAACTTAAAGCACAGATAATGATACTTCTTCAAAAATTTCTTGTTGAAAAATTTGACAAAAAGAAATGGCAAGCAAAAGGAATATGGAGGCAAGCAGACAGCCAAGGATTATGTTAAAATTTACCATAGAATGGGCATGAGAGATGAAAACTTGTTTTATTGGTATGGTTGGGAAATATATGAAGCCCTCTAACAATTCAAAACAGCAAAATAATTATGTACTGGATCATTATTTTATTCATTATTTTATTGTTCATTACCAAGTTGGGGACAGCCACTAATCCTAATTTATGTATTGGAAGTGAGCAACATAAAATATATATTTAAAGAGAATTAATGTTTACTTAACAATTTCTCTAGTAGGAAACATTTTGTCAGATAATCAATTAAACCACACATCAAAAGACATTATTTTATGTTACCAGAGGACATTACTTCTATTTTTATACTATTGTATTCAAAGCAGATACTTTTATTGGAGAACATTATTTTTTAAAGGGAGTTTAAAAGTCTATTATAGTTTGGCCCTTTGCTGCTCTGCCTTCAATATGAAAAGCACTGAGACTATTTTGGGGCCATTTCTGTTGTTAGAAAATGGAAATCATGAATTGTCCTATTTCTAGTTCAGTTTCTACAACAAAATAAGTTACAACTTTAAATAAGAATCTGACCTTTTAGAAATGTAATGGGAAGGAACCACATTATTTTTCACTTTTTTAAAAAATTATTTGGCTGTAGAGTCAAAATATGTTTTTACTGAAATTTTAGATCCACAGAAAGAGCTTTTTGCCAACCCACTATGCATTTATGAAAAATAAAATTTAAACTTGTTTATCCGAGACTGGAATTACGTTGTTTGCAATTTTTGTTAAGTATGCAAAGTCTCCTATTAATCCTTTATAAACAGTTTTTAATCAAAACAGATTTGGTCCCCAAATTGTCCTCAGATATTTTTTTCTTATTAGTGAACCATAACCAACAGTCTCTTCTAGGCTACTTTTACTATCAACTTCAATATCAAAATATAATTTGTATTTTGTTATAGCTCATTTTAACCTGAGAAAGTTCTTCGATTAACAGTAGAAAGCTAAAATCAATTGAAGAAAACCAATTATTAACATCACATATTCTCAAAGTATTTTAAGGAGAGAGTTTAGTGCTGAAATAAAACATTATATAAAACATAAAGCCTTATGACTAGAAAGAATAGTGATAAATAAAAAAATTCAATGACAGTTGTATACACTTTTAGATACAGGTCTGATATGAAGGTTTTGGTTGTAGAAAAAGATCTAAGCTCAATTATCCTGAATGGCCTCTCCTGCGTTTTGGTAATATTTACTATTAAAAAAAAGAGAGAGAGAGATAGTTCTCTGATAGACACACAGCTTTTTTTTCCTGGAAAACAAGACTTATTGGGAAATAATTTTTCCATTTAACTTTCCAGTAGTTACTAGTAAGCTTTTCACTCTCATTTATACTTATTTATTATTTCCTGTAATGAGAACTAAAGATCAGTGATTCTTACTTGCAGAAAAAAGGAAACAACATAAAAAATTCAGCCCATCAGTCTATTTGCTTCCCATGCTTTGGCTTAGCTGCTCTGAATGTTCTTTCCTCTCTGAGTTGTCAAGGCCTTTAAAGCTCCTGTAGGTTCATTCCTAGCTTCTGCCTTGCCTGGGATCCACTTCACTTCCACTTTTCGTTCTGAATTAGAGCAGCTTCAAAACATAATGCTGTGGGTTTTAACTCCATCTGTGTATTATTTCTCACTCACTGGTCTTGTCAGGCTTGGCCAGGCCCATCACTCATCTTCTATACTCTGTTGATGACAGCAGGATTTGTGGGCCTCCCTCCTCCTCCTCATGTCAATCTCTTAGAATTTAAGAATCATCCTATAGAGATTTCCTATGATAGATCCTCCTTAGATGATGAGGGTGAAAATGATAATAATATGACATATGAAACAGACATACTAGATTACTAAAGCTTCATTTTGTAATGATATGCTTTGCTGGAAATAATGACGTATAATTCAGATTAAATAAATTCATAGAAATCTCATAGAAGATAGAAGTTAGGAAAAAAACGTGTGTAATAACTTTACCAAAAAAAGAAAAGGCCAGAAACATCACACTTCTTTCCCTTTGGAAATGTTAGTACTAATTTAATTCAATAAATTATGTTTGGAACAAAGACAATGTTAAATGAATATTCATTCATTCTAATATATGAAAGGTGAAATGTTCAAATTTTCCCCTGGGAGATGGCTTTTCTGCAATTAAGTACCCTCCCAAAGAACAGTGCTGTGTGTTTTTGACCACTTAGTCCTGGGTTGTCCAGCACTGTTCTTGGTGGTAGTAAAATGTGACAACTTCCCCAGACAATTGCCTGATACTTTTGCTGCAGAGAAATGAAGAGCGTAATTACTAAGAGTTAATTTTTCTCCCCATCAGTCTCTCTCTCTCTCATTTTCTCTCTCTCTCACTTACCATCTCATCTACAACTCTCCATCTCTATTCATGGACAACTAATCACTAACATTCACACATGTGTAGTACCATATTTATATATTACTGAACATATATATATATAATTTTAGGATAAATTGATAGCTTTGTTCTATGAGAAAATATTTAAAATCAAATTCAAAGTCGTTATCTGTTTTGAGAAAATCAGTAACTAAATATATACTATTACATTAAAGAAGAAATATGTTTTTTTAGGTCCAGTGTCACATTGTAATAAAATATATTGGAGTCTTTAAGAGTTTTATTTTTAAGATAGCTTATGATGCTGGTTTTCTTTAGAACTGAAAATAGTTTCCTCTTTGCTTAGATTTTAAAAAAAGAACTGAATTGCAAACCAGAGCCAACAAATCTATGTGCATTCAGTACCTACCGTGGGCTCAGCACCTTTTTACACACCATTACTATCCTTGAAGAGTTTAGAGTTTCCTTGGAAAAAGAGATTAACATATATAAAATAAGAGAAACAGAATAAATGGGGGAAAAAAAAACTAAATCTGACTCTTGCTGTGATTTATAACATCAATTCTGTTGACAATTGGCCATGTGATGCAAGATAACTCACATGCCTGAGACTCAATTTCCCCAGTTACAACACCAAGCATGTCAGTTATTCTGAAATATATGTTAATGCAGAAATTTTGATTCTTAAGAAAGTACAATACACTACAGTGTACAGTCAACAGCACCAGCTGGGTCAAATGGTCACAGCCTATGAGAACTATTAAAATCTGGAGAACAGAAAGTTTGACATGAATTGCAGAGATGGATTCAGTAGCAGAAATGAAAGTGGAAAAGGAATAATTTAGTTAGCAGTTCTAATATTTTCTAAAACCCAGATATTTAATATAATGGGTACACGTTTTATTATAGAATCTATTCTCAGCCAGAATAAACTAAATTTTTTTCTCTCACTTTTTGAGTCTAATAAAAAACAAGATAAAACAGATTGACACAGACATAGGTTTCTAGTGTAACTTCTACTAGTGACATATTTAAACAATTCTACACAAGAAGATAATCTAACAAGAGATATTTACATTTTATACCTGGAGTCATAAGCTTTAAAATTGTGTACTAACTTCTTACTCTTTAGATATTAATGTTTAGATATACAGATAGAGAAGAATCTGTTGACAGCAAGGTCAGAATACAAAAATATTTTAATGATTATTTCTCTTGATTAGGGAAAATTGACATAGTTCACTACATTTTTATAATGTTATAATACCTGTTGACAAAGTATTTTTTTTTAGATTGATACCACTTTCCTTTTGATCATCAGTTCTTTTGTCAATTCTCCCTATTGTGGACTTCTTGCATTTATTATTCAGGTCAAATACCTCTGAATGTTTTCTAGTTAACCACTAGTGCTCTTGCCCAGAATTAACCACATTATTCTTAAAATGTCATTATTCTAACATGAAGTAAAATTACATTCAGCTCATAAAATATTCCCTCCCACCTGGATTTATAATGACATTTGTCAACCCCAAATAGTACATATTAGTACGGGAAGTGTTGGATAGGCTACAGGCTACATTCCCATTCCCACTTTTTAAAAAAAATTTTTCTAATTAGAAATGTTACATGACATTTGTTATTATAGAATATTAGTGTTTTCATTTCAAACATCTGTTCAAGCCTCCTGAGATCATTTTGAATTAAAATTTTAAAAATCTTCATGCTTGCTTGCTATATTTGTGTCTTCTTTTAATAGAATACACAGATCCTAATTTAAGCATTTAAAACAATGTAACTGGTAACAGAGAAAGGCTAAGGAGAAAGTTCAGGTTGACACAGACCACCATAATTATTTGACTTATTTGATAGCTGACTCTTAATCCATTTTACAATCCTCTCATTGAGTCCACAATTAAAATTAACATATTTATTTTACCAAATGTTTTATAGAAACCAGACTCAAATATGTCTGTAGCATGACCCACATCTTGGAACTTCATAACTCAAAAAATTATAATAATAACAATAATTCAAAGGGGAAAAACAAAAAGAAAGAAACTGGCAAAATTTGGCATGATTTGAATTATTTTGGCTCTGAATCAATACTCCCAATTGCCTGTACTACAGATATTCTGAATATTGTTGAGCTTATTTGTTTATACAGTCTAAAATCAGTCTTTTTCAGCTTTTGAAAATACCTGCTACTAGTGTTTTGATACTCTTCTAATCTCGAATTTTCACTGATGAAAAAGAGGCTCCAACATCATTTGGGGTGTATTTCATCACGACCTCAATATTAAAAGTATTTTTAAGTGCCTGGAAAATCTTAAATTCCATTACTAATTCTACCATTACTGGCATTCACACATGTTAGCTCACTCTTCCAACCTCATTAAAATGCCATTTCATATTTGAAGATTTCTTTTTACTCTGAACCTCATTTGAAAGTGGTCATCTTATTCTCTACATACTTCACCTAAAATATTTTTATAGATTCCAATTTCCCTATGAAATGTTACTCTTATTTATTCCATTCACATTTGCTATAGTGAACATTAAAACAATAGTTTATTTAAGATAGTTTATTTATTAAATAGTTTATTTATTAAGTCCTTTTTAGACAATTGTAATAGTTCCACCATTATCAGTCTGTATCTATTATCCGTTCTTCTCTTGTTTTGGGGGGGCTTATGGTCTTTTCTTCTGTATGCCTAATAATTATTTTATGATATTCCCAAAATATATGTCAATCAGCAATTGTGCTGAGTCAGGCCTGGGTTGCAAACCTGGTAAGTTTAGGTCAATCTCCCTTTCATTTCTGTTACTTCAGGGCTTTCAACAGAAAAAATGAAATCTTGAAATATTCATTGCACTGGAACATCCTGAATTTCTAATCTCTGTCTCTTCTTAAGACTGTCAGATAGTCCTGAGTTTCTTGCTTCACATTCTTAGCTCCACCAGTTCTCATTGCCGAAACAGCCCTCTAATACCTTCAAGCATATGATTCCTGTATTTAATTTGCATTTTTCTCAATGGATTTTGGTGTGGCATAAGCTAAACTACCCTATTCAACTGAGAAGCAGAAGTTCTTGGACTAAATGATTTTTTTAATGCATTTCTTCCTGATGTATTTATATTCTCTCTTTCTCTCTCTCTCTCTCTGTCTCATTCTTATCTCTGTGTAGATCTATAGGTCCAGATCTAGATCTATACACATACCATACAGCACTTCATGAAACACTTCATTTTGAGATACATCTATCTAATTAAGGGCAGAAAGATAATCTTATTGACTTTTATATTAATAGTGCTTTATACTTATTTGGAAAAAAAATGAATCAGGGCCATGGGAAAATAATTTTTTAGTGGAATGTTTGAAATTACCTTCCATAAATTAACTTGTTTTGGTCGAACTAAATTGTGTGATTTCTTCTCATTTCGACTACGTTCCTTCAATTAGTTTGATTTTTCAGAAATATATATATATATTTTGTACTTTACTCATAATATTGAATTACTTTATCCAAATCTTATAAACATCAGTTCTTATAAACTCTTCCTTAACTGTCAAATGAAATATCTATTTTTGTTTGGCCTAAAGATCTGGGCAACTAACTGCCAATCTACTCATTAATACTAGTACTAGAAAAGTAGCTGGTATCATTTCCACTCACAACAACAACAAAACGTAACGATTCTTATTAAGAATATGTTTACCAAGAATTTCCTAGATGAGCAAAAAATTAAAGTGACATGTTCCAATATTTTACAGTTGACCTTTGAACAATATGGGTTTAAACTGCACAGGTCTACTTACACAGAGATTTTTTTCAATAAATATATAGGAAGAATGTTTAAAGATTTGCAACAATTTGAAAAAACTCACAGATGAACTGCATAGTGTAGAAATATCAAAAAAGTTAAGAACAAATTAAATATGTCATGAATGAATAAAATATATACAGATATACCTATAACATGCAAAATATGTGTTAATCGACTGTTATTAGAAAGGTTTTCAGTCAACAGTAGGCTGTTAATAGTTAACATTTTGGAGAGTTAAAAGTTATACAGGGCCCTGTGTTGTTTAAGGGTCAATTATATTTACCTTCTTCTAACTTTATTTTTGTCATTTCATAAGCACAAAAGAATTAGTGTTCTCAAACTTTTTGCTCCCAAATCCATACCTCATGATTTTCCCTTATTATTTAAAATGCCTGCCTAAACTCCAGCCATCACAGGTACAATCCAATGAACAGACTTTTTTTTAAGAAAAAGAAAAAAGACACTTCTTAAAGGACATTTCCATTAAATAGGGCACATTAATTTTGTTTCTAATATTCTAGAATTTACACTCATAAACTGGTGAGAAATGTATGTTAGTTTAGTCAGTCAAGTGTCAGCTAGAAATCACTGACATTATTTCAAACAAAGAAAAGAACACATATCAGGGTAAGCAATAGGGGGTTTGTGCCGTAATTACATACTTGAAGAGGGTCTCAATCTCTTTGAATTATTTATTTCAAAGCTAATTTTAGCTTTATTGTCACAGACCATATAATGGCTTTTTTTTTAAAAAAGCATTACTTCTTACAGCTTCTTTAAGAGAGAAAATTGATGGTTTCAGTGGTCAAATGCTATGTGCTCCATTCTATGATAGTATTATTTAGTAAACTGCCGCATTAGTTCACTTTATTAAGCAGAATTCTGTTACCCAGAAACAGCCTGGCCTCACTTTAGATGACATAATTTTACTCAAGAGAATCATCTTTTGCCATATTCCCTAGCTTTTCTGCATTAGGAAACTGTATGATGGATGAAAATATCCATTTGTCAAATGCAGTCTTAAAAAGATGAGTAAGATTTAGTGACCAATCATTATAGCTGGTTGTCAGTTTAACTATAATGAAGTATTTTAGCAAATCATAGTAGAAAATTTAGCCTAAAAGTCTCTTGAGCATTACTTCAGACACTTTCTCTTACTAAAATATGTTTTGGTGAATTGGCTCTGCCAAGGATGTCACTCACATGAATAGCAAAGGAGCTATTTAATTTTTTTTTAATGTTTAGAATTATGTATCATTTGTTAAAATGTTCCTTACTTATAAAAAATTCATGCAGTCATCTTGAATGGTTCACTAGGTGACTAACTGAACAAACAACTGTAAGATATATATAACACAATTTTTCAGAATTTTACTCAACTGTAGCCCCAAAACTAGCCTTCTGTAACAATCAGGGCCTCTGCTTTATATATTTCTTTAAAAAAAATATTATTTTTATTTAGTGCAGGATAGGCATGTTATAATAAATGCATTGTAGACCAGAATAAGTAATGAGTTGTTATATTTCCATACTGAAAACTATTGCCATAATAGTAATGACTTTTTGTTCTTTTGATTAGTATATAGCAGTAAAAGACATTCTTAGGAAAAAAGACCATTTCACTGCACAATGAAATTTCAGGTATTGACAGTTCAAATGCATACAAGTGAATCTATTTCCTCACCACTTAATAACCACAATACTAGTAGAATGAGTTGATAGGCTGACATTCAAAAGTTAGCAGGAAAGAAAAGTGGTTAAAATTTTTTTAAAGTGTGGACTTGATGTGTGTGTGTGACTTCTAATAGCCCTTATGCTTCCACATATTTGTTTTCAAAAAAGAAAAGCCCAAAGTGTGTGAGGATAAGCTAAATATTTTTTCTATGATTATAATAATTAATGATGAGGTAGTGAAAATTTTCAACCCAATATTTTTTTTTCTTTCTCTAATATTGTAAAAGAAAGCTCAAATAAAAGTTGGGAATTTCAGTCTGAATTTATACATCTGAGAATTTATAGCGCTATCCTTTAGTTTTTTTGACAGGGCTGTACTTAAGTAGACTTACCAAGGAGTTTGAAGTAACAAATCACTTTATCTTTAGGATTTGGATTAATTCTTTGTGAAATTGATCTGTACAATTGTCAAAATCAGTTACTGTGATTAATGAACAAAAATTGAAATGATCATAATATTTTTAAATGAAATTTATTTCATGATATTTAAATACATCAATTATTATTCTTTTTGTTGTTTTTCATTTTCTCTCTTTATATATTAACATGTGTGTGCATTCTCAGAGCTATATATGTATGTATACATTTATAAGAATTTAAATATTTGTAGCTGTCATAGTGGCAACAAGAAATGGATAATACATACAAAAGGGGTAGATTAAAGATATTGCAAAAATAAGGGATATTTGCAAAAGTGTAGGCAAGATAAACAGAAATTAACTGAGAAGAGTAAGGCACTCTGATATGGCCAAAGGGAAAAGCCATTTTCACCTCTAGGCCTGAAAAGGTGAGAGAAGTCAGTGGTTACCAGACATTGTGATTAACCACTCATTATCCACAATGTATTTTTTTTTTAATTTTATCAGTCCTATAAAACAAATGATATTAGTTGAGAATTGCCAACCCACAAAATCATGTAAAATAAACCTAGTGAAGTTCAGTATTTATTTATAGATCTTTTTAAAATTAAGTCTGATGATATAGGGTCTATTTATTTTGTTCAAGAGTATTTCCCACTAGTTAAGTGTGGTTATTCTATTGATTTTTATTACAGTTAGGTTATTAGTTTTTGTTTATATTCCATTTTCGGTATTTTTACATCCTTATTGGGTGTGTGTGTGTGTGTTTGAGTAGTGAAGCATATTATATTTTTAAAAGTCAAAACTACTGAAAAAATTGTAATCAGATTATTGTCATTTGCCCATATCTTTTACTTCTTCCCATTTCTCATGTATTGATGGCACTCCCACTCATCTGTAGCCAACCAAACTCATCAATTTCATATTTATCATTCTTGAGTTACATTTTTTACAGAAATATTCAGACATGTGTGTTTCCTGCTCTTCATTTTTCTTATAAAAAACATAGCATACTATACTCTTGTATTTCAAGAAATGCAAATTCAAGAAATTAACACTGGATCTTGAAAATCACTCCAGTTCATACAATTATTACTCATTTTTGTTCATTTGTTTACTTACTTAAAGCTGCATAGTATTTTGAACTTCTCTCCTTTATTTTTAATAACTTTTCTCTACATGCTTCTTTTTGATTGAGTAAACACTTACATCTTCAGTAATAGTAAACTTTTTTTTCTTCCTATCAAGTCTACATCTTACTGTTTTCCTGCCCTAGAGCACCATTTATAGCTTACAGTAAAATAGCACATTGAGATGGTGAATGAGGGCATGCTTGTCACGTTCAGAATAATTGATAACCCTTCTATTAATATTAATTTGAGACATGGTGTTTTTGACAGGAATGACGGCTGCCTAGATGTCTATAGAAAGTCACTGTGACAGCGAAAACCAAATTCCAAGCTCAGGGTATCTGATAGCCCTTTTTCATTATCACACCCCATTCTGGCTTCTAAAACCATGTTATAACAAAACTATTCTTGCTAATTAACTGATGAGCATGTTTTAGTCACAGTACTCTATTTCTAACAAGCATTAAGTACTTCCATGACATTACACTCTCCTGATTTCCTTCTCCTCTGTTCAACTGCCCCTTCTGTCTGTTTCCCAGTCCTCTCTCTTTGGCCTGACTTCTTACTGTCATGGGTGCTCTTCTGTTCTTATTCTCTACCATCTTCCTAGTGATCTTGTTGGCCCTAAGGTGTCCTATATGATTTGTATATTTCACCCAAATGCACAAGTCAAGTCCAGTGCTTATCTCTGAATTCTAAATTTCTATATCCAGCTTTCTACTTTATGATTCAACTTAGATATTTTACTGACAGCTTTAAACATCATTTATAAATCTAATTAATAATAGTTATAAACCTAACTGATTAATCTAAACCTACTTCTACTCTACCCCTAAGCTCAATACCTGAATTTCTTCCCATCTTTCTGTATTAATAAGTGATAAATGTATCTGCCTTGTTAGCTATATATCTATGTTTTTCCTCACCCCATATCCAAGATCTGCTAATTCTAATTCAAATTTAATTGAATCTGTCAACCTTTTATACTTTCCACTTTTCCCATCCAAGCTGCCATCATCTCTTGCCAAATCTATAATAAGAGGTCCTGACTTCTCTCCATGGGCTCATTCTTTTCACCCTCCAATTATTCTCCATCTAGATAGTCTTTAAAAAAAAAAAATCATATTATGGATCTTCTCAAAACTGTTCAATTGTTTTTTGCCACTAATGAAAAAGCACCAGAAACAAACCTAAAAATGAAAAGGCCTTAGGAACTTAGGACATTGTGCATATTTGCTCTTGAACTACATCTCTGAAGTGATACACTAAATCCTTCCTCATTAAACCTTAGCTCTTTTCAAAATGTCTCTATCTTCTTGCCTCACTGCCTTCAAGTGATGATTTTTTCTCCTTCCTGAAACATTCTTCCTAGCTATTCTTCATATACAAAATCCCTATATCTGTATCAATTCTCACTTCAACAGTCACTTGCTCAGAGAGGGTTTTCCTTCTCGAATATGTTAGTTTAATCTGATCTTCTTATCACCTTTCACAGACAGAGCACAATGGTCTTTAAAAGAATTTGAGCCTAATATACCTTTGTTGTCTCTCAAATTCAAATCATAGGATCAACTTTAAAATTAGCTGTGCCTATGCTGTGTATTTAGGGGATTGGAAGCAGAAGACTGCAAAGACACATACCATTACTATTTTGTAGCTGAAGTGTCTAACTGCCTGAAGAATACCTTCTTATATTCCTATATTCCTATTTTTAGGAAGAATGACTTCAAATAATCATGTTTTCCTCTCCTTTTAGAACTCTACATAAAATCATGATAGGTATTTACAAGTATAGGAGAGTCAAACAGTCCTGTGGCACAGTGGAATGTGCACAAGCTGTAGAGGAGAGAGCTAACTACTTACCCTAGTCCTTGCTAGCAGTGAGAAGATTAGTTAACCTCTCCAATTATCAGTCACTTCATCTGTAAAATAATGACAATATATAAATAGGCATTCAATAAATGATCTTGGAAATAACAAACTAATACTTAAAAATATGTAGGATGTAGTATTCTAACTTCATTGAAAAGGGAACCCTCCTACACTGTTGGTGAGAATATAGTTTGGTGCAGCCATTGTGGAAAACAGTATGGAGATTACTCAAAAGACTAAAAATAGACTTACCGTATGATCCAGCAATCCCACTCCTGGGCATATATTCAGAGGGAACCTTAGTTCAAAAAGATACATGTACCTGAATGTTCATAACAGCACTAATTACAAAATCCAAGACATGGAAACAATCTAAATATCCATCAACAAATGACTGGATAAAGAAGCTGGGGTATATTTATACAATGTAATACTACTCAGCCATTAAAGAAAAATAGAATTATGCCATTTGCAGCAATATGGATGGACTTGGAGATTGTCATTCTAAGTGAAGTAAGCCAGAGAGAGAAAGAAAAATACCATTTGATATCACTTATATGGATTCTAAAAAAAAAAAAAAAGACACAAATAAACTTACTTACAAAACAGAAACAGACTCATAGACATAGAAAACAAACTTATGGTTACCAGGGGATGAAGGGGTGTGGGAAGGGATAAATTGGGAGTTTGAGATTTGCAGATATTAACTAATATATATAAAAAAGATAAACAACAAGTTCATACTGTATAGTACAGGGAACTATATTCAATAATTTGTAGTAACTTATGGTGAAAAAAGAATATGAAAATGAATATATGTATGTATACTTATGACTGAAGCATTATACTGAACACCAGAAATTGACACAACACTGTAAACTGACTTTACTTCAATTAAAAAAAATATATACAAAAAATATGTAGGATGGAGATTGGCTTCCACAAGGTAATCAGTGAAGTATAATACTAAAATATGAAAGATAAGCAATATGAAAGATTGAGCTATTTTTTTCCATCATTCAAAAAATTTCAAGGAACCATTACTTACTGAAAAAAAATACTATGGTTCGCCTGACCTGACTTGCTGATATAAGAAACTTTCCTGTCAAACCAATTTTGTTTCTTATGACTGCATTTATGTTCCAAGACAATTAGGATTTGAAAATGCTTTTAAATCGTGGAAGTTAGTCCATCTTCTTTCAAACTCTTTTCTAGCCAAGAGTTGTTGGCTTAGTTAGGAAAAAAGGCTTCCAACTACTAAGAATGGATTTCTTTTATTATTTTTAAAGCATCATCTCAATCCTAATGCTTTCTACATGTTTCTTCTATAAATTAATCATTGCCTTTAAAAGGCAATTTGATATCTTAAGGAAAAAACCTTCTAAAATGTATTAGTAAGTTTTCTGGAGCTTTGTAAGTGCTTTAAGATTAATTGAAGCTATATACATTGATGTGATATTCCTTTAAATATCATACTGGACTGAAGAACATTTAAAAAGGAGGATCATATTTTATAATCAGCTAGTAAAATATGAAGTATTTTTCTGTATATTTGATGGAATTTCAGACTCTGACACATATACTGTAGAGAAAAAGTATATAGTTAAAAAAGAAAAACTTGTGATTAAAATCAAGTGCTTTTTCAGAACAACTGATAATCAAATTTAGCTCTTATAATAATGAAATAAAGAAAGCTTTGGCTTAACAAAGTTAGATGGTAATTAATTCAAATTTAAGTTATAGCAAAACCCTTAATAGTATCAAGTAACTAGAGGACTTCATTTTAGATTTCTTTCAGTAGCTTCATTCACATGTTGTCATTTTAGCAGGCATACTGGGAAAATAAACAAAAAAAAAGTCCATTTGGGAAAAGGGTCTATCACTCTTTTAAAATGCAAATGAAAACACAAGTTTAAAACAAGCTATTCCCAACCAAAAATAGAAGAACAATGATAAAAACAGAAAGACAAAAATAATTTTTTAGAACCTCTCCACTTTTATCTGCTTTTGTAATATCTATTACTCTTCTGATATTGATCAAGTCAAATTTTTTTAAAGTATAAATATATGTTTAAATTTGTCCATTTCAATTTCACCCTCAAGGGTTAAATAAAGATTTAATAATTTTTCAGAAAATAGAACCTGTCACAGAAAATAGAACCTGTGCTTCAGTGAATGTTTCCCCAGAGGAGGAGAAGGAGGGTAGTGGTGAAGCTTTCCTCTTTCACTTTGATGACAGTCCCATAGCTGACATTCTGAGAGTTTGTTGTGTTTCTATGCAGCATAGCATTGCTGGGTTTAGCAATAAAAGTGCACAATGCACAGTTAAATTTGGATTTAATATAAGCAATAAGTTAGTATTTAGCACAAGTAAGTACTATGTTATCTGGGGACATGCTTATACTAAAAAAATAATACTCATTTATCTGAAATTCAGATTTAATTCATTTTTCATTTTATTTGGCAACATGAGTCCAGTCATTCCAAATTCTGTCTGTTAAAATCCTTTCTTGTTTTCAGGGGAGGCTTTTTAAATTTTTACTGACTTTCCAAGATAAATAGATAAGCCAAAGCCCTAAGAAGCAAATGAACAAAAAATACTTGAGTATTTTCAAATGGCAGTAGATACAGTTAAGTCATTTGGCCTGTGTTTTGGCTCTTGCTTTATTGTTCTCATTATCACACATCAGTTTTAAGGCACTTATTTTTCCACACTGACTTTATGTTTTTAATTTAAGCTTTATCACTTAAGCTTTGTTTTTTTCTGAGAGAGAAGAATTTCTTAAGTTGGAAAACAATTTCTTTCATTTTTTAACTTCTAGTTTTATGTTTTTTCTTTTATTAATGTAAAAATAGAAATTTATAAATAAAAAGAACAGTAGAATATAGTGTTAGACTTTCAGGCATGTATAAATTGAATAGTATTTTTTTAATCATTCCCTCTTTTTACCTATTTTATTGAATCAGGAGGCTAAGAATTCAACATATAATATATTTTAACTGAGCAAAAAAGTAAATAATAGATAATTATTGCTTTTTGTCTCATTTCTGATGCAAGAAGTAAAAACATTTCTTCAGTGTTTTCTTTGACATTACAGTGTTTAATTCACCTTTACTGAAGTTCATAAAGGACCCAATTGCTGGTTGGGAAGGAGTAACTCCTGTTAGTGAGCTATAACACCTGTCAAGTTCTTCCTCAAAAAAAAGGATTTTTCTTTTCAAAATATAAAGTTTACTTTTGAAAGTGAAAAATTAATGTTTATAAGTAGACTATTTTTTCTTTTTAGTGGCTGTGATTAATGAAAGTTATGAAAAGGGGTCCTGGTCTTACACTACTTAATAGAAAATGTGAGAAAAAAAAATCTACCACCACAAAAGTAAATTACCTAAGTATTTTCAAAACTATAAATCTTCTAAAGATCAAAAGGCTAGGTAAAATACATTTCAAGGTAGATTTTCTGAAAATGATTTGATATCAATACTTAATATCATTGATGAATGTGTCATACTACAATGCATTATGATTTCTAGCTATGTATTGTTGAACACTGAATATAAAATCTATTTCCACTCATAACTAAAAATAAACACCATTCATAAAGAGCAAAAGAAAATAATGTGGAAGTGAAAAACTACTTTCTAGAAGAGGTATACAATACTTGCCTGCATTTATATTTAAGACAATGATAAAATTCCACATTAAAAATGGACCAGCTAATTTATTCTATGAATTTATTAAAAACAGTGTAATGTATTTTATGATCCTTGACTTAAAACTGCTGCTTCTAAGAAAAGTGCAGTATGCAGGAGGAAAAAATTCATAGTAGCTTCCAATTATTAAGTCTTATCCATGCCAGCCAACCGAAAATATACATGTATTTATACTTATTTTCCCATATATATTTAGCCCCTGAACTTGATTCTTTATCCTCATTTTATAGCTGAAGACAGTTATTCAGAGAAATTAATACTTTTAAAACCACACCTGTCTACTAATTGGCCGAACCATCATCACTGCATTGTGTTAATGTGTCTGACCCTAAATTTAATGCTTCTTAGTTAATATTCTACATGGAATAATGTGATGAGCACTTAGGAAAATCTAACTCATTAGTTTAGTCTGAAGTTTTATGTAGGAGAAAGAGCTTCAAAGTCAACCTGACCTAGGAAACCTGGATAATGTGAATCTTTCTGTGCTATAATGACCAAAAAAAAAAAAAAAAAAAAAAAAAAGGCCATAAAATAAGTATTCAAAAGAAATTCTGATCTCCTTTACTCCTGTCTCACCCCCAAGCAATACTAAGGAAAATGACCGTCATGTTTATAAAAATGCATTGTATCTGTGGTGGTTTTTCTCTGACATACTTTTTTAAAGAGTGCAGTAACTATTCTTTACATTTTAAAAATCTCAGTGAAAGTTTTTGCTCTTTAAAGCTTCTTAATACAATCATGTATCATAGAATATTGATTTATCTAATTATCTATTTGACAAGACACTCATTTTTCCTTCTGTTTCTTTTATAATACAAATTAAATCTACTTGTATGTACTGACTTCAATATTCATGTATCTGTATCAAAACTATTAGATTAGCTCTCAAAGTAGGGAGCATACACTGAATTGTGTTTCTTCTCCTAACTTGATAGCTGTTTCTGAAATAACAATTCCAAGCATACTTTTATTATTTTATTTCCTCTGACAGTGAGATGTTTACTTTTTTTTCTTTTCAACAAAAAGTTAAACAAAAACATTAAGAATTCACATTACATATAACTTATAAAATTGTGTTCTTTGGAAATTTTAATCTGAGGGGAAAATGTTACTTCATAGATCAAGTTCCACATTTATTGCAAAGACTTAGCTCCAGATTGAGCTGAATATATATATGACCAAGAAATGGGCAACTATGCTTGAGAATACAGAAATAAAAGTTTCAGGATCCACATAAAAATGAGTGAACACCAGAAAATTGGACATTATCTCTACACTTCAGAACTTCTAATCTCAATATTATTTAATTTTTTTGAAACTTAATATAAATATCCATTTTAATTTCATAGAAAGTATGCTAACATTTTTCTTAATTATCAAGATCTATAATAGAGAATCCAGTAAAATATTATTAAATTTTACAACACATATCAAAAAGTAGAATCCAAAATAACATGCAGAAGATCTTCAAACTGAGTAAAGCCACAAATATGAATATAGTTGATGTGGCAGTACCATGAATTAGAAATTGTTTTAAAGGTGACTGGTAAAATCATGAATGACATGTTCCCTCTTTTGGGATTTCAGAGTTGCTTCAAATCAGTGAAGTTGTATCATCTTGTTTGTTTATTTGTTTTTCCCCTAATGGAAAGAAAAGTTTTGACCTTATTCCACCACTGTATAGTTGAAGGGGAGTTTGAAGGGAAGGACAAAAAAAAAAAAAAAACAACACTTTAGCCTGTATTTCTAAATACCAAAGGTAGTCCCAAGACCTGACAGAGAAGACAGACTTTGCTCTGGATGAAGTGACTGAATAAGATTCTGTCTCCCTGAGGGAGGGTTAAATGTGTTCTATATTGGGAAGAAAGATAAAGTTATATTAGAGAAGGAGAAGGCAGTCTGTGACAAAGGAAACAATGATATAAAAACTCATATGTGATACAACAATATATGAGAGCATCTTTTTTCTCAAATCCCTACCAGGAATTCAAATTCTGAGCCACTAGACAACATAGACATCTGATTAAGGAAGAGTGGGGTTCCCAAAACACCAAGAGCTCTGAGACCAAGACTGTTGCTGAGTAACTGATATCACTGGGACCCTAAGTAATGAAAGATAAATCAAGGCTTCTATAGGAATAGGCAACATAGTATTTTTCAAAAAAGCTACAAAAAGGCAGTGAAGCAACAGAAAGTGATAGCAAACCCCTATATTTATAACCAGTGTAAACATAAATAAATCAAGTGCAGAGGGATTCTTCTGAAGTCAATTGCTTAGACCAAGCAAAAACCAAAAGAAAGAGTACAGTGCGAGACATCTGACAAACTCCTTTGATTCAGATGAAGAATAGTTTATTAAGCCCTCAATAAGAAGGAGAAGTGATTGCATGAGTACAGTTTTTCACCATTTTATAACTAGTTATTTGTGGAAGTTAACTATCAAACAGTGAGATGTAAGTGATGTGGCATTGCATAATTGCCTTATATCATGAGGGACAAATGCTTGACACTGTGAATTCATAGGAAGGAGACATCTTTATAAGTTTTAAGCTTCAAAGAAAACTCAAGTTAAAAAAAAAGAATCACGTGGATACATGAATACATGAACAAAAAGTAGGGTATTATAGGTATAGCATACTTCTAGGGAAAAATGGTTAGGCTTTTCTTAATCAGCTATCAAGTTTTAATATAATGACTCAGCAAAGATCTTTCTTTTGACTTGTCTCTAGCACACAAAGAGTTTACTATGGGACTGTTTGACTCAGAGTCAAAAAGACTGATACAAACTGCTATAAGTCTTAAGAGGACTGACACTGGATACCTGGGTCTAATCAAAGGATCCTATTTCCAAAAGGATAGAATAGGGCTGGGTAGGTGTTTCAGCAATTTAGAAGTCTGACAGGCTAAACTACAGAAGTGGTTGAAGGAAATGAATGCTTTAATGAAGTTCTTTACATAAAGACCTTTTATTTTGGCTATCTAGAGGGTAAACATTTTCTTGTTTTCTAAGGCCTCTGTGGACTGTATCTGATAAAGTATAAACTAGTTGTTCAGCCTCAGGCATTTAATGTCAATTTCTACCTCAAGAGCAGCATATGCGGCTGGGGATGCCCACACAGCTCCAGGAACTATTGATCTAAAATTTGGCTGGCAAATAAAATTTAGAATATAAGTAACTCACTATTAAGGAACTGTGGGAAATTTCGATTCAGCCTTATTAAATTCATAATATTTTTCCTATCAAGCCACTACACCAACTCAAAGATGGGAATAATCTTCTGATTTTCTGTTTTTCCAGAGGCAATGGGAATACTGTGAGATTTAGCATAAAACAAATCTGGATTTGATTCAGACTTCTGCTCAAGCTATTGTATGGTATTCATTTATTCAATATTCATTACAATAATGTATTCCTGCTAGAAAAGAAAACAACTGATTGTTTACTGAGTGTAAAACACTGTGAAATGGCTGAAGATGCCACGATTTCATGATCTTTAATGGCAGTGTTTGTTAAGTACCCACCCTAAGCTCATAAATAAGTTAAGTATCCATCTACGCCATTTTTGACAAGACAGCCTTTCCTTATATAGTTTACCATTCTCTGTTCATGAAAACCTTAGTGGCTTATTAAGAAAATGAGACTGATAAAAATTAATAAAGTAAAAGAAGTATTGCATGTGTTCAGAAACTGATGTGAGACTGTAAGACGGTCCTCTATTTTCCACACAAGAAAAGGCAACAAGAATATTGAAAAGAAGTAAGTAAGTGCATACTTCTAATGCATCATTAATCCATTTAATACAAGAACACACCGAAAATAGAACTAGGTAAAATAATATTTTAATATAAAGTTATGGCTTTTTTCTACTCATATTTTATGAAGCCATTTCCTTAAATCTCTCCTATGAATCCTAGACATCACTGTCTAGTCAGCATGGCAGCTGCCTTATGAGGCAACTAACACAGTTTTCTAAAGCACATCATCTTCACCTCTGCCTATTTTCTGAAATGCAGCATTTTAAAACATCTTGTATGATGCTGTCACTGGAAATTTTATCCCAAGGCATCACATTGGAAGAACTGTTTCTCTCTCATGCTTGTTTTCCATTATTCTTGAGGTATAGCCTTTACCTGTATAATGTTTTTATTTATGACTTTTCAAAAGTGATCTTTAAAGGGGTCATTTTTGTTAATATGCAACACCAGTAATAGTGAAGTCCTAAATGTATGAATAACTACTAATCTATCAAAAAGTGACTTTTTTTTCCTTTTTTTAATACATACTGTTAGGTGACCTATAAAAGCATCCAAAGTCAGAAATGATGAAAGTTATTTCAAAAAAAAAAGTTTCTTCCTCAATTTTTTCCACAAAATAGATAGTAATAAAAAAAATTAGTAAACTAGAAAAGTATGCTCGGGTATAAGAAATTCAAATATAAGATGGTTCCTTTTCTCCAAGGGATATTTTGGGGGGGAAAAAGGTTTTACTGTACTTTTGGAGTCTCTGTGGTACATGGTGTTCAATCCATCTCAGAAATAATTCTGTGTCTGACATGATTTATAGGGGAGGTAATGTTTGACCTGGATCTTGAAGAATAAATATGGAAATCCAAACTGAGGAAAAATGGCCTCAGAGACATTACTGTGCACAATTGGATCACTAACTACAAATCACTTTGTACGGAGAAAGCATCAGATTTCAGGGCAGGAGCTGCAGGAGAGAAGTGGGGCGGAACAGGAGCAGGCAACTCAAAGAGGGCTTCATGTGTCATGCAAAGTAGCTTTCTCTTTATCCTCACACAATAGGGAATCCCTGAAGGATTTTATACCAAGAAGTAACAGGACCCAACTGGTGTATGAGTGGGAAGAAGGGAGTTATTTAAAACTGGAGGCAGAGTTAACTAGGAATAGTCCAAGGGAAAGATTATAAAGGGCTGAAATCAGCATTTGACAGTAGACATAGGGAATGGAGATGAGAGACTATGGATCTTTGAAGGTATTCTATGGATATTAAATAATATGATGTATTATCTATAGAGTAGGAGATACTGAAGTAGAACTCGGAGTATCTTAACCTCTACTAACTTCAGGGTTGGTTTGCTTGTTTTCTTCCTTTGTCACCTGTAAAATGCTAACACTAATGTTGACTACACAGCATTCAGGGAAAATCAAATAAGACTGAGTTTGTGGAGAGTAAAAATCGAGCGAAATGCTTGACACAAGGTAGTTAGTAAACAAATGTTAATTTCCAGAAAGTTTTTACGTTTATTAAGATTCTTATTACGTTCTAATTTATATTACCATCATTTGACAAAATATCATTTCTCTCTACTCATGTTTAGAGGTCCACAGTGACTAACTCCATGCTTTATAGGGTAAATATGCTAATACTGAATTGATGAATGCATTATGGATTAATGTGGGATGAGATGTATTAGAGCAAGAACAATTTATGTAAAGGAAATTACAACTGATGAAGCACAGTAATCTTTCCCAGTTCACTTTGATCGACTCTCAGGTTAAGGATCGGATGTTTCTAAGAACGGACATCTGGACAAAGGTCATCATCACATACTGCATCTGCATGGTGATGAAAACTGTGTTAAGTATTTTTCCAAAATAGAAAAAAAGTTTCAAAAATATCTAAATATCATATCAAAGTAGTGTCTGTGGTGTAGTTTCTCATCAGAAATCTGTACTGTGCAATGCATAGTTTATTATGCATAATTCAAAATATAGGTGCACACAGTCATAATTCTGGGGCAGTGCACAATATTAAAAGTTTTCTTAGTTATCAGAAAATACTATTTCTACTTTCCCCCTCAAAAGTCTTTATTGTAAGTCTGATAGTTACATTTTGTCATACTCTATTAATAAACATGTTCTAATTACCAAGATATCTCCACTTTAGAAACCAGAAAGATAATAGTTTACACTCATTATCTTACTGAAAGTGTCTCCTCTTTTAGTTTAAAATAGTACATTTCTTTCTTCTTCAGTAAACATTCATTGAGCACCTCTTCTATGCCAGTTGTATTTTTGTGATATAATGTATGAATAAGTACTGTATAAACATTTTCTCATCTGACTCCACAACAACATTATGGGGTTCATGGTATCTATGCTTATACATGAGAAAGATAAGAGACAGTGGTTAAAAAATATGAATAAGATCACAAAGCAGCTAAAAGAAAAAGCCCCACTAAAGCTGCCTGCTGCACAGGAACCTGCATGAGCCTAGTCCACCTACCTAAATCCCAAGTCCACGTTCTTAAAGAACAATAGATATATTAATTCAGACCCTCAAAAGTGTAGTAGTAATTGTTGTCTATTTAACAATGATTAGTACAGAATTAGCTTTTATTCTCTCTTCTGTGTTGAGAAAAATTGAAAACAAAGTAACATAGTTGTGTCAGGAAGGGGAAAATTTTTTTTTTTGCCCTGCCATACTGATGGAGCCATTTAAATTAAATGTTTCTCTGGTAATAAATCTTTTTCTGGGAAACATTCTCGAGTTAAATTCTTCTATATAGTTAAGAGAGGGGTAGTAGTCTCTCTTGAGTCCACAGGGTCTCAATTGCTTCCAGCTCAAAATACTCCACATGTCAAAGTAACACATCTCAGGGAGACTTACCTGAACCCCTATGGTTATTTGTATGTTAACTAATAAATTCCCTTTTCCCATTTAAAAAAAATTAAACCACACTATTTTATTTGAAACCTTGTGAAATTATAAATCTAAATAATTCATCATGATTTAACTATTTATAAACTTTACATGTCTTCTCTTTTGAAATTTTATAAGTTTATATGACTACACCAAGAATTACATATTTTGTTTTACCAATTTTTGTTTGTTTTAACAGATTCATTTACTGTATTTGATTATTTGCTGGCTTTTTAAAAAAATCATTTTTTCAAAACCTCAGGAACTCTGATTGTCACAATTAATATTTGTCCTACAATTTATTTCTGCATCTGTCCCCACTTTCTATACCACAGGAAGCAGATGTCATAAACAAAGAAAACTGGTGGCAATCAAAGTTCTACCAATGTTCTATGCTAGACATCAAAAGCCTGACATCTCTGAATATGACCTTGTCATCTAGTCAAGCACTTTATTCTTACCTCACCCAGAATGATAAAAGTTAGAGTAGGAGCAATTTAGCTGAACCAAGATTACTTTGTCTTCTGTTGGCTGGGTCAAATTTGGTATTAAATATAGCTAAATACTATTAGAATAATGTTTAATTGTCCTCAATTCCATAATGTTAAAATGAGCTTTCTTACAAGACCCTTTATGCTAAGATAATTAAGGTGTCTTTTAAAATGCATTACAGTAGTTGATGGTTTTATATTATATAGTGTTCTCCAAAATACAATGGCATTGCCAATGCAGTATAATGTAATTTGTAAATTGGAGATCACTATTAGGCATAATGCATGCATTCAAAAATATGAAACACTTATTAATTGCCTACTGGTTTTTAAACTCAAGTAAAAGATAAATCAAGTACCAGTCATTGCTATTTTTGTATCTATTTTTCTATTTATTGTCTGACTCCTCCATTTTATTATGCATTCTGTGAAGTCAGGGACACGTTGGTTAATTATTAAAACATCAAAGCCAAGAACTTACTATTTCTGGGGAATAATAGGCATTCAATATTGTTAAATGCTTGATTTTTTTGAAGAATAGTATTCAAAATTGTCCTGTCATCGTGGCTTAGCCTTCTCTACCACTATGTCAGAACTAAGTTTACAATAGATGAAATCATAGTGTCTCTGCGTGGAAAAATGTTGAAGTCTGAGTACCACTGAAAATTCCTTTTTAAAATATTCAAACTAACAGTCTTTGTTAGTCTGAATTTTTATATGCTTTGCTTTTTAATACAAAAAAAGAAAAGCTGCCAACAGATTTGTCTTGGAGAAAAGGCATCAGTGATTCTCTGAAATGTTAGGAAGCAAGCCCAAAGCTACTTGGCTTTATAATTTTTTCATATTTTCACATTTTGGTTACAGGAAAATTGTCAGAAAGCATGTTACTAATATAAAAACAAACACAAATTTGAAAAAAAAAACTTGCATTCAAACAAGATTTAACATCATAGTAAAAGAATAAAGTTATAAAATCATGAAGGAAGAAGAATAGCAGTTAAAGATTTCGGCAACATACTGAAGATGAAAAGGCATTCATTGAATCATAACTGACACAGCAGCTTAAACGCATCTACCAGCTAGGGGGTGGATGCAAATTAGATGAGCCAGTTTCAATCACAGAAACCCAGAAAGATTCAGCAATTTTGGCACCTATTACCCTGAAGTCAAAGCTATGGGGACAGACTGAAAATATGTGTATTTTTTTGATAGTTTATTTAAGGAGCATTTTTTTCTCCCCTCAGACTTCACAGTCAGATGTTTACTTTCCTTGCCGTACAAAAAGTATTGAACCGTAATCGATATCAAGACTGCAAAGAACAAAGAGCAGTATTGGGGATCTTAGGGATTGCAATTTGGGAGACACAGATTTGAGAAAAACTAGAAGAGTGTTCTGAGGGAGAGAGGAGTCAGGGGCTATATAAAGACAAAAAACCACGAGATTGTTAAATCTATCTGGCAAGAACTGTGATTGGCTGATGCAAGTCAGGAAATATTTTTCTTAAGGAATCACAAGTTATTTTATAGTAAGGGAAAGAGTGCAATTCATATAGTTTTTTCCTTTCAGTCCTTCTTTACTAGTCATTAAGGTACAGTTTGTTGGTAGATAAGTTATCAGTAAACTAAATAAAATGATTGAGTTAGTTTTTGTGCAGTGCTCTCACTCTTTGGGTAAGAAAGAAATACACATACATGAACAAGCTGTGAAATACAAGTTGTGTAATTTTAGTGATCCTGCAGATGAGTAAATGCTTTTTATATTTACATTTAAAACTGGCATCATATAAAGATGAACAGTAAACAAATGCCAATAATTTAAAATGTTATTTTTAAGTAAAAGGACATTTAATAGCAAATAAAAAACCCTATGACAAATCAAGAGAGAGACTCCAGAAAAATAGAAAACTTATATTATATTATGTCTATAGCCTTTTTAAAAGGCTTTATGTTCAAGGGACCTTTTTTTTTTTTTTTTTTTTTTTTCTGGGACCTGCAAATTATGTAGCTGACACTCACTGGAAGGTACTGTTGAGGAGGAAGAAAACTTTCCTTTACATGTCTAGGTGCTTCTGGCTGGTCTAAGACTTAAACAGGAAAAAAAATCAATTCCCTATGTTCAGGAGTCCCAGACACAAGAGAAGTTCAGAGACAGGAAGGTAAAATGGGGTACATAAGCCGTCCTCAGCTAAGGAATGGGATAGAGGCCTGGAGCTTCCAAGGACAGAAGGGTCATTCACAGAAATGTAGAAGAGCAGATGTTTGGTAATTAGATGTTTGCCCTGCCATATAGATGGGGCCAGTCAGATTAAACTTATTTGTAGTAATAACTCTTTTCTGAGGAAAAAAATCCCCAATTTAAATTCTTCTAAGTAGGTAAGGAAGGGAAACTAGTTTTCTCTTGAACCCGCAGAGTCTCAATTGCCTTTAGCTCAAAATAATCCTCATGAAAAGTGTCACACTTGGGCGGGGTGGGGAGGTGTTGTTCTGAACCTCTGCAGGTTATAATTGGATAAAAAGGAATTTGTAATGTTTACGTTATATTCTTTGAGCTAATGGACCCTTTCGTTAGTAATTTACTCATAATTGTAAAAGTAGGAGCTGGCTTAAATTACTAAGCAATAATACAGGAATATCTTGTTGAAATGAGATGTTCCGAGCATTGTCCCTAAATAAAAATCACATAATTTTATTGGCATTTTACATTCTTTTAGTTTTGACTTCATGGGCATAGGGGCCTTCATAAAAATTATAAAATATTTGCTAAAGGCAAATGTGTAATTCTGCTATGCAAGCAAAGTGAAGTAACTAAAGGACCAGGGCTCCTGCTGAATTCATGAACTCATGAACGTTGTTTAGATACTTCATGAATATACATTTAAGATAAATGCTCAAAATTAATCATTTTGGGAATTAATACTCTTTTTCTATGTCCATCTCCTTATCCCATGTAACCAGTCACATTCAGAAACACAGGGGTAGCAAAAAGAATGGGCCTGTATACACAAGAAATCACATGAACTTGGACACCCTTTCATTATATGTGGAAAGTTACTTAGGGTTTTGCATAACTCTTTTGAAAAAGATGGGTGTATACTCATGAGCAAGTTGTGTCTCGCATGAAATTCCTTTAGGAATGAATTTAAATGAATTAAATTAATTTTTTCCACGTGTGTTGGCAGCAGAAAAGACTGTGACTATATCACAAAAAATAAAATAGGAATGTCTCCGTGAAGAAAAACAAAACAAAACAAAACAAAAGAGATATCTTTTATGTATCCTTGTGATTGAGGTAAATTGGTTTCATTAAAAAAAAATCCCTCTGGGAATACGTGATCGCATTATGGAAAAATGAATGTGTCTTCTATTCTCACTCTCCTGAAGGATCTTAGCAACTGCTCATGCTTTATGACTGGAGCAGCTTTCATTTTACAAGGGCTTGGTTTAGAATAAGGCTATGATCTTAAAGGATAATTTAGATTTCTGTTAATATCTAAAAAAAAATAAGAAACATACAGATATGTAAAATGCCCCATACAGACTATAAGTATATGGCAAAGATCTGCATACTCTTCTTCAAAAAAAAATTTTTTTTCTTGCTTCCAAATTTCTAGGATTTAATTCAAAAGCTAAAGTAAAATACAGCCTGCCCTGTTGAAACATGAAAAATGTGACTAGCCAAGAGATATGGAAAGAAATATTGATATTAAGTTTTGCAGGGTGAAACTAGTCAGGTGATTATGCTTCTCACAGACAAGTTGTCTCACTTTCTTCTGCAAAATATTTAGGAAATCCAAGGGAAGAAAAAATATCTGTGTGTGTAATAAATATTTATTTATACAACTATATTTAAAGTTTAAAGAATAATTTCTGAAATAGTTTTATATAGTTAGAACCTTTAAGGACAGTAAGCAAATTTATTTTTGTCAAACTGATCTATGAGAGAATTTTCTAAGCAAAGTCAACTAAACTAGTATCAAAGTGCCACATCTAGTAAAGTTAATAAGGTTTAACTATCCCAATAAGCTACATAAAAATTACCAATTTCTAACTCAAGAGAAATAATCCTAATACACCTTTATAAATTCCATGTGATAAAGTTTGATTTATCCTCTAAAAATAGTAAAGAATCACATACTATTGACAACATACTCAGAAAATTAAGTAACAGACATCTCTTTATTAAATGCACAAATTCAGATACTCTTTCACACACCCTTTTATGTAATTACTTTAAATATATTCTAGACATTTTAATAACATTTAAACAATTTAAAACTGTTTTATTTATTTTTTACTATGATTTCACATTTTAGCTTGTTTATATCTAAACCAATAACTGTTCTAAAGCAGTGGATATGTGGAATATAAATGGCAGAAGTTTGTACGTTTAAGGTTGCAGCCTTCTTGTTTTCCTAATTTCATTCTGAGACAAAGTCTTATTTCTGGTCATCATGGAGGCATCTGAACCAAGGAAAGAGAAGTGTTAAGTAGGGAGATCCAGGCAGTTTTCTTACTCTGACAGAGTTATTGCCTTACATTGTCATTTACTTTTAGCATAATTGGAAATTTACTGACTGTTAGATATTTCAATATTAAGTGCAAAAAATAATGATTTGGTATTACTTTGAAAATCCCATACCACTCTTTTCTCGATATTCTGGGTAATTAAGAATTGCTTCGGCTTACAGGAGTTCAGAAATATGACATGTAGGTAAATAAAAATCAATATTCAAAACAATTTTATATGAAGAAATTTTTAGTAATAAAAATTGATGTGTATCTAATATGTTAGTATTTCAGGAAATAATCTTAGTTATAAGGATTATTTAAGAAATAATCAAAGAATAAAATAATACCTCATGAACACTCTTAGTCTTAAACATAGTAATTAAATAGAAAAAACTATTTGCGTCATTTATAAAAACATATCCAATCAAAACTGCATTATTCTTTGAAAGTTGTAAAAGAAGTACAAATAACTAAAGTGACTACTCTGAAAGTAGAAGTTATTACAATTTTAAACATTTATTTGGTTGATGTAAATTCTGAAAGTAATCATAACAAAGTATGCACCTGTACTGGGAAATAACCAAATGGTCTAGGAAAATGAGGAAACATTAATGAAAATATAATTTAAGTACTAGAATCTGGAAACCTGATTTTCATACCACTCCTTCATAGTTTATGTAAAATAATAGAACCTAATTTGTTTTTCAAAAGCATATACAAGGTGAGATAAGAAAATTACATTTTCCAGGTGTCTTGTAAAAGTCACTAACTAGAAAAAGGTGAAGGTATTTACTAAAGCATGAATAAGTAACCTATTTTCTGAAACACACACACACACACACACACACTGACTGAGGTAATATATGTAAGGATATTGTCATACTGTTCTTTTAAATTATTTGAATGTTTGAAATATATTCAAGTTAAATTTGATAACATAAAAATATAATTATAAAAAATAAAATATAAAAATAAAATATAATTATTTTATTACATGTATTTGAAATTGAGGAAAAAAGTATTATTTTTTAATCCATTCAACATTAAGTTAATATCAGCAACTTTGCTACCAGGATATTTAGTCGCTGACTTCTCTATATTTTGTGATATACTCATAAATATATTGTCCAATAATTGAGCATTTATATGCTTTCTTAAGTGCATTGACTGTATAAAGTTTCTGTAAATTTCTTTTAAACAAAGATTTATGAGATAAAATAGTATATATTAATTAGAGTTTTTTGTATTTTTATTGCACTCAGTTGAACAAATACTTATTCAATAGTGTAGATAGCTGGTTTGACTTTCTTAATGACTATATTTCTCTTCATTATTAAAAATTAAAGAAAAATGTTGTCAAAATAATAGAAGATTAAAATCTAAGAATATAGAAAAGAATCTACAGATACAAGACCACATAGGGTAATATACACATTTTATTTATTATCCTAATTGAATAGTGATATAGACAAATCCCCAGAAGAATGTATAAAGCTAAGGTATGAGTAGGCATCCAAGGGAATGGAACACTTTATCAGTCAAGAGTAACAGATACATGTAGATCTTTCATTGTTTAAATGCCATCTCTGCACCAAGGAACAAACACATTTTGCCTTTGTTGGATTGTGAGTTTCTTATTTATTTTGACAACTCTCCTAGAAAATTTCCCCTGAAGCAAAAGTCTATTCTCTTTAAAATTTCTGAACATTTTTCCTCTGTGACAATCTCACAGTATATAATTGTCAAGCCCATGCATGAAAAGCTAGTAGGCCTTGTGAGTGTTGACTTCCAACTTTATCGCACTCTGTTTTTACTCATTAGTTTTGTCTATTCCATATGGTGTTCGTAGTCCACAGGGATCCATATTTTAATTCTCTTTTGTTGTAAATAACAATAGAATATATTTTCTCAGCCACCAATGGATTGATGTTTCTAAAACTTCTCCTTATTGTGTATATTCCTGATTTCAACCTGTACCTAGACTTTATTACCTATTGAATAAAAACAATAGGTTTAAATTCTTAAACTAGTATTACAAGGGCCCTGCTATTGAATTCTGTTTACAGATATACCTCATCTTTTTTCATTCATTCTGTAATGAGCAGGAAAATGTTCATTGTATGGGTATACCATCAAATAATAATCCATTTCTGTAAATATAAAAGATGAATAATAATCCCATTTGAGGCATAGTCTAAGACTCTGCTCCATTTTGGTTACATTTTTTATGTAACAATGCTATTCCCAGGCTGTGAAAAGTTGTGGTTATAATCCAATCATTATTTAACTCTTTCTATATATGTATCATTTCAATACTCTCACCAGGGTAAATTATGAAGTCATGATCCAGATTATGCTAAAATCTAAGATATTTCTAGTTCTAAATAGAATATTATTTATTATAAACAGCAGAGGATGCTTGCTTTAGTGTAACAGTATTCAGTTGGTCTGTAAAAATTAATGACCTCAAATGTCTCAAAGATGTAATTTAAGTTTTAAAATTATTTGGCTTAATGCACACCCACACATTCAATCACAGACACTTTGCAAACTCTTGTAGGTAATTGCATTGATATTTATTAGAGCATGTCTATAGCAAATTTCATCTTTCTTATTACAGAGTACTGAATATCAAGAAAAATTTCACATGAATGAGTCAATGACTTGACTTTTACATTTTAAACTATACAATACTTAGTGACATCAGTATTATATTTACAGTAAAAATATATCAGGATTATAAACACATAAATTATCCTAACTGTGAAAATTAAATATTAAAACTAACTTGCAGTAATTATTTTAATATAATATTTGAAAAAGTACACGTTTTTTCACTATAGCTTTTCATTATGTTAATGATATATTTTTACTTTTTTCAATTTCCATTTTCTCATTTTTTTAAGATTTTGTTGTTGTTGTTGAAAAGATAATTAGAGAGTTGTTTGGAAATATTGGTCATGGCCATGAGAGTCTTTACCCAGCTCATTTATTCTGGATCTACTACAACAATTTATGTTACAAAAGACAACTTTTTTTAATTTAAAATGTCTGAACCACTTCGTGGACTCAGAAAGGTTGGCCATAGAAACAAAGCATAAACTTTGTATTTATTACTGTTTATCATAGATTTCTTAATCTCCTCTATTTTTTCTTTCCCCTCATCCAAGTCCAGCCACTCCAACTAAACATGTAGTCACTACCTCTAGTTTGCCAATCAATTAACTTTCACATCTTACTTGATTTCTCAGCAGTATTCTACACCTTTTGATCATTTACTCCTTCTTTAATCTTTTTTTTCTTAGATTCTACAGTATAACACTTTGATGTGCTTTGTTTTGTTTGTCTGTTTGTTTAAGCTCTCTCTCTGGCTTCTAGTTTTAGCTCTCTATTGGTGACTTCTACACCTGACTCATGAATGTCTCTCTTTTGGTAGGTCTACTCTTATTGTCTAATAACTTATCTCAAGGATTACATGCATTCCTAAGGCTTAACTGCTAACTTTATTCCAACAGATTCTAAATATTTATATCAGTGTAGGACTTCTTAGTTCCATAACTGCATATTCAAATGTTCACAGCATTTGAAATTTTTACATAGGCATTTCAAAAATAACATCTAAAAAGTTTACCTTTTTTCCCATTTCTAAATGTATCTCTTCTGCTAACTTCCCTTTCTCAGTAATTGACACATCTATTCACTAAGTGGCCTGTGGCAGAACCCCTCCCTTTTTATGAACTCCAAATGGAATCTGTGATCAGATCCTGTCAAGCCTACCACTAAAATCTTCCTTAAACCTGTCTAACCCTCTACTTCTCCATCTGAACCATTATGCATTTCTAAGTACACTATCTCACTCCCTTGAAGAGAGGTTTAGACTCTGTGGAACTGTTTTGGTTATCACTGTACATTGGTAGAGATAAGGAAATTTTAATTGCCTTACAGGAATTTAAAAAATGCTAAGCATCCTGCAATACATAGGATAATTCTACATAACGAAGTTTTCTTTTTTTTTTTTTCTGGCACTAAGTTTATTTTAACAAAGAGAATTTAATGCAGAAAAGTGGTTAAATAGGTGTAGGGAGACAGAGGATTATAAAAGCAAAAGGGAGAAACTAAAATATCACAGAAATAATAACTGCAGGGAGTGTCTCTCACCCCTAGGGCTGGGGAAAAAGGGAAGCAGATGTGGTTATCAGAATCTAAAGTTCAGAGGTAGAATCCCACAGGAGTACTGGAGCCACGGTCCATCTGAAGGTGTTACTCCAAGAGCTAGTGAAGGCACCTGCAGAGCTGGAACTCAGACAGCTGAGGGGACACAGCCTGGCTGCTGGTGGAACTCAGACAGCTGAGAGGGCACAGGCTGGCTGCTGGTGGTGTCTTCAAGGAAGCCAGTGAAGCTGGTTCTGTGAATACTGAAAGAATTTGGACACTGGAACTAACCACTGCTGGAACCAATGCAGCTGCATGAAGGAAGTGCTTGCTCTCCAGGTGATGCAGATGGGAAGACTTCCCTTTTGCCTAGATTTTAAGCACCCCTGTTGCCGTCTATTGGTAGAAACTTACAGATAGTCATTGGCAAGGGAAAAATGTAGTTTGAAGGGCCCCAGTCCCAGAATCATATGGTGTTGATCAGAAGGGCTACTTTGGAGTTTTATAACCATTATTTCTCAGTGTTGAGAAACTGAATAGGTAGCTAATTAGTTGCTATGTTTTCTGTCATTTCAACTATCCAGACTATAACCTCTTCATTATTTCTACTGCTATTTTCAAAAATTACTGTTTACATGATGTTACTTCCTCCTAAACCTCGGTAGATGTCCCTTTAACATATGACGAAAATGCAAATTCCTTAGGAAGAGGCCTTATTAGACTGCCCTGCTGACTGCCATCATTTTCTTGTACCTATCTTTCCTTCAATTATTGTGTTCCAATTATAGCATCTAAACCTTCTTTTTTACTTCAGATGTGAAGGTTCAAAAAATATTTATCAGGAAAGTTCCTATTCATATTTCTTTTAGTTGAAATGTCACTTCTAAAGAGTGGCTGATCTCCCAATTCGTATAAGACCTGCACTGAATTCTGCATATGAATATTCTCAGTCCTTGCATATTATATATCATAATTTATAATTATGTATTGATATATACATAGATTTTATATTGTTACATAAATTAAATTTTAAAAAATTCCACAAAAGCATAAATTGCACCAGGGTATTTTTTTTGTATTTTATCCTGGCAAATAGAAGACTACCTGGTTTATAGTAGATGTTCCTTGTGTCTAATAAAATTAATGAAATACTTACTTTTGTAATTGATAAAATAAGTTCCAAAATACTTGGTATTTTGTTTTTTCCCCTCACTTTTGAAGTAATACTGGTCAGGTACCTTTCTTTTCCTGGCATGTTTTTCAAAGTAATTTTGAAAATTCTCTGGGGACACAGTTCATTCAATAAAAATTTCATGACATTTTTGTTTCAAATTCCATATTGTGAAGTCTCTCCCTCTTGACTAGGATTCTCTTTCTTAATATCTCAATGAACCGAACATTCACCAAATATAAAATATAAATTGTTAATAACCATAAGAGAAAAAGTAACATCATTCTTTTATAACTATCTTATATTAAGTATTCATTACATATTCACATTAATTTTTATATTTGAACCTGAAATAGGGAGTCTTTTAACAAAATAGATTATGTTATAAATTCTTAAGTATTTCTTTACAGTTTTTTCTTTAAAAGAGGAATAAAACACTACAATCATGCCTAAAGAACCAACATTAAAAGACTGACAGCTTTATTTATTAAATAAGAATTTAAAATTTTAACAATTTCATTGTTAAATAAATGATGTATACAATCTGTAAAAAATATTGTAGAACTTTTACTTGACAAAGACCAAATACTTTGCTCATAAAGATTATAAAGAGTAAAGTTTCACACTACAATTAAGATAGTACACACAACATCAAAATCAGATAGAAAGTTCTTAAAAAAAAATAAAAGTTATCCCTACAAAAGAATATTATTTTGGAATCACTGATAGAGAGTAGCACAAGTTAAATGACTAAAAAAGGGTATATCTATAATAACAAATTTCTATCCAACAGGGCATGTAGCAAAATAATGCGCCTAATTCCCTCTCTGTGTCCAGGAATATTTGGATGTTGTAACCTATCTGGTTAGGTACCAAATAGTAGCTTTAGGCTCCTTTTACAATAGGCAGCCAATGCAGTCAGCTACAGAAACAAGCATTCTTTCACCAGTACAGGGCTGACAAAACCAAGCCCTTCATAAAATCAGGGATGCAGTCTTTCAGCAGATGTGTGATAGTCTCAATGAAGCACAGCTTACAGTTACCACTGAAACAGTCTCCAAGGTAGCTTTCATAGGCAGGTTAACATTGTGGACTGAATGTGCTGCCTTAGATCCCTCCATTACCTGTTTGACACCTTTGTTAAACTGAAAGTCAAGAGTGGAGCAGATTCTTAAAGTTAGACATAGAGTTACCATACTACCCAGCAATTCCCTTCTTAAGTGTATGTAGGTGGGTAGAGAGAGTAGAAAACATATGTGCACAAACAAACGAACTTATTCACTAATGTTTATAGTTGTATTACTCATAATAGCCAAAAAGAAGAAACAACCCAAATGTCCATCAAATGAGGAATGAACAAAATGTGATATCCCCCGACATGGACTATTATTCATCAATCAAAAGGGTTGAAGTTTTGATACGAGTTACGATGTGGACAGATGTTGAAAGAAGCGAGACATAAAAGGAGAGATACTGCTAATGGATATAGGGTTTCATTTTGGGGTGATGACAACATTCTGAAATTAGAAAGTGCTGATAGTTGGCCAACTTCATGAGTTTTCTAAAACTCCCTGAAATGTGCATTTTAAAAGGATGAATTTTATGGTGTGTGATATATATCAATAATAAAAATTATATGAGAAGAAAAAGAGTGGAGGCAATGATCCAGATCACAAGGAAATTTAAATTGTTTCTGTGAAAGATGAGAAAGGCCTGGACTACTATGGAATGGAGACTTTGGGATAGACACATGTTGAAAGGACTGAGATGTATTTTAAAACTAATAGTTCTAGTTGATGTGTTGCTATTAATTTGGAATTCCAGTTCTTAGTATTTACACTTTCAAATTGTTTTCAAGCTTAATATACCATTTTTCCTTCTAGTAGACTATAAATTTCACTAAGAGTTAGTTACTAATTTTTTCATTTGTTATTTCTTCTTCCTATAATACCTTCAGGCCTATCTCAGTATTTTAAGACATAAATTCAAACTTCCCGAAACATTCCTTTAATACAGACCTCCCCCTTCTTGCATCTAAAGGAGACTACTTCTTTCACTGCTCTCTCACAGTTTCTTAGGTACCTGTTGTCTGAGAGGAGAAATTTTCCTCTGCCCTTTTAGATTCTTCCGTATGGTCTAAGAATTCAATTCGACAAGAGACAGATTGACAGGAGAAAATCAAACAAAAGTATAATAACACATAGACAGACATGGGAGAGACCCAGAAAAACTGAGTAACTCACTAAAATGGCTGAAACACTCATCTGAAATGCTATTTTCAGCTACTAAAGACAGAACAGGATGTTGGGGAGAGTGATTTGGGACCTCAAAAGGGAGGAAGGCAATTCTCATGGAGATGGAAGAGCAGATGTTTGGTAAATGTCTTCTGGATCATGCAGAGACAGTGGGACAGTGTGGATTCTGATCTCTAGGCCTTGCAGAATTTCCCCCGCCAAACCTAGCCCAGATCTTTGCAGACATTTCTGGTGATAACTTGGTTCCTCTAACAGGCACTCTATCTAAATTGTTTGGGGTAGTTAAAGGGAAGATAAAAATTTCTTCCTGAGTCTTTTGGGCCTTGACTGTTACAATTCAAAATAATCCACATGCCAAAAAGACATTTTGGGCCTACAAGTGTTGCTTCCCTTCACTATGTCATGTCACTACCTCCCTTGAATTTAGGAATGTATGCACTCCGCTTAACCAACCACAGCTTGTAAACATGTTGCATCAGAAACTACACATTGTTACCTTTAAACACTTTCTTTTTTTTTTTTAATTTACAACATTTTTATCATTCCCTCAAAAAAACCCCATATCCATTAACATATCCATTTTTTTGTTTTTGTTTTTAATAGAAGTACAGTCAATTATAATGTGTCAATTTCTGATGCACAGCACAATGTCCCAGTCATGCATACACATACATATATTTGTTTTCATATTTTTTTCCATTAAATAAACACCTTCATTCTTAACAGAACATACCGGATACATTTTTTTTTTTGGAATCTTATATTGAAAATTAAAACTGGATTCAAAGAAAACTATTTACTGCTATTTATAATTTATGTTCTTAATATACTTCAGCAGCACAAAACCAGTCCTCATTATTTGCGGGTTCCGTATTTACAAATCACTTGCTCGCTAACATTTATTTGTAACCTCTATCATACTCCTGGTGCTTCAGTGGTGGCATGAGGACATGCCCAGTGGCAAAACATTAGAGCCATTCAGTGGCCACCTTCCTAGCAGAGGCCAAACAAGATGTTCCTCCTTTTTCTTGTAGCCGGGATACTGTAAACATGTGTACTTTTTATGGTCTGTTTAGTGCACCAGGTTTTTCTCATTTTGTGGGTTTTGTTTGTGATTTACTGCTTAAACAACCCCCAAGCATAGTGCTAAAGAGCTGGTGTTCCTAGGAAGGTTGTGATGGGCCCTATGGGGGGAAAATATGTTAGATAAACTTAATTCATGTATAATCTAATAGTGCTGTTGGTTGTGAGTTCATTTTTATGAATCAACATTATAAATTAAATAAAGTGTCATTAAATAGAAACACACATCTTAAAAGATTGTATATTAAAAAAAGGTTGTATATTGATTGGTTGATGAAAATGTGACCAGAATCTGGCAGGAGCTTGACTCTGTATTTTTCCTGTAAGTGAGGATTCAATATTTGCTAATTCATTGTTGGTGTTAACTTTATAAATATGCTACAGTAAATAACAATAATTATCAGTATGTGTAATAGATGTTTCTGTACCTCTCCTAAGCAGAGGCACTAACTGCCTTTTATTTCAGACTTTCTCTGCAAGGATGTTGACATAACAAACAGCCTTGGAAGACAGAAATAATGTGTCCTGTCTGAGCAAAGGGCATGTGTACTTACTGCCCACCATAAAAGATACGGGTTCTCTCAGCTCAGTTTTCTTTTCCTGTGGCATAACCTACTACTTCTGCAGTCATCCATTTGGACCTATCTCTGTCACCCCATGAGACTTGAGGGCAAGACAAACTGACACACTTTTCTGATGCAGATTCTATTTGCTATGTCTTATAAATAAAGTCCAATGAGTTTAGCTCAAGAGGTGCCTGTCTTCTGTCAGTGTCCATGAACCTGTGACAGACTGATTTATTAGCTTGCAAATTGGGTAAAATCTCAAAATTTTCCTAGTTCTTGATAAAAGTGACAATCATTATTACACACACACACACACACACACATTACATCTCCTTCTAGCTAAAAATCAAAATATGACATACTGTCTAATGCCTGAACATAAATCATAAATTATTTCTTCATCCTATAAATATATTTCTTCCATTTTTATTTGAACATCATTTAATAATTTGTTTCTTTTTAAGTTCAATTTTAGTTTTATACTTTGAATTTTTAATCAGCTCTTTTGAATTGTGTTCTGGAGCCTACCTTTCTAGCTTGTGAGAGCCAGCCGGGTATATCTCTAGTCTCCTCTGCATTTAGTGATATCATATTGGTAACTTGAAATCAGCCATTGTGGTAGTAATTACTGGAAATGCTGCAAATCAGAGACTGTTTGTTTTGTTTTGTGTCTTTCTAGAGAGCTATTTTAAGGGCATACCGTTGATCCTTTTGTTTTAAATAAACTACAAAATTAGAAGAAAAACAAAACTGCAAACTGTAATTAGGTAAATTTTACTTACATATATTCAGTTTTGTGAATTTTGAATAGTAAGTTGCACATTTAAAAAAAATCTCAGCTCTATTTTTGAAGATGGCAAATGCTAACTGAAAAAAAATACCATGTTTCATTCAAAATTCACATAACCAAATAATGTAAGTGACATTTAAATTGAAATTTCTCATGAATTTTTATGTTTCTAGCATTTTAACTTCTGAAGTTTATAGTTTAAAACTGTATGAAGTGATATCCTATTTATTTGTATTTGAAAAATATATATGCATATAACATCTACTGCAGACAGGATATCTTAGGGTTTCTTTCCTTTCTTATGTGTAACAAAATCTACTTGCATTTCTTTGTTTACTTCTTTATATTTTCTTTTAATACTACAAAAAGTATTTAAGTGCTATTAATTAATAAATTATTGTTACTAAAACAGCATAAGAATTTCACTACATTGTTTCAATAAATCCTTTAAAATTACATAAAGAGGATAAAATGTGTAACAGAATAAATTCTAAAACATTTGTCAGTATTTTTTCATGATTTTTTAATGTGAAGTCACTTAACATATTTAATGCAAAGAGGATGTTAATTTACATCCTAGAAGCAGATGTATATTTTCCAAAATGAAAATGTAACTTTTATTAATACCAGTAGTGAAAAAGTCATTTGAGAAAGAATGCATTATTATGCTTATAACAGATAAAGGCACTTTCTTTCATAAAGTCAATGACTTTGGAAGGTGGCCAAGGGTCAGACAGCTCTAGAAATGGATATTTGAACCTCTGACAGATACCATAGTGTCTCCATTCACCATATAAAACTATCTACCCAGAATTATTTAAATTAGAAGACATTGATCCCCAAAGTTAGCTTGTGTATAGATGTATGCGTTCTGAAGTTTAAAATAACTGACAAAACAGGAGAAATTAGTTGTTCCACTGAATGCAGGTATTTTAAAATTAGGCACAAGCAATAACTATAGTTCTAAATCTTAGACTCCCCAAATAAGATGGACCAATAATCAAATAGCCTTTGACTTGTTAAAGGAAAAATATCCTTCCCCAAATGAAAGATAAACAGAAGTTCCTATCTATAATATCAGTAGACACTATTTTAAAAAAATGATACTAACACTGATTTGTAAACATTCTCTTTATTCAGAGTATCATGTCAATTAATAGAAAATTATCTTATTAGGTCCTATAGAAGAGATAATTCACTGAATAAGTTAAAACGTTTTCCTTATAAATTCATTTCTTTATTTGGAAGCATGTTAACTCAGGAGATTCTTTATAGAACAGTAGAAACATTCCAGCTAGTATTGATGCTTCATCGAATATGTGTTCTCTCTCCACAGATTTCCTCCAGGTTAGGGCTCCATTTCCTGGCTTGCCTCAATTTATGACTAAAGTCTTGATGAGCCATTACATTAAAATATCCTCATAGAAATGACAAATATCTGATTGAGACTGACTTCTTGCATTAGTCTAAAAGTTTGGGAGGAAAATAAATGATGACTGTGAAGGACTTTTTAAATCTGTAATCTAGAAAATGAAAGATTGGTGAAACACAGAGGGTTAATTTACCCTAAAAAAAAGGGTCACTGATTCATTTTTATTTCATACTTACTTGCTTTTGGAGGTAATACAGTCCTGTATTCTAGTCCTCCCAATAAATGATAAAGTTGATAATTAAGTAAGAACCTGCCATTTACACCAGGAGAAAAAATGGAATTCATTCCAAAGTGAAGCAACATTTGGGAGAGGTCAGTTCCAGAGACAAGTACAGCACCTTCCTCACTCCTTGGTTCATAGGTTAGGAATCAACAGCATATGTATAGTGAAAGATATTCCTGGTGAGTGATTGAAAATAGAAAAACCAAAAGCCATAGTGAAATCCACCACATATTTTTAATAAAGGCACTGTTTATATGCAAACCCTGTCATTCAGGATAGGCAACAGCTAAATGATGATCAAACATGGCTTTCCTATTGGACTAGGCAATTGTGCAATGAGTCCCAAATTATAGGAAAATTGTTAAAGCTAAAGTGGGCAATGCAGTGTGCCCCTTTCTAACCACAGCTAATTGAAAACAACTAAGTATCTCTACAGAGAGGAGGTCTGCAAAAAGTGAGTCCTGTCTAATTTGCTTCTTGGAAAGATGAATCCCAGACGTTTAGGTAAAGAGATAACCCAGGAAGGCAAAAAAGATTCTACAATGCATAAGCAATTTCATGTAACAGTTACCATACCCACTGGTAAACGTGTGAATGTTTACTGGACAAGATGACTCAGGGTTTTGCTCATCACATTAGCTACCTCCTTAATAGCAGTCAGACAAGCTTGGAGGAATTTGCAAGTCCCTCCCCAGCACTTTCATAGAAAGCAGAATGCCTGTGGTCCCTACCTCTATAAGTGAAGTCAAAGACTCCTTTTTGTACATTTTTTTTTAATTTCAGTAAACTATCCTTCACTCTTCTATTTTCTTCATAAAGAACAGTGTCTTCATTACTACATATGACACAATATAGAGAGAAAGCATTATCTTAAATATAATCTTAAAAATCTGTTAGAAAAGAAACTTTTATAAACCTGCATGAAGTAAATATTCATAAATATGTTATTCACCTCCTGTATATTATAATCCATTAGACTCTTGGGACAGGGATAAAATATAAGATCCAGTAAGTCATATGGATTAATACAGCTCTTTTAGGCATTGTACCTCCATCATATACCAGAACAACTAAAATAGTAAACATTGTTCATATTTTGTCTCAAAATCTCTAGGACAGACACTTACTCGATTTAGATGTATGTTTTAAGAGACCCATAAATCATGCATTTTATAATGCAATTCATTTTTTTATATTTCTGTAACTTCTTTAAAATTGTATTGGCAGTAGACATTGTAGAGAATGTGCTTTGTAAGTATAAATAAAGTATGTCTCACTATATGCTGGAAAACAAAAAACTACATTTTCAGAATAATTAAAGGGTATTAAATTCTAGATGTAATTTAATGTCCTTCAATCAGATAAACTCAAGCTGCATCTAGAAGACAGGAGTGAGGCAGAGGACACACTTGTTCTGGTTCTGATATTTCCACTGGAAAGTCCAATCATAAGAGTTACCTTTTGTCGGAACTGATCCTAGAAGGTGACGCATGCTTCTATTGCCATCAGTGAGGGTCCTCATGATGACATTTTCTTCTTGATGGCAGTTACTGACTATGAAAATGGTGGTAGGAATAGGTACCTGGCAGCAAAAGTAGAGCCACCCTGTTAGTAACCTGGTTGTGCACCCTTGTGTTTAATTCTTTGTTTTGTTTTTATATTTTGAGTCAACCCTGAAAGGTCAAAGTAATACTCATTGTCAACCTTCTAGACTATTCTGAAAGTCAGTTTTTAAAATGGAAATTATTTGTACTCTGTTTAATTAAAATAAATCAACAAAATGAGCACCCATAATAATTATAGGTGATAACTATTAATAAAATGGGAATCTAATATTGATGATGTGATCTGCTTGAATGTGAGTCTCCAAAATCTAATCAGAGCTAGGAAATGGGGCACTAGGATACTATGGAATGAGGTGATGCACTTTTAGGTGTGCTGCTGGAACCTATTACTAAATAATACGTAAGGCTGCCAAAAGCAGATAACATAAGGTTCATTAGTTGGTCTCTGCTGCAGGGCAAGCAGTGTTGTAACTTTGACTTTGTGACTGCTGGAATTGTCTTTCCCCAGATCAAGATATTATATGGGGAATGTATTAAGCACCAATAAGAAAAGCAGAGCAGGCACCCAGGGTTTTGGAAAAAATCCATGCACACTTCAGGTAACTATTCTCACGGAAATAGATCTTGGCTTGCTACTGATACCCAGAAGAGGCTGAATACTTGAACTTGTTTGTCATAAATTGAGTGTTACCTGGTTTACCTGTTGACATTTTTTCTGGAGCATCAGCATTCATCAAATGGAAGCTGGAAAAATGAAGATCAGCTTCAACAGGCTCTGAAAGCACAGATCATTGTATGAGCTGGTGACTCATTTCCCAGTGTACCTCCTCTTAGATGAACTGCCACCTTTGCCTCTACTCACATGAGTGGCCTGTGAGTTATTTTCAATATCAAGATTATTGAATAATAAAACACTGAGTTGATTTAAACGTAGTTTTTCATGCCATGTTGGCACTAGGCAGTTATGGACTGTAGATTATAGCTCAAGGCCCTAAGAATGAGGTTCTATGCCTGATATGACATCAATATAATAATAATGGGTAGTCAATTACATTGCACTGTGTCCATAATGGTGTGTGTGCCAACTTGTGTTACTGAAGTATACAATTATCCTGAGATGGATTTACTATCTCTGCCCACCATACCTTTGCCAGCAATACCACTCATGAAATTCCAGAATATCTTCTTAATTACCATTGCATGCCATACAATTTTGTCTCTGAACAATAAACTGGTTTTACAGAAGAAGACACCAGACAATGGGATGATCACATGGGATAAATTGATTTTATCATGTTTCTCACAGAGAGGCAATGATAGGTCTTCAGGTGAGTGGAATGAACTCTGGCAGACTCAGGGAACCAGCTAGGAGATAAACCTTGCAACTTTAAGATTCTAGACCATAAAGTTTGGTTTATGCTTTGATATAATAACCCTTGCAGAGGAAAATGCTTAGATTGGATTCCCAAGGAAACTTTGGAGTGCTGATTATGTTCTATTTTTTTGAAATTTTGGGTTCCTTGACCCAGTTCCAATCTGTGTGTGTGTATGTGGAGGTTAGGACTTCCCATATGACATCAAATGATTCTCAGAAACCAAACCTTCAGCTGAATTCTAACCATCTATCCGGAGATAGCACCCGATTCCACAGGTTGAGAGCTCAGTCCTATAAGACTGCACCCTCCCCTAACTTCAGATTCCAATAACAAGACCAGGTTGTTACCTCTATTTATAACCTACTGGCCATAAATCAAGATTCCCATAACCTCTACCCTGGGATCAATTAATTTGCTAGAATGGCTCACAGAACTCTGAGGAAAGTTGTACTTACTAGATTTCTGGCTTTTATAATAAAAGGCTACATATAACTCAGGAACAGAGTTGGAAGAGATGCACAGGGCAAGTTACGGGGAAAGAGTGCAGAGCTTTCACACCCTCTCCAGGTGCACCAGGCTCCCAGCACCTTCACCTGTTCACCAACGGTCAACTCCAAACCCAGTTCTTTCCGGGTTTTTTTGGAGGCTTCATTACACAGGAATGATTGATTAATTTATTGTTCATTGGTGACAGATTCAACTTCCAGGCTGTCTCTTCTCTTTGGAGTTCAGGGGGTGGGACTGAAAGTACCAACCCTCTAATCACAGTGTCGATTCCTCTGGCAAATAGCCCCATCCTTAGGTGATCTAGGGACATTCTAAAAGTATAGACATACCTCGTTTTATTGCATTTACCAGATATTTTAGAAATTAACTTTTTTTCTTTCACCCCCTCAACAGCGTTTGCTCTTTTCCTGTCTCTAGGTCTTTGGGTCACATTTGGATAATTCTCCCAATATTTCAAACGTTTTCATTATTATTATACTTTTTGGTGATCTGTGATCAGTGATCTCTGATATTACTACTACCACTTTCTAAAGGTTCAGATGACAGCAATTTTTTTTTACCAAGTAACTATTTTTAAATTAAGGTATGTGTATTTTTATAGACATAACACTACTGCACACTTAGACTATAGTATAAACATACATTTTATATGCTCTGGAAAGCCAAAATAAATTGTGTGATTGACTTTATTGAGATATTCACTTTGTTGCCGTATTCCGCATTCCGGTGGTCTGGAACACAACAGCAGTATCTCCAAGGAAACCTCATTAACATAACAGAAGACACATTTACTACTCTCATTATTTAGGAAATTCCAAGGGTTTTAGGAATCTGTGCCAGAAATGGGGATGAAGATCAAATATATGCTTCCATTATATCGTACTTGATAGCACAAGTTTTGGAGCTTCCTTAGGAGTTTAGAAGTTTGTTCAAATCCATTGTTTTTTCCCCTTGGTTGTGTCAGGTCTACTGCTGAGTCTTTAATTTTGTCCCTGTGTTGTGTTGTGTTTTGTTTTGTTTTGTTTTGAACAACTCTTTTCTTATTCTTTCTTAAACCTTCCATCTCTCACCTTACACTATCTACTCTTGCACATTGGCTCCTTTTTCCATTAGAGCACTGAACATTGTCATTATAGCTGCTTAAACTTAGCTGATAATTCTAACAGCTTTGTCATGTCTGAATGTGTTTCTAACAATTGCTTTATCTTTTTAAACTGCATATGTGTGTCTTGCCTTTTGTTACATTATAATTTTTGGTTGAAAGCCAGACATGTTGTATTAAGTACCAGGAATTAAGGTAAATATGCCTTTGAAGTGAGGTATGTTAATCTGGATAGGAGTTCAATGGTGTTTAATGTTTTAATCTCTGTTCTTGACTTTGGACTTCTTTTCATTTTTTTTTTCTCCAAACAAGGATATCTCGCAACTCAGCTCTAATCCATTGTTATTATTCTGGAGCCCTGTTAGTGTGGTGGGAAGGTCAGGGAGAAGGAAGTGTCCTATAATCTTCCAATTCAATTTTATAACTGATAATATATTACAGTAAATAAACCATAGCATTATTTTTATTGTCTTGTTGGAAAAATGCATAAAATTTAATCATCAAAATAGAGAAGTTTGCAAATCTCACGTTTCTTTAGCCTAGACAAGCACTATTGAATTTTTGTAAAAGAGGAGTTCTCTGTAGCTTGGGATAATTAGGAAAGGCTTTTCAGTGTTATAGGGTCTGAAGGATGAATGAAAATAAACAAAGATGTGGGTACACTGCACAGTCTGGAAAAGAAATGTGTAAGGAATGTTGGTTAAACTGCATCTAGTGAATTCATCTTGGTATACAAGACTGATAAAGGAGAAAATGTGAATGTTCTTTAAAAATATGACATTGGGCTGGTTGGCGGGAGATTCAAACACAGGTTAAAAAAGTTATACTGAAATTATACTCTGTCTTTCAGTAAGTACTAATCTTTGAGGTTATTTGAGCAACTGAGTGCCAACATGAAAGCTGTATGTAAAGCAAAATGAACATGTTTGCTTCCACATAGATGCTTCTTTAAGATTTTCAGACTAGGGTACTGGCCTTGAGGAGATCTCAACAGTCTTTAACACAATGGCAATTCATCAGGCAAATTTGTTAACACATGAAATTCCCCTTGGAAATGCTTAGTTTACTGTTTCACACACAAGCCTGTTCTCCTCTCCATAAGCTTCGCATTTTAATTTTTTTGGTTAAAAATACATGACCAGCTGTTCCACATTTTCTTTCACAAACCTCTACTTTGATATATAAGTACCTACTAGATCCAGTAGGGACCCCAGATTTTATTCTTGTCCCTGATTTTATTATTCTGACCCCTTAAAATTTTCACACTTTCCCACAAAAGGACCCTGGAGATTTCATTTCTTCCCCTATTGTATGCTCAAGTCCCATAACTAATTCCTGTTTCCTTCTCTCTACATTCATTAGGGGTCCCCCCTCCAGATCTTTTCCATAATTACCAGGCCACATTAGGGATTAATTATTTTCTGACTCCACGCTGCATCACATTGTTTCTTTAGCTTTCCAGACATGCACTGTTATTATGTCTTTAGCAATAACTTCACAAAAATTTCAGTAAGTTTTTTTACATCTATCTCTCTGACAATTTAGCATTAGATTGGTAGGTGAAAAATACAGTTGGCTGGAGATTTTAAATCTGAAAAATCTGTGAATTCCAACTGGAGGAATATGTCATGTCAATTATCTATCATTATTGGTTTATCACCAATCCAAGAGCACATAGTGGAGTAAAAAGTCTTTGGTGATACACTGTTTAGAAATTTCTTTATCTTTGACTGTTAAGAGAATAAAAAAAAAAAAATGAAACAAAACAAAACAACAAATTCCTGTTTGTGAGGACTTATATACAGCATAAAATTGGTATTTAAACAGAAAAATTGTTTGTGAAATAGAAGTTTTAATTAAAGCTGCATAATAAGTAATGTTACAGGACTGTATAAAATTTGTCTTCCAAAGTTAAATTAACTTGTTTTATAAACCTTACATGCTTTATGCAACACTAATTAAGGTATAATGAGGTAATGTCATCAAAATATGACCAATGTTCTCATTCTAAAAACCACTTACAGAAATTACATTTTGTTAATGGCATTAGCAAATTACTTGTCTGAAACATACACAGTGTATACACATTAGGACTTAATGAACAACATTTACATGAGATTTAAACATTGCTTTTTATTAAAATCATGTTTAAATTCTGAATCAATTTGGATTATGGCTGTTACCTACTTTTTCCTATAAATGTCTGCATAATAGTACAGTTTTTTGATTTTCTAGGGAATCAGTTTACATTCACATATAAAACACTGCATTCTGTGCAAAGATTCAGTTATTGCTAATCTACTATGCTGGAGGGGAAGGAAGCTGCATTAAGCTAGCTGCCTCAAGATTCAAAAACCCGAGCTAAAACTTTTAAATTGAAAAAAAAAAAGTTAAGTGACCCATGACTGAGGAATAAAATATAAAGCATCGAATCCTTTTAAATGTTACTAGTAGAGTTTATTTCTGTTTTCATTATGTTTTTGTCCACCAAAATCTTATGATGACTTATGATTAATCTTAATGCTCAAAAAAAAAAAAAAAAAAACTAGCTTCCCATATTCAGTAAATGTTACCATTATTATTTCCTTCCAAGATATTTCTATGTTTTCTATAACGCTTAATAAATTGTAACAATTTTTATAAAAGAAAAAAATAGACTGGTGTTGGCTTTTAGTTATGATGAATTTTAGTATCATTATTCTGAGGCTAATTTAAAGTATTTAATATGGGAGAGATTATAATTTCATATGGCATATAAATTTAATTAAAAGGAAAATTTACACATATCTCATGCAGATTTGCTATATAATTTGAAATAGAGTCTTTCTGTTCCATATGCGTACTAATGAGCTAAAGAAAAGAGAATTGGAAACATCATTTCCTAAAGTATATCTCATGAAAAAGGTCCAAAAGTTGCTTCTCAAAACAAAGTTTATGGATCAATTATCTTGAGAAAAATGTAATGCCTCATCATCCTCTATGAGAGTCAGAGTCACTTTAGGACACATAAGGTTTTGAAAAATATTCTTTAACTTTTTAACTCAATGTTTCAATTTTTTTTCCTTCATGAAATAACTCAAACATCTGAGGCATTGTTGCTCCCATGGAGTCCTACTCTTTGGTCACAATGTCTAATGAATGTGCAGTGTTATCAATGATAGCATAATAGAACTTTATTATACATGTGAGAAAAATAACCACCAAAAAATAGATTGATGGATTTGAGCTTAGAAGCAGAATCAGCACAAAGATTCTGCTTCTGGTTCAAACTCCCCTGCCACTGGAGGGAAGTGGCTCTTAGATATCTTACTTCTTTAAAATGATCATGAAAATCACTCTAGGTGTTTTGAATTCATTTGCTAACTCATTTGCTACTTATGGATCTTTATTATTGATGAATACTTACTCAGACATGATCCTCACACATTCTGCAAATGTCTAAAGTATTTTTAAACAACCAAAAAGTAAATAAACATGTAAACTTAATAAAGTATTGAAAGACAGAACTTGATACAGACTTCTTTAAAATCTTTGTTTAGCCCCAGAGTGAACATGATGGCATTCTTATGTTAAGTGTTTAACAAATGTTGACTAGATCACCAAATGGATTTTTAGCCCATTGTACCTATTAAGATGCAACACTATCATGTGTTAACATTATCATGTTGACTCAGTATTGCATAACTCAACTGTTACCTAAGTCAGGTTTGGCTGCTCGCTGCTCAAAAGCCAATAATTGAGAGGCAAGTGTCAATAGAGAGGAAAGTTGCTTTAATCAGAAAAGCTGGCAATCTGGGAGGAAGGTGGACTTCTGTCCCAAAATCAACTCCAGAGATTCTGTTCAGCCATGGGAAAAGGGGGAAGTAATCTCAGTTAGTCACTGAGACAGAAGGTTAGGTTCTGTGTCGTTTTCCATTGCTTGCAGGCTGGCTAACTCATGATCTTTCTTCAGGTGTTATCTTGTCCACATGGTCTGCCTGCAGGAGTGCTAAGAGGGCTATTGAGGGCAGAGAGCGAGTCGTTCTTTAACTAATTCATTCGTCATTTTTGCTTTTTTTTTTCTAAGAGAAAAAAATCAACAGTTTAGGCAAGACATGATATGTGTTCAGGAGAGCATAAGTCAGGAGTCAGGTTAAATTGCCTAGTGATCTCATTCCTGTAATTAGGTTCTTACAAGATTCAAGGGGAAAATAAATGGGCAAATAGGATAGGGACAAATGGGCTGCTTTCACAACCACCCCAAATTCTTAAAACAAGGCTCATAGCTTCAAAGTATGATTTTGTTTAGATTCCTCGATCCTATTTAGAGAGATAACTCTCTGAAATTCAGTTTTATGCTTTTTAATATAGGGATAATGATATCTCTCTTGCAGTTTGTAATGAGGCTCAAATCAAGTAATGCATGTGAAACATTTTGGCATATGGCCCAGAAATGGTGCCTATTATCATAATAATGAAATTTCAGGACCAAAATACTTTTATTACCATCCAATTCAGTCCTTTCATTTTATAGATGTGGAAACCATATTAAGAAGCAAGGATGGTTAAGATTACAAAGCAAATGCATGATTTGCTTTCCTGATTTTCATTTGTGTGCCATTTGTTTGCTCATAGTTTTTAACCCTCCTTCCAAATACCCTTTTAATCTCTATGGAAAACTCATGGAGGTCAAATAAGAGAAAAAATCTTTAATGATGGAATTGTAGATAAAACAAGATATATATTTGGTTATCCCATAACTCTCTAATCATCTCAAAACTTAAAATTGCTTAAGCTGTTATTCATAAATTTGGCTGTGCAAATATATAATTACTTTCTATAAACTAGAGTAATCTTATTAAGAGTTCTCCATTGTGTTTCCCCCACAACACAGCCAGGATACAAAATCTTTCAAGGTACTGATTTGTGTGTGGTGGAAAGAAGAGAGGAACCATGATGTTTAGAATAATGGAGGAAGGAAAGAGTACGTACTTAATACTCTATCGGGTTCAGAAGATGGAAGCATGCAGTTTTAACTAGTCATATGGGGTTTTTGACTACTTTCTCTTTTGGAAGTAGTGATAATTTTTTTTTTTAATAATTAGGGCAAGGGAATCATATTAGTGAACAATCAAGATGCTAAGAAGATAAAAAAAATCTTAATTTATACTTTCTTTAGTGATCCCTGTTAATCTTTAAATAAACTTTATAAATTAATTTAATTTTATCTGTGGACATTCAGCTATACAACTTTGTGTTATTTGTTTTAGTGGTTTCTCAAGAAATTAGAATACTTATTCTTTCTTTTTCTTAATTGAAATACAGTCAATTACAGTGTGTCAATTTCTTGTATATAGCTCAATGTCCCAGTCGTGTGTGTGTGTGTGTATATATATATATATATATATTTTCATATTTTTTATTAAAGGTTATTGCAAGTTATTGAACATAATTTCCTGTGTTATGCAGAAGAAACTTTTTAATCTATTTTTATATATAGTGGCTAACGTTTGTAAATCTCAAACTCCCAAATTTATCCCTTCCCACCCTCTTTCCCCAGTAACTATAAAATTGTTTACAATGTCTCTGCTTCTATTTTTGTAGATGAGTTCATAGTAGGTTTTTTTTTTTTTTTTTTTGATTCCACATATAAGTGATAGTAGCATATGGTATTTTTCTTTCTCTTTCTGGCTTATTTCACTTAGAATGACCTCTAGTTCCATCCATATTGCTGCAAATGGCATTATTTTATTCTTTTTTATAGCTGAGTAGTATTCTATTGTATAAATATACCAAAGCCTCTTTATCCAGTCATCTGTTGATGGACATTTAGGTTGCTTCCATGTCTTGGCTATTGTATATAGTGCTGCTATGAACATTGAGGTGCATGTATCTTTTAGAATTAGAGTTCCCTCTTGATATATACTCAGAAATTGGATTGCTGGATCATATGGTAAATCTATTATTAGTTTTCTGAGGAATCTCCATACTGTTTTCCATAATGGCTGCACCAAACTACATTTCCACCAGCAGTGTAAGAGAGTTCCCTTTTCTCCACACCCTCTCCAGCATTTATTGTCCATGGACTTTTGATTGATGGCTACAATAAACATTCTTAACTTTGCCCAATCTACTTATAATTATTTTTGTATTACTTCACATAAAATGCAGAAAATCTGCAATGCTCTGAGTCTTTAACCATCTACACTTATGCTACAGTTGTCACTGAATTTTATCATAAACCTACAAAATGCTAGACTTTTTGTTTTAAATGGGCATATATATTTTAAAGAATTTGAAACAAAATAGTCTTTACCTAAATATTTACCTCTTATTACCTCTTCAATTTTTTTCACTAAAATTTAAATTCTTACCTGATAGTATTCAGCTTGACAAAACTTCATTCAACATATTTTGTTATGTAGGTCTACTGGTGACAGATATTCTCTCTTTCTCTCTCTCTCTCTTTTTTTTTTTTTTTTTTTAGCTGAGAAAGTCTTTATTTCTCTTGCATTTTTTTGGCTTTTTTTTTTTTTTTTTTACTGGATATTGCATTCAAGGGTCAACAGTAGGTTTTCACCTTCATGACTTTAAAAATGTTTCAAGTTTTCTGGCTGCCAAAGATTCTGATGAGAAGTCCATGATGATAAAAATCATTGTTCTTCTGATTGGAAACTGTCAAGTTTCTCTAACCACTTTGAAGATAATCTCATTATTTTTCTTTTTAGCGGTTTGCCAATAATGTTCCTAACCATGGCTTATTTTGTATTATTTCTGTTTGAAGTCAACTGAAATTCTTCAGTCTGTACAATCTGTAAAATTGTATCTTACACCATTTTAGGGGATGTTCAGCTATTATGTCTTTTCATTTTTTCTTTGCCCTTGTTACCCCTTAAGTCTTTCTGGGGTTTCCAAATACATATATATTAGATTTTTGCTATTGTTAAAATGCCCCTAAGTCTCTGATCCATTTTTTCAATCTTGTTCTTTCTGTTATTCACATTGAATGATTTCCTTTGATTTATCTCAAGTTCATTGACACTTCCATTTTTTATCATCATTCTGCTATGAGATTATCTAATTATTAAATGTCTTTTAGTCCTAGATTTTTCATCTTTTTTGTTTCTTAAATCTGTACTATCATATATGTGATATACTTAATATCAAATACATGTAACATTTGATATTTGATATTTCTTCCTTTGATCTTAGATTTTCTATTTGTTCTTCCTTATGGGTATAGTTTCATTTACCCCACTGAACACAGTTATATTAACTGCTTTAAAGTCCATCTTAATAATTCTGAAATCTAGACCACATTGTGATTGTCTTGTATTGACTATCTTTTTATCTGAGAGTGAGTCATGGTAGTTTCCTGACATTTTATATCTTGAGCAAGTTTGTATTGCGTTCTAGACATTGTATGTTCTGATGCACAGGATGTGGATTCTGTATTATTCCTCCAAATATTCTTGACGTTTTTATGTGGTGATTGCAAATCTCAAAAGTATAAGAATTTATGAGGAGTTTGAGGTATAAGTAGCTTGGGATTCTGTTTCTGTTCTGGTAAACTTGGTTTAAAATGTGTATTTTTTGCATTCTTTTTTATTGAAGTATATTCAGTTTACAATTATGTGTCAATTTCTGGTCTATAGCATAATGTTTCAACATACATATGCATACATATATTCGTTTTTATATTCTTTTTCATCATAGGTTACTACAGGATATTAAATATAGTTTCCTGTGCTATATAGTATAAACTTATTTATTACAATGTATTTTTGAGGCTGAGTTTGTTATGGAGATTAACCTGGTATTTTGATTCTGGCCTGTAACATAATTTAGCTGCTTTGCGATTGAAAAATACAAAATTTTGCAATTTATGCAATTTTGAGCTGATGTCTTTAGCAGGGAGGATTGTATCTCTAACATGCAGCACGGATTTCATACATTTTCTCCTCCTCATCAATTTTCATTCCTTAGGAGAAAGGCTAATGTAATTTAACAGAAAGATATATAGTCTTGATTAGAATATACTCAGTTCTGTTTTTGTTTCATACCAGGACTAGGCAGAGACTGAAAATGTGAAGTGTGTTTGGCTACATTCTCTCACAGCTAGGGAGTTTAGAGGAGACACATCAAAATTCATTAGTGCTCTTCAGTTGCATGAGGCTACAGCAGATATGTGGAAAGCATAAACTCGTCAGTAAACTATATTGATGACCACTATACTTTGTTTCCACTAAATATAATAGGCATTATTTCTTTAGATAGTAAATATATCTAATATCTAATAAAGATATCTTTAGCTGTATCCCCAAATTCTTGGTGAAAATTGGGTCCTATGAGAGGTAATAGTATATCAGTAATGAAATGCTTGAGCTTCTGTCAGAATATCAAGATTCTAATCCTTTATTACCCCAATTTTGGCTTTATGATTTGAGGCAAGCTACTTGATATTTCTGTTCCTCTGCTACTCTTGTTAATACTACTTAGCATGATAAAGTATGACTGTTTTGCCATGTAATATTCCTGGAAAAAAGTTCTTCATTATACATTAAGTATTCATATGTACAATCACAGCTTGATTTTATGAAGTACTCATTTAGTTTAGTATGCCTCCTGTGAAAAACTGAAGTTGAATAATAAAAGAAATGCATTAATATTGTTCCCCAGTTCCTTTGAATTTTGTAATCTATTATAAAAATATATTGAAGATGATTTTACAAGATTTTTGATAAGATCATTAAGTGTAGCCTTTTATATTGTGACTCCCTTTACTTCTTTCATTTTAAATTTAGTAAAATTTTTAAAATGTTGATTAAATCACAAAATCTAGATTGTGTCCCTTTACTGTACTGAATGAACAATAAATACGAAATGATTTTTATGAAAATGGCCATCACATTAACCATAGCAAAATATTATTTTAATCGGTTGAATATATTTTAAAAATAATATAAACATAGATGGCATGTGTGGTGGTGTATTAAAGACAGTGGTACTTTGCTTTTTGTCTAAATTTATATTTTTAACCTAATTCCTGTAGTGTATCTTTCAAAATATATTAATGCATAGTCAATTCAACTGCATGTGAAAATGGATCAGATGTATGAATTTTATAAATTTAATTTTAATCTTTTTCCCTTCAAATGTGTTTCTTGTAATGTAGACTTAATCAAAATATACAAGTGCCTTTGTACTCTATTTTCAAGAAAATAGACTTGGAGCTAATGGTTTGTATTAAATCTTCAACAATGCGTCTTAAAAAAATGAAATACAGTTAAAATATAAAATCCACCCAAATTGCTTTCTCTGACTCTTTTAACTATTCTAAATAATCTCAGTGACAACTGGTCAGCTAAACTCACAATCTTGGGAATGGCTTTTCAATTTTCCTTTTCCGTCACTTCCCAGAATAGGTTCTATAATTCTGTTTCACAAATGTAGCTCACATTAAAATAGCATATACATGAACAAATTATTGCAATAGATCCTTTTAAGTATTATTATTGAAATATGTGTGTATAGGTATATAGAAAAACATATGTGTTATATAACTACATAAAGATACAGTGACATACTACATTCGACATAAAGATGCAATCATAAAGGTAAAATAATTAGAAGTGAAATTATGATCAAGGATGGCAGGACACAGGGATGATTAGTAGTTGTAGCCTAAGTACAGAAGTTCATTCTTGTTTGAGGAGATACTATCATGTTAAAAGGCCTGGAGTCATGAAACAGCATGTTTCATTTAGTTAAGTCTGTACGGTTTGCTCTGACAATGGGAAAGGTTAACAATAGGCTATGAGTTTGAAACAATAGGAAGGAGAAGTCTCATTGGTCCTGTAAACATGTATGAAATGAAGAGTTATTGAAGACTGAGAGCAATTAAGTAATATACTTCTATCAGATTTTTGAAATATCCTGATTAGAGAATTTATGGCAGGTTAGAAGGGATTTTTTTTTTTTTTATAATAGCAAGAAGACAATTTAGAAGAGATTACTGCTTTTAGCCTGAGTGGGGAAAAGATGGATTTACACAGAAACAATGCTGATTCAGAAAAGGCAACAAATAAGGAGTCAGCAGTGAAAGAATATAGCAGCAAAGTAAATGCAGTGTGTAAGTCAGATGCAAGGCCATGTTTAACATTCAAGGCCTTAGAAATACAAAGCCTTAGAATTCTATTCACTGTGTTATTAATTATAGTAAAAAGCATATGAGAATAAAAAGATGGTGAGGAAAATATTAGTGAATTTTTTTTATTATTTAATTAAATTGAGAGGCTGTGTCAGTCAGTACAGCATACATGTAAACTGCAAAGTTTGTAGTATAACAGCTATTGAATTGATTACTAAAAGTTAAAAATCTTTCACGATCTCATTTTGGGCAAGACACTGGATTTCTCCATGCCAAATTCCAACCAGTGTGAAATAAGACAATAAGGTTACCTACTAATTAGATGGTTGTGAGGATTAAAGATATAAGAAAAGTGGTATTTAGAATTGTGCTAGGCCCATAGGTAACATTGTTTAATGTTGAATATTATTATTCTCTGTCAAAGGTAAATTCTAATAACTACCTCATTTGGTGGTAGAGTAGATACAGGATAATGTTTTGGAGTCGTCATACTCCCCAACGCATAATGTTTTCTACAAATAATATCTATAATTAATCACTACCAGTGGCAAAATATCTAGATGGAGATGTATTTGTCCATTAGTCTATAGAAGGATTTATACTGCAAATACAGATTTTATATTGTACAGGTACTTGTTAGAGAAAACTGTGTCTGGATTAAATCATTCAGTGAGTAAGAAAAGATGTGCATCAAAGACAGTATCCCGAGTAATCATCAGACTTTTAAAGAAAACACAGAGCAAGTGTATTTGGTGGAGATAACTAGCTGTTAAAAAGTTAGTGTAGTGCATACCTGATACATTACTTATAACACGCTTTGGGGGCTGGGGCATGGATATTTTGCAGTGAGATACAGGGCTGGACACTAGCATAAGGGAAGGGAGGACAAGTCATAACAGCTCATACCTGTTATTGTGATTACATTTGTCATAAACTAGCAATTTCAGAACTTTGTGAATTTTAGACTTGTGGAGAAAACATTGAAAACCTGATATGACACTGTATTGCTAAAGATGGTAGAAAAATGGCATACAGGCTTTACCCACTTATAAGTCAATTAAAAATGATTCGATGGTACCCAGAAAAACAAGTCAAAACCATTATGAAAAGGGTATAGTTAGCAAAACTTTGATAGAAGAAAGCTGTTGAAGAAGAAAGCAGTTTGACAGTGGTGGCAGAAAGCATGAGTGAGGATAAACACTGAGTCTTGTACACGGACAGAGGAGGTGTAGCAAAGAGGTGGTAGAGATGGTTCTAAACTTGCAAAAGTAACAGTTAATTAAAAAATAGCTAAAGATCAGACACTGCAACCCCCTATTCCAAATAAAAAAGTGAAATCCAGTGTTGTTAAAAGGAACATAGGAAAGAATATCAGACAAAAGTTCTTGGCTCTGAGAGACTAGTTTTCTGTCTTCCTCTTTACTTTAAATTGCATAATCCTTAGCAGTTCAGTAAATTTGAAAGCCAGAGCTTTTTTTTTTTTTTTTTTTTGCAAAGTTACTATCAGTAGGAAATGTCTGTATTTAAAATGTCAAGGTTAAAAAGTAAAATGTTTATAACCTTTGATTTTGTAACAGCTTAAGGGTAGTTCAGTGTCTGTTTACTTTCAGGAAAAGACTGGGAGGTGTAACTGAGATTTTAGTTCATTTAATCTTTGGTTACAAATAGTCATCTGATTGCCAAGAAAATGAGCTCATTTTTCTTCCTTGTGACTTTGTGCTTTCCTTTCCTTTTCTCAGGGAACATTTTAACAGAAAGAACTTTGCTAATAGGAATCATTGGTGCGTATTTTGCCTGTACCAATAAAGCAAATGTTCAGAGAGAACACTTTAAGGTTAGTAGTAATAGACAATAATTTCTAAAAATTTCTAGAAGCTATCTTTGAACTTAATGGAAAGTCCTTTCTTAAGGAGAGTTTGACAATTTATATAGGGTCAGCACATTTTTAATGTTTGTTTGATATGAATAGGTTTCCATTTACAAGTATAATTGCAAAGCAAAATACAAATCATTCCTCTGAACATCCATATAAGACGATGAGTAATAGGAGTAATATGAGTAAACAAAAAGTGATTCACGGGATTTTACTCCATATTATAGAAAAGGTGTTTATCCTAGACAGACTATAGAAATTAAATTTAATATCAGTTTGGGGAAAATATTTAATGCTTAGGTTAGAATAAACATCATGTGCCCAAGATTTAGTTCCATACTATCTCCAGGTCAAGAAAGATAATAAAAATTGTTTACTTACTATTCCAGTGCATGTATCCTAATACTCTCCCCTAATCTTGAGGATTGTTTATTATTGCACTATATTTACTATATTTGACTTTATTGTTCAGTGTATCTTCCATTTGTGAATGTACATATATGTGTATCATCTCTTTTTTTATAAGATTAACAAAATGATAATAATCGTTAAGACATGGTTGATTTGGAGGTTTATTTTCATTTTTTTGTTTGTTTTAAATTTTAAAGCTTTTAAGCTCTGCACACTTCCCTTTACAGGGAAGATTCCAATGACGCTTTTTCTGAAGGACGCTGCATTGCAGTACAGATTAGGTCCCAGTATTTCATGTTATCGAATGAAAATCCTAGGTGAATGTATACCTGGAATGATTGCCGTGAAAAATGTTAGAAATTAAGTCACCACCCAGAGAAGGTTTTTATTTTCAAAATTCTTCACAATTTTCTGAATGGATCTTTATATTCTCAGAATAGGACCATCACTATAATTAGGTATATGGAACAGCAAACATTATGAAAAGCCTAACCGTCACACCATCTATAAAGCAAACATGAAAGTGATGTGAGATATGTCAACGGACAAAGCACAGATGGTGACTGAGTGCCAGAATTTGAACTGATCCTTTTCAGTTGATTATGCATAATTTAATATGTCAGTCAATGGAGGCCCTCAATAGAAAATAGAAAACTTGTGGGAGGTAATTGGAAACAAACCTCATAGAGCCAATATTAACAATAAGCTGACTACAGCACAGCAGGCAAGAAAATACGATGGAATGACTTCTGCATTTTGACTTGGAGTTTGAAATTCTGGAATTTTGTTCTACTCCAAAGTGACCTAGAATTCAAAGAATATTAGGTGATTTTTATTCATTTTGATGAAACCTGGCTTTTTGAATTAAAGTATTTTGTAATAATCAAATACATAGATATCCATTTTAAACAGTCAAAAGCATCACTGAGGTTTTCAAAAAGGATATAAAGCCTTTTTTGATGAAAATGTTGGTAGATGTGTTTGAAGTGAGAACTTAGGAAATCTGTAGACACAGGTAAGCATTTCTTTATGAATAATTATTATGATTATTAATGCTTTTTATTTCAAGTAATATAATCAAAATGATTTTAAAGTGAAGTAAGTGGGAAATGTACATTATAGCAAACACAGTGATTCTCTAAATTCAAATTTATAAAAGTACTTAAGATTTTTAAAAATTAATCTCTATTCATCGCTTTGTCATACTGGTAGATATGTGCTCCATAGCTTTACTCTTTTAACAAGTTTAATTCTACTATAAAGATAGTGTGATACACTAGTGATGTTTAAGTTTATATTTGTGTATTTTTGAAGACTTTGTGCATTCGTTTTTATTATATAAGTTCTATGTGTACAGCACGATAGTTCAACCCCTCTATGTATTAGAGAGTGCTCATCTGTTTTTGAAGCTTTTGAAACAGAAAAGAACAAAAGAATGCAATTCACTTAGTAAGCCAATAAGCAGTTATCCTATAAGTACTTTAAAAGATTAAACTAAATTTTTAAAACTATGCTCTATTATCCCTATTAGATAAAGCCATTAGCTAAAAGCACAAAGTTGCACTATGAGAAGTTTGCGTATGTACAGGGAAAAACCTAGAGGGAAGAAACTATCGGAAGTAGGGAACATTTGAATTCTTCCCCACACCCTAAACCTCCCCTAAGTGTTTGAAGCTGGTGGCCCACAATAGGATAGCTCCTGTCATTGCTCAAGAGTACCTGGAAACCTCATAGAACATCAAAGGGTTGTAAAAAGCAAGTATAAAACAATGACACATCTCCTTTACTTTTACCCATGTATTTTGTATCTTAGCTGCTTGTCATTTTCCCATCGTCTACTATGTTAATACAGGTATAGAACTTCAATTAGTGCCTACTACATGTAACTGAAATAATTAGCCTCCTCCTCTCACAAATCCATACAGATGCTAACTATAAAGATGAACAACAATGATGAAGAGCATATGAGTTCACATGGGCAACCTTTAGATGTGGGAAATACTGAAATCGGCAGATTTGTAGTAGAAGATTATTTGAACAATATGAAATTTAATTGCAAACACAGGACATGGTATATTAAAGTTCTATTTCAAGAAAAACAAAATAAAAATGTGTCTTTTCATATCTATTGTAAGCCGTTACATTAAACGATTCGAAAGTAGTAAAGTCAAACCAGAGATTGATAGCCAGAGACAGAGTACAAGGCTTTCACAATCATATATTTTTTCCACTTTTCTGTAGCTTCAGAACTGCTCTTGGAAAATAGAGCAAATGCTAGTTAAGCAGAGAGAAAGGCTGAGGATAGCAAAAGGCCAGCCTGCCTTCCTCTTCTTTCCATCTTTCATTTTCCCTCCTGTTTTGTCACTAAGCCAGTAGAAGAAAAGCCAAAACAGAAGGCTCAGTGTGGTTTGTGCTTTGGAAATTTTGACGACAAACATATAAAGTACATGTTCTTATGAGTTTTCAGAAAAAGTAATCCTTTATTGTAGTCATCTAAGGATGGCATAAATAAGAATAAACTGACAACATTCAGAGCCTTCTAGGCTGTATTTGAAATTATGGACAATCAAAATTTGTAAAAAATCTTATTCTCTTTGGAGTAGCATAGTACATCTTTTCTGATAAAGGATTAAATATATCATATGTAAAATAATTTACTGTGATAAATGTTTAGTTAAATATATATTGACTATTTATATATCCTCTGTAAAATTCAAAACTGTCCTATGAAAAGTGCTGGAAAAAAGTTTTGATTAAGAAAATTGCTAAAATGTGTTTTAGTCGTTGATTCACATATATCCCAGATTATTTTTCCTTCTTCATCCAAATAGCTATTAAAATCTCATGAAGGTTCAGTTGTAAAGTTCAAGTAAAAATATTTAGGATTTAGTGTACCTTTTTAGGTGCATAATTTGGTTATTGTTTGTTATTGGTTATTGTTAGTACAACAACCAACCTGTATGATTGGTATAAACAATTGGTGTAACTGGTTATTTTTGTACTAACAGTACATCTGTGTGGACCCCTGGCTCCAGGAGGTTGAAAGTTGTTATAAGAAACCTCTATATTCTCAATAATTTTTCTGTTCTCCAGTATTAAGGGGGAAATCTTTAACAGCAACCAAAATTTGACTATAATTATGTCTGTTGAGTAATAGTAATTGGGGATGTTTCCTCTATGAGCTTGATTCTCTTCAGTGAGTATCAAGCCACATATCCTTTCTCTAGCCAAAGGTATTTGTATCATGCCTGCCTTGGTTATATATATTTCCGCAAACTAAAAATGCCTGATTGAAGGAAGCTTGCTATTGCAAGCATCAAAGTCATACAAAACTGGCTTTTCTCTCGGGGTCACCTGTTTAGTACTTGATATTGCAATTTCCATGGCCACCTTGTCTACTCTTTCTGTGAGCCACACCTGTAAGGGAGAAGTATGTCTTAACCACAGGTCACGTTATGTGTGAGACATAATATCCCAGACTCCCTAAAGATTCAAAAATTTATCCCACAAATGCATCACTTTTTGACAATTGCTGTTAGCTTATGATCCATGAATCCTTTTAAAAAAGAAAATGTATTATTAATTATTAGTAGTAGTACATGCATATTACACACCTAGTATTTTGCAAAGCATTTGCATCTTTAATCTGTCTTTATGAAGTTACTAAAATTATTGCCATTTTTTTTTTTCAGAGCAGGAAACTGAGGCTTAGGAGTCAAATGGTTTTTCAGGTGACACACAAGCTGTTGACTTGCAATTTGAATCAGATTTCTAAATCCAAAGTCTTTATTCATTATATTAACATATTGTTCCATTACATCATATCTTATTAAGACTATGTTGTTAGTTAGATAATTAAATGAGAAAAACCTAACATAAAGCAGAGTTTCTACTTGAGTAAGTGATAAGAAAAGATGTTTGAATGATAATACATTTTTTGAGCTGAGGAAAATTTTGAGATAATAAGATCCATTTTTTTAATTAAGAAAGGGAAACATTACAAGAGAGTATGTATGACTTCCTCACAATCACACAATAACACATATATTAGAACTGATAAATAAATTAGAACTAATATCAACTGACCTCTATCAGCCATGGAATAAAGAGGAACACTATTTTCTTCTTAGATTTATTGTCATTCAGTATTTTACCTTCTCTGCTGGAGTGTCAGTATTCTTATGGTGACAATGCCATAAATACTGCTTTGAATTTGGCTTCTTAAAAAGATGATGAAGATATTTAATAAAAGTGAAAGGGTAAAAAAAAAAAGAAATTGGCACAACATTGTAAACTGACTATATTTTAATTAAAAAAATATATATAAACATAAAAGTGAAAGGGTAGAAGAGGATGAGAAAGCAGAATAAGAAAATATGTGTAGGTCGAAAACCAAGGACCAACTTCTTTTCCTTCATAATTTTATGTCAAATTTGGTCTGCTTGTTGACTGAAGCAATGTGTGTTATAGATATGGTCGCACTGCCTAATGGTCCATCAATTTATTTATATGCGCTTCTGATTGTGACTGTTTTTTTCTGTTGGAAACTGAAAGTAGGGCTGACCCTTGTTCCCTAGTGAAGCCTTTTTTGTACCCTTCATATGCAGAGCGGTGCATTAAAATGGATTCAGCATATTTCACAACATAAGAATTGGACATGGCAGATGATCAAATGAAAAACAAAGTGCTGTAAATGTGAGAAAATAATTTAGGACAGACACTGGTAAGTTTTACCAGAAGAAATACATTATTTTTAAGATCCTATGGAAGAAGGGATTAATCAGATCAAAAAAGAACACAGGCGAGGACATGCTTAGCTAGTGCACGATTCTGGATGAAGCTTACCCTGCTGTGTTTTCGCTCAGGAGGACTGAAGAACCTCCTCAGAGGAGGCGGTGTAAATCCCTACACCATTCTTCCGGCTCTCTCTTCCTCTTAACTAACAAACTGGAGTATAACAAAGTGTAAGAAAGTAGACGCTGTGTGTTGGCTTGGAGAAACAGTCTGGAATCACTGATTTGCTACGTGCATCAGAATAGGTCTTAAATATTACAGGATTCTTTGACAGATGCACATAAGCAGGAAACAGACCTCTGTGGTGTTAAGTGAATAAGAACAGGGTTCTTTGTTACTACCTCACAGTTTACCACATGCCGACACAGTGAACTTAGCCAAACTTTTGAATCTCCGAACAAATTTAATGAAAATTAATAAGATGCTATCCTAGACATGGATAAATATGTCTTTCACAAGGGATTTGAGTCTATGATTGAAAGTAGGAGTAAACTCAAGCATGCATAAATTTACATTTGCCCTACCTGGTACTAGATTATGGGTCCCAGGTAGGCCAAAGCGGAAACTGAATTTCACTGAAATTGCTCTGCTGTGAATAAAGAGACAAAATACAGAATTTTGAGTCCAATTCCCAATACCCAGAAAGACCTGATCTTGAGCTGGTCCTGTATCTTCCGATGAAAATTAAAACCACTGCCTAGATTAAGAAGGGTACCCGGAGGATCTACAGTTAATTACTTAAGGCAGAATTTTACAAAAACATCCCAAGAAAAAAAAAAATTCTGTAAGATGCCTCTAATGAGACATTCATGGGCAAATATACACAGGAGATCCTGCACAGTATCACAGAAATTCAGAAAGCACAGTAGCACATTAAAAGCTCTTAGAAGTTCTGAATTTAAGAAACCCGTGTAACTTTGCTGAATATGACAAGTTTTTTTTCCCCCCAAATTTGTTTGTTCATTAAATTCTTTGTTATTTTAATCTTAGTTAATGAGCTTCTGGCATTTTCAGAATACCTTTTAGGAATAAAGCTCATATAGAGAAACCCCAGGGTGATGCTGTTGTTAACCATAGCTGGAGAACAACACTGTGAAAAAGGAAATGTATTATATCACAAAGGACAGAAGCGGAACAGCAGAGTCATGTCACACCAGTCACCAAGCTGTGTGAGCCCCGCACAGAACAGTGACCTAATTCGAGCAGCAGTGGCAGGCTTAGTAGTCAATGTTCAATCTTATCATGGCCTAAGTCCCAGTATTCTACCTTTAGACCCAGTAAATGACAGGAAATCTCTGTCACTGCAAGACTTTGAGTCACTTTTAGAGTTTTTAAGTCTTTTGTTTTGTCTGATATGAATATTACCTCATGCTGATTTCTTTGTCTTTTGTTAAACTTCCATTAGAAATATTGAGGCCAGCTTGCTCTCACATGGGAAATAGGCCTGCATCATTTTGACAAGGCACAGGTTTCTTTATGGGGTCTCAATACAATAGCAAGATCAATCTCCTGAATGGTAACATGGGCGCTCAGCGACATGAGGGTCCTTCAAACAAACATTAAAATGTATGTGCCAAAAAGGGAAAAAACAGTGCAGTGAGAGGAGAGGACTAATCTTAAGTCCCTCTAGGTTTAGCTGCTGCTGATTGTGCTTCCAAAAAATGTTACTCTTTCCAACAAGACAATGTCTAAACTTCAAAAGCTACAAGGTGTCTTCTGAGTTATTTATAGACAATGAAATGCTCTCTCAAAAAGGAGAGGCACACAGCTAGGGCAGCATACTGGGGAAAGCTCGCAGGAAAATGATGATATAGTCTTTTCACCAATGATAATGACAGCAGCAGTTATCATTACTAAAGATAATGATTAAAATAGAGTTTATTTTCTATTTTAATGGCACACGATAAAAAGTTGGAATACAATGCCAAAATGTGAATAATGATTATCAGAAAGAAAATTTTGAGTGATTTATTTTCTGGATTTTTGCATTTTTTTTTTATCCTCCGTTTTTCTAGGAATGCACTTATGACTTTACCAATCACATAAAGTAGAACAAAAATTTGTACAAAATTAATTTAAAGGAAAAAAGATTTGCAATGAAACTACAAAAATACAAGGTGGTTTAACAAGATTAGACACGAAAAATGCCAGAACAGATGGATCTAGATGATTAATGTCATCGTGTTTTTTTATTGTTTGGAAATAAACACATGCTATTTATCATTTGGGAATAAACAGTGAGACAGCGAGATGTGCCTGTGGAATCAGACCTTGACGATCTGTACTCATTCACCTTCCCATACACATGTCTATTTATTTTCGGGTTACCACATAATCAATTTCAACCTTAGTCAGTACTGATGACCCGGCCACCTACTATGTCCTTGACTAGTTTATAATGTTTTTAGTTATTTATAGACCTCTTTCCTTCAGCTCATTATGTTATTGCCAAATTCCTTAAGACATTCCTCAAGAATCATCCCGCAGTGATGTGCACTAACTTTAGGAATGCTTTAGGTTAACAGTCTGTCTTGAAGATATTGTAAGTCATGCATTATCCACAATCCAGAAAACCCAATACCAGTCAAGATCAGGAAAATTCTCAGCTGCAATTGGTCATGAAAGTGTATTAGTTGAACAAAATGCCAAACAAATGATGTGCTCAGAGATGAAGTAGAGAGGCTAATGAGGAGTGAGCGCATCTTTGGCCTGCTAACAGACAGCATATTGTCCTGTGGCTTCCAGCTCATAACTTCTACTTAAAATCAAATTCTTTAACAATTCTTCAGTTGTGATACCCTGGGAGCCCAGTGGCAATGGAGTCACACTCATTACAATCCAGCTTTATGGGGCTAGTCTGCAAGATGGGGTGACTGACAGGAAGCCAAACCACATACTGACTGATGAGTTGAAGCAGGGTGATCACAAACAAGTCAAGCAGAGAAAGCATCACAAGACCCCATTATTTGGCAAGTTGAAGCACTGTGAAACATTGCTGATGGCTGAGAAGTGACAGCAGGGAAAGAGAAACAAACCAAAAAAAAAAAAAAAAAAATCTGTAGTAGCATGCAAGATACTGAATAGGGAAAGCTCCATTTGTGCAAAAATGTCATGTAGTGCTTGGGGCAGAGGCAAACTCTGCACAATGACAGGTCCTGCTAGCAGTGGTCATAGCTGGTGACTAATAAACAGTTCGTAAATATTCTCTGTGGATTGCACTGCAAGTCAGAAGTTTGTTTTCAGCCGAGCTCATAGAAAAACATTGACATTGAATCTTTTGAAAGATAGCCCTCCAACAATGTTATTATCTTTTGCTGAGTCACATAGCTTAGCAGTGAATGACACAGTAATCACTTAAACTGTAAATTATAGTTTGTTTAGTACAATCACTGAATTGTAATTATGCAGCTAGTGAGATTTAATGTCTTTCATTGTTGAAATGTGTAAATAGAACTCATTCATTTTCTGTCCAGGTGTACTGCTCTGAAACTTTTCAAAATGTAAAATTTCATAGCTGTAAAAATGTTGAAAGTAAAATGAAAAAAAAAAAAGAGAGAGAGAAAAGAACTGTTCACATGCTTGTGGTGATTTCACTGCTCTGGTTTTCCTTCACTGAGTTCCACACTCAGATGCAGAGATAACACATCTCTGACCCTGAAAATATTTTATCTATTTCCCCTAAGTTACTGCAAAGGCCAGGAAGACACCCTTGATTCACTGACACATTTAGGAGGGAAAATGTGCAGGGCTTACTATACAGCAGGAGCTGGGGTAGAGAACAAAGGAGGATTTTAGGAAATCTTTAAGATTTGGTGCTTGGGCAGATGTTTAGGTGGTGAATCCAAATATAGATGCAGGGCAGCTATAAGATACCATTTCAAACCTACCACAACAGTAGCACCTTCCTCCCCAACCCCAGCCTGCTACTGCCTTGAATATGAATACTGCATATTCAAAACACTATTTGATAGGACTCAACAGGATCTGTACCAGCTGCAGGGTACAGCTTCCACATGTTACATAAAAACCCCTTTCAACAGTGAAATTGTTGTGAAAAACCAAGTTATACACATGTAAGCACTTTACATAGGACATCTCAAAGGCTCTGTACATCGATGTGCGTTATGTACCCCTTAGGAATGGATATGGGGTGCCGCATCTTGTTATGCCTGAAACTTACCTGACTTAGAACTTCCCTGTGGTATTTAATACAACCTAAAATTTCAGTGAAATAGGCTTCCATCAATCCTTCCCTGTTTTACAATTTGGAGTTTTCACTGATCTGAATATATATGTATCTATTTTTCTAGACTACAGGTTCTTTTAGGAGATGACTAAGACAATGCCCACCTCTGTATTGCTGGGGTATAACATAATTCTTCTTCACAGTGGGAACTCAATAAATGTTTGTAGAATTAATAGACAGATGATGATGATTATGTTACAGTGATTCTAACACTACTGGCAAATATCACAGAATTGATATGATGCTAATTTTGCCAATCTGTGTTGATTTGGGCATAAGTTGATAAACAAAAGCAACATAAAGGCAGCTAATGGAAGGCTATATATCTCTTAAAATACTTGACTACTGTGCTTTCCTGTATACATATCACTTAAGAAAAGAATGTGTCTAGATTTGCTATCTCTAACTATAGCTGATCATACATTGTCAAAACATACAAGCTCTTCTGGATGGGATTGCTAAATAAATTAAACAGAATGTCCAGTGGGGTAGTTACCTAAGAGTGACCTCAAAGAAGACAAATTCTTATGTAATCCCCTCCTCTTGAATGTGGGCCCAGCCTGTGACCTTTTTCAACCCAGTAAAATATGCTGAAGGCGATGGGCTATAATTGTTACATTATAGGACTTGTGACCTATGATAAGTGAAAATTTTTTAAAGATGCTATATGATAATTTGCTACTCAGCATGGAAAACGGATACACCCATATAAACTTAAGTTTCAGAAAAAATGATTTTAAAAAAAATACAAATATATTCATATAATATTTCAATCATACTTATTCTAAAATATTTGTTTCTTTTCTGAAATTTGAATTGACTGGGTTTGCTAAATCTATTGATTGATTGGTTGATTGCTTGATTGATTGCTAAATCTGACAACCCTACTCCTGGGATGTTCTCATAATCGTCATCCATTCCCTAAACCTCGAGGTGAGTCACTAGTACTTTCCATATAAGTTTAGTTTGAAAAGTGTGGTAAATGTCACAAATATGATTCTGAGAGGAAAATCAGGCCACAAAATAAAGAATGTTTAAATTTGCATACTGTAGAAAGCTTATTTTGCTTTTTGATTTCTATCATAGCCTCATCCACACATACAAATAATTCAAAGAATATTGTCACCTTCAAACACACATATGTATATATTACACATTAAATAAAACACATTCCTAAAGCCACATGCTATTCAATAGCTTAGTTTTATCTGTTTAAGGAATGCTTTATTGAATTTCCCATTTAACCAAAGCCAGACAATCAAAATATTTTAAAAGTCTATTTGTGTTTAATGTCTGAATTTCTCTTCATATCCCAAGAATCTAGGTAAACTAGTTGTGATCAACACCAGAATTTTGGATTATAATCCTAAATTCTCTAAACATGGTATTCACTATTTCAGATCTTTAGGAATTTTGAGAATTTCCCTATAATGAGGCTGTTGTGTTAGAATTTAGATGGCCCTTAAATAAAAATAGTGTTTTAAATGAAAAAAAGTCTAGTGTTTTTTTTTAATTTATTGAAGTATAGTCAGTTTAAAATATGTCGATTTCTGGTATACAGCATAATGTTTCAGTCATACATATACATACATATATATCTTCTCACATTCTTTTTCATTATAGGTTGCTATTAGATATTGAATATAGTTCCCTATACAGTAGAAGCTTGTTGTTTATCTATTTTATGTATAGTAGTTAGTATCTGCAAATCTCAAACTCTCAATTTATCCCCTCCCACCTCCTTTCCCCCTGGGAACCATAAATTTGTTTTCTATGTCTGTGAGTCTGTTTCTGTTTCGTAACTAAGTTCTTAGAGCGTAAGTTTTGATTGATATAAGTGAGATTCTGGTCTCAATCCTATTCAACCATTTATTATGCCTTTGGGTAAGACATCCAACATTTCTAAGGTCTCAAATTTCTTATCTGACATGTATGTGGCAGGGTTAAAGTGATAGTGACAGCTATAATTTAATGATAAGCATCTTAAATATATTAACTTATTTTATTGTTACATGAACCACTTTTTATAAATGCGGAAAATGAGTCTCCATGTCATTAATTAACTTGTCCAAAATAATACAATAAATGTATCTACATCAGTGTTCAAAACCAGGCTTGCAATTCAATCTTCAGCTTTTGGTAAATAAAGTTCATTTTCCATGTATTCACTTCAAGTGCTTACATTGGCTGTCTTTCAGTAAATCTCTCATTACTAGAAAGAAAAAAAGAAAAAGGCACAAAAGCATGGTAAGCATGAAAAATGTTCATGATCTTGTATTCTGTGCCAAAGGCTTTCAACTGTATGATCTATTCTTATTTTCCTGAAATGCTGTGCATCAAGTAGGGAAGATGTTCTTATCTTTATTTTCAGAAGAAGAAATTGAAACTTGGAAAGGTTAAGTAACTTGTGAGTTCAACTGGTACTGGAACCTACAGCTTCATATAAATTCTTTTTTCTGTTTTATTTCATCTTAATTACATATCCTTAAAGCATCCCAGATGAAGAACCTTATCATTATAAAATCCCTTTCTTTATGTGAGACAACTTGAGAGGAAGAAAGTAAAAGACAAGAGATTACACACACACATACATTCCGGTCCATAAAGTTTCACTGATGAGTAAGAATTCACGGATAGAGTAGAAAGGGCTGGTTTTGCTTCTCTACATCCTTTACCCCAAGTAACACAGCAACTATCATTTTTCCTCTTCTCTGCATTCAAGTGTTGAGAGGGGAAGGTGCTTCAAGGAGAAAAATAGCTTATCTCCTGTACTTTACTGGGGAATGAGTTCTGATTTTGGTCTGTTTCGTTCATTCCTTCTTCTTTGTGGCATGACTAAGAGATCTTAGATAGCTGCTGTCAGAGAGGAAGTGAAAAGGGAGTCAGGGAAGGACTTTCATTTTGTGAACAACAAGTCATCCCCTCAGTGTGAAGCTTTGGCAGATGCCAAATTAACAGTACCTTTTTTGTCTTCAAGGATATGAGTAAATCATTTCACATATTCCCACTCATAGGGATTCCCATTCATATTCCATTCTTAGTGTTTTTAAAAAAAATGATAAAATTAGTTTATTCTTGAAGACAGAGTCTGCTTATTTTCCAGGTCAGACTAAAGTTCACATTGGCTTACAGGATTAGATCACCTCTTCCTTAATAAGAGTTTATTGAAAAGCTCTAATCTATTTGGGCAGCTCACTCTTTGATGTGTAAATTGTTCCTCTGTTACTAAACTGCAAAGAGGTTTGCTTTATCAAATGTAACCTTTCCATTCATTCACAGTAATGAATGCACATGGACTCTCCTTTAAATGTCATTGTCACCTGGATGTTCCCATGAGATAGGCAACAGTAGCTCACAATAAGTGAAACCACTTCAGCCAAAAAAATAACAATAATGTCATGTTACTTTGGAAAATGAGATTTTGCTTTGCTTTGCTTTGTTTTGTCCTTACACTTTGGAGTTTTTGTTTGTTTGTATTATATCCTTCAGTCATATACATTTGAAAAAAAAAAGAGGTATAGATTACAAATGTCAGAAAATTAATTTAAATGCAAAACAACAAAACTTCTGCCCAAGTTATTACTGTGATTAATTTAAACATAGAAATTGCTTTATTTAAATTCTGGTTAAGTCTATACACTGGTTAAGCAAATGTGTCTTGATTTTGGACATACCCAGAAATAATTTTAAAAGATTTTGAAACACATAACTTAACTGAATATAAAAATATGAACAATTTTTTTTTTCTTAAAAGGCATTGCATTTGAACAATGAGCTTTTTAAACTGTTATTATTGTCAGTTTATTGTTGTCATATTTGGAGAGATGACCTAATTTGGGCAATGTGAACTTTACTGTCTTTTAGTTCACGTGAGTTTCAATTAGTTCTTTATTTTTAATATTCATCTTAATTGATTTTTAAGTTATATTTCCTTTAGTTCTTAAAACTTTCTTTGAAATTTTATATAATTTGATTGTTTCCTGGCACGGGATCATGATATTACACTCTCATAGGGGTGCAAACAACCATGTTTAAATGTTATTTATATTTTTTCTACTAGGCAATTAGAGAATAGGAGTTTATTACTAATATAATTGCTTATATAAGTTATCCCTGGTGTCAAGTTATTCTGTTTTATAAGTAGAATGTAGACTCTGCATGATGATCATGCATTTTGCCAGTGCAGGAGTCAGAGTCATTGTCTGATCAATGGCTATGAATATTTCTCTTTTTTCTAATATTGTGATGATTTGTCGAATACAGGTAGTTTGACTCTTTTATTTCTGATCTTATTTAAAATATGGTTAAAAATGCTACCAAAATTTTAAATCAGGCATGATTCAAATTACTTACTTTCCTAAAGCAAACAACCTTAAATTTTCTGAGAACAGTCCTCTAGTTCTTTTTATTTTGGTTCTTTTCCAAAAGAAAGTGTTATTTGCTGCTTATTATGAGCCAGCCATTTTAGAGATATTAACATGTTTAATCCAAGTAAAAATTCTGAATAGTTACCGTTAGTAACCCATTTTGCAACTAAGGAAATTGCATCACAGAAAGATTAGATAACTTACCCTCAAGAGATGCATGGATATACAACTTTAAGATAGAGCCCACTGGTGTGTTAATTGGGAAGGCAGATTAAAGGATTCTATTCTGTATAATTCTCTACTACAGTACTTCTGAAATTTCATTCTATATCTATTACTAAAAAGAGGCTTGAACATGCTTGTGTGAGCACGGACGCGCACACACACACACACACATACACCCGTTTGATTTAATCATTTTGAAAACACTGTTTGGAGTATGTCCCTGTTATTTGACCTAGGCTCTATTTCTTTCACGTAACAGCAAATAATGTTTAATGAGACACTGATATTCACTACAGTGGAGCCTGGCTGAGGCAATGTTAACGCTATGTTCTTAGCCTCCCTGTACCAACAGTGGTCTTGGCACACACATGGCCATCCAGTGTGTAAATGAGAACCCATGTGTCAGGTTCCACCTGAACGTATGGATAGCAAACTTATGCTAGATGGGATTCAAACTCCTCTCCCCTGGCCTCTGAAAGGGCCTTGCTTAGCAATCTTCTAAGGGAGATTAAGCTGATAACATTCTAGGTATTCCCTTGGCAATTATCAGCAGCTGTTCCACCGGATTTTCATTTTGCCCAAATAAACAGAATCAAACGATGACTTTTTGGAATTTAATTTGCTGTTCAATCAGCAAAGACACAGAAATGTCAAAAGAGGTCATTTGAATATATACAAAATTTGTTTATTCTGGAATACTTCTGCAGAATCCCACACCATCAGGGATAATGGGCTTCCCCGATACACGGGCAACTGCTTCACACAGTATAGAAGTGAGTGTCCCCCTAAATTCTACAACTGGGCTGCCTTTCATCATATTTTAATAATGTGTTCAAAACTCTCTTCATTTGTGCCACATATAGTCTCTCTACTAAGTATAAAATATTGTTTGCCAATCAAGAGTAAATGAAGTTTTAATATTTTTTCCCGTAATGGAGATGTTTGCTTCAGAATTTATCGTGTGATATTCACATACAAGAAATGACTTTGAAGGACTGGTAGAATTTGTAGTAAAACTGTCACAACCATCAGCATAGCAATAATGCAGAACTGCATTTTTGTAACTCACTAGCCAGGATTCGAGTAGCACACTGCATTTTATTAGTGATAACACTCCTTAACAGTCATCTTATCTAATGAGACCATCTGCCAATTCCTTGCTAAGCACTTGTTACTGCACTAAGTGTTAAAAAAAAAAAAAGTACTTAAAATGCCATTTCCTTTCTGCTGTGCACAGCTTGTTCCATTAAAGCTAGGGAATTTCAGAGGTTTGACCTATTTGAGAAAATTATTCTCTATCCTAAGCTCTTTGATTTTATCACTCTTTAGATTCACATCAGACTAATTCTGGGTAGAGTTTAGTGATCTTTGACATCAACAGAATAATCTTTGGTGTGATGAAATAAAGTTCTGTTGACTAAATTATAGTCAATTATGTTTAGACCTTTGACCTAACTAATGATCTTGAGATCAAGCAAGGCAATCAGGGCAGTAGAACTTCCTCTTGATCATATCATGCATTTCTCTATGAACTGAAAATTTTACAGTGGGCTAATTTGTGGTGTATTGACTTATTCCTAAAATTGAGAAGTAAAATTACATTAAAATATTTTACAAACATTTTATCATTAAAAAGTACAGAATACAAAAGTGCAAGATATAAGTTTTATACTATGAATTTTATGTAAAGCCATTAAAAAAACCATGTATCTTTGTATTAGAAGGTGAATGAATTTAGTTTACTGTTTTCATATTTGTTAGGTTTCAAATTCCTTCTGTCTCCTGGTTAATTTATGTCCTGTAACTAGACAAGAAATTTAAATATGCATTACAGAAATCATGCTTTCTTTAAAGTTGTCATTATTTTGGAGTAAATTTTATGTCATTTGCAAAAAGTTTGGAACAAAACTTGTTTTTTTCCTCAATGCTAGTCTCCTTTTTTATCAACTTAAGACAAGAGGACAGAATTAGAGTTTAGGTCCACGTAACAGATTACCTAACAGAAAATATGTTCTTATTTACCATAGAAGAAAAACCAAGCTAAAATAAAACAGGCCAATACTTAGAAATAGAGGGGTCTCTGTGAATGTAAAGATACTAGCACCAACACAGAGCATATTTTAAAATGTCTGTCTGTTTGTTGGTATGGTTAAAAGTCTTTCTATAACAGAATAGAATTTTTGTGCAACTCTTTGTTGAACTATTTGTTCCATTCACAGTAATAACTACTGAAAAATATTTCATTCACTCAAGCAACTATGTCTGCTAGCAGTGAACAATAAAGGTTGCCAAGGATTTTGGGCTAAGATCCAATATATATTTAAGTGGAATTTTTAGAAACTCCTGGAAACTAGGCCATTCTCATGTTATATATATTAACATTCGTTTCCCATAGAGGATCCTAGAATAAAATTGTTCCCATGAGTTACACTCAAAAATGTTTCCCACATGCAAGGTTTATATTATTTATCAAACAACCAAAAAAAAAAGAAAGAAAGAAAAACAAATAGCATCACTCTGAAAGGCACTTTGAGAAATCTGTGGATGTACTGGTGATATTCTTTTCACTGTGTTAATTTTTAATACAGGTAATTTATATAAAAATTTTAGAAATATTTGCAATTAGATTTGGAATCCTCTTAGTAATTTATTTTTCACCAAAGAGTTTGAAAGTAATCACAACCATGTAATATTTAATATATTGGCTGTGCAGCTCTTTAGGGACAGTCTCTGCTAATTTAGCTTCACTCTATATTTACCTAAATTGTTCTGACTATTGTCCAGCATAAAATGGGTCAGTATAATTTCTATTGTTACAATGTTTTTATATTTAGCTACATCTAATTTATATTTAAATATACAGTTATTATTTTATTAGTTATAATTTTGTTTTTATAAGGTCTATACTTTTGTACAACTTAGATCTCCTTTTTAAAAATGTTTTCATTTTTGTTTGTGTTTATGTTTATATCTTTCAAGTAGAGCTCTGACTTGACTCCTCCAACTTCTGTATTATATAGATTTACACCAATATCTATGTTATTTGGTGAACTATCATGTAATTTATTTATCAGTTAACTAAAGCATTGTATCTTTTTCTAAAACTTTTTTACATTATGTGGTGCTTTTAAATCCAAAGTATTAACTCAAGTACAAAGTCAATTACTAAAAAAAAAATTATGACTTCAGATTTGTAAGAAGGGGACTTTTTGAATTAATATTTATAGATAATTATGTGCTGGGCAATATCAAATTATTGCTATTTATTATTAATTAATTTTGTCAAAAGTAAGTATTGAGTACCCACATTTTTTGAATAGTAAGTGTATTTAACAATACACAAATATATAAAAACTATGGGCTCATAAGGATGCATATTTAAAAGATGAATCCAGAAAAAAATCACTTAAAACTCACAGAGCCTCCATTTCTAAACTTTAAGATAACAATGTATATCAATTAAGGGGTTGCCCTATTAGGACTAAATTAAACATATAGACACCATTTTTATTAATGTTGGTTTTCATTCAACAGATTTTGTTGAACAAATACAATGTGCCTGGCACTATTGAGGGTGCTAGCGATAGAAAAGTAAAAGAAACACAGTGATAGGTGCTATAATAGAATAAAAAATTCATTAGTAGAGGGCAAACCGCAGGAACAACTAATTCCACCTGAGGAAGGATGGGATGAAAGTAATGCCATGGGAGCTTTTCCACAAGAGTTGATATAGGAACTGACAGCTGAATTATGACTAATAGGAATTAGCCAGATAAGTGAGGTGAGGTAAGGAAGGAGGCATGTTCCAGGTAGTTACCTCATTTACTGTGAAAATAGCTCAATGGCTTTTAAGATAACTTCTCTGTGTGGTATCAAACCACACTTTATCACATGAGAAATCTAAATCTCAAAGAATATAAAATCTGCATAGGTCTATGTTCACCTAGCTAACGAGAGAGCCTAAAATGAACCTGTTGTGTCTGACTCTCGAGTGGAAAATATTCTGTCCAATATGCCACCATGATGGAACATATAACAGAGACTAAATACGTATTTGATGTTTTACTTAAAAACTTAGAATAATGAAACAATTCTAGAAAATTGTAACTTCTCATACACATTTAATTCAAAATGTTACAGATGTCAATCAAATTAATGATTTCCCATATGAAGTAATAGACACTACTATTTAAAGGTTTATGTATTTTACAGTATTCACCCAGAAACAACATGTCATTTAATGCTATCTGATCAACACAATTCCATAAACAGGAGGTCCATACAGGCATACAGTCAGCCAGCTAACTAAGCAATTTTATAAAAATTTCCTTAAAAGGAAGTAATTTTGTTGCTAGTTTTTCTACCTAGGTTTCTTGTCTCTGAAAAGTTAAAACCCACAAAAGAATTTTAATATGACCAAAGATCATAAATGCCTCCAAAATTCACAGAAATGTCAGTACAAATAATGTGCTCATGCAGTTTTCAAAGAATATTCCTGTTTTGCCTTAAGCTGTCATTCTATGATAACAGAGAAAGTAATAAAAAAAAAATTGGTATAATACCAAGTAGTAAAACTTTATTCTGAATATAGTAATGCTGAACTTTTTTATTGGACATTCAGCTTTGGTCTTTGAAAATATGAGCACTCAATTATTTTATTAAATGTTTGTCTCTAAAATGTATAATTATAATTCATAATACATTAAGCTGCAAGATTACATGAGACATTTTTCATACAAATAAATTAATGGCTAAATTAAATATTGCCTTAGGCTTGAAATAAACTTTTCTTCAAACCACAAATTTAAAAAAAAAAAAAGAAAGAAAAAGAGAATGGAAACATCACTCATTTTTCCCAAGAGCATTTATTTTGCTCTCTTTACTATTTTGATCTTGATAAAGTGACGAAATCTGATTATTAAGATAGATCATCTAAAAGCCTTTTTAAAACTATTTTTTGTAAAGGATTCCAGTTCTCTTATCAGTATGATACATTTTAACAAGTCTCCTCTAATTCTCTGCGACATCTGATTCACTTCTTATTTCTCTACAATTCTACAATTATCATCCCTAGCCAGAATGTTTGCTTTAGTCCACACAATATAGCTACGTAGGGCAAGAAAGAAAAACACTATAGAACTCCAATTCTAATTAATATTAAAAACCATATATATATTTTCATGAAATGATTTGTATGCATGTGGGTTAGAGTACTTGAACATATTCTCTACACGGAAAGTGTGATTTAAGTAGTTATTGAGTAACATGTCTCTGGGGGCATGAAGATAATAAATAATTAACAGCAATTATGTTCATAAAATGTCATCAATTTCCAAGTCACCTAAACTCCATTGTGATGGGCAGAATGCTACAGCAGACCCCAAGATTCCTGCCCTTTGGTATACACCTCACCCTGTGTAATCCCCTCCCCTTGAGTGTGAGCAGAATGTGTGAAGATGATGGATGCCACCCTCATGTTAACATTACAAAGTGAAGGTGAAGGCATTTTACAGATACAATTCATGTCCCTAACCAACTGACTTTAAATTAACAAAGAGATTAGACTGAGTCATCCCAGTCTAATGAAGCAAGCAAGAAATTAGAGAGGTTTCATGTGAGAGGGATTCTCCTGTTGGCCTTGAAGAAGCAAACAACTACCTTGTGAGCTGCCCACGGAGGTGCCACATGAGAAGAACACGGAAGCAGCCTCTAGGATTGGAGAGTGATACCCTGCTGATAGCCAGCAAGGAAACAGGACCCTGAGTCCTACCACTACGACAACACTGACCTGAAGTTAGCCAACAGTCAGTGAGATTGGCTTTAGGTCAGACTGTAACCAAACTAAAACCTTGGTTTCAGACAGGTGAGTCCTGACCAAAGGATACAGTTAATCTGGACCTGGACCTTTTCCCCAGGGAGAATGTGAGATAATGTATTTTTGTTGTTTTAAGCAATCACACTATGGTAATTTGGTATACAGTAGGTATACCAATTTGGTACGCAGTAGAAAACTAATACACCCATTATGAGATATCAGCTGTAGTATACATATTGTGGCTCCTATCAAAGGAGTGAATGTTAAAACAATTGTTTAAAATGTTTATATCAAGATTAACTTCTAGGGATTAATCTGAAATTATATAAGACAAAAAAGCAATTGATTTCCAACCTTATGATAGTATACTATACATAGATTTACTTTTCTGTTCTGCCTTAATACATTTATTTACTCTAGAAAGTCTTCTGTATCAGTCAGAGTTCAAGGTGAAAACATCCAGAAACCTCTCTAGATTTTTCAAGCAGAAAAAGTATACTGATTAAAGGGAATTAGGTGCTTACAAAATCATGCAGGACTATTGGAAGAAAAGTGAGGTGGCCTCCCCATGCTTTAAAGTTAGCCAGCCATAGTCAGATGGTAATGAGATCTATTTATGGGCATTATGGAAGACAGAAGAGAAAACAGAAGAAAATTAGCCGGATCAGTTTTTCTGATTCTCTCAAGCCTAAGTTTGTATTTCTATGATGTGTATCTTTAGGTCTCTGTGTTTTCCCTAACAATATTTATAATACTATATTGTAATAACTTACTGCAAAAAGTTACATTTTGCTTATATTTTGTTTCAAAATTTTTTGTATTTCTCATTAATACATATGCTAAATATGCATACAATTTCTTTCTTTCTTTTTTTTTTTCTTTTTTTTAAATAGAGGTACTGGAATTGAATCCAGAACCTTGTGCGTGCTAGGCCCATACTCTACCACCGAGCTGTGCACTCCCCCTGCATACAATTTATTCCAATAATAACCAACCCAAAAGCTTCAGAGTCTTCTGCAATATCTGGAAAGTTTAACTATCCTTCTTAGATTTTCTTTTAAGGAATTGATAATATTGCTAGAGGAATGCCAAATAAATTAAAAGTCAGGAATTTGATATCAGTATGGCTCATGATTTAAATGTGTACGTACATGTGTGGGCTCATAAATCTTAAGTTTTATCTTATATTTCTTGTATTTAGTAAGTGTTCATACCAGGATTTAAGCACAGGTCAATGCAGTTTCAAAACATTTTCCCTACTATAATGTATTGTTTCTTTTTAAAAAAATTTTTATTGAAATGTAGTTGATTTATAATATTAGTTTCAGGTGTACAGCAAAGTGACTCAGTTATATATATATATATATATATATATATATATATATATATATTTTGTTTTCAGATTCTTTTCCATTATATATTATTACAAGAAATCGAATATAATTCCCTGTGCTGTACAGTAGGTCTTTGTTGTTTATTTTATATATAGTAAAGTGTATCTGTTAATCCTCAACCTCTTACTGTTGTTTCCTATTGTTTCTTATTGTTGCAGAAACACCAGAAAAGAAAACAGGCATTACACATCATAAATTATCAAATTAATGACTTGGTCTGAACATATAATTGGTTAAAGACACTGTCACAAACTTAATCGACAGAATTTATCTTGTGAGTCTGGTCTACATGTGTCTTATTTCAGTACTGCAGCTTCATTAGAAGTGTTATTTGTTGCTCACGTTTCCTTCAACCCACATTTTTAGAAGGAATTTTTTATTTTATAATATGTTCTAATTAACTGGATGAAGTCTCAGTGTCCTAGAAGCTTCTATAGAGATAGCAAAACCCCCAATATTGATTTTCTAATATATTTTTGGGCCTATCACTAAGTCTTCAAGTTGTAACATTTGGAGCATCTATATTTAAAATAGACTTTTGAGAATTTATATCTAAAGCATAATTCATATTTACTTACTTCATGCTCACAAATAAAGCCAATATTTAGCCAGTATGCTTCAGTGTCCTCACAACCAACGATAAACTACTTTACTTTTTGTGCTGATGACTTTCTCCTTATACCCTGGTCATACCAGCATCTTCCAGGCAATTCATTCTATCTTTTTGTGTTCTAGTAACCAAAGGGTTAATAGCAGCCCAGGAGGAAGCCCACAGGACCCTGACATAAATGGCTTCAATACTACCTGGCTGTCCTGGCTGTTAACTACCTCTGATTATGCCCATTTCACAGTGGGAAACTGAGGTACTGAGAGATTAAGCAATTTGCCCAAGAATAGCTGGAATTAACACCCAAACAGGTTGACTGAGGCTTATACTCCTTAAGCAATACTGCATAGTTCTAGGTCAATACTAAGTTAAAAAGGTGAGTGTTACTCATATTTTGACAAAACAATGCACTGACACAGCCCCATTATATCTGTATTACATTCTATGCTATGCATGTATATCTACATATGTATTCATACTATATATCGTTAATATCTTATTTTAAAATAAGAACTTTCTTTTAACCATATATGCATTTATGCATTGTGTAGATTTATTAGAGTGATCAAAATATATAGTTATATATTATAAATAAACATCAAGGAAAAAATTTGTTTGATTTCCACATGCACAATTAAGTCAATTTCAGCAGCAATGGTGCTTTGAATTTGTTTTCCATGAGAAAACTACATGGGGTTGAGGCCCCAGCCTGCTCCCTCAGCTGGCTTGGTCATTTATGTGTTTAGGGCCTGGGATTCTTTGTGTAGCTGCAGGTTAGTGAACATTGAGCTAATGTAAGTAGGACTGTTGGCAGAGGTGACCTTTTCAGTCTCCTACAATTTAAATCATTTGCTGGCAATTGGGAAAGCAGCTCCAATAACATCAGTTGCCTGAGAGGCTAGTCATTCTGCCGGACCTCCTGGCCAGACCACAGACATCTCTGGAGATCCTGTGCCAAGAAAAAGCCTGCAAGTGAATATGGAAAGGGGTAAAACAAAATGTCCTGTAAAAGCTCTTACCTATGTAACCAACAGTAAAAGGACTCTTCAAATCTGTTGGCATAAGGCGTTACATAAGATAATATATTTACATGAGGCTCAGCCAAAAGTAGGGAACTAGGAAAAAAAAAATTGGAACAGAGATTCCTTTTTCTTCTTTATTTCAAAACTTGTATAAACAGCAATAATAAGCTTTTGTTCCTGTACCAGAAAAACAAAGGTATGAATGAATTGGTTGGTCAATATAACCTTGTACAAAATAAGGTGCCTTTCTTTTAACAAAATCTCTTCACTAAATAGGCATTGCTTTTGTGATTGAATGCTTCCTTCTGAGAGTAAAATTATTTTATCCATTTTAATAAAATGATGCTTTAACATACTGAGGCCTTTGTCATTTAACTTAGTGATTTTATACTAGAGTTAAAAAATAATGTTATACAACAAAATTTTAACATGGTATCTATCATGAAATATATAAGGCAACCCTGAATGTAAGGAAATCCCCCATGCTCCTTATGAGAGAAACTTAAAGTATGTGGTCAAATCTCCATTTGCATTTATTTAATTTATTAATTCAATAATACAGCTTTAAAATTAACTATTACATGATATAATATATTTTATTTTTAGAAATAGAGCTGTTTTCTATTGTTACATTTTATGAAAAAAGTCACCCAAATTAGTGACGTATGTATTTTGTTTCACCATCTTCATCATGAAAGGGGCCACTTTTTGAATTATGTAACGGTTTTGCTAGAGTGCATCACTTCACTTTCATCTCAGTTATCTGAAGTACAATCAATACCTGTTTGAAATCCACGTGTGATACTGTCACTGACAACTTGATTCCATGCAGCAGGTGCCCATTTTCATAACTAGAACTATTTTGCATATGTGAATAGCACTTACCAAGGTGCTTTATAAATTGATACTTTGAAGTTTTGTTTACCATAACATCCAACACAGCCATGAAGACTTACCCTCAGGAATTGTTGATCTTGTGTCAAATATCTTTGCCTCCTGTTTACTTACTTTTTTCAGTGACCTCTATCAGTCTCCAAAATTAGCATTAACTGAAATTAATTTCCGTCATACACAGTACTGTGTGGCCCAAAATAAAGCAGTGGAACAGATGCTCCATTGTATGGCAGCAGTAAGCCCACCTAAGAAGTGTCCTTAAATGAACCTTGGCCAACTAAATTGTCAAAAGACTTCTATTTTATACATCTAGTCCATACTAGTATTAGTAAGATGCATTCATTTAAATGAAGAATAAGAATTGGTATATGTGCATACATATATATACATGCATACACACAATTACACATTACTAATTATATTATTAATAATGCCACTTATTTTCACAGTTTCACACAACCAGTAAATTATGATGAAGGCCACAGAAGAGTGACTGAGGTCAACAGTCTGTAATCAGTTATTGGCTTCCAAACCTTGACCCTGCTTTCTAGCTCCGTTTTCTGAGACAAATGATTAAATACCCTAATTCTTACCTCACTCACTTCTAAATTAGGGCTGGGAGTGGTGCTGACATGCTAGGACTGCTATAGAGATTTATGAATTTGGTAGTGTACTTGTTAAAAATATGACTCTTAGTATCAGAAAAAGATTTGGCAGCCAATTTTCAAAGCAAGTAGACATGATATTTTTATTTATAATATTCTGTCTATAAAACAGAATTGGAACTTTATACAGTTAAAATAAACAGAATAAACTAGTAAAAATTTATATAAAAATTTTAAATTATGTAGCTGTGTATATATACATATTTATAAATATACACAAATGTTTATAAATATGCACATTATGTATGTATATATAAGTATGTATATATGATATTCTACTTTTCTCCCTTTTTATATATATGTATGAAATGCAGATAAATAAGGAAAAGTTATAGTTTTAAATACTTCCTCTCTAAAGATTTCCTATTTATATAAATGAAAGAAAAAGGAAACACTGTATGCATAGATACAGGATAGACTTACATTTGCTATCAATAAACTTCAAATTTGACTGTAATTTTCCACACAAAGTGAAAATGGCAAGAAAAATTATTTGATGTACTATGTACTTAGGGCCATGGCACATAAAAAGAGCATGTTTCATATTTTTAAAGAACTTTAGTTTAATTTGTATATTTTAGAAATACTTAGGCAGATTTCTATTGCCCATTTCTTACATCTAATAGTACGTTTTTCCACATAGAAAACTGCTAAGATGCTCAAGAGATTCTCTACCTTTCCCCTAGTAGAGAATTATTAGTCATATGTCAGTAGTAAAGGACTTCAGTTTTTCTAGGATTAACAAACACCAGCAACACTTCTTACCTACCTCCTAGAGATATTTTTTTAACAACGTAAATAAATCTACAAGTCTTTATTATTTTTCAACAGTGAATGGCATTGGTGAGGAGTCAGCCAAAATCCTAGGTGTGATCTTTCAGGCCAGACCATAGACCATTACAAAGGCTCTATCTGGCAGGTCTCACCCAGGCCTGACGCACAGCCAATACCCTGACCCCCTGGCTGGCTATGTTCTCAAGAGTGCCTACATTCCAACCTAGACACCTCAGTTTGGTGGCCTCTCTTAAGCATCTCTGTGAAGACCCCCCTCCTTATGGGTGGACCTAGGAGACAAATTCTCCACTCTGACTCAGACTCAGTACTTTTGCACTCCTAACCTTTCTCCCTCTTTCTTCGCTTGGTCCCTGACTTAGTAAAATGGCAAGAACCTTTTGTTTGGGGTTCCTTTATCAGTGAGAAAATACCCACATTTGCACTGATCCACCAGACCTCACTCAGTGCTCTTCCCTGGGGAAAAAAATGGAACACTGAAGGAGCTAGTGCTTTCTCCTGTTTATACAGCCTATGTTTCACAATAAATGATTAAAGGCCTGACTGCTACTTTTATTTTGACTTGACTTAATTGACCTCTTGACATGTGGCAGCTCAGCGCAGATGTTGACAATTGGTGAGGCAAGAGGATGAGAAAGAGCTGCTATTGAAAGGTGATGGATCAAAGAATGAGAGCGATTGAATGCAGGTCCTTAAAACAAATAAGTTAAAATAAATAGAGTATTTCTGATACCCAACACTATTTTCTTACTTTAACTCTATACCTACAAGAAAGAAAAATGACCCTGGAATTTCAGAGACATTTCACATAGTTGGTTACCATGGAATTGTGAAAAATGATCATTTGGTTCCAATATGTATGGGTTTCAATTAAACAGGGTTCCTAACTGTTTAATTGTAAAGCAAAGGCTGCCTGCATCATCTGTGCCATTTTTAGGACTCATTAGATAGGAAAGTATTGCTGGGAAAATAATAGAAAAAATAGACTCAAGCAGTTAGATGGTTAGCTCTTGTTCTCCTGTAACTGACTCTGCATCATATCCTTTAAGCACATCATACTCTACACATGACAGTCTCAAAATTTGCAGCACTTAAATAACAAAATATCTCCAGAGAATGAAGACATAATTTTGGTACAACTCTACAGAATATGTGAAGTAGACGATGGAAAACAGAAGACAGGCATTATTAGTCTTTTAATTCCTTGGTTACATTCACCGAAGTTGATGGCATTAGACATAGTAAATAGGGAATGAGAGCTTTGACCCCTCAAGGTTCTTTTAAATCCGGAAGGCATTCCACAATTTTGATGGGCTTGGATTCACAGCAATTTGACAACATGTTCCTTCTCTGATTAAAATTGCTGTAGTTAGCTTGAGAGCAGCAGAGAAAGCTGTCAAATTAATAAGCAAGAAAATGCTGCTTAAAGCAAGATTTTAGAGGCTGCTTCTCACCTCATTTGCCAGCACTACCTCAGAGACCACTTATTTAAACAGTTCTTGCATTGAAATATTGTACATTCCCTGTGTTAATTTTAATTATGAACAGCCCTTACGCTAGGCTAAATTCCCAATCTTCATCATGGTATCTATTTCAGCTTCAAGTTGTTTTTGCTATCCCAAATACAGGACAACCTTCTTCTTATTTGATAGACTAAGGTATTTTAAAACCAAAACACCCCCTACCCTACTCCAAAAGAATAACTATTCATTAAGTATTGCAGGACTTGAGATTTTTTTTAGAAATAAATATATCTTGATTCCGCTTTGAAGGATGAGAATAAATAAATCCATCCAAGGCTGTAAGTTTTTTTGAGAAAACTGAAAAGCCTAATGTCTTTCTCCAAATGGAATCATTACAGTATGGATATATGAATTGTTAGTTAAATTGTAGCAAGGTTCAATGATAATATAAAATGTTAAAGTCCCATAACAAATACATTCTTTTAGCAAATGATTTGGAAGGTATGAACTAGTATTTGTTGAACAGTTCTTTTTTTTTTAACATTTTTTATTGATTTATAATCATTTTACAATGTTGTGTCAAATTCCAGTGTTCAGCACAATTTTTCAGTTATTCATGGTGTTGAACAGTTCTTAAATGTCAGCTACCACCATCAACGACAGATACTATGATAACCTCAAAATCAAAAAAGATAATTCAGTGAGTGCAGATGCGTGAACTAAAGTCCTGCAATGCTCAATAACTTCACCCAGATCACACACTCCACCAAGTATCTTACGTTCCATCAGAACCTGGCTGGTTTCAACAATCCATATGCTCCATTGATTACAGGCACCGCCTCTCCATGTTTGGTGAGCATTTGCAAAGTTACACTTGGTACCAGAAGACAGAAAAGCCAAGGCGAGTTTCCATATTTATGAAAATTATCAAATCCAGTTAGAACAAGAAAAAACTACACAGAAAGAGAGAAGGAAAGTAGGAAAGATGGAGAGAAAGAGCAAGATGTAAAATTTTTTGTATTTTATTTTTTCTTTTTGCTTTTGTTTTGTCTTGGATTGGGTGGCCTTGGTAAGTTACTTAAATTTGCTCTTCTTCACTTTACTAAACTGAAAATGGCATTATGAATAACTCCTCCCTCCTTTGTAGGCTGTTACAACACTTTAGAAAAAAGACCCTTATAAACCATGTAGCACAGAAATTTACAGAGTATAAGGTTAACATATGCTAATTATTATCATTATTAGGTAAGGAAACATAAATCTTACATACTAAGAAGCATAGTTACAACCACAATATTAATAGCAATAACATCAGTACTAATCACTTCAGGTTACATGAATTAACTTAATCACCTAAATATCTTGACATATTATAATCTACATTTAACAGTGGAGAAAATTACATTACAGAGAAATTAAGTGACTTGCCTAATAGGTCTCCACCACTAAGTGACAGAGAGCCAAGAGGCTGGCTTTCCCAGGTCATTTACCCGTGCATGTCCTGCACACATACTGGCCGTATGCATGTAGCTCTAGCATGAGTACACATGTGCTGCCTAATCACGGTGCATCCCTGCAGACAGCGTGATAGGATGTTTCTATTGTGACAGTAAAAGCTAACAAGAACACATGTTAGATTCAGGTGAAGTGGCTTGCTGAGAAGATAGTTTTTACATTCATAGAAAGTAACTGTTAGAATCTCACAGTGATAGGGTTGGGAGTTCTCAGGGATGGTCTCAGACCTCCCTGCAGACAAGCAGAATCTCCCCTGGACAGGCTTCAACCATCCATGTCCAACACCAGTGCTTCCAGGGTGAGTGAGAACTGGGGCTTGCTGACTGCTCACTCCCAGCCTGGCACTCCTGCACAGACATTGCTTCCTTTAAGCTTATTGGGAAAAAAAAAAATACAAAATCACCTTAGAAGCAGAGGGCTCATTTTCATCAGCATCCACTCCTGTGTTTACTTCATGTCCTTTAGTAAAACATGTGCTTTAGTAAAAATGTTGACTTCTTGCTTTAAGTTTCAAAAGGCTGATGAGGAACAAGACTTCTCCATACAGGATGGCCCGCAATCCACTGCACCTGGGGTCTCATGAGAGGCCCTGTCTGCAGTCTGAGGAAGAGCAGGGTTGGGATAGACCTTGCCCCAGCCAAGGGGCACAAAATCACAAGACACAAGAATGGAGGGGGCTTCTTGGAAGAAATATGCTACCTTTTAGTTCAATTTACCGGACAGGTGGGGGCAGAAATAACTTAATTGAAAGCAGAAGGAGAGAAGCTGCCTGAGGCAGCTTGCACATTCTGAAAGCACTTGGAATCATAGCAGAGGAAGACTTGATTGATTTAATTACTACTCAAGTGTAGAGAGGTTGGAGCCCACAGGCATACTCCAAGCATGCACAAGTTCCTTCCGTTAGATAAAATTTATGCTATTGAGAAAGAACAAAAATGGGTGGATGAGAATCTGGTGAGGCGTGTATTGAAGAGGAAATCTCCATTTTTCTAGCCCTATCTATCTATGAAAAAATTGAATGCTACAGTGGTACCAGAGCCTGCTTTATTTTCTCTCTTTTCACTACCAGAGGATGGGGCAAGGCATTTCGTCAGATAGGAGATGCCTGGTGACCATTTCTTCCCAGGTAATCATAAGTAATGGATCACACTGCGTGGTACTTACCTTGTTCCAGACACTGCTTAAAATGCATCATGCCTTTATGAACTTCTAATCCTTACTTCAACCCCATATTTAAGGTGGGCACTATTGTGATCCATACTTTTGAGAATTACATGCATCTGGAGAGGAGTAGAACCAGGATTGGAACCCAAGCAGTCTAGCTTTAAAGTCCGTGATTCTTGCTACTTGGATGATACACTGCCCCTAAATTGCAGCATGACTAATAATAAAGAAAAAAAATTGATAAGTAATAATGACCATGAGGTAATATAACTTCTAAAACCTTCATTTCACTGTAGATATCCCCAGAATGACAGATAGCAATTGAGAACAATATTTTCAAACCAAAGAAACAGTAAGTCACAACTGATTTGACTAAATGAAGTTGAATTCCACCAGATTGTATCTCTGGCAGGATTCCTCGTCAGCTTGTTTGAATGGCACCTGGGGGGCTTATAAAGTATGGTTGAGTAAGAAAGTGCCCTCTGCCCTTGCTAGGAAGTGTAAGAGTCCCAGGGAACCAGTAACTATCACTAAATAATGATGCCTGAGAAAATATGTAGTCCAAATGGACATGCTAAGAGACAAGATGCCATCTCTCGGGAGGGGAATTCACATTTTCTAGCTTCTGATGTTCTTAGAAGTTAACGGTTAACTTAATGAGGATTTATTATTGGCAGAGGCTCCGCCTCATTGGAAACTCCTGATAAGTACAGTATGGAAACTCTAGTCACTGTGATATAGTGAATTAACATCATATTAAATATTGCTGCCTGGGAAAGAGTGGCAAGTTGGTTGCAAGGAGAGAAATATAAATATATCTCAAAAGCTAGATCAGTAATGCCTAAATAGAGTATTTATTCAATGATGGCTATAGGTTTGATTAGAAAGTATGGGGAGGAAATAGCTGATGTCATGTGTCAGTGGGACTCTTTGAAAAATGAGCAGGTGAACAAACCTTTAGAGGCTTACCAGGGAACAAACTGATATTAATATTAATGTTAACTAATTTTTGGTGAAATGAAAATCCCAAATGGGTAAAGCAGGAAAAATTCTAAGGAAAATGTGTGACAGACTGTGTGCCCTAGCAAGACTTTGAAGATTAGTGTGTAGGATTTTTTTTTTTTAGGAAGAAAGCAGACTTGGAAAGAGGAAAATGTTGAGCTGTGACAAGGTTACAAAAAGGATTCAACTGTCCATGTGGGTATCTGAGAAGCTAGGATGGCCTTTCACAGTCTCCTAAGTTGAGGAGCGGTGGATGGGTGCCTCAGAGATTTATATAATGATATAGTAATAATGATCTATTATTGGGTGTGAACTGCCCTAGGAAGGGGATGTGACATTGAATAAAGTAGCTCTCTTAAGCTGAGGCAGTTCCCTTCAGTTCTCAGTGGAGATCTAAACAACATAGCACAGCATCCATGGCAACACCATACTTTTGAATGAATCATGACCGGAGTGCAAGTCAAGGCTCAAATATATATAGTCTGGGCTCCCCACTGGCACCCAGGTTGTAACAGCTGATCAGTCCCTGCATGTGTGTTTGTGAGTGTATGTTAAGAATAAATGTTCTTCAACAAAAAGGAAGACAGTTACCTGGTAAGCATGTCCCAACTTTTGGAAACAAAGACCCCACGGAGACTCCGGGGTCTGCCAAGTTATGACAGACAGCTAGTTTCAAGCAGTATCATATACTGCTTATGTGTTAAAGAAACTTCAGCTTTACTTAAATAAGTGAATACAATACCCTATAATAAACCTTTATCTGATAATGCCCTGATGACACATGGTGAATTATAACCATTAAAGCATTTGCTTACATCATCAGTTCAGCTCTAGACCCGACCAGCAATGGTAGTAAAAGGTTTCCAACCTCCTGTGAGCTGTTGCGGACTAATTGATTTGGAGAATCAGCATTCTCTCAGTAAATGTGTGTTACCAGGAACAATATGCACAGAGCAAGGAAAGACCACAATGTACTTCACCAGGTCTCTCCAAGAGTACCTCAAATTGCCTAAGTAATATTATGAAGTTATATGAGTGTGTTGGACAAGAGAGGTGCTTAGAGAATGCCACGGTGCCTCATCCCCTCCGGCATACCACTGAGATAATGACATCCTGCTGTGGGTCTCATAGAAGGTGAGGAAATGCAACAAACCTTACTCTATAACATAAGGTTCTCCAAACAGGAATAGTGCTGAATATTGTAGGGTCCATCTCTGCAACACTGTGATAGAAAAATTAAAGCCAAGAAACAAGGTCTAGGTGTTGTAGAGACCCATCTTGGCAGCATCATGATGGGGAAATCAATACTTAGAAAATTCAGGGTCTCTCCCAAAATTCATTTACTGAGTTTACTAAAACTTGTTGAAATCACTTTATGGGCATGAAGCAAGAGGATCAAACGTTTCATGGGTCCATATTAGAGCTCATGTTTTTTGTATCAGGACATTCCTGGTGAACCTCTATAAAGTTATTTTAAATGCAACAAAGGAAACACAGAAATCCAAGATCCTAGAATGAACTAAGGAAGCCTGGGCAATATGGTGCTCAAGAACTGATAATACCATTGTCCTAGCTAGTCCCATCCAAATTGAATAGAGCCTGTGCACACTTTAATTAGAGGAGCCAATACCAGCATTTTTTGGTTGTAGTCCATGTTCTTTTTTTTTTTTTTAACATTTTTTATTGATTTATAATCATTTTACAATGTTGTGTCAAATTCCAGTGTAGAGCACAATTTTTCAGTTATACATGAACATGTATATTTCATTGTCACATTTTTTTCTCTGTGAGCTACCGTAAGATCTTGTATATATTTCCCTGTGCTATACAGTATAATATTGTTTATCTGTTCTACAATTTTGAAATTCCAGTCTCTCTTCCCACCCCCCGCCCCCCTGGCAACCACAAGTTTGTATTCTATGTCTGTGAGTCTATTTCTGCTTTGTATTTATGCTTTGTTTGTTTGTTTTTTTTTTAGATTCCACATATGAGTGATCTCATATGGTATTTTTCTTTCTCTTTCTGGCTTACTTCACTTAGAATGACATTCTCCAGGAGTATCCATGTTGCTGCAAATGGCATTATATTGTCAGTTTTTATGACTGAGTAGTATTCCATTGTATAAATATACCACTACTTATTTATTCAGTCATCTGTTGATGGACATTTAGGCTGTTTCCATGTCTTGGCTATTGTAAATAATGCTTCTATGAACATTGGGGTGCAGGTGTCATCCTGAAGCAGGGTTCCTTCTGGATATATGCCCAGGAGCGGGATTCCTGGGTCAAATGGTAAGTCTATTCCTAGTCTTTTGAGGAATCTCCATACTGTTTTCCACAGTGGCTGCACCAAACTGCATTCCCACCAATAGTGAAGGAGGGTTCCCTTTTCTCCACAGCCTCGCCAGCATTTGTCATTTGTGGATTTTTGAATGATGGCCATTCTGACTGGTGTGAGGTGATACCTCATTGTAGTTTTGATTTGCATTTCTCTGATAATTAGTGATACTGAGCATTTTTTCATGTGCCTATTGATCATTTATATGTCTTTCTTGGATAATTGCTTGTTTTGGTCTTCTGCCCATTTTTGGATTGGGTTGTTTATTTTTTTCTTGTTGAGTCGTATGAGCTGCTTATATATTCTGGAGATCAAGCCTTTGTTGGTTTCATTTGCAAAATTTTTTTCCCATTCCGTAGGTTGTCTTTTTGTTTTACTTATGGTTTCCTTTGCTGTGCAGAAGCTTGTAAGTTTCACTAGGTCCCATTTGTTTATTCTTGCTTTTATTTCTTCTAGGAGAATATTTTTGAGATGTATGTCAGATAATGTTTTGCCTATATTTTCTTCTAAGAGGTTTATTGTATCTTGTCACTAAGTCTTTGATCCATCTTGAGTTGATTTTTGTGTATGGTATAAGGGAGTGTTCTAGCTTCATTGTTTTACATGCTGCTGTCCAGTTTTCCCAACACCATTTGCTGAAGAGACTGTCTTTATTCCATATTCTCTTAAACTCACAAGTGATATAGAATATTTGATGAAAAAAGGCAAAACTGTTTGCATGCTGTTGTGTCCTAGACGCCACTGAAATACACATGAAGGAACGTGCTGTCATCTAGAAACCAGAAGTACACAAACAAACATACCTTGGAGACATTGCAAGTTCAGTTCCAGATTGCTATAACAAAACAAATATTGCAATAAAGTGAGTCACCCACATTATTTGATTTCCCAGTGCACAGAAAAGTTATGTTTACACTACACTTTAGCCTATTAAGTGTGCAATAGTATTATGTCTAAAAACATGTACATACTTTAGTTAAAAATTATTTTATTGCTAAAAAAAAATGCTAACAGTCATCTTAGCCTTCAGCGAGTTGTCATAGTAACATAGAAGATCACAGATCACAGGTTACCACAATATAATCAAATTAAATAGTTTGAAATATTCCAAGAATTACAAAAATATAACACAGAGAAAGGAAGTGAGCAAATACTGTTGTAAAAAATGGTGTCAATAAACTAGCTCAATTCAGGGCTGCAAAACTTCAATTTGTGAGAAAAAGAAATAAGCAAAGCATAGGCATGCCTGTGCCAGGATTGAAATTGCTGGATAGCTCATATAACCAGGTCAGTCTGGTCTAAGATGAAACAATCCTCAATCCTCAAATGAAAGAGTTTTATCTAGAAGTGTGCCCAGCTGACCTAGTTGGGTAACACATGACCTGAAAAGATAGAGGACTTGCCATAGTGAGAGAGCCTAGAAATGTCTGTGCCAATAATTCAAATGCTTTTGTATTCTGGAAACTCATTTCAGTGTATCTTTTTTTTTTAACATCATTGTTGTGGTATGATTCCTGTATAGTAAACTACACGAATTTCAGATGTACAATTTGATGAATTTTGATAGATGTGACACCAGTGAAACCACCACCACAATCCAGATAGCTAAGATTTCCATCAGTCTCAAAAGGTGCAAATTTCAAATACCCAACTTATTCCTTCCCTCCCCCTTTACCTGCTGGTAAGCATAACTTTGCTCTCTATGTCTGTATCTTGTGTTTACTGCCTCAGATAGCTGGTATCACTTGTTTAGGAACTGGAGGACAGATGCTTTCACAGCAAAATAGCTGACTGGATCCACCTGCCCACTATGAGCAGCACTGGATACAGCCTAGATGATGTTCCATCAGGTCTACCATAACCATGTGCCTCAAACAATTATATACAAAGGCATACAGGAATTGTAATGGGGTTGGCAGAATGGTCCATCAATAATCAATTCATTTAGGCCTCTATCCTGTGGAGCCAAGGGTTTTGGATAGAAATAGAATAAATCTCCTAATGTGTTAAATGCAAACACTCACCCAACGGGAAGTTCTCCACCTGCCTTTTGGGAATCCAAAATAGATCTTCTTATGCAGATAATTGAAATTGCACATCTAACAGGATTAGGGTGGCTGGTTTGCTATCTTGTGGTGGGCTGGGAAACACTTGGTGCTACTAACCAAAAGTGAAGCAATCACTCCAACAATCTTCTCAGCCAGTGGGACCCTGCATGCCAACAATATCAAAAAACTGTTGCCGAGGGGACAAGTAAAGCACGGGTTTGGTGAGTGGACTAACAGGGTCTTTACTATCTTTGCCATTATTCAAGATGAACAACATGTCTTAACCTGACAGCACTGAATTACTCCTCTATAGGGAGAAATCATGACTACAGCAACCATGACTATTACCATCCTCATTAATCACATCATGCATTCATAAGAAAAATAATTTACAAGTAAAAAGTGATTCATAACCCAAATGATTACCAGTGACCAAGGAAATAATTTTACTGCCAAAGTCATAAAACTTGGCCAAATTTAGCAATAAGCCTTGGACTTCTCATTTACCTAATCAGCACTGAAACATGGAATAGATGCCCATGCTAATCCTAACTATACATCTAGATAAGAGAGTAAACATAGCCAACAAATCCAAAGTAACCTAGAAGAGGAAAAGTGTCTATGTAATGTTTCCTCAGTGATGAGGATGCAAGAATCAGCAGGGTGGTCATGGTGCACACACCCCCTGGAGTACAAGCAGAAAACCCTCATTCCAGCAGCCCCCACAATGAGGGTAATAGATTGGTAACCCCCTTGCTCCTCAAGTTCTTTTTTGAAGTTTGAAAGATTTATGGACTCTCTAAAATACACCGTGTTCTGTGTACATAAGTCAGTCAGGGATTTCGGAAAAAAATACTTTAAAAGCACAAGGTTCTTTTAGTCTCTATCCCTTAAAACAGGGCAGTTGGAATTGGAGATGTCTCAAAAATAGTTCCAGTTGGTGTCTGAGGATGAAAGCAGCACACTGTTCACTTACTGAAAATAGAATAATGTAACCTTGCAGTACTTATTAAGTTAGGAGTAGCATGTCTTGTAACGAGGTAGAAAGAACTATTATGTGTATCATGTTGTTCCTGGTTATTAAGTTTGGTCAGAAAACAGGAGATCACCACTGAAGTTCACAACCAATGGTCAGAATGTGACAAGCCCTGGGCATACCTGGACAGCCCTACCAGGGTCCACATGTTCTAGGTCTTGTAACCTCATACCCACATACAGATTATAATTTTATACTTGAATTGTATCTGGGCATGCATGATACTTAGTCATCATTATAAAACATGAGAACAGTGTAGCAAATTGAACCTGATAATACAAAAAAATATATTTTATCCGAAACCTGGATAGAGGTGGCAAGGCTTGTCAAAGGAAAATGTACCATATAAATAAATAAATAAAGCAGATATAAACAAAGCAGAAGAGATTCTGTAATACCCCACCCAGCACTTAGACTGCAGAATACCGATGCCACCCACCTGAGGATCTCTTGAGAGAATTGGAGGGACTCAGTGATCTTTTCACTGAATAAGACTGGCAAGGCATACGATGGATTCCTTTGCTAATAATATATCTTTTTAGCTATCGAAGCAAAATTTTACTTCTATGAGATTTATGTATCAAGGCATCCATCTTCTCCAAGCCTGAAAAGATTTGTGTGTCTACTTTAAGAAGTTAAAAACCTTGTCATATTTAAATTATAGATTCCAAAGCATTGTAACACATACATTTCTTTCTCCAAAGCCCATTTATTTAACTATTAAAGTTACTGCCACAGGCATCTCAAATTAAATATATTACAATTGCATTATTTAAATTGTCACAAAATATGTTTCTTCTAGTGCATTTCTTATAATTCTAAATGGCTACTTTTTGCCAAAGCCAATAGTAACTCGAAGACATTTCAGTGTTGATCATGCCCTCCATATTCCCACCACATTAACTGAGGATCGTATTCCATTACTTATAACTCATAATAATATTTGAATCCATTTTCCTTTTCAAACTCCACCTCTACTACTAATTTAATCACCTTGTACATTGAATGATGACCTTATATAATTTTCCTGTCTATAACTTTGCCCCCTAAAATTAATCCTTGACATTGTGATCATAAAGTCTTTCTAGAAGATTACTATAATCATGTTACTGTCCCTTATATTGGTTTCCCACAACATAAATGGTAATCAACAAATCCTTATAATTAGTACACAAGATCTTTAATGGATTCTTCTTTACTTTCCAAAATTATATCCAATGACTATTCATATCACACTCCCTCTATTACCAACTATTACTGTTGCCAACATTAGTCACACTATTTCATTCTTTCATAACTTTACCGTTATTGCCTCAACCTGGACTGTTTCTGTGCTTAGTAACAATATTCATCTTTCAAAACATTCTACACTTTATGTCTATACCGACCACATTCTTTTTTCAAACTACATTCAAGCACTGAAATCTTTGCAACAAGCATAATGACTGGTTCTTAATAGCAACTCAGTAAATATTTATACAGTAAATAAACAAACAGAAGGATAGATGATGATACTTAATCATCATTATTTTCCTCAGGTGCCATATACAGCTCTGTGTTGTAGGCAGCCTCTACGATAGCTTCAGTGAGACCCCCCCACCTCCTGGTGTTCACAAATAGAATACAGCAGAAAGGGTCGATGCCACCTTAAGATTGTATTTCAAAACAACTGGGACTTCTGCCTTGACTGTTTCTTTTGCTCCCTTTGGGATCACCTGATCTTAGGGAAGCCAGTTGCCCTGTCCTGAGGCAGCCCTATGGATAGGCAGCTCACATGGCAGGCCATGCCAGTGACCACACAAGCTGAGCCTTTAGATGAGATCATACGTCTGTCTGATGTTGATGTATGATGTAAAGTGATGTAACTTTATGAGAGAGCTTGAACCAGAGGCATCCAGCTAAGCTGCAACTGGATTCCTAATCCATAGAAACTAGGAGATAATACAAGTTTGTTGTTTTAAGATGCTATATTTTTGGGATAATTCAGTATAGAGCAACTAGTAAGTAACATGTTATACTTTAGATATATGTGCTAAATATAATTTAGATGTTAAAACAAATGGAAACAAACTCACTTAAGAATATTAGGGAACTAATATTTTGTTGTTAATTTTTTAAACTTAAATCATTCATGAAGTGAAACCAAGTAGATTTGTGGTTTTATTTTCTATATCAAAGGAGTTTTAATATTAGAAAAGAATAGGGAAATATCATATAAGAACAACCTGGATATGTACAGAGTTGTGAAGAAGCAGTTAAACCATGTAAAATAATGTTGCTTTTTTACATTTTCTTGATATTTTCTTGGTCCAAAGAAATGATTGTGTACTTGAAGCCTATTATCTAAATTTGGATCTCACATTTATTTTACTTGACTGGCTCAATCTTAAAAAAAAATAATAAAACTCCTGAATGTATACACTTCTTGGTTCTGCATACACTATCCAATTTTCAGTTTTCAGTAGGTCCTACTATTTATTTAGCCACATGCCTTTGTTTCTAGAATGAACATTCTGTCCGATTACAATGTTTCTAAACTGTGAAGTGTCTTGAGATTGATCGCATTGTTCCAGTGCTGTTGGGCAGGAGCCATTTTGACGTGGCTGCTCAGACTGGTTAGAATCCCAGTGACCTGACAGGACAACTGTAATTGCTCATTTTTCAGTTGACAAAACTGTTTACAGATAACTGAAAAAACAACAGGAGCCTCGCTGTCCTGTGAAAACCTGCTTAGACTTTCTAGAAAGATGTGATAGCCTCAAGATTTGCAGAACTGGAGGCAGTGGCTTGGATGAAAATTTCAGAGACCAATGTCATCATGTTAAGAAACGCTCCACCACCAGTATTCTTAATATGCACAAGATATTGTGCAAAAAATTGTGGACACAGCAACTCAAGCTAAGAGAAGATTGAAAGATCCTAAGTGGGAAGAATCTACTATCTATTATTTATTAATATTTTCTTTTTATACAGGTATATCTCAGAGATATTATTGGTTTGGTTATAGACTACCACAATAAAGTGAATATTACAATATTGTGAATCACACAAATATTTTGGTTACTAGTGCATGTACAAGTTATCTTTCTATAACATCTCTGATAGATGAGCAGTCTCTCATGGAGAGGAGAAAGACTAAAATTTAAAGATTCTGTTCCTTCAGGTTTCAGGGTCACCTAAAGAGCTAATCTGGGTCTGTTTAATGTAGGTAGGTAGCATGGATGGGGTCTCCTTGACTGGCAAAGAAAACATTTTAAATATTCCTGTGAATTTCACTACTGGAAAATAATTCACTTCGTATCTACTCATAAACAAACCATGCTGTTAATAGCCTTGAGAAGAATAAAGTTAAACTATGATAAAAAAAAATAAATAAATAAAAGTTGCTGAATAAATGAAACGAAGAAAAAAATAAGATGAGGTCACATAGCTTCAGTGAGGTTGGTAGATGGAGGGAAATGGATACCAGCATTTGGTGTTTGGATTTGAATAAGAAGCTGTGGTTGTATTTCAGAATTGTGGTCTTTTTTGAACTTCTAACTTATAAAATTCCGAGAAGACACATGATATTAGTGAATAAGAAGGAAACACAAATAAGTTAGAATTTGCTGTTTTGAAACATTAACTTTTTGAGGTTTCCCACATTGGGAAAGATAAAAAAAAAGTTATTTTAAATTACTTTTGTGTGTGTGTGTGTGTGTGTGCGCGCGTGCGTGCACACGCTCCCCAATACATCTATTTTGCTATAAAAATCTTAAGTTCTGCTGGAAACTATTGAAAAATGTAAAACATAGTTTTGGAATCTGCTTGGGAAAAATACAGAACCCAGCACAAATAAACAAGTAAAATATGACCATGACTTTCTTTAGGACAGCAGGGATTTTTGTGACCGTTACAGTTTCTGCTACTGTTTTGGCCTCCGAGACTTTGAGATCCAAATACTAACTGTCAGTGAACTCTGTCAGTTCTGGAGACAACTCTGCAAAAAAGAAAGAGGTTCACAACCATGGGAGGGGGGGTACAAGGCAGAGGTGGAGGATGGCAGGGAGAATTGCATGTGACTTGCTGCATTTTTGGAGGTTTGACTACTAAGTCCAGAGATCAGCTGATACTGCAGGCTGCCATTAATGACTGGGCAGAAAAAATTAATCAAGCAGAATTGTGTAATGCACTGTGGCTGGTTAGTTTATAAATACGACAACAAAATGCTTACCTACTCTTGGTTGAAATTTGAAAATAGAATATTTACTATTAATTGATTTTTAAGCATTGTTATATTTATCAGAGTAATGGATGAACTCAGTATCAAACCAAAAGCATAGAACATTAATTGAACCTCTTATATTGTCTCCTGTTTCTTCCTTCTATGTCTTTAATCCCTCTCCTAGATATAATGTTTTCCTTAGTTTTATTTCTTGATTTTTTTTGATATTTAGCTTTATTACTTTAGACATTATGTTTATGGTTCTATTCTTAGATTAACAAATGCAGACCATTTTTGATCACCCAATGTGAAATGTACAGATTAAGATAGATTGCACCATCTTCTCTTCTGTGTCTCCTTCCCAGAACCTGATATTTGTATTGTTTTTAGGTCTTTCATTGATTGCTTTTATAATTTAACTTAATATACTTAAATCTCAATCAACTTTCTCATCTCTTTAGTTCCCAGTATATAAGATGAAAGTATTAACACTTCTATTTTGTTTTCAATTTTCTCTTCATTCCATGCCCCTCCTTGCTGCTGTTATCTTTGATTTGACACTTAGTGACATTTAGCTACAATTATTAATAGTTATATTCGACAATCACAATAATATCTTCTGTACTTTGTCTATAGTTTTAATTTAAAGGTTAAAAATAAACTATCTTTGGGTTATCATTACCGTTTAAATATGCTTTTTATTACTGCACTAAGTTTTGTGTCATATTATTAATTTTCTTCTCTGTAAGTCTAACATAGGATCTCTTGGTTTATACTGAGCACTAAAATTTAAATATTTCCCTTACACTCACTCACTTTAAATATTGACATATTTTCATCCACTTCATAGCAAGATTATGCTTTTCTTGTTCTTTTTTGTTAGTTTCCTGCATTTTCTGGTGTCATGTGTTCTGTTGTATTATGCATCTTCCTTTTCCCACACTTCCTTACTTTCTTTTCTAGGAAGTCTCTTTTCTTCTTCAGGAAAAAAAATCCTTTCCTCAGTCCTTTCTGCAAAGGCTGAATTTCTATGTGTTACTCTTCTAGATTTGGTAACAGCTTTCCTAAACCTCCTACCATCTCTTCCCTATTTCTCAGAGGTATAAGGAAAATTCTTTAAAGAATTCTGTGGGAGATAAACATTCTGAAACATGCCTGTCTGAAAAGCCTTTATTCTGCATGCACAAAGTAACATTTAGTGCCATCTACTCTTTTCTAAATCATTTTCCTCAGAACATCCACGGAAGTGCTCAGTTGTCTCTTGCACCTATGATTGCTGACATCAAGTCCAATGTCAGTCCGATTCTTATTCTTTTGTGTTTTTTCTGTCTCTAGAAGCATTTAAGTAGTTACAGCTCTGTGTAGGTCATTTTTTATCAGTTCTTGTCCCTGAACCCTTTTAAGAAGATTCAATTTTTCTCCCATTCTGGAAAATTACTGACATTATGTCTTTCATTATTTTCCATATTCCATATTTTTTCCTTCCGTTTGGACTTGTATTTGATAAATCTTAGACCTCTTCAATCATTTCTTAAATGCCTTTTTTCTCATGTTTTTCTCTTGGTATCACTTTGTTGCATAATCTGAAAGATTTCTTGATTTTCTTTGTATTTAGTTTGTTTTGTTGTTATTATAGTTCAACAATATTTCAACATACTTAATGCTTTAACATTTAAGAGTTCAATCTTGATCCCCATTATTCTATTTCTGTAGCATTTTTCTTTACTTACTAACTAAAGGTTTTTCACAGATTTCTCTGGATATATTATTTATAGAGAATCTTTTTAAATCTTGTGTTGTTTTTAGTTAACCATGTTACAATTAGCTTATTATCCTCCTTGATCTTTTTTTTTTTTTTTTTTTTTTTTTTTTTTATGTTTTCCCATATTGCTGGCTCCTGCAAATTCTTGGTGGTCCTTGATTGACTTAGGACATGTAATAGGTAGTGCCTAAGACACATAACTTCTAGAGCTTGGATGGGTTTCATCTGCTAATGGGGAGAGTTGTGTTAACAGTGGGAAATTTGACTGCAGGCTTTTGGGGAACGAGGCAGAGACCTGGCAGTGTGGTGGTCCTCTATTTTAATCTGTGGCACAATCATCCAGAGGAAAATTAGTTCTCTCCCAATATTGTATCCATGTTCCTTAGAGTAGAATAATATGAGTTACATCATGGGAGTAAATAATAGCTAACAGTTCTTCTGGCACAGATGGACTGGAAGGGACCAACCAAGGCTTCATTTCATTTTTGTTTTTTGCTTCGTTTTGTTTTTAACAACTTCATTGAGGTATATTGACACGTCATATATGGCACATATTTAAAGTTAATATATGTTATTTGCTAAATTTTTGCACATATATACACCTGTGTAAGCCAAGATCTTAAACATATTCTTCACTACTAAGTGTTTCCTGCAAAAATTACCTTATGACAGTCTGTGTAATGCCTCCTGCCCCTCCCTACCAAGCAACCACTGACTTATTTCCTGTCACTGTATATTAATTTGAGTTTTCTACAATTTTATATGTATTAGAATCACACTGTATTTTTTTTTTTTTTGGTTGAGTTTCTTTCACTCAAAGTAATTATTTTGAAAATTCTGCATAGGATATAAGTCTTTTATCAGATATGGGATTTGCCAAAATATTCTCCTGGTCCTTGGCTTAAGAATGTCTTTGAAATTTGGTTAATCATTTAAAAAAATTATTATTATGTTGTTGCAAACCAATGTTTTTAAACAACCTCCCAACCTTTTGAACTTCAGTTTTTAGTCTTGTCCTTGGTGATACCTGATGTCAAGGAGGTTGGGGCATCTCCAATCCCAGTTAATAGATCAGTTTCTCTCTTTTGTTCAGCTTCCCCTAAATATATTCAGAGCTGGGGTGTGCTTATAATCAAGCTGCTTCCCTACTTTTCACGTTTCTGAAATTTGTTGAAACATTTGATTTACTGGTATAAGCTCCCACTTTTTTTTTTCATCTCCACTCCTTATATTTCTTTTAGGAAGGTATATGGTTTTGCTCTCCTATAACTTATGTTCCCTTTATATTCCTTAGTATTTTTGTACTCATATGTTAATAAAATTTAAGAGGTATAAAAGAAATGCATTTGAGAATATTTTGATCTTTCATATAACATTGAAAATATGTGAATGTATCCAAATTTGGTGTAAACTTATTCCCAAGGCTTTGACTAGCAAATTTGCATATGCATTTTCAAAAACCATCAATTCCAGCAAAATTAGTAATCCTAATAAATATTGGGTGCATTGATATAATTTGTTGAAAAGAGATACCTATCATAAACATTTATAGCTCATCTAAAACTGAAAAACTGTATTTAAATAAACAAATAAATAGCACTATATATAACATTCCACCACTACTTGTTCATATAACTAATATGTTTATTGTGCCTTAATTCTTTGTAACTAATATTAAATATGACTTTTTTTTATGTTCTATAACAATAGTTTGACATGAATCCAACACATATTGAGTTAAAGCCCCCCAGATGCCAGGGACTAGGCTACATCCTAGAGTATAGTAAAGGATAAATAATTCCCTTTTCTTCTGGAGCTTATGTTCTATTGAACATGGAAAAGAAAGGAGAATTTTGAAATAGGTAATGGGTGTCATTTAAAATAGGTATAAAACTTAGGAAAACATAAAACATAGAAAGTGAGGAGATCTGGATTTATCAGACCTTACAAAGTGGGGAGGGCCCAGGCTCTGGGTTGGTGTTGAGTTTGGTGTTTGGGAAGCTAAAATGATGCCAGCAAGAGTGTGGCCTAAGAGGAAAGAGTAGAGGAGTCAGTATCAGATAATGTTGGAATAAGCAAAGGCCAGGTTATGTAAAGGCTTGTAAACTGCTTAACAACTTAGATTATAAATGAAAAGTAAGTGTAGGGTATCAAGCAGCCAGTAATGTGACCAGATTCACATTTTTTAAAAGAGTCTGGTTTCCAGAGAATCAATTTTGTAAGGGCCAAAGTAGAAGCTGGGAAACCAACTGAGGATGCTATTGAAATATTTAAAAGAAGAAATCACTGGAATTAAGTTGGTAGAAGTGAAAATGGGGAGAAATGTTATAAAATTAAAATTGAGAAGATCTGCTGATGGTTGAATGTGGGTGGTAACATAAAGAGAGGAATAAAAGACGATTTCTAGCGTTTTGGCTTGAACAATTTGGTGCATATGATTTTCTTGTGTGAGGGAGATTAGGAACTGGGAGCAAGTTTTAGGATTGTATTGGTGGAAAATCAAGAATTCTGTTTTTCACGTGTGGGTGATGAAATCTGTACCTCAGGAGAAAGCGCAATCATCTTCAGTTGTTTTTAGTCAAGATGACAAGAGACAGAGACAGTGTTAAATGATCACTAAATGCTAAATTTCATGTCTACACATATACAGATGTAGACCCTCACAGAGATGCAGATACTTGCACACAAACATAAAAACAGACATATACCCTTCTTCATCTCTCATTCACGGTCATGTGCCAGAAAACCTTGAATCAATTAAAAAAAGAATATTAGGCAAATACATCTGCAATTTCAATGGGATTTAATTTGATTGGTTATTGACTGATTTTAATTTAGAAAGACACGTGAAGAATTCCTCTTCCATATTTCCATATGGTCCTCAGATGCATGGGTGGTATTTTCTAAGTGCTTGGCTAGTTACATCCTACAGTGTAATTTTCCCTATTTGCAAATTGATGTCAGCATAAAATATTTTTCTTCCTTTTAAAAAAAAAAGTTTCTATTTCTGTGTTTCTCTTCTGGCTTCCAGCAGTTTTCTCATGAATTCACCTAGTTTCAAAACATTGGGGCAGCCTGAAACTTTTCTAAAGTAATGGAATTCAACTCCTCCACCTTTCATGCATGCTGTTTTATTTGGTCTAGAACTGCAAGGCAAATGTCTTTGTGCATTTATTTTTATCTGTTATATTTTTACTAATTTTTAAATTTATAGTTAATGAAATTAATCATGGAACAATGTTATTGGGAAGAGATAATGGGGTTTCAGAAAAAGATTTAAGGAGTGCAGAAAATAGCAACATCATAAATCTTGATAATTTAAGTCAAGAGAAATTTTGATGCTAACGTATTTCTTTAAAGTATTTAATATACAAATTACATCCCATTTTATCTTTTGTAAAGAATTTCACATGCATGTATATACATATGGAGAGAGAAAGGAGTAATTATCATTATTGTCATTATTCAAAAATTTGCAAATTCACTTATTCAATAAAATATATTTTTAATACCAAATTCAATACTTTTGGCGTTTGTGGTCATTCCTGGACATGAATATGTGCAGAGAAGTAAAACATTTGAGTCACCTGGCAAATACATTCTCAGCTGACATCCAACAAGGCATGGCCCCGCCTTTTTGTTTTAGCTCTCATATGCTGTAAACATGTCCTTTTATGGTCGATTTTCTGCCACATTTTGATCTTTTTGTTGGTGATTTCACTGTTTAAACTGACACCTAAAAACAGAAGTAAAGTGCTCTCTGTTGTTCCTAAGAGCAAGTGGCTGTGATGTACCTGACAGGGAAGACATTTGTGTTCAGGCGTAAGCTTAGTGCTGTCGGCTATGAGTTCAATGTTAATGAATCAACCATATACTTTAAATGAAGTGTCTTTAAACAGAAAGACACATGAAACAAAGTTGTTTATTGATCAGTCAACCTAAGGATGTGTCCAGAGGCTCCAGAAAGGAGGGCAGCTTTACTGCACTCTGATGTTAGCCCAGCTAGACCTGTGTGGGACTTGCTATTCACAGAACTGCAAAGTAATCCATTTGTGGTGTTTCACTGAACGCAACCTTGTTATATGGACTGATCGCCCTAAATCTCTATTTCTCTGACTCCGAAAACTCTATCATATTTCAACTCCAGGTTTGTTTTGTATTTTCTACCTAATCCTTAGATGGATAACTTAAGAAAAATCTCAGATAACCTGGTACACCCTAGCATATGAATTCTCTACCATCTGACTTAAAAATGATACATGCAGCTGTGATCAAGGAGACATCCAGCTGCTTACAGAATTTTAGTTCCTTTGAGATTTCTCTACTAGGAGACACCTGCCTGGCCCCACTTGAGGGGCCATGTGAACTGTCCTATATTTGACACCCTGAACTGTGTACTTCTTTAATTTCTCTAACATTGGACTGTCTTAATTTTATGAAAATATCCCCATACTTTCCCTACTTGCCTTTTTTTTCCTTCTGTCCCTTTACTTAATAAAACTCTAAGATTTACACTTGTTTCTTTGAGTCTCTTACTCCTTAGTCCCCTTCCTCAAATGACCTAATTTCTCTCTTTTAATTTTTGTAGATAAGCTGAAGAATCTCTGCCTTTTCCAGAGACACCTCAAAATTGGCATGACATCTGTACACATTTCCTGGCTGCTTATCAGCTTTTCCTTTACCTTTGTCATTAGCACCATTGTGTAGCCAGTTGCCAACAAAAGCTGAGAGTCCTTCCTGGTCTCTTCACCTGCATTACCAAAACAAATTTCACTGCTGAAACTTCCTGAAAAATTCTCAAACATTTATCTTCTACTTTTACAAGCTTTACAGTTAATTATCATTTCTACCTAGGAAAACTGCTAGAGCGTCTTGGTTTTTCTTTTGTCTTGTTCAAATCCATCTTCTACTGTGTTGCCAGAATAGTCTGCCCAAAGTTCAACTTTCACATTTATGTTACCTTGCGTCCAACTCTTCAGTGGCATGACATTAACAATTCAATAGAAAGCAAGGTTCCTAATAGGACATGCAATGCTTTCTCTAATCTGATCCTCCCCATCTCCTTCTTTAATTACCTCTACTTTAATTCAACTCCTTAATTCATACTTTATATACCTCAACACTAATTACTTACATTTCTCTGTACCCTATGCACTCTCTCACCTCATTGTTTTTCCTTATGGCATCCTTTGTCTTGGAATATCTTTTTATCAATGCTATTAATGGAAAAAGCCAACCCATTTGAACTATTTTTTGGAATGTATTTGTCCCCTTTTCCTTGACCCTTTCTCACTTCCCACCAGGTTCGTCTAGAAGCTCCCTTTTGTCTTCTCATCTGCTTGTAAAAATCATGACCATTGCAGCTGCCAAACCACTATATAATTGTCTGTCATATACCTGTCTCAGCAATTAAATTATGAGCTTTCTAAAAGTAAGGACCCTAAATGTCTCGTGCTAGTACAACAAGAGCTCAATGCATGAGGGAACCAATACATGACCATTTGGATGGGACGTATTCTGTCTATTTGAAACTGTGTGTTTGATATGCCCTGTGTATTTTAGTAGAGATTTTACTTGTCTTTTCTGGGCTGCCATATGCTCTACCTCATAATAATCAAATCAATAAAAAAATGAAGTAATGCATTTAAATTAATTATATATTCCTTTACTGGACATTCATCATAATGACTTTTACCTGTGCAAATTCAGAAGCAAGCACATCCTGTACATACACTGTGAAATGGAAATTTACGTGGTTGAATATGATGGAAGCTTCATGTCTGAATCCCCATTTTTAAACTCATGGGATTGGTCATCAAACAATTTCTCAAGAGCCTGAGTATAAAAAACATTGGCCAAAAGTCTCAGAAAATAGGTGATTGTAACTGTAAACATGTTGTTTTAGTTTAAAAAGAATGCAGTAAAACTAATTGGATTAATAAAAATATGTATTATAAAGTTTCTGAAGAAAATAAGGAAAAAATCACACAGTTCATATAGAAACAAGCACTATTACCTGAATCTAGCATTCCAGTTAATTCCACATCAACAAAAATAATAGTTTATAACCTATAAGCATCATCTAAGTCATACTTTAAAAATTAAATATATGTTGATAAGTTTTCTATTTGCTGATTAAAAGTTCTCATAAAGTTTTTACTCGTTTTCTCCATATTATTTATGTTGTTATTATTAAATCTAGTAAAATGAGGTTACATATTATTCCTATAGGGAAAACAAGATTTTTCTAATGTAATGTTTCTATGTTTATAAACTATGTCTCAAGCTTTTGCATACTATTTTTGTCTACTTTTTTTTTCTAAAACTGTCAAAGAAAATTTCTGAAAATCACAATTTATTTGTTGACTTTGTAGTCACATATCTTCACACAAGCAGTACAAGCATTTCTGATGAGACTTATCAGCATATGTTTATTTTATTTTCCCTAGAAGGAAAAAATATCACAACTAGTTACTATTTCTATGGTATGCTGAATTTTCTTAATATTTGTAAATAAAGTTTCTATTATAAACCCATACACCTAAGTCATATTTATATATTTAATTATTTAAGGGCAGTTTTCCTGTTAATGGTTTTAAAAGGCAGATCAAAACACATATTTTAATATTTTAACAAGGGTTTGTATGTATTTTTAAGTGATTTAATATGCAAGTATTTTAAAGATGGTGTATTTCTTAAAATTAATTTTTAAGTTTTTAAAAATTTTATCTTTATTTACATTGTGAATTGTAGAAGAAAACATTGAGTGTTTTTGGAATTTATACATGCTTGTATAGGTGCTTAACATATTTTACTTAAACATGTTTCAACAGGCTTTTTTTTAATCTGTTAAAATATAAAATCACTTAAATAAATAAAAATATCACTAAATCAAAACTAATCAGGTCCTTAACAAGGCAATTTTTGAAGAGAAAGGAGTTATTCAACATGGGTAAATATTAATGAGTGAAATTAATGAATTTGAAGTATCTCTGCAAAAAGAATGGAAAGGGAATAATAGATGTGTGTGACAACACAAAAGCATAAAAACAGTACAGTGTATGAAAATTAATTAGATACAGAAGTAGTACAAACAGGACTGAATTTTATAGTCTACCTCATTAGGAAGATGAGTAGCTGAAACAGAAATAGAAGAAAAAAATTATTAATAAATTTAATAGATGATATGTTTGATTTTACATATGTTAGGTTTGAGGTACCAGTGAAGGTAGTACCAGCAATGCTTACTTGACACTTACAAACTGACTATAAGATAGCATTAGCTCCATTTTACTGATGGAGAGAAGCCCTTCCTCTCCAGAGTGGTGAGGTCACTTTTCCTCAAAGTTACACAAGTATTAACTATGAAAGCTTACAATTAAGACTAAGTCTATCTTACTCCAAAGGTCAAGCTTTCAACCTCTGTGCAATGGATTGAATAGCATTACAATTAAAGGTTAATGAAAAAGAAAGTGGAAACAAGGAATAGAGCTTGCAAATTCCTACCTAAACTGCCAAAAAGGAAGAGATACTAGTGGGACAAGTGGGAAAGAGTCCCAGAAATGTAAGAAGAGATCAGAAGAGAACAATGAATTAAAAAAGAAGGGAGACTTGCTAAAAGAAGAGGATAATCAGCAGCATTAAGTACAGCAATGTTCAATTAAAAAAAAACTAAATCAAGGAAACTAAATTTAGGATTTGACTTTTATTATTAATTTTGAAGACAGTAATTACAATAGACTATAATACTTAAGATAAAACTGGGAGAGAGCCAAGAGGATAGTGGTGAGGAAATAGGGGAAATAACTCTAGACCCCACCCCGATCTGTGCTTTAACTCACATACTAGCCATTTAAGTTAAACTTTGCTCATTAATAACAATTTCTCTCTAACTTCTATTTTTCTTTATTTCTTCTTCTCTTTCTCCTTCTTCTTCTTCTTCTTGTTCTTCTTTTTTGTTTTTTTTTTTTTGTTTGTTTGTTTACTTACTTACCTCTTCTACTTACATGCATCTTTCTGGGGATAATTTTCCTTAAATAAGTAAATGTCAAACAAAATGGAATTTTAAAAAACATTTCCTTCCCTTTTAGTTATTGCCACCACTCAAATACTAAGACCCATTCTTGCTCATTGGCTGTGTATAAAATAGAGAAAAAAAAAGGAGTTACTTCTCATCATGTTTGTGATTTAAAAGCCAAACTCTGCCCTAGAAAACAGCGGGGGAAGAAGGCAACATTAGAGCAAATGTTTTCTACCTTGCTAAAAGGGAAAGTAAGCAAAATATTCCCAAGACTGAAGAAAAGGAGTGACTAAAAAAAGAGATTAGATTTTTTTGAGCCCAAATAAAATTTTAGTTAGCTGGGGACTTTCTGGAGGCATCAGTATTTAGTGAGCAGAACAGAGATTCTGTGTCCTAACCTACAGGTATATGGGAAGAGAGGGGCTTCAGTAAGCCAAACTGCTGAAGGAAAGCTTTTGCTGAAACAGGCTGATGATACGAGACTGTGTTTACCATAGAAAATTCTTGAGTGTGTGGTAAAAGGTTTAGAGTAACAAGGGTAGTGTGAGATTGGAAGTGCTGAAGGGAAGCACAGGCTTGTGCTCAGTGATCAAGGATACAGATTTGAGAAGAATGATGGATAAAACGCATCCCAAGATTTCTGGAGAATTGGTCAGCCCACAGTGGACTTGAGGGCCTTGGATTGGCACCACATGGCCGACATGGGTTAGAAGTCCCTCATGGATAGGGGAAAAGATAGAGAGCTCTCTGGAAGGATTCAGCTGGGGTCTCCTTCAAGAGGGAATGTTCCAGGAAGAGAGAGCTTGCAAGAACTTTACGCTACAAGGGGAATAGAGCAGAGTAGTAAATTCCTCACTGAGCCTCCAAAATTAGTTGTTCTTGTTAACCAATCTCTGGAACAACTTGGGGTGTGTGGAGGGCTGGTAGAATGGTGATAGGGGAGGCGAGGCAAGCACTTCCTCCGAGGGATCTCTGGAAACATGCCAACTTGCATGGCTTTAGAAAATGATAGTTGTTGAGTTGTTATTTTACCCTTAAGTTCTGGAAAACATGAGAGGAAGGGAACACTATTGACTATGTTTGACTTGAAAGTCATTGTCAAGCTCCTTACATGGGCAATGTCTCTAAAAGGTGTGCCTATTTTCTTTGATGAGTATCTGGAATTTGTACAGAACAGAGGAAAAGTTTCTGATCAGATTTCAGTTGGGAATTGTGAAGCTCTAAATTTTGTTTTCTGTAGCAAAATTTGGGCTTTCTAATACAGAAATAGCCATGCTTTTTGACAAATTAACCTCAGACAAATAAGCTTGTTTTATTTTAATTTAAATTAAGCTCATCTAAAAGCTTTTCCTGAATTTTTGTAACATATTTAATTTTCAAACATTTGTCACAATCATAAAACCAAAACCCAAGATGAATAATAACTTTTTATGGCTATATTTTGTAGACTGTACCTATTGAATCTCCCTTCAGCGTACTGGCAAACTTTTTATGAAAGAAGGGAACCATGAAGCTATTTATGAATTAATCAGAGAAGCAAAATATACTCCAGACTGTTTATCTTTGTTTGGAGGTTAGTTGTTTGATCCAAATATACATTTTTCATTATGCAAATACTTTCCATGGTTCTACTCAAATGAAACTCTCTTATAAATATAATAGGAACCTTGGGCTGATTCTAAATTTTAAAGATTCAATGTTAGGGAATTGAAGAATGTAAGCAAAAAAAAATCTGATGTTTATATATTAAGTTTTGTGTATATGATGTCAAACTAATCAACATGTGCCTGAAAAGAGGATAGAACTTTGCATCCATCTAACGTTTAGCTGTCTAAAATGAGTCCAACTATGGCAATCAGGAGCTTTTGTCAGGAGACAAAGGGAGCTATTAAATTTTGATGGTTTTATAATTATTTGTTTGTTTGTTTGCTTTTTGATTGTCTCCTTTGTGTGTTGTTGCTTGATTTTCTTATGTGTTATTACCTACCTCTCTTTGTATACCATCTGAAGGGTCTGATAATCAAAGTACACTTTCCTCCATGGAATTTGAACAACACACACAGTGATAAAAGGACAAATTAAAATATATATATTTATTTAGTTTCATGGTAACAAAAAAAATGAGACTCTTACAATTTGTTTTTAAAAGAAATCCTGAAACTATGCGGTTTCTATTCTTTCTGAACCAACCTTTTTCTTTTTCCTTCTTCCCTATAGATCCTGTAAGTTCCAATATATTCTCTTTTTCTCTAAGTTAAAGGGATTTAGGAGCTTGCAAAGAACATAACTTACAGAATAATTGGTTTCATAACTTGTTTACAAGTAGCAGATCCAAAAGAAATTTAATAAGAAATTTGGTATATTTAATAAGAAATTTGGAATTTATATCTAAGGAAGATGAATCAGAAGGCAATACAATTAATTGCTCCCTTGCTGGGACTAGAATCTAGAAACCTTATTACCTATTAACAAAGGACCAAATTAAGGTGTTGCTTGAGGTCAGATGAAGCAAGGTGCTCCTTGAGGGTGTGGCTGTGTGGAGCCAGGTAGCTCTATCATAAAAACTCAGGCAGCAAAGAAGAATGACTTCTTTTGAAGGCATTGAATAGCTAAAGCAAAACAAATGTAGACTAATTGCCTAAATCTCACCTCAAGTAAAAATTTAAAAATCCAGGTTTTTTGATGACTCTGGTGAAGTAATCTCTTGCTTTAAGGTGAAAGGCTAATATTTCCCTAATTAAAATATAGTAAACATTTTAGCCTTATCAAGCCTTATTTGAAAGGGATGCCTATTTGATAGAAAAAGGCCCATTCTTGACAGTGTCATGTGGCTCCACACAGGACTGACTGGGGTCTTAGAATCTTAATGCTTTTTGAAGAACTTCCCACTTCAAAAACCTAGCTTAAGAAAATATCACCTCTTTCTTAGTCTAAAGAAGCTGGTCATCCCTAGCCTGTGGCAGCTGTCTGCCCTTGTAATAGCCAACATGTAATTTCCTCATGCCACACCTCACTTGGTTTCACTGCCCTTCTTTGGAATGCAAATTTAGAATTAGAGAAGTAAATTTAAATAGTCAAATATCAGAGAACATTTAAGAAAACAGATTTTGAACATGTTTAACCATGGAAGGCAAATAATTACAGTGTGTCTTGAATTTTTGGATGTGGATTGTATTTTCTCTAAACTTAGAGCCATATAAGCCGCATCTTCTTGACATCTCCACTTAGATGTGTCATAGTAATAGCCGTCTCAAACTTATCGTGTCCAAACCTGATTTCTTGAACATAGCAAATTGCATTTCTCAGACTTGGTTTTGTGTGTATATATATATATATATATATATATATATACACACACATTAAACATATAAAGTATATTCCATCTTCTTACAAAGTAATACCTATTTCCCTCCATCAAGAGTTGGCTATTTCTGTGCTACAAAGGTAAAGTTGAGTAGTTGCAACAGAGACACCCTGGCTCCCAAAATTACAGAGTATTTAAAAATCTGGCTTTTTATACAAAAAATTTGTGACCCTGGTATAAATGGTTTCTGTTCTCATCAACAGTTTGGTTTGCCCCAGCACTGAGAGCTAACATTTGTTAAGTGTCAACCCTTTCTTCATTATATATTAAGTAATTCAATCTTCAGTTCATTCAACAAATAGTTGAATTCAAAGCATTATTCTAGTTTCTAGGAAGACAGTAGTGGGAAGAACACACACACACATAATTAAAGAAGCCCTGCATACTGGAGCTTTATTCAAATGGAAATAGAGAAAATAATGAATACATAAATGATCAGATGTCAATAACATATCTACAATGTTAAATTAAAAATAATCTCTAGAGAAGAACACAAAGTAGTGAAGGAGGGTAAGAAATACAAAAATTGATTGAAGTTTTAATATGATGGTATTGCAGGTGCTGCCCAGATCCCCTGGACCTGATCAGTCATCTCCAGGCAGGATCTTCCTCCAGTTACCACATGTGTTAGTTTGCTCACAATTTACGTTCTTCTCCATAAGACTGCCCTTGGCCAACAGGAGCAGTCCAGCCTCATAGGCCTGATGGTCATGAGCCACTGTCCCCAATCCCTGACAAATGAAGAGATAATGGACTTCTGATCGGACAACTTCTGTGGTGCCATTAATACTCCAGAGCTCCCTGTGGGATGTGATTGTAGCTAAAACTTCTCCAAAACCATACTTTTGCCTAATTCTCTATCCTACACTATTCTGCTTCCTTAAAATTTTCTCCTGAGTGCATTCTCTCAATAGCTTGCTTAATAAGAATCACTATTTCAGCCTCTAGTTCTATGTAATTTGATGTAAAACTGCAATTCAGGCAGGATACAGATACAGTAGGAATTGCTCTTATCTCAGAATAGTTCCATGGGGAGAAAAAGATACATGGAATTTGGAGTCAGGGAGACCTGGGTTTGAATGTTGGCCGCACCACCTACGAGTGGGACAGTGTTAGATCCGCATCTTACCTTCTTTCAGCCACTTTTCCTCTTTCAGAAAATTACATCATTACAAGTCACTTTACGTGACTGCTTTAAGAACTAAATGATATAGTGCAGTTAACTAAGTTTTGTTTTTTTACATATCATGTTTCAACTGTTGTGGCAGAAAAATTTGAGATAATTTGTGTGTCTACAGTTTCACTGATCTGCTGGTACTAAGCACATTTGGGATATTTCTCAACAAATTTTATTGCATTTAGTCCTTTCTAATTTACTGGAATATTTTATATAATTTCAAATCCCCTGCTTGTCATTATGCTTCGTGTACTAGTGTTATTGAATATAACAAAGTAATTACTGATAAGAAACTGGGTAAATATTTTTAAATTAATAGTGTATGAAATGGATGGATAGAGAAAATCTAAAAATCTAAAATCTAATCTTTATTCCTGATCATTTGAAGGGAAAGTCTCTAGAATCAACATATTCAGCTCCTCTAAATTAATTTGAATTTGTCTACTCCCTAAACCAACTTTTTGTTAGGCACATTCTCTATTCTGTATAATAATTCTTCAAAACATAAAGACATTTAATTATTTAGTTAAGTGTGTGAATGTATTTTCCTAAGCTGCCTAATAGTAAAATAGTGTTAAATCATTTTTCTAAGCCTGGAGGGTAACTGATGACAAAAATGCAAGCATATACAAAGCATAAATGTTCACCATTTGAAACTTGCTAAGGTCTCATACATTTGCAGACCTGAACTCTTATGTCTGCTGAAGGGACAGAAATAAGGTATCTTCTGAGCCATAGTAAGAAAGGTCTTCAAAGTTTCCTTTTGAAATGTGGGTAACCTGGGTAATTCTGTTTGAAAACCAATTAGAGATTAAAAAAAAAAGTGGATATTCAGGAAAAACTAATCACAAGCATACTTAGATTTGTCTTTTTCCTCTGCTACAGACCTTAATGCTAATAATATCAAATAGCAGTTTAGAGTAGGACACAGCAAGTTGCTTTTGACTCTTTTACCTTGCAGTGTATGTGCAGCATCTGAATTTGTTCACTTTATCCATTTGCAGTGTTTGAATCAAACATGAACATGGCTAAAGCACATAAACAGTGATAGCATTTAGCTGAAGAGGGTAAACCTCTCAACTAGTCTATCTACAGTTCTAGAAGTTAATAGTTGGATCCGCAAGAGACAAGAAGAAAAATTGAACAGATTTTAGAGTATAAGGGCAAAACTTGGGTGCACATTCTTATGGGAACTTAATTTCTTTGACAGCAGTTCGGAAATTTCTTCCAAATTACCTTTCCTGTAACAAATGTCATTTTTATCTGGGAAAAGAAATGTTTAGTTCTGATGACCATGAAAACAACGCAACATATCTAATCTCAAGTTTAGAAAGAGAGAAAGGGTGAAATTCAAGTGTAGATATCAAGTCTATTTTCGTGCTTAAGTCATAATAGTACTCAGGAGATGGAGCTCTTTAGATAAGCAAAACTTTCCTTTATGATACAATAAAGGGACTTATTTTGTTTAATAAGTTAGACTTTCCGTTTAGTATTTCAGAATAACTATTTTTCTGTGCAATTTTTTCCCATCTGCTTCTTGTCTAGGCTAATGATGCTATTACAGGATACCATACTCTGGGATCATTTTACCTCTTACCATTCACTTTTCAAGTGTTTATGAACTTCATAAGAAATTTGATTCTTCTCCTCCCATTATTAAGAAAATCACTGAATCTGAAGTTAAATCTAAAAGATACATTTGTTACATGAAATTTCATGTGTTTATATCCACTATACTCTAGTCCCCTCCTTCCCATCAGGGACAAAGAGAGGTATAGTATGACATAGTAGAAGAATTACAGACTCAAGAATCTTGACATTTAAAATTATAATGGCCACTGACAAGAGATTCTTGGTATCCCCTCGTTATGGAGAAGGAGAGAAAGGAGGGGCTTGGAGGGAGGAAGAAAGAATCAGAGAGAGAGAGAGAGCTGTCAAGTGAAATCAATGAAAACATATTATAAAATTACACAAATTTTAAATTGCTTTCTCTCCCTGCGGTGAATGTCTTGTATCTCCTAGAACATGTGTTCAATGGATATATCTATTGGAGTGGATTGAGAGATAGGCACCAATTATTGAACCAGGGAACCTGATTGGAGAGGCAGCGTTTTTCCCACAAAGCCTAAGATACCTAGTATCTAGCCTTATAAAGAAAATAATGTTCTCAACACGTACTCAAGGTGATGCAAGGTGATTTGCCTCCTTCTTTAACTGTAAGATAATTGACATTCGTGCTGGTGTGCCCAAACACAAGTATTTGTTCTAATTTGGGGCAGTGCAGAGCCAAGCCTCTCTAGTCTCTTGGTGAAGTGTTGCATGTTGTATGACAATTTGTAAAATGTGGTAAAGAACAGTTCCCCACCACATCTTTCCTTCATCCCTTGGGAACTGAATGGCCTATGCCTTCTATACAATTCTCTCCCAGTGATATTTCTTCAAGGCCAATTTTTCCCAGATGAACAAAAGATATTCAGATGGAAAATGGCCAAAATGTCTTAACTGTGAGACTGGGTTCTCCAAGGGTCGCATGGCCCATTTCACCCTGCAGATTTTTCATTCATTGAGAACAGATGGGTACAATCCTTGGTAAAGAAATTCTCAATCCTCCTAGGGACATTTGGAAATGTTTTGGAAGCACTGAATTATTTTTCTTAAAAACTGAAAACCCAGGTACCAGCAGTTAATAGGAAGATAACAGGGGTGTGAAACATCATGAATTGCATATGTGACAGTGAAAAATTATCCTTTCAAAGACTTCAGCACACACTCACTGAGAAATACTGCTTTGAAGCATAAAAAAAAAAAAATCCACGAAAACACAAAAACTTTCATTGTCTGTCTTTCAAGATACAATCAAAAAGGATTTGGTGCCCATCTGGTTTGGCAACAACATACCACTAGTGAAATAATAACACTCAACCAGATGATGACAAGTGGCCAAAGCTTCCAGGCATGTGCTCTTTTACTGTTACCATTTGGAGACAAGTTTTAAATGGCTTACTATTTTTTTTTTTTTTTTGTAAGTAAGTTTAACTTAAAAATCTACATACTCTCTTTCATGCAGTATGTTAGAAAAGATTTCTAGACAAAATTATTCCATTTAATTTAATACAGATTAAAATGTTCTCCAAGCCATATCACAAAGGAAAACCATGACCTGTTAAGTTTTGCTCCTATTTCTATATATTCTTTCTAGGATGGACCTTTTTTTTTTTTCTCTTTAGCCAGTGGTCAGCCTCAGAGATTTTAGCCCTCACAAGATACTGGTAGTACTGTTAGTGGACTTAGTTAAACTGACACACAATTTTTTTTTAATTCAACATTAGAAATGACCAATAGTTTGTCATTATCAGCACAGGAGTCCAACATTAGATTTATTGATCCAGTACGGCAAAGCCAGATATGTTAAGAAAACATATAATGAAAAAAATTCCGGGATTCTTAAGCTGAATTGTTAAGACAAACCCACAATGGGTTAGGGGTAGTCACAATTTTAGTACAGTTGATAAACTTCCGGCTTTGCTCTATAAAGTATTACCATAGAACTGAAGACACAATTTTGGTCTTAAATCTCTAATAAATTCATATCTATTACTAATCTGTCCTACATGTTCATGTGACTTACATACCATGGGTCATTTTGATACAACGTTTTTCATTTCCTAAACCTGTAAAAGCAAGTTTCATTATTCTTGTGTGTGTGTGTGTGTGTGTGTGTGTGTTTTTAAACCCCAAATAAAATTACAGTTCTTTGGGCATAGTCAGATTGTGGAAAATCCTGACAAACAGAAAAGCAATTATCTTGTTTGGCTTAGGTACCTCAAGTCTGAGTGGAAGGGTTGCAGTTGGATTCTCAGCGTGCTTGGTTTACCCCTGGGGCAGATCTGACTGTTTCCCACAGGAACTTGTCATGCTTACACCATCAAGTCTATCTTATTATATACCTCATACTTTATGCAAAAACCAAATTCTGTTAAAATATAAGTTTGTCCTGATGACTAGGGTGTGACCCAAGTTCTTTTCCATGCCTGTCATGAGAAGGTCTAATGCTTTTAGGCATGGAAGGTAAAACCTAATCTCAATCATTTTGGTTTGCTGATTCAATGGCATTTCAGAGAACCATGCCTATTTGGAGGCAGCCTTCCCTCACAATTACTAACCAGTTCACTTACCCATTTCTTGCCTCTTTGGTTTCCACCATCTGCCTTGAGGGAACATCTGCAGCATTTATTCATTATAAATACTTCCCCAGATATGATGTGTATTTTCAGAGGCATTTAGGATTTTCATTTTAATTTGTTAGACATTTGTAATAAATAAGAAATTGGCCTGTAAAAGTTTGACTTGAGGCTCTAATCATTAGAACTCCAGTGGCCAGAGCAGTACCTGTGTAAATAAACATGTGGCCAGAGCAGTACATGACTTTATGTAGTGCTGGAACCCTGACATACGCCAAGTGCATGTACCTTTAATTGCCTTTAATTTTGCACAATAAGTTTAGGTCCTTTAATCTTCTTTTGTAAAGATTTATCTGAGGCCAGCCATAGATGGATTAGTTGCAACCAACTCATGCCTTTGACAATAAAAGTTGAGGAGCCATCTGTAAATCCCTCAGCAGCTCTCATGTTTAAAGACAATCCCACCTAGGAGTTGAACTTCCAGGATTCTCTTAGTGTCCCTTATCTGTTAGTGAGAAATTGCTCTTTCTCAGAGACGTTATCTAATAAAACAGCCAGAGTTTCAGGAAGAAATAAAACGGTCCTAATGTTGGGCTTTGCCTTAATTTACTCATGCCACTTTCATTCAAAGGAATGTGTTCATTCACCTTATGGCAGCAAAAATAACTTGTTTCAAAGAAGTCTGAGTAAGCATCAAAGAGCTGACATTTAAATGCGGGATTCTTTTTTGAAACACAAGGACTAAGATTCCAGTGGGATCTGTCAAAGGCTGCATGCAGTTATATTGGCAAGAAGAGACCCCTGTGGAATATCATTTTGATCTGGGCAATAAGCACCAGGAAAGATGTAGACATGAAGACTTGTCTCTGTGGCTTTTCCGACACTGAGATTGAGGGGTCTCATGCAAATTCATATGTATTTTTAGTCATCTGATGAAAACACTACATTATGGTTCCCAGGTATTTGACATTCAGTCTTTAGAAAGAAAACAGGCTAAATTGTTCTTTTTCTATTTGCTTCTGAAGAATAATTGTACTTCCATTGTAAATCAACTACACTTCAATAAAAAATAAGAATTAAAAATTAAAAAAATTAACTTGAGATTCAAAAAAAAAAAAAGAATAATTGTACTTCCAAAGAGAGCTTTGTAAGAAAAGTCGTAATTTTTTCCCCTGTTGAATGATTCCTTTTTAAGTATTAAATCAGTAAGAGAAATTAAAACCTCAGTCACATTTGTTCCTAAATCTCTCTCTTCATTATGCCATGTAGGCAATGGGTTATGTTAACTTTGGATTGTTTTGGCCATATTATATTAATTCCTGACATTAAGAATGTGAGTATCCCTGTAGTAGAACAACAACAACAACAAAAATTTAAATGGCTGTCTCCAATAAGTGAGATCAAACTTCTATTGATGATTAAAAACTACTGCCCTAAACAACATTAAAGGCAGTGATGTCATAACAGTCAAAGAGTGATTTAAAAAGAGCTACTAATATTAAACAAACAACAAACAACAAACAACATTGAATTCATAGCACTATCATCATCTTACTTTATTTTATGTAATAATTAGGTAATGGTCAGCACAACCTTTCTTTTTCACAGTCTATGATGAGGAATTAAAAGATAAAATATTAAGATATGCTATTCTCAGTTCCTCTGCTCTGAAATCAGAGTTATAACTTAGCTTGGGCTTGTTTCAAAGAAAATAGTTTCAAATCAAGGATTTTTTTTTTTTTAAGCGGGAGCTCCAGAGATTCCTACTTGTCACTCTTGTCAGTCCACTTAAGCTCTTCCCATTAGAGGAGGATCTTCCCTCCCCAAGATTAACAAAAAGTCAGTTTGAAAGGCACGCTTAAGGGAAGTTGAAATCACCTCTGGAAATTTCTTTATTTGCTGAGTTCAAGTGGTAGTGTTAGTGCAAGTTAGCTGCCCCCTGAATTTTCAGTGTGCTACAAGCATGAAGCTAACATGATGGCCACCAACATAGGATTATCGTCCCTTCTGTCAGCTCTCAAATAAGAGCAGGAGGAAAGGAAGGAAGGTATATTGCCTGTGTGATCTCTATCAGTGACCGTCTCCAGCCAGAGGAAATGTGAGGGAAAGGAAAACCCTAGCTTCCAAGCCTGTACCCTCACAATTGCAATAAGCCCTCGGGAGAGGAAATTCAAATATCCTCTACAAGGAAACAGAGCAGAATGAAAGGAAGAGAGAGAGACAGAGAATTTCTAAGTTTTTTTTTCCCCCTGCCACTTTTCTAATCTAAAACTCCACAATTTCTCTGGGAATTTGAGTTATAGCAGCTTAGAAGTATATTATGGAAGAAAGCTTGGGAATTCTTTCCCTCACTTACCAGAGTATTATGAGGTCATAATACAATAATGGAATTTCTTAATTTGTTCCGTTTATACCATATTCTTATCACCATCTTGTATTACATTTTTGTCAAAATTATTGTTCTGGAAATAGATACATATAATACATAAACATATATATATATATAATTAGATTTAGAGATCAGAGTATTATATCCTGCTCCTTTATTCTATTACGCAATACTCAGATATAAATCAAAGGAATTTTAACCCTGTGTTAAATCATCTGTATAGATCTGATGATTGGGGAGAAGCAAATGCAGATGGTTTTATCCAGAACTAGGATTTCACAAAGTGAGAAGATTATCTGCTCTGTTATATATCTCCCATTAGAGAAGATGTGATTGTTAGAAATGATTAAAAAAATCTTAATTTCATTGTATCATTTGAGGGAATTTTAATTGGTGGGTCCTACTCTATGCATAGAATCAGTATTGGATAGAAAAATTGCCTGTCAGTTGGAATCGCTCAGAAGCAGATGATGAGATGGAGTTAGGATTCCAAAAGGTTTACTGAGGGATAATACTGAGGAAGATGAAGAATGAAGTATGATTGGGCAGGGGTTGCTGTCAGACTGCTATTCAGACCTGATAAAAATCTTTCAATATGAAGGAAGATGTCCAGAGAAAGACTTCTTTCTAGAGGAGCACCAAAAAAGGCAGCAATGGATAAGTTCTCATACCACTGCCTTCTCAGCTGGACTCTACTCCAAGAAGAGCATGACTTTGGCTTAAAATCCAAGGTGAAGCCTGAAAGAAACAATAGCTATTTTCTTTGAAGCTGGACATCAAGGTCTCTCTTGTAAAAGGATTTGAGCTGAGCATCTACATGTCTGACAGTCCATTTCTAAGAGCAGGGTTAATGAAAGAACTAACTGGACCTTTGCATTTGTTCTCCAGGTCACAATTGATACTCATCCTTATCCAACCTTCCTCCTAGTTCATCCCCACCTTAGCCGCCACCTCTGCCAGTCTCTATAGTTACCTGATGATTTTATCAGACCTCCCTTATATCTGAGGGATCTCAGGCATTGGTAATCTTTCTTCAGCTTGGCACAAATTGCCCAATAAACATTTGTTGAAAGAATGAATTATGTTCTTCAAATGAGAAATATATAAATAATAAAATCTATGCATTAATAAGCTTGTAAACGGTTCTGTGCTTTAAAATCCACAATGGCAATTGAGCAATGTCTAGGCACTATTTATTACCAATGTGGATGGGCAATAGTATTTTTAAAATGTGTTTCTTAGTCTAATGGATGTTTCCTCAAAATCAAAGATTTTATTTTAAGACATGGAGGGAAGGCACAGTGATTCTAATGCAGATTAAGTGCCAAACCATGGGTGATTTAGTAAATTTGAAGCTTGGGTTTATTGGCATCATGCAATAGTGAGAGTGTTCATTTAAACACATGAACAGAAGAAAGCATTCAAAAGCAAGTAGAAAAATTATTTATGAAGATGATATTAAGACACATAATATTTTAATATGATAACTAGATAATTTGTAAGGAAATTGCCATATCAAAATAAATTTTGAAAGAGAACAAACTATACTAAGGCAAAAAGTTGTGATGGCAGGTTATAGTTTACCTTATATCACACAGCAAGTGATTGCAAAACAAAACCCCTGCTTATTTATCATTCAGAAATTTCAGTTCTATAAAAGATTTTAGAAATAGATTTCTAACATGAGTTATGCAACATATTTCAATATAGAATGATTGTTTAAGTGTGGGTTATTTGAATAAGAAGTAAATACATACTGTTCCTGGGCATTCTTCGCACACCTTCAATAAATGGGAAAGGAAAATTCTTAAAGCATGACCTGAACCAATTTCTACAAATTTATTTCCTATGTGATCTTTGAGTGGTATTCAGATAGTAACAAACAATGTTAAAACTACTGGAAATGGAACCCTCTGCAATATCTAAAATGGATCACTCCACATAAATTTAAAAGCTCATTTCACCTTAAATACACACATTTATTAACATAAAAATATAGTATTAAATTATGCCCCCTAGAATCCAATTGCTTGGTTGAAATATTAGTTCCAACATTCATTACTTGTGTGTTTTGCCAAATTACTAAATATCTATATGCCTCAGTTTCCTCACTTTCAGAGTGGGCAAAAAGGTAAATACCGTATGAAAAGAATAACTTTACATTTTATGTATATATATGTATATATATATATATATATATATATATAATTACAAAACATAGGAGAGAAGAGAAAGACTAGGGAGAGCATTATCATGTAGCAGTTTAATTAACATGCTTAAAATTGATCTGTCATGTGTTCAGCAAATGTATATTAAATGCCAATTATGGTCCAAAATTTTTGCTGTTCACTCATTATGCAAAGATGATCCTCCTATCAATGTCCTTTTCTTGAAAAGCTTGTAATCAAATGGTGGAGGAAACAAAAAATTAAGTGAAATATATAAAATGATTGAAAATTGGGCTGCAATAAATGAAGGAAACAAAAAGTGGCTGAGACAGAAAATAACTGGGAAATCTAGTTTAGGCAGTAGAGTCAGATGAGACTTCTCAGAGCAGGTGATAGCTAGGATGAGATGTGCAGTATGAAAAGTAAGAAAAAATGTGTGAACTCGACCATGGTAAAATGACAAGTGAGTGTCAGAAATGGTTTCATTGTTCTACATAGAAAAATTATTTTCCGTATCTTTTATTTTCCAATTTTTTCAGGTTCTTGGGCTTCTGTACTTATTCAATTTTATCTTTCTGAGAAAGCACTTGAAAAATATCATTTTCTGTGCATTATTTACAGTCTGCTTTTTCTCTAATGGAGTTTTTTTTTTTTATAATAAATACACAAGCAAATTGAAAAACTTTGTTAAACATTGAAAGTATATGTTCAGCTGAGTAGAATGGAAGTTGACCCTTTAGATCAGCAGGTTCCACATTCACTTATTCAATCAACCTAGGATAAAACGTATCCCAAAACAAAACAAAAAATTCCAGAAAGCTCTAAAAAGAAAAACTTGAATTTGCCACTCACCAGCAATTATTTACACAACATTTACATTGTATTAGGTATTACAAGTAATCTAGAGATGATTTAAAGTCTAATCTAAAGAGAATCTTCATAGGTTATATGCAAATACTATGCTGTTTTATATAATGAGTCTTGAGCATCCAAGGGTTTTGGCATCTGAGGGGTGTCCTTAAATCAGTCCTCCGTGGATACTGCAGAATGACTGTTCATTGATTGATGAAAGGTCTAAATATGAATATAGTGACAAACAACCAGTATATTGTATTACTATTCATATAAATGAAATAAAAATGCATATATGAGTATAAATATGAATATAAGAATATATATGTTCTTAGTATTGAAGATAGTATGCTGATTAATTAATGCATATAAATTCTTGATTCAGAAATATTTCAGCAATTTTAGCCTAAAAATTATCCAGATGTCAAAGGAATATTAATCCCTTAGATAAATATTTATTTGTTCAGTGACAAAGACTACCAAATATTTTCATTTAAAATAAAAGCCCACAAAGTTCAAGGTTGCTCATATATCAGAGTTCTGGGCATTTTAGTAATGAGGAGTACAAAAATATAATTTAATAACTGACAAAATAATAAATATATAAAAACTTCCCCTTTTTATTTCATTGAAAGAGAGAAAGTTGAAATGATTTAGGGTTAGTTTGGCTAGCACAATAATTTAATGTGCCATTATGTTCATGATTATGTTTATATTCTGACAATGTAATTTGATCTTATAAGTGATTACTTAATTAGAAGAGCAGAATGTATATGTGATTGCAAAATGGAACTAATTATTAGTTACTGTATTGGTCACGGGTACAGAAATGTGCTAGAACATTTACAGAATTTTACGTTTGTCATTAACATAAAGATGCATTGCTGAATTACAGTATTTATCTTGAGACACTGTTATTTGATGCAAGAAGTGTTTACAGAAAAGTTAAGCAAAGCAAATAGTACTCATATAGTTTGTTGGTTTGTCAAGGATATGCTAATTTTAAAATACAATAGTGTATTCAGTAGCCTTGATCAATATTATTAAGATTTTCAGTTCATATGGCCCTTTAAACAATGTATTTTCTTTTTTTAATTGAAGTACAGCCAATTACAATGTGTCAATTTCTGTACACACAATGTGTATAGCACAATAAACAATGTATTTTCTATATCACTTTTGTTTTAACTTCGGTAACAAGGTACCATTAGTCTTTCCATAAAGAGGGAACAATAATAAGGAAGTTCCAGACTGTGACTTCCTATTGGACAAGAACCTGTCCAGGGGAATGTGTGAGCCAATGACTAGAAATTGCTCCTTCTTGTCTTCCCTAGTTCTCTCACTCACCGTCATCCCCACCCCCACACCTACACAGTCTGGGAAAGTAATAACAGATGCCCAAGTTTTCAGATTTGTTTCACTTCCTTAATAGAACATTTTCCACCTTCCTCACAGCGTTAAGTACAGGCTCTGTTTCCCTGTCACAGACACACACTCACACACACTCACACACACACACCTTCACTTATTCTGGGCAAGGAAGAAGCAGCTCAGGGTTTCCAAAATGGAAAAAAGTGTTCTATTATGAAGTATAAATAATAGTATGCTCTTGTTCCACATTTCTTCTCTTAAAGAATATGTTTATCTATGATGTTATAGTTGTTAAGTTTAAAGCCACAGTGTATTCTGTCCATAATGGGAAGATAGTCCTCATTAGTTTAAGTGATGCAGGAAAACAGACATGGGGCATAATGAAGGCTTCAGTTGAGCCCCTGGGGCATCCCCGCCAAGTTTGGGTCCTTGGCTTCACGCAGGAAAGAATTCAAGATCGAGCCACAGTTGAGTGAAGGTAGATTTATTCAGAGAGATACATTGAAAGGCAAGAGAAAGGCCACGAGGGCTGGGGGATGGATGTTCAGATTAAAAGTAGGTACACACTCCATAGACAGAATGTGGGCTGTCTTCGAAGAGGAAGAGAGGGGCTGCGGGAGGCGCAGTATTGCCAGTTTTTATGGGCTTGGTGGCTTCACATGCTAATAAGTGGAAGGACCAGTCTAAGTAGCCTGGGGAAGGAGCTGGGATTCCCAGGAAGTTGGCCATTTCCCACTCTGACCTTTTGTGGCTAGCCTTGGGGCTGCCATGGTGCCTGTGGGCATGTTATTCACCATGCTTATATTACAATGGGTGTATAATGAAGCTCAAGATCTGCTAGGAGTTAAATCTCCCACCATCTTGAGCCTCAAGGCCTACTGGGGGTTGAATCTTTCACCATTTTGATGTTAATTGCTGTAGCATTCCTTGAATGGCTGTGCCCTGTCCCGTTCCTCTCTCATAAGTATTTGCTAAGTATCTACATATGTATATGATTTCAAGGGTAGCTGAAAAAACATCTCTTCTTTCTCAAGAGATCTCCTAAGGATCTCCATCTGTGTCTAAAATTATTATTTTTTTTTTAAATCACAGTTTGGAGTTAGGTGTCATCTGTCTTTAAAGTTCAAATACCTCTGGAGAGGTAACAGCTTTGTCAAAACACCTGCACTGGCAAATTCGCAACAGCATTATTCTATTTTTGAGAAATTGTATGGAAACCCCTGAAGAGGAATCAAGTTAGTTGAATTTTTAATAAATACCTTAAGTTTTTATACATATAGTTATTTGCATATGACATAGTTTAAGTAAAATTACTGGAACACTTTCTATGCTCAGACACTAAGATATGAATACTTCAATTTGATTGATTCTCAGAATAATCCTATTAAACAGTTATCATCATTGCATAGATGAGGATTTAGAAAAGTTAATTGGTTCAAAAACATTTAGCCAGTAAAAATTAGAGCTGGGATTAAAATCCAAGACTACTGTGTCTGAGATTTAAAGTACAGGAGGAAGCAAGGAAAATTATTCTAGAATCCTGGAAATTGGTTTGGAAGAGCAGGCCCCACTAGGTTAACAAGGTATCAAGAACCATCCTAGACTACTCACTGCTAGTAGCTTGTTGTGGAAGCACTAAATTGGAGAAGGTAAAAAAGACAAATTTAGTTTACTTCACTGTTTTGCTCAGGCTGAATTTATTAACCTGTTGCTATCTCAAATTCTGTAAGTTTTGCAGTTTATTTCTCATATTTGAAATCAATTATTGAATCTTACCTTATCTTGCATTGTTTACCACCTCTAATGGAATAAATTGCTCTGTGTTTATTAAACTTTCCACATAGGTCTTTGTTTCTCAGTTCTACCATTATTATTAGGTGGCTATTGTTCTCCAACTGTGTGCTAGATGAATGAAACAGTTACTTAAATAAAAAGTTAATATTAGAATTGATCAAGCTGATGGCATAGATACACACAGATTGCTCTGGGGTATTTAGTTCCTTACACAGCCATGGATCTGGGATTAAGTCAGGAAATTAACACTTCTTTACTCTTTCATATTGTTTTAATAATCATGAGTATCATATAAAACAAAATTTTATTTAATGTTCTTAAAGGCTTAAAATCCAAAACTCTCAAAGTATGGATTAGGTAAAAATAATTGCATGAAACAACTTAAACAGATCACATTGAACTTACTGCTAATTAGGTTCTACTTTTTGCAAAGTTAAATGGTCAAACTGAGGTTGTATTGTAGTTTTCAGCTTTAGAACTATTGCTAAATATAAATTTTCCACTGTCACTCAAAATGAATGTTATTTCATTTAAAGAGAGTCATTGGAAATGTAATGCTTCTGGTGAAGACCTTATTCATGGCATCTCAAATTTATGGAGTAAACAAGTGACAAGCATTGCTTAGCACTGTCATTATGCTTTCTGCATGGGCTCTGAAATTATAGTCAGTTGATTAGATTGAGAAGACTTCAAATGTCAGAAAGACAAAATGAGGGACTAACAACTCTAGAGAAGCCAGACCCCAAATTAAAGTGTATATAGTTTGTTGTAGTGTGCAATTGAGAGCATCTGGTCCGTGAAAAATGACAACTTTGCTAAAACTAGAATTAGTAGCCTATGTAACAACATATTTGATACTGCAAAACACAGCACAATGTCCAAAGAGTAAGCAAAATTTCTGAATTAAGCTATTTGGCTATAATATTTTTCCTGATAAAGAATATGACATTTATCTATTCATCCCTGGACAATTAGGCTATTTCCATATCTTAGTATTCCAAATAATGTTGCAATAAACATGGGAATGCAGATATCATTTTGGGGTACTGCTTTTATTTCTTTTCGATAAATACTCAGAAGAGGGATTGCTGGATCATAAGGTAGTTTTTTGTTTGTTTGTTTTGTATTCTGTTTTTTTAAGAAACCTCCATACTATTTTCCATAATGCCTGTACCAATTTACATTTCCACCAACAATGCCAAAGAGTTCAATATGGATGGACCTGGAGGACATTATGCTATGTGAAATAAGCTAGACACAGAATAAAAATATTATGTGATCTCATTTATACATGGAATCTAAAAAGTCAAATTCATATAAGCAGATAGTAGACTATGGTTAATAAGGGTGGGAAGGTAGGGGAAGTGGGGAGATATTCATCCAAGTGTACAAAGTTTCAGTTGTGTAGGATGAATAAATCAAGAGATCTAAGGCACAGCTTGATGACTTTAGTTAAATACTGTACGGTTTACTAGAGATTTGCTAGAGAGTAGATCTTAGATGCCCTCTCCTCCCCCCGAAAAGGTAACTATGTGAGGAGATGGATATGTTAATTAGTTTAACTGTATTAATCTTTTCACTATGTACGTGTATATCAAAATATCATATTGTGCAATTAAGAAATATACAATTTCAGTTAAAAAGTGAAATAAATTTATAAGTAAAATAAAAAGCAATCTGCAATTTAAATTTCTAATTCTGCATTTGACTAAATCTCTCTCCGTTAGCAGTCTTCAATTTTGTGTCTCCGTATAATTAAATACAGCACCTGATTCCCTGTTTCCCAATGTCTCTAACAAATCAAGAAACTGCTAGGCTTTGGGGGCGTCTTTTGAAATAGGGATGCTTTTAATAGCTAAAGTGATCTAAAACAAACCTTAGCCTGCTCTTTCTCTAAGATAGAGTTTAGAATTAAATGGTAAATTTAAATTTGTCATGTTTATTTATTTGACCCCGTGGTCCCTATAAAATTTTCAATTTTACTAGTCTTAAAACTAGGGAAAAAAATAAGACTAATATTCCAAGGACCATTCATCTTTACTGTTGAATTGTTTAGCTGAGAGATGGACAGAGGTCCTGCACAAGCCATTTTATCTAAACTCCTTCTGTGACATCTTGATATTTCAATCCTTAACATTAATATAGCTGTAAAGATTATTAAAGAGCTCAAAATGCTTTTTTAAAAATCAATACATTGCTCTTATTGTGGCTGATAAATTTTTTAGAATCTGAAGCACACTCTTATTTTATTTTTATCTTTTTAACTTAGAATTTTAACTATGTACATAAATAGCAACATGAGAAGGAGGAGTCCTAAGGCTTAATCATTTTCTCCAGATGAAAGAATTTCCGGTTAGTCCACTTGTAGTATGGCATCACCCAAGAGAACAAAGAGGCCTAGTATAGATTTTTTTCTGAAGAATGCCAATTTATTACACTCAATCCTGACTTTTCTGACATTTTTCTGTAGAAATACTGGTTTACTGTATGGAGTTGCCAAAGCTTACCTATAACTGATTAAAATGGGCAGAGTGTGGAGCATTCTACTTATTTCCAGGTGAATTATTCATATTTCCTGGCTTTTGAAAGTTCTCCTTCTACAAATCTTCTATAACTATGTATCTTTGTTAACTCCAGTCATATAATTTCTCCCCACTGACCTGGACAAATACAATGGCTTGTGAATAATAAAGAGAGGCGGCTAATCCCATGAAACCAGGTGGATACACCAGCATGAAGCATATTCTTTTCAGCATTTTTTAATTGAACTTTAAATACAAAATGAGGTTATTATAAAATGTGACATTCACTATAATACCCATATTATAGCTGATACTGTTTTCAGAATTAAAACTGTACGCTTATGCATTTAATTCATTTCCTAAAGTTTTTCTTTTCTATAGAAAAAAATTAAGTTACAATTTCTAATACACTGTTTTCATCTATTACATCTTATTAATTCACCAAATACTTTTTGACCACCTAGTTCAGGGGTGGGCAAACTTTTTTTAATGGACCAAATTATAAATATTTTAGGTTTGTGAGACACAGTCTTTGTTGCAAGTACTTAAAATCTGCTATTGTAGCATGAAAGCAGCTATAGGCAATATATAAATTACTGGGTGCTGCTGTGTTCCAATAAAAAATTTATTTACAAAGACAGGTGAGGTGTCATTTTCCTTACATACTAGAATCCATTTAATACAACACACTGGTGCTGGTCTTGAAAGGAAAACATTCCTGATTTTGTTGAACTTGTATTCTAAAGAAAAGACAAAAACCAAATAAACAAGTAATATATATTTACAATTGATATATATGTGTATATATACATATATCTGTACAGTTTTGCCCTTTTATGTATAGGTGCATTATACTTCAGCAAAATTATTTAAACATAAACAAACAAAAAAAGAAATTTATGGACTGAATCAAAATGGTGCAGTGTTTTAAACAGCACCAGGAAGGCAATTTTAGGATTTATGTTCATGTGAGGTATCTCTAAGGATGTGTTCTTTAACTGAGATCTGAATGAATAGAAGCAACTACCAGTGAGAAGATCAGGAGACAAACTCTGCAGGTAGAAAAGATGCTTGTGCAAAGGCCCCAAGGCAGCAGCAGTTTGGCAAGTTCAAGGAAACCAAAGTGAGTCAATGTGTCTGAGACACTGACGTGATCCATCTCCTACCTTTCTTACCATTTTAATATTTTATCAATTTTCTCCTTGTTCAATGCCTCAAGGAGGAAAACATATGAGATAACAATGGCAAGGTAGGTAGGAGATGAACAGGCATAGCTTTACAAATTTTATTTTATTTTGAGGTAATCGGAAGCCATGATGTGTTTGAAGCAGAGAGATCGATGTGGTCTTAGTTACGTTTTAATATATTATCTCAGCTGCTGTGTGGAGACCACCTGTCTGGGAAGCAATGAAGAACTACTGCAATTGTCCAAACAAAGAGTGAAGGAGTTCAAAATAGGGCATTTGTCATGGCAGTGGCGTAGGTGGACAAATTTGGACACATTTTAGAGATAGAGTCAATAGGATTTGCTGATGAATTGAATGTGGATGGGCTGGAAATAAAAGAATCACAGGTAACTACCAGGTTAGGTGTGACCCACTGTTTACTCATGCCTATACTAAGATGAGAACTGGACAGAAACCTTTCAGGGTGTGAGAGGGGATTTGTTGACAGGAGTTTGGTTTTGAACAAATTATGTGTAAATACAAGTTATATATTCACATGGAGATGTCAAATAGAAAATAGAATATACATGTATGCTGTTCCAGAGAAACGTCTGGACTGAAGATAGAGGTTTGGGAGTCGTGCACTTATGAATTACATTAGAAGCTAAGAAATAAGATGAGGTCATCTATCCATGGCAGAGAGAAGGATGTTCATATCAGAGCCTTAGGACTCTCTAACACTTTAAAACTTGAGCAGAGAAGTTTGAGCCAGTGTTGGTGAGTAAAAAGAGTTGGCTTATGAAGTAAGAGAAAGACCAAGAGAATGTGAAGTCCTCATAGCCAGCTGTCTCAAGTAAGAGAGAATGGTCGGTTATGTCAAAAGTTGCCGAGATGTTATGGAAGAGAACAGGCAAGAAGCAGTAGCTGGATATGACTACATGGCATCTACAGTGACCTTTACAAGAAAATCTCTGTGGAGTGGTGGGGATGGAAGCTTTATGGAAATTTCCAGAAGTTTTCTTATGAAATGAAAACAGAATAATAAAATGGTTAACTAGAGAAGTTTCCTGGGTCCAGGGAAGTTCCCTTCTTTAAAAAAGACAGTACAGGATTATGATTGGGCACTTGGGGAAATAACCCATATAGGGAGGGAAAAATTAATGACACCAGGGAGATGGATAGTTTAGGAAGCCAGTAGATGAGACAGAAGGGGATCCAGAGCACGTGTGAAGAGTTTGCTTATTGACGAGGACAGGCTTACGTCATCCAGAGTAAGAGGAGTGAAGGCACTAAGTATACGTGTGGAGATGAGGATGAATGCCTGACTTGCTGGTGGAAAGATGAGGAGAAGCCCATCTCCATGCAAGTTTGATGTAAAGTCATCAGTTTTAGTGTTGGGGAACAAGTAGGATGCTCAAGGAGACAAAATAAATTAGAAAGTAATTAATTTAGAGAGGGAAAAGTGAATGTGTTGAGTTTTCCTTTGAAATTTGGGCCCCAGGTTTTAACTGAGGCCAATCAGCACAGAGACATTCAGTTGCTAGGTCTAGATATGGATTAACTGGAACACGATGTTTATTTAAGGTTGTGATTTGTCAGTTAACACTGACAGATTAAGATTTAAGTGAAGAGGTTAACAAAATTTGGCAAGTATTTTGTCAACTAGAGTTATGACTACCACAAAAATAATAGGAAAAAACACTGGATCAGAGGAGCTTAATTTTAAGGCTTATTTTTAAGAATGAAGGGAAATCCTAAATGTTATTAACATGTTTCAATATTTTATTAATTATGCCTTTTATACCCAGTGAGCTCTATGTCATAGACATATAACTTTAATTTCAGATTATCATCAAATAGGAAGAAGGAAATATATTAGTGAAGACCGAATAGAAAATGATCCTCAATGTCATAAAATCGACTTGCTGTTAGATACTTATGAAACCCCTGAAACAGCAAGCTTCTGGCTTGCAATCTGTGTTTTAAAAATTGATAGCAAGATTATTAAATAAACCAGTAAAATATGATTTCATGCTATTGTGTTTACTAAATTGCAGATAACCAATTTCTTTGTGAAACCAAAAGAATGTCAAAGTGCTGCTGTATGTCACAAACTCTGGCGCCCAGTTCTCAAGATGTTTAATTTTCAAATATACCCTAAGTAAACAAAAGGAGTTGAGAAACAGCATAAAGTTAAACTGCCTACAGATGCAGACAATCATTTTCTAAAAGCTTTTAGTAGTGTTAATTCTTCTTGGCTTCAAAGTGACACAGTCTCTTAGTCTATGGACCTATAGTTTTCTTATCTGCTAGCTTTCCTATTTCTACGAAGTGTGTGCTTCAAAGAAAATAACATTATAAATGGATTTTACAAAATTTGTTGTAATCATAGTCAAGATGACTTATTTTTAATGAATTTTTATTTACTGCAACACATTTCTTTAAATAAGTTATCTAATATAATTAAATTATATATATTTTGCAAAGAAACTTCTCATTTGCCATTATCACATACTATTCATCAAATATAGAAAAGCAGATGTATTGTGCAATCTGAAAGAATTTCTCCTGTTTACTAGCTATTTCATTATGGACAATTTACTTAACTGGCAGCATTTTCTTGAGGACTAGATAGTTTATGTGAAACATACCTAATGGAATAGCTCACACATAGAAGATAATCAAATTAATGGAAACAATTATTATGAAGGAACTTAGGTTGCAGAGTGATGCAATATCATTAGCTTAGTTTATAGGTGGAGTCCTATATGCTGTTAGTATATGTAAACCATTTAGAAAGTCCTCTGTGATCCAAAGTAGTTGGAGCAAATTAGAAGATATTTGAATAAATTGATAGTTAAATAAATATTTCTAAACATGTGTTATACGAAAGATTATTTGTCTTTTTTGGATAAAAATTAAAGTAATTATTTCCATGAAGATTATACATTTTAGTGTATAAATGAGAAAATAGGTATAATGTAAAGTGAAAATACAGAAATACATTTAAGAGAAATGAGCAGAAGACCTAACTAGACATTTCTCCAAAGACATTCAGATGGCCAATAGGCACATGAAAAGATGTTCATATAGGTAATTATTAAAAAAATCAAAACTACAATGAGATATCACCTCATTCCTGTCAGAATGGCCATCATTAAAACAGCCTTCAAATACTAAATGCTGGAGGTGGTGTGGAGAAAAAGAAACCCTCCTACACTGTTGGTGGGAATGTAAATTGGTGCAGCCACTATGGAAAACAGTATGATGGTTTCTTAAAAAAAAAATAAAAATAGAGTTACCATTTGATCCTGCAATCCTACCCCTGGGCATTTACCTGGAGAAAGCTCTAATTTGAAAATATACATGCACTCCAATGTTCATAGCAGCACTATTTACAATAATCAAGACATGGAAGTAACCTAAATGTTCATCCACAGATTACTGGATAAAGAAGATGTGATTTTATATAATATATATAAAAAGTATAGATTTTATATTCTATATAGAATAGAATGTTCTGTATAGACACTATCACTCAGCCAGAAAAAAGAATGAAATAGTGCCATTTTCAGCAACATGGATGGACCTAGAGATTATAATATTAAGTAAAGTAAGTCAGACAGAGAAAGGCAAAGTCATATGATACGACGTATATGTGGAATATTAAAAAAGATACAGATAAACTTATTTACAAAACAGAAATAGACTCACAGATACAGAAAACGAACTATGGTTACTAAAGAGGAAAGAGGGGAGAGAATTAGGAGTTTGGGATTATACACACTGCTATATATAAAATAGATAAACAACAAGGACCTATTACATAGCACAGCAATCTATATTCATCTTGTAATAACCAATAATGAAAAATAATTTGAAAAATTATATGTATATATGTGTTATATCTATACATATATAACTTAATCACTTTGCTGTATACTTGAGCTAACACAATGCTGCAAATGAACTATGCATAAATAATAGTAGTTAAAAAAAGAAATACATTTAAGAAAAATACAGTTAAGGTACATGAGAAAGTAATATACCTTTCTGTTAATCAGCAGATCTCCCCAGCAGATAACTAGGCAGGGGAATTTTAGAGCTTTGGAGAAGGTAACATTTGAAGTACAAATCCTCTGTTCTCACCCCAACCTACTCCTTTATCTCTATTCAAAACCTTATTTGAGAATCTTTGAAAAGTTAGAATTGTAATTGCAGGGAGTGGTTCTACAAGTGCATAGAGGGAATGCAGATGATGATAAAGTTAAAATTCACATATTAACTATGGCATATCCTTTAACCCAACATAGTTTAAATAGCATTCTATTTATTTAAGCAAAAGTTATTTGCATCTAAACTTTATCCAGCTTTTTTATGTTTTGTGTTATTCATGTATATGTTAGGTTATTTCTTATAAGTAAGATATTTTCTGTGTGTATATAATAGATTATATATTTGCTAAGGAGAAAATCTGTTCTATATTCTTGCTTGTTTTCACTGCAAAATACATTGATAAGACTATATACATTAGAAGGCACATTCTTAATAAAAACAGTATCAACATTTATGCAAAACAGTATTACAGTTTTTGATGAAGTATATATACTATGTTTTTCTTAACAGGAAACAACTCAGTTAGCATTCAAGTTACATGTTTTCATAATATTTCACATACTTTTTAATATTTCTTTTATAATTTAATATTTTATTAATTATTTTTAGATTTAATTTTAATTTTTTAAATTCACTACTTGGAACTACTTTTATCTGTTTATTCAAAAAATACATAATATACTATATGTCTGCAGATATCATATTAAAATATTTGACAATCATTCATTATTTCAAAAATTTTGTGGAATCTCTTTTAGAGAAAAACATGTCAAATGATTTTCAGGACATCAATTTCATCAAGATTTATACTCTAAATATCTTCTCTTTTCCTGGAAGTACATCATATTCCAGGCCTAATTCATTTTGAAAGCTTTATCTCCATATTGATAAACAATATAAAATGATGAGATAGGGAGACATGTATAGGGTATTTGCTTAAAATAGTATTTCATTTGGGAAGTACTTCATTAGCTTTTGTAAACATCTTGGAAGTAATAATAAAATCCTTCTATGACTTTTCCACTGGTCTAAGTTGAGGCCTTACACAGATTTTGTTTTTACCAGCTAAGTATTTTTCAAAGTTTTCTTCACTTAATCTTTTACTTTTTTAGAATTTATAATAATTATCTATGGAAAAGTAATGTACTATAATTATTTGTTACTACTTTATAAAAATAAAAATCCATAAAAACTGTAGCAGTTGCAAGAACTGCTAATGATACATGATCTTTAATATGCTTTGTCTGTCATGTTTGCTTGTGCTGTGTATTCAGAAAGCGTCACTGATATGGATGCAGTCTAGGATCTTTTTATTTTTAAGCAAATAATAATTTTTCTCTAAATTAATTTGTATACTTGTTATTTTAAATATGATTTTGTTCCAAAAATTATGCTAAAGGCATAATAAAAGACTTAGGTATCCCTAAGTAATAAAGGCTTGTAAAGTGTTCTGCAAAAAAGAATTTAAAACAAGCCTTTATCAATTAGAATAAAATACTCTGAAATAAGGTTAGTTGAGTTGCTTAGATTATTATAAGATGTTACAGTATCACTGTTTAATGATAGAGACTGATTCAGGCAAAAGCAGGTTTAAATTTTACTTCCTTTGCTCTGAGCTATGTCATCTTCAACATGTATTTTAGCCTCTATATGCTTGCATATTCTCATTGATAAAATGCAGAATGTAGTATTCTCATTCATATAAGATTTTTATAATACTAAAATGGGATTGTCTATCTATCAGTCTATCTATATATCATCTATCTGTTCACCTGCCTATCAATCACTCTATAAGCACATTGTGGCAAAGACTATTAGCTTCTTCCAATACCAAGTATTTGTTTGCCCAGTAACCTAGGGCTGATGGCACATCAATTTTCTATTGTTGCTATAATAAATTACTACAATTTTAGTGATTTCAAGAACATCAACATACTGTCTTACTGCTCTGGCAGTCTGGGTCTCCTTGGGCTAAAATCAAGGGGTCCATATGACAGCACTTCATTTTGGAAGTTCTAGGGGAGAATTTATTCCTTGCCCTACCCAGCTTCTAGAGTTTGCCTACATTTCTTGGCTCATAGCACCCTTCCTCCATCTCCAAAACCTACAAGTCATTCAAGATAATTTTCCCAATTCAAGTGTTTTTTTTTTTTTTAACTTAATCACATCTGTAGAGTATTGTGGCCATGTAAGGTAACATACACACAGGTTACCAGGATTAGGACATAAATATATTTAAAGTGGGTCATTATTCTGCTTACCACAGATGGTTGCTAAAGAGATTCACAAAACATTGCATTATTATCTCCAGGTTTCTTTCTGTGTATGTATGTATGTAGGTATGTATATATGTTTGTATGCTCTGGTTCTATATAATGTTGACTCAGGGACCATTAAGTTTTCAATGATTGTATATTTTCAGTGCTCATCTTGAGAGCTATTTTTGCTATGAGAGAAATACAGACATTCACATAAAGATAACTAAAAACTGACTTTAGCTAAATTCGTCTTAAATACTGATTGGCAATTCTGGAGATTAATTTTCGGAGGAAAGGGGGTCTCTTGTCTAGCAAGGAAAGTTATCTATAAATACTGGAGCTCTAAAAATTAGGTTATCTATATACATTATCTTTATATTCCACTTTTATTTTATAGCATTGAATACACACACAAACATATACACACTTACATATACTTATATAAGATTCTCTGTATGTATGAGTATATAAGTATGTCCTTATCACATTTACTTTCTTTTTGGAATTAACATTTTATTATAAAATATTTGAAAATATGTCAAATTTATGTTTTTAAAATTTAGGATTTTAATTTCTGTGGCTTATATGCTAGAGGCATATTTGGGATTGTTATCACTGGTATAAACATTTGCTTATATTTTAAAATATTTTATCCATCCGTGACAAGGCAGTTAGAGTTATATAATAGAAGTTGATATCAACAAAAAATAAACCTTTTATGGTTTTGCCATTCATAACATAGTCACTAATGCAATACAGTCTGAGAGCAGAGGGAGTTCCTTTTAAACTTCTTGAATGATTTAATCAAGGAATCAGTTGGTATTCTCTATACAATTAACAAAGTTTCTAAAAGAAAGAAAAAAAGTCCGTTGGTTCAAATGCTCACTTTTGTACACATTTCACACAGATCCTATATTTATTGTCCTTGGATTCACTCTCTGGTTCCTCACACTCATCTCTTTACCAAATTTTATAAACACTTTCAATTTGTTTTTGTTATCATCTCAAACTTTGATTGTACATGTGATTTATTTGGATGACAAAAGTAAAGGGCTGGAAAATATATGCAATGTTTATTTTTTTTCACTATAATTCAAAATGTCTTTCTTAGGTCAACTAAAAAGAGTTCATCCATTCCTAGAAATTGTACCTACAGCTGTGCATGGCCTTTTGCCCTTTTTCGTGATCACTTTGTTTATGCAAATCTCTAATCTAATCAAACAAACCCACCAGTCTCTCCATGGAAACTAAACTTTGTTATTGTATAACCCACAGAGTTATTTTCCTAAACAATGCATGAATAGTCTTAAGTAAAGGGTTGTATCTGAATATGTATAGGCTATTTATTGTTTCTTTTGCACAGAAAATATCACAGAGACTTCAATGATAATATCCCTAATTTTCCTATTACTGTTTCTGGATTTGATATAATTTATCTTCACTAAGAGCATGGTAGAAATATCTTAATGTCAACTTCTACTTCATTTGGCCATTCATCATAAATAATATGAAGTCATGATAACTTTTTAAAAACCTATTAGATTTAAGTTTAATACAGCATCAATTTTTACTCTTTTCACATAAGATGCAGCTATTTACATAAGTACACTATACATCAGTGTACTTCTTATATAGGTTTAGATGCATGCATTTTATTTTTCATGTTATAAAAATACTCATGATATGTAAATTACTAAATATCATCTATTGACTAATTGACGTGTATTTATTTTTTAAATATATAAGCGGAAGAGAATTGTTTTTCCTCCCAGTTTCTCAATTAGAGGTTTCTGTTTAGTAAAACATGAATTTTATACTGGGAGGGCGGAAGAAAGATGACTTTCAGAGGGAGAGGTATGTTCTTGGTTGCTGGATCACTTTTAGCCACTTCACAGGTTTTGAAAAACTCCACCTATTTTTTATAGGACCCAATGAAAACGTTATTTCTGTTGCCTTCTGTACCCATTGCATGGTGTCCATGTCTACCTAGCACATTTGAAGAGACACTTGTAAAATTCTTATGATGTAGTTCTCAACAACAAATTACTTCAGAAGGAGGGGACTGGGTATGTTTAAGCACACACAGTGAGCAGTACTCTGGCAGTCTGTGAGAAAAGAGGTGTAATAATAGGGTCCCTGTGTTTCATGTGTGCATTATGACCTGGTATGCTAATCAATCTTAAAGCATCATCAAGAAAGGCAGCAATGTCAAGATGGTAGGTTCAGAAACAGCACCTTATTTTACTCCTGAAAGATAAATAAAGACCAGTATTATTTCTGTATGTATGTGCATGCATGTATGCATATTTATTTTTGCCTTAAATACGTTGTTATTCCACCTTATGTTTCAACCACCGTCTTTTGAGAAATTCATTATCAGTTCTATGTCCTGGTGGAACAGTTTATTGTGTTTTATTGATTCTTGAGCCTTAGGAATGGACCAGTCATACTATTATATCTCTTTGAGCATGGAGCTTGATTTAAATGGTAAATGTAATTTAATCAACAGGAATATGATTCAATCAAGGCCAAATGGAGCATTTTCTGATATTTTACTTGTTGAAGATAGAAATATAACTCTCCTTTGCTTTCAAAATTGAAATTATAGGAATTTGTTTTATGGACAAGTGGAGAGTCTGCATCACAGTAGAGTGAAAGCAACATGCAGAGAGAAGCAAAGGCAAGCAAAGAAGAGAAACTGACAAAGTGCAGAGAGAACCCTAGTGCCATTGTTTGGTGGCTCTATCCTCAGCAACACACGAAAATCTACCCATGTCTTTATTGTCAAACAGCCAGAGTATTTCCCTTTGAAAAATTTGGTAGTTGTGTGCTGTCAGCAGAAGCCCAAGAAACTTTACTAATATAGAATTTTCTATTAGGGTTAGATTTTTAATTGCTGCACCATAATTGTGTCATTGACTGAATTAATTTGAGGTGGATTGTAAGAGTTACACTATCCCTTGCTGTGGAGTTGGAATTATTGCAAAGTAGCTGGTTAAACTATGAATGATATGCTTGAGAATTTGCACTGTACGCTCCAAATGTGGAGCTCTAGACATTCAGTAGGAAAATGTCAAAATGCTAAATTTTGTTGGCTATGTATAAGGACCTTCAGTAAGTTCAAACAAGTATGAGAAAAAATGAATTCACACTGGTCCATCTGAGGCAAAACAGATAAGACATATAATTTTGTTGTGAGAGATCATCACCTTTTATAACCAGCATGCCAGAACAGCTAACATACAGAGAACCATATACATTGTTGAATGATTAAAAACTTAGTCACCTGTTTTAAGTTGGAGAAAATCTGTTTGACAGCTGCTCTCAAAGAATCTAAAGATGTATCATTGTAAACTGACTATACTTCAATAAAAAATTAAATTAATAATATAATCTAAAAAAAAAAAAGAATCTAAAGAAAGTTAAAATTGGACTCTAACATTTTCAGGGTAATAAAAAATACTTTGTCACCTGAGAACACATATGAAACACTTTGCTTTCTCCCTGAAGGAAGCGATAAATATAAAGTGTATTGTAAATTGTAACTCAATGGGATGCATCTTTGTCTCATGAAGAAAGTTAGCTGTACTTTAGAGCCACCCAAGACAAACATGAGAGCCTTGAAAGATTAGAAGCACTGGAGAGAACAGAGCACCAGGCCCTGTTGGTCAGAGACATAAACCACAAGGATGGGCTCCAGTTTAAAGGATTATAATTGTAAGAAATCCCTTGTATTGATTACTACCCAATGAAGTGCCCAGGAGTTAAGAACACTAGCAGTTATCTTAGTTTTAATAGGTTTTAATTATTAGTTAAATCCATGAACCAGCAATCAAGGTCCCATGATTTTTAAAATTTTAAGAAAAATAAATGGCCTCAAGGATTTCTCAATGATTTTGCAATAGTGAATTAATCAAATAATGAATAGATGTGATAGTATAAATAAACTGTACAGGTATTTTATGAAATAGTGTTAAGAATTATATTTTTCCAAACTTTGATTTTAATATTAATAATTTACCTAAACTGTCTTATCTTCCATTACATCTGAATGTTTATTAAATTAATATAAAAAGTGAATTTATTCAATTTGATTTTTTCCCATTTGTTACAATTGCTATCAACATTCTTCATTTCTTATATTGTCACAGTCATAAATGTTGGTGTTTCATCATATATTATATAGTGTATCTGCATATATATATATATACACACATATATCTAAGTATATATATCTACACATACATGTATGCCTATATAAATGCATGTATGTATATATTTCTTAAAATTCTAACTGCTGCCAGTTTCTCTAAAATGACATACTGAAGAGAAACTTTTTTCTTCCCCAGTAAGACTTTTCTCAAACACTGTACAAAAGCATTGGTTTGGGGAACTTGAGTTAGTTCACTTGTGAGCGTCTTGCTAGGTTCGGCAGTATCACTAACAACGTAACACATGCCGTTGGCACAGAGTAGCAAACCTCCTTCTCATTCATTAAACTACAGAGTGGCCGGGTGGCCTGCTTCATATTTCAGGCCTGCTTTACCCTTCTCTGTTTTGATGCAGTGATTCTCTTTCTACGACAGGCTGAAGTACAAAAGTCTAACACACATTTCTTGCCTTGTTTAAGCCCTCTGCTTGCACTACACGAACTAACAATGACAAAAATTAACCTCAGGGCTAAAGTGAACAGCAATGGAACAGAGACATATATTCATGGGAAACTACAAAAAAAAGTCTCAAGATAAAGGGCATGGATGCACAAATGAAATCAAGGGGGACCGCAGAGTAAGGAGCAATAATTACATCTACCACAGTAACCTGTGAAGACTCTTTTTGCCCCTGTGGTCTAAAATAAAGCTACAATCAACCCTCTTTCACTCCCTGATCCATTTTTTTAAATCACAAACACCATCAATCAAAAAAAAAAAAAAAAGGCATTATTATTGATTATTAGTTGAGGAAACTGGCTTGCATTTTGTTAAATGTTGGACATTATTAACCTAGACAGCCTCATGTTTAATCCTTTTGCAAGTCAGCAACTTGCCTGGTCATTGACAATTTCCAGTTTCCTAAGTCTTACTGCTAACTTCTGAAGTTTGCGAGTTACTCCATCACCACCTTTCCTTGTGCTACTGTCCTAGTGAGGGACTGGCCATAATCTCTCTTGGATTGCAAAAACACTGAAATGCTCCCCTTTAGTCCTTCATGACCCTGCCAGAGTGATTATTCAGTTCAGCAAAGGCAACCATCCCATATTTGCATACAATTCGGAACTTTATGCACAATATACAAAGCTCTTCATTATCTGATCCTTGCTTTTGTCTGCAGCTTCATTTCTCACATCTCATGATGCATATGATAATTTCTAATTGGTTAGAAATATTGGTATTTTATTCTATACGTTCTTTCAAACCCTCACATATATAATTTATTTTTGACCTGTCTGCCTAGAATTCCATTATTCTTATTTTTTACTTAACTAAATCCTATTTATCCTTCATTTCTTTCAAACCTTAGCTCAAGAGTTATCTTTCCTAGGAAGCATTTCTACTCACTCATACTGCACACAAATCCAATTTATTGCACTATTAATTTTTAAAACTCATCTATTTCCTTCATTTATTTGAAATCCTACTGACCAAAATTTGTCCTCTAACTTGATTTTTGGAATATGACACATGACAAATGTTACTTAGAATAAATATATCAATGTTAAGTTTTAAAATACTTTGATTCCCTATTTTAACATGTACCTACTTTTTCCTAAAAGTGATTAATAAATTATTACAAAAGTTAAAGTCCACCCTGGTCCATACTGAGAAACTACTATTTTCTAGAAGTTAAACAGACATTATTTACTCAAAATGAAAATAATTTACATGAATATAGATCCAGTTTTCTCCTGGTTTCTTAAAATAAGTTAGCTTACTAAATAGGGTAAATTTTTTTTTTTTAGGTTACGTATACCGTACTTGGTCTACAGAAAGTGCAATGTAGAAATTAGGAGTAAACAATTCTTCAAGCAGTGTTCAGAGCAGGCATGAGGGAAACCTTGTACAACCACAGACCTAAAACACAGTCAGCTGGTGGAATAAAATCATATAATTGATGAAAATCTTAGGAATTGTATAAAAGCTCTCTGTTTTAGGATAAGATTGAACACTAACTACATTCTCCTCTATACAATTTCGTATATGTACAGATAAATAATAGAAAATAAATTTCTGAAATCTCTTTTGTAATTAGACTTGTGGATTTAGTAAAATAAACTGCCTGACTGTGTATCTGAAAATTACATACAGAATATTTGTATCTTTTAAATCATATTGAATATTTTCAAATTTAAGATAATCCGTATGCTTTGGCTTAAACTTTGCCAAATATAGAATTGCCTTTGGCAGCATTACCGAGCCTAAAGAATGACTGAATGTATTCAAAACTTGGTATGATAAACAGTGGAGCCATTTTTAAATAGAAAAAAATAGACATTCTTCTGTCCAGAATTTAGGAACCAATATTCCAATAAAAGCTAAGGTCCTAATGCTGATGAGGCAGCTTTGAGAGAAGAGATAATGACTACAATTTAGTCATGGTCTTTGTTTCAGGAGCCTGGTTGAGTGGGAGGCTAAGACCCTGCTCCAAGCTGAACCTGCTTCCCCAAATCCAGTCTTGCCCTTTTTCCAGGTGCCTTGGCAGGAAGAAAGCCCAGCAGGAGCATAATCTAGGAAGAGCCATCAAAGAGCCATAATCTAGAGGATGCATTACCCTGCATCTGCCATGAGCTACTTCTGTTCTCAGGGAAAAAGGCTCTGATGTAAAACTACCCTGTAGCCCCAAATGAGAGGCTGCAGATTTGACACCTGATACTGAATTTTCTTGTTATTTTTCGTCACATTCAAAAAGCTCTCTCCCTCCCTCCCTCTCTCTCTGTCTATTTTTTTTAAGTGGAATTTTATTGTAAATTAAAACAGACTAGAAACAAGTGATTACTATCCTTACATTTTGCAATAAGAACAAAAGCCAATCTGTAATGTGTACATACACACAGACTTAATAATTCTCCTCTCTTTATTGTGACTGTCAACACCTGTAACTTTTACTTCCCTAGTTTAAACATTATAAGGAAATGTGGAAACGTTTCTTAATACATCAAAATCATATTAAAGGAACAGCAAAAAAATTATAAACTAGACATGTCACAAAATCTTATAACTAAACATATTTAAGCCAAATAAAAATATATCCATAATGAATAAAATTAAATTAAAATAGTAGATAGTGGAAGAATGAAAAACAATGGGAGAAAAGAGATGATTTTGAAATGATTTGCTACATTCAAAACGTCTTTGCACACAACTCAGATGATTGAAATGACAAATTAACTTTTTAGACATATTCATTTAGTGGCCTGAAAATATAAATGAAAGATTGCTAGAAAAGTCAACAGTTTTCACAACAAGCAAAAACTTTTGCTGTGAAGTTTACTAAATAGAGTGAGTATTTAATGTTTAATAATTTACTTTTCTCCTCAGAAAACAGCCTTTGATTGTTTACAAAGATACTGGCATTTTACTCAATAAGGTATAATTTCAGTTAAAAAATAATATTTATCTTTTATATTAGCCCAGCAATTTTGGTTTAAAATGTGTAGGTCAGAATTTAAAGAGGTACTAAATTAATCTAGGTATTTTTCAGGAAACTTAACATTCTTTTGCTAAGGTTAGATTTTGGTTATTGAACCCAGAAATGTTAAAATCTCCAAAGTTCAGCAAAGTTTTTCACATACATTATTTAATATACATACTGTTTCAAATAAATGACTCATATAATGAAGTTCAGTTTATACACTGATTTCTTTAGGTAAAACATAAAATATATGACTGACTTTACTTGAATTTTCTACAGTGAATTCATTAGAAAGATGTACACAAATATATTAGAAATGTATATATCTGTTATAATAATGAATCCACAAGATAAAAATAGAACAATGGTGAGGTTTTGTTTTGTTTTGTTTTGTTTTGCTTTTAATGAAAGTCAGTGTACAAAGTGAAAATGCTCAGGAAGTTTTCAAGTAAAGGACAACAGTACTTCCTCCTTCATGTGAATTTTGAAACACAATAATATAAATTGCTCATGTCAAAATATACAGAAATCACATTTTGAAAAACCTCAATATGTGATCCTTGATTTTCTGTGTCATAAGGGAATTGACAAATGAAAAACACTTCTGGATTTCTCTTTATTATCTTGAGACTTTCCAGTTTCAATAGATTTAATAAATGCTGAACCCAAAGGGAGACACTAAAGCTAAATCACTAAACCTTTTAAAACACATCTATCATTAAAGAGCCTCAGAAATACGTCTCAAATAGTTTCTCATGCCATAGATTTTACTAAATGTACTGCATAATTCAATACCAAAATATCAATTTTGAAGAAGTCTGAATTTTTACATTTTAATAAATAATAAATTTTATCACATCATAACATTAAGTAAAGTATGTATGCTTTAATTTCTTAACATGTTAATTATGTTTTCCAAATAATTGATCCAAACAAATTTTTACTTATGATAAACCCCTGGAAATTGACTACAATCTGGTTATAGTTTTACAAGTATATTTATTGTGAGCTTAAAATTGTTTAAATATACAAGATGTTTAAGCTATGTCATCATAGGGCATACCTAAATTGAATTACACTGGAATTCCATTTCTCACCTATGAGATCAGCGAAAGTCTTAAATTTTGTAGCATACACTGAAGAACCCTGCTAATGCCATTTTGAAACAAAATTGTGAATAATTCACTATAAGGTTTTAAATATTTCCAAAAACTGGGATTGTTAAAGAGTCTAGACTTTGTAACAAGCTCCAGCTGGAGAATTGGTGATTGTGCTAAACTGATGTTAGGTTTAAGACATAAAATTCCAAGTATCTAAACTTTTGTCCAGGTTGATTTCTGCTCAGCCCTTTCACTGGTTTGGGGGACGAAGAAAGGGATGTATCATGAAAATTGTGTTTAATATGAATCCATGAAGATATGACTAGTTTAAAAAAATTATTCACAATTTAGTTCAAGAACCATACTAATGTCATATGGCAGACTTTCAAACATAGTAGAATAAAAGTATTTTTAGTATTCTAAAATGTAAACATAATTTTGAAAAAAATGATTCAGCAAATTTCTAAATTTGCTTACAGCTACATTTTTATTAAGTAAGGACTATGAGAATAAAATAATAATTTTCATTCTTTATGAATTTGACCAAAATTATGTATCTTTCTTCATCAAAGTGTCTGTGTTTAGAAAGCAGATACCAAGAAAAATAGAAGGGCAGCAGATATAATGGTGAAAATACCCATGAAGTGGTAAAAATGAGAAAGCATGAGTAAGCAGGGGAAACCTTAATAAGTCACACAAGTCATGTTTGCATGGCACGGGGAAGGAAGGATAAACTGGGTAACTGAACAGATGAGCACCAGGATACAGTGCAGCTCTGAGAAAGTCTCAGCCAGACCAACTGGGACACAGATGCACAGTTTACCCATAGCAGAATCACAGATGGAACAAAAACGGTCAATCACAGACTCAGGGGTACCAGGGAAAAACTTGGCCTCTGATCAAATATTTTGAGGAATCCTAAAGACTCTACAGCTGGGTAACCACTAAATGTATGTAGCCTTCATTGTTTACTGGCAATTTCCTGCTGATGGAGAACCGAATTGCATGTTACCATGGCTGGCCCTTGGTCACTTACTCATTAATATGTAGAAACATAAAGCATTTAGCAGAAATGCATAATGAGTGCCATGTTTCACCTTGATTTCAGCTGAGTTGGTTGAAAAATTTGTAACTATTTGGTTTTCTCTCATTCCTCTTATACAAAGCAAGGGATCTCAGGTTTTGGGTTTTTTTTTTTGTTTGTTTCTTTGTCTTTAATTTTGTAGACCACCTTTGAGAGGCAGTTGATTCCATGGACAAACCACAGATGTATTTCTTTGTTGCAATATTAATTGCAAAGCAATAATCTTTTAATTTTAACACTTCAAGAAATGCCTTTTATGAGGGAACAACTGATTGAGTATGGTCTGTTTTTTATTAAATATCTGAAATGTCACTAGTAACTCCCTCAGTAGACTAAAATATGAAAAATCATGTGTAAAGTATTAAATATAAGTGCAAATCATCTTGTGAATCCTTGTCTTGACAATTGTTCTCTTGCTTACTTAAATATGGTCTAGTAATCATCATTTCCCCTGATGAAATGTTATATATATATTTTTTTAATTTAAGAAAAAAAGTCTAACTAAGAACTAGTATTATAGTCATGTGATCACTGTAGGTTTTCCACATGTTTAGCATTAGGCCAGTGAATATTTGCAATGTATTTCCAAGCATTAAGTTTTACCATAATTTTGTTTATTTTTTAAAATAAGTGTCAGAATACAGAATAACAAAACTATCTCATTTTGCCTGTTTGAAAGATTAAGGGTTCTTTACTAATATAATGTAGATAATCAATTTAGCTCAGATTGCTTAGCTTTTACTTAATTCTGAACTATTTTTCTTGGAATTTAAGTTTGTATTGTGTAGTTCTACAGATTAAGAAAAAGCAGATATTCCTAGAATGCAAAATATTAAAATCATCATTTTTTTGCTTTTAAAAAACTACCATTTTAAGAGTAAATTGGACTTTCTCTAAGTTACTTCCCATGCTTCTGATACTTCCTAGTATCCACTTTGGTCTATGAATTTTTAAAATCTAATTAATAGCATTTACTTTTTTATATTTAATTATTAACAAATAGTATTGTTATCAGTTGTGTGTGACTAATAACTAAAACATCAACTAAATCCAGGAGAAGTTTGATATTGATATCTTATGGTCACAAGGTATAAAAACTAGTTAGATATGTATCTAACTAGTATATCATTATTTGTATTAAATTATGTGTTATATATATGTATTATAATATATTATTAGTAATATAACATATATATGTATCCCATATACATATTTTATTTTATTATAAAAATGTGTATATTTAATGTGTACAACATGTTTTGATATACATAATACATAATGAAATGGTTACTACATTCCAGCTAATTAACACATCTCTTCACATAGTTACATTTTTCTGTGACGAAAGAAGCTTGAAATCTATTCTTTGCTACTTTCCTGTATACAATACAGTATTATTAACTATAGTCTTTATGCTGTACTTTAGATCTCTAGACTTATTCACCCTACATAACTGCAACTTGGCACCCGTTGAACAGCTCATTCCCCCAATCTCCTCACTACTTTAACCAACATTTTTCTCTGCTTCTATGTATTTGATTTTTTAAGATTCCACATAGAAGTGAGATTATGCAGCTTTTTCCTTTCTTGTCTGGCTCATTTCACTTCACATAATGTCCTCCATATTGTTTCAACAAGCAAGCTCTTTCCTAATTTCTGGATATAATATTTTATTAAAAGAATTGCCTTTAAAACTTACAAATGCTTAACTTTGTTAGATATATAAAACTGATACTAACTCTTTTGATGGGACCTCCCTTTTTTTTGTGTGTGTGTGTATATATACACACATGTGTAATGTTAACCAAATTAAAATGAACATTATCATATTAAGTAGATGAGGTTTAACTAGACATTTTATCCCCTTCTTTAAAACAAGTTATTTTTAATGCAAGAAAGAAGAAACATTTTTTTCCATCATGTATGCTCAATGGGAACTGTGTAAAGTTAAAATATTTATTAATTGACAATTTAAATATTGTATCTTTAGTATATTTTATATCAAAGCCATTAATATGAATGGCATTTTCCCCCAAAAGATACTGTCTCTACATTATTTATCATATTGTAAAGATATGAATGTTACTTGGAAAGAATATTAGTATCCTTAGTAGGAGACCTTACCCCACCCCACCCCCAAAAAACACTTACTTTTCTTTCAGACTTAAATACTCCATGTTGTAATTTTTTGTGTAGGGATGGAGAAAAGAGGGAGGTATTATCTTTAACAGTGCACATGTGATCTTAGTCAGAATGCAAATCATGTAGACTGCTGCCTTGTGTGTTGATGCCGTAAAACTGAGAGTTCTGAATTTAGTAACAAAATCTGTCCATGGAGGGAAAAACAAAATATGGGCACTTTCTCATTAAGCGTTCACTCTGGAATAGTCCAAGCTTTGTTTCCATTTTGTTGAAAGACTTAAAAACATCACAGGCTGCAAAAACAATAGGACAAACATTTTCATCATGCATATTATATTAGCCACATTGTTTAAAATAACAAAAAGTACTGCTGGGAGGCCAATTACAGAGCTCACAGGCCATACAAACTGACTAATTACAGAATACTCCTCAGATCTCAGTATTTCCAGAAATAATAAAAGTGCTGAGGACAAAATAGAAAATGTAAATGATCAAAAGAGAGATATAAAAGCAATCCCCTAAATCATCATCAGACATCTAAATTTTTCTCCTAGAAACATGCAGTTTCTATTTAAGTGCATATCTAAAACAAAATAACCAAAAATAATTGGAAATGTGTTCTTTTGCTTTTAATGCCAGCATATAACGTAGCCATGCCAAAACTCATTTTTTCCATTGCATTGTTTTGACCCTCTATAGTCTTCACTTTTATTAGTAAGCATTTCACTGACTGCTTTTATGTTCATTTTTGGAGAAGAATTTCAAACATATGGGGTTAGTTTTGTTGTTTATTAATGTTCAAAAATAGTGAATTATCTGTTAATAATATAGAAATATTAATTTCAATCTTTGGAAAAGGATTTTTGTCCATTGTTTAGCCATCATTAGAAATTAAATATTAAGTAGGCCAGTCATCTCGCTGTAGTTGCTTCACTGCCAATGAACTGAATTTCATTTATATATGCTGGGTTTTTATCAACTAGTGGGCACTTTCTGAGGTTCCACGTGGCCATGTGGCCTTACTGACCTGAGCTTTCTTTTGTCTAAAATCTCCGCCAGGTCACTGTCCTCACTCCTGTCCTCGTCTTCCAATAACACTCCATTTCCCCCTTTCTTATGTAAACCCCTCTGAGACGCTTTGCTGATATCTGGTTACTGAAAATTTTCCATCATTCTTGGATCTAGTCAACTGCTATTTCTCTTACATACACACCAAGATATGTACATTATTCAATTTTATCATTATTACACTGTATTTGTATTTGATTTGCTTTTCCTAGGAATATGAAAGTTCCCTAAGTACAGGAATCAGATATTATTATTCTGAAATCTCAGGGCTTAGCAAAATTTCAAGAAACTGAATAATAGAACATGTCAATAAATCAAAACTTTTATGTGTCTTGAAAGTGATTGTCTTTTGTAAATAATATCAATAGGAGTTTCCAAGATTAGCCTTTCCCACCAGCATCATTGTAGGAACAGTATCTCATTGTAGATGAAACCTTTTATTTCTAACCACACATGATGGTCAATAACCATTGACAGTGAAAGCACTCCTAGTCATTTAAGGGAATCAGTCCCAACACAGTGGTTAATCGTAATGTCACTGCGTGGTCAGAAGCATGTCCTGGATCTTGGGTAAAGCTCTCCTTCAATTTTCCTTTGAGCCATATTTAAATAAAGAGAGTAGGAAATACTTACCTTCTCATATCCAGGATTAAATCCTTGTGATGCAGTTCAAATATTCCACAAATCTCTATCATTATATCAGCCACCTTGATACCATGCTATTATTGCATTTTGTTTTTATGTATATCAAATTAAGTAATAATGGGTCACTTATATAGAGGGAAATATTCTGATGTTTCTAAGACTGCTTTTTCCAATATTTTTACTGAATGATAGGGTAACTAAAGAATATTAAATGTAGACAGAATTTTAAAGGTGATTGTAAATGAGTCAAACCCCTTCATACATAATTTGGAAAAATAGAATTGAAATAGATTATCCCATTTATTTTCTACACTAGAAAAGTGACACAGAAATTTAAGACTGACAAAAAGTCATTTCTCTAAAGAAGTGTGTTTTATGCTGAGACAGAAGTTACTATGGCAAGTATAAGTTTTTCTTCTAATTATCACTTATTTGCATATGACATGCTTCCAAAATACAGAATTTTTAATGTAGGGAAAAAAACCCTAAATATTGTCACCTAAAATGAATGGATACAATGCTCAGGATTTTACTTTTATTTGCACTGTGTTTAAGGCTGTTTTTCAAAGCGCTGTATCATTTTCCACTTCTGCAAGCAGAATTATATTACCCTCACTCCATTCTTGCTTGTGTAGAATATAAATAATATAACTTATTAAATAGTTTCTAATGTGATTGGTGCAAATGCTAAAATCAATTTCTCTGGAGAATAAAAAAATTTCAATGCACTGCACACTCTGTGTTTCATGGTCTATCATCTTGGAGTTATAGTGTAAGAGGAACACCACGTGGAAAGCAGCATTTGGGTTGGTAGCCAAAACAGCATTGGAGCTGTTTGCAAAGGGAAAATCCCAGAGTGTTTGGGGTGCTAGATACAATTAATATTAATAAAAATATTATTGACAATATATTAAAGATAACCTATATTAATAACAAGTAATATCTGAAGTTGTTTCAAATAAATTCAGTTGTTAGAGGGGAATTAAAACCGAAAGATTATGAAGTCAGGAGTGAGTCATCCTTTCTTACTACTCAGACATTTTGGCATACCTGAAATGGCTATTGGGAGAGTCTTGACTCCTCCAGAGATATCATGACTCATATCGCCACTTTATAAATGTAACTGACACACTACTTCAGATGAATATTGCTGAAAGCAGTTAGTCAAACAATATATTTTCCTTCTTCACCTTCCCAGCCATTGTCTACCCCAGTTTTATTTTTCTTCACAGAATTTAGAATTCTCTGGAATCATTTCATTGTAAATTTTGATTTGTTTGTTGTTGATTTCTCCCCATCGGCAGACGTAGAGCCATTCTGCTCTCATTTACCACTGTATCCTTGGTGCTGTGGCCTGACATGTGTCAGGCATTTAATAATGAGGTGTCAGGAGTGTGGTCAATGTCACAGAGCCGGTTAGTGGCTAAGCCAGGATGGTAATGGCAACTCTTCACTTAGATTTATGGGATAATTTGTTCAGGACGCCAATGTGTATTCTATGCTAGATTGAGAGAGTTTGGGGATACCTCACATCTCATGATGTAGGCTTAATCTTTTCCTACCTCCTCTCATTTTGAAATGTATATTCTTGCTCTCTCTCTTATTTCTTTCTCTCTCTTTCCATTTTTCTCCCTATTTTCACTGAGCTCCTCAAAGGATCCAAGGCAGCTATTTCTACATTTTCCAGTTCTGGAAAGATTTTACTCTGCTGTGTCTATCACATGCTTCTAACAAGTACTCTATTATCTATTCATGAAATTGGGTGACAATGTATTTACTTGAGTCTAGACAGGGTTGTTACTCAGTTTTGAGTTATTGTTGTTTTCCCAAAGAGTGTCTCTAAGTGCAGTTTGATTTGAATGCAGAGCGAGTAGCAGATATTAAGCAATCTTCAATTCTAATATGTGTAATAAATACATAAACCTGGGTAACAGATTTATTTGAATTAATGTTTATAAAGAAAATATAATACACTTAAAGACACAATTTTTTTGTTGGGCCATGTTTACGTGATCTCCAAAAGAGTCCACTTCAAAGAGACAAAGAATTCTTTGTAAGTAGAGGCAGGCAAATCATTTCATTATCAGGCTATTACATCAACACATCAGGATTCCTTCTGAATGCAGACTGTTGATACCCTTCTGTCTCCTTTCCAGCTGGCAGTTTGGGACACTCCACTGATTTTTTTCAGTTTTTCATCACTTCAACAATGCAGTCTATTTTCCATCTCACATTTTTAAAATCTTTTCTGTATTGCAGGCTCAGATGCCATACATACAGACAAATTCTCTCAATTTTATACTCCAATAATATTGTTGGCTTTTCATTAAAGGCAATTAAATATGTTATGTTATCATTGTAATACCATTGTACCATTCCAGCAAAATGGCATTTTCTGTCTCAGGTAAAGAAAATGGATTATTGTTAAAGTTTAGTTTGATACACCGACAAGATATCACACAGACGATATGTCCTCTTTTACAATAGATGTATTATCTGTGAAAGAAATAAGGTTATTATTTTATCAGATATGATAATGAAAAACATGTTTCAGCTATACTTCATGCTTTATTACAAAATAAAAAGCATTAGAAAGAACTGACTAAGAAAAACAGTGTTTTAAATCTCCTATTTTGGATGATAATGTTGGATTCGATATTTTTGTTTTATCTTGTTGTGTTTATATTTCATTTATCCTGTTTGGAAGAGGAAAGAGGATTCTTTCTTGAAATAGATATCAAGTAATAAGGATTTTAGATGTCAAAACTTATTATAATACATTGTATCTCGATGAAACCAAAAAGTTACACATTAGCTATAAATCTAGCAAAGATGTGGCAGATAATGGTCAATCAGTAGACTGAATTTAGTGTAGACTACAGCTTATTGATTTCTTGAATGCCATTCAAGAAGTATTTTCATCTATACAATGGAAATTATATTTTGAACAGAATTACTAGAGATTTTTTAAAATGTCAATACTTAGAAATATTGTGGGGCTGGTGATGCTGAAGATCCAGGAACGAGCTAGTGTTAAGACTGAATTTCACTGCAGAAATTTCACACACCAGCAAGGAGAGGCTCTGAGAAAACTGACAAGGAAATGATCACTAATATCCAGGCTATGAGAACACCAATTTCATGTGCTTTTCACATTTCAGTGCTTATTTACTAATGCCTTTGTTCTTTACTAGGTCAAATTAAACTCTGTGAACATTTCTGAGGGAAACTAAATCATAGATCTTGTTAAAATTAGATTTTATTATTAAATATTTTTGTGTTTAATTTTCAGAAATGTGAAATATATTTATATGCTAACTTTTCTAAAGTTAAAACAATCAAAAGACAATGTTTTGCCTGTTCCCTTAGGTCATTTCCTCTTTCACAGTTACTGTTGCCTGTGCTTCTTTAATTCCAAGCCGACGTCTCATGTGTATCACACTTTGTGGAGAGAGGCATATTGAAGCCTATAGCTGAGGATGGTAGATTTACACGGTTTGTGAGAGAATGGCCCATAGTCAGCAGAAAAAAAAAAACAACAGTGGGAACCCCAACACTTTGGTCTCTAAAATGAGTTTTGATAACAGTGTGAACTAACCTGATCTAATTAGAGGGTGGCGCAACCTAGTTTCTGTCCAAAGCAGTGAGTCCATAATTGTTGCATCTGGTTTAGAATCATATTGGAAAGAATTATCAATTAAAGCAAGCTGGACAGCCACTTGTCCAGTTAACTGAGAATCTGGACAGCAAAAATCAGTTTAGAAGGAACTCGTTGAGGCACTTCCTCCAAGGAAGCCTTTGCCATGTGTTTGGCTTATAGAACTGGAGTTCACAGATGGCTAGTAGAAAAAGGTAAGTGAGTAAACCATCAAATGCAGTGGTAAAAGGGCTGCACGGAATAAAATAGGTTCACGGATGGGGAATTACGAGTTAGCTTCCTACAAGCCTGAGAATGAGATTGAAACTAATGTGCACAGTTGTCAGAATCTAGATTAGCTGTTAGAATGATACCGTATTTATATTTTACATTTTACATTTCTGATGTTTAGAAGACACGTAGTAGCAAGAGCTGAATAATAAAGTAAGTAGGGACAGAGTACTGGCTATAGTATTTTTGTAGGTAAACAGAACATGCCAAATACAAGTGGAATTAGATTTAGAAGCACCAATACATGGTGTACTAAGATATATTTTTATATGGACCTGAAGGGTGACAGATCCTCATCAAGGGACAGAAGCAAATTTATTCAATATCATGTGCTTGCATGAAACACACATTAAACAAATATAGAATTTGCCTGAATAAAGATGAGTAAATTTGCCTCTTTCAAGAAATGATAGACAAGCTTCTTTCATTTTCTTTGGTCTAATTTCAACATGATCACATTTGGACAACAAAATATATTTTAAATAAACTTCTGATATTCTTAGGTATGTTTGCTCACAGATATATTCCACAGATAGTCCATGCAAATGGAAAAGATGCCAAAGAAATTGCATCAATGTAGTATTTTGTCTTTTTCCCTCTGCCTATCATCTCCCTTTTCTTTCAAGCCTAATTTTTATCTATTGCAATTCTCCATAACATAAAATTATAGACAAAGAATGTAAAGTGTGTTATCTTTATAGGGTGCTTCATTCTTTACATGAGTTTGGAATATTACACAATATACGAGAGAGAAATAAAATACAATGTGCTCTTTGCAGCCATAAAAGGAAAACAGGAGGGATGTCATCCATCCTTCTACAGCATCAGGATAGGGCCTTTTATGCATGGGTATCTGATAATTCCTCTTTCAAAGGCGTTCTAGCTCTATTGTGCTAAACCTGAAATATGAGCATGTTTCTCCCAAAAACAAGTTGCCAAGTAAAGGAGGATATTTACACTTGAAAACTCTTGTAAACTTTCTTTTTTAAGTTGCTGAAATTTAGGAACTGAAGCCTGTAAGTAGCTTCAGCAGGAGGTGATCCAATTAAGCTTAATACAGAGAATGATGCCTTAGTCAGACATGTACTTCTCTCTGACACGGCAAACCAATTACTTCAGGCATAGTAGGAATCTTTTTCGTTACAGATGTCTTTGCTAGCCAAAATAAAATGTTAACTGACACAAATAACAGAGGTTTTTATTCACTGTGTGCAGTGAGAAAATGGAACCCATGTGAAAACATTAAGAAGAAAGTTTTCTAACAGAAAAGCACTTTACAGTTTCTCATTTCACCGTGAATTATGCCCATTGATCTGGAATATTTCTACACAAGGAAGTGGAAGCTACTATGTCAAATGACTAGTGACTTCTCATAGAGGGAAACAATAGTAAAGAGAATTTTAAGATGCCACTCATTAATCTGTACTTGAACGTGGACGTTATTGTATAATGTATTTAAAATGCTTTCCCTTTCTCCTCTACACTTATTCGAAGCTTTAGAAAGCGTAGATACTGTAAAAGAATGAAACAAAGGAGACTTCAACTTGGGAATTCCTTTTATGATTTCTCATACTCTTCCCTTCAGCTCCACCTACCTATTTAATTTCATAGACTTTGAGGGCTATGGGATTAAATCCTCCCCCAGTCTCAACTCTCCAAGTGCACTAGAAATGTTAAAAGAGACAAAATTAAGCACAAAGACATACAAGAGTCTCTATCATCATTCCCATTTTAGCTCTTCTTTATAAACTACAATGACTAAATATGAATATTTATATTCACATTACTTTGGGGAGAGACAAGGAATAAAAATAATGAAAAGTCTACATCCCATGCTGCCCACTCAGATGGAAATAAACCCTGATAAGATTGGATGCTGGTGGAAAGGACGTGAGGGTCTGTTTACCTGTTTACTCCCAGGGTAGATACTGAAATCTGAGTGCAACATTAAGTTATGATACTTGTCTTCCAGATATCTGTGTATTACAGTCCCTGTAGAGACACCTTTAATTCAGGAAAGTATTAGTTATCAATATTTGTCAGCAATAATAAATGTTTGATGATGATGAATAAATGTTTGACTATTGATGAATAATCTAAATCTAAATATTATGTATACACTTGCTATTATAATGTAATAATATAAGGCAATGTTGTATAATATATAAATTATATATGTAATAATAATAATAATCAGGAATAATAAATAGAAGTTCAAAAAATAGCCCGCAGGATAGAGTGCCTGCTTAATATGCACTGACAATAGTGAATGTTGTCTAAAGGGCTGAGAGATTAGATGGACTGGGAAGTAGGCAGGACACTCCTGCAGATACAGGCCCCAGCCTGGGACTGTTTGATATAGGCTGTCCTCTTGCCCCAGCCCTGGCTGGGGCCCCCCTGCTACACAACTTCATGCAATCATTTTTTTTTTCTAGTTAGGAAAATGAAAAGCTAGAGATTGGTAGGCTTCTGATTACAGAACAGTTTTTGATAATTCAGGCCATTTTTTTTAGTCGGTGGGTGTTTCTGTTTCCACAGAGGGTTATTAAAACACGGATTTCTTGCCTGCAGTATGTTATTCTTCAGCTTCCTAGTGTGGAGTCGTGTGGAAATGTCAGCAGCATTGGCAGTGGTGTCTCCCTCTGGCTTCCTAGTCACTGTATTGCATCTACGCATGTCCACTCCCCAGCATCCTTGGTATCTAGACATGGTTGTGCTGATTGAATTAGGGGCAAGAGTTTTACTCCAGTGATGACTGAGAAAAGAATAACTTCTCCCAGCAACCATTAGGTCACTTTCCAATGGTTCTAGGAGTTATTCCCAGACTCAGTCTAGAACCTACTATTTAAGCCCTTCCAATATACTTACCCAGTGTCTTAGTAAGTCTTTTCCTGCCTAAGTTCCATGGGATAATTTCTATGTACTACCTTGACTCTAAATTACACTTTCACTTCCTCAACCTATTCTTCAACCCAATGTTACCTCAGGCAATTCCATTTTTCAGTTGCTTAGGTATAACTCTTGGAGTCATCCTTTACTCCTCCTTTTGTCTCTTCCTGAGAAGTGATACAGCAGCTCATCATGTTGGCTAACATCCCTCTAAAATTAATCCAGAACCCCACCATTTTTTACCACCTCTACCTCCACCTCCAGAGTTCAAGTCAAACTTACCTCTTTTGTTGATTACTGCAATGACTTTCTAATTGGTTTCCTTGCTTCTATTTATGCCACCCTAAAATCTTCCTTGCATTTAGCACATAGAGTGATACAAAAATGTCAATCATAGCCCGCTATCCTAGATAAAATGGCAATAACCTCTCACCGCAGAGTTAACTCCCCAGCCACTTTATCTTGTCTTATTTTTCTCCATAGCACATCTCACTTTCTCATATAAGAGATGTTTACTCAGCATTGGTCTATTGGCTATCCAACTAATTTTTGCACCCCACCCAGAAAACTATAAGTCATATGAAGTAAATAACATTTTTATGTGTTTGCTGCTCTGTCTCCAGGATCTAGAATAGCAGCTGATGCACATTAGAATACTTAATAAATATCTGTTGAAGAAATGAATGGCAGTCTTCCACTAAATTCTTCTAATGACTCCTCATCTCAGTAAGAATGAAGTACATGGTGTCTTTCCATCCTCCCATTACCTACATGCTTTGGGCTTCTGCTAACACTCTGACTTCATCCCTTCCTTGTTCGCTCTGCTCCAGCAGCCACACTATCCGTCTTTTAATAGACCATGTAATGGTCACTTCTGCCCAGAATGCTCTTCCTCTAGATACCCATGTCCCTCACCCCCTCACTTCTCAGTTTTTTAGTATTGTCTGTCTATAGAAGATAATACTTCAATATATTCTTTAAACCCTTAAGAACTGGGGCAAATATATCCTGATTTTAAATGTTTTAGGAAGAAGCATATGGAAGAATGTATATTATTCTCATCCTATGTTAAGCATATGAAAACCCTCAAACAGGCTTAGAATGAGTGTCTAGGGCAATACTTTCTGCAAAAATGCAGACAATATATCAAATGGATTTTTAGCTTTGCAAAATGCCAAAGGAAGAGCTGAGACATTTGATAATTGCCAGAACCTTTCTCTGAAAGCTCACCAGGCCATGAGTCATTGTTTAGGTGACAAGATGTCAGGATATGACAAGATATTCCTGTTATATAACATGACAAGGAGCTTAGCCCAGTTCTAATGCTGAAAAATATGAGTCTAAGTAAAAATAAAAATGAAATAGGTCTTCCTTAGTTTCTTTGATGAAAAGATATCAAAGGACTTTATAAAGTACTTCTATTTTCAAAATGCACAAACTCAGAACCAGAGCCAAAAGGGAGGAGCCTTTATAAATGGAGACTCAAAAGTTCTGTTAGTAGTGTAAAAGCAATCTTTAGACAAACCTGGCAAAAGAACATAGCTCTGGCAGAGTGCCTTATTTCCATGAGGAAATCACTTTTATTTGAAACAGAAACATGTTGTTGAATAAGAATTAAAAGTTTAAAAATATCACATCTTTAATAGATTTACTGAATTTCTTTGGATTTATTTCAAGCCATCTTACTGTGGGAGAAGAGTATTTTACTGAAAGAAATAGGGCAGTTTTTATATATATTTAAGCATACAGATTTAAAGTGATCACATTTTTCAAACTATAAACCCTATTATGAAAAACATCAGTGAAGACAAATAGGCTTGTCAATGAAACCAACTACATGATTTGTTAAAAACAGTGACTTTGGTAAATCAACTCATATGAAGATAAGAATTTCAATTGTTACTATCATTAGCTCTGTGAATTAATAAGAATACACTGGCTTACTAAATCATTATTTTGTAGTAATTATGAGTTGAAGGCATTTTCTGAAAAACAGCTGTTTCCATTATAATTATCACCATACCTAATGAAGTAATTGAATAATTTACATTATACACCAAAATGTTCTCTGTTTTTGTTAGGATAATTTCACATACTTATAGAAAAAAAAGCCCTAAGTATATGATAATAATCCATGTGGAAACAGAAATTATCCATTAGATGAGTATTTGAAAATTTTAGAAAACTAAAGTTTTATTTTTCACCTTGGGGTCTGCAAATACCCAATCTTCCAGACTCAAGCTTGTTCTCTGAAATACAACAATGTCTTCAATTTTTTGGAGGCCAAAACTCACGGTTTTTCCAATCTTTTAGCATTCATGGATAATCTGAGTACTTAACATACATGTAGACAACTGCACCATCATCACAAATGCGGTCTGAATTGAATGTCATGGGATGGGCTCCTCCTCTCCAAACATGGTCTTTCAAAGGGTCTATACTTGAATCGCTAAAGATTTCATTTGTTCCTTCAACTAATAAAGATTGCATCTTATTTATTTATGTTGAAATTTAGAATTTATTCCTTCAAGACATTTCTACAGTCCCCTAGTAAAATAATATTTACTTGATGTAGATAATACCTTAAACTTTTTTCAACCAACTTTATTTCAAATTAGTTTACAACTGGAAGAGAGCAGGAGAAAGAAAGGAGAAAAGGAAGAAAGGATAATAAATCATCAGCTTTTTTAGTTCATTCATTCAACAAAGACAATTCATGATCACCATGAGCTTGTCCCTGTGCTAGAAGCTGGTGATAAGAAGCTAAATGATTCATGAAACCCACCCTCAAGGCCTGGAGGACAGGTGTTGCATCAATGTATACACTAATGTCTGTGGGCATACATCATCTTAAGCATTTGCCCAATCTCCCTTTCTCTTCTAGCAAGTTCTCTCTGTCCCTGTATCACCTACTCTGTGTTTTAATGCTTTTTACTGGCCTATCAAAACTTTTTACTTCCATGCTACAACCAGCCCACTCCAAATCTGTATTATCCCAAACTCACTCAAAACCTGATTTCTATTTAACTTCTCTGGTTTAAATTTTAAAAGAACACCTGATAAAATCTATAAGGAACATGCTATGAATAGTTGAACAAGTGAAAAGGTGTTAGATTTTCCATACTTGTTTATATAGTAAAGGGGTCACTTGTTAGGAGTCACTAAAACACAATTATGAAATTTTAGGGATTTATCTGAGAGGGAGTATTTCTACACCTCAACAATTATGGGACAAAAGCTTACTTCACATCCTACTTTAATTTCCATCACAAAATTATTGACCCAAATCGGCCAGAACAATGAGTCCTATACCTGAAAATTCAGTTCTGTAATGTACTGTGTGTCTGAAATCTTCATTACTAGATATACCCAGTACTGGAAACACTATAAGTAAAAATGGATTAAGTATTTCATATTAGTTTATGTAAGCTAATAATAGTGTGAATATTCTTTAAAAATAAAACATTATACTTAGTACGAGGTGAATAGCTAAAAAATTAATCTACCATATTGAAATAAGTCAAATAGGAAATAATAATTTAAATCACCCAGGGTCCATCCAAAAAAGAAACCTCAACTTAGAAAATTCAATAGAGAGAAATTAATAGGAGAATCTATTTACAACAGTTGCAAAAAGATGAAAGGGCAAAGATGCTAAGACATGGAAACTAGCAACAGCCTAAACCCTGTAATCACAGAGCTCAAGGCTCAAAGAGAGGTCTAGATGTCACCAGAGCTCAGGATCTCTAGCTCTCCAGTGGATTCCAGATCTGTGCAAAGGCTTCTCAGGGAGGACACACAGTCACTGCCAGAGATGCCCCCTACAGTGGAGGGGGTGAGAGGGCCGTGCCTTACCCTCATATTCTGTCCTCAAATCTCCCGCCAGAGCCCCCCAGAGGTGGAACTGAACTGAAACCTATTTCCCGAGGGAACCCAGAAATACAGTTTACAAGAGTCCGCCTTTGAAACAGTGCAGAGCAAGGGGAAAATATGGTTTCAGAGCAAACAACAAGTGATTAGCAAATTATCATTTTTAAAAATGGTGATTTTTTTCCTCTCATTTCCTAAAATTCTTGAGGACATTGACTTACTTTTCTGTTAATACCATTATAAATAAGGTAACATATGTTCTGAAATGAATCATGTCCTTTTTTTTTTTTAATGAAAAACCTATTTGTCGGCTGGATGTTTCTAGTAGCTAGTTATTGACCAAATACTCAAATTATAGCAGCCCATGTTGTTTACCTGCTTAAAGCTCAAAAAGGCTTCCCAGTGAGCTCAGAATAAAATAGGAAGCTGGTGCCTTTTTCACTAGGCCCTCCTGGCTCTTGCCTGCTTTTAGGAAACCATGTCCTGTTACTCTTTCATGCATCTGTCACTGAAATGCCCTTGCCCTGGCCATTCTTCTCTTTCTAAAACTCATCAAATTTCTTCACCATAACACATTTAAACCTGCGTTTCACTCTGATTGGTGTATTTTCTCCATGTATGTTGTGGGTGGTTTAGTACTGGGGTCTCAGCTAATCTCCAAAACTTCAGAGTAGGTTACTTACCTGTTCTTCTCGAAAAAGTATGTTGGTCACTCTTTCATCCTAGCAAATCATTTCCTATACAACAAGAACCAACTCCTGACATCTTCTTGTTTATATTCTGTTGTCTTTGCTAGAGTTAAAATGTTCCCTAAAATAAGACTGTGTCTGTGTTGACTTTCAAGGAATCCATTCTCAGTACTTAGGAAATGCTCAGCACGTAAGGAGGCTCCATAAATATTTATTAAATGAATAAGTGAATGAATGAATAAACTATTGTTGGATTTTAAGCTCTTACCTTGTTTCCCACATCTGGTCCGGCTCTGCCTGCTCCCCTAAAAGCCTGCCACCTCCTTCAAGGAGAGACCAGTTTTAAATTGATTGTTTTGCTACACTAGGCCACTATCTGGACCACATTTAACTGGATCGATTGAAGATACTTCATAAAGTCACTTATCTAGATTTCACCCTCTCCTATTGTTTTTGCAATAGGTAAGGTCAACAGAGCCTCCACATCTTACTCACCCAGATTTTCAAGACAAGATCTATGGATATTTTCCTATAGAACTGGTAACTTAGATTCATGCCGGTATCATGAATGCAATTTTCAAATCAAACTTTCTCCAAACTGAGACAAATGTTTAAGTACTTTCTAACTATTTATAAATGGTTACTTGATACTTTCTTTGACTTTTCATCTAAGTGTGTTTGATTCCTGAGGCAAGGAGTCTCCAGATGAGAAAGGATGAGCAATAGGATCGAAAAACTCCATCCTTTTCCCTAGAACGAATTACCCGTTGAATTGTCATCCTGTACATTTTTCACGTTTCTTTTTTATTTAACTGCAGTGATATTACATATTTAAAAACATAATCCAAGTCGTTAAAAGCATTTCTGTTTTAAAAAAATAATCATGGAAAGATAGATGCGAAATCATGCTAATATTAAGGAGAACACAGCTATGATGAATCAACTATGGGCTGTTCCTCTACTTTTGGATGCTGCATGCTTAATTTATATGCTAGAGGAAAGTTTGTATTTTTTTTTTTACTTTTGTAATATGTATCTTTAATTTCTACTTATTGGAAAAATGAAACGCCTGAGACTGAGGAGTAGTAGCTTGTTGTTTTCCCACCACTTTCTCTTCTGCAGTCTCTAATGCCCACATGTGGGTTCCATCTCTCTTCCCTTCCCATCTTGCTGAAGCATCCATCCTACTATCTTCATAACAGCCCTGGCTCATGTCCACTCTTCTTCTGGCTCTGGCTTGCATCTTGCTTGCTTTCCTCCTGGCTCTAAGCCCTGTTCCCACCACCTCAGCCCTTCCCACTTCAGTCCTTACAATAATCTTCAATACACTTCACCTTTAACTCCAAATTTACATTCTCTTCTAGCAAATTTTCACAAGTCTCTGCCCCATCCCAGCTGTCTCATATATAGCATCATTTAAATCTCAGAAATGAATTTCTAATTCTTTCAATTCTACAGAGAGTAAGCCTTTCCAAATCTTCTTTATTACTGAAACTCTTAGTATTTCTTTGACTTCCAAATGCACAGCTCTTTGGGTGACACACCCTATAACCTTAAAGACTAAATCCCATATTTTCCTCCTTCTTTGCCATCATCTTTCCTTAATTTAAAAGCTCCATTATTTTCTTGGCCTGGAGACTTTTAATCTCTTCCAATACTAAACTTTAAAACTTCTGAGGCATATGTCCTACCACAGTTATTATGCAAAATTGAACTCTTCCCAATACTTATCTAGTCCAAATAGTAGCTTATTTCTTTCTATTTTCAAGTTCCCAAGTCCTAATAACAGATTTCCCCTTCTCACAAATTCCATTCTTCTTCCCACAGGCATTCTCTGGAACCTGTCCTCTTTCCTGTTATTCTGATTATTATTTTACTTGACTGTCCAACAAAAGCATCCAGTTACACACTTTCCTTGGTTTCACAGGAAAGCTGTGGTTTTCTTTGACTGCTCATTTATTTCTCTGCTCTTGGTCTTACATCCCATGACTGGCGGGCTCAGTTCCACTCACCAAAAAGCCCACGTGCCTAATGGCTACCAAAGTTGCAAAAGTATTTTTGTAGGCTCCCAAATGGGAAAAAGAAAGTCTTCTATTTGGGAGTTTGTGATAGACAGTGTTCTCTAAAGGATGGAGCCTTGAAAGACACTCATCTTGTTTGGATCTAAGAACAAGGAGCAAATGTCATTTCAAACAAACAGAAGACTTTGCCTGAGGGCATTCTCTGAATGAAAGGACATGTCTGATCCTCACTAGGGCAGCCTAGGGGTGCTGGGGAATTACCACATGGGAACACTGATGAAATGAACTTGACAGAACTTCAGATCCTTCACTGCTCACATGGGACAGCACTAACTGGGTTTCTGAATACATTTGCAGAAGTCAGTCCACAGAGAGATGGGCATCAGTTAGCAGCAGCAGTAACTGTCCCAGAGTGGTGCATGGTATTACCCCCTCCCTTTTTTCCTCACTTCTCTACTCCTTTCTTTCTGTTTCTTGATTCCAAAATAAATTGTCAACACTCAAATGTTTGTCTCAGAGTCTGCTTCTGAATTCAAAGTAGGAGTGAGACTGCCATTTTGTTCTTATCTTCCCAATATTTCTGCAGCATACTGCTGCACCTCCATTCAACCCAGTAGTGAAAGGTTGGCTTAAAGTCTAAAAACATCAGGTGGCGTTAGAGACCCACAAGTGTATTAGTAAAGAAACAAATAAATAATTATTACTATAAGTATTGCTATTTCTTTCCTTATGGCTTAAAAACTCTACTATATCTATTATGCTCATCCTTCTAAATTGCTTAAATCCATTGTTATTGATATCTGTGGCCATATTTTATTCAGCATTTGTTTTATGTAAGCACTGATGGCCATGTATGCCATGTTTAAAAGAGGATTTAGTGTATGTATGGACTTTGTTAATATAGATTTTCTCATTAAATTGACACTTTGAGTATCTGATATGTATGTCATCATTCTAAGGGCTTTATAGATATTTGCACATTTGATCCTCAAAACAATCCTAAGATATATATTATTATTATTTCAGTTTTGCTGATGAACAAACTGAGGCCAAGAGATAATAAACAGCATGGCCAAGGGATGACAGCAAATGGCACAGCCAAGAATCAATGTCCCCTTTTCTGCCCCTTGTCTAGCACTCTCTCCTTAGTATCCACATGTGTAATCTGGATGACATACATTTACACATTTTCCACTCAAATGAAGTCTAAGATGTCCAAGAAAAAAGTCATTCAAGCAAAGAATCTTTATGGGTGGGGGCTTTGGGGTTTTTTTTTAGCATGTTGAACAAAAAACACCAATAAATTTTGTAGTTATCATGTATTCACTCACTTGCATGGTTTGCACCAAAACACCTGACATTTAATCCTTAATTGGTTTCTTTAGGAAATCCCAACCATGCAAGCAATTTCTGATTTCTTATTACTGAGGTTTTATGAGGTTACAGGAAATATCTCATTGCATGGTGCACAGTATTTATCTGAAAAATAATATTCCATATTTGACACCTCTAAAACTACCCTCCCCTAGACTTCAACAAGTCTACTTATTTCAGCCCATTCCATCACATAGGACCCATATCTACTGGGTCTCCTTGACAAAATATGCTTGAGCTCTCCCATTTGTCCCATAGAAATTACAAAGTAATAAATTGATGAAAAAGTGATTCTTCCAAAGGAGTTTGGTTAAGAAATAAATAAATGATATACAAAATCAGATCACAATAGCAATGACAACAAAATTCTTCAAATTGAAAAATAGGAAAATTATAGACTGATAAGTAGACAGACAGAGCCTACTGTGTGCCATGTAATGTGCTGTATATTTCATTACCTTACTCAATACTAATAAGGTCCCTTTGAATTAATCAGCATTGCTTCCATCTTCCAAAACAGGAAACTGGAAAATCTGAGCAATTTGCCGTTGTATGTGCCTCGTTACACTCAACCACATGGGAACAAACTCGTTGGTGATCATCCTAGTGTAGTGTGCATAGTAATTCTCAACTAACCCACTAATACTAGACAATCACTTATGGCCAAGAAGTTTTACAAAAGCCAGTAGTATCCCCAGTTATTCTCACTTTTATTCTAGTGCTTTTCCACTACATCATCATGTCTTACCCTCTCTTTGTGCCTTGTAAACAGAAAATGGAGGTTCTATATGCATCAGCTGGTTACATGATTATTTATTAAAATAATTCTGGGAAATTAATATTCAATAGACATTCAAGGGAATGACAATAGATATAGCACATAATCAATTCATGGTTGTAAATTACCTATACGAAATTAATTTGGCCTAGCTAATGAAATACTGTATTTTATTATGAATATGTAAAGGGAATAATTAATGCCCATGGGTATTCATTTAAAACAATATAAAAGGTTTCTTAAAAAATCCTTTTCTTTATTCCTTTTCTTTAGCCATAACTCTATAATATTATGGCGTAAATATACTCGAAAAATAATATATCAGTTTGTGCACCATCCATTGTGAATAGCATCACATTTCAGCATAAATTTGCTAAATTAAAGTAGTCAGGAAGAAACATAATTATGTCTAAAGTAAGAAAAATGAAGTATGGGGAGTAGAATAATGGGAGGAAAAAGTAAGCTTTGCCATTATGTGATAACGCAGATCAGCATTCGAGCCCCAAACTGGCAGAGTGAACAGAGAAAAGTAGCAGAGAGGCAGCTGAAGGCAGGGTCTCAAAAAAGAGAAGTAGATGTTACAGTCAAATATTAATCATTTTCCTGTGGCCTACATCTTGTACTGAACCACGTGCTACTGAATCTTGAAGCAAGATGCTCTTTCCTTTGCAAGTTCTACACTGCATGACTGTTTAGTTACAGATGTGAATGTTAGCAGACTGATGACTTAGAAAGTGTGTATACACACAGTACATCAACAGGTGGTACCTTATTCCATCTAGAGAGCTCCAGATCTGTTGTAACATATGAAAAAAGAGAAATATTTTATTCTATATTATAGATTGGCTCAATGTATATTGACATGCAAAGTGTGTGTCCTATTTAATATATATATATATATTTATATATATATAAAGATTAACAAGTCAGAATTCTAGAGTATTTAATTATAATTGATAATTATATGCCCACAATAGTAATGCTAACTATGCTATCAGAAAAACTTTACATAAAACTTTTGTTTTATGTAAAAATCTATGGATGGTTATAACAAACATAAGTACTTAATGCTCATATTGATTGCTTAGAAATTGTTTTAAAATATAGATAACTTTTCTTTCCATAGATTGGTTATTATTTTAAGTTATTTTAGTTATAGTGCAAAATTTAAAATTTAACCAACCTTATCCTGAATAAAATATAAATTAAAGGACTTGTAAAGAAAACTTTTTGCCATCTGTCTTCAATTAGTTGGTCCAGGCTGAGGGTAGTATTCAAATTACGGTGTCAGTACCAGGTTGATCCGGGTGACAGTTTCACCAGATGAGTCCCATGGTGTTACAACCAAGGAAGAAGAGTCAGAGTCATTACGGAGACCTTTGTGTAGAACCTTAATTGATAAGAAAAAGTGAGAACAAGCAGCAAGATTAAAGCCAGAAGTCCCAGAACAAGGGTTGAATCCGTTCTGGTGAACTGAAAAGACTGAATGGAAAAAATTCCAGAGCTTCTTTTTATGAGAAATCTGGTGCCTTTTCATTGAAAAATAAGAAGTCAGGCCAAACATGCATGATGAATGCACCCCCTCAGGGATGGGTGCTTTCTTATTTATGCAACATAGTACTGAATTGTTAGAATAGACTCACATTCATTTTCATATTAATATACATTTTTTCCTACAAATCATGAAACTGGGCACTCATTAAATTTTGCCTCCTAGTTGGGCTGTATCTAATAACATCTGCCAACCACCTGTTCAATATTTGTGACCATTAATGAATAAACATATATTTTTTTCTATAAATAGATTTGATTTTTTCCGTAAGCTTCTACAACTTTAGGTTAAAAGTTGAAGAATTTTCAAAACTTTCCTGAACTTCAAATAATATCAGTGCTTCAGGAAGATGTACCTTATTAACCTTGCATCTTGACCGTGTATTTCCGTAGGCACGCTGTATCATAGATTCAGACGTGTTTGCACCTTACTTTAAGCAGCACGGCCAGATGTGCACGGTAGCCTACCAGAGGAGAGGTGATGCTTAGGCAGGCCAGTGTTCTACTGAAATATTATGACAAATAACGGGGATTTTGATATTTCAAAAATCCTTTATCACGTATAAAAATATGTAAAAACCACTTGTCCACTCTTACGTTTGATAATATTTATACAATTTTGTTCATCTTCAGTAACATTTCAGCGTTTCAGGCTTGCATCATCTCATGCTTCTTTTTCTTCATGTTTTCAGACTGCACTCTATATTTTCTTCATTAGGTATACTTGATACATCTATCCTAAAATATAAATTCCTAGGTTCCATTTCTTGAATGATTCCTCTTTCCCTCATCAGGATTAATTCTATTCTGTTTTGCAGGATCATGGTATTACAAAGAGATGCTCGGGGTGTTCACACTCAGCATCTACACAACTCCCTCACACACATATACACACACACCTATGTGCATCCATTCACTCCTACACATGACACAAGCATCCCACATGCACATCACCAGATAACAACTCACAGGTGCACACACTCACATATGCCCACTCTCGCAATTATTATGTGCTCACATTCATTGTCTAACACACATGCTCTTGTACACACCTACTTGCACACATGCATCTACAGGTGTGTACAATACATGAACACACACACACACATGCACACACATGTATATAGTACACACTTCTAAACAGCAAAGGATTGTAAGGTCTGAGTAGATTTCTTGTAACTTTTTTTTCTATCATACACAGTGAGGATCCATGTAATATTTTCTTTGATTAGCATGTTAAAAAATTTAAAACTTTGAATTAATAGGACAGATTCAAATTCTTTATCATAATAATGCAAGTATTACCAATTTGCCTTTTCTACCGTTATCTCTTTTCATCTCTCCTCTTTTACCACCTTAACCTCATATAGGACTAACTGTTATTCAGTTTGACAACAAATGAATGATTTGACAATTCTTTTCCCTCTGTTGGCTTGTTACACACCTCTTTTAATTTAATTAATACTTATTTTTCAAGGCTTAGTTCAAACATCACTTCTGTAAAACTTTTACTAACCTCCCTAACCTTCCTCATTGATTTATCCTTTGTGTTGTATAGAATTTGTTAATTCTTCTCTTACAACTATTGTGATGTTGAATTTCAATCAGTTTTGTATATTAGCTTCCTTTACTAGATTCTGAACATTTTGAGACCGAAAACAGGTATTTTTTGCAGTGGCTGTTGTTTGGAAGAATATTTTTTAAAGCATTTAATGAATATTTATTAAAATAATGAAATGTTTCAAAGTTTGCTCTTTCAAATCTATGTGGGTTTATTTGTTAAAGAAAAGCATACCCCCTTTTCAAGAAGATACTTTACTGGGTAAAGAGATTATATTTGTTCTCTCACTTTGGTAAATAAATCCCAAAGAGTCAATTATGTAACTATAAAATGTCCTCATAGGAGTCCATGTTTACATTACATCTTAGATACTGAGTGACAGAATAAAGTATGTCTCTGTACTTAAAAAAAATGGGTCAAAATTAGGGTGAAAAATAGAATGTGAACATCTGTGGTTCAGGAGATAGTTTTAAAAGTAAAGTTGGTATTTCCATCACTCAGCAGAAAAAGGCCACCTTTACAATTTGTCCACTTCATGGTATTTTTCAATTTTTGCCTTTATGTTTACTTTAAAAAAAAAAAGAATAGAACTAGTGACATTAGCACGAAAATTACATAAAACAGAGAAGCAATAATGATATCGTAGAAGAGAAAGGGACAAAAGGGAAATTAATGCTCTTAATAATGATTCTCCTAGCACATTTCTGCAAGAGCAACAGCACCTTGACTCTAATACGCTCTAGGAATCAACAACAAAGTATCAAATACTTTATCCATGCTTGAGAGCCCTGTAACATTTTTCTGACACAATTTTTGTTCAGTTTCAGTAAATTTCAAGGATTTCATTAGAATTTAATTGCAATCTAATTTATGTTTTTAAAAATTGAATTAGATGACTACATCTATAATTCTACTGCAAACTATACACCCTTATAAATATGCTCTTTTGTGTGATCGCCATTTGGAGCCCTTGATTCACTATTAATTGTATGATACAAATTGTTTATATTCTGTAGTCAATACTTTATGGTTTTTCTGCCTGGCAAAAAAATGTGCTTGCAAAATGGAATGGCTGATGTTACAAAGAGCCTTCATATTTTAATCTATTTTATATCATTTTGTGAATAGTGATTAAAATCCTCCCTGTCAATGCAAACACAGGCCTTCAGAATACCTTTGTGATTTTTTAAAACTTCTATGATGCTTAGATTTTCGTCTAGTGGAAAATACTCAGTTAGTTGACTTGCATTCTGAGATAAACTAGAGTAATAACTGGTGACTTACTGTGTGTTTCTTGAGCTCCTAGAGCATCAGTTATTTGTTTATGTAAAGTGCTTCAGGGAGAGCTGCCCAACACTTAAACCATAGCTTAATGACAGAGAAAAACATATACTGAATTACATAATTCACACCTCATACATCAGCATCTCCTTTATCCCTCCTGGCTTTGGTGTAAAATGAAGAATTTTGCCTAAGCATATGATTTTCTGCATACAACTGAATCAATGACATTATCATTCAATAAGAATTGATTCTGAGCATTTTTTCTATTTTCCATTCACTGATTATTATCTATCTTTAAAATGACAATTGTTTTGCTTAAAAATAAGTAATTCTGAAAAACATAGAGCAGATTATAGATTTTGAAGTGATAAAGAGAATTTCTGTACATGAACTCTGCCATTTATGCTAATAACTTTAATTTTGTGGAAATTACTATTTAAATTTCAGTTTGCTCACTTATAAAATCATGGCTATTAGTAAATACCTCATAGTATAGTGAAGATGCAACAGTTATGATGTATCAACTATATTTCAGGCTCACACTTAGAAAATCCTTGATTATATTATAAATTATATTTCTATAAAAATGAATAGAGATATTTATATAATCTTTAAGAAGGCAAACTAATTTAAGTAATATGCAATATTTAATAATATGGTATAGTCTTCTTAATTACCTCCTATTTCTTATTAAGAAAGAAATAATATTTAAAGATTATGACCCAGAAATTACACAATTTGTTCACTAACCCTAGTTGACCAGAGCTCAGTAACTTGTCAATATTATCATAAAAAAAAAAAATAGGAAAATCAGTTTTCAGCTGGGAGATCATTGCACAACTGTAGGTGATATTGTTACCAAAGGTCAAGGCTTAGACTGGATGTGAGGGATAAGTAGCAGTCTATCCCAGAATCTCTTTATGTTTGTGACAATAAGTGTATAATTTGATTTTGTCATCCTATTTTATATGTAGTAGTGTTATAATGTATTCCTTTTTCTTCTCCTTGCATGTACTGGCTTGATAAAATTCTTTTCTATTTCACTACCATTCAGACTCCAGGTCATCCGGATGTACTTGGCTGTCCCTAGCAGCAGTCATTCTTGTCTCCATTCTGCCTTGTTACACTGAATATGAAAGTGCAGGATGTCCCACAGATGACTGCAACCCCATCTCTCTGTGCAGGTGTCTCCTCTTTCCCCCTCTTTAGATTTTTCCAGAGGTCCAAACCCAGAGAGAGTTCTTGGAGACTCTGCGTTGATTTTATATACAGATAATCTCATGCCACATGTCACAATGTGCCCACTAACAGCTCATGTCATAAAACCTACCTGAAAAAAAAATCAGCAGAAAGGAAAAATCTCTTTCCCACTCTAGGGACTGCACAATTTCAGATCTTGTCCTGCATTGGCTTGTCTTGTGTTATACACTGGCAAACCAATCAATGAGCTTCCAACCACAGACCATGGGGTTATATAGGCATTACCAAGTCCACACACAGGAACTCATTTCCAAGTAGTGTCCCAGTGTATGTTTATGTATCAGCACATTTATAGGCATATGCATATGGATAGGTTGCATATGCACAGGTTGAATGTTGCTTTATCTCAGAAAGTATTGAGAATTTTTTTCCCCTGAGGTTTATAATTTGTTCATATTTTCTCAGCTTTTCTTTAATATCTTTTCTTTCTGCTCATGAAACCTCATTACATTCAGTAGACATGTGTCTTTAGGCTTCTCTTTGTTGTCACAGTTTCTCAGGTTTTACTTGTCTTTGATGATGTTATGAATTTGTCAAATTAACACTTGTTAAGTGGAGCACAGGGTGTTGGATGATGAGACTGGTTCAACCACAAACCACAAGAGAAATTGAAATAGAGAAGTTTATTACTCACAGGTCCTGGAGGGAGTACCTGGCATGCCGTGAGAGGCCACGTTGGGAATCAAGGCAGAGCACACACAGAGACGGAGGACCTGGGCACATGCCTTTATTAGGGTCCCTGGTTAGAGTGCTTTGCATTCCTGGGCTAAGGCTGGATTGGAGCAATTCAAACCAGAAGAGCCAGGTTTTCGCAAGTCCCATGGGAGTCTTACCTAAGCATCACAAAGGGGAAGGCATTGGAGGCAGAGGAGATTGTTATCACGAGAGCTATTGAAGAAGTGCTATTAGGGACTTACGTTTGCTTGTGACTCCTCACTGTTTAGAGCATCTCATGCATGTGTCAATGACTGTCAATTTAAAGCCCCCTATAGGCAGCTTGGCCAAACGAAATGGATGCCAAGGCAGCAACAACGTGGAGTAGCTTAGCTAACCTCTCAACAGATGACCATGATGGTTTTAAAGATTACTGGTAAGGTATTTTATAGAATCCCCCTAAATCTAGGGTTGAAATTTAATCCTCTTCAATTTATTTTTTTTTTCATTTCCCTTTCAGTCCTTTGTCTCTCAAAAGTGGCAATTCTGATGTACCCCAGGTATTTTTTGTTGTTTGTGTGTGTTTTTGTAAAGTGTATAAATGATGACTATTTTATATTAGATCACCTTTATCTAGTCAGAAGTTGAGCAGTTTTGAGGTTAGAGTCCAGGCTTTGGGAAGGTTTTATTCATCCTCATACCAAGAGTAGAGCAACTCAGTTGGTCCACTTAAGATCCAAGGTATTCTCCAACATTTCTCACCTCCTGGTCAACACTTTCTACAAGACTTCCTACTACTAACACAGTGTTGAATACAGATGAGCATATGCCTCAAGGTGAAAAGCAAGGCAGAACTTGGGCTCACCTGTCAAACTCCCCTTTTCTTCAGTACGTGAAGTCCTAATACATTCCTAACCATGTCCTCCAGTATTCGTCTCCCTTGAATCCATGAGACTGTTGAAAGTTCTGCTTACATAGTGCTCTGTATCTCTACTGATTAAATTCTTGCACAGCATTGCCAATTGAAAAATGCCTGGAGGAAAAACACAGAGTAGCAGATTAGACTAACCTCAGTGTTCCTTCTATCTCCAGAGATATGGTCCCTCAAATTCCAGCTGCAGTCATAGTCAAACATCTTTTCCTGTTGTTTTTAGACAAGAGTTAATCTTTTGTAACCAAATCATATCATCCAGAAGAGGAAGTCCTTCCCTTCATATTATTATTTGTCCTCAAATCTTTATGCACATTGTTCCTTCTATCTGGAATATCCTGTCCAAGTTATTCATCAAGCTGATATTTTCTAGACTATCAAACCCAATTATTAAAATGTCCATCATCTGGAATTTTCCTTGCCTTCAATTATGAATAAATGCCTTATCCATATGCTATCACACAATCTTGCATAGATAATTCCTGGTATATATGATTGAATTACTTAGTGCCTTTTTTTGAGAGCAAGATAATATATAAATATAACATATATATTCAAATATATACATAATTATATTTTCTTGTGTGCAGAAATACATAAAATTACATATTATATATAATTTATTTCTACATAGTTATTATATTTAAATATCATTCTACACTCAAGGAAAAGATGATTAATATGGTTACATAGATCATGTATGTTATATAACACATAAAATATATATAATGCATATACATATATATATATATCTTTATTTTGATTGTGTTCTCACATTATCTAAAACAAGATGTGATTTAAAACAATATCTTTTGAATGGATGATTTTAGATAGACTGGAAGCATTATGAAAACAGAAAAGTGAACATAGATATCATTCATAACTTTTAAATAACTTAACTTTGGCAAAAGTAGATTAATTTCTGCAGAAGCTTCATTTATCATCAGGGAATATTTTAGGACTGATATATTAGGATATTAATAGTCATAGACACAGTCTGTTGTTCATTAAACACTGTGCCTGAGCAGATACTTAAGATCACCTGTAGAAACTAAAAATAATCATTCTAAAATTTTTAAGAAACCCAAAGAGAAGTTACAGCAGGAGCTAATCAACTTGTAGAAAATCATTCTAATGAGCTTCAGAAGTATTGTTTTTATCTCTTTTATGGTTTGAATATATCCCACCTATTACTTGTATCTAAAATATGATCCACCTAACAAGTTTTTGTGTTCTTTGTGTTTTTTGATTTCATGTTCTAGTTCCTAGGGATATAATAGTAAACAAACTGTAATAGACAAAGTAAATGTATAAAGATCATAACATACAAGCTGATATGGATTTGAGAAAAACTAAGCAAAGAAAGGAGACATGGAAAGGGGTGTATTTTAAAATACCATTTTCCCCTTCCATATACCCCTTTTAAAATACTGTGGGGTTGGGGAGAAGTCTCACCAAAAAAGGAACAGTTGAATAACTACTTGAAGAAGGCAAGGAAGTGAGTGTTGTGGATATAGAGGGAGGAGCTTTCCAGGCAGTGGGAACATACGTTTCACTGAGTGGCTCTCTTCTCCTCTAGAAACCCTGATCCCTTACTATTTGGATAACAGATGAAGAAAGATAACATTCAGAAAGTGCTTCTGCTTCTTAACCTCTTATGAACTACAGTGACACATCATTTGTTCACATTCATTGATGATAACTAAGGCACATGGTCCCTTATATTGCTTGAGACACTGGGAAATATACTCTAGCTATGTGACTGGGAGGAAGATGGAGTGAGGTTAGGGGCTTGGTATAGTTCACAATGTTCTCCTCTGAGTCAATAGAGCTGTTGTTGTTGCCTTAATTTTATATATTTTTTAATTTTAAAATTTTAATAAAAAAGATCACACATCATGATCAAGTTGGAGTCATCCTAGGGACACAAGGATGGTTCATCATATGCAAGTCAATCAATGTGATACACCACATCCACAAAAGAAAGGACAAAAACCACATGATCATCTCAATAGATGCAGAAAAATGCATTTGATAAAATTCAACAACCATTTATGATAAAAACTCTTACCAAAGTGGGTATAGAGGAAACATATCTCAACATAATAAAAGCTATTTATGACAAACTCACAGCCAGCATAGTACTCAATGGTGAAAAGCTGAAAGCCTTCCCACTAAAATCTGAAACAAGACAAGGATGCCCACCCTCACCACTTCTATTCAACCTAGTCTTTGAAGTTTTAGCCACAGCCATCAGGCAATAAAAAGAAATAAAAGGCATCCAAATTAGAAGAGAAGAGGTAAAATCATCACGAGATGCAGATGACATGATACTATATATAGAAAACCCTAAAAACTCCACACAAAAACTACTAGAGCTGATAAAAGAATTCAGCAAGATAGCAGGATACAAGATTAACATACAAAAATCAGCTACATTTCTTTACACTAACAATGAATTAGCAGGAAATAAAGTAAAGGAAAAATCCCTTTTAAAATTGCATACAAAACAATAAAATACTTAGGAATAAATCTCACCAAGGAAGTGAAAGACTTATACATGGAGAACTACAAAACATTGAAAAGGAAATTAAAGATGACTAAAAGAAATGCAAAGATAGCCCATGTTCTTGCATTGGAAGAATCAATATTGTTAAAATGACCATACTGCCCAAGGCAATATACAGATTTAATGTGATTCCTATCAAATTGCCAAGGACATTTTTTACAGAACTAGAACAAACAACCCTAAAATTTACATGGAATTACAAAAGACCCAGAATTGCCAAAGCAATATTGAAGACAAAGAATGAAGCTGGAGGAATAAATCTCCCAAGACTTCAGATGATACTACAGAGCTACAGTAATCAAAACAGCATGGTATTGGTATAAAAATAGACATAGATCAATGGAACAGAATAGACAGCTGATAAATACACAGACCTATGGTCAGTTAATCTTCAACAAAGGAGGCAACAATATACAATGGAGAAAAGATAGTCTCTTCAGCAAGTGGTGTTGGGAAAACTGGATAGCAGAATGTAAATCAGTGAAGTTAAAACAGTCTGTCACACCATACACAAAAATAAACTCAAAATGGCTTAAAGACTAAAATATAAGACAAGACACAATAAACCTCCTAGAAGAAAATATATGCAAAACATTCTCTGACATAAATCTTAGCAATGTTCTCCTAGGGCAGTCTATTCAGGCAATAGAAATAAGAGCAAAAATAAGCAAATGAGACCTAATTAAACTTATAATGTTTTGCACAGCAAAGGAAACCATAGCAAAACAAAATGACAACCTATGGAATGGGAGAAAATATTTGCAAATGATGCAACTGATAAACAATTTCCAAAATGTATAAACAGCTCATACAACTTAATAACAAAAAAATAAACAACACAATCCAAACATGGACAGAAGACCTAAACAAGCAATTTTCCAATGAAGACATATAAATGGCCAATAGACACATGAAAGAATATTCCATATCACTAATTATCAGAGAAATGCGAATTAAAACTACAATGAACTATCACCTCATGCCAGTTATATTGTCATCATTCAAAAGTCCATGAACAATAAATGCTGGAGAGTGTATGGATAAAAGAGAACCCTCCTACACTGCTGGTGGAAATACAGTTTGGTGCAGCTGTTATAGAAAACAATATGGAGATTCCTCAAAAAACTAAAAAAAAAAATTTGACACAACATTGTAAAATGATTATAAATCAATAAAAAATGTTAAAAAAACAAAACAAAACAAACAAACAAAAAAACTAAAAAAAGACTTGCCATATGATCCAGCAATTCCACTTCTGGTTATATATTGGGGGGATCTCTAATTTGAAAAGATACAAGCACCCCAATGTTCATAGCAGTGCTATATACAATAGCCAAGACATGGAAGCAGCCTAAATGTCCATCAACAGATGATTGGATGAGGAAGTTGTGGTATATTTATACAATGGAATACTACTCAGCCATAAAAAAGAGTAAAATAATGCCATTTGCAACAACATGGATGGACCTAGAGATTATCATTCTAAGTGAAGTAAGCCAGAAAGAGAAAGAAAAATACCATATGTGGAATCTAAAATCTAATCTAAGCAATCTAAAAAAAAAAAAAAAAAGACATTATGAACTCATCTACAAAATGGAAACAAACTTGCAGACATAGTAAACAATCGTATTATTACTGGGGAAAGGGAGTGGGAAGGGATAAATTTGGGGGTTTGAGATTTACAAATGTTAACCACTATATATAAACATAGATTTTTAAAAAGTTTCTTCTGTATAGCACAGGGAACTAGGTTCAATGTTTTGTAATAACTTAATAAAAAAAATGAAAATGAATATATATATATATGACTGGAACATTGTGCTGTACACCAGAAATTGACACATTGTAATTAACTGTACTTCAATTAAAAATAATAAATAAAATAAAATAAAATTTTAGAGAGGTTTTGATTTAGGACAAAATTGCAAAGATAGCGGAGGCCTTCTTATTCACTGCACATTCTAATTCCCCATTTTTTAATATCTTGCATCACTATGGTATATTTGTCACCATTAATAACTAGTTATTAACAAATTATTATTAACTAAACTCCATACTTTATTCAGATTTCTTTAGTTTTTACCTATTGTCTTTTTTATGTTGCAGGATACCATATCACATTTTGTTGTCATGTCTCCTTAAGCTCCCCTTGGCTGAATTTCTCAAATTGTCGTTGTTTTTGATTCTGGCTAGGTATTTGGTAGAATGTCTGCCAGTTGGGATCCGTCTGGTGTTTTTCTCATGATTGAATTGGACTTCTGAGTTTTAGGAGAAAGACCACAGAGATAAAATTCTCATATCTTCATACCAAGGGTACATACTATCCACATGGCTTATTACTATTTCTGTGAACCTTGATTACCTGACTAATTGACCTCCATAACCTGGCTGATTTTTATAAACAAGATAAATACTAGCATACGTGCAAGCTTTTGGGTAAAATAGAGATGAAATTGGAAATGGCAGATGTAAGAGAGTTAGGGAAGGTGATTATTAACTTAGTCCACATGTTAAAATTGTGACATTGGTAAGAAGCAAAGTCTTTCTTAGAAACTGCAGGAAAGGGAGGGTGTGAGACAGTTGCTTATCCTTCCTTTGGGAAACAGAAACAAAGTCATGAGCTGAATGTGTGGATGGGATAGCATATGCTGAAGGCTTGTGGACAAGTGAGAAAACATATGGAATTTGAAGTCACCGGTCTTATCTACCAAAGGGCATATCAGTATCTGCATGCCTTGGATTTATTTGTCACACAAAGATGTGTTTGTGTATGCAAACTAAAAGCCAAAGTGAACCACAAATATACATATTCCAAATATTATTTTTTAACTGCATTTGTACGTATGTTCACAAAGAGTGTGTTTGTGTCCACATCTGTTTCATATGTAGTCAGCTTGATCTAATGGCAGTCTCTCAGATTCTCACCTATTCATCTGATTGAAAATGACTCTTAACTCATTCCATGAAGGTTCACATTTACAGAAGCAAAAATAAAATATATTGTAATAAAGAAGATAAACTAATTCCTACATTACTACACAGATACCGACATCCAAGTACCATGGAGAAAATATCTTTTTTTGCTGTTGTTTGTATGAACATAACCCATATGACCTTGTATGTCATTTAAGCAAATACATACTTGCACATTCATATTATATCAAAGAATTGCTATGTGGTAACTTTTTAATGGTGATCTGTTAAGTGATCTTAAAATTTAGGTCCAGTCCTAATTCATAGCTTTAATTTAAATATACTTTCACATTTGAAGAGAACACTTTTATCTGATATTAAAATGAAAACATGTGGTTATTACAACTTCTGGAAAACTCTTGCTTTTTCATATGGAACATCTGTTTTACAAATGAACCTTCTGTTGCCATACTCATGGTAGTTTTCCTCTTTTGTATGAGAGAAACTGTGAGTAATGCGAGCTGTTTGAAACTGGAGGTGAATCAAACAACCATAAATTTCACTTGAATTTGTATAATCAAAATAGATTCCAAAGACATGACAACATTGTTTTAGGTCACTTGACTACTAGAACATTAATTTCATTTTTATGTCTTGAATCATTGGCAGGCAAGTGAATTTTCTCAAAGGTTATATATAGAATTTGGTTGTTATTACCAATGTAATAGCTTTATTATAAGGAAATAAAAATTTCTTGCAAGGCCTAACTCACATAACTCTATTTGAAACATAATAATATCATTTCAGATTATTCATATAAATAAATATTTTTCATCGTTAGTACTTACTAGTTCAAAAGTTTTGATATGTTTATTTAAATAGTTTATTCTGCATTTTTACTTTAAAATTATATTTTTTCAAAAAGTAAATTGCTAAAGTCATATATAAGAATGTAATTTTTCTGCATTAAAGAAACAGAACATTTAACTTACCAGAAGAGACAGTAGTATAAATCAATACTTTGCTTCCAATTAGCAAAAAATGTTTTCCCCAATTACACAGATTTTAAGTCACACAAAGAATATTTTCATTAATATTTTAAGAAAACTTAAAACATATATCCCTTATATATGTATGTTCAATGAGACATAATTGCTGGTTTGTATTTGAAGTATAAACTCTATTACACGCTACTTGAATCCAACCATATCTATACAGTTCTATCTTTAGTACAGTCTTGGCTATCACATTTCAAAAATAAGATATTTTTTAAACTTTTTAAAAAGCAGTGTGAGCACATTCTTAGAAATATGTCTGGATTCTTAAAGACAAAAAAGTGTTTTGATAGACATTTAGTTTGTATTTTCCTCTTTCTTTCTTTCCTTCTTTCTTTCTTTCTTTTCTTTTCTTCCTTCCTTCCTTCCTTCCTTTCTTTCTCTTTCTTTCTCTCTTTCTTTCTTTTCATCTTTCTCTCTGTCTCTTTCTAACACATAAACCGATGCCCGAGTAGTATATACTGTGTAACGTCAGACAAGTTATCCCGACCGTATCAGGCATATTCCCAATAATCCAAGCCCAAAGCACCATATTCAAAGAGACAAACTACCTCTATTTGCATTCCATAATGGAAAAGTGAGAAAGTTTGAGCAACCCTAAATATCACATGCTATGGATCGTGGTTAGATCAGCTCGATCAATTTGCTTCATCAAGTTATAACTGTTAAACTCCAGTAAAAATAAGGACACAAAGGTCTCTTTCTTCCTTTTTCATACAGATTCTGTGATTTCTTTCTTTTTTTTTTTTTTTTGTAGTCCTTCTTTGTATCTTCCAGGAGGACCCTGCTTCCTCTTTACCATCAAATCTAAGCCCCTTTCCATTTTCTTTAGAGACTTGATTTTAAAAGGAAATTTTATTATTCTTTAATAAGAATGAGTAGGCCATGTCTACTCTAGCTCTCTTTGAAATAAGGTGTATATTTATACTCTGACACAGTTCATCATCCAGATAAAGACAGGAGATACTTTGAATTCTGATATGGCAGAGACCAGTTCCTTCCTCCCCTTGGCATCTTCAAACTGAAGCTACCTTTTTTTATGCTGCCCCGTGGTGTGGTTCATTTACGACTCTGCTTTTAGGAGTGGGGAAAAGTGAGAGAAAGTGGAATACAAGGCAACTGAAATCCTTTATGATCTTCTAGATCCCAGGCACTATGCTAGCTGCATAGCATGGCACATCTTATAACAGTAGCTATCATGTAAGGTAGGCAGTCTTGATTTAATTTTGAGAAAGTGTTAGTTTCATACACGGAAATTATTTTTCCAAGATGACACAAGTATTAATTATCCAGATCCAGGGATCAAATCCAGGTCTTACTGGATCTTCAACACTTGCTTTTCCATAACATCACCATCCATAAGGTGCGGCATAGCCAGAGAGTGATGAGGGTGTGTCTGAAACCATGACTCTTAAAGTCGTATGTCTTCAACAATTTCATATATGTATGTGTGTGTGTGTGTGTATACACACAAACATATTTATGATATCAGTTAACAACATAGTGAATAGTTGAAGAATATTTGAGAAAACATTGTGAGAGCAGTCTGTGAGAAATTTAGAGATAGGCAAATGGTAGCAAATTATTTTCATACCTTTACACCCACAGATCTATTGTGAAGGCTCCAACCCCAAAGGGCACCACACTGTGAAACTGATACTCATCCACCTGAATGCTGGAAGCTGATTATCTCTGTGAAGGGGAAGGGAGATGAGTATTTCTACCTGGAATGTATGGCACACTTACTTGTGCTCCAGATGGAAAATTGACTTTAATATGTGAAAAGCCGAAGTTCTCCTGAACATGATAGTGTACTCTATTTAAAAAGATTAATGAAATAATTTGTACATTTTAGTGATTTACTCCTTCAAAATGCAAATCTAAAACTATACATTAACAAATTCTTTCTAGTTTTTTTATTATCTCCTATAATTACTCAAATGCACTCACTCAATTACTACTGTTTCTTTAATTCTTCCAAGTAAATTTCCCCAATCTATGGTAATGCTGACACAACACAACAACACAACACACACAAACATACACACACAAACACATATCCAAAAAAAAAAAAAAGTTCAAGCCAATGTTGAAGAAAGTACTTCTTCTTACTAGTGGTAGTAATTGTCAGCAATCACCATAAAACAATACTGAGAATGTTTTGCTGGTGGGAACCACAGAAGATGAGGTCCTCAAGATATCCTCTAGGAGAAAATGATAGAATTTTATCTTTTCCAAGATCATCTTTCTCTAGTTTTTGGCATTATTAAATATGACAAATGTAACGGTAGCTATTTTATCATGATTTCAATTAGCCAATGAAATTTCCAATTCTTGTTCTGTTTTGTCATGTAGAAGCCATCGCTTTATTTTCTGAAAATAATCTAGGCAAATTTAGAAGTCAGATGGTGCACTAATTAATTAATTCAATAAATACTTACTGAGCAAGTAATAAATGCCAGGCACTCTTCCAAAAACTGGGAAACAGCAGTGAAAACAAACTCTCTGTTTTTTGAACTCGCATTACACTTGGTGTGATAGAAAATAGACAAATATAGGAATATAACATCTGTTTGGTGATTAATGCTATAGATAATCATGAAAGCAGAAGGACTGAGGCTAGACAAAGGGTGCAAGGATGTCTTACAGTCAAGGATGCATCCTCAGAGAAGAAATATTTTGAGCATATGTGTCAATAGAGTGAGTTACGCACCTCCCTGGAAGAGGCAGGTGAAGATATTGTCTCCCTTTGTCTTTCTTTTCATGATGGGATAGAATAAAAGATTCTAGTGGTTGTAATTATGAAGTCCATATGTATTGTTGTCCCAAAGAAGATTGTGACAGAATTACAGAATTATTATCATGTCTTTCTATCAAATTTCACTTTTTCTCTTGTTTACATCTATTTCCATTCATTTCTTATACTCTTATACAGCATTTAAATATTAAGACATTAATGGAGCATTCATTCATATCCTTGTTCTCTGCTCACAACACCCTGCATTTCCTCACATTACTGTCTGTATTGTTATGGCCACATGTGTATCTCCCAGCAGACCCTGAGCTTCCCGAGCAGTAAGCACAGTGCATTTGAGAGTAGGTGCTTGATACACAAATATTATCTACTGGTTGAATGATTCAATGGCCCTCTTTGAAATTTTCTGGAAGAAATATATTTCTTCCTTGCTATATTTTATGAGAACCCTGCATATGTTTCTTTGAGCAGATCCAGAGGACCTACCTCAAAACAAATTTGGCTTTACTCTGAAGCTACTGTCTGGGAAGAGGGGGTAGTTTTCTACACAAGTGAGAATACTGGGGAGGCTCCTAATGCCAACATTGCCATTTGCCCATCTGGTTTCCAGAGCAGAGTTGTGCCCTTACACCCACGCGGAGTACCAGCACTCCAGGCATTAACTGGAGCTACTGGTTATCCTGTTCCCAAGCAACCCGGAATGAGAGACCTGATACTCTTTTAGAGACTGAAGATTAACTAAGAGACCCACAGTATTTACATTTTATGCTTGGATCAAGTTTGACCACATTCATTTAATTCGCCACAGTTTCACTTTTATTAAGATGTGTTTTATTTTTCTCTCAGCTTTTGTTAAGGGCTTTCACAATATACAATAACAATATTTACAACTGCAGTTACTGTAAAGCTATTTTTGAAGGTATAATTTATTACTTCAGTCAGTGTTCAAACTATAAAAGTCTTGTGACATTTTTACTTTATAGTATTTTCTGGTTCTTAAAAAAAAGCTTATATTCCCTAAAGCACTAGTGTGCTTCCTTCTTTATGATCAAATGAATAATACGATTTCTTTTTATTTTTCTTTTCCTCTAAGAAGATCAAAGCCAAATGTGAAACTCAGGCACAGTAACTTTTCTCTTTCTCCTGATTTACTACTTCTATGTAATTTTTTATTACTTAATTGAATCTTCTTTTGCTTTAAGCATTCTTAAAAGTTTTGCACAAAGAATTGGAATATTGTGTGCATACATAATAAACAAATTAACCATTTCCAATTTACTCTTGAACAAAGCAACTAAATTCTGAGCCTTATTTTTCTCATTAGCATCTATGTTTTTAATTTACTTTTCAAAATATTGTGGAAGCCCTGTGAACATATGTTTAACATGACACCTGTTGTCCATATGAACTTTTATTCAGAAATCAGTATAAATTGGTATTATGAAGTGATTTAGCATAACCTGGGGTGATAATTTTGAAAGCTGTTTTATTTAGGTATTTATTAAATAACCATGAACAAATAATAGTAATATCTCCCTTTTTATTAATTAAATAATTTGATTTTTATAATTTAGAAAGTACTATTTTTGAAGTGCTAAAAATTCAGTTTAATCTAAAATAGTGTATGTGTAAAACTCAAGAAGTACCAATGTTTGAAATTAGCATGCTATTGATATGGTGTAGATAAGGAGAAATTGAAAATTAAAATGAAATCCATTACAGAGTTGTATGTAATATTTCTTTGTCAGAATGGTCACTGCTTATGAGTAACCAGTTAATTATGCCTTGTATGTATACTGCCTTGAATAAATCAAGTTACTCAATGGACTTCATGGCTTAGAATGTGGATTGTAGAGTCTGAAAGTTCTGGGTTTGAGTTGAGACTCTGCCACTTAGTAGCTATATGACAGAGATAATTTATTCAGTTTCCTCATCTATATAATAGGGACAAAAATATTCAATTTATATGGTTGTTTTATAGATTAGATGAGATAATGTAAATCTACTAGTAGTAGGGGCCTCCAAACAAATTTTACAGAAAGTAGATAACATTACATTTTATTGTCAAAATTAAAGTCTGCAGCATTACCCCGCCCCATCAGCTACTCAAATTATAATCAGGTGAATGTATTGGATTCCTTAGATGGTATCTTAGATTTCACACACGCCCACATTTGTGACACTTCACCAGAAAGCATCAGCCACGTTCATCCTCTTCTACTCTTATCCTTGCTATTGACATCTGCTCCATAGCAGCTGCTCATAGGTGTCAATGATAATGCCCAAAATTGGATGCAGATCAGCTTAAGAAGGGATATAAAACATAGCTTGAAATCTAAATATGTAACATCAAGAAATTTTATATTCCACATACTTACAAACCTGAATAAAAATATTCAGGAAATATTTTAAAAGAATAATTTATTTCTTTCTCTTTTTAGGAAGGACAATATATTTTGATTTGTAGTCAAAGCCACAGGAATAAGTAATATTCCAGATGCCTGAAGCATCATGAGTACATTTATATGCAACTGGTGTTCATAAGAAACCATATTTGTGTTTGTTTTAGAACCCTAGCTTCCCTTGTTATACTTTGTGGCAATATTTTATTATATATTATAATAAACTACATGAAAAATTCATAGAATGTTTGCCAAGACAAATAATTAGCCCTGTTGAGAATAGTGTTCTGATGATTAAACTCTGATGAATTACGAGTTATCAATTTCCCGTGACTAGTCCTTTCTTAATAGTTAAAATCTAACTTGTAACTTCTGAGAAGTTGATAATCAGAGGGAAAAAAGGTTTGGTGTTGTTTCTTAGGTTGTTTGATGTAAGTTAAAATCTGATAGTTTTTTTTTTTTTCTTTCAGTACTTTGAATATATTGTGCCACTTCCTTCTGGCCTGCAAATTTTCTGCTGGAAAATCGCTTGATAGTCTTATGGAAGTTTCTCTGTATTTAACAAATTGTTTTTCTCTTGCTGCTTTTAATATTTTGTCCTTGTCTTTAACTTTGAGTTTTTAATTATAACATGTCTTGGTGTAGGTTTCTTTGGGTTTATCTTTTGGGAAATTTCTGGGCTTTCTGGATATGACTGTTTCTTTCCTTGGGTTAGGGAAGTTTTTAACTATTATTTTTTCAGACAAGATTTCTGCTTCTTTCTCTCTCTTTTTCTGAGGACCCCCCTCCCCCGCAGTAATGCAAATGATAGCTCATTGGATGTGGTCCCATAAGTCCCTTAAGCTATCTTCATTTTTTATTTTTTTTCTTTTTGCTGCTCCGATTGGATGAGTTCTACTGTCTTGTCTTCAAGTTGACTGACCCTTTCTTCTCCTTCCTCAAGCCTGCTGTTGACCCCCCTCTAGTGTAATTTTAGTTCAGTTGTTGACATTTCAGCTCTGTGACTTCTGTTTGGTACTTTCTTATATTTTATATCTCTTTGTTGAAGTTCTCACTATTTTCATCTATTCTCCCCAGTTCAGTTAGAGTCTTTATGACCATTATTTTGTACCCTTTTTCAGGTAAATTATTTACCCTCATTTCATAAAAGTTTTTTTTCCTGAGATTTTATACTGTTCTTTTATTTGGAACATATTACTCTTTTTCTTCATTTTGTTTGACTCTCTGTGTTGGTTTCTATACAGTAGATGAAACATCCATTTCTCCCAGTTTTAAAGGAGTGGCCTTGGGTAGGAGCTGAAACTTCTCTTTCAACCCTGCCTTTGCTTTTTGAGGTTTTTCAAACCTTTGTGCTTTTCCAAGCAACCTATTATATTTTTAATAGCTACCAGTAGTTGAGGGTGTGCTAAGACTTGTCAGTGTTCCTAAGGGGATTATGTTAGCACCTAAATTCAGCCTGATTGGAAGCCAGACTCTCAGGCAGCAATTTTTTAAAGTATGTAAATATATACAGTCCTGTGGGACTGCAAACATAAACCCTGCTGGCCAGATGATTTGGCAATGTCCCCTGGGTGGAAGTCACAAAAACTGGAGTTCTGGACAAGTGTACAAGCTCCTGTCTGGGAGATGCTGGTGAGCAGGAGCAGGGCAGAGAGAGAGTGTCAAGACAGCATCCACAGCCTGTATTTTTTCAAAGCACCTATATGGTCCAATAGATATGTGCCAAACCTGAAGCCTGCCCCTCAGGCTGGAGCTCCAGGACAAGCCAAGAGGCCTTCTTCACAGTAAGACTGAGAAGTTTGCATCAGTCTGCTGTGTGTACAGTGCCCTGAGGGTGGCAGCCTGCCAAGAACTATATCTCTGATCGCCATAGTCTCATAGGACCTACGAATGCAAGCCCACCAGCCATCAAAGCCAGCTGATCAAGGGGCATCCTCTGCAGAGGGGAGGAGGCAGCTGCAAAAACTGGGATGCCAGATGTAAAAACCCAGAGCACCAGACATGTGCAAAGCCCCCCTCCAGGAGATGCTGGAGCTCTAGGGCACCACACAGGGAGATTGGAAAGATAACGCCTGCCTTCCAAGGTCTCTGGAAAGGATTATAGTCAGCTCCTAGATGTGTGTCTAATTAGAAAGAAGCCTGTCCCTCAGGTCACAGCCATCATGTTTATCTAATAGGCCTCCTTCACAGAAAACTGAACTCATGAACCTGTTGCCTCTTCCTGTGCCCTGGAGGTGGTAGCTGTTAAGAACTCTGTCTTCGTTGGTGACAGTCCTGTGGGACCACAAATGTAAGGCTCACAGGCTGCCAGAGCCAGGTGGTGAAAAGTTGTCCCCTAGCAGAAACAGTAAAAGTTGGGGTGCAAGACAGAGGTATGAGATCCTTTCTGAGTGGCACCAATGATTACAGTCCTATAGGACCAGGAATGCCAGCTCCTCAAGAGACATTCCCTGGGCAACAGATGTAGATACTGAGGCACCAGCTGCTTGTAAAAGCTCCCTCCCTGGAGATGCTCGTGTTTTGGCAAAGGGACAGCATGAATACGGCACTCGACAGTCTCTGTCCCCAGAGAGTGTTCCAGCAGTTCCTAGATGTGTGCATTAAATTAAATGCCTGCTCCCCCTTCCTTGAAGTCTGGGCACAATGTTCTGCCTCTAACCTGGGCACCAGTTGAGTAAGTTCAAGCTCTTGAGACTATTAAGAGCCATCTCCAAGAATGCTAGTTTTGAGGGTCTCAGGAGGTTATCCTGTTGGTTTTCAAAGTTAGACGTTTTGGGAGCTCCTCTCAGGTGCAGGTCCTAAAAGTTGAGATGCCAGATGTGGGGTTTGAAACCTTCACTCCTTGAGGAGAAGCTCCAGGATTTGAATCCTCTGCCAGTTGTGAGCTACCACTCAAGGGTTGGGTTCATGATGAGAGAGCATTCCAGCCTCTCCTACTGACTTTGATGTGGTTTCCTTCTCATTTGCCTGATGTGATGTCATCAGTCAGCCAGCTTTTGGGGTTTTTTTTTAAAGAGGAAATTGTTTCACATGTAGCTGTAGACTCAGTGTGCCCATGGGAGGAGGGGAGTTCTGGACCTTTCTATGTCACCATCTTGAATCTCACTGCCCTTAAATATTTTCTTTTCTTTAAAATTAGTAACTAATAGGAATTTAACAAATGTTCATTTGTGTTACTTATTTATGATAGGTACTCAAATACATTTCAAAGAGTGAATGAAAGCATTTCTTAACTATTTCAAAAAGTGAAAATTTCTTCTTTTAGAGAAAGTATTGACATTATGTTAAAGTGTATTGTTCCTGAGGTTAATCCACTTCTAAGATACATCAAACAGTAATTTTTGAAAGGGATTTAGAAGTATATCTTTACTTTCTAAAATCTTTATGTCTTTATATCTTGAGTTTAGTAACACTACAGAAAATAACTGAAAGGAAGCTTAACAGGTGAATCCGTGATTTGTAGTATTTGTCAATTTTCATCATAAATCTTCCGACAGTGGTCAATTTCAGGTTACCAACATGATGTCCTGAAAGCAGAGTTGGAAAGAAATATGCATAAACAGTTTGCATGAACTGATACAAGTGGTCTCCAGGATACTGGGGAATTTTACCATTAAAAATATGTATGCATACTTAGTGTCCAATATCTCATTTCCATGTTTTTGAAAATGAATTTATTAGTTTTATACTATGAACTTTTAAGAGAAAATTTATAGACTAGTTTATATAAAACTGAATTGGGTATCTGAAGTTTCAATGGCAATTACTTTGTTTTTTAAGCACAAATACTTTAGAAACCCAGGATTATAGGTGTTTTTTATACTTATCAAAAGCCTTTTATATTTATCAATTACCATGTATTACCTGTCTGGCTTCATTTCAGATCTCTGCACGTATCTCTAACGCACACACGACTGAGTCCATTCCAGGTATGAGCATATTCAGACCAAGGTCACAAACTGGCAGAACTTACTTGGTGTTCAAGTTTATCTGGCAGTAAGCCATGCGCTTTGCTGTACTTCATTCTAGCTAAACAAACTGAAATAGAAAAACTATCTTAACCTTAGTTTCCTGAAGGAGAGCATGAGACAAAGGCTTTCCTTAAAAGTAGATTATTTAGGAAGAAATTTCAGCCACTGAGAGTTAGGGTCTAGGAGAGAAAGCAGGAAATAAGGAAAAGTCAGTACTAAGATGAACTATTTAGTTGACCACTAAAATGATGACTGATGCTGGATCCTTAGGGAATTTCTGAGGAATTTATAAAATGTGTCTTAGAACAAGCTGCCTAGAATGGAAAGAGAAAGAACTTATCGTTGTCTCCTCTTCACCTTTCAAGGATGACCCTACAGAATTAATTGCTCGGTCACTTCTAAGTTGCATCAGAGGGTGTGTGAAACATTTTCTCAGGATATCTACATGTCAGCATCAGACAAGTCTCCAGGCACTGTAGGCTTTAGGTGGAGTGCTGCCTAATTTTGTCTGCAATTTTGTGTGAAGCCAATGCCTTTATCAGTGGCTAGAGCAAAAGGTAAGGCCAAAGGACTTTGAAGTAGTGCACAAAAAAATGACACAAGTACCAATTCCACTCAGAATGTGTCTATTACATAGAAGGATAGTCTATGATACAATTGCTTATATTTTAATGCACTTTTTTTCAAGTCACAGTATCTGATATTCCATTCCATGTTTTTGAGAATGAATATATCAACGTTATACTACAAATTTTTAAGAGAATATTTATAAAACTCTGAATCAGGTATCTGAAGTTTCCATGACAAGTTGTTTTGCTTTTTCCTTTAAGCATAAATACCTTAGAAACTCAGAAATATAGTTTTTTTAAATTTTATTGTGTCATTTATATTTATTAATTACAAGGTATTATCTATTTGGCTTCTTTTCAGGTTTCTGCACATATATTCAAGGCATACATGACTGAGTTCATTCCATATATGACCGTATTTAGACATTATAGGACATGTTTGACATATATGATATATCAGGAATCACATATAATGCACATGTGACTTGAAAATTAAAAAATGAAAGCATGTGCCAGTTCATGACATGAAACCACTGACATATAGACAGGTGTTTCATCACTTTTCACATTCAAATCAATTTGCATCAGCCTGAAAGACCTAAAAACCAGAGTATAATTAGATTGGAACTGGCCTAATGCAAAGGTATTTAGATGAGAAAACAAATGTAGAGGATAATTAGAGAGGCTTTTGATCATCAATAGTAGCAAGAATCACACATTTTTGATCGCTCCATTTCTGCTTGAGGGTTTGGGTTAATAGTTGCATCTAGATTGTTTATGCAATCATTAAATACCTTGGCTTAAAAATTCCACTTCCTTTCTCAAAACAGACTGGTTCAGTTAAACCATTTCCTCAAGCTCATGTGTTTTTTCATTATAAATCTTTTATTCAGATCCATATGACCCCAGTTTAGTTTTTTTTTTTTTTTGTCCAAAAATGGTTCTAATAAGCCAAGTTACTAATAGAGAAATAAGTTCTATAATGTCCTAGGGAAGCTCACACCAGGGTTTAATAGCTGACATCAGGGGTGGGTTTCACACAATTTTTTCCACTGTAAAGACTAATTTAAACAGAACAGATAGGTATTTTTAATTTTTTTTAAAAAAAGTGTTCTTTGTGAAAGTCATTCTTGGAAGTTAATTTGTAAATTTATTTTTTTCTATTTGCTGCATGTTTTTCTCAACAAATATGAGTGTGGTTTTATCTTTTTTTCTTTCTTCTTTGTACTTGAACTTTCCTTTACATAGTCCAGCTCTGGCTTTCATGCATAGAGAGTGGACTGACTAAAAGTAGCATTTCTGACCCTACTTCAATTATTAGCAAATTAATTTGACTAAGATTTATGACCAGAGTGGTTTAAAACAAATAGCTTCAGTCAAAATAAGCAAATTATATTTTAATTATTTGCATGAGGTAAATATGATTAGCTTAAGGAAATAAACTGAATTAATGTGTATTTATTCCAGATTTTTCAGAAACTATTTCTGTTCTTTTTGTTGCTTTTCCATCCAAATATCATTTTTCTTAAGAATTTAAAATTGTATTTATGAGATCTTGCTGCCTCTGCTAATAGGGCAATGCATTCTAAGATCTCTAAAATGCATCCCTTGTAATATACAGAAAAATAGTTTCCTAAAGATGTCCATGTTCTGATTGAGAAATCTGTTAATATCTTATGTGGCAAAGGGACTTTGCAGATGTGGTTAAGAATCTTGAGATGATGAGCTTATTTGGACTTATCTAGGGGCCCAAAGTAACTGCAAAGATCCTTATAAGTGAATGAGGAAGGCAAGAGGAAGTCTGAGTTAGAGGCGGTTATGTGAGATTAGAAGTGCAGGTCTGAGTATTGAGGGCATTAGGGCCCGGGAATGTGGGAAGGCTACAGAAACAGGAAAAGAGAAGGAAATGGATTCTCCCTGAGATCCTCCAGAAAGACTAAAGTGTTGCCAACCCAGTTCAGACTTCTAACCTCCAGAACTGTAAGATAATAGATGGCTGTTGTTTCAAACCACCGAGTTTGTGGTAATTTGTTAAAGCAGCAATTGGAAACAAATAAATCTCCATTCCAAGAATTTCTGGAATTTTCCAGCAGTGTGCAACCGATGCTTACAGACAATGTTCTTGTTTTTGGTTCCCCTAACCCTCACTTTATCAATTTCAGTTGAATCTGTTTGGTATGAGTGATACTCTTCCATGGTATACATAATGTCTACTGGTCAACAATGCTGCTTGGAACATTGATTCCAAATTGCTTGGAATTTGCACATGAAAACGTCTGTTTAGCATCACACATTTGCCCTGACACTGCGAGCACTTTCTTTATGCCTTATTGAGTATTACTCCTAATTGCTATTGGGTATATTACTACCCTTTCTAAAAAATTTCCCTAATCCTATGTACAAATAAACAGAAAAATCAAGTCTCTTTATTTGCTCATAGCGTTACCTCACTCTTCCAGTGGCCACAGCTGAGCTCAAGATAAGACTGATCAGAAGATATCCTACCCTGAACTTCCATTCATCTGGACATTTATCTGGTGCCACACAGGACACAAATATAGCTCTTCTTCCTTATGAGAGCTTCCATCATACTTGACCATACAAATTCAAGCCCTCACATCAACATAGCTGCTCTCACTGAGCATGCTTCACCTTATTCTAACTCTTCTTGAAGTGAGACAATCACAAGACAACACAGGCAGAGTCTGAACCACACAAAACAGAAAAGTGCTTTCATCTCCATTGTTCTGAACTATAAAATCTTGTTAATATTGCAAGGTTGCACATTAAGTGATGCAGGTAATGAATTTAAATTATTAATCAAAGGGATTTTAAATTAACTAAATCCTTAGTATCTCATAAATATTCAGATTTTACTAGTTCTGTGTTTTAGAAATCTGCATGTTTTGGTCTTATCCTGATAAAAGAGTGTTGTATACATTAAGACAATATTTGATGACATGTATTTTTCTGTTGAGTACAAAATATCTAAATCTTCATCCTCCCAGCTTCCCTCTCTTCACACAATCAATTAATTAAATTTAGAATTATTAACTATTAATGAACAAGGATGATTATCAAGATTATGGCCAATTTACCTTTTGCCTTGCAAATTATATTAAGTATAATTTAATTAACTAATTAAATGAATGAAACTGTTTCTTCAAACAACAGATTGTTGAATATTAAAATTAAGAAAACTCCTGACTAACAGTAATACTGGAAATTAAAAATTTTATAATTGAATTTATGTTTAAATTATTGAGTTAAATACTCTATTCATTGAAAATATCTGACCAAAACATAAAAAATTTACATAAGTATGAATTTATTGAGAACAGAATATTAGTTAGAATCTTATTACAGATTCACACTTTTATAATTATTCTTATTCAATTATTTTTATCAAAATAAAACTAGATTTAACTGCTTTATATGTAAATATATGTCTAATATCTTATACTTTTATATAGCTTAGAAAAGAAGATTTCTTTGTTATGACTATCCACATGTTATGGATGAGGACTTTGAAGCTTAGGTGAGTTAAATGCCTTTCTCAAATAACACCTCCAGGACAAGGACCCAGAATTTTTTATTTTTATGCCTTATTTTTTTGAACAACATAATCTTATTGACTTTCATTATTAAGCTAAGCCTCTAATATGGGGTTGTTTTCTTGCTTCATTTTCTTTTCTCTCAAATGAGAGGTATAGCGAATTTTTAAGTAATGGAAGATGTTTATAATTAGAATTCAGAGTAATCGAGGTTTTACATGATTGATGGTATTAATGATGCATTGGTTAAGATTTATTTTTAATTCAATTTTCCAAATAGTATTTAACTATTTGGAAAGACATTTGCTGAGAAGACAAATGCATAACAACTAATTTTTTTTCTGCAAAGCTGGACATAAAAATGTAAATACTGTACTCAGCAGATTATATGTGGCAGTGTACTATGTGCATTTTGATAGAATTTGGCAGTTTTAATATTGAAATACTTACATATATTCCTACCAAAAATGGAGGCCAACTTTGAGACCATTAGAATATTTTTTTGTTTTGTTTTCCTGTTCTTAGAAGCATCGTTTTGAATTCCCACTCCTACAGATTCTGTTCATTCAGAACAATTTCTAAGAAAATCAAGAGAGGTTTTTAAGATTCCCTTTCTCCTCTCTTACATTACCTGTAATTTCCTGACTGTAAGAGTGAATTATCACTACAGTTAGTAATTCATTTTACTTTCTCATTGCATAAATTCTTTCTTCATAGCAGTTTGAGGAAGACAATGGAAGAAGGAAGAGGGGGCATTTAAAATTGTGTGGCTTTTTTCATCAACCATGTATGCAAATGTAAAAAAGAGTTATTTCAAACTCATTTTAAACTCTAAAATATGAAAATTAAGTCAATTCATTTCAGTTTTATGTCACTTTTCAGTATGAAGTGTAGTGTGCCTTCTAAAGACAGACTAGCCAAGTAACTTCACCATTTTCTCACTGTTTGATCAAATTGCTTAACCTCTCTTTGCCTAAGTTTCCAATTTGTAAAATAAAGATAAAAATAGAACCTACTTGACATGGCAATGTTCAAACTTAAATGTGCTAACATATTTAAACTCCTGGGTACTTTATCTAGCACATGGTAGATACTCAGTAACGATAAGCACATTTTTAAAGAAATAATATGTAATTTAAAGTAAACAAACTATAAGTGTGCCAACTTGCAATACTTAAAAAGTTCTAGAAAATAACAGCCTAAAGGAAGAATGAGACATCCAGCAACCCTTGTTGGATCTTATCTTTCTTTCATTAGTTATCTTCTGGGCCCTAGACGTATGAATTTATAGCTCTTTAGAAATTATTTTATGACAGCAGGCAAAACAAAATCAAAATAATAAACCAAGTGTTGTACTCTACAAGCTGAGCATTGAAAGAAATGTATACAGTAAAAGAGATCTGCAAATAAATAAATACTAACACAAACAAAAAAGCAAATAATAATAAGAAACACAACCAATCTAATCCTGCCTAATAATAGTAGTATTTGAACATTTTCAGTTTTTATATCACACTCTCACCTGAGAATTTTATAATCCTCTTGAGATATTTTAAATCAAATGTATCATTACAATACTCTATGCACTCAGATAAACCTGTGCTCTAATGATAGTCAAGCAAGGCCATAAGGTTTCTACGTAAGTTGGGGAGAAATGTATATCATATTGCATTTAACCATTAAAGAAGCCATATTTAAATACGTTTAAGGAAAATTGTTAATGTCTAGGTAATCTAACATTTAAGTGTATTGTGTTTATTCAAAATGAAAAGGAAGTGAAGGCAACTACAGTAGACTCTCTCTTCACCAGCTCCATTTAATAGACTCCCTAGAATAACGATTACACCACATGCTGTCCTTAAAGCACTTAGACTAAAGCTCTTAACATGTTGAGTGCTCACTTACATTGCTTCCAAATGTGTCCACTTGAGAACTGGTGGATAAGGCAATTAGTTTTATATTGAAGGACAACGGCAATGACAACACTTTTCTATTAGCTATCAAAATGTCAAAGTCAAAATGCAGGTGGGTGGGGATGTAATATCGAGCAGGATAAGTGTTTTACATTCCTTTTACTCATGAAGAAAATTGAAACTAAAAAGTGTACACAATGTATTGCAAAAAAGTGCAGATGACCGTAATTTTTCCAAAAAGTTAGTAGTAAATGAGCCCTGTATTGAATGATTGTCAAACTGCCTTTCATATTTGAGTTGAAATAAAATACAACTGCATATTTATGTGCCATTTATGTTTTCCCACTTTACAAAGAATTTTGATTAACCAAGCAAGACTGGCTTTCAATTATTTTATATAAGGATGTTTCTAATATATTGAAATCATACAGGAAAACTCTACATCTGGGTATTACATAAATAACTGAAAAATATTTGCTTCCCTACACAACATTATAGTATAAATTTGAGAATCAGAGAACACTTATACATTTCAGATACTAGAATGGGACAGAAATGAAGCCTACCTATCTAATTTTTAATGTTTGCATGAATGTTGAATTTAGTTGATCTATTGCTTTTAAAGAGAGGACAAGTAATAAGAAATCCTGAGATAGTCCCTAATTTGCCCTTTTATAAATAACAGTTCGGTTAGGGTTTCTAATTACTAGAATTCATCTTTTAAAATCATGCCTTTCTTTTTATGTACACTAATAAGTTTCAGCTTATTCTTACTCTGATTACTCCTTCCTTTCCACCTTCCTTCTTAGTAGGTTGATGTTATTTTTTATTCTTATGCTTAGACAAGTATATTAAGTCTACATGTTACAACCACCAATGACCATGTCCCAGAGGTAAAAAATAATAATAATAAAAGAAAGAGGTGTAACTCATTTTGTCTCATTTTTAAGTGGAAGATAATCACATATTTCTCCCACCCCAATACTCTGTCTTTGCAACATATATCTTGTCACATTTACTTCTCCAAAACAATCACCATAGTACCCCAAACCCATCATTTCCCAGGGGAATGGAAATGATGTGATTAATTTAGACTAATTTAAATGTACCTATTTATTAGAGATAGGGACACCTTTGGCAAACTAAGGATATGCAAAGGAAATATACTGGCTGATAGTAAGAAAAGGGGCTGAGTATTTTATGTGTAGACAACAAGTAATTGGTATTAAAATAGAGGACACAACCTATTACTTATAATCTTAAATGATTTAATTGGATTAAAGCTGAGTTAATGTTGAAGTGATGCAGATTCTATATAGGATAATCTTGGCTAAAGGAAAGGGAGTGTTCCAAAGAGAGTATAAAAGAAAACAGTTGTCCAATCAAGAGTCAGCACCAGCACTGCAGAAGGTTAAAGGACTAGAGAGGATGATGTTTGACAGGGAGTTCTCCTGGGTAAACAGATAATGCATATTTGAAAAAACTGCTCAGCAGGTAACGTCAGGAAAGGTTGGAACTTAGGACAGTTTTTAAGACTCCCGTGATTTAACTTAGGACAAAGCAGCATAAATTAGCAATAATTTCAGATAGACTGGGGATCTTGATGTTGATACTGAAACAAGAAATAGGAAAAGGAGAACAAGCTAGAAAGCTAAATTTTTGACTACTGGTAAGCGGGTGACTTTTCAATTTTATAGCAAAGACAAAGGTCAAGGAATAAGCAACACGGTGAATACGCTCCTGAGATCTGAGTAAACTGAGATATTTAAGCGACCTCCAACAGGGAGATCATTATTATCACTGATAATGGACACAATAAGTTGCAGAACTTGGATTAGAAATGAGGCTAAAACTTGAAGTTATTATTTATACAGTTGTGGCTGTGAGAAGAAATGACTTACAGAAAAGCAGATAGTACCTGAGAGTCTGGAATGTATTGCCTGAGATGGTGAGAGAAATTAATAGGTATAGGCTGGAGACGAAATTTAGGAAAGTATTGCATAGACTTTTGACATATAATATATGACACATTAATATATTTTCCAATAGTGTAAAAATGGATGGTGGTTATTTAAAATCTGTTTATAAGCTCTACTTTATAAGTTTGTCTTATAGACAGAATTTAACATCCATAAAAGATACTTGCATAGACTTTTGGCATCCTCCAAATATGTAATACATTCATAGCACATAATTTCCCTTCATCTAATGCAGATAATGTAATTGCAGAATTTTTTGACTCCTTCAGATAATTTGCTTATAAGTAGTTGAGTAAATGTATTAGTAAAAGTAATGTTCATTCTTAGACTTACAATAACACGTGATTTAAATATTTACTTCAGCGAAATTAAACATTTACACGCATTTTAGAAACACAATTTACATTTTATTTTTAATGCTTTATTAATTCACACAATATTCTATTTATAGACTCAAACTAAATTTTCTGGGCACTTTGCCTCTAGGAATATATGCATTTATATCCTTACATTGAAAAGCGAAAGGCAGCTTGCTGTAAAAGAAAAAAGAATATGTAAAACACATTTAAAATAAATAAAATTAATATATTAGAAAATAATATAGTGTAATAATTATAATATCATATAAAAAGAATATAACTCGCTCTTTAAAAACAAACTATGAAATCATGTGTATTCCTCTCTTTACATCAAGGTCTAATGTAGTTCTGGGAATTGAGGATTACGTATAATTTTCAGACATTCGGAGAACATTGTAGATCGAAGGTTCTTAGATATCAGTTATCTCGCACCACACACTGGCCACAGTTGAGTGAATCAGGGACCGAGGGCAATCGTCAACAGGCTAAGCAATGGCCCAGGTGTGGTCATAGAGAAGAACTCATCCTAAAAGCTTTTTGCCCTCCTGGCCCAGGACCGGAACGCGCTCAGATCCCTTTCACTGGGTACATGAGGCAATCAGAGAAGGAAACGGAGCTGAAAGAAGTGGACTCAAGCTGGCAGATACACAAACAGGAAACAATGAGCAGAGGCCATGTCAAAGGAAAAGCCACATAGAAGCAGAGGCCGTGACGTAGAGAGAGACTTATAGTATTGGGAACAATCACAGTTAGAAGTGGAGACAAAGGATTTCTGAGTCACCGTCACAGCCTGAGCAGGGCAACTGAAGCAGGAAGCAATGTGTTCTGCCTGCTGAGGAAAGGGGAGGGTAGCCAGCTTGTCCAGCTGGACCAATAGAGATGCTTCTGTGTCCTGAACAACATTCCTAACTTCCTTCAAGTTTCAACATGAGGCACCTGAAGTAATGACTTATTTTTCCTTAATCCTCATAAAAAATCCTTAACATCTAAGAAAGCCTCTATTTTACTCTGATTCTTGTAGTCTAAAAGAGCCTACATAACACAGTCAATATGTAATTCTTCATGATCCACACACCTCCTCAAATGACAGAACAAAATTTGCAACTAAGATGTTATAAATATTAAAACTGTCAAAATAGAAATATCAAAATTCAAGATATGGAGGAACACATTTTTTACCAATTTCAGGACAAATCTCATTTCTAAGTTTAAACATTATATATAAGTACAAATTTCTTGTGATTAGAACAAAAAGCAGACATCAGAAGGGGTAGGAATGTCTATATAATTCTTAATATCTCATAAAAGAAACAATACATGCTATTCAAAGAAATGCATCATTTTTGCTCACAGGAAATTTTCAAGTCCAAAGTAACCTTAGACAAGCAGCATTAAATCACAAGTTATAAGCGATGTCTTTAACAGAAAGTTTGTAGTAAATCCAGAAGTTCTTTTACATGGCTCTTTCCTATGATCACCCATGATAAAAGACAAGGAAATAGTATTGAAACCACAAAGTCTGTTTTCAATTTGCTCCATATTTTGGTCTCCAATCTTATTGTCCTTGAAAGGTATTTTGGAACTGACTCTTCTTTCCATATTTAAATGCAGAACAATGCTATTCCTCAAATTTCTATAGCTTCATTTCCTAGTTTTAACTCTCACTTAACAAAGTTTGTTTAACTTATGACTTACGCTTTTATTCCTTTGACTGAACTTGAGTTTTCTACTCCAGTACGTTTTCTCCAAGTCAAACATTACAAGGTGCACATTTTTTTAATGTATAGATTTAGTTTCCTCAGAAAGGCATTTTCAAAAAGAAATAGTACTTCAAACTTTACAATTTAAGATGTCCAATATTTCAAAAATGAAACAGCCCACATAAAAGGATGTATTAAATAAATCAACTAAAATATTAAGGACAATATAAACATTCTGACAGCTCATGCAAATTATCCATTATTGATGTCTATCTGGATTTCATCTCTAAAGGTTCACTGTATATTTCTAAAGCTGTCATATAAAGCTTTCTATTTAAATTTTTAACATCTCTTTAATCAAATGACAGGCAACGATATTTCTTTGGGTTTTAGTGTAGTCATAAACGGCACCAAAATCTAAAAATTGTTTGTCACAATTAGAAGCAAAATACCACTCTTTCTTATTTTAGCTATGTGTGTGCAAACTCTTTTACTATCCAAATTTGGGTGCTAATATCTGGCTTTGAATGCAATCTCTATGAAGGTCCCAGGGCTTGGGGTGAGATCTGGTGGTGGGGGACTTGAGTACTAGTCTATCTGGGAAAATGATCCGTGATGTGATGTTCTAGAAAAATCAAATAAAATTCTGGATAGACTTTCCTAAAAGTAGTCAATCTGAAAGGGATAGCAAAGAGGGAAGTGTAGATATAATACCTACAGGATAGTTTGGGGGAAAACTAAGAGGTGGGAAAGGGAAGCAAAGCACAGGGTAACAATTATTTTTAGGATGGAGAGACTAAAGAGAAATTTGAAAGAATATCCTTGACCCTGGGCAGAAGGAGGGAGCAGTTAAAAGCACAGACACACTAAAAACCACAAGGATGTAAAAGGAGTCTATTGATTTCGAAACCTTAATGAGGATGATTAGCAATAGGCTCTCAAAACTCACCCAGAAATGTGAATTATTGCCAGCTTCAGAGCTGATGCTGTCTAGCTGTATCTTCACATCAGAATGTGCATAGTTAGTTTAGTTAGCATCAGCCTTTCCACTTAGAGAACATAAATATAAGTTTTAATGATAGCTTATTATATTCAGCATTATGTGCTTAACAGCAAGCAGTTTTAAAACATGATATAGTTAAAAGTTTTAGAAGTTTTCATTTCTTAAAAAGTCTATAATATAAAACCTTTTTGATCACTACCCTCCTGTAGTATGAAGTTGTTATGCTCAGCTTAAAAAAAATAAAGAGATTACTGACAGGACAAATAAGAAATAGAATATATTGAGCATATCCTGTACACAAAATAATTCCAACTAACAATTAGTATTTTCCTTTAAAACTTTCTATGAATTTTTAGCACAATTGATATTTTATTTTCTTCATATACTTTGATTTTCCAAAAATTACTCTTTTTTTGTAATTTCTCTTCCCTTTTTTTTCTTTCAAAGAAATATTTGTTGACAAATGAGTTTGCTATATATATTACCCATTTATATGGGGGTTATTAGAATAGACTCAAGGCATCACCTACCCAGGTTTCCAGACAAATGATTTCCCACCCACCGAAGCCCAAAGAGATGAACATACAATTAAGACAAACTGTAGCCACCACTTCCCTTATTCAAAAAATAATTTCTCAGACTCAGATTATCCCAATTATCATTCCAGCTGGTCACACATTCATTGGTGTTGTACAGCCTCCCTTTCTACCTTTTAGATCTTTGATTTTTTGGCTGATTTTGTTACAAAGTGACCAAGCAAATTTAGACATACACAGCTATTAAGATCTTTTTCGGTACTGATTTTAGGCATCAATGTTACAGGTAATGAGAGGAATGGGTCGCCTCTGTCACAACTTTAGTACCATGCACTGATGAAATCGAATCTAGCAGAAGGCCACTATAAATACTCACACTGCCTAAACATCACTAGTAGGAAAACAAATTCCCATTTCTGTGGTCTCAGTGAAGTTCTAGCTAGACCAATGTAAACATTCTATATTAGCTTGAGACTACTAATCATAGACTTTAGTTTGATTTCCCTTCCTGCAGGAATAAAATTATTAAGGATAAACTTTGAACTGTTCAAAGTTGTGGATTCTTTGAATTAAATGGTCACTCCCCACCCCCGCTGGCCCAAAATAACGTGAACTAACATCACAAGAACAGTAATAAGAGTTCCGAACTGGAAATTAAGAGTTCTGGGATGTATTCTCATTTTTGTCTTTGATGCTATCAAGAGTTATAACTTCACAAATCCACAGAAAGGTGAAATCTCAGTTGTTAGCATCATCAGTGCCAAAAATATCATCAATACAGAGAAAAAGAGACAGAGGGAGTGGAGAGAGAACATAAGTGCTCAGTGGTCACTGAGTTATTGCTTAAAAAAGCATATTTAAACTACGTAAGTTTATCACAATAAACTACAAGAATAAATTATAGAAAGTAAATATAATTAAAGTTCTCTTTGCTGTTGGGAATATAAAGAAGAAAGAATGAAGATGCACTGGGGTGGTGGGTGGGGAAGAATAAATGTACGAGAAACACTAGGAAGCAAATACTAAGGTTTCTTCAAACTAAATTTCAATCATTCATAGTTTCCCCAGATCCTAATTTATTTTTTCCCTTCTTTTGCATTTAACACAGGCTGATTAAATGTGTCACAGTAAGATATAATATAGCTTGTATGTGTTTATCACATAACTGTTCATCAATAATGTTATTGTTCTGGTTATCATATTTTTAAGACAGGGAAAAACATGTCACCATGAAAACAAAAGCAAAGTGATTTGCATCTCAAGGTAGAAGTTTTTAGGACGTTTAAATTATAGGTGAAGACAAATCAAGGAAATGTGTTTTGGTAATCTAAGGATATGAAGTTAAAAAAAGAGAGCAAAACATAGTTTTCAGTGTACTAGGTAAAGGAATAAATTTTTTTTTAATTAAAAGCTTTAGGATCAAATAGATCAAAATTCACTTTTTTTTAAGTAACTTTGAATCCTCAGAAATTAAAATTGCAGTTTGTTTACTTGGTATATATGCATAAGCATAATTGGTAGATAAGCCTTTATTGTAAAAAAACTGATTACACTCTTTTGTGTCATCAATCAATGTCTAAAGATGGCTTAAGGTGTGCTTATTTCACTATCTCTGTATTAAGATAGGGGACACTGAAATCCAAGCCCCTACCCTACATTATCAGGAGAAAAACAAAAATCTGCAGTATTTTGTTTATTCTGACCTCTGACACTGCAAATTCTGTTGAACTATTTTCCACTCACTAATACACACGTGTGTCACATTAATATAAAAGCCTATCTTTCAAGTCATTAGTATTGTATAAAGCAATGTTTAAAACTTTACAAATCCCTATGTTTATAGGAATGCTATCTTTATGCAAAGTATATAATGCATGCTTTTATTGATAATTTAACATAGATTTTATATATCAAGATTTAATAAATTGGTTCAAGTTATCTGTAAAGAAATGGAAATTTCTGAGAACCAATGGTGAGGTTTCAAGCTTTTTGTTTTAAATTCACTTTCTGATAGCCTTCTCTTTTTCTGACTCGTTTCAAAAATTATTATAACAAAAACGTTTTTGGTTTGTACTTTAAAAAAGTACAGCCTTTAAAAGCAAATTCTGTTTCACCAATCATTCTGCAAAAAGCTAGTTTATTTTCTTCTCCAGTGTCCTGAAACAGGAACAATTTCATTGAAACAATTTTTGGTTTAAAATAACTTCATAAGGACAATTTGCTGACTCTCTAATATAAGAAAGATTACAGGATACCTCAGGTGTTGAAAAATTAATATGGCACAGAATCTGTGAATTTCATCAGCTAAATTCTCAACTATTCTAGTTAAAATGCTTTTCCGAAAGCAATTTCACATTTGTGTAATAGTTATAATAAGAGATCATGCACATATATTAATTTCTTTAATATCATAGGCTTTACATATATACATAATTATAAACATTATACACTTGTATTCCTTAAATTTCTAATATTTTTATAAAAGATGAGATGAGTTGGAGAAATCTACATAAAATCAAAATACCTGAAGAAAATGCTCTTCCAGAAAATGTTTAATGGACACCAAATGTGTACAATAATCTGAGACAGCTTCTTTGTTCATGGATTTGTTCAGTCTCACTTGGGAATTAAATTATGGGGCCAAAAAACCTGCAACCTCAAATGTGTACAGTGTCAGTCACGTGTGCATGTGCCAATATGACTGCCAGGCACTGGAGTGTGGGGTGCAGGTCAAATTAGAGTAGGTTCTTAGGCAAGTCATTGTCTTTGGAACCAGAATACCTGAGGAGAACCACGGCAAAACATAAAAGGTCATGTTTTTGACAGCTCCTATTTTTCATAGTTTTCTAATCTTAGAATACAGCTTTAAATTATTTTTTATAGTAAGTATGTATTTACTTACTAGTTTTCCCAGAACTAATTATTTTTTACAGATTTGAGATACTGGCATTGAATGTCACAAGAACTTAATCCCAACACAAGAAAGATATTTCATACATTAACTGTTTTACTTGAGACACTTTATTAACCACATTTTTTTCTTATAATTTTCTGAGAAAGTAGGCAAAGGTTATTAAAATTTGAGAAATTAGCTAGTGTTTTCCTCTGCCCTCCCTCTTAATTGGTAATTTAGATAATTTACTTTAATTGACAATTTAGGTATCTATATTGAGTACATATTTCTTCAGAACTTTGAGGGAAATGACCCTATTTTTTTTTCTAATTTCTCTGGTGTCTCGTTAATATGCATAATTATTCCAAAGTCTTTGTACATTATTCACCTCCTTCTTATACCCAACACTTTATGAGTTTTTTCTTTATTTTCAATAACCTGAAATGTCACAGTAATATACCCTAGTAAGTGTCCACTTTAAATTTATTGCTAGACACTCAGTGGTGACTCTGAGACCTATTTCCTTCAGTCTGGTGAATTTTCTGCTTCCCTCCTTTATATCTGTTTTTTTTTCTGAAATTGATATTATTTGGATTTTATATTTCTTAAAATTTAATTTAAAATTATCTGCATTTTTCTGTTCCCTTTTTTTGTCTTTGAGTTCTTCTCTCATAAGTGCTTTTTCAACTTCAACTTAGTTTGACTTTTAACTCTGCATTAATTCTATTCACTATAAGTTCCTTATTTAGATTTATTTGTTTTCACATCCACTTTTTATGTCAGAGGCTTTCCTCAAATAATTGGTGACCATTGGCTGTATGTTACCATGTACGAGTAAGACATCACACGTTGAAATACAGCTCTTTAAATCTTTGCAGGGCTAGTGATTAGTGGGTTTCTTTAGATGATTAATGGGCAAGCACACTGATATTTCTGTGAGGGATGTGCACATGTTCATATATGTAGATCTTCTTTTTGAGTGGTCAGTTCTCCAGAGAATAATCTTCTAATTACTAATCTGGAAGGTATAATCCTGGTGATTGTCCTGGAAACAGGGGGAAAGAATGAGGCAATGGTCCTAGTGCAGAATTAATTGACTGTCAAAACAGTGTCTTACCAAGGCCTTTAAGTTGTCCTGGTGCTGCGAATGTGTTTGTTTCAAGCTCCCAAATCTTAAGTCTCTGGTGCTAGCCTGGGAAGGTAAAAACTAGTGGCTTGAGGTAAGACGTGTGCAAAGATAACGTCTGGGTTCTTTTAAAGGCTTAGCACCAATTACCCAGTACTGTGCTCTCAATTCATGCCTGCGTGTTAGATTGTGCCTCTCCAGTTACTCTGAGAAGAGTTTCTGAAAAGGAAATTATTTGCCTCTTGTTAACTTCTTTTACTCCACCTTTAGATTTCAACTTTATGTTAGGTTAATTACAATAGGCCATAACATGCTGGTTTATAAAAAACAAAACTGTTTTGTTTTGTGGTTTTAAAAAAAGAAAAAGAAAAAGAAACATAAGACAAGATATTTATAGCAGCTAGTATAGACAGAACATCTTGTGGAAAGGGCAAAGATGGTTAAGAGAAAATTTAGAATGTTTGCTGCATTATGTGTGATGTAATTCCGCTATCTAAATTCATGCCTTACATTATGCTGTACTTTAGGATTGATGCTTTCTTGAAAAATTCATATATTTTGATGTTAAAGACCATGTCAAGGGAAAATATGAACAAACAGACATTGATTTTATTGCAATACTATTTCTAGCACTGGGGAGAGAGCACAGACAGAGTCTGGATATTCAGCTCTGTTGAAACAAAGGTGGGAGAATTTAAGAGCTGGAGTAGGGGGATTGTAGATCATATGTGTTTGCTAATTGGCTTTACGCAGAGGAAAATGCACTCTTTCCTATCTTCACGACAGGAGATAGTTTTACATCTTGGAGCATGATATCCAAGGAAGTTAGGCTTTTATTCTTCCAGCAGAAACTGGAAGATGGAGAGCTATCTACCTTGATGATTATATCCAAGGATTCCATGATGCACAGAGTAAAAAAAAATGGAGTCAACTAAAGAGGATAAAAGTGGTAACATCTATCACTATTGGCAAATGAGTGTGTCCATGTGGAAAAATTGCACAGAATAATTAGTCACGCTAGTTGGGTACAGACACAAGTCTCAATATTTGTAAGATCTGTGACCCTTGGAAAGTGAAATAATTTGTCTTGCTCACAGTTTCCTTTTCTGTGAAATGTGAATAATCGTGTCTAGGTGATGGTCCCTTGTGAGAATTTATTTATAGCAAACATATTTAGTGCCTACCATGTGGCCACATCATTCAGAAACCCATTTAATCCACACAATCACGCAGAGAAAGGGTATATATAGTATCCCTATTTTATAGATTAAAAAAAAATAGAGACCTATAGAAGTTAAGTAACACACAGATGACACATGGAGATTAAATCTGGCTCTAAAGCTGTGCTGTCCAATATGTGGACACTAGCGCACATGGCTATAAAACTTCAAATTAATAAAAATTAAATATTAAATCCGTTAGTCAAACTACCCATATTTCAAGTACTCTGTAGCACATGTGACTAGTGACTACCACTGTCACAAACTTTCTGACCTTTTTTCCTCCTAAAGCTTTAGGGGACAGCACTGCAGAGCATAACCAGAGCAAAATTCTATCTCTCCACAATGAAAATTATCAAGGGCCCAACACATAGCAACTATTCAATAAATGTTTTTCTCCTTTTGTTCTTCAGGAAAAAAAAGAGTCTTTTTTCAATGAAAATGTTCAATTAAAAAATTATATACTTCCTCAACCCCCAGAAATTTATTGGGAAAGAAAGCTCATGTTTCTATAAAATCAAGTTTACAAAACTTTCCTGAGAAGGCAAAACTCCAATTTATTTACTTGTATGGGAGTCAAGAGCTAATAAGAAGCAGAGAGTTTTAATTCAGTCCTCCTTACTCTGGCTGCAGGAATGAGATGAATTTTTGTTAAGTATTTCATTCAAAGGTACTATAATTTCATCAAGCAACATCTGCCAAACATTGCTCTCTCTACCATTATTACAACTTGTAGAAAATGAAATTCCTGCTATCTGTCTCATCTTATTTAATTTTTGGATTTCAGGAAATTGTGTTTGTTCAGCTCTTTGCTATCAGAGCTAAATATAAGTTTGCTTCAAAATTGAATAACAGGATAGTTTTTTTTTTTTCTTTGTTTCTGAGTATGGCATTCTGACCTATAAGAGCCAAATGAAAAATATTTTTAGGTCACATTCTAGTGAAAAGCTAAAGTCTATCTCTTTGGGCTCAGCAATTTCTTACCAAACGCAATAAATTCAAATTTTCAGTATGCTGAAATAATTTCCCCTTACCCCTACATTTTTCATTCTTCCCCATATTTTGACTGCTATTACCCTAATTTTGTAAACTGGAATAATTTCCTAAAATATCAGTTATAAGATGAAATTTGGACAGTCAATTAAACTATTAGTATATAAAATAATTTTAACACAACTCACCTTCAGTTAAGCAAAACTTTACCATCTAATTGTGTTTCTAAGAAGTCACACTTAATTTGATTCTGCAAGAGAGAATAAGAATACTTTTATTAATTCGTCCCTTTTAAAAATAAATTAGTCTGAGCACTAAAAAGAATTACAAGTTGGAATATAAATTAGCATGCTTATACCGAGCAATAAAACCATACATTATAGCAAGCAATAAAATCATACCATACATACTGAAGTAGTATCAATCCCAAAATTACTTAGTGTTGAGTGGTTGCAAGGCATTAGTGCAAAGTGTTGGTAAATAGGACTCTGGAAAGAAAATTCAGATGAAGCAAAATATCAGCAATTTTTAATTTCCATGGCAACCTTAAAGAAATTACCAACACAATGTCTACATTTGTGATATCCTATGTAAAAAAAAATTTAAAAAAGTGGAGGCTATCACTCATCCTTTTTGAATTTAAATAAAAACCATGTCAGTTTTTGAATGGTGTTATTAAATATTGAGAGTTTTTAAAAAACAATAACACAACAATAAAAACAGGGAACTCAACAGGGGTTCCTTCCTTTACTTGGCCACTGTGTCAAATGAGGCCAGATTTTTTAAAAAATGAGTTGCAGAAGTGATTGTCTTCATCCAGTGTTTCTAACATCTCCAAGGTTTCTCTCCCTATCAATTAATTATGGAAGCAAATTAGTTTAATAATAACTTATTTAAGCGTAGGTACAATGTCAGATTTGTTGCAAAAGCACAGTAGATTATCTCCAATACCAAAAACAGAACTATGTTGCACACTTCTTAACTAATGCAGATAATCGAGATCAGATTTTACATTCAGGCCTGCAGTTTTCTCTATAGGAGGATATCTATTTTTCATCAACTTCTATATTGTCTTCGAAATCTATAATAAAAGGGAAAGCAAAGAAGCATTTGTAAAGAAATATTTAATTTCCTGCTTGAACAGCCTCAAAGGGGAATATCAAGGCAGTAGGGATGCTCTAGTGGGCGGTTTTAATATCTTGAACTATATAAAGGAAAACTGAGGAGCTTATTGGTAGAAGTTTTCTTTTCCTCAGTCTTAAATGACTGAAGGCATAAATATTATTGCTGAAAAAGAATCATTGAGGTTCCATCGCTCAACCCTCTCCTTTTACAAATGAAAATGCTGAGACTCTGATGCTTAAAAATGTAAATGCCTCTGTGATTTTCAGTCCTTCCTATTTGGAAGAGGGTACACATCTGCAGAAACATATATCCCCTGAATTCTGGTGTCCGGGAAAATAGAGGGTACATGTAGAAATGATATGATACTCTTGTCTATAAAATTAATTCTGTAAGAAAGCTCAGTACAGTTTTTGGGTGGGTTGGAGGTGGGGAGAAGGAACTATCTATCATTTCTGAAGTGAATTTTGGCAACAACTACCTTTCTCATCCACAGTATCATTTGGGCAGAGTCTGAAAGATAGCCAACCAGATATTTTTTCCCTAGTGCAGCCATCCTAGCAAAACCTAGCATATTTTACGATTCAGAGAAATTGTGTCCTCTCAAGATTCATATTAGTATGAAATTCTTAATTAAAATACAATTTTCTTTCCTCCTTTATCAGACATCTTACCAAAAATAAGCCTTGTTCAATTTCAGAGAAAGGACAACACTAGAAGACATACCTATGCATTAATAATTCCAGTTGTTTATACATTCGTTATACTCACCTTCTGACAAATGTTTTTTGAATTCCTTTAATATGTTCAGTAATTTCTAGGATCTTTGAAAACAAGCATGAGGATATATCTTGTTTTTAACTATGCTTCACAGCAAAGGGTGGGAACAGTACATCACTTCTTCCAAGACATTGGATAAAAGATAAGATAACTGTAGTTTTTATAACTTTAAATATGAAGAATATGAACCATGGAAATTATGCAGAGTTTTTAAATAGGATGTTAAATAAATTCCCACTTATACTGAAAGAAATTGTCTGCCGTGTTCCCTCAGAATCATAGGACAATGAAACCGTTAGTTATTGGGGGACGCAGGACAAAGGAGAAATGGAGTACAAGGAAGCTTGATATGAGCCCAAGAGACTGAGATTAAAATCAGAGCAGGAAGAATGTGCAACAATAGCAGTCAACTTGATAGCAGTTCAGACACCAGTAATGACAGTTCCCCCCTTATTATTTGCACCCTTTTCGTTAACTAAAATTAAACAGAAAAAGTTATAAATTATCCCTGAATGCAAATGCATAGATTTTATTAAAATAGTATTTATTTTTCTAGTATCATAACCACATCATTTTAACTGGCAGTTTTACCTGAACAGAATGATTTGTTTCTCTTTAAAACAGCATCATTTTTTACATAGAGAAGTTCAGGTACACAAAGAGTGTATATTCACATAACATTGATTAATAATCTTTGTGTGATTTCTCTCTAAAGTCAATGGACATTTTCCCTAGATTTTTGAACCTCACATAAATGATTAGATGATGTTTAAAGGTACTTTATGTTTAATATCATTTCAAAAAGTTTATTTGTACTCAGAAAAAGATTAAACTAGATAAAATTAACAATTTATCTATTGTATGCTAAACATACACACTCAAAATTGAGGACAATTATTAATTTGAGCTTAACAATTAAGTTTCAAACCAACTTACTATTTTGAATGTAAGAGAATTATAAAATAGTTGTCTATTACTTCAATTTGTTAATAAGATCATCTATGGGAATTTAGTATTTTACTCAGTTGACTTCCATTTTCATTTTTTTTAAGGAACTTTGGAGTAAAAATGCCTATACTTAGTACTTTTAACCATGCTTATTTTTCCAAGTGAAAAAGCAATAATGCATACTTAAGGTAATACTTACAAGGAATAGAAAAATAGAAAGAGAATATATATCCTATAAAATTTTACCATTGATGAAGAATTTTTTTGTCTCTAACATTTTGGTATATTTCTTTCCAGAGATAAATGCAAAAAGGTTAAGCCAATCATAATTATTAACTATTTCTCCTTTACCTAAGATTATTATTATAGTATTTTCCTGTGTCATTAAGTGTTCTTGGTAATCCTGTTTTATTCAAACTTGCTTTAAATATAGGGACTTAAAAACATGTACAAAGAACAGAGATTAATTTAATGACCTTAATGTACTTCTTAATCCAGCTTCAGCAGTTATGAAGTACATGACTAAGCTTGTTTCCTCTATATCCCTACCTGCTCATTTGTCGAAATTATCTTGAAGTTAATTCCAGACTTCATATCATTAGATCTTTATTTTTGATGACTGCTAAATAATATATTTCTTTTATTTACCACAATTCTTTTATCACTCTTATTGGCTATCTTAAGCAATGTCAATAGCCATCACATTTAAGTATAACTATTTTAAAATTCTTTTTGAATTGAATATGGAAAGACAAAAGTGTCTAATGAAAAGTACATGTGTGTTGGAGTGAGACTAACATCAATTTGAATATTAAATAGTAGGAATGCGACACTGGGAATTTCATCTCTGTAAACCTCAGTTCCTCATCTAAGAAGTGGAATTAAAATACTGTGCTTCTCTTATAGAATTATTGTAATAAATAAGACACATACATAGTTATTGACACAAATAGGTGATCTTGCCTATTAAATAATTTTATCTTAGACTCTCTGTCTATATTCATAGAGGAAAATAGTGAATCTGGTGAGAAAACCTTTGCTGCTCAGGTTTTTAAAAAAATAAAATAATGTCTCTAAGTATGTATAGGATGTTAAAATGTGAATAAGCAGAAATAAAGTAATCTTTATTCAAGCATTTAAAAAATATTTTTGATATTTAAATTTAGCTTTAAAGTAAATAACTGCAAATGATACTTTATGGAGAATTAAATATGCAATTGCTTTGTATGCCAGCTTACGCATTATACCTGATAGAATATTTTAGTAATTTATATTTTTATTTAATGTTATTGAAGAATAACCACAAATTAGAACATATTGCTTTAAATTATCTTGAATTTCAGTCAATTATCAGAATTCTTAATTCAGGAATAAGCATTGCACTATATAGAACATTGCACTATAGTTATTTCAGTAAAAATATTTTATGACATATGAAATAGTCATTTGGAAGTTTTACAAATTGTGAAATAGACTTTTATATATGGAAACAGTCTCTAATATTATAGAACTGTTAATTTGAAGAGCTCTTTATTATAAATGTAAATGTGCCAATGATTTTTTCTGAGTGGTAATAAAATGAATTTTTGGTAAATTGACTTGAAGTAACACCTCTAAAGGAACAAAGAGTGATATCACTGAACATAATTGCCAAATTATCTTTGTCCATTGAAGAATATGTTGTTATAATAGCTTGTAAGTAATTTGAAATATTTATATTACAGAGAAAATGGCTAAAATACAATTGGATATGATAAATATATCAAGTAAAACCCATTGGCTGTAATAGAGAATTTTGCTTCAGCCCAGACTAACAGCAAGCCTGTAAATAAATCATTTATACTTTCTCACTGGCATTTATCTATAGAAGGGCTGAGTCATTGAAATGTTCTTTTAAGTCCTTTCACTACAAAAATTGAAAAGGTTTGGACATTTCTTCTTCAGGCACAAACCATTCTGTTGTTACAGGTTTTCGATGCAATTCACATCTAATAAAACTTCAATAGATGTAATTTTTTAAAATCTCAAGAAAGACTGACAAGGGAAAATGACTCAGATAGTTCCCATTGATATTATACTGATAGTTAAACTAAAATCAGCATATAATCCATGCTTAAGTCTGTTAAAATAACCCCCCAAATTTTCCATTTCTTAACCTTAGATTTCTTAGAAGGGGGTCCCTGTCTTGCAGCAAAGATACTTCATAGAGTCAATATAGAAACATCCCTGACCCAATCCCTTAACCCATACAGGGAATTAAAGTGGATGTAGTGGGAACACTTTGATGGAAAGTAGAATCAACTATGCTCCCAGGGGCCATCTGTGGTAAAATCAGGGTTTAGTTTGCCTTCTTTTGATGGATGTACTCTCTTACTGGAGAACTAAATGTGGTGATCAATGGTCCAGAAAGGAGAATGCATGAATCCAACAACTTTGTTCCTTTCTAGATCCTGTCCTGCTTAATGAGAGATGGCCATTAAGCTATTTACATTTGTGTCTCTATTCTGCTGGGCTAAAAAATCAGGAAAGACTGGTTTGTACATCCAAAATTCAGACATTGATTACATATTCTCTTGGAGAATGCATCATGGGCCATCTCTTCCAAATCAGAGGAAGATCCAAGTTATCTAAACAATATAATTTTAAAAATAAAGACAAGCGATGTTCCATAGGACATGTCAAACAATGGAAAAAACAACAGCGAGACTTTAGGTTTAGTTTAAAAGCTGAGCTTAGAGGCATAAGGTGAGTGTTGTTGATGGAATTACCAGACAGTAGGATCTGCCACTTAAGAAATGTAAGTCAAGAGGTAGATTATTTCATAACCATTTAAGTTCCTGTAATGTATCCAAGGTGACTGGTTACCATCAAGCAGAAAAAAATGTCAAAGGGCCATGATTAACTGGTCATATTTGTGCAGGGTTCACCCTGTGCATGCTCAACTCAGCTATTTCTCCCAATGGATCCAGGAAGGAATTCAGTACCAGATAGTGAGCTTGTACACAGCTTCACAGTTCAAAACAAAACTGGGTGATAATTTTGATTAGGTGTTGACGTTATTGCTAAGAATTTTACAAAACCATTGTTACCGTTTACCCTGTTTGTGTGAAGCACATCGGTAAAAGTCTGGTTTATGGCAGTTTAATCTACAGGGTCAGCTATCCAGGCAGCTGAAATAAAAGTGCAAGCCATGTTAGGATCATAAAGCAAATGATTTAAAGACTCAAGTCAGCAGTAATAAGCTTAGAAACAGACACTGTCATAAGGCTTACTTTTCTAAAAAAAAAAAACAAAATTAAAAGGCTCTGTGCTTAAAGTCCAAATTCTCCATTTCTTGACTTAGACAATTGTATCACTATTATATCAACTCTCAGCATCTCCAAGTGGGTAGACAAGCTAGATAGGTTGTTGCCTACAAAATTTTTGGCAGAGCTAAAAGTGAAAACACTTATTGCAGTTTGTAATATTAGCTTATTAATATAATTTATAAAAACATTTCTAGAACTGCATGCTTCTGATAATAATTTACAATACAATCCTTACAAATATTAGTATAGTGAAAGTGATGTTAGCATATGATATAATTCCTTGAAATATTATGTTAGCTAAAAGACTAATTTAAAAATATCAGATTCAAGTTTTCTAAGGTATTTTAGAACTGTCTGTAGAGTAAGAAAGAGATTATCTTTTTGAAATTCAATAAAGCAGCCCATACTCCATAGAAAAATGAGTAAATATACACTTTCTAAGAATGATACACTTCACTGAGCTAAAAGCAAGAAATTGAAACCATGTCCTGGGCTGTGACGGTGTGCCTTAAAGCCTTATGCAGACAAGCTATAAAATAACGAATCAGAGGATATTTGGTTTTGGTTTACTGTTTGTTTTGGTTTACCATCTGGCTCAGTATTTACCTCTTAATCCTAGCTGCAAGAACCAGATTCCCAAGATGTGCAGATGGTTACACAAGGAGAAGGCATGCTGTTTATATTGTTTATCGCAGGATGACTATGAGCTCACACAATTATGTGTTCCCTTATAATGCTGAAAGGACAGACCAGGTTTTAGTTGCAGAGAATGACGTGCACCCTAGCTAGTTTTATGGTGAAGAGACTTAATACGTATTATAAAAATATGTACTGAATTGTTGGGAGAGCTGGAGAGAAAGATGCTAACCTGGACTTCCAGGAGTGCTTCCCAGTCTCAGGATTGACCAGGATGCCAGAGAAACTGTTACTCCTGCTAAGACCAAAAAATAGCCAGATGACTCAGGAAGCTGCTTCTTCAGTATCTAGCTCTGGAATCCTGCCTTTTCTTTCTTAGCTGACCAGCATAATGCCTATATTTAGCTCACCCCATCTCTCTCCCAGATAAGCTTAGTTTTACCTCAAGTTTATAGTGAAGGCATTGCTTTGCTGTAATTTAAATTAGATGTAAGTTTTAAGGACCTCTGAGAAATGAATGTTTTAGTGTTCCAATTACTGCACTATATGCAAGCTAGAAGGAGTTTTGAATAGGATTGCTTTTAAACATGACAGTGCATGTATATCCTCCACAGTAAAAACAGCCTGAATTAACTATATGGTGGGAAGAATCATTTTGGCTCTGTCTATAAATCTAGAATACACCCTTATATCAGCCCTCAAACTCCTATTGAGTTGATATTGAAAACTGAAATAGACTAAAATCTTTTTTAATAACAAAAGAAAAATCTTTTTCCCCCCAAATATCAAAAAAGCATGTAGAAGGCAGCCACCGTTCAGTCCCTCCTTTATTTTTGATGCCACTTTTGTTTTAGGAGGTATTTCAAACATGGGATGGTCTTCCCAAGTGGGAGACACCCTGTATTATTAAATATAATATAATTATAAATTTAATATAAATTTTAATTTAATATAAAATTTAATAATTTAATAATAATTATTATTAAATATAATTATATTTAATAATATAGGCCTATATTATTAAATAGACTATTAAGGAAAGAGTGATTCAGCTTAGAAAGGATGCAAGAACAAGAATGACAAGATGTTTCACTGAACCACAAAGAGCTAGCAAGTCATTTCTCTTTTTCAACCACTCATTCATTTCCCTAGGTACCCCATCCTCCTGCATAATGGCATTTGTCATTTACCCATATAGGATCACTCATCTTCCAGGTGGCTAAAATGAGGTGAATCGAACAGAAAACCTTAAACCGTCCATAAAGCATGTTTAACAAACAGAAGAATCGGTAAATGAAAAAGTAACATGGAAATATGATCTTTACTTAAGTAAATATTAGATGATCTAGAGAAATTATTACAGCATCAGATAAGTTTCAAGAATAAAACATTGCTTTAGATCTACATTATTTCTGTAAAATTGTGATGGTACGTCATCATTCATTTATTAAATCTCTGTCGAGCTTTATATCGCAGGCTCTACACACACAGAAAACACATGGAACATACAATCTGGCAGAAGAAGGCAGATTTACAAATTATTGAATATGAAAATTTTAAATGTGTTACCATGGAAGTTATACAGAATCACAAAGAAGTAAATGATCATTTCATATTTAAAATCTCATTTTAAATGTTCCTAATTATATACCTGCTTTCTAATGGATGCTTAATAGATATTTGCTGAATATGTCAATGAACAATAGAAAGTATTAAAATCCTAGGATTCATTCATATGTATCATGATGTAACATATAGATGCATATACAACATAACAAAATACGTATTAAATCATTATTACCTAGAAATTTGCAATTTTTTTTAAGTCTACACTGCAAAATGTAGAGAACTTAGTTGTATGGCTTTCACAGTTAAAATGCAAACAGGGTGATACTATAATAAAGGAGCTCCTGGATTACTACCATTGATATTAAACAGCTTAGAATTTTGTGCAATACGTGCAAATTAAAGAATATTTGAGTTGCATAGTGAAAATATTCTAGGTTTGTCCACTCCACTTTTCATACACTTCAGTGTTTTTTTTATCCTAAGGAGTCTCTTGGAAACTTGCCACATCTGGACAACTGAAAACGGTTAGAATTTCTGTTAGCCTATTCCATTGTCTAAGTCTCTATTCACATTATAAAAGGTTTCACCAAAATGTCCATGAAACTTTAGGGGTTTTTTTTCTTTCTCTTTTTTCTTTCTTTTTTTTTTTTCTTCAGGATTCCCATCTGTCCCCTGCCATTCTCTGTTACATCCTTAGGTAATCTGGGAACCAACCTATTTTCCAAAACAAAGGCTAAGACTCATTCACTATTATTATGCAGAACTCTGATCTGTAATTTAAGCTTCTTCTTGTGACTCCCCCTACGTATTTTCTCACCATAATCACTAAGGTGACTTGTTCTCTGTCCAGTTCATTGAAATTCCCCAGACCCAGATGGTTTGATAGCCCGATATTTTAGAATTTTGCCCTTATTTACTTTCATCTGTCAAGTATACCTAGTGTATTTTTCTCCCCTCTCTTTTGCAGGAATCATGAGTACTAAACAATGACGGTAATTGCTTGGTGTGTAGAATATCTTGGAGAAACATTACTTTGACAGTTCTTGTTAATAATGTGAATTTTGATAAATTATAATGTTGGGGGAAAAAGACTCCATAAATTGTACATACCTTTGTGTGTCTCCCATCAATTAGAAGGAATCATTTGACTTCACGGTAAAAATTTGAAAGCATGTGCTCTCAAAGCAAAGACCATGAATGCTTAATGCCAATATGTATGTGTTTACAGTATGGGTTATAGTTATAGACTGTTCTAGCAATATGGGTAAACAGTAGTGTCTACTTTCTCAGTACACTGTTACTTCACTACTAATAGTAGTACTGAATTTCATATGATGATTTTTTCCTCTCAAAATTATGCCATAATTTCCTTCTCCCAACTTCAAAATTTCTCCATCATCTATTTCAGGATTTTCTTTATCAAAACAAGAAGAAAAAAGAAAAAAGGCCTAAAATCAATCCTGTCCCAATATTTTTTCTCCATTAACATTAAAAGCTATTATTTATATTTAATTTTATGGACTCTAGGATTAATTTATAACATAATTAAGTTATATTAGAATTATATACCTTTTATTAATTGTAAATCCTAGTGACTTATTGGCAACACAATGAATAAGAACATTTAATATAGCTATATTTGTGAAAACATTTGCATAAAAAGTTAATTCCATATCATAAAATTGAAGCATATTAGCTTAAAGAAAACTTCATCTTGTGAGGTAATGTAGTATAATAATAGTGATAAGGTTTTGGATTATCATATAACTGAGCTGCTGACAACTGAGTTCGATACTGTCCTTCCTGTTTTGGGGTTTTTTTTTGTTTGTTTGTTTTTAATTTGTGACTTTGAACTCATTTTCTTATTTCTTTTTCATCTGTAAAGTGGATGTCATAGCAAATTCTATATCCCATTTTGCTGTCAGGATTAATTCCAGTATTATAAGTGAGTACTTTAACCATGTATTTTTTACATAAGTTGCTCAATAATTATTAGATCTTATAAATATTTTATTATCAAGGTCCTGTAGGTTTACTCATTACTGTTGGTGTCTTAGGGAGCACTGTCATAGGGAGTGCTGTCTCCGATGATGATAACTTAGCATATTTTGTTGGACAGAAATGACAGACGGTGTTAACCACTTTTCAGGTGCAATGTTCCTACTGGTTCATCATGCCTGGGCACCTGTTCTCCTGGGTCAGGCATGATTACACTGTTATAGCTAATCAGTGAATAGATCTACTAGCTCATAGCACTGGGCAAAACATCCTAAGTAAAATGCTTGTAAGCAAGTCACAACATGAAATTTTTTGTTATTTCTGTCAGGACATGAAAGTTAAAATAGTGAGTGGTGCGCTTCAAAACTGGTTATGAGTCCATCTTAATTGGAATCAGTCAGATCTGTTTATTCAGGTCCCATTCATCCGTTGTCTAACTCGAATGCACTGGGACGTCTACTCTTGCTTCAAGGTTTTCTTCACTAAAAAGCAAAAGTGCCGTCAGTTGCTTTTCACCTGCACAAAGTACACTGAGTACTGGCTCCTTATCAGTTGTCTTCTGTGGATTCTTTGTTTCCTTCCAATTTGCTTTACAAAATTCTGGCTGGTCGCCTTACTTTTTAAACACACTTGAAATAGCTTACCTCATCTCCCAACGTAACAGCTCTGTATGAAAATATGCTGTCCCTGTAAATCACATTCTCTTGGCTGCAGTCAGTTTTCCTGGTTCTGTGTACCAAGGCTCCCAGAGAAGCATTTCTGAGCAAAACTCCTAAAGCTTCGAAGTGAAAAAAAAAAAATTCTTCCATCCCAAGTCACCATAGCATTTAATGTATAATCTGAATAAATCTGCATATGCTTCTAATCCTAAATCAGCTTGATCAAGCTGTTACTATTTAATCACTTTACAACCAAAATCTCATGGTTACTCACATATTAACCTAATCCCCTTCATTAGGTTTGGAAACCAACTATCTCTCTGATTTCTCTGCTGTTTTTAATAAGACCAGTCTAGCTCAGCAATAATGAAATATCTGAGACAGCTTTAGGATTTCAAATACCTTTGAACCAGCATCTTTTAATTTCCCAAACCTGACGAGGCTTTCTTTCTGATACCCATGACTTAATTTCCGTTTACACAGAACCACTGTAGCTCTAGCCCTTGCTATCCTGTGCCTTCGCCCTTGGTGTGTGTGAGAGACTCCTAATTAGTTTCCATATCAACAATCATTCTCGTACTCTGGCATCAAATTACTTTTTTCGAAAATATTACTTGAATCACGGGTTTGAGCATCAGTTTTTAAATGTGGCATTAAAGTACTTAGATGTTCAATGCTTCAAGAAGCTTTCTGGAAAATCACATTTTTCAAAAGATAAGACTTAACATGCCACCCATTGATTTGTTTTTTGTTTTTTGGTTTTTTTGAATAGTTAACTTTCTGCCTTTTTTCTTTTTTTTAACATTTTTTATTGATTTATAATCATTTTACAATGTTGTGTCAAATTCCAGTGTTCAGCACAATTTTTCAGTCATACATGGACACATACACACTCATTATCACATTTTTTCCTCTGTGATTCCCTGTGCTATACAGTATAATCTTGTTTTGTCCTTTTGTAATGTTTACCTTTCGGTTCCACGTAACATTAAATGAACCAATTTCCTTTTAATGCAAAAACCTGTGTAAGTTTATTTTCTGTTATTTTAAAATTTATTCTTTTTGAAAATCTATGCTTCAAGGAGCAAAATGTTCATGTAGTCTGCGCCTTGGTTTCTCTGGATATCATTTGGCTAAGTGGTATAACATCTACTTACGTTACATTTGTCAGAAGTAGTTTATGCCTTTAGTAAGTACAAGTATTATAAACACCCTGTAGGCATATGACTGATTAAGTTTAACCTAATTAGCAGGAGAATTCACTGCAGGAAGACATAAAAGTGAGTGACTCTTGTGAGAGACCTGACTCCCCAAGACAAGCAGACATCAGGCAAGAGCACTGAGTTTCTAACTTCCTGATTAGATCCTTCTTTCTGACATTTTTTTCCTCTAGTCAAATACGTATTAATAATCATGGGTTTTAAGAGGCACAGAAACTTTGATGCATTTTTCTATCCCAATTAATTTATAAATCTAAACAGCTTTACATGAAAACTAGGACAATTGGGGGGGGGCAGGGAAACAGGTGGGTTTTTCTTTTTTAATTGGATGTGTTCACTGTAGCTCTTAGCAAATTCCCAAATATAAAATCAAAGCCTAGGTGAAGATGAGGCCAATTTTAAATTGCCTAATTGTTTTTCTGAGAAATGTCAACATAAATTAGTAGAAAAGAACAGAGTATGTACAATCTTCAGCTTTTCAGGTGTAACATAGGCTAGTGTGAAGAATATTTGCATTTTATGAGGCCATAAAAAAAGTCTAACATATTTTGATATTTGATAATGTTTGATTTCATCAAAATCTAGGATATAGCATAAATAAAAGATTGTCCTTCAAAACACACGAAGAATTAACCACAATATGGGTTTAACTAGAGGGCGGATTGGAGTCCAATGTTTGTGGTAGGTCTTAGTTTCCCCCAAAACTTCAATGTCATAATTCTCTTCATTCTAAACAAGAATAATTGCTTCTCTTCTCAAATGACTTTAAACTTTCCTGAAAAGAATGATCCTCTTCTCCAATTACTTCTCCAACATACTTGAGCGAACAATGCAATATTTTCTTACTGGACCACAGTTGTGAAATCCAGCACTTCCAGCATAGGACCTAGATAACTAAACATCATTTAATTCATATTCACAGCTGATTCTGATATTTTATTTGAATAGAAGAATGTCTTGAAAACAGGCTGATATTTATCTCAGTGGTTTAGTATGAATTCAGTTTGAGATTGATAATAATTGGATTTCAATAGACAGTTTTTCCTGGTAATTATATGATATATTCAAAACTAATAGAAGTTAAGAAAATTTTATGCTTATTAAAATCAATGACAAAGACTAGTGAAATTTCACATTTTGCCATTATTTGAAAAATATTTTGTATGAGATAAATTTGCATATTTGAGAAGTTAATGCATCATGTGGTATTATTCAATAGGCATTGTTTATGAAATATCCTTGTTAATGCAAATGAATATCTCACCTTCTATCTAACTGACTTGTCATTCTGAGATAATAGGAACAAAATTGGCTCTAGGAAACATGGTTTATTACAAGGTAAAATGATTTCTACAATCTTACCTATTTCCACAGGTATTAAAAATTTCTTTGCTATTAAAGTTTTTGCTTAGTATGTTAAATAAATACTGTTTAGATTTAAATATCCTTAGTTAATGAAAATTAGAGATGATGATTGCATTCTCCTAGAAATTAATGTGATCCTTTTTTTAAAAAAGTTAACAATGAAACTACAATTGGTATTTTATTGATAACTTTTTTATTTTTTATATAATATAAAGGTTATTTTTTGATTTAGAAAATAGTGTGTTAAAAAATATAACTTCTTTAGATATCATTGATAAAACAATTTGAATACTAAATATTAAACTGTCAATATGATCTACATATAGAGAAAGGGGGATTAACATAAACTTATAGCCTAAGGACTGTGTGTTATTCAAATAATATAATATATGAGAGCATATCAATTATTCAACACACCTAAGGATTTAGACAGTGGACAATATTCAAGTACAATTCAACTGAAAATCATAGTTTTAAAATAATCAACTCTGACATTTTACATGAAGCATAACTGGTGATTTACTAAAATCACTTCGTGTAATTTACCTGATTATTTGTGACTCATTTGTACAATGTAACTGAGAAGTTCCAGATACAATTAGCTCTTGGCTTAAAATAATTTATAAATAATATTACCAGTGCTTTTTAAATGTAATTGCATGTAGGTTTGACTGCATAACACATTGGACACATTCTAGATGTAGTTAAATGATGACTATGTCATCATCTTCACCATGGCCATCACACACCCTTGCTACAAATAAAAGGATAAATTGAGGGATAAGATGTGGTGACTTGCTTTATGCTTCTGCATCTATTCTGATGTGTCTCTTTTCTGGCATACATACAGCTATTCTATGATGCATATATGAATATCTATAATCAGATATCTATGTATGTTAGCAGCTACAGTTTTTATACTGATCATTTGAAGATTAATAAATAATATAATCAGGGTGGATATTTTGATACATATTCAAATATTTTAATCAATTTCAGCCTTAAATGTCTAATATGTGTTAGTCTTATTTTTGAGAATTTAAAATACATATTGTTATTATTTTAAGGTTTCTTTTTAATAAATATCTTGCAATCTTGTTTAAATTTTTATATATGCTTAACTGAATTGAAGATACTTGTTATCTTTTTAACTGACTTTTCTCTGTTGACATGCTATCTTTAACTGAGATGCCTGGTAACTCAGAATAAATTCTAATGAAGGTTGTTCTCAAATCTAATTTCCTATTAAAATGTGCAAATATGTCAGCTTACAGACAGAGCATCACCATTTCAACTGATTTCCAAAATCAGTCCGCACAAGACAACACAAAAGAGCAGATGATGCCATATGCAGTGGGTTGAGTTGCAAGAGATGAACCTTGAGCTTATCGAAGCTGAATCTTTTATAATGAGCAGTATACGAGTCTTCTTTTTACTTAGAGCAAGATACTATCTGTATCTTCCAAAGCCATTTACTGTAAAAAATATCCTTGAAAGAACCTCCAGAACAAATGGCAGTCAGTCTCTCCTTAGCAAAATGCAAGAGACCAGTGGAGAATTTTCTTGTAATAATTCTTTACTACTCTAAAGTTAATTTGTAATGTAAATTCTTCAAAAGTGCAAATATTTCTAAAATCTAGTGAATTGCAAGTGACAAGGCAAAAAAAGACACACCACCAGCTGAAGTACTTTTAAAATTCAAAATCATTAAAAAGTTTTGTGATTCACTTATTCTGTTTAGATATAAAATTATCTATACATTCAGGCAATTTCTGCTTCTATTAAATTGGTAAAATATTACATCTTGTTTGAGCAAAATTTTGAATGTATACCAAAACAAATGCCAAGTATATATCTATCTGTCCCATACATGCCTTTAGTAAGAATATTATTTTTTATAAAAATAATGTTATCTAAAATTTATTTGGTTTATCAACCCCAGAACAAATAATTATATTTTCCATGTTGAATTTTTAATCGTATTTACAATAACACTCATATTATGAGATTGTATTTATAATAGAATGAACTTTTGAAAGCTTTATTTTGACTCCATGAATTAGGTGAAAACAATTAAGTCTTCATTAGGGAAAAAAATATGATTTTCTAATTGAATATTCTGATGACATTGATGAAAACCTTGTATAATTTAACTCTTTGAAGTGTTCTTTTTCTGGTAATGCACCCGACCCGTTAACATCGTTTTTTGATACCTGCACACACACCACATACACACACACAAAAGTACAAATAAAAATAATAGTTTTCATTGAAAGTAAATGAGATCATCTGATCTATGCTTCAAATAGTGATGTATAAATGAACTTTCTTCAAGCTCACATGTTAAGTTATTGTGCTCTGCAGTCTTTCTAATGTAACTATTAAATTATGAAGCAGCTTCAGCACATGCTTGTTTTTCATGTTCTCTGGGATGTTCTGATACCCTTATGATGTAGCCTACATGGCATCAACTTCGAGAAATAAAAATTCGGGTGGCAGTTTTTCCTTAAACATGCTGTCCTCTTTCATTTCTTTCTGAGTTTATTTCTGTGCTGTCAAAACTATTTTATTACAAAATAAAAAGCATATTTATAGAAATAGATATGAACACCATATAATAAGTGATTAAGGCATCGTATAACAAGAACGTTGAGACTAGTCCTGTCTCCTCTGTAGCTGAACTGCTCCGCTTCTATTTCCCACACATATCTATATACAGCAAATCTATATTTTATCCTGTTTCCCAACTAATGATTTTCTGTGGGCCCTCGCGTAACTGGCAGACACATCGAGTGATGCGTTGAGGCAGCAGTGTTTAAAACCTGTTCCCACTCACATCCTAGACCAGAATGAGTTCATCATTTTTAACTGCTCCCATCGAAGATGGAGACACACTGAAGGCTGTCCTTAAAGGGGAGGTTCTCAGATCCACTTGGCTTATGTTAATGTAACTTAGTAATAACACTTCATTAAAATCTGAAAAATTTTGGACAACATTTAAGCTGAACCAAGCACCAGTACAACAGGCATAAAAAGGGACTGTCTTCAACTACCTGGGATTTATGTTCACCCTATTATTTTCTTATAATTGATAGTAGCCATAGACTGTTAATGTTGATAATTATGCATATGGTTCATTATTGGTTTTTCACTTAAATTACCCTCAATTTATATTATTATTGTATCTTATACATACCTTTTCCTTTGTGTATTTTGTTTCTAGTTCTTATACAATATATTTCTTATGCTTCCCAAATTCCAAACTCTATGAATCATCATCATTATCACTTAACTTTTAGTGCTTTGCTCACTCACCAGGCTTAGAAAAATATCACTCTAAATGAACTAGAATTTCTCATTAAAGTAAAAATTGTAAGTTCAAGAGTCATCAGAAATACTAGAGCAAAAAAAGGTGATTTGGGCAAAAGAAGAAGTGATTTAGGGGAGATATTTTATAACAACAGGTGATTAAGAAATCAGGAAATTATCTGTCTTCTGAATATTACTCATATCTAATCAAAGTCTAATTTGCTTTGTTTCAAACATACTAAATGACAAGAGATATTTCAGAAGAAGAGATAGATTTGCTTTTAATTTTCAGTTCTAACATTGATTAACTTATGGCCTATAAATATTAGTTTATTTATAAAATAAGATTACTGATACCTACTACATAAAATTGCTTACAGGTTAAAAGTGATAAAGTATGTAAGCCATTTAATTTAGTACTTGGCTCTTAAAGTTTAACTGGATGTGTATGATTGTGATTTTAAGCACCATTTTCAATAATTGTATATATTAATTAACTGACTCTTATGGACATGACAGTCTTTCTAGATTATGGGAATAAAAATACACATTATTTTCTTGACCCTTTTCAACATTGCTACTATCATTGAACTAATGCAATTTTTCATCACATTTTCCCTAGATTTTTGCTATAACCTCCAGTTTGGTTTTCCTGCCTTGCTCTTTCACTGAGTCAGACTTCACTTTCTTGGCAGCTACCTTCCAAATTGCCCAGGTAATATATGTTAACTTATAACATCAATTTTAATGATCACTTATTACTTTCAGAAGTAAGTTAACTATCCAAAAAAATATCCTCTGTGTGACTCTGTAAGCCATTTCCATAATCATTTATTCATTCTGGTATTGATTTCAAATTTATTGAGGACTCTATGTGTATCAGATTGCTTCACTGATTAAGCGCAGGGAAATGATTTAGATGTAGTGTCTACTCTAGAAAAGTTAATAAGAAAATCCACTCGTTGAGTTATATAATGGAAGAATGATGGCAAGATCGTGGGCATATCAGGAAAGAATAACTCAGTCTGTGTAGAGAAGATGGTTTTTAGTATTGTTCCTAAGAAAGGGATTATATTTGCTGAAAGGAAAAACATGCGAAAAACTCAGAAAAATTAAAACATATAGCTATTCAAGGACAGTGTGATTGGAAATAGCAGGAGATAAGATTATAAAAATTGGCTGGGGCCATATGATGGCAGGCACTTTTGACAATTTTATTATGTAACGTCTAGGCAGAAGAGAAGAATTTGAACAGAGACCAATATTAGACATAAATGATGAGTATAAGATAATTGCCATAGTGCTAAAAAAAAGAGAAGGAAACAATAACCAACATGTGAGTGATTGTATATTTCAAGTAAATACTCAACTACTAGCTGTAACAATGAACTGAATTTCCAAACCTGTGAAAAATAATATCTCACTAGAAAAGTTAGAGAAAAGTTTGCAAGTAACTTTTTCTCTTATATCAGTGGGACTTCACAACTGGGACCTCAGATACCTACAGTCCATATAATATCAGGTGGAATTAAATCCAAATTTTGCAGGAATTATTGAAGAGTATACAAAATTTTAGTGTGCTTGTTAATGTATTACTTTTTAGACATTGAGGCATAATCATATATGAAGTCATGTTTAGAGGACACTCAAATTACAAGTCTTGAATTAATCTCATGCATGAATGGTTAAGACAGATTGAAAACATCCAAATTATTAACTTCATTTTTTTTCTTTTTGTAAATATAGTATTTTAAATCATACAAAACCCAAATAACATCATTCTTTTTGCACATTCTCCTATGTAGCTTGATCTTAATCTTGCATAAAAACAAAATTAGCAGTCCTCTAAGAGTGTCTGAGCTGGGTGGATTACATATTGCTTTGAGAATCTAACAAAAGTAAGCTTTTCCATCTTCTGTCTTCACCACATATGAGACATTTCTGCCTAAGCCTGCAGAAAGTTTACACAGTACATTAACTTATGAATAAATGTAAATTTCTTAAAGACCTACCATAGTTGTGTTTGGATTCATAAAATGAATGCTAAGAATACTATTTTTGAGATTTTTAGAGGTTTATCTTTTACAAATGAGTAAGTTGGAGAAAATATTTTTAAAATTATCAATCAGTATGTGAATTAAGCCTGTATTAATTAAGAAACCTAACTCGTTATCTGTTAGGTTATCAACTACAATTGCTCAATAATAAGTGTAACAAAAAATCATAGAAAATTTCAAATCATAAGCAGCTACCCACCATTCACTGATTAAGGAATCTACTCCAAGGATTAATCCGAATTTTCCTACTGAGTCTTTCTGGCACTTTCATAAGTACTTCGGTAAGAAAATGAATAATGAAGATAAGGGAGCTCCAATACAAATTATTTTTCAGTAATTGTTCCCAAATAACAAAATTAAAACCTGAAGATCATTTATGTATTTCATCTATATGTACAATTCCTATTTAATTGAGAGTTGGCTCAAAGTCCTGTGATTAATTATAATTTGATTATTTACATTTCATACTCAGATTCAAAAATAATTTTATTTTGCTTTCTGTTAGTGGATTAGAGAATCAGTATGCTTTGCAATTTGGGGACATACAACTGTTTTGTTTTGGTTTTTTTTCACTTTGACTAGTATTGACCAATAGATTTCTACTCACTAAAACAGTGACTCTTACCTATAGGCAATTTTGATTCCCCTAGTCCTACCCAAGGGACTTTTGGCAATGTCTGAAAATATTTGAGACATTTTTTTGTTGTCATCACCTGGGGAGGGACGCTACTGGCTTTCAATGAGTTGAAGCTATGGATGATGTCAATCATCTTATGAAGCATGGGACAGCCCACCGCAACCAAGAATTACGAGGCTCAAAAGTGTCAAATGCCAAGGTTAATAAACCTTGAAGTAGAGAGGATACAACAGAGATACAAAGGCAGTGATTTTTCCTCGTCCCATCCTCTTCTTGGCTGACATCCAACAACTTGAGAAACGGGGAGATTCTATCTTCCAAACCTCTTTTGGCATACTATATCTTTAAAAACTTGCCAGGTATTATTAGGCCTGTAGTTAATTTGTCATACAGTAGTGGCTAATTGCCTGCATGCACAAATAATACTAATATAATACTAATGCTGTGTCTAGAATACTTAACATATGATTTGCATTACTAAGACAATATCTTTAAGAAAATAATAATTATTACTACCTGCAATGAGCTCTGTTAACCAGTCTAACTACAATACTTGCATTTCATCATTTAAAAGTATATAATTTCAGTTTTCTGGTGGCATCTTTGAGATTTTGTATGTATAGTATCATGTCATCTGCAAACAGTGACAGTTTTACTTCTTCTTTTCCAGTTTAAATTACTTTGTTTCCTTTTCTTCTCTGATTACTGTGGCTAGGACTTCCAAAATTATGTGGAACAAAAGTGGCAAGAGTGGGCATCCTTGTCTTGTTCCTGAGGAAATGCTTTTGGCTTTTCACCATTATGATGTTAGCTATGGGTTTGTCATATATGGCCTTTATTATGTTGAGATATGTTCCCTCTATACAAACTTTCCAGAGCGTTTTTATCATAAATGGATGTTGAATTTTATCAAAAGTTTCTTCTGCGTCTATTGAGATGATCATGTGGTTTTTATTCTTCAGCTTGTTAAGATGTTGTATCACATTGATTGCTTTGCAGATATTGAAAAATCCTTACATCCTTGGGATAAATCCCACTTGATCACAATGTATGATCCTTTTAATGTATTGTTGGAGTTGGTTTGCTAGTATTTTGTTCAGGATTTTTGCATCTGTGTTCATAAGTGATATTGGCTTGTAATTTTCTTTTTTGTGATATTTTTGTCTGCTTTTGGAACCAGGGTGATGGTGGCCTCATAAAATGAGTTTGGAAGTGTTCCTTTCTCTGCAGTATCTTGGAATAGTTTCAGAAGGATAACTGTTAACTCTTCTCTAATTGTTTGATAAAATTCATCTGTGAAGTCATCAGGGCCTGGACTTTTGTTAAGTGGGAGTTTTTAAATTACTGATTCAATTTTAGTACTGGTAATTTGTCTGTTCATATTTTCTGTTTCTTCCTGGTTCAGTCGTGGGAGATTGTGCCTTTCTAAGAATTTGTCCATTACTTTTAGGTTGTCCATTTTATTGATGTATTGCTGTTTGTAGTAGCCTTTTATGATCCTTTCTATTTATGTGGGGTGGGTTATAACTTCTCCTTTTTCATTTCTGATTTTATTGATTTGGGCCCTGTCCCTTTTTTATTTCTCTGAAAACTATAACACACTGATGAAAGAAATTGAAGATGACACAAACATATGGAAAGATATATCATGTTTTTGGACCAGAAGAATCAATATTGTTAAAATGGCTGTATTACCAAGGCAATATACAGATTCAATGCAATCCCTATCAAGTTACCAATGGTGCTTTTCACAGAACTTGAGCAAAAAATTTTTAGTTTGTATGAAAACACAAAAAACCCTGAATAACAAAACAATCTTGAGAAAGATGAATGGAGCAGGAGGAACCACAGTCCCTGACTTCAAATTATAGTACAAAGATACAGTAATCAAAACAGTACAGTACTGGCACCAAAACAGACACATAGGTCAGTGGAACAGGATAGAAAGCCCAGAAATAAACCTACATACATATGGTCAATTAATCTATGACAAAGGAGGTAAGACTATACAGTGGAGAAAAGATAGCCTCTCAGTAGTGGTGCTTGGGAAAACTGGAAACTACATGTAAAAGCATGACATTATCACAATCTCTAACACCATATGAAAAAAATAAATTCAAAATGGATTAAAGACCAAAACATAAGGCCAGATATTCTAAAACTCCTAGAGGAAAACATAGGCAGAACAGTGTCTGACATAAATTGCAGCAATATTTTTTTTTTCCATCCATCTCCTAGAGTAATGGAAATAAAAGCGAAAATAAGCAAATGGGACCTGATTAAACTTAAAAGCTTTTGCACAGCAAAGGAAACCATAAACAAAATGAAAAGACAATCTATGGAATGGGAGAAAATATTTGCAAACAATGAGACCAGCAAGGGATTAATTTCCAAAATATACAAACAGTTCATACAGCTTAAAACCAAAAAAACAAACAATCCAATGAATAAATAGGCAGGAGACCTAAATAAGCAATTCTCCAATGAAAACATACAAGTGGCCAGCAAGCACATGAAAAAATGCTCAATATTGCTAATTATTATATAAATGCAAATCAAAACTACAATGAGGTATCACCTCACACCAGTCATAATGGCCATCATTAAAAAAGTCCACAAACAATAAATGCTGGAGAGGGTGTGGAGAAAAAAGGAAGCCTCCCAGACCATTGATGGGAATGTAAATTGGTGCAGCCATTATGGAGAACAGTATGAACATTCCTTAAAAACTAAAAATAGAGTTACCATATGATCCATCAATCCCACTTCTGGGCATATATCCAGATATAACTATAACTTGAAAATATACATGTACCTCAGTGCTCATAGCAGCACTATTTATAATAGCCAAGACATGGAGAAAACCTAAATGTCCATTGACAGATGACTGAATAAAGAAGATAGATATAGATATAGATACAGATACACACACACACATGTATATACAATGGAATATAACTCAGTCATAAAAAAGAATGAAATAATGCCATTTGCAGCAACATGGATGGAACTAGAGATTATCATACTTAGTGAAATAAGTCAGACAGAGAAAGACAAATATCATATTATATCTCTTATATGTGAAATCTAAAAAAAAAAAGTCACAGAAATGAACTTATTTACAAACCAGAAATAGACTCACAGACATAGAAAGCAAACTATGCTTACCAAAGGGGAAGGGGTTGGGAGGAAGGATAAATTGGGAGTTTGAGATTAACATATACACAGTACTATATATAAAATAAATAAACAACAAGGAACTACTGTATATTACAGAGAACTATATTAAAAATCTTATAATAAACTATAATGGAAAATAATATGAAAAATAATATGCATGTATATATATAGTTGAATCACATTGCTGTACACACGAAACTAATGCAACACTATAAATCAACTATACTCAACAAAAAATAAAATAAAATAAAAATATATAATATTATTGTTATTTTCTAATGATTCTAAAGTTTTAAACCCATAAAGGAAATCTGTAACTCTCAGCTCTTTCCTTTGCTTGGGGGAAAGATAATTAATTGAGCTGGCTATGTGATTTATCCCACAGAGATTTTGAGAAGTAATTTTCTATTAATTCTGTCTTTTGCTTTTCTTTTTTTAAAATTGTCTATTGATGAAATATCAAAGACAATTTAAGAAGCTTTTACTCTCAAGAAGGAGCTGTTGACCATCTGTATACTAGAAAGAGGGGTCAGAAAAGCTCTGTTATCAGCAAGGTAGTAAACTCATCAATAATTTAGATGCGGCCTAAAGGCTGGCTATAGGTGGATATTTATGAACTGCTGACTTTAAAAATAAATACAGTCTATTCTGAAATGCTTGCAAGACTTCAGCTTTCAAGTTAGCGCATGCTGCTGAGAGTTGGAAACAGCTGTTAACAATCTCCACACTGCCATCCCATCCCCTTTCATGCTAGAGAGCACCACAAGCTTTTCCGTACTTGAAGGAAACTTTTCTTTTACCTTTAGTTTTAAGATTTTCATTTTTTCATTTCAAAAACAAAAGAACTAAAAAACAAAACAAAAAAGCAAATACCTGCTGATGTGCTTGTTGGTCCTAAAAATAAGAGAATACAATAATCAGGGTGAGGTGACCAAGGCTATGGCCACATTTGATTTCAGAGTTCTAAATGTTGAAAGACAGTTTATAGAAAAGTTACATTTGAGACTTTTTTTTTAGAAAAACCCTTACAGCAGAATTCAAATAGTAAATCTATCTTTTTATTTTTTCATTTTTTTGTCTCCATGATTATATTTCTACAAATGCTAAATATGTTGAAAATTATGCACACATGCCACAATTTTTTAAAGTTTAATATCAGGCAATTCTGATCAATATCAAAAAGATAGTCTCCCTGAGTTTGACAGCCAATTTTCCATCCCACAGATTTGTCTAATTAAAAGAGGCTGCAGTATTTGAGATACGTATGCAGTTTGCCTGTAAGGCCTGTGAGCAGCAAAGTCCTCATCTCTTGACCTTTAAGATATTAAATAACTTGGATTTAGTTTTGAGAAAATATAAATAAGTTAAACATATAAAATTAAGTAACATAAATCTTAAATCTCATCCAATAAATGGTTAAGGAGTATAAAATAAACAAATGAACTAATTATTTTTGAGTAGACTCAGTTGATTCCCATACCAGTGTGGTGGGCTGGCATGTGTTGTTTATTATCAACCATTTCCGAAGAACAGTTTTCTGTATATGTCAGTCTCTAGTATTCCAGCCACTTGGAGATTTCTGTCATTTAATAGGGTAAAAACAAGACTTCAGAATCTGCCCCAACTTAGATTAAATATAATTGTGAACCACCCAGGACAAATTATCTAAAATTGACTCTCGTTAATTCACTTTAATTGGGACCTTGATATCTGGAAGAATGTTCCTGTAGTAGCAAATATTTATATGCCAATAACTGAAAAGATAAAAACAACACTGTGAGCTGACCATGACCTTAAGGCCGTGGGACCGAAGGCCACGATCAGAGCATATTTGTAGTATGCAGTAAATAATGGCTTCACGCACGCGTCAATTATATAAGATTTAGAACAAAGGAAATAGAAGTACGCATGTGCTAGAGATGTTTATGTAAGCCTCGTGAACAAAGAAAACTGCACTGTGCATGTATAAGCATGGAAAAGATAAAAGTAAGACAGGTACATCAGAGGCGCGTACCTCCCTGTGGCAATAGAATAAAGTATTGTTAACCACATGGTGTCTTCTGCTGAAGTCTGTCCGGCAGTATGGCAACTCCTCGTGCATTTTTTCATTTGGGCCGCTCACCCTCTAGAACCCCATGTCAGCTCCCCTCGGCTGACAAACATTATACAGTATTCTTCTGAATAATATCAATAAAATTTTCAGAAGATAATTGGATTTTGAAAATACATCATTATTCTTACTATTTGAATGGTCCCTAGATAACTGACAACTTCAAAACAGGAGAGACTGATACCTAAATATACTGGTCTTTGAACTTTGTTCATGTTTGTTTATTTTCGTTGGGTAGACAGTGGCTCAAATAATAAGAAACAGAGATGTTTGGGGAGTGGCTCTGCATCTTTGGAAAGAAAGAGTTCTAAACAACAGTTACAGGGAAAACTGGTTACACTGATGAGAACAAAGTGCATCACAAGGCTAAATTTATTGACAAAGATAACTGGACATTTGTCATTATCAACCTCTGAGAAGCCCAGCTTCTGGAGCATACTTGAAGAATCAGTTTGAACTTCATTTATTTCATTTCAAACCCCTGAAGGTTTTGAAGCCTGAGAGGGAGGGAATGTGAAAGCTGGCCAATTGTCTACCAAATTGACCAGAATGATGGCTATTCTTAGTTTGTTCCAGCTGCTGGAACAGAATACAATAGACTAGGTGGCTTATGAACAGCTGAAATGTATTTTCCCAGTCCTGAAGACTGGAGAGTCCAAGATCGAGGCACTGGCTGATCTGGCTCTTCGTGAGAGCCAGTTTCCTGGTGTGTAGACCTGTTGTCCTCGTGTGGAGCAAGCAGCAAAAGAGCTTTCTGCAATCTCTTGTAAAGGCACTAATCCCACTCATCAGAGCTCCATCTCATGGACTAAAGTTGCGGATTCACTGGATCAACTTCCAATTGTAGTTTTGCAAATGAATGGCATAACACCAGAGTCACAGGAAGAACCTATACTTAAAAGTCCAAATATCTAACTCAGTTATAGACTATCAATCTCCATAGTGTATTGCTCACTACAAACGATTTAATCATGTAAAAGACCTAAGATAGTAACATGTAATAAAGTCAAAGACCTAAGATAGTAGAGTACTTCTCCACAACTTGCTCCGTTGTGACTTCTGTTATTGTTTTTATTTTGGTTTGATTATTTTTCCCCCACATAAACTGACCTCCCTCTACTATGAAATTTCCCAGATCTCAGCAAATACTGGGACTACATGAATGTGTCTAACACACGCAAATGTCCATGAATATGTGAACCCGCATATGAGACTTTGCCAAGAAACCCTCAGGGAAAGACTATGGTACTTACAGGACTCGATCTCTACAGAGAGGGAAAGTTTGCTTAATTTTTCCGGATTCTCAGTTAGTTATCTACTCTGTGAGTGAGAGTTATGATCTCTGGTGATGGTAGACTTATTAAATGGTGAAAGAAAGAAAAAGTCCTTAACACAGTGCCTCAGGCACTCAACAAACTAGAATTATGTCCCTTAACATCTGGGTTTCAGATTGCTTGTTCCTTTGAAAAAACTTTCAGAATTAGGACTCTCTAGACTACTCATTTAGATTTAGTCATTGTACCAGCTCTTTTAATTTATTTGTTTTTCTTGATTTCTCATATATTGTGTAACACTGACTTAGAAATCTGACATCTGAGCATAAATTGATGCTTGTTTGACAATCACTAACAGTTGAGAAATGCTTTGGATTAAGCGTCACCTTTCACAATAGTTGATGTGTTTTCATTTATCACTAAACATGTTTAAATTATAATTAAGTTTTTTGTCTACCATAAAATGTCCTTTGTTGTAACATTATCATTATGTGGGTCTTGTGGAACATTATAAATGGTAATAACAAAATTTTGCTTATATTATTGTTAATTGTATAACTGTACAACTTTTGACTTCAATCAGCAAAGTTATTTCCTCAATTTTCTCTTAAATTTATTTAACCATTGTAAAACATGAAATAATTACATATTGTTAACATTATGAGTCAAAACTTTGTTTTGTAAGAATTAGAACCGCAGGGCTCTATAATCATCTGGTATCCACTCAGTGTTGTACCTATGGTTAGAAATGTACATGGTGGGACCTCCAGGGGTCTTACTGATTCTTTGTTGATGGTCACAGTCAACTGTCGCCACAGTATTACTCTCTGTACTAAAAAGTCCTCTGCTTAAGTTGCTTTGTGTGTACATGGTAATCGTTCACATCTTGGATCCTGGACAATACCTAGAGACACTTGATACTTCTGCCATTACACAGACAATTATACGAGGGATGCACTTGGCACATAGACAGTCCATCATTGACTACACTAAATTCAATGTGGCTTTAGTGGAAAAGCTGATAAAATTGGTATCAATCAGGATGCGGTAAGGTGGACCCAGCTATGTGTTATATTTGAAGAATAAGCAGGAAGGGTGTTGGAGGGGCAGACAGAAAGGCTGTATGTGTTGTTTTAAGCCTCATCCAATGCTGGAGTACATGTAAGCCACGTAGATAGAGGTTTTTCTAGGTGAATGACAAAAAGGGAAAGATCTACAAGACAGTTATGCTAGTATTGGCTAGATTATGTTGCAGAAGTATACATTTCCAGAATCTTAGACTTAACATAAAAGTATTTGTTTTTCAATTATGTTGTTTGTCTAACACATGTCAGCAAGGGGCTACTCTGAACCATAATTTACCTATTCAAGATAGTAAGGCATCACCATCCTGTGGCTGTACCATTTGGGGATAATGCAGCCTTTTTCTGTCACCACAGCAGGGAAAAAGGACTGCCAGGGAGTCCCACACTGGCAATGAAATGCTTCAGCAGGGAAATTATGCATGTCACTTCCCTTAACAGCCTATTGACCAGACCAGTTCATATGGCCAGCCCACACACAAGACTGCCAGAAAGTGCAGAAGTTGATGTGCTCACAAAAAGAAAAAAGAGGGATAGGCGAGCACAGGAAACGACAACAGTTGAGAGTGTGTCTATATGGGAGGAGCTCTGTGATAAATAAGGAAAGAATTAAGAACAGGATGACAATTATAGACAATGAAAAAATGATATGGTCAATGTTTTGGCATTTTCCAGAGGAATAGAGTAATGGTTGTAGCCATGAACTAGCCAATTGACTTGAAAAAGAATATACATGGAACGCTTAAATTCCATACATTGGAGTTGGGGCAATTGTGGTAGCAACAGGTTTAGGAATTGACCTTTTCTAAAATTTTCTCTCTCACTAGCTTCATGGCCTTAGACAAATTATTTAGCAATTTTACATGGGTTCATGTATCCTTATATTGATGAGAATTCAGGGAACTTTCTCATATGGCTGTTGTGAAGATCAGATGTGGTAACAAATAAAAAAAGATGTATATTATGTTATATAAATTAGTCAAAAGTAAAATCCCTTATTATTAATAGAGATGAAATGGTAAAAACTTTAAATATACATGACTAAACTTTGTCCAAAGAGAAAGAAAGCTGGAAACCTGGAGAAACTGACTTAGACTATCCCATTAAAAATAATGATATTTTGAGATGAAGTCAATAAAACTTTGTGAAATGAACGTTGCGTGGTTAGATTTCTAGAGTGCGCTTTCAATATAGAATGTTTTAATTTGCTACTATCAACATTTCTTAAAGCATAGCTTAAAGCATTTTTAAGTTACATTCTTTAAATAAGGTTTTTTTTTGTACGTAGTACAAAGGTTTAGAAATTTGTATTGTTTTCATTTCTCTTACCAACTGACTTGGAATAATCCTTGATATAACACTGAACATTTTGTCACTTAGAAATTAAAAGGAAATAGCATCATTTGTGAAAGTGGCTATTCTCTGATCTTTCTATTAATCAGAGCATTTATTACTCTTTAGCCATTTAGTTTATTCTTCTATGTAAACAAGTGCGTGCATGTGTGTGTATGTGTGTGTGTGTGTTGGTCTGTGTGCATGTGTATGTATGCTAACAGGAGCATACACACTTGCATTTTCATAAACTACTTGGCCATGTTTTCTTCTGGTTAGTTCTGTTTTGTTTGAACGTTTCTTAAGCAAACACACACTATTCTATAGATAGCCAAGGAATCTACACAAAGATCTCAAGCAAAATCAGATAAAGACATTAAAGGACAATATCAAATATATTTCACAAGTATATTATATCATTATATTATTATTTTATTGGAAGAATATATATGGAGAGTCAGATTCAGACGATAAAGCATGAGAAAAAAATAAACAATGCTATTTAGAGATCAGCATTGTTGATTGCGTATTTTTGAGATCTGTTTAGTCTGGAATTCTCCTGTGTCTTATATAAACATTCTGGCCTTATTTACCTTGTCAACTTCAATTTTTCTCCATAAATTATACCTAAGCTCTGTAACTCTCTCTTTGGAGCTACACTGTTCACATACAAATAATTAAACAATTTTTAATCTAAATTCTACTCTTACTTTTTTGAAATACATACCAAAGTATATGGTTCCTCAAATAAAGGAACTTAAAATGTGCTTTAAAATAGTAGGCATAAGTTTAAGAGTTAAATATGCCAAACTTTATATAATTGAATGGATAATGAAGACAAAACCAATCACACTGATTATTTCATGAAATCTAGAACTCATTCTGTGCTGACTTGGTCTGTGAAAGACTTCTGCTGGAGAAAAGATTTGAGGCCACATTAAAAAAAAGGCAGAATTGAAAGAGTGAGGAGAAAGTAAAATACAGGTTAATATTCAAATTATTCTTTTACTTTCAATCTTTTACTTTCAATCCTACCCTCCCCTTCTCGCTCTTTATCATTTTAACAAATGACTTCATTTCCTTTCCCTGTACCACCTGACACTGTGCTTTTTTTCTTTTCCAATCAGAACCCTCTTTTTTTCTTCATCTTCTGATTTAATACTGAGCAGTAATCATGTTCTCTTTGGTAAATACATCAGAATAATGGCACAATCTTTAAATGCTGCTGGGTGTGAGCCAACAGGTGTGAAGTTACCTCAGTGGAAACACTCGTGGGCCCAAGTAAATTGTTAACTAGAATTTTTCTTTCAAAGGCTCAGTTAGAGAATGTATATTCTTAACTATAGGATTATTCTTCTAATCTTTATTTTATCACACAGATACAACTTTGGTACCTCTTTTTTTTCCATCGCAGTTGCTTCCTAACTCCTCGTTTAACTACCTATTCTTGAAATCCGAAAATTATTCCTATATTCTTTCATATGGAATCTTTGTAGAAAAAAGTATCTGAAATTTGAACTAGACAAAAAGTTGGGCCAGTGTCTTTCAGTGTTTATGGGTGTTGAGCTTTCCTAGATTCTAGGGGGATATTTTTAGTTCCATTCCCTATTTACTATTGATTAAAAGTCTCAGACTTATAGAACTGACAGATTAATTTGTGCATTTTTGTCCAGCAGAAATGCAAATAAATTGTGTCTATTGGAGAAAATAACTCTAGAGATAGCAGTTTTTAGGCCTGTTGAACATTAAGCAGCTGTTTTTTTTTTTTTTAATCCAGCGCACCAATTTTGCCATTTTATAAGAATTTTAGCTCCTCAAATGCTCTTTGGACCAGCAACTAAAGTGTTAAAATATTTGACATGTGCTGAATTTATATATATATATACACATAAAATATATATTACAGTTATGATTTGATCTTATTGAATATTATGGGAATTATATTTTAACTCCTTTTAATATCTATATCTTGCCTATATTAACTTTTCAGGATTCTTGGTTCCCTTTTTTGTACTCTATAATTCTAAAACTATTACAATAGTTTTTGTTATAAAGGTCACAGTAGGTTGTCCCCATAGATTTAATTTAGGATGTGAAGAGATTCCTGGAGGGACAGAGGATACTGTCTCATAACCCTTAGTCCAGCAGATGGGGCTTCAGTTATAAAGCACATCTATTGTTCCTGAAAAATTTCAGTTGATCAGAAGAGTGAAGAAGAGACAAAAAAACTCAAGGATTGTTCATGTAAGAAACTTCGTATCTCTGGCATTGCAGACCTCCTGGGGATATTAAGTATGTTCAGAGAGGCTTCACAGCAATTCACTGACTTTTCTTCTGAACCTGGGGAGTTGGCCTCCTTTCATCTCCCCTACTGCCTGCAGTCTTTCTCCTCCACAGGCCCAAACACATACAAAAATAGAATAATACTCCATACTTTCCACCTTTCTTACCTATCCCCAAGGCAGGCATATAATCTTTTTTGTGGTTTTCTGATTTATCTACTAGAGCCAATTATCTGGGAAAGAGCCAGGAAGTGAGAAAAAAATGAATATAAACTTAAAGAGTCCCTTAATAAAAACTGTCTTTGGTTTTACCCAGTTCTGTAGATATGGGCGCCGTCCCTCCTTTATTCCTATCATTGTCCCTTCAGTTCTCTTTCCTCCCAGGGATGTGGGCATGATTTACCCTGACAGGTAACCCTGCATCTCCCTACAGGTACCACTTCCCCAGTCTGGTGGATGTCATGATGTAGCGTTCAGACCTCTTTTCAGGATTGAAGAACTTGTTTTCTCAGCCCCTAAGAACATTGTCAGAAAACCACCTTTAATTTGCAGTTCTCTCCTGAGATGCCTCAGCTACAAAAGTGATCTCTATCAAGTCCACTATCCTGAGTGACCCATATCCAGTGATTGACCAATGAGGAGTTATAAAGGCCAAGCCATTTAGGTCGAGCTCAGGACAATTCTAAAGGGCCCTCCTGTTTCCAGAGTGTCCTGAGAGGTCAGCCAAGATCACAGTTGGGATTGCTTCACAGCACAGCTTCTCCCTCAATGCAGATTGCTCCTCTTCCCTCCCTTCCACAAGTGTTGATCCTAAGAGTCCCTAATAAACCTTCTGCAGGAGCACTTCCTAATAGTCTTTACCTCTTAGCTTCCAGCAGAACCCAGCCTATGCCTGTAAGACAAACCCACTACATCTAAGATAAAGTTTCCATAGATAAACATGATTGGCATTTTCAAATACAAAGAACTAAATTAAGAACGATTTGTATTTCAAAACACTATTCAAAATTTTCTTCTTTTTCCCCTCCTTAAAATGATGGCTCAACTGAGCATATTACTACAGATATTATGAGGATTCTGAGGTAGGGACCAAACAGAGTATTCAGAGAAAGAGGAGGAGGCAGAGAACAGGAAGTTTAGGTGATAAGAAAGCTGTGGATGAGGCCCAGTGTTGACAAGAGATAGCATCCTAATGGGAATTTAATTTTCTTTGTCTTCCCATTTATCTCTCCTCCTTGCAGTCCATGATACTATTACAGTTACTCCTCCAATCAGTCTTAGAAAAAGTTGAAATAGTTTTTCCCTCAATGAGAAAGAGCTTTGGACATGAGATGTAGAGGAGAAAGATTCTCAAGCAGTAGAAGGACCATCAGAAGCAAGAGAATAAACAGAATTCCTGTGGTCATTAGCCTGAAGGAAGCAGTGAAGGGATTTGTACATTTGAGACATATATCAGTTGGAAAGAACAGAGCAGTCTAGACTTACAGCTGCAAGAATGGCAGTATTGTGTCATCTATCCAGAGATGAACTGACAAGCTTAGAGGGCAGCATTTTGTGTGTGTGTCTATTAAAAAGAAGTAAGTGTTCACATGAAGTAAGCTCTGAATATTGCTAGGTTACATACATTTTGAGATCATACTTCTGCCAAATAGATTCACCAAATCAGACTGCATTCACTGGCTTGAAGTTCTGGGAAAAGCTAACAAGGGGGGTTGCTCCTTTTGATGACAGCATTGTTGTTTTTCACAGATGTTACTCCATCCCCCTTTTTATTCATCACCACTCACCATACGATTAATGTCAGCATGTAGTGAGCTCATTAGTGGAAATGTGATTTGTGCTTGCCTGTTATCCTAGGCTTTTCCATATCAAGCAGATTAATTAATTAGTGTTCTTCAGCTTAAATCATTCCCCTGGTCAAGAAACTCCAAACGATTTGAATAAAATCAATACTTCTAACTATGGCTACAGGCCAATTTGACTGAACTCTGTGTCTCTCTCCAAACCCAGATGGTGCAGTTTTCTTCTTTATTGCTTTCTTCTATCACATCAATCTTCTTATTCCTCCAGAGTCCCAGTCTTCTTTTTTTTCTACCTTTGCCTCTTTCTATAACTTTCTTTCTACATGTGCCCTTGCCTCTGCGTAGAAAGCCTTTCTCCCAGAGTCACACGTTATTTATGGTTCTTGCTTTATTCATAGCTCTGTTATCATCCTGTTAACGCTGGTAGAGTGTTTCTCTAACCATGATGTAAGTTAGACCTCATCTCCAATTCAGTTTATTCTCTCACCCCTTAGTTTCTTAAAATGTATTGTATAGCACCTACCATGACCTGAAATGCTTATTGTCATTTGCCTCCACTAGATTTATGAAAGTAGGTACTTCTGTCATATTCTCCCTCAAAGCCTGGAACAAAGGAGTCAGTCAGTGAGTGTATTAGTGTTCTCCAGAGAAAGAGAACCACTTGTCTGCGTGTATGTGTGTGTATGTATATGTAGACAGAGAGAGAGAGAGATTTATTTTAAGAATTCACTCACACAATTGTGGGGATGGCAAATGTGTAACCTGGAGAGCTGGCCAGAAGGCTGGAAATTGAGGGAAGACTTGATGGAGTCCTGAGTCTGAAGTCTGCAGCCTGGGAAGTCATGCAGAATTTTTACGCTGTCTTGAAGCAGAATTTTTTCTTCTTTGGGAAACCTCAGTCTGCTCTTAAGGCCTTCATCTGATGAGGTGAAGCCTACACACATTATTAAGGATAATCTATTTTACTTTAAATCTACTGATTTAAAAGTTAATCACACCTAAGAAAACACTTTCGCAGCAACTTCTAGACAAAGGTTTGAACAAATAACTGGGTACCATAGCCTATCCCATTTAACATGTAAAATTAACTATCAAAATGAGTATTTAAGTATTTAATTTTAATTCTAATTTATTAATGTATTAGTAAGTAATCATTTCACTTTGTGAAGCTATTTTCATGTCAGAACTTACAGAGAATAAAGTTAGCACCAGCACTCAGGTCCCAGTTGGAGATTTAAAACTCGAAATGTTCTCCCATGTCCAGGTGTCTCTTTATCATATCGATTCATTGTGAACTTTATTTAATAATAAAGGATCAAGGAACTAGAAATTAAATCCATACTTTGACTTTACCTCAATATATTGTCAAGAATCCTTCTCATTATCAATCACATTACTTATGACTTGACAATGCTTTCCACTTCACAGTACTGGACACTTAGTTTGAAGTTTTATAAACTGAACTGATCTGAATGTAGGAAACTGAAACAAAATTATATCCATATAATAAATGTATGTGGGGTGTATATTTTCATAATTTTCACAATGATCTTACCTGAATTTCATTTGAGGTATAGTATGGAACTTTGTTTGATAAAAGTTGAGCAAGAAAGCACAATTATGATATTAAAGGGTGGATCTTCTAAGAATTATTCTAATTTTACTGTTTAGAATAAATACCTTAACTTCCCTTTATTTGCTCATACTTCAATAAATACACATTGTTTTCTAATTATTTACTTAATACTTACCATAACCTCATTCACTGTAAGTTAAAAAATATTGAGCAAACAAGGTCTCTAATACTTAAATTCTTTATTTGAAATGAGTCTCACTATATATACACTCAATGATATTCTATTTTTACTTTTTATTGCATAAAATGTGTATGTTCAGATGCTTTTATTTTCAGTCACAATTACTACATCAGAAACTGAAAGTAAAGTGTTTTATATCATTCATAATATAATTATCTTTATCCTGTGGTCTTACTGATTTCTAGAAAGTGCATTCATAGTTTTAAATGTTACCATGTGCAAATAATCATCCAGTTCATGGTTCATAGTTCATTTTATCCCTATACTCAGGTGTAGTACTAGATATACATCTGATGAACTTCAAAATGACTTATTCCATTAAATAGTACCTACTGGAAACTCAATATGTTACTTTTCTATGAACTGAGTACATATCAGTGACTAAACAAGAAAAAAAAACTTGTCTCTACTGAGCTTTACATCTATGGAGGGGTTGTGGAGACAGTGAAAGAAGAAATATTACATATCAGATAGAGATAAGTAATATAAAGAAAAATTACCAGAATTAGGGTATATGGAGATCAGGGAGTGAGTTGCCTCAATAGAGCAACTGACATTTGAACAAAAATATGGAGTTGAGAAAGTGAACTACTTAGCAATCCAGGGAAAAGCACTCCAGGTAAAAGAAAGCAAGTGCAGATAGCAAGGGGGCTTGCATGACTGGAGGTTAGTGTGACTGTAATACATTACCAGGAAATGAATAGGAGAGGAGGGCAAGAGTTAAGAGACAGATCATATAGGTCCTGGTAAGCCGCAGTAGACAGTGAAGCTTTCCCTCTAAGAGGGAAGCCAGTGGAGTGCATGGAGCAAGGAAGTAGCATCTCCATGCTGGTTGATGTAGGAATAGTCTATAAAGAGGGAAAAGGACAAATTAAGAAAGCGTTGTCATACTGCAAGTGAGATATCAAAAAATGAAGTTGATGACATGTGGTGGGATTCTGAAAGAAGAGACAGCTTGTGGTTTGGAAGTAGACCTTGATTGAAAAGATGAAAATTGAGAAATGCTCCAGGTTTTGAGGTAAGAACGTAGAAAAAGAACATGCTTGCCCACTTACTGAGCTGGGTAAGATTACCATGGGAGCTGATTTGGATGGGGTTGGAGGTAGAAGGAAGGGCTGACTTGTATCCGTTAAGGTATTTAGTCATCTGTTAGACAACCTATGGGGATTTTGAGTAGGCTAATTGTATGTATGCCTATAAATAAAAAAGATGATGAAATATTTCAAGCTCAGATATTGATAGACTACATTAAGTTTAGAAATAAGTTTAGTAATCATTTGGATAATATGTGCTATTTAGCCTATGATTATATGAGAATCTTTCATTTTAGGTATAATTATGAACTAGTTTACTGATTTCAAAGTCAAAATGTGTAGTTACTTTATATTTTGGTTGAAAAATAAAAGATTAATTCTGTAATACAATATTGCACTGAGAATCAATTAAGGTAATTTGGTATTCTATGCTTGAAAATTTTATACATAATATTACTCCTTATTTATTGCTTAAAGAATAAAATGCTAATCTTGAGTTTACCAACTTTGGTAGAACAAATAACACTGAATGTTTTAATGTTTTCAATACTATTAAAATAATAAGTACATTTGGGTAATAGCATTGCTTAGTGATTATATATGAAAATGTAAGCATTTCTTGTATTCAAATTATGGGCTCATAAAATGAGATTTAAATTTTGGATATAGACTAAGATTAAAAATAGATAATATAACGGAACCAAATTGGATAACCTAGAGGAGATGGACAAGATTCTGGAAACATACAGTCCACCAAGACTGAATCAAGAAGAAACTGACCACTTGAACAAACTGATCACTAGAAATGAAATCGAATTAGCAATAAAAAAAACCTCCCTACAAATAAAAATCCAGGACCGGATGGCTTCACTGGGGAATTCTACCAAACATACAAAGAAGAACTCATACCTGTCCTTCTCAAACTCTTCCAGAAGATTGAAAAGGAAGGAATACTCCCAAACTCATTCTGTGAAACCACCATCAGCCTGATACCAAAACCAGGCAAAGACACTACCAGAAAAGAGAATTATAGACCAATATCACTGATGAACATAGATGCAAAAATCCTTACCAACACATTAGCAAATAGAATCCAACAGAACATAAAAAAGATTATATATCATGACCAAGTGGGGTTCATCTCAGGGACACAAGGGTGGTTCAACGTATGCAAATCAATCAGTGTAATACATCACATCAACAAGAGAAAGGACAAAAACCACATGATCATCTCAATCGATGCAGAAAAAGCATTTGATAAAATTCAACACCCATTTATGATAAAAACCTCACCAAAGTGGGTACAGAGGGAACATATCTCAACATCATAAAAGCTATATATGACAAACCTACAGCCAGCATAGTACTCAACGGTGAAAAACTCAAAAGCTTCCCACTAAAATCTGGGACAAGACAAGGATGCCCACTATCACCACTCCTATTCAGCATAGTCTTGGAAGTCCTAGCCACAGCAATCAGGCAAGAGAAATAAAAGGGATCCAAATTGGAACAGAAGAGGTAAAAGTGTCACTCTATGCTGATGACATGATAATATATGTAGAAAACCCTAAAAGGTCCACACAAAAACTACTAGAACTAATTGAAGAATTCAGCAAGGTAGGAGGTTACAAGATTAATGTTCAAAAATCAGTTGCATTTCTTTACACTAACGATGAATCAACAGAAAAAGAAAATAAACAGTCCCCTTTAAAATAGCACCCAAAGTAATAAAATACTTAGGAATAAATCTAACCAAGGAGGTGAAAGACTTATACATGGAAAACTATAAACCATTGATGAAGGAAATTAAAAAAGACTTTAAAAAAGGGAAAGATATCCCATGCTTCTGGATTGGAAGAATCAATATTGTTAAAATGTTCACACTGCCCAAGGCAATCTACAGGTTTAATGCAATCCCTATCAAATTACCCAGGACATATTTCACAGAACTAGAACAAATCATAATAAAATTTATATGGAACCATCAAAGACCTAGAATTGCCAAAGCATTACTGAAGAGAAAGAAAGAGGCTGGAGGAATAACTCTCCCAGACTTCAGACAATACTATAGAGCTACAGTCATCAAGACAGCATGGTATTGGTACCAAAACAGACATATAGACCAATGGAACAGAATAGAGAGCCCAGAAATGAACCCACAAACTTTTGGTCAACTAATCTTCGACAAAAGAGGCAAGAATATACAATGGAATCAAGACAGTCTCTTCAGCAAATGGTGTTGAGAAAACTGGACAGCAGCATGTAAATCAATGAAGCTAGAACACTCCCTTATACCATACACAAAAATCAACTCAAAATGGATCAAAGACTTAAGCATAAGACAAGATACAGTAAACCTCCTAGAAGTAAGTATAGGCAAAACATTATCTGACATACATCTCAAAAAATGTTCTCCCAGGGCAGTCTACCCAAGCAATAGAAATAAAAGCAAGAATAAACAAATGAGACCTAATGAAACTTACAAGCTTCTGCACAGCAAAGGAAACCATAAGTAAAATAAAAAGGCAACCTATGGAATGGGAGAAAATTTTTGCAAATGATGAAATCGACAAAGGCTTGATCACCAGAATATATAAGCAGCTAATACGACTTAATAAGAAAAAAACAAACAACCCAATCCAAAAATGAGCAGAAGACCTAAACAAACAATTCTCCAAGGAAGACATACAAATGATCAATAGGCACATGAAAAAATGCTCAATATCACTAATTATCAGAGAAATGCGATAAAACTACGATGAGGTATCACCTCACACCAGCCAGAATGGCTGTCATTCAAAAGTCCACAAATGACAATTGCTGGAGAGGCTATGGAGAAAAGGGAACCCTCCAACACTGCTGGTGGGAATGCAGTTTGGTGCAGCCACTGTAGAAAACAGTACGGAGATTCCTAGGACTAGGAATAGACTTACCATATGACCCAGTCATCCTGCTCCTGGGCTTCTATCCAGAAGGGACCTACTTCAAAAAGACACCTGCACTCCAATGTTCATAGCAGCACTATTTACAATAGCCAAAACATGGAAACAGCCTAAATGTCCATCAACAGATGAGTGGATAAAGAAGTAGTGCTATATTTATACAATGGAATACTATTCAGCCATAAAAATGACAACATAACGCCATTTGCAGCAACATGGATATCCCTGGAAAATGTCATTCTAAGTGAAGTAAGCCAGAAAGAGAAAGAAAACACCATATGAGATCACTCATGTGAAATCTAAAAAAAAAAAAAAAAAAGGACATAAATACAAAACAAACAGACTCATAGACATAGAATACAAACTTGTAGTTGCCAAGGGGGCGGGGAGTGAGAAGAAACAGACTGGGAATTCAAAATTTGTAGATACTGACAGTCATATGCAGAATAGATAAGCAAGAGTATACTGTATGGCACAGGGAAATATATGCAAGATCTTGTGGTAGCTCACAGTGAAAAAAATGTGACAATGAATATATGTATGTTCATGTATAATTGAAAAATTGTGCTCTACACTGGAATTTGACACATTGTAAAATGACTATAACCCAATAGAAAATGTTTAAAAAATGAATATAAACTCTAAAAAGAATAGGTAATATATTAAAATGTATTACATGTAAGATATAATATATATTAAAATTAATAACAGTTTTTGAAGGTATATCAAGATCATTTTGGTTAAATATACTTTAAAATTAATATAGTTATTAAAAGCTTGTATTTTTTGTCCATTTGTGACCTTTAAGCCATCTCTTTACCTAAAGTTACATATTTAGTCAATCATGATTGATAAGTATATTTTGTAAATATGAATTCAAATTTTTGAGATAAACCAACCAATAAGAGAAAAAACACATTTAAATAAGAAATAATATAGGTAATATTTGAATACACCAAATAAGTATTTGGTATGTTGCTGAAAATTATTCGAAGAAAGGAAAACTAAACCAAAAGGTAAAGCTTTTATGTCTACTGTTTGTCAAGAGAAAATATAATTACTTCTCCAAATAAGGAGATAAAATGTAAGGTAACTAGTATCTTTCTTTTTGTATAAGTCAAGATATAAACAGTTGTGTAGGCATTTGGCTTGTATAAAGGTGGAAAATGAAATTGAGTGAGGGTATTGATTTGCTCCGTGATGCGTTAGGGAACCTGAGAAAAGTGGTTATAATGAAAGCAGTTATTCAACGTTATTGTGCTGTAAAAGTGCTTCATAATCACTTTATACAGCATCCAGGGGAGGAAAAAATCTTTAAGTTAAAATTCTTATCTTCATTTTAATCTATGAATGAAAACAGCAAATGAATTTATTTGATGTAAAAAAAATTGTAAATTACTGAAAGAATTTAGATTACAGTTCCAAAGATTGTCCAACATCTTCTGAATTGGAGGCTATGATTTGAAAAAAAAAACCATTCTTTTAAAAAGAAAAATACTAAAAGGTCTTCCTACACGTCAATTAATAATATCAAATTTCACCTTATCTCCTAATGAAAGTCAACAGAAGAAAACAAATTCACACAGTGTGTAAATGCAAGTCCTTAAAATGTTTTATTCTCATAAGTAAACATCCAAATATTGTTGTATCTTCTCTCCCATCATCATACCATAGCTAATCTAAAACGCAGTCTTGGTTTTACTCTTCAATTGACTTTTCCTGTAAAGAAGTAATGAATACTTTGCACTTCAACAACCAGTCTGACCTGGCTAATGGCATTTCTTGTTTACATTTATGTAGTTACCCAGCAACGTCAAAGTATGAATGAGGTGGAGTTGAATTACAGCTGGTTCTTTTCAATTGAGATTCTCTGTGGATTCCATGAGCAAAGCCAAATAGAAGTGCATACATTAATAGTATAAGAGTAAATATGGTAAAAATACAATAATGAAAAGTCATTATTTTAAGTTCATAATAATGCATGTTCTTCATAAGGTGTAAAAGGAGATTCAGTCTTCACCACCCTTTTCTTGTTGTGCCTCATATGATTAAAACACACCTTAAACTCATTACTAAGCTTAAGAACTTGTGTTCTTCTAGAAACTTTCCCATATATATGTGTGTGTGTGTGTGTATGCATGTATGCCTGCATACATATGTTTATATAGTTTTTACATATGGTTGTATTTATTTATATCATACTAAATTATTTAGTAACATGCTATTTTAGTCAAAGATACATCACAGATATTTATAGCAATTCATACAGATTTTTATTCTTAATAACTTCAGAGTAACTGGATATTATGCATGTCTGGGGATTTCTGTCACCATTCTTTCTAGTAATGGATACTTAGTTGACTCCACTTGTTTGCTAGCACAAATAACACTGTAATAAGCACAGTGGATTTTGTGTTTTGATTTGCTTCCTTCGTGTGTGTGTATGTGTGTGTGTGTGTTTATCTACAGAAATATAAACCTCACAAAGACAAATCTGGCTATGCCAATTGTAATCTATTTGACACTGGGTGAGTCTTATCCTGTCATTGCCATGACTTACCCATCTGTAAATTGAGGATAATACTGTCTCCCTCATAAGGGATTATTGTGAAGATTAAATGAGTTAATACAATAACCAGTATGATTCCTGGCCCATAGTGATCAGATATAGATGTCTTTTCTTACTGTATTTGTTTTTTTAGACTTTGAATAAAGCTGAGTTTTTTTATGTTAATTATGCATTTAGATTTATTTTTCTACTCAGCTTATTTTTTCCTATTGTTTTTCTTTATCTTGATGATTTGCTAGTGGCATCGTCTAATTTCTGTGTGTTTTGTTTGATATTGTCAACATTAAGAAAGAATAAGCAACAAAGCAAGACTAACCAGAGAGACGCCTTTTGTGGCACAGCCAGATCATGGGGACACGCTGACTTAAGAAAATTGTCATTGAACAATGAACTCAATGAAATGAGCAGATTTTATGTTGCTTTATTCTTAGCTGTGAGTAGTTTTCTGTAATTTAAAATAGGAAAGCAAAAAAAAATCTCACAAAGGAGTGCTGCCAAAAATCAAATTGTACTTTTTATTGCCCTGAATCGATTAGTATCCACATGGCTCAATACGGGATCTAGAGTCTAATCTATGAAAAAGGGACAGTTCAGTCATTTCTGAATTGGTGCTGTGGCCCCATAAAAGATTTTTATTTTTAGGAAGATGACAAATGATTCAATCTGGTGTGTCCTTTAACTCACTCATCCTATGCCATCTCATAGCATGAGAAGTGGCACTCCATTGGCTGATATAATTATCTTGTTAATATAACCTTAGCCAAACAAAAAGACCATAATTGTTCTATAGTCTATAAAAACGTAATTCTACTTATAGCGTGTCAACAGTTTACGAAAAACAGATATTTGAGGTTTTAGATTTCTGACTTAAAATATTGTACTGTAGGATCTTTGCCAGATATAAGTGTTTCCTAATCATTCCAACTTTTAAAAAAATTAAATCATTTTAATTGACAGCTTTAGAGAGAAAAATTCAGTATTACTATTAAAGAGCTGAAAGCTTAATATGCATAATATAAGAATTGCTGCCACTCATGTAAATGATTTTATTTAGAAGTTAACATTAAGGGGTCTTGCACGTAAGCTAATGAGTAATAAGGTGTAATACTTTAAACTAGAATATTTAAGCCATTCTAAAAATTTATGATTTATGTGCCTCTTAGTTAATGTTATCATTGTATCATAGTACTTAAGTTCGATATCTTCCTTCAGAGTTATCACTGTTGCAAAACATTCCAAAATGTTCACACTCAAGGTGTCATTTTCTGATATCTCCAATTTTAATAAAACATATTTTTTCAAGTCCTAATTCTAATCTCAGGGTCTGATCTAATTATCTGATAATGAATTAGACACAAATGTAGTTTTTTAAAAATCCATATTTATTTCATAAATAAGAAATAGAGGTACGAAGAGAAGAAGGTAGGTGATTTGCTAGGGTCACAAAAGTAGTACAGGCACAATTTAGATTCAACTCCTGTCAACTGCACCATCTTAAAAACTATACTGCTATACACTGTTGCGTTAATCTGTATGGGGATTGTAATTCACCACATTTACGTGCAAAATCTTTTAGTATAGAACTACACCATAGGGTACAAAATAGGAAGAAATTATATTCTTATTTTTATCTTAGGCTGTAGTCTCATAAAGTAAATTAAAATTATTCATTTCTGATTGCTATTTCTTTTTTTAACTCTTCAAAGCTATCTTAATGGGCATTTACACTCATGATTGTACATGAGATGCATTATGTATGATGTAAAAAAATGAATTATTGGTAATATAAATGGCTCACTTTTATTTATTTCCTCTTCTAGTAATAATTAATAAATTCTTGTTAAATATTGTTGGAAAACAGAAGAAATTAAATAAAACAGAAAAATGCTTACAATTTCACCATGTGACATAATTATAATTTGTTTATAATTGTCCAGATAAACATTAGAATAATAATTTAAAAATGATAATTATAATAGGTATTTTGGTTTGTGAGCTGCTTTTTCACTTTTAAATGACATATTTTTAATGACATGAATATCCTTATACAATAAATTTTAATGACTTGATGGCTGAGTATTTCTTAAAACATTTTGGATGCCTTGGGAGCAATATGTGCCTCACTGCTCCCATGAAAACATTGTTGATGAAGTAGCTAATTTCATCACATCTGTGTTTGTGAAAACCCGGGGCTCATTTTTCTTGTATGTACGTTGACAAGATTTTGAAGTAGCTTCAGTAACACATGCACCACATACCTGACTGTGTCTTCATGTCAGAAAGAAAATATGCAAGCTGCAAACATGCAATTTGGATAAATACTTGGATTTTTAAAATTAAATTAAATTTTATTAGAAAATTCTCATTTCCATGGAAAATTCAGGAATGTGTCCTTATAATAGTGGCAAGGACAGGTGGTAAAAATTTATGCGGAAAGACATGGATATTTTCTATGATTTACATTTTGTGAAGAAGCTTATTGAAGCCACAGTGCAGATTGACACCTGAGAGATTTATTATTCTTTGTTTTGTATAAAAAAACCCAACAATTCTAAATGTTTTAAATAATGAGTTTCAACTATCTAGGATGGAGAAAATATCTCTCATATATTATCATTGATGACAAAGTTCAGAGCAGAGAAACTTTCAAGTATTATTTGGTTTTCTTGTCTGAATAGGAGCAAAACAGGGATTTCTTACAGCTTTTATTAATACAGGTTCATAATTTGATTCAGACTGGATTATACCCTATTTTTAAAATGACAGCCAATTTTAAGCCTTATTTTAATAATCATAAACACATATTATTTTTCTCCATAAAATTATAAATATGTGGTTTTAAGCAACCTAAAGACAGGTGATTTCTAGGTTCTAACCACTATTCATATTCTACTTGCACTCCATATATAGGAAAATAATGGAGGATTTATATATAATTGTATACTCTATAATTTTAATGATATTTTCTTAAACTTTGCTTTTATGATGAAGAATTGTAAATAAACCAACTTATACATATTCCTTATATATCATCTGGTTAGTGGTCCTAAAAAACTAAACCAAACCCAAAGAAACTATTACGGCCTTGGCAGGAAACATGTTCTGGAAAACTTAAGGTCTAAAATCGTACTTAATTCGATTCTTCCTTATCCATTTGTAAATTAATTATTTCGTGACATCTTGAATAAGCTGTTTCTGTGTAATACTAGAAAATAGGTGATGTTCTAATAACATCACTTTATTGTTTTGCATTAGGAGTTATTTCAAGAATCAAGTAGAGTACTAGTAAATCACTTTTAAGGGGACACCTTGAGAATTGTTTTTTTCAAACTAAAATCATCAACATCTTTGCTAGACATTTTCAACAATTCATAATCTCATAACATTTTTATAGAAAACTAACCCATCTATTTCCCGGTTATGTTTTTATGAATTGCTAATACTGAAGAACCAAAATGAAAGTAATTTGTTTCAAATGTACATGCTATGATTAAAGCTGAGCTTGGCTATTGCTATGGCAAACAATTACTAGTTACATTTTCTTTGAACACCTGCTGAGTTATGGTCTATTTCTGGGCATAGAACCTTAAGGACTCCATTCTTCAAGAAGATCTTAGCCACATTCACAAATCCTCCCTTAGTTCACTTCATTCTCTGTTTGTGCATCAAAGATTTTGTGCATTCTGCTTCATTAATTAGAAAAGTATTTGGATTTGACTTAAATTTGCATCATATTTGTACTCCAGATATTTATCAGATAACATAACCTTAAACTCTTTGCTAATTCTTATCTAAAGTTTTATTGTAAGGACCAGTCTTCTTGAAGGGCCTCCTGAAGCATGTACAGTGTAACCACTGCTCTCAAGGTCCTATGATCATCTGGCACTAAGACAGTAGATTCACTTCCCTGTTTGGCTGCTTTTAGGGTTAGTGGCTTTGACGAAATTTGGTTAGGCCTTTTGTCTGTGATCAGAGACATTGTAGGAAACATTCATACAAAAAAACTGCTGTATTTATATAAAGTATGTTAGCAAAGATATATGTCCACAAGATTTTATCATTTCCCTTTTATCAGGATTGATGGGCCATATTTTTCTTTTTTTATTATTGAAGTTAATTTTATTCACTAGCAATGATGAAAATTAGGGTCATATTTTTCTGATGCCTTTTGTAAAATATCTTTTGAGGAACAGGTTTGGTTTTATTTCATTGAAAACTATTTTTGTTTCCTATTTTGTCTTTGAGACACTACTCCACCAAATGTGTGACTACTTCCAAGGCTGTTCAGGATACCATTTTATGTGATTAACGTCAAGATAGTTATTATTTACTTTAGGTTGAATTTATTTAAATATTGTAAAAATAGATCCTTAAAATCTTATCCACTTTGTTCTTCAGTCTCCGCAGCGACTACATAAAAGCTAATCTAATTTTAATATTAAGTAAGGTAAAATGACAATTTGAGAGATTTCTGATGTATATCCTGTTTCATGACCTGTATATTAATTTTTACACTCATATCTATATAATTGATGATGTTTCTAAAAACGTCATTGAGTTTATTGGTTAAATTTTTATATTTAAATTGGTTATCTCAACATGTCTGATGTGACTGATTAAAAATAAATGCAAGAGTTTTTTTTTAATGCTACATTACTGATACATACTTGGAGACTTCTCATGCTGCATTCTGTCATATACAAAAAAAAAATGATATCTGTGAAGTGCTAGAGAAAAAAATCATCCATTGCCAATTGTACTAGCTCAAACAGTCTGATAATATAAAGTTATCTTAAATGTATACTATTAAAGATCCATTATATATGTAAACTAGTCTTTCCTTCACATCAAAAGGATTGGCTAATTTAGAAAATGTGCAATCTCAGAAACATCAGATAACAAGCATCTTTGGCAGTGAAATTATCTGATGCTATAAATGTCAGACACTCTTCTTCTTGGCAGGCAATTCTAGAAAGCTCCTGAAACTTGCAGTTTTCTTTAAATGGATTTGAAATGAAAATGTCCATTTAAGTATTTTAAGGCGTAATGAGCTCCATGTACCCGTGAACTAGTAAAATACTGTCTACTTGGTCTAATTTTGTTGGTCAATGCACTGTATCAAAATAGCAACCTTCCCAGCTAATAAAAGTTTAAGCCTCTCCAGCAAGAAACATTTTAAAAACATAATCCTTTTGGGTATTTTTACCAGATATTTTATAATGATTTGCTATCTTCAAAAGGGAACAATGACCATAATTCAAGTTTTTATGATGACTCGAGGTCATCGTTAATGAACACCCAAATGCAGTATAATCAAGTAATTCCTTCAGAGTTTTTATTGACGGTTGACATTCTAAAACCAGATTCAGTATTCTTTGCTTTCTGAATTTTTCTGCTTATTTTAAACTTGTCTTCTCCTTAGTTTCAACTGCTAACCTGAAATTTCTTTCTGTTTTCAGTTAGCCTTCTCAGGCTGCTGCTTCTAAAATACTGAGGTACTGGTCACCGATTTAATCAATATTCTCTAAACTTAAAACACTTTCCCATGATTGTGAACTTGACAAGCTTGGCAAAGTTGTGACAGTTGAGCTTTTGGAACATGAGAAACTCAAATGAGAGACCCAGGTAAGATCATAGAGGGAACTGTATTACTGTATTATACTCACTGAAGTTATATATGCCGCCACCTATCTCTGGAACAGTGGACCCCATACTCTATCTTTATTAGAAGTAAAAACTAAAATGCACACATAGATGCACAAACTCCAAAATGCCCGCTTTAACCAAATATGATATTTTGATATATGTCTTGTCAAGTAGGTTTCATAATTGTAGTGACATGCTGTTGATTGAAGCATAGTCTCCAAAATTTATTTTTTAAAGATTATATTTCATCATATCTTTTTGTTATTGTAAAATTGAGAACGATTTTTGGCACAGCATTTTTTAAACACAATGATCACAAGTATTCTACTAAAACCTTTCCCTGACTTTCAGTTACTTTCATTATGAATCCAAAATCTTTAAAACTGCCTGTTGTACTGTTCAAACATTTTGGGTCATGTATTTACTACAGATCTCATTTTAATCCACAGTACTTTCTTGAATATTTAAGTTGCGTTCCAATATTTAATATTTAAATTTCATTAATATCAAATAATGAAGTGACATATGTGTAACTATAAAAGTATAGCTAAATTTGTAATATAAATCCATAATGTTCTTTTAAAAATTATAAGTGGAATTCAAAGGTGAACATACTTTTATACCCACAAATGCTACAATATCCTTTTAAAAGCAGCATGAATGAGCTCTTCTAAAATAATAATAAAAAAAATTATATGCTTGCATCTTTTATTTTAATTCACATTTCCTTTCTATTTCCCCAGAAATTGTTATCCTAATATAATATTATTTTAATACTTGCTAGTCTTATATTCATCACTGTAACATACACACCTGCAAAAAATCTGTATGCAGATAAAAAAGAAGTTTCATTGAATAATTTCCCATGATCAATTCATTGGAAATGTATCTCAGTGTGAAATGGACGGAATTTGTGTTTCATTCACTCACTGGATTATTAGTTCATTCTCTTGGCCTCAAAACAAGAGTTATTTTTTCTTTCTTTCTTTCTTTTCTTTTTTTTTTTGTTGAGATTTAAGCTGTGTGAAATGGTTTTGTGTTAATAAGAAGTTGCTATGTCAATCAACTCTTTGCACTCATGTATGCCAATTATCAAATAATCATTGTTTGAAAAAGTATCCCAAGATTGAATATAAGTCTAGAAGATTGAGGCCCACCTGAAAAGTGTCTTATGGGGGAAAAATCTTCACAAGGATCATCATGATAAAATACAGAGTTTCTGTCACAGTTAACTGTTAATTAAAGGATCCAGATTGAGTGAAATTATTTTATTAATTTGATGAATTTTTCACTAATAATGCAAATAATTTCTGTCCAATGGTACAGATAACCCAAAGTTAATGACCTTACATGGCATTTATTAGTTTTATATCTAACCTGGAATTATTATTCTAACATTTCTTTGTTAAAGGACCTATAAATATACTAGCTTCTCAGTTTCTCTTGTAATTGGTCATAGAATCTTAGCAATTTCCTCTTTAATTAATGAGTTAAATAAATTCTTTGATACAAGTTTATTTTATATTTTTCTGTTGGTTAAAAATTTACATTTTGGAAATTGTGCTTCAACATTACCTATAACAACAATATTTTTAGTATTTTTAGTGATCTATCCTGTGCAACCTCAATTAAGCTTTCCTTCAAGTCTAAAACAAAATTGTGAAGAATTTATTAGCTAGTCATTAGAATAGTTCACTGTCTTGATTTCTCAAAAGCATCGCAGGAAGGATTTACTGATATATAAAATGACTTTTATTATGTAGTTTACTCTCTTTCTTAAATATATTGTATTTAGGGAACCAAAGTTAGATGGATGTTGAGTAAAAACAAAGCTCATAAAATTGGACATTTTGCATTTTAGGATTTTACCAGTTGGCTGTGAATGAAGATTTATATATATTTGGTAAATACAACTATCCTCATTTAATAGTTGAAAATAATTAACAGTTTAATTATGCATTTTAGTGGATTAGTAAAACAACAACATCAAAGACAGTAAAATTAATCCTAATTAAATGCAGCTGGGTTTTTGAAGTACAAGGCATTAAACCAAACATTGCATTTTGCCCTTTGTAGTTACATAAATACTACGTCCTCGAGACTGAAGTATAAAATCTTTTGTGGAAAATGACACCAAGAACAGTAATAATATAGAAGAATTTAAGGGACATTGGAAAATATCAGGCTTTAGAAAGCCATATTAATGATTTTGTTACTGCCTTTTTTGACAGAAATTACGACCTCCAGTTTATTTAATACAATAGGTAAATTTTATGAATGAATAAACTAATAGAAAATCAGTTTGCTACCAGTAATAATCAGTAGACTTGCAAAAAAGAAATACTCTATGCTGATTACCATATACAAATATCTGAAGAAAGTATTAATAACAGTATTTTTCTTATGGGTCTAATTTATTAAGAACATAGAAAACAATATTTTAATATATGCTATTTTATTCAAAATACAAGGTTGATTTTTCAGAAGTAAACACAATACTCTTATCTTTCTCTTCCTTGTAATTATGCAAAATTTACAACAAAGACACAGAGTATTCTATGGATGAGTTAGGTTCCTAGCCCTTTAAAAATCACTGACAAAGAAGAAAATGCAGAGCGCATACTCTTCGTATCCCACTCATATCTCTCAGCATGCTTTTTACAAAGACTGAGTATTTCAATTTTAATTTAGACAGATAGCAAGAGATAGAGATGAGAAAGAGAGAAATAGATATATTAAAAACATGGAGCCTTGCTATGGGTTTGTGAATTAGAAGAAAGACATGGTGGGCTTTTTCATATTTCTGCCTATCAGTGTCTTTTTTCTCAAGAGACTCTCCGCGAAGAACAATAAAGTCTTTGGTAATAGTTAAGAATAAAAATGTAATTTCCTTAAATAAAAATGGTCTAATAATTATGCAACTAAAATCATTAATATATCTGAATTCACAACATTCCAGCTTATGCTGAAATATCCAATTTACAACAGGACTCTACTCTCAATTTATACATCAGGGAAAGATATAAACTGTCGTTGGCTAATGGTTCCTTGGTTTAAAAAGGGTTTAGTGACACCATGAGTGTGGAGTATCTTTGTTTGGCACACCTGTAGCCAAAGATGGGAGCTGGGAGTTCATCATAGTAGCATTGGAATTAGGGGAGAGATACATTTTCCTTTTAAGGTGGGAGAAACATGATTGTGTTAAGGAATAAAAATGGGGAGCCGTCCTGGTGCTTTAACCAAGGCCATTTTCTCAGGCATATTTATTTTCTAAAGAAGTTGAGTATTTGGGAACATATTCTTAAAACTCTCGACACCTTCATAACCCTCATAGAGTTCTCATTTTCCTCAGCAGGGTACAAAAAGGGTTGAAAATCTTGTCCTATTGCATCAAATTTTGAGATGTCTAGTGTAAAAAGGATTAAAATTTCACTTACATAATGTCAGTTTTTTGCATTGGTCAGTTTTTTGAACTGAGAAATAGTCTGCGTCAATCTCATCCTGCCTCCCTTCCCTGTTCATTTGCCACTGAAAAAATTCAAAACCTCTGTTTTACGCTTATCACCATTTTACTTTGTAAACCTGTGATTTGTTTATTCTGTGACCCCAGCTGCCATCCCATACTGCTTTTCAAATGCCTCGCACTCCCTTATTCACAGCCTCAGTTACTCTCTGATTGCTCTTTTCTCCTCATTGTTCTAATTGAATCTTGCTTATGCTTTGAAGATGTTTTTCTCTCCTACAGCCCTCTTAAGCAAAGGATATTCTTCTTCTACCACACTTCACGTATTTCAGGGACTGAAGGTTGAGTAAGAACCCAACTTGTCCCCCATTGCTGCTGCTTTCATATTTCTCTTTACTCCTAATTCAAAAAAATGTTATATTTTAATACATTCCCTCATATACAATTATACTTTCCTTTCCTTGTTGCTACCTACCAACTTTTTCTTTATTCATAGATGGGGTACTTCTTGTTTTACCATCGTTCTCTTCAGTCATTCTGACCATCATTCTGGAGACAGAAACGTCTACAAGTGTGACCTGCTGAACACGGTGGATTTTTATTTTTTTAACTTTCTGAACTCTAATGATCTTCATTCCCATCAATTTTCATTATTCCAACTGTTCTTATTTTGGCATTATCACCAATAACTGCCCCATCTACAAAAATCTCAGTTTCAAATATTCTGTTCATCAGCTTCTTCCTGTACTAAGTTCCCTAGTCACTTCATTTCAGATATTCTGATTGAAATTTCCAATTAATTGGTCCTTCCACATTTTCACTCTCCATCAGCTCATCCCATGTCCTCCTGCCCTCCTTCTTTTTCAATAATACAATTGTCCAACACTTTAATAACATAGCATCAAATACCATTACTTCTGTTACTCTTCCCTATTTTATTTGGCAAACTCTGTGATTGATAATCCTAATTATTTTCTCATTGTGTAACATTTTCCAAGCAAATAAACAAAGGTGGATACAGCTGTAGAAGTGAGGCGACTGTTATAAATTTAAATTCATTATGACTAAACTCACATGGCACAACAAAAATGCCCTGATGATTTAAACCTTTAACTTCTGAGGCCAGTCAGATTTTTAACCCTCATCTGCCCTCTAATCTCTAATCATATACTTAAGAACAATGCTCCAGGCATCCCTCTCTGCCCCACATCATCAAATTATTCTCTGTCAGATCGTACACTGCAACACATAACATGGTATTATTTTCCCCACAAAAACAAAAACAAAACCAAAACTTTTTTTTGATCTTACTTCCTATACCGACTACTACCCCATTTATTAGCTCTTCTTTGTAATAATAGTCCTCAAACGAGTTGTTATGGTGTTGCCTCCTATTGTCTCTTAAAATCATTCTTCTGAGGCTTTATTTTGCTGAAACAGCTCAAAAACTGTGTTTATCAATGTTACCAAGGGCTTCCTCATGGCAATCCACAGCTCATTTTGCAGTCCTCATCTTAATTTATAAGAAACACTCGACCCAGGAGATCACTCTCATCTCTTTTTCAGTGATTTACTTGTTTAATTTGGCTACCAAGAAACCACACCTCTTCAATCATTTGATCCTCTGCCTCTCTCAGGCCACCTTCCACTGGAGCCCATAGGCTCAGGCCTTCGTCATATACTTCCCAACTACACCTCTTTCAAATACCTACAGGTATAAATACCCACTTGTCATCTGTCCTTGCATATCTGCGAGGCATCTCGAGTTCACCATACTTGCTGCACCCATAGTATCCTCCATCTCAGCTAACGGCAACTGCGTTCTTCCAGTGTTTCACTTAAAATGACCTGGACTCATGCTGAGGACATCACCTACAAAGCATATCCAGCATCTTCTTCTCATTGCCTCTTTTGCTATCAACCTACTTTGAGCCACATTCATTTACTTCCCAGAATACAGACCTCTCTGCCTCCATCCAGTCTCTTTTTAAAATAAAGCTAATAAAATGACTAACACTTAAGCAACATCCTGTCTAACCTCTGCTTAGCAATCACACACATTTCCTTCACATCTCACTCAGCATTAGAGTAGAAGTTCATAAAACATCCTAAATGATCTGCCTAATATGTCCTTCTTTCTCTTTTGACTCAGTTCTCTTGTCCTGCTATTCTCTGCGATCATTTTGTTTCATTCATACTGGCCTGATCACTGTTCTTCACACACAGTCCATGTGCCCCCAAATTAAGGACTTAACTCATCAGCTTTTCCCTTCACGTGCACCGCTCTCCTACCAGTTCTCCACTTGACTCCCTCCCTCCCTCGTGTCTTTCAAGCTCCTATTTAAATGTTGTCTTAAAGAGGCTGACTATGACTCCTCTCTATGCAAGGGCACCTCGCCCAGGCCTAGCATACCTGATCCCTTTTACCCTGATGTCTTTGGAAATAGGACTTGCCACCTTTTCATTTACCGTATAATTTAGTAATTACATTTAATTTATATTGACTTCTTACTCATAAATAATATAAATCAATAAAAGTGGAATTTTGTCTGTTTCTTAAAATGTTGTATTTCATTAATATAGAAATATCCTTTGTTCTTAATGGGAACTTAACAAAATATTTGTGGCAGAATTAATGGTCAGAATCTTCTAGGCTCAATTTTCTGGTCCAGAATTTCCCTCCAGGGTCTTTCGTCTGAGTTCCATGAATTAATATATGAGCAATAACTGCAGATCACTAAAATGTATCACTGTCTACTCTGACCAAGGCCCAAAACGCTAGTTTTAAAATCCAAATGCCAACAAAGTTCCTCATTTGCATACCTAAAAGGGATTGTAATTTAAGTCACCTAACATATCATCATGATCTTTCTCTGTAAAACATCTCCCCATCCTTGATTTCTATCCTTTCCTCAATTCTGATTGCCTTTTTTATCATCAACTCCCCTTGGCTGTATTCCAAAATAGATTCTATATGATGCATTTCTTCCATCACCCTCCCAACCTCCAGAACATAATCCAACACCTTTCCTGCCTGGACTACTGCAAACACCTCCTAACTGAATTTTTCTGTTTTTACTTACAAACCAAAGTGGTCTTTCAGTTCCATAATTCAGGACATGATGCTCTACAGATTAAAGTCATACAATGATTCTTCTTTGTGCTTTGAAAATAAGTCCACTTTTTTCTGTAATTAGTAACACCCTACATTTGTGGCCCTTATCTACTTTACATCTTATCTCATTCCTCAAGATGTACAATAACCCAGGCATACTTGCCTCCTTTCTCTTCTTTAAATAAGCTGATCTCATTTCATAAAGGGACTTTTTCCTATTGCTCTTCCTGGTCTGTTCTTATTCATCATATATCTACATTTTCTCATCATTTAAATCATAACTGATAGGTACCATCAGGTACTATCCCTGATAATACCTCAGGGAAATTTCTGTAACCTCACTAGCTAAATTACTATCTATCTATCTCTGCTCCCCACCCTAGTTTGCTAACCTCCACTTGCTAACACGTTGCCTTTTTCATTTCCTTTAGAGACCATAGCACTGTGAAATTATCTTCATTTACTATTGCATTTTTTTTCTTTTCTTAAACCATTTTATTGAGATGCGATTGACATGTTCAAGTTTATTCATTCACTGCCTTCTTTACCCAGTCAGAACTTAAGATCCACGTGATCAGTCATCTCCCCTATTTTGGTCACCATTTTGTTTCCAGCCTCAGAACAGTACAAGAGCTACTGTAAATGCTCAGTAAATACACATCAGCTAATAAATGAATGAGGCATCGTGCCTCTAGCTCCAAGGTCATCACACACAGGTCTCACTTTTCTCTCCTTGTTCAAGTCTTAGAGGCTTCTCAGACCATGGAGAGCATTAAGCTCTGCCTTCTAGTCTAAGAGATTTGCATACCGTTCTTATTTCTCAGTGAAATAAAAAGCTGGGTCATTCACCAAGAGTGAATATGAGAAAGATGCCGAAGGTGGGACGAGAAAGGAGAGGTGTGAAAACTGTGTCTTATTTGGGACAACTACAATACAACATAATAACAGGGTTTTGGGGTTTTTTTTTTTTCCTTCACATGTTACAAATAAGTATGACAGTTAATAACCATTTTCCCTAAGCAGTTAATCCAATGTCACTGGGCTTTTATTTTCCCCCCAAAAGGTATGACCTCATCAGAGAGACTGGGTAATATCTGCATTTCCCAACTAAATGACCCATTCTTTAAGAATATTATATGCTTATTTTGTTTTACATGTGTATTTTCATGGATGTAGTAGTGAGGTCTCTGTTTACTTATTTGATGCAAGAGGCAAAGTAAGTATTAAATGGATTTAATCATAGTCCAAACATTGCTGCCCCAGGGATATCTCTCTTTTTGTGGAAATACTTGTTCCATATATCCCACTGTGGTCATGAAACAGATGGGGGACCAAGTTCTCTTTGCCATCTATTCCCCAATGACACCTGCTTGACAGCATAGTCTTTCAGATTCTTGGTGGGTTATATCTTCTTGCAGAGGGTTGGAGGCATAGCATTTACTATCAAATATTGTTTGGGTCACTACATCTGAGAGGAATTGAAAACATTTCACTGGTTTCTCTTTCTTAATGCCTTAAAATTTTTCAACCACAGTGCTTCAAAATTCAAAACGCACACTGGTCTGTAAATCAAATGTCTAATACTTTCCTACAGAATGAACTGATAAATCGTAAACTGAAGCATTTTAAACCAATATTACCTAAATAAAAAATACATTTAAAAAGATAAGTTAAGGCATATTAAAATTTTTCAAACTTTCATTTGAGCAAACATCATCAGTTCCAATCAGGCAGCTCCAAACTGGAAGTAGTTAGGGACGTTCTACAGACAGGCGCTCGAGGAGAGGTTTTCATAAAGAAAAGACAGAAGCAAATTAAGAAAATCATTTAGTGGCTATAGCTTAAGCCAAACACTTGGCTGTTTATAGCTGATTGTGGTTAGGTTTCAGTTTCTTAACGTTGAGGCATTTACAGGCTTACATTCTGGTTTCCTTATGTTGGCCGCCATGGCATTAGAGCTTCCTAAGTTTAATTAGTTTCACAGGAATTGTGTAAGCAAACCTGGGAGAATGGTTCTCACATGGCATAAAAATCACAGGAGAGAAAATGCTGAACAGTATTTTGTATTTTGTACCTTAGATGTTTAAAGTTTGAAATGTATTTGACAGTTTGAAGTATTCAAAGTTATAGACGTAAAATGAAGGTAGGGTTTATAGAGTAGATTGACCCTTTGTAGCAAAGATCAAACCCACCACTAATATGATATCAATTTTCAGTATACTTATGAGTCAACCTGATTTTCTGTAATTTTATCTTCAGTAAAATGGAATAATATTGTGATATTTCCTTGTTAAACATTAGAATAATTTGACTATACAGGCTTTGTTTTTTGTTTTTTTTTTTTTTTTAATTTATGTATTTATTTTGGAGGGGTGGCAACTAGAGTTACTGGGAATTGAACCCAGGACCTTGTGTATGCTAAGCAAGCACTCTACTACTTGAGCTATATCCTCCCCCTACAAGCTCTGTTTTTTAGTGTTTTCAGGAAGTATGCACATGATACCTTTTAGAAGACTTGAGTTACTCATTTTATATAGTGGAATTAACTATTTTCATAATTATAATATTATAAATATATATAATGGCATATATTTTCATAATATTTTCTAAAGTTTTTAAATCATTCCCTTGAGAATTTTAATAACATAATCAGTATTATGAAATACTTCTCTATCACATCTATTTTCTAATCATTAAAATTAGTGAGTAACATGTTTTATTTCTTTTAATGTCTGAACTTACTTAATAGAAGTTAATCAAGATAGTTTTCTATCTCGATTATATTCCCTGCTGCTAGGGGAGAAAGGCTGTTACTCTAATGATTCATTACTAACAGGGACAGACTTGATTTTATACCACTTCACAATTTACTCTGAACTTCATTACAAGGCTTGTATTTACCCTTTTTGACAACTAGTATACATTGGTGATTGTTTTATGGGATAAATTTAGCCATACATTTATATAATAATTTAAAATTTTTGTGTTTATACATTTGCTGATGTGAACACAGTCAGAGAAAGACAGTAAACTTTGATCTGGCACTATGATATATTTACTTTCTTTATTAAGAAAGTAGCTATTAAAAACCTTTTTAGAAATTCCTTTTCAAAATGTTTTATTTTGAAATCTAAGATTGAAAACATGGTTAAAGATTAAGAAATATTTTAAGTGTCCGTTGCTAATAAAACCTATAATAAAAAAGGTGAGGCTTGTTTGACTTTAATTTTGTAAATATTTTATCCTTTTTTATTTCTATTTTGTTTGTTTGCTATTCTCTAACCTACAATTCACCTCTATCTCATAATGAAACTCATAGTAATGGAATGTTACAAAAAGGAAACGCATACTAAGTAAATCTTAAGTAATTTGAGATGTTATACAGCCTTTGACCAACCTACTCTGCTTCCAAAGAAAGATTGTTATGTTAGCATAATAAAAGGCACTGTCTTAATTTCACAAGTATTATATTCAATGGGCCTGAGGTAGAAGAAAAATGGAAGTCCTTAATTGGCTTCTGGTCATATGTGGTTTATTTTTACAAATTAAGATCTAAGGAATGAAGTGGTTGAGGAATGTCTCTATCATTATAGACTCAGAAGGAAAATAGAAATTAGAAATCAGAACTAATAACAATCCTTGTCCTAACGTATGTTTTGGATACATATAGGGTTTGGGTCAGGTTGGATACAGATTTAGAATTTTGATAAAGAATATCCTTGAAATCAGTAGAAGCAAGTTTGGATAGTAACTAAAAACTCTCGTTCACTAAATTCAATAAATAATAACTAAGTACTTAACAACATATCAAGAACCCTTTTAGATATTTGTGTCAAGGATTCTAGAGGGCGTGACTCAATTCTGGTTTTATTTTTATTTGCTCTGATTTCAAAAAGATCATGCCCCGGGCTCTCAAGATTATTCTTTACCAAGAGCTATTAAGAAAGCCTTAGCATATGTGGGCAATTTCTCAAACAAGGATCTTAGCCTGCTTGATGTCATGATTGTAAGAAAACAAAATATTCAATTTCACCACATTTAGCCTATTACCTGCCTTTTTATTTATATTTTATTCAGAATACTCCTATTTCTTCAAATATCGTTTTTAATTCACATTGTTCTCCAATAAATGTGCAGAATTTTATGTATTATAAGTTAATATCATACAGGAATGAAGTACATTAATATATTATTTATCTTTCAGGCCTAGAGAAGAAAAGAAAGATGATGTAAGCATTGACAGAGTGAAAGAATTAAAAAGGGAATATTTAGAAGCATGACCAAGAGTGTGATCTTTGGGCCCAGGCAGGCTTAAATTTGAACGCTTGTCTTTTCATTTCTAGGCTGAGTTACTCATAATTAAGTTACTTCTTAACTTTTGTTGGCTTAAACACCATCATTTGAAAAGAGACATTAATACTTGTTAGTGATTAATGTATTTTAACATCTTGACACTAAATAGACTCGAAAGTTGAGTGTTTTTAAAAATTTTGATCCTTAGGGGAATACTATTGAAAATTAAAAGAATGAAGATCATTTTGTAGCAAAAGAAACAGAAAAGTGAGTATGTCTAGGAATCTGGCTTAGAAGAGAGGTTGATAGGACCAGGTGTAGAAAAGCAACTGGGAACTCTACTACAACTTCCCTTCTTTTAACATATGTTACATTGTTCATAAAACAAAATCAGAACCAGAACTGTATTCTTGCTCCAAATAATGCCACAGTCTTCTCTTTTAATGTTTCCAGTATTATGCTGTGCGCTCGGTCTCCCAATACCCCTCATTGGACTCTTGGGAGGCTCTTTTAATTACTAAAATATGACACCACATCATCCGAATTCTCTTACTTTTTCCTTTCATTTTCCCCCAAGTGATGAAATTCCTAAGGGGAGAGCAGAGCAAGACAGATTTCCATCCTATTTTGCAACATTTATACTGCTAATCTGCTGGTTTTGTGATTTAGGTCTGTCTCTAAATCCATCCACAGCTGTGACAGTTTAGCCTGAACCCTTCTGCGGAACACAGAGCTCTTCCTGGTCAGGGCCGGTGCAGATTTTGCTCCTGGGTGATAGGACGGGGACTGCTTTTATTGTTATGTAGATACCGATTTCAGAGTGACCGCAAGTATTTGTTCTTTTAGATGTTTAGTTAAATAAATCCATTGATAAACAATGGAATCTTTTGAAACATTTACATTTACTTGATTTCTGCTTTATTTTGCCAAACTGACATTCATCTCTTTGATGTGGTATTTGTAAGTTTGAGTCTTATAAATGCAAACTTTTGTCTTTCTTTTTGCTTTTCATAGTGTTTACCATCTCCCATTTCATCTCTCTCTTTGTTATTTCCCAGGTGATATTCTAAAGATTGCATTGTATTTATTACTCTAAAGTTTGTATGTCATCATCTAAACTAACATGATTTTTTTGAAATTTTGGTTTGCAATTTGGTTCTTGCTCTAACTCTTCTTGTGAAATGTTCTTCTGTCTTTGTACTGTACTGCACAGGTGCCAGCTTCCCTTTCTCTTGAGAATGAGTAGAATTAAATACATTAATCCCATATGTCTAAACACTCAAGTTAGAATAAACAGATGTTCTCTGTCAACACACCCTCCCAATAATGTTATGAACCTAGAATTGGGTTATATTCTACTTCTTATTTAGTGTTTTAATTTTTCTGTTCCGTGAAAATAATAGATCTCAAAAGAAAGTCAGAGATTTTTAAACAGCTTTAAAATATTTAATAATTTAATAAATTCCTACAATATTTCCTTTTAATTAACATGACTACAGTTTGATAATTGGAAAATTTTAAGTGATAAACTTATCTGTATGCCATCAAAATGGCTGTATGCTTAGAACTAGAATAATTTTTCCAAGGCTGTATAGGAAATGTTAAAGAACTTTATTATAGTCATGTCTCTGTATATCACAATTGTCTTCTAACTGAAAGTATTTGCCGTTGAAGCAGACCAAAAATACATGAGAACAAATCATGAAATCAAGCTTGCTTTGTAATTATTTTTCAAGACCTCAATTTGTGGGGAGTAGAGATTGTTACTAGAAAAAAATATTGTTTATGGGAGACTTCATTATCTTCTCCTCACTCTCTTCATTGTCAAGGATTTGAAAAATATGAATCAGGAAATGAAGGAAGAAAAGCATACTCAGTAGTGATCCTGAAATATGATGTTTCAGAATGAATTAGCAACTTAATGACCTTGAATGAAATGTAGAATGATTGTAACCTCAGGGGATCGTGAGACATTTGTTAGAACTGACTGAAACATACATCCATTAATAAATATTTAGAAGCTTCCTCTCTATACCAAGTACTGAGGTTGGCTATTAGGAATGAATGGATGAACAATGTTATTGAACATAAACTTTAAAATAAATATGTATATATTATAAATGTAATTTTCAGGATGCCTTGCTTTAACTCTAACTAATTCAATTATCTACTAGTGGAAGCAGTGGGTTCCTCTTGGTTTGTACCTCTTTTACACTTTGCAATGAAAAATAGGAATATACACTGGATAAATTATAGTGTATCTTTCAGGTTGTGTATCCAAGTTTTGTTTGTGCTCCTTCAGAAAGAAATGACATTTACCTTTTTTCAGAAGTTATATGTGTCTATAGAAGTGTAGTTTGGTGTTTTCATACTTTTATAAATAGTTAAAATGATAAAAAATAATGTGAATAAAATAGAATCCAAGGCAATAGTTTAAAATCACACTGAATTGAAAAAAAAAACAGTGATGAAGAACAAAACCTTATCTCTGGTATTTGATGTATAAATAATCAGTTCAGAATCTCTTACACTTCTAAGGGAAAATAGATACTGTCTCACTAACTTTTAATTTTAAATTAAAGTCTTCTGAATATAATTATACAGCTTTATTATTGAGAGGAATAACAATTTGTTTTCTTTTGATAGACTATTTGTTGGAACAGTTTCAGGTCTACAGAAAAACTGGGCAGAAGGGACAGAGATCTTCTATAGCCCTCCTTCTCTTTCTCCATATAGTTTCCACTATTATTTATATCTTGCATTAGAGTCGTGCACTTGATACAATTGATGAGCCAATATTAATTCATGATTTTAATTAAAGCCCATACCTGGTATCAGGGTTTACTCTTTGTGTTGATCTTTTTTTTTTTTTTGGTTTGACCAATTCATTATGTCATTCAACTTCCATTACAGAATAACTTCACTAAAAATTATTTTAAAAAATGTCCTGTGTCCCACCTATTATCCTGCCCCTTCACCTGAACCACTGGTGACCATTGATTTTTTTTTTCACTGTCTTTATTGTCTTGCCTTTTCCAGACTGTCATATAGTTAGAATCACACTGTATGCAGCCTTTTAAGACTGCCTTCTTTCACTTAGCAATATGCACTTAAAGTTCCTTCGTGCCTCTATGACTTGAAAATTCATTTCTCTTTATGGCTGAATAATATTTGATGGGACTCAGAACAGGCCACCCCCATATATACTAAACTAGCATATTGATTATCTTGACTTAAAATTACTCGGGAAACAGCTCATGAAAGAAGGACACTCTGACCCTCCTCTCCGTCCCTCTGAAAGCAGGAAATAAATCTCCCTTGTGAAAAGTATGCTCTCTGCACCAGAACGTAGAGAGACTTCCTTGTGACCAGAGAAAAGGCATTTAAGGCCGAGAAGTCTGTGTAAACAAACTGTTTTGTTTCTTCACTGATACTACTTAGTACCCAAGACTAAGTTTCTCTTTTGATGTGTGAGTTATTCGCAAATTTATTGTTTCTTTGCCTAAACGGTATATAAAATGCCTGCTTTTATCACTTCTTAGGTTCCAGATATATGGGCCTTCCATAACATAATTAAATTTGTTTGTTTTCTTTTGTTAATCTGCCTTGTGTCCACTTAATTATTAGAGAAGCCAAAGGAACCGAGAGGGCTAGGGGAAGTCCACCCACCAACATAGTCCATTGTATGCATGTACCACAGTTTGTTTGTCTTCTTGTTTGCTTCCAATTTTTGTCAATTAAGAAATGGAGAGAGTTGGTTCCTCCCGCATTATACCTCTTGCAATGAAAACTACAAATACATGCTCAGTATATTAGTGTTTATATTTTAAGTTTTTTATCTGTTGTTGTGGCTGTGCTCTTTCAGATGGAAAAGACATATATCTTTTTCAGAAGCTATGTGTGTGTGTTGTGAATAAAGCTCATACAAACATTCAGGTGCAGGTCTTTGTGTGGACCTAAGTTCTAACCTCATTTGAGTAAACATCAAGGAGCATTATTTCTGGATCATATAGTAAACCTACATTTAGGTTTCTATGAAACTACCAAACAGTCCTCCAAAATAATGGAACCATGTTGCCTTCCCATCTGCAATGAATGTGGTAACTTTGTACCACATCCTCACTGGCATTTGGGGTTGTCAGTGTTTGAGGTTTTGTCCATTCTAATAGAATTATAGTAGCATCTCAATGTTGTTTTAATTTGCTAATCCCTCATGACATATGACAGTAAACATTTCTTCTTTTGCTTATTGCCATCTATATATCTTCTTTGGTGAAATGTTTGTTCAGAACTTTGTCCATTTTTATTTTTTTCTTATTGTTCAATTTTAAGAGTTACTTGCATATTTTGAATAAATAGTCTTATCAGATATGCATTTTGCAAAGATTTTCTCCCCGTCTGTGTCTTCTCTTTTCATTCTCTTAACAGTGTCCTGAGGGACAGAAGTCTTTCAATTTTAATGAAGTCCAACAGTAATTTTTTCTTTTGTGGACTGAGCTTTTTTGGTGTGATATCTAAAAAATCATGACCGAATGCAAGATCACTGAGATTGTCTTCTCTTTTATCTTCTAGAAGTTCTGAAGTTTTGCATTTTACATTTATGTCTATGATCCATTTTGAGCTTATTTTTGTGAAAGATGTAATGTCTGTGTCTCAAGTCACTGTTTTATATTTGGATGTCAGTTGTTCCAGGACCATTTGTTGAAAAGACTGTCTTTTCTTTATAAAATTACATTTACTCCTCTCTCAAAATTTTGTTGACTGTGTTTGTGTGGGCCAGTTTCTGGTTTCTTAATTATCTTCCATGTATCTATTTGTTCATTCTTTACCAATACCACACTGTCTTAATTATTATAGCTTTATATTATGTCTGCTTTTTTTTTTTTTTCAATATTTTGGTAGCTATTTTGGATCTTTCCATTTTCTCTACACTGTAGAATCAGTTGATAATTCACAAAATGACTTACTGAAATTTTGATTGGGTTTGCATTGGAGCAGGCATGGAAAAACTGTCATCTTAATATTGAATTTTTCCGTGCATGAATCTGTAACAGTTGTGCATTTATTTAGATCTCCTTTGATTCTTTCATCAGACTTTTTAATTTTCCTCTTATAGGCTTGCACATCTTTTGTTAAACTTAGATCTTTCTTTCTTTTGTGCTAATGTCAATGATGAGCTTTTTCATTTTAAATTCTTACTGTTCATTGCTTGTGTATATCCTTATACAAGGATATTAGCTTTGGATATTATCCTTACAACCTGCAACTTTGCTATAATTAGTTCCAGGATGGTTTTTGTTTTTCTCTTTTTGTTTTTTTTTGTTTGTTTGTTTGTTTGTTTTTTATTTGTTTTCTGTTATTTGGGATTTTCTAAATAGATAACTATATCATCTGTTAACAAAGACTGTTTTATTTATTCCTTCTCCTAGCTCCTTCTTCCTAGTTTTTAGAAATTGTTTATCACGAATAGAATTTGGATTTTTTCAAATTTTGTTTCCATCTTTTCATATGATGGCGTGATTTTTTTTCCTTAGCCTGTTGATGTGATATACTACCGTAATTGATTTCTGAATGTTTAACCAGCTGTGCATAACTGAGAAAAAAATCCAACTTGGTGAGAGATTGATTTTATAAGGTGATAAATGCTATTATCATGATTTCTCCATTTTATAGTTAGCTTGTTATTTTTAAATATTTAATATGTGTTAATTTTTAGCTACCAAATAAACGTGTGTGTGTGTGTGTGTGTACCCTCTCAAAAATTTCATCACACTCTGAAATAAAAGGAAAGTAGCTAGAAGTTAATCTGTAGTGATGTTAAGTGCCAGGGCAAAGCTTCCATGCTTCCTCTTTTTTTACCGAAAAAAGTTACTTTTGAAATGCTGAAAACACTTTAAAGAATTACATATGTAGCAGTGCCTAAAAGCAAAAGTTGAAAGTGATCGAGTTAATATATCACTGTCTTATGAGAATACTCTGCTTCCTTATGTAAAGAAGTTATTACAAAAGCAGAAATCAGGGAGGCCTCCTGGGATGCCGTTACATGCTTCCCCTCATGCCGGTTATTTGTCAGTCATTTACTTGCCTTTGTGCTTCACTCTCTTGAAATTGTGTTCCCTCTCTTCATGTGCTTCTTAATCACAGAGGACCTGCCATCTAAGTGAATAAGTAGTCTCTTTTCCAGGTGATTAATGGAAAGCCATAAATCCTCTTAGCCACTGATGAATAGTAACAGATGCTTCACATCTTATGGCATCAGAGCATTAAAACAGACCACCAGCTCAAAGAAAATGGGCTATTTAACAAATATGCTTGCACCCAGAAGCATGCACTCTAATATTTATGGATCCTAAAGAGATGTCCAACTTTGAGATGTATATTGTTATTCGGCAAAGGTTCCGTATTGACGAAATGCCTTTGAAGAAGATTGCGTAGAGAAAGTCAATAAAAATAAATGCAAGCCACATTTTTTTCCCATAGAAGTAGGAGACCTATAATTCAAGTAGTTGTATTCAAAGCAGCACATTAACTCAGATCAACCTGGGGATGAACACCACGGTACACAAGGTACACTGCAGTACACAATCTCCTTTATGTGAGATTGAGACTCTATGACCAACCAAAATTTTAAGTGTTTTCTGTGGCCACATTCAGATGGTTTCTTAGGAAGAAATAAAATTAATTTAAATTTTGTTCTTCTAACATATTGAGGGTAAACAAACAAACAAACAAAAATAACAAGAATCTCGCTAACAAGTCTCCTTGAAAAGCTGTCAGTCTCATTCACTATTATCCTTATTCTGTGCTGGCCAGATACTCATATCTAAAGCAATTAGAAGAAAATGTGTTCTTAGTGAAAAATATTAATCTACCCTTAAATTCAATTGGTAGTTAGCCTGAGTGAGTTAGGAAGGGTCACATGCTATAACTCTTCACAGGAATTTTCCAATAGTCTGATATGTGAACACATTGCGTTGTTTGTAACACAAAGTCTAGATCCTCCTCACTGTTTTATATTATCAAGTGCAGTTACATGGACGGCAGTTGACATGGATGATTTGTCCTTTTGATAGCGACAAACTGTTGAATGCATTTTCTTTCCATAAAACAGAAGTAAAAAAATTTTTTTTTCACAATTTTGAAGACAATTCTCAGTGGACTATGGAGACCGGAATGGGATATTGAGAAATTAAAGCAATCAAATATGCATACACATAAACACCTATCCTACTGCTTATGTTAAAATAATCCATAGACTCTCATTTTATAAGTTTCTTTTAGTAGAATACAATTCAACATGTCCAGAATTATATCGCTAATTGCATTTAGCTGTAACTATAGCAGGTAAGTGATCCAGAACTGTGTTGACTCCCATTGACTACTGCTTCTGGATATTGACACTGTTCTCTGCTCTCTTCCCATATTACACAGGTCTGACTTATGACACTACTAAGGTACTGAGGAAATAACACTGTTCTTTCCAAGGTTAGGTAATAAAAGACACTGTGGTGTACACTTTACTCTCTTTGATCACTTGTTCTGGGGAAGCCATCAGCCATGGCAACATGGAGAAGTAGATAACACAAAGAACTGAGGCATCCTGTTGACATCCACAATGTGAGCTATGTAGGACACGGATCCTCCAGTCACAGTCAGATCTTCGAAGGATGGCATCCTAGTCAATATTTTGCATGCCACCTAATGAGAGACCCGGAGCCAGAACTGCTTCTGAATTCCTGATCCACAGAAACAGTGAATAATAAATGCTTACTGTTTTAAGCTTCCTAGTTTAGAGATAACTTGTTGAGCAACAGTGGAAAACGAATACACTGACTTTAGCAAATTGTTCTGTGAAAATGGTTGTAAGCCGGGACTCAGGCCTTACTCACTCTGTTTCATGTGAGTCAGCTAATTGTTGTTTAATTAAATTTTGTCAATAGTTTTCTAAAATGTTTATGCTGGTCACATTTCTAAGATGGGGTGAAGAGCATTTGGCTAAGCCAAGTGCTTCATCGCAAGGTCTACTTCACCCAGTATGGCTTAATGACACTGGGGCTCAACTCACTTAACAGTATCACCTTCTGTTGCTCATGATTTCTCTCTAAGATATCCTTGTTTCTCTGCTGCATGAAGCATTTTACCACATTTCAGTACCTGAACAAGACTGTCTTACTCTTTTAGAGGAAGCCATATGTGCTATTTATTCATTGTAGTCTTTAACTGACTATTCATGATGCAATTAGTAGATAGTTTTTCTTTCCCCAAAGAAATGAGTGTATAGTGTATTTTTTATAATCCTATTCCTATTTATTCATTAAATCATACCTTCCTCATTAAAAATCAAAGGCAACAGATCATTGTTATTCACATGACATCATAGCTAGCTTGTTGGCACTTAATGTTAAATACTTACATATATCACTCACTTAACACTCATAATAGCTTCTTGCTCAATAGTGAGTATGTTTATTATTCCAATTTTAGAGGTAAAGAAGCTAGAGATTCCATCTAGTAACCCATTGACCAGAATTACTCAACTAGTGTGTAGGAGACATGAGTTTATCTTAGCCACAAATTGTGTTCCAAATCTGCCTTTCCAGAAATATGAAAATTGGGGGGTTCAAAATTTCTATTTTTGGAATGTGGACATCACTATTTTGCCAGATTTCTGTGCCTAATGAAAAATATTTCCTGAAAATTATAAATTGCATTTGTTCATTCATTCTGCACACATTCATCCAGTGTCTATTAAATGTCATATCCTGTGATGGTTTCTGGAAATAAAATAGTGAGCAAGAAAAGAAATGATCTGACTTTGTGGAGCTAATGATCTACTAGGGAAAAAGAAGTTTTAATCAAGTAAATGTACAAATAAATTTTAAAATGTAAGCACTATTAGTGCTTGAAAAGTGTATGTAATCTTAAGTGAGTATATACACTCAATGATTTTGTCCAGGATGGAACATGAGGCAAGGCTGAGCTTCGGACTAATAAATGACTCAGCATTGTCCATTTAAAGCGAAGAGAGAAGTCATTTGTGGCAGAGGGAGCATCATCTGTAAAACATCTGAAGATCAGACCTAATCAGACTGGAGTAGGAGGAGGAGGCTTTGTTTATTTTGATTTGTTATATCTTGCAAAAAATAATAACTACCTTTTAGAACCACAGTTGTCCAAGGAAATTTTTTAAAGTTCATTGTAAATGTTGTGTAAAAACAATAGTGATATAGAGTCAGAAGGCCAATGCCACAGTACAAAAAAAAAAAAAAAAAAAAAGAAGAAGAAGAAGGAAAAAAGCTAAGAGTAGAGAACACCAGAAATAACATTTTTTTGGAAAATGGTCTAACTCCAGAACTTATTCCTAGAGAATATTTAACAGATTGTGGCAGAGGACCAAAGATGCCTTAATTTTAAAGAATTATGATGTTCAAAAATAAAAGGCAAATACATTTAATTATTGAGATGTTTTATTTTAATACTTATAATAACACTAAAAAAAACCTTCTGGCAAATATTTTAAAGGCATAGAAAAGGCATTGATTTTAGAGTCTTTTAATTGAGAAATTAAAAATTATACTGAATCTAAACCTCCAATTTGATTGAAAATAATTTAGAAATGTCCCATGTTTTATTTCATAGCTTTGTTAACTGCTGCCAGCATTGTAGGTATATTTGACCTATTTAAAACAAAAGTGATCACTCATAAATAGTTCCTCTTAATGGTACTGGTAGGGCTAGACATGTATTGTCAGTTAGCAAGAAAACTAGAAACTATAAAAAGCCAAGAAAATAAAATGTAAATTAAGTTAGGATTAAGTCAAATAAATCTTGAAAATAGACCTCCTACCAGAAGAACACAATTTACAGACAAGGAGCTGCTGCTGTAAAAATTTAATTTAAAATCCAAAAGATATGTCTGCTTCTCTTCAGAGCCATTATCACCTGTCAAGAGTGTTAATGATCGTAAGATGAATACAAGTAACATTGCAATTCATAACATCAAGAATGTTCAGCAGATATGGCACTTTTCTTATTGGATGTTTAAATAAAAGAAGAAAATTGAAACCACTTTAGTAGGAAAATGTAACCAATTGCAGAAAAAGAGGCATTATGCTCAATGAGGAAAAAATAATGATCACAATATTTACACAGTACAATCCTTTTTAGCATGTGTCTACATTCACTGACTGGCACATTTGAAAAGCACAGTCTTTCAAATATGTGCTTTAATCCAGGTGACTTTATCAAGTTTTTGTATTTTCTTTCTGAGAATGTATCGCATTATTTATGATGCTTCTCTAAGTAAAGAATCAAATGATTTCTAAGACATTTGAAAAAAGTCAAAGCAAACAAAAATAAACCCTATTGTATTCCTTGAAAAATTGTTGAATAAAGATATGTTTCAAATGCCTATTATAATTTATCACATAGAAAAATGCAAAATATCTGGACCCAACTAGAAAATTATAATATTCTAAAGTATTCAAAAGGCAAATTTATCCAAGAACAGCTTAAAATTAGGACTTTATACTCTAAGACAAAATACATCAAGTTTAATAGAGATAAATGAAAACCTCATATTATAGTTTTTAGAACTTTAATTCCCTTCAAGTACAAGATAACTATATGATAATATAAGAAACAAAGAAATTTATATTTCAAAATGTTTCATGATTTAATAATAAGCCAAATCAACATAGCATTAATATTTTTATGTAGGATACAGTAAATCAATTTTACTTTACAGGTAGGCTTACCTATTTGTGGCTGAAAATTATTTATCAGATTTTCTACCTACTACTTGTAGATGACTTGGAAAAATACCCTCCCTTTATTTGCCTCAGTCTCTTCCAACTCATTGTTATTGTTCAGCTTTTGTCTCCAAATATTTTATCAATAGTCTTATGGTCTCTCACTAATACCAATCTTAATACATCAGTGAATAGTCCATTTCTCTTATGTTTTATACCTTTCCCTGGAGGGCAGGTGTGTCAACAGCAGTTACAAAATGCAAAAATAAAGCATAGAACTATTTAAACTGCGTTTGCCCATTGACATCTAAGTCAATTGTCAAATTGGAATCAAGCATTCAATTAAAATGAGCTTCAATTAAAGCACTCTCTCACAAGTTTTTCTTCCTTGCTGTGTATCCTTAGATGACTTTCCAATCTCTCCAAAAGTAGTTTATACATAAAACACCATCCTAGATGTGGTTACTGTCTTGAAGAAGAATAGAGTGAATACATATTTACTTTCTTGCTGTGATTTTTAACAATCTATAATAATCTGAAGATAATAGGCTAATAAATTAAAACCCTTAGTGTTGTAAACATGGGAAGATAGATGCTATGACATGTGACCAGAATATAATAGAATAAATTTGTTTTATCAATTTCTTTAACTATCTATTGCAACACCCAAATCAATTGACCAAATAGACAATTCTGTTTTAATTTACAAGACAGTAAGTCACCATCCTCACAAAATATATTAATTTTAGGAAAAAAGAGTAAAATTATAGGTAACTATGTCTTCTGCTATTGTCTTAAATCACCATCACCAAGTTACTAAATTTTCTCAGTAAAGTACAGCTTTGTTTTCTATAAATATCTGCGCCATTTTGCATTCTTGCCTATTGGACAAGTTTTTCAATTTCTCAGCATCTTCATCAACACTTATACTCTTTTGTTTTTGTTTTTTTGACGATAGCCAACCTAACAGGTTTGAGGTGGTACCTCCTCGTGGTTTGTGATTGCGTTTCCCTGATGATTAGTAATGTTTAGCACATTTATATATATGTATGTATATTTTGGCCATTTGTATGTCTTCTTTGGAGAAATGTTTATTCAAATATTTAGCCCATTTCTTAATCAAGGTATTAGCTATTTTACTGTTGGCTTGTAGGTGTTCCTTATGTGTATTTTTAATTTAACCCCTTATCAGATGTATGGTTTACAAATATTTTCTCCCATTCCATAGGCTGTCGCTTGGATTAGCTGCTTAGACATATATAGTCTAATTTTCAATGTTCTATAAATGGTCAAAAGGTGATTGGAGATTTTGATAATCCACCACTCATCTGCTTTATCCGAAATTTAAAGAGAAGTATAATAAATATTATGCATTAACCTATGATTCTTTCTCTGAGTTATCTTATCTTTCTTCATGAGACCAGTCACCATCCAAATTTTGGGTAGTCTATAAACTGTTCAATTTTCTAAATAATTTCTCTTCTTTAGAGTATCTCTTATATTCCTAGTAATTATCTTACTCTTTTATTCAGAATCATTTATCTAAATCCAGGATGTTCATTTTTCTCCTATTTCCAGAAAAGTTCCCTGGTTCCACTACCTTATTCTAGTGCTTCTGAAATTGTAGCCTATGAATTAACTGTTCCATGATGATCAGGTGAAAATACCCATTCACTCCCTGCCATCGTTATTAAAACTAAAGCTTGCCAGACAATGGCATAGAGTAAAAGGCACATGCAAAATTAATCATAGCTATTTATATATTTTGGTTGGTGTGCTAAGTCTCTCTTAGAAAATGAAATGCTCCTGGGAGAATAAACCTTGTTATTGTTTTTACACATTTTATACTCTAAAATGCCTCACCATATTATTTACACTCAATAAAGTAAGCTGGACATATTGAACTAAAATACTTCAATTACATTTTTAATCAAACTTTCACACTCTTGGAAATACGTAAATGTCAAGAAATGCCAATAGAAAAATAAATTCTGTTTCATAAGCATTCTTCTAATTTCCATAAATTCCTTGACTACATATGTTCTGTGATCAACTGGACTTACTGATGTATAAAGACAAATTCCTTTCAAGGCAAACTGTAGCACTGCATTTATTGTCTCAGTTTAGTCATGATCTAAGGACATGTTGGAAGGGTCCTAGGTCTCAGTAGAATTCAGGTCATCCTAGGTTAAAAGGAATTACTTGAATGGAAGCTGATGTTGAAGTACAGGTCAGGAAGCCCAATTCTTGCTGAGATGGTGACCCTGCCATGAACAAGGCTTCCAAGTAGCTTTGCCCAGTCTCCATTTTTGCCCACGCTGGATGCAGAGTTCTAAGTACCCTGCAGAGAAAAGCTTCAATATATGTATGAGGAATATCTCAGAAGCGAGTAAAATGCACAATCATCTACTCATATTATTACCACGGGTGGTGCTAACCATTTGACTCCATCAAGCTTCCATTCTTTAGTGCTCATTACCTCAGTCACTATGGGCCAAACACCGTCTGTAATAGCAAAACAGAAATGGAAAAACCTGTCTAGACAAGCACAGTAGCAGCCTAATAGTGAAGACAGTGCTGCTTCAATGAAATGTAAATGAGATAGACTAGCTTGCACTAGACGTGTGTACTACTCAAGAGTTACCACAGAAGTGGTTATTCTCAAAGTGGCAATTTCTTTGTAAGCTCCTCTCCAATTAAGAGGTATTATAATTTTTAATCTTTAATGTCTTTTGTTATTTTATAAAATTGTGTAATATTTTCAAAGTTATTAAAACAGTACAAATTATTACTTCAGCTTTTATAGAGGTACAATGCATTTCTTATGTCTTACAAATACTAATTCTCCTTGGACAGTACATACACTTTTCATTTTGCCACTCAGTATTTCTAGATACTGTTTTCTTAATCTAACCAGATACCTTGACAAGACTATTTAGAAAAAGGAAGATTCATTTGAAAGTTTTCACAGGCTAATTATCTGTATGTTTATACTTTCTTTCTTGCCAATTTCCTTTTATCTTTATAGCACATTCCACTCTGAATAAGAGGAGATCAAACATAAAAAAGTCAATGACAGTTTTATTAGCAGCCAAGATTTTGTCTTTGTTTATAAAATCGATGCTATGAACTAAAATAAGTTTGAGGATATAGATTCACTTAATCCAACAATGTTATTTCTTGTCAAAATAATGACAAATTGGAAATTCCTTTATTCTGCAGATCACTGATGATCGATTTGTGAGACTCCTTATATTACACCATATAAACATCCAGTGAATTAAAATCTGGTACCAAATAATAATTTTTTGAAAAGATAATGAAAAAAAATCTCTAAAATTCCATAGGATTGATTGTAGGTAATGCTGACTCTCATCTTAGTTTTTTCTGAGACTTTCTGTGGAATTTAAACAATATATTTTGCTTTTGCTTTTTCTTTTAGATTTTTAAAATTTCCCTTTTGTAGTTAGTATAGTCATACTGGCTGAGAAATTAAGAATTCTTAAGAACTTGAAACCTCTGTGAATTACATTCATAACTTTCTTCCTAGTCAAAACACCACACTAGTCATTTAATCTTTCTAAACAATAATTATTTTCCAAATGAGATCTGCACATTATAATCCTCACATATCCTCACATACCGGTTATTAACCTCTCTTCCTGTAATTGTCACAAAAGGTTGAATCTTCCATAATTTTTGAGAGCTCCAATAATTAAATGCTTTTATTTTTATTCTATTTGATGTTTTATTGCTGTAAGGATGTGTGACTCATGCACTAGAAAAAGGATCAGAAAAAAGTGCTTTTGAAAGGACTGAATACTCTGGGATGAAACTCTAGTCTTAGATCAATTCATGTTTCCTTTGAATGTAATACTAATTACACAATTATGTGTCACTGCATTATTATTTTACTAAAGTCCAAAGCAAAAAGACTGATCATCAGAGAAGTTAATTTTCAAGTGAAAGGTCAAGGTCATTTGTAATTATTTGCCTTTAGAATTCTATTCCTCCAGGGTTTAAAAAAATGTATTCCTGAGGGAAAAACAAATCAGCTACAGAAACTCAAATATAGTATGTCCCTTTAATCTGGAAATTTGCAGAGAAGGCTAGTACAGAAAAGGCAGTATTAACTTTAACAAAGGCAACAGGAAATTGTTTGGTGAACTACGACCCTGTAGTAAAACTGAAGTCTAATCACATCCGGATATGTTATGAGATATGGAGTTGGACATTACCTCATCTTGAATCTTATAGTCATCAATGGTAAATGTGTTTCTGGACCCCTGAATGGATAAATAGAAATTTGAAAATTTATTTTGAGATTATTGTACATGTTTTTATACATTAACACATATATGCATGTGCATTATTGCTAGATGCTTCGTTTTTTAATATGTCATCCCTAGAAGTACTGAGATTAACCTTTTACCGAATACTATTACTATGAATCATTACATTCCTTATTTTGATGGATTATTTTTCCACGATTATGTAACTCAATATGAGAATTGGGAAGAAAATAATTTTCTGGATTTAGAAATCATTTCTATCCAGGCTTTTCGGCAGTACATGCAGTGATAGCACAGAGCTCTTAAGCATCATTAGTGTAGATACATTTCTATTGAGGAGCAAACACCTTCCTAACTCACTAAACGTAATATTCCTGAGGAGTGACATTTTTTTCTCATGTTACTCTCATTTATTTCTAATATTCCTTCTAAACTGTGAATATTTGGCCTTATGTCCATCTGAATATATACAAAAGAGATGCATCACAAAGGAACACATTTTCAGGAATCCAGCCAAAACAAAAAGGTACAAAATTGCACTTAAAAACACACGTCATTTGGAAAACATACACACTAATTTAAAATCACGATAAATTGAAAAAATTATGTTGTTTTTTTTCCTTCTGAATAGAAAAGGAATAATAATTATACATTTTATTTTCATTTTCCTTCCAAATTTTATGTATTTTCATTTGGTTTCCATCTGAATATGTAGATGACTATATACTTCGTAAAGAAATATATGTTTAATACTGAACCCAGCTGATGCATGTAGTACAGAACTGTATTTAAATGAAATGTGTGCTATTGAAAAAGTGTACACACTAACTTAATATCAGATAATAAATTCAGATTGTACGGCTTTTAAGAAGTCATTTGAAAAGCTAGCTCTAGTTCCTTAAATTATTCTTCATTATTCTATTTCAATGAAATTGGAAGGAATTTTTATCATTTTCTACACTGGGATGATTTGTGTTTTCTGTTTATATGTTTCCTATGTATCTAAAAATCAATGAACCATAGGAAGATGATATTACAGGCAAGACTCTCAAAACTAATGTCTCAAAACAGAGTATTAAAAACTGAAATTTGAAAGCAGTTATATTATCACAGTTTTAATGATTCACAAAAACAATGCTTTACTCATGTTATTGAAACGAATCCTTCCCTGCCTCTTCAGGCTTCTGGTGGTGACCAGCAATCTCTGGTTTCTTGGGGAGTAGACGGTTGCATCACCCCAATTTCTGCCCCTATAGTCACATATTGTTGCCCTTGTGTCTCTCTGTGTGTCAGTACATGATCTTATTATAAGAAAACTAGTTCCTGGATTTAGGACTTAGCCTAATTCAGTATGAACTCAACCAATTATCCCTGCAAAATTCCATTCCACAATAAAGACACAATATGTCTTGGATGAATATGAATTTTGGAGGACCCTATTCAATTAACTACAAGATCTATAAAAATATTTCTTCAAAATGGTAGAAATAATTTTATTCAAATCATATGTAAATTATTTAACAAGTAGGATATATAAATATTTACATATTTGCAGGTATATTTTATATATTTATAAATCACAAAACTTTTGCTTTTCTTTTTATGTTAAGGATGTGGAAGTCAAATGACTTAACAAAAATACATTTAAATTTTTTGTGTATCAGTTGTTCTATATGACTTGTTGGGGAAGGTTACCCAACCGATCTGAATTATATTTCTTTCCTAAAAGGTGTATTATTTTTACTTTCATCAATTTTTATTACTATTAAGAGTTAGTGAACTGTTTTGCTTTAAGAGCACAGGTTCTGGGGTTCCAAAAACCTTAGGGGAAATCCAGGTTGTACCACTTTCTAGATGACCAAATTTGTGTCTCCATTTCCTAGTCTGCAAATAAGAATAGTAACATTTCATAGCTTATAGCATTATTATGTGGATCAAATAATAAAATCCAAAAGGAATTAGAAAATATATATTACAAATGAAAACCAAACTTTGCATTATGAAGCAAGTTTTATATTGTTAATTCTTAATGACTTACATTGTCAAATTAATAACTAGGCAAAAGTTTTCCAGTGTTCCCATATTATATCATCATTAATATTATGTTAAAAGTTTGTATTTGGATGATGTAAAGTCATGATTGTAATACTCCACTACTCTCTGAAATACATGTATTTCCAAGAAATTTGTTTTGAAATTGAATGGAATGTAAACAGCCATATGGAGACTTCAGAATTCTCAAATACCGAACGTTACTGTTTATATTGATGATAGGTTTAAGGCAAGATTAGAAGCTAAACAAGCATATTCAAAACTAAAATAATACGATCAGGAAGATTAAAAAGGATAATGTTTGCAAATGTGAACAATGTAGTAAATGTAGTATTTGCCCCAATCAAATGAAATGGTATTCATTTTCAAGTGTTTTTCTAAAATTATTAGGAGATGAACCATGATAAGGTGGTGGAAGCAGGAATTTTCCAAGCAAGGGAAATCTGAACTTAACCACTACTATGTGTGTGATTCTGAGAAATTTAACATCTGGAGTCTGGTTGCCTTCATGGGTAAAATGGGGATAATACTGTAAGTCACAGATTAGATATGAGGATTAAACTGAGTACATATGAAGCACCTGCAACCGGGTATCTGGTAGGCAGATACTAAATTGTAGCTATCTTTATCATTTCTGTAAACTTCTGGGTATAATACAGCCCTTATAAAGAACACTGCTAAGAAGAGTCCTGCTAAGCTCAGTGTTTCACATTTACATTCAACACTCTATGTCTTCAGGAAATTCAGACCCAATGATACTAATCTTTACAGCTTGACATTTTTCTCTCTTACATGTTATGCCCTCTCAGATGTGCAATAATATGTAGCATTAATGGCTCTCAGGTATTAAATATAAAGACTAAAATAAATTACACTGTAAATAATAAAACGATCCATTGTTAAATTGTACATGATTTAAAAAAACCCAACATATTTTTGTTGCAACAAATGGACATCCACATGCTAGAAAAAAAGTGAATCTGAATTCAAACCTTACACCCTTCACAGAAATTTACTCAAAATGGGCCATAGGCCTAAATAGAATGCACAAAACCAAAAAACTCTTAGAAGATAATATGGGAGAAAATCTAGGGGACTTGAATATGATAGTGACTTTACAGATACCACAAAAGGCATGATCTGTAAAAGAAATAACTGATAGGCTGGATTTCATCAAAATGAAAACTGTTCTGTGAAGTACACTATCAAGAGAGTGAGAAGACGGGCCAAAGACAAGGGAAAATATTTGCAAAAGACATGTCTAAGAAAGATCTGTTATCCAAAGTACACAAAGAGCTCTTACAACTCAACAATAATAAAACAAACAACCTGATTTGAAAAACGGGCTGAGAAGTTTAACAGACACCCCACCAAGGAAGATACACAGATAGTGAAACAGCACATGAAAAGATGCTCCAAATCACATCATCATGAAAATGCACATTAAAACAACAACGAGATACTGCTACACAGCTATTGGACTTCCTAAAATCTTGAAACACTGACAACACCAAATGCTGATGAGGATGTGGAGCAACAGAGACTCCCATTCATGGTTGGAGGGACTGACTGCAAATTGGTACAGGCATTTTGGAAGACAGTTTCGTGTTTTGTTTTAAAGTTCCCATATTCTTATATGATCTGGGATTTATGCTCCTTGGTATTACTCAAATGAATTGAAAACTCACATTCACATGAAAATCTGCACACGGATGTTTATAGTACCTTTATTCATAATTTTCAAAACCTAGAAGCAACCATGTTCTTCTGTAGGTGAATGGATGAATACATTGTGCTACATCCAGACAGTTGAATAATATTCAGCACTAAAAAGAAACAAGGTATCAAGTCTTGAAAACATCTGGAGGAATCTGGAATGCATAATACTAAGTGAAAGCAGTCAATCTGAAAAGGCTGCATACTGTATGATTTCAACTACATGACATTCTGGAAGAGGTAAAACTTGAAGCAGTAAAAAGATCAGCCAGGGAGAGATGAATGGACGAAGCACAGAGGATTTGTAGGACAGTGGACATATGCTGTAGGATACTATAGTAGTGAATGAATATTGTTATACATTTGTCAAACCCATAGAACTTGCAGCATCTACAGTGAATCCTAATGTGAACTGCAGAGTTTGGGTGAAAATAATGCATTAATGCAGATTCATCAGTTATAATAAGTGCACCTCTCTGGTAGAAAATGTTTACAGTGGGGGTAGCTGGGCTCTTGCAGACCAGCAGATGTGTGGGAACTCTGCATTTTCTGGTCAACTTTGCTGTGAACCTAAATCTTCTCTAAGAATAAAATTTATTTAAGAAGAAAAGTATAATCATTCGTGTTATAAACTGTCTAGGATTCAAATGATAAATTCATTGACATAATGATCTTAATTTTAACTTCAAGCACTGCCATGCGAATGTAGTCACTTCAGGCAGAGGAATAGTGAAAATATTGGATACCATAATCTCTATATGTGTGATAATCTAACAGCACTCAAATTACATACTGCTTATACATGAAGTTTCAAATCAATGCAATATCATGAAAACTATATGTACTGCATTTTCCTTATCATGTTTGGGACTAAGAAATAGGATAGAAATAAAATTCTTAATAAACACTTTAAAAAATGTAATGAATATTGAAAATTGTAAATCTAAATTTTAAAAAACCCTACATAATGAGTTTCTGTCTGCTACATGTATATGGTGTCCAATCCACTAAATCATTCAGCATTTTTCTTGCTGTATCTAAAGTGTGTTTTATATCATCTTGAATATTTTAGAATTATATAATCCATGTCTAGAGCTACTCAAACGTTTATTTTTTTCTTTCATGTTAAGTTCTTACCTAACACAGAAGCAAGGAATACACAGAAGCAAGACATACGTTTTCTGTGATTCCGTATGTGTTGTAAATATTCATTGTCATGATGGTCTAGTGAAAGAAGAAGACCACTGTCCTGAGAGTAAAACAAAACAAAATAAACCAAGAACAACAAGACAGGGTTCCAATTCTGTCCTTCTTACTCTTACTAGATGTATAATGTAAGGCAAATTTCTTAAGTCCTTTATTTGTAAAACGAGAAAATTAGAAGAGATCAACTCTGGAAGTTTAAGATGTGCTGAAATCTTGTTTCCTGCATCATAATACAATGTCTTCAAATATATATATATTCTAAGCTGAAGTACTTCAGAATGCTAGGAATAGGCCCCAAAACATGTTCGTGAAAGCCTTAATTGATGATACCATATGTAGCATTAAAATTGATCTTATTCTTCCAGAATCATGACGCCTCTTAATTTTCTTACTTTGCCATGTATCAATATATTAACTTATAACAGTATGAATCATGAAAACATAGTAACAGAGACATATATCTTTGGATTGCTCACAACACCAAGCAAGGGGATGGAAATACACTTAGTATCCATTCACTAACGGTAATCTCATCACTGATAACAATACAAATTTAAAATTGAGCATGTTTGTCTTGGCAACAAAATGATTCATTTTGTGTGTAGCATCTGTTCAGGAACTTTATAACACCAAATACAATGACATAACTAATCACTCAGAGATTGTATATAAGATGAGTAGCTCAAAAAAAAATTTACTCATTTACAGATAATCCATTTTCTCACTGGTGGAATCTTAGAGATGTAAGAGGCAATAATTACTTGTGGAAGGCTGGATCTTCTGATTCCCATGCTTCTAATTTATGGGAAAAAAATTGCTCGATTTAAAAGGTACGCAATTTTAAATCATTTAAACTAGAAATACATGAATGGTTGTGTGTATGTGTGTGTTTGTGTAATTTGTTCATTTGAATTGTTTCCATTCTTTATGCACTAATCTGCTAAGAGACATTTTTAACAGTAGACTATTTGTCTATTTGTTTTTTCTCTCAAAACAGCTAGGAAAGGATTGTACCTCTGGGGGTCTCCTCTATGTTACATATGCATAAGAATAGATGTGCGTATAGTAAACATAAATTCAACTTTAAAGAACTAGTTGTGTTCTATAAAGCAGATAATGGGCTTTATTTCCATATAAGTCAGAAGTTTGTTAAAGAATATAATTTTATTCTTTATATTCATCTTATTATCATTCAGTGATAAACAACTATTATATCCTGTATTTTATTTGAGACATTATTTTGGTTATAAATCTCAGGGAATATTTGGGCGAATATCTATGTTTCAGGATGTATGGAATTGAAAAGACACAATAAATATTGTATTTGTAATCACTTGTCCATTTGTCATCAAAGAGATCATTCTTGATATGGCTGCCCAGATATAGGACCACTCCTCCTTGTCATTGTCTCCTTTCCTATTATAAAAGCTTGTCCCTTGATGATATGCCATCTTCTCAAGAAGAAAACTGCAGCCATTCATGCTTGAACCATGAAAGTGTTCAGGGAAAAGAAATAGAGAAGAATCCTTAAAGTCATTGTAAAGCCATTTCCCAATTACCAGGAGATCCAAACTTCTCTTCCTAAATAGTCCGCATTTTCTGCACATGGATTAACTCTTTTCACGTAGAGAAC